>NC_070617.1:34353682-35603682 GCF_027172205.1 Podarcis raffonei
ATGGTTGTGTTTTATCATTTCAGAGATATGAAAGGGAGTGACTTGCAGGATGTTAAAATGCATAGGCTATAGGTTTTATAAGGAAATCAATAATTATATCAAATTCATTCCCTAAGCCCTATATCTAAATCTTTCCATTATATGCATTAGAAAAGTTGCACAGGAATGAAGTGTGAAATCCAAGGCTGCTGTCCTGCTCATGGAACAGCTTTTGTTCCAGTAGAGGCACCTGCTAATGTAAGAGAGGATAAATAATTCTCTCCTATTCCCCCTTCCCAATGCAGCTTCCTCTGCTCTATGAAAAAATCTGTTCCAGAGGATTAGAGGGCTGTCCTGAACAGCTCAGGAGGAGGAGTGGAGAGCTGCAGGAAATGCAACATTTCTTCTGAGTACAAACCTAGCCTGCAAATAGGAGGGTTACATTAGATTTCCCTCAAAAGCCTTTTAGATATTTGAATAGTGTGCATCTTATTTATGCCACCACAAGTGGCCATAGCTGTGCATTTATATTTGCTCATTGCATAACTTGCTTCCTGTATGAGTCCTAAAGAGTCTGCAATGATGTAGCCATGCAGAACAGAATGAATGCACAGTATTCTCAAATTATTATTATAGAACTACATATTACATACATTTACCATGTTATTTAAGTGATCTAACTTAGTTTTCTAACTGGGGTGTCAAGTACAATGCTCCCTGAAGGCCTGCTTTCTTATACCTTTAGGGGAGCCACATCAAATAGGTAAAGACTGAAGTTACTACTTTAGGTATTTTCAGAACAGATTTAAATTAAAAAGCAACTTAGCTGAATATTAGGCTATGCCCTGGAAGCCCATTATTCTAACATATTTAAACTTCTCATAATTATCTGCCAGCAAGATACATAGCCTTTGGTAACTACATGTAATATTTACAACAATAATTAAGAGAACACTTCTCTTATCCATCAAGATGCTGGAATGATTTAGAAAGAAATGCATAAGCTGCTGCACAGCCAATGCCATTTTTAAAAAGTACTAAACTTACTTTTTTCCTCTTCTTTTTTCTTTTCTGAAGTGGCAGCATATCGCCCCTCCTTCATAGCTTTCTGAATAAACTTGTAGTAAGGGTTGAGGTAGTGGTCAAATCGCAAAAAGTCAAACTGAGAGTTCCGAGCTTGTTTTGCCTTCAGCATAATCTCAAACTGAGCCCCCTGCTTGCAGACGAAATTTGCAGTCCGTTCTATGATTGCATGCATTTTGGCTGTCGGTGGCTAGAAGAAGAAGTGAAAATGATAAACTTGTGCAGTTTATCTTTTAGAGAATTTGTCCACAGTTTCCCCACCCCCATTGAAGCAAACACACTCTAAATCAGAAGAATGTATCCCCACTTTGAGAGCTTCACTACTTGAGATGAAAATAGCTAGTATATACTCCATTTTCTTAAGCTCTAATACAAAGGCGAACATACAGTTTACAACTTAAGCTACTGGTGCCCACAGTATCTAGTAGCATTTTGAATTTCTGACTTACCAAACCTACTGGACACATGCATACAATCATATTTCAGCTTAAAAAGAGTGAGCCTTATTTTGCCAGAGGCAACCAATTTGAAACAAGCCAGGATAGTTTCTGGGTTTGGGTGTACAGTGGTACCTCGGGTTACATACGCTTCAGGTTACAGACTCCGCTAACCCAGAAATAGTACCTCGGGTTAAGAACTTTGCTTCAGGATGAGAACAAAAAATCGTGTTCCAGTGGCAGCGGGAGGCCCCATTAGCTAAAGTGGTGCTTCAGGTTAAGAACAGTTTCAGTTTAAGAACAGACCTCCGGAACGAATTAAGTACTTTACCCGAGGTACCACTGTAATGGGATGTTTTTTGGCATGTTTCCCAAATAGGGTGAAGAGAGGAGCAAATGAAACATATTGTTATCTCAATTTATTAAGGCATTATATGATCATCCAAACTAAAAAAAAGGGTAAGATAAAGGACCCCTGGACGGTTAAGTCCAGTCAAAGGCAACTATGGGGTGCTGCACTCATCTCACTTCAGGCTGAAAGAGCCAGCGTTTGCGCAGAGACAGCTTTCCAGGTCATGTGGCCAGCATGAATAAACCACTTCTGGTGCAATGAAACACAGTGACAGAAGTCAGAGAGCACGGAAATGCCAAATCATCCAAACTATGTTATTGAAGACTGGTAGAGACTCAAAACTCCTATCTACCTAGCACTGCAGAAATTCTACTTAATACATGGATGGTGGACCATGTTCAGCTTGGGGAGTGACAAGCTGTACAAGACCTTTCAAACAATGCTCCTAGACCTCATTTTACAAAATCTAGATTAGAAAGCTTGGGTAACTGCAAATGCCAACTGCTCAGAAAGCAATCAAGATGATCAAATTAATCACGTTATTCATTTTTCTACACCCATTTTGGCTCCAGCATGCTTTCCCACAACAATAAACAACTATGATTCTTTTCCAATACAGGCACAGCTACTATCTAAATGAACTTCACAAGGACATACTTTCTGGTGAGCAGTATTTATAGTAGAACATTAGTTTCAGAGCTTCCCGTCATATGCATGCCATGCACAGAGATGAACTATTAGAAGCATAATGCATGTATATCCTAGACCCTCCTTAAACGGAGAAGAGAATGACTGCAATACTATCCACTATTGCTGACTATGACAACTTAGCCTTCTAAGAACTAAACCATTCAAAGAAATGTGTCATTTAAGAGCTTTAAGAGCTCTACGGCAGTACACTGCTCAGAGTTTTTGTTTAATTTTCCACTTCACTAGCTCTGTTTTCCTTAATTACTTACACAAGATGCATTTTCATCCTCCTCTTTTTAAAAAAAAACACCTCCATAATTCTAAAATGATGCATTGCTACTGAAATCAGCCTTTTGCACAATTTCCTTTACACAGTTGGCATCAGATTTTATATCGACAGCTTCATGTGTTTCTTATGTAACAACTCAGCATAACTCCAATTGTGTGGTTATTTTAAAAAGCAACAGGGGAACAATATTTGAGGAAAGGAATTACAAGATGATGAATCCATACTGACAAATCTAACTGAAGGACATGTGCAATAGTTGAAAAGACCTTAAAACACACATTTTTGTGATATATACCTGCTTTTGTGGCAAGATTAAGAAGAAAAAAACCCCCAGTAAATAGTCTGGATATTGACTGAAAGACATTACAGGTTGTCTTATATCGCAGGTATGATTGCTAGCACTACTGATACGTCAGTGAAAAATGACCTGTAAAAAATGCTTTCGGATGCAACTACAGATATGGCAGAAGCCTACACACTACAACCTAATGCTGATTATCCCTGAACAGTACTGGGGACTTTGGCAGTTCCTAATGTCTACAGGAAACACACTGTCTTCAGATTCTTAAGATGGTGAAGCATAGTCTTATTAAGCTGTGCTAAAACATTTGCACAGTCTACAAACAGCAAAATTATTTCCTGCAATTTATCGGAGTTAAAAACCACATTGTTCAGGCCTATGCATGTTGGACTTCACATGTGTAGGCACCATCCAAACACTGCAACCAATGTATGGGTGATCAGATTTGCAATAGGTGCTGAAAGACAGTAGGTGGGCAAAGACACAGAAGTGACCTGATTTCATTGCCTACCTCTGCATTCTTTCAGCAAAATCTGCATCAATAGGACACCAAAGAATTTCCAAAGAAAAACATGATTAGATATGTTAGCTGAAGCACATCTACTGTTGTTATCTATATTAAAAAAGAAATATTCAGCTCCTGCCTGTTCTACCCTAAGATACCTAATAGCAAATGTCTGTTCAGTTAAATTGTGGAACCAAGTATACCGCTGTTGTTTTTTCAATTTAAAGTTAAGAATCCATCAACAAGTTGTTAATCCATTCCATGCTGTTAATCAGCTTCACGCTGTTAAGGGAACAATCCTGACAGCAGGTTAACACTTTTAGTGTTGGATTTGTCAAGAATCCACTTTGCAAGGTGTTTAATATACTGGAATTCATAAATGTGTATTTTACATTATTTCAGCTGTTCAATAAATATGCTAGGCCAGCATTTCCCAAATTTAGGAAACTCTAAATTAACATGGTTCATTTAACCCTTCATTTTGGTTCATTTAACCCTCCAGAAAAGTCTGGAGTGTGTAAAGAATTACTCGACACTTGAGAAGCAACGGAGAACCTTTTCCAGTCTGGTGCCCTATTTCCCATCCTGGTCAGCCTTCCCAGGGGCTGCATGCCAGAGCTACAAATATCCCCAACTAAAAACCTGGAGGGCTGCTGCCAGCAACGGTACACAATACTGAGCTAGATGGAACAATGGTCTGACTCAGTGCAAAGAAACTTCCCATATACCAATATAGCAAGCACAGGCCTCTACTGTGGACTCGGTGCAACACAAGTACTCCCCTCCTAGCACACTAATGTTTCCCCAGGAGACAGTTTAGGAATTAATACGGGAAACATTTAACAGCCAGATCCTGTGCATATTTACTTGGGAGCAGGTCACCCAGTGTTCAATGAGGCATACTGCCAGGTGTGTATATGATTTGAGCCTAAGTCTGCTGATTTCAATTAAGACCAAGCACTGAGCAGCATGACTTCTGACAAGATTCCTAGGAAGATTTTACAATACATTTTTTTAGAATTGGTTGCCAAACTCTTTCTGCATAACAAGTAATTCCAGAAAAACAAAAACTCAGTCATTTCAAAAATGTTTCAGATATGACATTGAAACACATACACATACTACACTTACCAGCTCCACGTCAGAAGGTACAGTCAGTCCCAAAGGAGCAACAAATGGTTCTTCATTTTCCTCTACATGTTCTGCCTTGGCCGCAGCAGCTATTAATAAGAAAATGATATAACAGCTAGTTTTGCAATCTGAACACAACACACATAAACCATAGCATAAGCACTCTTAACATGTTTGACAGTCAATTTTTTCCTACATATTTTAATGCTTTTTATAATTCCAATTTTTGTTTCATAGTTTCTATTTGGTTGGCCTATCCTTGCCACCAAAAAAATCTAAAAATATGCCTGTGATTAATTGTGCAATTATGAACAGCAAATAAAGTCAGATTGTCAGGGTTTATTTACAACAGAAACATTCAAACCACCCAGGAACTTCATAGCAATTCCCACTCCATCCCCCACAAACGGCAGATAATCTAACTAAAAATCCACACGTGCCACAGTCTACTACATATATTATCTTTGAGGTTCTTTTTTCTGGACTGTAATTAAGCTCTCAACCTCACCTGAAATACACACATCTTTACAAAGAAGGATGGCGGAAATTATATCTCTTTGTATCTCAAAGCAATTAAACCATCACAGCAAGACTGTGTTTCCTGGAACTGACATAGAACACCTGCAATGAAGTGACATTCCAGCATACATGGTTCATGGGATCAGAACCAATTAATAAGAGGAAAATGTTCTCTTCAAAGTGTATATGCAACCATATTATTTCAAAATGGCTAGAAATAAATCTTTTGTGCAAATCTTGATACAATCCACCTTCTGGCTTTTGAACTGATTGTTCTCCCTGCCCCCTGCCTCTTCCTATCCTACAATTCTCATTCCTTTCAACTCAATTAGTATCAGTAAACAGAGAGGCTCACCAGTACAATGGCACCTAGTCCTTTAATGCATGTAATCTTAAAGCATTCTTAAGAATACAACAAAAAGCACAGAGGTGCAGTTAATAAATAATGCCATTAAACTTCACCCAATGTTTACTATACTTCAGGCCAGATCTGCACTGGTTTTCACTTGCTTTTCTTTTTAAAGACACTTGCTCCCTCCCCTGCCCCCCTCCCCATCATCTGAAAGGCTTCTCCAGAGGGCGGGGGACCCTCCTGAGCCAGCATAGGATGGGCACAGAGGGCTGCAGAGGAACAAGAGAAAAGGTCTCTTTAAATCAAGCAAAGGCAACCTGTGCGAGTGCTTTTGTGACAACCTAAAACCACAGTGGGCACACATAGTGTTAACAACCTGAGTTCTTAACACAGAATTGGTATGTCGCCTCCCCTCCCCTTTGTGAATTCTCACAGCCATAATTAACACCAATCCCGCTCAACCAGAGTTTGGAGCTATCTAATAAGGACACAAAAGGATACCAAACTTGACAACAAAAGAATTTCATTGAAATGTTTTTGATATTTCTATATTGTTCTAATACACATATGACTTTTCATTTGCTATAGAGTCAGATATGCCTCCATTATACAAAATGGCTCCTACTGACAGGTGGTATAGGTCATATGATTATGATACACAAAATCAATGGGCTCAGGAACACCTCAGAACAGGATTGCCCTGGGATGGCACAGCTGAAAGGCATCACATTGGCCAGGGAACCAAGGAAGAACATAAAGGTAAGAGACAGCTCAACCAGCCCCATCCACTGGCCAGAAATAATGCAGGGAGCTTGCTTTCCACACTCAGAAATAACTCAATTCATTCAACTTCCAGTTGCACCGAGGCTGCAGAAACATGGGTCCCATTTATCAGCCAAAAGGAACAAGAACCCATTGCTATTCAAATGAGAACTCAAGCAAGGGGGAAATCGTCCTGGCCTCATATGGCTACATGCCTGCTTACAGCATACTACTTAATTCTAAGTTTTGAAGAAGAGGGTTCCCTCTATCCTTTCCCATGACTCCCCTTCCCTTATGTGCCTTGTTCTTTTAATTTGTTATCCTGATGGTCAGGCCTGATTATTTTGCTTTAATTATTACTGATGTAAACCACTTTGGGACCCAATTGTCAGAAAAGTTGGAGAAAGATAAAGCAGATAAACAATCAGATTTCTGCTTAAATTGTAGAATTCTGACTTTAACTATTATGGTACAACACAAGCCAAAAGAGCAGGGAAGTGTTGAGTCTGCTTTTTGTCCTAAATCTGCAGGGACTGCAAGATGTGGAGCAGATGAAGAGACTTAACCTCCCTACACTTCTCAAATATTTTCAACAGTTTTCTGCAAAGCTACTGTTCTACCTCCTGTTTAGGAAGACACTTTGAGACAACTAAGTTCACTACAGGGAGCCTGCTTTAATGATCTGCCTTAAGAACATGTTTCACTCCAGTGGCGCTAAAAACTCTAGAAGTGTGTTGTAAGATTTGACACAACAGTGAGTCTTGCCATTACTAAGTGTTAAAAGCATTTTGAGTTTCTCAAAGAGCGTCTAGGGGAGGGAAACCAAACATGTTAATCGAACCAAATAACTGCTACTTCTTTGCCCTTTAAAATTCTGACTCGCTATTCTCAAATAGGGTTTAGATAACCTGAACAACCTGGGCCATAACTAACTAACTAACTAACTAACTAACTAACTAACTAACTAACTAACTAACAGTTCCCCTTGCCTTCACCCACAGGCAGTTTTGGCAGCAACAAAAACAGAGTTCTTACCAAAAGCTGACAATCACTACAGAGTTCTCTTGTTTCTGACTGCATAGAAAATTCCTCAGTGTGTTTGTAAAAGAATACTGAGCTTCTGTACTGCATCAAAGCAATTCTCTCTTAGGAGAGGGTATTTAAAATAACCACACATTTGATATTCTATGACAAGGCAGAATCCTCCCAGAAAGTTTTTGCAGCCTTGAATAATTTCATTTCAGTTTGTCCATGTGTCTCCATTGATTAACATAAGTAAACATGGTCAACTATAACAAAAAATGAAATACTGAAGAAGGGAATTGTAATTTTTAAAACAAACATTATATATTTGATAGATCTTAATTAATATGAAGTTTTTTGTTTTTGTATTTAATTTTATTACTTTTAGAGGCCAGTATTTTTTTTAAAAAATACAACCTTCTAATTTCTAGGATCAATGTGTTAATTACATGTTATACAATTAAGAAGCCCTTTCCCAACTTTAATAATAATAATAATAATAATAATAATAATAATAATAATAATAATTTATTATTTGCACCCCGCCCATCTGGCTGGGTTTCCCCAGCCACTCTGGGCGGCTTCCAACAAAGATGAAAAATACACTAAAATGTCACATATTAAAAACTTCCCTGAGCAGGGCTGCCTTCAGATGTCTTCTGAATGTCAGGTAGTTGTTTATCTCTTTGACATCTGATGGGAGGGCGTTCCACAGGGCGGGCGCCACTACCGAGAAGGCCCTCTGCCTGGTTCCCTGTAACTTGGCCTCTCGCAGTGAGGGAACCGCCAGAAGGCCCTCGGAGCTGGACCTCAGTGTCCGGGCAAAACGATGGGGGTGGAGACGCTCCTTCAGATATACTGGACCGAGGCCGTTTAGGGCTTTAAAGGTCAGCACCAACACTTTGAATTGTGCTCAGAAACGTACTGGGAGCCAATGTAGGTCTTTCAAGACCGGTGTTATATGGTCTCGGCGGCCGCTCCCAGTCACCAGTCTAGCTGCCGCAATCTGGATTAGTTGTAGTTTCTGGGTCACCTTCAAAGGTAGCCCCACGTAGAGCGCATTGCAGTAGTCCAAGCGGGAGATAACCAGAGCATGCACCACTCTGGCGAGACAGTCTGCAGGCAGATAGGGTCTCAGCCTACGTACCAGATGGAGCTGGTAAACAGCTGCCCTGGACACAGATTTGACCTGTGCCTCCATGGACAGCTGTGAGTCCAAAATGACTCCCAGGCTGCGCACCTGGTCCTTCAGGGGCACAGTTACCCCATTCAGGACCAGGGAATACTCCACACCTGCCCGCCTCCTGTCCCCCCAAAACAGTACTTCTGTCTTGTCAGGATTCAACCTCAATCTGTTAGCCGCCATCCATCCTCCAACCGCCTCCAGACACTCACACAGGACCTTCACCGCCTTCACTGGTTCTGATTTAAAAGAGAGGTAGAGCTGGGTATCATCCGCATAGTGATGAACACCCAGCTCAAACCTCCTGATGATCTCTCCCAGTGGCTGCATGTAAATTTTGAAAAGCATGGGGGAGAGGACAGAACCCTGAGGCACCCCACAAGTGAGAGCCCAGGAGTCTGAACACTCATCCCCCCCCACCACTTTCTGAACACGGCCCAGGAGGAAGGAGCGGAACCACTGTATGACAGTGCCCCCAGCTCCCAGCCCCTCAAGACGGTCCAGAAGGATGTTATGGTCGATGGTATCAAACGCCGCTGAGAGATCCAGCAGAACTAGGAAACAGCTCTCACCTTTGTCCCTAGCCCGCCGGAGATCATCAACCAGTGCGACCAAGGCAGTTTCAGTCCCATCATGAGGCCTGAATCCCGACTGGAAGGGATCCAAATGGTCCACTTCTTCCAGGCGTGCCTGGAGTTGTTCAGCAACCACTCACTCAATCACCTTGCCCAAGAATGGAAGATTTGAGACTGGGCGATAATTGGCCATCGTGGCCACATCTAAAGATGGTTTTTTAAGAAGCGGTTTAATAACCGCCTCTTTCAGCAGGTCTGGGAAGGCTCCCAGGGAAGCATTCACCACCCCACGAAGCCCATCGCCCAGTCCTTCCCGGCTAGCTTTTATAAGCCAGGATGGGCAAGGATCCAGGAGACAGGTGGTTGGCTTCACTCGTCCAAGCAGCCTGTCCACATCCTCGGAGGTAACAGATTGGAATTGATCCCACACAACTTGACTAGACAGGACTCTAGCACTCTCCCGCCCTGGCCCTGCTCCCACGGTGGAGTCTACTTCTTCCCGAATCTGAGCGATTTTATCTGCAAAAAACTTTGCAAAATCATTGCAGGCGATCATGTGGCCCGTACTGGGCCCCGATGTCGCAGGTGGTTCCACTAAATTGTGAACCACCTGAAAAAGTCTCCTGCTGCTTTTTTCCGCAGATGCAATAGAGGCGGCGAAGAAAGTCTTCTTCGCCGTCGCTATCGCCACTTGGTAGGCTCGACGTTGAGCTCTAACCTGTGTCTGGTCAGATTTGGAATGGGTTATCCGCCACCGGCGCTCTAGCCGTTATTCTTGTCCAGCTGAAGTTCCCAGAAAAGAAACACAAAGGGAAATAAAAAACTTTGTGTTGAGGTTCATGCATGACTCTTTGATAATCACCAAAAGATTTAAAAAACTACTAAATAAAGACAAGCAATAAAGGTGAACTACTAAAAAAAAAGGCAAAACAATTTGAACTCTCGTCTCCTTGCTATAAATATAAAACTAAAGGCTTCAGAATGAAGTTCATGCCTACCTGTCTTTCCTCAAATCAGGATGGAGTATCAGTTGCCATCCAAATGCTGCTGAACTACAACTCCAAGCACCCCTGATCACTGGCTATGTTGGCTGAGGCTGATCACTGGAGTTCAACAACCTTTGAATAGGCACAGGTTTCTCATTCCTGCTTGAGAGGGACATCTCTGGCATCCATAACATTGGAGTCCCCAGGAAACACAGAAAATAACTTAACAGAATTTTGCCTATTTGCATAATGACAAAGCTCTCAGTTTGCTCAGATAATTTGACAAATGGCATAGGATGATAATGCATCTTCAACAAGATTGTTCTTTCTAGATCTCTCATACAGTTCACATGCTGAGCCTGAAAGTATTATTTCTGAAGAAAAAGGTACTCTCCCTAATAATCCATAGAATCTTACCTTTTGCTTTTGAAGGCTGTTCCTCCTCCTCAGTGGGCTCCGAAGGATCATAGTAATCACTACTGTAAGTGAATCCCACTGCATTATAGGTACCGTCTTCTGCCAAAGCTTCACTCAGTCTCTTATATTCTTCCTCTTGAATAAAAATGCAAAATTCAATTAAAAAATGAACACAAAACTCCCAGAAGACTTTTATTTTTTCAAAGTATGTTAATGGTTTGAAACCTAACATTCAACCACAACCATTTACAGCAAATGCACCACACAGGTCATCTGTGGTCAGTGAGACTTGTGTCAGCCCCAGGGGGCAGAAGGCATATGCTTTTTTTTTGTTTTGTCTGGATGATCGGTTTTCTCCTGCTGAGATAAGTGTCTTAAGAGTTAAATCATTCTACTTAAAACAAAGACAAAGACATGAACTTTTTAATTGATACAATACTGTTAAAGAAGAACAGTTAAAAGTGTCTCAATTCTCAGCCTGCCCTCAAAACTTGGGCAAATTCTGTGTGGCTCTACATATAAACTATCCTGAGGTCCTCTCAGATACGCAAAGACGCTTGCTTTTCGAATCCACTGGGTACTGTCAAAATAATATCAGAAAGAGTGAGTATATAATGAGTGGGAACAAATTTTTTAAAAAGTTATTTTCAATTAAATGTGTTCTAACTCAGGAAGTTGTCCTTGAGCAATACCTTGCCTTGCCTCCTCCTCAAGCAAGTCCGTACGCAAGGCTAAATACCTCTCTTCATCACAGAGGGCTTCTATTCTAGCCTCCTCTTCAGACAACTGGTAATCTCTGTTCCATGTGGAATATTCAGCATCATATTCAGAAAGGTCATGCAGGTGACCACGCCCATCATACCTGCAACATGAAAGATATGGTCAATGGAAGAACTTTGGCTTTAGTTTCTGCCACTATACAAATACTTACCACACACATTTGAAAAAGAAGATTTAATATGAATTAAATCAGTATTTTAATCTGACTAATCACTTCTCACCCACTACAATTTTTTTAAAATATAGGTTTCAAATCCCCTTTTAAGACTATTACAAAAGATCTTACTAGTTAAAAAAGAACCAATTCCTCCATTGTTCTTACCGTTTATGGTTCAACCATTCAACACCCTTGATAAAATACATATTTTTTGTGGAAAGGCAATATGTTACATTTACACAAACCCAAATACATAAATACCTATCCGTAAGAACCAAACGGTCGCAATTTCCTCGCTTCTTTCTGCTAGTCTCGAACTCTCAGGAGAAATCTTCACCAAAGAAACTTGCGTCCATTGGAGGTAAAATCATGGCTAGGCTCGGCCCCTAGCCATTTGGCTGAGGAAAGAAGTGCTGATTATGTGATAGAGAGACACACATATATAGGAACAGTAACATATGTGCAATTTAAGGAGGTTCTCTACAGAAGGTACTAAAAATACCATAATGCTCAAGAGATACAGAAGTCTCCTTAAATACAGT
Organism: Podarcis raffonei; assembly: GCF_027172205.1. Lineage (NCBI taxonomy): Eukaryota > Metazoa > Chordata > Lepidosauria > Squamata > Lacertidae > Podarcis > Podarcis raffonei. The sequence goes on from NC_070617.1 coordinate 34,365,746, forward strand.
TAAATGGTTTATTTTGGGCTTGTAAACAGCTTTTCATTTAGTCACCTTTGGCAAGTAAGAATCACCCTCAGGCAATCAAATATATTTTTGTAAACTGAAGTGTGTGCTATAAATGTATGATTGGCAAGTAACTTAGTAAGCATTTTTATTGTCTAATAATTTCTGTGGATTTGTGCAACATTGGTTTAGCTTAGTTTATTGAAGAATGTTAGTAATAATCCAATAGTTTCCATGTGATTTGGAAAAAGTGAGTTGACACAGCAATGAATTCCACCAGTCCGAGATGGACACTGCATAAAAGTCTGACCAGCTTAAAATAAAAAATATCACAACAAGCAACAGATTACCAAAAGCATTTTTCCACAGGAATTTTGGCCTTGAATATCTCAATACCAATGTTATTTCATCTTCTGATGAAGATGAACAATTTTGGACAGCTCAAGATAAAAATGAGGATTCCTAGAAAAATATAAAAATTTCCCTGCCCATCTGAAAGCTACTTGTATTACAGTTGTGTGTATGTTTGTCAAACCTCCTTAATTTACAAATGTAGATTGTTTACTTTATAGGCCATGAGCATATGCTACAATTTGCTCCCACCGTTCTTCACAGCTGATTCATTCCAGACTACAAGCTGCCCAATAAGTGTGTGTGTGTCCCCATCCCTAATCCTACTGAAAATTCCACCAGCACATAAGACACTTGAATTTACACTGCTATTCAATTTGCTTAGCATGGAACCGAATTCCAACCAATAATCAATTTATAACCTCATCACCAATCCTTCAAACAAAAAACAATTGTTTGGTTGTGTACCTGGAAAAAGAAACTTTATTATCTAGTATCTATAGAGGTTTTCTGTAGACAATTCATTTTCAGTCTTTACTGGCATACAATGGTCCTTTACAGAAATTCCCACGGAAAGTAATTTGTCATGTGCTTTGCCTAAGTTCAAGAGTGCTATCACTTTGGGATTATTTATCATAACATAAAAATTAGTTTTCAATTTGGGGCTTTGTGTGAAATTGAAACGGAAGGAGCAAACATTTACAATATGCCATGTGCCCCTTTTCAAACCAAAGTCATTCAGACTTTCCTGTGCTGAGTGTTATGGGGAATTCATCACTACTTAAAAATCTGGTTCAGTCTCCTTGTATATTAGTATTCGTGAAAAAGTCCCTACATAACCATCCACTAAAAGCACAGACGGAAAATCTTCCAACACTGAGACTATCCAACCAGACACAAAGCTCCATTTAGAAGGCTTTGTTCAAAATTGAAAGCACTACCAAGCGTAAGGAAGATATACAAAGATTGCAGAAGCCATTACCTAAACATTGCAATCAGAAAGGTTTCCACGAGTCAAAAATCACTATCAGATTCTAATCCTACCAGTGCACCTCCAATCAGCAACATAATGAACCAAATTAGATAAACAGCAACATATGTAGCAGCTGCTTAAACATTTGCTGGCACATGCCAGAAGCAATACTAGATGTAAATGTTAAGAAGCAGGAATCGAAGGTTTGGGGTCCATGTTGAGCTATGATGCTCATTCACTACAAAGCTATCACTATTCACCAACTTAACCTGCCTCACATGGGGTGTTGCAAAGATGCCACCTAGACAGCAGTGAAGGAAGAGTGAAACAGAAATAAGCTAAACAACAGAAGAGGCGGACTCTCAACAGTGATCTAGGGAAGAGGTATTTTATTTTAGGGCTGACACATCACCAACAGCTGAGTCCATCAGTCTACAGGACTTGCTGGAAGTTAGGATGGAAAGGCATTTTCCATACAAAACATTCCAGGTACCATCACAAAACGTTCCAGCCACCAACACAATACCAAAAGGGATACATTCCAAAATTAGGCTACTTGAAAACCCATCTAAAACCCAAGGGAAAAGGAGACAAGTTATTTTGTTTATTTTCCAGTACACAAACAAAAAAGCTCGTCTTCGTTCAGTTCATAGGAGAAGCCATTATGAAGTTTGGTTTGAAAAGGAGATCATTCCCACCCCAGCATATATAAATATATACAACCATACACAACCCTCCTACAAGGGGGAGGGGGGGCATTATATGTCAACCCTCTGCCAGGAAGGAAGTGAACATTGGGGGAGGCCAGAGGCTTCTAGAATTACCAAGTGTTATCAAAAGTGAAGCCTGAATCCTATATTGCAAGAAAGCACTTCTACCTAAGACTGCCCGCTCCCCCCCTCCCAAACTGAGTCTTGTGTCATCGTCCCCATCACTTCTATGGATCATGTATGATCACTGCCACCACCAAATCCAGAGGGGTAGCCACGTTGGTCTGCTACATCAACTACAGTAAGGAGCCCAGTGGCAGCTTAAAGATGAACAATTTTATTGTAGCGTAGACATCCATGGGCTTGAGCCCAAATATATAAAATGCTAGCCTCAGCTAGCAATGTGCTGTTGTTTTAACTTTAACCTAGTTGTTATTAATGGTTTTGTTCTTTTTAAATGCTGCTTTGATCAAAAAGGATAAAGACCCAAAATTAAACACATGGATACACACAAATTCGGATATATATGGAAATTTGTCATTATCTGCCAAATGAGGACAAAGTGGGCTCCAGCCCATGGATGCTTATGCCTTGATAAATCTGTTCAACTTTATAGTTAATTCCCTACTCCTTTTGGCATCACAAACAAATGACAGAAAGGGAGATTTTGCACCCACCCAATAGTAAAATAAGGGCAACAGGCTAGGAACTAAAGAACACTACTCTTTTTTAACTGCTCCATCAGTATAACCCTACACGTTTACTCAGAAGCAAGCACCACTGTACTTGATAGGTGCATAGTCCCAGATAATTAAGTGTGCAAAAGATCAGCCTTAATAAAGACACTGAACCAGAGGTGGGAAAGGTGTAGCCTTCCCAAGATATTGCTGGGCTCAAACTGCATGGTCAGCAGTCAAGAACGATGGGATTTATAGTCCCAAAAACATTTTTTGGTGGGGGCAGCATGCAGATTCCCCACTCCTGCCTTACTGTTAACTTTTGGGGGTCTTTTATCTCCTCCTTCCCTCGGTCGCTTTCTTAAACAGACCAACACAGCTGCCTGCAAAATTGGGTGATGAGAGTAAAACAATACTCTTCTTGTTCAATAAATAAAACGAAGCAAAATACAGGTGCCACATAATACCCATTCGTTTAGTGTGGCAGCACCTGCACTTTGGAACTCCCTGCCTATTGAGTTCAAGCAGACACCTCCTTTTCACTGTACGTTTTTCAGCACCTGATGGAAACATTCCTGTTTAGACAAGTCTGCCCAGGTGCTTAGAAAGCAGAGGTGAATCTTAATACTTGTAGTATTTTAACTTCTGGCACAGCTGTGATCCCCCCCTTTCTTTTTCCTGTTTTATCTTTCTGTACACTGTTTTGAGGTACTTAAAAAAAATTCAAGTGGTGCATTAAATTTCATGAAATTAATAATAATAATAATAATAATAATAATCAAACCAATCAAAAACAATGAAAATAGTCCTTCATAGTGTGTGTATATGTATATCAATATGTATGTATATGTGTGTCGCCTTTTCCCTCTCTCTCCCCTAACCCCGCCCCCGGTCTCCCTTTATTGATCCTGCTTGGCAGAGGGTCGTTGAAAGCGTGACACGCAAGATACACGCATACACACACACGCATACACACACACGCAAAACCACGACAGAAAAGGAAGAAGCGATAGGCGGGCGGGGGGTTGGCTTGCACCGACCTATCGATCATGATGGAGGGCTCTCCCATCCAAGGGATGAGGTGGCGGCCTTGCTCCTGCTGAAGGGCCTTCTCATCGTCGCGGAACAGCTTGCACGCGTAGCCGAAGACGAGGAGCTCCACGCGGCCTCCTCCTCCTCCTCCTCCGTCGCTGCTGCTGCTGCTGCTACTGCCACCGCCGCCACTCGGACCCGCAGCCGCGGCCGCAGCAGGGCGCGACGCCGCCCCGCCGACCGACAGGATGGTCCGCGGCGCCGGCCCGGCCTCCGCCACGCTGCCCCGTCCCACGTACATCGCCGAGGCCTAGTCTTGCTCCCGCCCGAACCAAGGGGGGCGGGGGAGAAGTTAACTCGCCCGCCCGGTTTTCCCTTATCTCCCCGGACTCACGACGACGACTCCATCCCCCCTGACAGGCTCCTCTCAAGGCCCTGCAGCGTCGCCATTGCCCGAGACAAAATGGCGGCCGGGACGCTTCCGGCGGCTGAGGCGAACGCCGAGAGGGCAAAAAAGAGAGAAGGAAGTTGAGCTTCAGCAGATTCGTCAATTGGACGATGGGGAGGGGAGGGGGTTTCGAAGCGACAGCAAGCGGGGGCGGTTGCTTGAGGGGATGCGTGTCGTGCGGAGGGGATGAGGGAGAAAAGCGTGAATACGTACAGTACATTGTTGAAAGGAGCAGAGAGGGAGAGTGGTGGCGAAAGTGCCGTCATGAAAACGGAGTTTAAGAAAAGGGGTAAGCGGCTGAAGAGAGAGTAGAAAAGGTAAAGAGAGCTCCGGCGCGAGCCAGATGTTGTTGGACTACAGTTCCCAGCATGCCTGGCTGTTGGACAATCCTGGCTGGGGCTGATGGGAGTTGGAGTACAGGCATATCTGGCGGTCCATAAATTGCCTTCCTTGCTACAAAGCAGAGATGCCAATGTGGGGTTGTTGTTGTTTGGTGCAGTATATTCTTTCCCCTCTCTGTGTTTATTTATTTATTTATTTATTTATTTTTATTGTTATTAATATTATTAATATTATTATTAATATTATTATTTATTATATATATCCCGCCCTCCCCAGCCGAAGCCGGGCTCAGAGTGGCTAACAACAGTAATTTCTACTGTAATTAAATGGAGCAACGGAAAGGGGGATTTATTTTATTTATTTATTTTTTAAAAAATGTTGCCACCTTTCATCCAAAGATCACACGGTAGTTTGCAATTGCAGCAGAAAAAATACGGGAATGGGAACTTTTCTACTGCAAAGCCTGCTATACGTTAAAAAATAATATTATGAAAATGATATATGGGTGGTATTTGACGCCAAGCAACTTAGCAAAAATGTGTAAATCGGAATCAGGTATTTGTTGGAAATGTCAAGAAACAGGGGGAACGTTTTACCCTATGTGGTGGACATGTGAATTAGCTAAGGACTTCTGGGAAATGATGTATAATGAAATGGGGGGGGGGTTCAAAAGGTGTTTTGTAAAAAGACCAGAAGCCTTTCTTTTAGGAATAGTAGGGTCAGATGTCCACAGAGATCGAAAGAATTCGTTTCTCTATGCAACCACGGCAGCCCAGATGAAAATATGTTCAGAAATGGAGGGAGGGAACAGTACCAATGAGGGAGGAGTGGCAGGTGAAACTGATGGAGTATGTAGAATTCACAAACCTAACTCGTAGAAGAAGAGAACAGGAAGAAAGAATTTTCAGAGAAGATTGGAAAATGCTTGTAGAATATCTGAAGAATTATTGCAAACAGGTTAAAAGGTTAGCAGGGTTAGAGTAATTTCAGGAGTATCAATTAAGCAAAGGTATACTAATGAGAAAGAGGGAAAACATGGAGTAATCAGAATATGCAGTAGTAATGGATAATTAAAAATGAACCATGTAAGGGGGGAAGGGAATTCGATGACTAATCAATGGTTGTATTGGTTAATGTATGGTGTGAAAATTTGAAAAAATACTTAAATTTTAAAATAAATAGATAAAACAGCTGTAGTCAGTCCATTCCCTGTCCTATATTGACAACGTACTGGGATCCTGACAGAGCAAGTGAGAACAATCCCCCATGGCAAGATGGAGAACACTGTGCCCAACCTTCTCCAGGACCACAGCATTGCTGCCTGAAGTGAAAAAACTAGGAGGTGGCTGGCCATGGGTCCAAATGAAGCTTGGGAATGGGAAGAACCGGTGGGTGGTAGTTCCTGTCTCTTTGGGTTTGGGGGCAGTTATTGTTTTGTTTTTTACCTTTGTTGCAGGTGGGGGAGAGAAAACATTGGGATAGTGACTGGAGTAGAGCTCCTATCAACTGAACCAGGTTTGTCCAGCTGGATAATCTCCCCCACCCCCAAAGACTACCCACAGCTGGCCATGCCTCTCCTGTCCCATTTGAGTCTCTGCCAATGATAGCTTCCTATGGCCAGAGCGCTAACCCTTGAAAAAGCGTACCCCAGAAGTGATGGAGGAGGGAGCACCTATGTGCAGCTTATTTGTGCTAGATTTCCTCCCGCCCCCTTATTTTCTGTTACGCAAAGCCAGTGGCGTTATCCGCTGAGTTCATACAAAACAATAGCTGGGAAGAAGAAGCAATAGCAAGCGAAGAAATGAGACAAGCCACCTGTTATGTACTGAGTTGAATAGGATCCAAAATGCAGCAGTCTGATTGGTCCTAGAACCATAGGATTCAGAATGCAGCAGTCTGATTGGTCCTAGAACCATAGGATTCAGAACGCAGCAGTCTGATTGGTCCTAGAACAATAGGACCCAGAATGAAGCAGTCTGATTGGTCCACAGGAGCCACCCAATCCAGCTCCAGGTGGAAGTGAATCCGCAACCTGATTGGCCTATAGGAGAATCCTGGAATTAGCCAATCACGTAGGGCCCATTGTGTAAATAATGTATATAAAGCAGACATTCTGGGGGAACTTCCATTCCTCCTCACCATTATGAGCTGAATAAAGAGCATGAAATCCACTCTCGACTCTGAGTATATTTCACCACCCCTGTAACAAGACACCTGAAGCAAATAATTGAAGATGTTTCACATATATGGCAGAGGGAAGGACATTCCCGAGTGCAGAGGCAATGGTAGAAAATATCCAGGTTTAGAGGCGTTGGGGTTGGAGCACTGTCTTGTGATACTAAACCTCTAGCTGAGTTCTATGGAGCCAATAATTTTGCACAAGTGTCCTAGGGATGGAAATTGGCTACTCATATCACGTCGCCCCTTCACTCGGGTAGCTGCACTTTCCCTTGTCGCTGAAGGACTTCATTCTTTATTTAAGGATTGTAGGATTAGGTGATTTGCAAACATTGGCAGAGAGCTGGGGCAACGATGCCTCTTTGCATTAAGGAATCCTGCCAAAACTATGCGTTTACTTAAGAATAAATCAACGTTTGCCCTTGGGCCTTTCATTTGCTGCTCATGTCATATGCTGAAGAATATTGCCTTCCACTTTGGTAAACATACCATGTTTGGTATGTGGGCGGACTAGTTCAACCTCAGGGCATCTGAGGATGAAATATATCCATATAGTGTTTTTGAGGGAGTGATGGGCAAGGCCTCCTGGCTCAAACTGGAATTTTTCAGAAATAAAACCAAGCTGTTTCCTCCAAAGCCAGGGAACAGATCATCTTATTTCTGAACCAATCCGTATTCAGATTTGAAGCCAGCCCCTGGCACTGAGAGTCCCCACATCCCTGCTTTCCCTCTCGATCTACTCCTTCCAACACCACTTTCTTGAGTCTGCTGGACTGGGGAATCTCAGGCCTGGGGGCCAAATGTACTCCTCCAGGCCTCTCCATTTGGTTCTCCAGACTCTTCCCAGGCCACATCCCTTTCCCAGCGACACTCCTGCCCCCATCTCCAGTTGCCAAACTAAAAGCATTCCATGAATAATAGAGACCAGTCCTTTAGTACCTCTAATTCAACACAATAGATTCAAAATTAGTCAGAGATTTACTAATCTTAACACCCAAGAGGTGTCGAGCAATACATCCCATCAACTTTTATAAATGTTGCCATGGAAAGAAATGAATAAATTTAAAATTACCATAGGAGTTTGCAATTGGATTTGTTGATAATATCTGTTGTGCTTTGTGCGATGGGTTTATATATTCCCCCCCCCTCCAAGATATTAAGAGCCCACAAGAGGAGTTCTGTTGTTTCCCTGTAAACAAAAGCACAAAGCACTCACTTCATAATTAAATATTTTGAGTTTGGGCTTTGTCTTTCCCCTCTGATGCTCTGTTGCCATGGAGACATTCAAACCTTGCGTCCCACAAAATGCAAACTCCATATGGAGCTCTTCTGAAATAACGCAAAGGAATTTTCTGTGTTACATCAAGCTGACTAAAAATAAAAATAAAGGAAGCAGTTTGTTTCTGAATACCAGCTGCTGACATTCACAGAAGGTGGAAGTGCTCTTATGCTTGAATCCTGCCTATCACGTCCATCAACAACTGCCTGTCGATGATGCCACCGCTGAAGCCCAGACGATCGTCACCCACCGAGGGGCATTCTGTTGCCGCCGTTTGCAGTTTGGGGTGAGTGTGGCTCCTGGCATCTTCCAAAGCCTCATGGAGCGTCTCCTGCAAGGGCTTCCGGGCGTGGTACCATATTTTGATGACGTCTTGGTGTCCGCAGACTCACACCAGCAGCTGTTCGAGCACCTCCGCGCCGTGCTGACCAGGTTCCAGGAGGCCGGGCTCAAGGCAAAGAGGGAGAAGTGCCAGATCACCGTTCCACAGATGAAGTTCCTAGGCTATCTTATCGATGCCTCTGGCCTTCACCTGACCACATCCAAGATCCGCGCTATCCAGCAGGCCCCCATCCCAAAGAACAAGACGGAGTTGCAGGCGTTCCTGGGACTGCTGAACTTTTATAACAGGTTCCTGCCCCACAAAGCCACGGTGGCTGAGCCCCTTCACCGACTCCTCAGCACGAAGACAGACGGGCTAATAATAATAATAATAATAATAATAATAATGGCCATCACAAGATGAAAGATGAAAAGATCTTTTTTAATAATTCCAGTAATTTAGCTTTAGTATGTATAATGGGACATGAATCCGATATCTCCATTCAGACCAGGGCTCTCCATAGTTTTTAGTTTGGTAATGAGTTATAGAATCATAGAATCATAGAGTTGGAAGAGACCACAAGGGCCATCGAGTTGTAATTCAGCAACTTCTCTTTCAAGTGTATTTCTAAAATTCTTCTGCAATAAGACAGCTACTTTAAGATCTTGTATAGAATGCAATTAGAAGCTATTTTTGATTATCTATCCCTTTAAGAATCCCTTGCCCTTCCCTGTGGAACCAACTGGCCATAACAGTCCTCAACAGTTATAAGGCTGAAGTATCTGACGAAGTGTGTATTACACGCGAAAGCTCATACCTTGAAAACTTATATTCAGTTGATCTTTAAGGTGCCACTGGAATTATTTAAAAAGATCTTTTCATCTTGTTATTTATTATGACTATGACAGATCAACATGTCCTTCCACCTGAATCTGGTGTCATTCGTAGTTGACCTCTCCCACACACACTGTCTTAGGCGACTTATTCCGGTTTTCAACTTCGGCTTTTGATCTCAAAACGTTCTGTTTATCACAGTTGATTCCTCTGTTCGTCTTTATTGGAATCGGAGGGACCGGCCTGTGCACCATGCACCTTGCTCTTCGCAACCCTGATGTCAGGTAAGTGCCACCCCTCAGGGCAGGATCAGCCCTTGGCCTGGTGCTGACAACTGCCATCCCCACAAAACCACGTCACGTGCTCCCCGCCTCCCAGTGGCCCCTGGGTGTCCTTCACTGATGAATGCCAGGCAGCGCTTTTGAATGGGACCTCAGCTGGACTCCCATCCGTGACAGCTGCCCACCACTTTACGCAACTCAAAATTAGCCTCAGGGATCCATGGCCTGAGTGGATGGGAGTGAGCTTGGCTTCTTTTCAGAAGTGACACTGCCACTGAAGAGCGTCTGGGGACCCAGTGGCAGGGACTGGTGGCCTGGCTGGGCCAGGCTGATAAGCACCCTCCAAGCTCCTTGGGGGCAGAGCTTTTGGCACTTCTTTAAGTGTTGCCATCCTAAAGCACCACCTGTGGCCTGCTGTGCTCCAGAGGTAGAATAATAATAATAATAGTTATAAAACAAATTATAAAACCACAGTAAAACATGAACGTCAGCTTCTTAGCTTTAGAGTAAGAAAACCAACCATATAAGCATTGCCATTCCTCAGCCGAGTTGTATCCAAGGCATTGCAATGAGCGGTACAGCATAGCTAAAAGGGTATTTGGGAAGAGTGTAAAGCCAACGAACTGTCTGAGCAGGAAGCACAAAGTCTATCAGGAACCTGTCATGGAGAAAGTGTAGGAAACCAGGGAGAGGAGATGGTGGAAGAAGATTGGAGAATTTAAAGTTTATATATAGAATGACCGCTCCCCGCATAAAACGGGGGGCGCCCTTTGCGTGGACGCGTGCAGCCCCTGGATCTGGAGCGGCTCCAATAGCTTAGGCTTGGCCTTGCCTTCCCTCAGGTGGGGTACCTGGAGGTCTCCGCCTACCTCAGTCATTTGCCCAATCCCACCTGGGGGAAGCGTTGCTAAGGAGACCAGGCCAGGTAGGGGAGGGATTACCTGCCCACACAATAGAGGGAGGATCTTACCTGGGAATCCTCACTTGGCTCCAGAGCTTCTCCCACCCTACCCACCCTCAGTTAATGTCTTATTTTGAAGGTTAACTTCTCTTCACAGGTTTCGCAGGTTAACTTTTCTTCACAGGTATGCGGGCGCTGCTACGTAAGGTCGCTGTTAAAGGGCCGGAAAGGAATTTCCCTGCATTGGCAGGTTTCGCCTTTCCCATAGCAAAACGTCACAACTTTGGCGGTATCAGGCCTTGGGCGGAATCCTTTAGTCCACTTTCCTCTTTGCAGCGGCGATACCAGGGTTCCCCGTTAAAGGGGTTTCTGAAGGGAGGCTTTGGCCGTGCGCCGAAAGGTTGTCATTGCTCTCCCCTGTGGCGGCGGCGTAACGGGGGCGGCTGTCTCTGCTTGAACATATGTTCTCCAGAGCCGGCCCATCCCCCCCACACACACTGGATAACCCTGATGCTCCCCAGGTCCCCGGCTGGGGACTGGGGAGGGAGAACGCCCAATGCCTGAGCCAAGGTCTACCCACATTTGAAATTCAATAAAGTTGTGGCCAATTTAATCCCATAGCACGTTGTCTCGAGTCGTTATTCCGCATGACGGGGGGACCGCGGGGGATCTGGGGACTCTGCCTGTCCACGCAAATACTGTAAAATTAATGAGTGATAGAAAAATGGTGGAAAGAAATTTTATGGCCTTAGCAGAAATATTATAAGGAGTTAAGCATATATAAGTATTTTAGTTTTAATGAAAAATAAGGTTAAAAATATGTTAAGATATTTATAATATGATAGAGAAAGATGGAAAGGATTTGCTGAAACAATTAATAGAAGTGGAATACAAAAAGGGAGGTGAGAGGAAGTCGAGGAAACAAGGGAATGAAAGATAAGAGTATGGAAAAGGTGTGATGTATGTTTTTAAATGTTTTTTGTTTTGTTTTGTTTAGGGTTAGGGTGGGTTAGGGTTTTGTTTAGTTTAGTTTAATGTGTTTAGGTTGTATTTTGTATTGTTTATACATTGTATTGTATTGTTTCTTTTCTTTTTTTGTTTTTTCTCTCTTGTCTTTTTTCCTTTTCTGTAATCTTTAAAAGTAATAAATATCATTTTTTTAAAAAAGAAAGTGTAGGATTGGGTTGCCAGCATCGAGTTCTGTCCAGCACTGCCTCACAAACTTGCCGCTGTCTCTGGTGCAAGGCAGTGAGAAGCTGCCATTGCATTTAGGTAACTGTGTGTTAACTGACTTTAAAGGGCTTTTACAAATACTTGTGGCACGGTGGCCTTTTTTTACATCCCACATTATAAAAGAAGTGTGCTCTTCTGATGGCACTGAGGAGGCCATGATTGTTAAATTTGGGGGGAACCATGTGCCAACAGTTGGGCAGAGCCTTACGCTTTATGCTGTATGTTTTTCTTCTTCTTACAAAGATGTACTCCTTGCTGTCTGCCTCTTGTCACGTTTCTCTGCCTGGCTGGGACAAAAAGAGCAACCCAGGGCCTTGGAACAAGCTGTGACCCAACGACCAGTACAAGGTATGGTAGGAAATACTTAACTAGGGTTATGATGCTGGTTATCTTATAGGCCAGGGATGGGGAGCCTGGTGTCCAGCAGAGATAGTTGGGACTCCAACTCCCATCAGCCCCATCCCTGAAATCTACGGAAGATGGGCTAATAATAATAATAATAATAATAATAATAATGGCCATTTGGTGGGAGGAATAATAAGCTTCAGCTTTGGAAGGCCTGGTGTGTGTGATCACAGCACTTGGGGTTGGACTAGATGACCCTTGGGTTCCTTCTATGATGCTTCACTCTCGTCTCCAGTTCAATCTTCTAAACTCTGACTGAATAAGCAGGATAGATCCCTGAGTTTCTGCCATTGACTTGTGGTTCTTCCTGCAAAATTGCTTTTTAATCCCATTAAAGTTGAATGATTAGAGATCCTTTCCTGCCACTTCCGAGTCACCTTCAATGGTAGCCCCACATAGAGCGCATGGTAGTAGTCCAAGCTGGAGATAATGCTTAACCGTGCTGCCCTCTTTCAGTTCTATGCGGTGAATGCAGACTATGACAAGCTGAAAAAAGGAGCGCCCAGATATCTGAAGAGCAAATGAATCTGGGAGCTATAGTTTGGGTCTTTGGGTTTGATGCTTTTGTAACTGGATCTGTAATGGCTTTTAGTCAAATACAATAAATGATTGATTGATTGATTGATTGATTGGCTGGCTGACTGATTGGTGAAAAAGTGCTTTTTTACTGAGATGCTAACTTTCTCTCTGCATGCCATTCCTTGAACAGCGAAGATAAGGCTTGCTTTCATTGCTCTGTTCATTTGTGCATTTGACTAGTGTTATGTGGAGGGAAATGCTGAAAAATGTCCCCCTCCTGCCCCCTTGGGTGTCCAGTGTGGCCTTCACAGATATAGACACAACTTGGGAGAGGGTGTTTTGGCTGCTGAGCTACGCCCCCCCCCCCATTGTGAGGGCTGAGGGTGTGATGGTGATGCCTCCCCAGCTGCTGCCATTGTCTGTGGGTTGACTCTGATGCCACAAACACATTTGGCAGCTGAGCGGGTATCAATGTGGGCCAAGGTGCAAGCCTTGGCAGTTGCCCTCCCCAGAGAGAAATGGGCAGCTCGGTGGCACTCAGCCCTGGTGGTCTCCTGCCCCGTGGCAGCAAGCTAACAAGCAGAAGGAGGCAATCGCCCGGTGCTGGGATGCTGTGGAGTAAGGAGAAGGCAAGTACAAAGTGTACTTGCTAGTGAGATCGCTACCTGAAGGCGACGGATATTCAGCTCTGAAGCTGGTTGATGTCTGGCAATGGACCTGGCGAGGCTGCAGCTGATGGGTGGTTGTTGGAAGAGTTTGCGTTCAGGCTAGTGGATGCCGTGAGGCTACACTGGCTGAGATGGATGCAAAGTGGTTTGGAAGCCTTGTTTGTTAACAGGCAGCCAAACAGAGGAAGAGTCTGGGGGGACGTTGTTGGATGGGGGCCATCCCACTCACCTGCTTGCCTTTGCCTTACAGGTATGTTTGGAGCTGGCGAGGTTTTCCCCAAGTCCAAAGTCATGAAGAGAACCGCAGGACATCCCCATTTACGTTGGGAAATGAACGTCAAATACTGGGACAAGGCCGTGGCCGTACCTGAGAGAAGGAGCTTTGAAGGAAGACTGCAGGCGGACATCTGCTGCATTGCAAGTGATGGGGCAGTGGGGAGAGAGAAGAAAATGAGGGAGGAAACATTAGGGCACATTAGGCGCACCGTCCATTGGAAGTGCTATGAAGACGCTTTGAACAGGAATGGCTTCCTCTCAGGGACTCTGGGAACTGTAGATGGTTAAGGGGACAGAGAGTTGTTAGGCGGGTTAGGTTTAGGCTTAGGTTTAGGATTAGGCTTAGGTTTAGGAGTAGGGTAGGGCTAGGGGTAGGGTTGAGTTGCGGTAGGGGTAGGGTTGGGGTAGGGTTGAGTTGGGGTAGGGTTAGGGTTGAGTTGGGGTAGGGTTAGGGTTAGGGTTAGGGTTCCCTTCTTGTCAGGGAACTTTGGGAATTGTCGCTGTAGTTAAGAGTTATGGGGTAGGGGTAGGGGTAGGGTTCCCTTCTTGTCAGGGAACTCTGGGGATTGTAGCTCTAGTTAAAGGTTAAGGGTTAGCGTTAGGGTTAGAGTTAGGGTTAGCGTCAGGGGTAGGGGTAGGGGTAGAGTTCCCTTTTTGCCAGGGAACTCTGGGAATTGTAGCTCTGGCAGGGGAACAGGGGGTCTCCTAACAACTCTCTGCACCCTTTTCAAACTATAGCTCTCGGATTCTTTGGGGGAAGAAGCCATGAGTGTTTAAAGCGGCTTCATAGCACATGAAATGGTGTGGATGTGGCCCTGGCCTCCCTCACCCCCCTGCCCCTTATTCTTGAGGAATCGAAAAGATTTCCCCATGCAAATCTCTCGGAAACAATGCATTTCATCTGGAAAACTATTTAATAAAGATTACAAACATGTGTTTGAACTGTGTTTGAGTGCGTCGATAATGATTTCACTTGAAAGAAATGCCCTTAGATTACAGAATCATGGAAGAGTTAGACGGGACCCTGCTGGCCCAGGGTGAGAACTTCAGTACATAACACCCCTCCCCACCGAGATAAGGCGTTAGTTACAATCGTAATGGTTTCCTTATATACAGCAGTACACGTAATGGTTCAATTAGGCACAAAAGCATATCGGTTACATTTCACATACTTCTACATACTTAGACCAACAGTGTTACATGTCCAACAACATAGTCCTTTAAATAAGTTGGGCGCTTGGAAACTCTGCCAGACCGCAGGGGACCCGTACCCAAGTCCGGGGGACCGCCCAATTCTTGCTGAGGCTGTGGTGCGACCCTAGGTGGCGTTGAAACCAAGTCCCCTGGATCCACTGCTGTGGGTGGAACATCTGCAAGTGGAGTTGGCGGAATGTCAGGCATGGCAGTGGTCTGAGTCCGTGGGAAGTCCGGCAGACCCTCTGAAGTGGCTTGGTTCGGCTCCATGCCCGCAGTTTGCAAGAGAGGTGTAGGTGGAGCCTCACCATCTGTAAGTGTCTGTTCCGGAGCCACGAGCACAGTTGGGGACACCACGGTAGTGTCCAAGTCCCCATCCCTGCGCCTAAGCTGGTCTATGTGCCTGCGCCACAAGTGTCCGTCTTCGAGCGCCACCTGGAATGAGCGAGGTCCAGTGACTCCCACTACTGTGGCTGGCACCCAAGGAATGTCCCCCACAAAGTTCCGGGCAAAGACCTGGTTTCCTGGAACAAATGACCGTGGCGCGTTGGCACAGCCTGGGGGTTCGGCCACGGCAAAGTCTGGGTGCAGCCGGTTGAGCGGGGACCTGAGGTGGCGGCCCAGCAGTTCGGCAGGACTCCGCCCTGTGGCCGCATGAGGGGTGATGTGTTGCATGAACAAGTATTCGGCGACCCGCTCGTGCCAGTCTCCCCGGTCCAGGCGCGCCAGTGCCTCTTTTGCCAAGTGCACCATTCTCTCTGCTTGCCCGTTGCTAGATGGATGAAAGGGTGCCGTTAGGGCATGGCGGATGCCCAGTCCCAAAAGGTACCACTCAAAAGTGCCTGAGGTGAACTGCGGTCCGTGGTCTGAGACAAGGACATCAGGACACCCATGCGTCGCATAGAGGCCTCGCAGCACCCGGAGGACGGCCTCGGTAGTGGTGGAGGGCATCAGGGCCACTTCCAGCCATTTGGAATAGGCGTCCACCACTACCATAAAGGTCCGGCCACGAAAGGGGCCTGTCAGATCGATGTGCACCCTCGACCAGGGTGTCTTGGGCATCTCCCAGGTGTGTCCATTAGCTGCTGGTGGTGCAGGCCTCGATTCTTGGCACGCTTGACAGGCGGAAACCCAGGCAGTGGTGGCATCGTCCATGTTAGGCCACCAGAAGTAACACCGAGCCAATGCCTTCATTTTGACGATTCCCGGGTGGCCAACGTGCAGAGCCTCAAGGACATGCTGACGGAGTCTTTGGGGAATCACGACACGGTCTCCCCACAGCAGACAGCCGCGATGAGCCAAGAGTTCGTGTTGTCTGGTTGCAAACGGCTGGAACTCCGATGGAAAAGGCCCTTGTGGCCACCCCCAGTTGAGCACACGGCTGATGGTGCAATCCTGGGCAGATGCGGAGGCTACAGTGGCAGCTGATACAGGCACTGCCGGAAGATCCTCAATCAGGAGGAGTGATGAAGCAGGAGCCGGGTCTTCCACAAACGCTGGAAGAGGACAACGGCTGAGGGCGTCGGCATGGCCCATTGATTTCCCCAGGCGATGGACGAGCCGGTAGTGGTAGGCAACAAGGAAAACAGTCCATTGCAGCATGCACGGCGAGAGGACCGGTGGAGTTGGTCGATCACCGGTGAGGAAGCCCAAGAGTGGCTTGTGGTCGGTGATGAGGTCAAAAGTCCTGCCGTAGAGGTATTCATGGAACCTCTTCACTCCAGCCACAAGTGCCAGTGCATCCTTGTCGAGCTGGCTGTAATTCCGTTCAGTCAGAGATAGCGTCCTGGAAAAGTAGGCGAGCGGTGCTTCTCTTCCGTCTGGGAAATGGTGCTGAAGGACAGCGCCGATGCCAAAAGGTGATGCGTCGCAGGCAAGGACCAGCGGCCTGGCTTCACTGTACTGTACCAGCACACTGTCCGATGAAAGGAGAGCCCTGACCACGTTGAAGGCCGCCATCTCCCGATGACCCCGGGACCAAGGTTACAATGCTGTAACCTTGATAGGCACGCTTCCTAGGTACACTTCCCATAGGCATTTGGTTGTCTACAGGGAAACACCTGATGCTGGACTGGAAGGGCCATTGGCGCAGAGCAGAAGTCTAGTGTCTGGATCAAGGGAAGTACAGTGGTACCTTGGTTCTCAAACTTAATCCATTCCGGAAGTCCGTTCCAAAACCAAAGCGTTCCAAAACCAAGACACACTTTCCCATAGAAAGTAATACAAAATGCATTACAGGCTTTTAAAAACAACCCCTAAAGCAGCAACTTAACATGAATTTTACTATCTAACGAGACCACCGATCCATAAAATGAAAGCAATAAACAATGTACTGTAATCACACAATCAGTCAGTAGCTGAACTGGGTTACAAAAACAAAAAGAGCTGCCAAAACAAAAACGCAAGGTAAATAGCAAAAACAGACAGACCTCAGCGTAACACTTAAAACAGAGGGGTTGCCCTCAGAACAGAAGTGTGGCACTCAAACTGGAAGCAGAATACTCAAAACGGAGCATGTTTGGCTTCCGAAAAAAGTTTGCAAACCAGAACACTCACTTCTGGGTTTGCAGTGTTTGGGTTCCAAGTTGTTTGAGTACCAAGGCATTTGAGAACCATGGTACCACTGTAATAGTACCACTACTCTGCCTTGGTCAGACCACACCTGGAATACTGTGTCCAGTTCTGGGTACCACAGTTTAAGAAGGATGTTGACAAGCTGGAACACGTGCAGAGGAGGGTGACTAAGATGCTCAAGGGTCTGGTAACCAAGCCTTATGAGGATTTCCAGACTCGGACTAGATGGAGCCAATGTGGTATCATCTTGATGTTGTTTGACGACAACCCCCATGGTTATTGACCATTGGCCACGCTGGCTGATGTGCACTGTAGACCCACCAGCATCTGCAGAGGCCCACAATGGCTACTCTGATGATCAGGGCTGGCCCAAGACATTTTGGCATCTGAGGCGGACCCCAAAATAACGCACAAACCCTCCCCGCCAGGGAATAAGGGGTGAAGGGAGCTCTACATCAGGAACAGGAGCAGGAAGGAAGATTAATATTGGAACCTGCTGCCTTCTGTGGACCCTGCTGCCTCAGGTGGTTGCTTCACCTTGCCTCGTGGGTGGGCCAGCCCTGCCAATGTTGACAGTTAATAAACACTGCCTGCCTCCAGCCTGCCCCTCGGATCCATAAGGAGCAACAGTTTCTGAACACTAAAATAAATCCCTTTCATTCATTAATGAAAAGTCAATCTATGGCATATGTTGCTGCAAGCTCTGATATATCTCCGGGGACAGTAATCTGCGAGCAGTTACTCAACTGGCTAATTAACTGACCAAATAATATAACTCTGCCTGTTTGTAAATGTCATTTTGCCAGACCATAAAGTAGCAAAGCCCCTTTGCCTGCATTACGATTTCATATGCCCTGAGCACTTGTGATGATGTACAAGATTATAAGATGCACAAGATTAACCCCACATTAAAGATGAGGGTGTGTGTGTGTGTGTGTGTGTGTGTGTGTGTGTGTATGGCCCTGCATGGGGCACAGACCCTTCAAATGTCCCTATTTTCCAGGGAAAGTCACGGATTTACAGAAGCTGTCCCAGTTTTTTATTTGATCCTGGAACGTCCCTCTTTTCCTTAGGATGTCCCTGGTATGTTCCTCCCTGTTTGGCTAGTCTTTGAACTCTAACTACTGGCTTGACCCTTGACTCTGCTTCCTAGTTCATCTTTCAACCCTGCCTTGGCTATTCCAACATCTCCTGGTCCCTGGCTCTCCTATTCTGCTACCCCAGGGATGGCCAGCAGGTAGATCGTCATCTACAGGTAGATCATGGGGTAGACCCCTTCAACCCTCCCCCCTAAAGAAAGCTCAACAACTTTTACTTGCTAAAAAAAGCTCAACAAATTTGTTTTCCCCAAAAAAGTTCAACAACTTTGGTCAATCCAGTGGGTAGATCACTGCCAGTTTTTTTTATAGTGGGAGTAGATTGCAGTCTCTTGGAAGTTGGACAAGCCTGTGCCACTCTAACTCACCAGGCTGTTACCGATGGCTCAGAATCGCTGCGCTCGTACCTGTTAACAAGAAGGTATGAGCCTCTTCTGCCACCTGAAGTCTCAGGACAGTTTTCAAAGGCATAAAGCATATTGCAAAAGTCTTAATTTGGAGTGGCTTATGAAATTTGAAACTTTGGGGAGCCAGCTTTCACCCCTTTTTGTTTTTGAAGACGAATAAATGAAGTGAATCGATAAAATGTGGTTCAGTGGAGATCTCCCAGGCTAAATGGAAAAGCAGTCCTGATCTCTGCCTTTCGTTTAAAATAAATGGAAGCTACGCCATTTCCCTTCGCTCCCTGCTTTCTTCGCCCCCTTGCTGTGGATTCTCAAGAGTCTTCCAATTGTTGGGCAAAACAATTATGGCTGCATTTAATGATCTTATTAATGAGCAGGAAAAATGACAATGGGAAATGGGTATTCAGTAGGCTGTGTAGCTGAAGTGTCTTGGTTGCAGGCCATTCATTTTCCACTCAGTGATTTTTCTTTTCTTTTTTGAGAATAGTAAGCGAGGTCTGGTGTATGGGAGACAAGAAAGGGTGACGGAAGCTACAGTCAAAGCCATCAAAGCAGGAGGCACATTTCTCGGCGGTCATATGTTGCCTGGCAAAGTTCTGACAAATGAATAATGGCATTTCCCCGTCCATAGTCTACAGGGCTTGCAGCCTGAATTTATTACAATGCTAATGGAGAAAGCTCATCTTCAAATGTGCTCGCATTGGATTAAATGAAGTGGGTGCCTAATAAGCATCTCTTTCCAATGGGAGCAACTTTGGGGATAATTTAGTGGTGGCATCATTAGAGAGGAGCGTGTTAGGTGAGGATACCCCCCATTTTTATTATTTTTATTTTTTTACGATGGCGTGGGAGAAGTAATGGATGGTGCCTCTGGAAGTGAAAGCGCAGTACTGATTCATTGGGCTTCCTTAGGTACAATAAAGAAATAAATTGATGGCCTTGAAACATGGCTGCCACATCCCTTTGGAGAATTCTTACCCCTTACCCCTTTCATTACTGTGGCACCTGAAGGGGTCACTAGGTAAGCTGAATTAGTTGGAGGAACTGTGGATGGCCCTATCATTAGGCAAAGGGAGGCAGCTAGTGGAACCACGGTTAGATTTTCTACTCTCACACCCTCAAAATATCGCCTCCTCCCCCATGGCTTTGCACCTTTCTTCCACACTTACAGCTGCAAAATTCAGGTTTATTTCCCCCCCAACTATTTACACACTTGACATAGTGCTAGTTTAGATAGGACAACGGAAATGTCAACAAGATTGATTGTGCTTGGAGTGAACCCTGGGACATGCCCAGAAACCTATGCGACACAAGGGGTTGTGCTAGACACCTTTAAAGTTGCTTTTAGAGATGAGAGAACTGTAGAGGTTTCTCTTTCCTTCCCCAAAGCACTAGAATCGAAGAGTCTGAGCACAGTCATTTCAGTCCTCTCAGTCAATGGAGCCACATCTCCACCTTGGCATTTACTTTATTTGGTTTTTTAAAAAAAGATATTTATTAAAATTTTCCCATAATACAATAAAAAAATCAAAAAAGAGAAAAAACAAAAAAAGTTTAAAAGCACATAAAATTCACAATCCTTATTTTCTATAACATATTTCCCTGACTTCCCCACACCTCTCCCTCTTGTATTCCAGTTCAGATTGTTGGTTCAACAAGTTCTTATCCCTATTTTTAAACCTTTTAATATTTAGTTCTTTTAAAAAAGCCAATTTTGCCTTATAGACTTCATATTTATACATCATTGCTTATTCTTTAAACCTTTTTCTAAAGCCGACCTAAATTCCCTTCCACGATTTCCCCAATTTTCATACAAATATCCAAACAAAATAAAAACAGAACAGGTTAAATTATACACCCTTTGGATTCCCAGACTCCACCCTCCCCTTTCCCGGTTTCAATCCCCAACAAACGTCCATCAGTCCATCAACTATCAGCCTGGAGACCTCACGTCCGAGGCTCTTAATTCTCTCTCAATTCCTCTCTGCCGGTTTTTTTGGTAGTCCTTGGTATTAAACACCAAATCTCGGAGAAGCTCTAGCCCAATATGGTCCATGTTTCTTCCAGCCAGACCTCCATATTTAAAAGTGGAGCCTGAATCTTGTTTCGGCATTTACTTTATTTGGTAAGGTTAGAGACAATGGCATCACAAAGGGGGTGGGGGTGCCATGTCTGGGGGGGGTGACAAGAAGGGACCCCATGGGGGCTCACCCCACGGCAGCGGCGCAAACAGCCATCGCGCCGCCGCAGCCGTATATGAAGGATCCTCTGTTTGCGGCTGCAGCTGCAAGCAGAGGATCCTGGCGCCGGCAGCAAACCACTATGTACAGCACATGTGCAGCATCGCACACATGTGCTGTATGTAACGCCGCCGCACATGTGCTGTACATAGCGGTTTGCTGCTACTGCGGCTCGAGCACCGTACGGACGGCGGTGGGATCCCTCCATCACCGCTACAGCTGCATGTAGATGGTCCTCCGTTCACAGCTGCAGCCACAAGCAGAGGATCCCGGCACAGTCCGTACAGTGCTGGAGTGGCGCCGCCGGCAAGCCGCTATGTACAGCGCATGTGCGGCGTCGCTATGTACGGTGTATGCGTTGTACGTAGAGACGCTGCACATGCGCCCTACGTAGCAGCGCCCCGCCCCAGGTGTCACGGCGCCTTCATTTGCCCCTGGTTAGAGATCTTCGTTTTGCTATTAGAAGACACTTATCTGTACCACATTTTGGCATTCAACCCACCTAGGTGTCACAAAGTGCTTCAGGAGAAATTGTTGTGCCTTAGCAAACCTTGTAGAGATCCCTCTTTGGCACGGATTGAAGGAATGGGTTTCCCAAAACCCAAAACTGACTTTGCAGGCAGTTTTAAACTGCACCAAAATCCCTATTTTTCCTTAGCTAAAATGCATAAACTTGAGCCGTTGAGCAAATGCATAACAAGAACATAGCTCTCTCCTTTATCAGTTTGTGACGTCAAGGATGACCTTGACTGTACCAGTAGAACAGATAAAACACGTCTGTGCCTTATCTTATGTTCTGACCACAAAGACGCACAGACCCAAGTCTGGGAACAACGCCAGAGTGTGTTCTCGGAAATGGTGACCTCTGGCTCCAAGATAAGAGTAGGAACAGGAATATCCTTTTATGGTCAGGAGTGCAGGAAGGAAATCCCTTTTATGGTTAAGAGTGCCGGAGCAGGAACATCTGTGATGTCAACCTGCGTGTACAAGCTGACGTGGCTGGGGAAGGGGGAGAGGGTGCCTGGAGGATATATATACTGCATGCAATCTCTGATTTCTTTGGACTTGCTGTGGACTCACCACGCAAGTGCCTTCTGCTATCCGGAGAGCAGAATAAACTCTTTCTTTGAACCAACCTCGGTGTCATTTGACTTCCTTCCTCCTGTCCCGGAGCAACACAGAGCCAATCGGTGAACTCCAATAAGGCTACAGGATAAATACAGAACCTTTCCAAAACACTTCTTCAGCTTGGGACTTGACTGGAGCTGCTTCACACCTCTAGTATAAACCCTGAAAAGCATCAGTCTAGGTCTATGATAGTGTAGCAGAGAGGTATAAGCCATTAAAAAAAAAAGCAAACCAAAACAATAAGAACTTGAACAGATTTTGTTCCGCTGTTTAGGAGTCAATACAGAGGAGAAAGAAACTCACCAATAGAAGGAGGTCTTTATTAATCCCATCAGCAACACGCGGGAGGAAAATCTCCTGGTTGTGTAGCGCTGGGGAAATCAATTGAAACATCAAACAAGATAGCTGTGTAATCCCTCATCAAGAGCTTTGAAAGCTGTGACTGGTGGCTGTCCTCAAGCCCCTAATACAGTAGAAATGGCAAGTCTTTGACAAATTGTATTGTTTTCAATTTTGAAAAAGCTCTGGGCCATGAAACCAGAAGCTTCCTGTCTATATAGTGTGGGGAAGTTTTCTCTGCCCCACCCCACGATCTCCACTGAGGTGACTTGTATATTTCACATTTCACTATGGTGTCAGATAAGATACCTCGTAGTCCTGAAGGGCATTTGGAGCTCACATTACCTCATCTCTGTAATCAGGTTTCCCACTTCATTTTCTTCCCTGTCTTCCTGCCAGGCTTCATACCCCCTGCGATAAACAGAAGAAAAACAACAGGAGTCCTTGAGTTTGTCTTGTAGTGATGCATGCCTGGTTTCCATAGCTTAAGAGCCATGGGTGCTACAAAACTGAACCAGTATGTAGCTTCAGCTACCGCCAGAGCCATGAAACGGGGTGGAGGAAAATGTTAAGTACGGCTGAGTTAAGAGTTCTAAAAAGAAAATGTTCAGTGTGAGTTTGGGGAAACGGTATTTTGCCTTTTGGCATGGCCCAATTTCAAGGAAAGGACACTGGCGGAAGAAGGGGGGCGTGGTGGGTGCGGCCCGCCCCGGGTGACATCCCGGGGGGTGACATCGTGGCGCCCCCCTGGGGTGGCAAGCATCCCAGGGATGCTCGCCCCCCCCTGGGGCAGCTAGCCCCACCCCCAGGTGCACAGCACCGGGTGCTGGAACTGCTAGCTCCGCCTCTGGGAAAGGGCAACTGGGGTTGTTTCCAGATAGGGACATCATAGAATCCGAACAAAAACAGAGATGGAGTGTTCTAGTTAAAGGTAGGTAGCCATGTCTGCCATAGTCGAAACAAAATTTAAAAAATCCTTCCAGTAGCACCTTAAAGACCATCTAAGTTTGTTATTGGTGTGAGCTTTCGTGTGCATGTACACTTCTTCAGATACCTGAAGAATACTTCAGATACCTATATAGTCATTCCTCATGTCGCGTCCGCTTCATGTTGCATTTTTTCAGGTTGCGGACTGCCAAAACCAGGAAGTACCAGAATGGGTTACTTCTGGGTTTTGGCAGTCACACATGCGCAGAAGCGCTAAATCGCGCTTTGCGCATGTGCAGAAGCGCCGAATCACAACCCGTGTGTGCGCAGACACAGGTTGCGAACGGTGCGGGTTGCAAATGTGCATCCCGCATGGATCACGTTCGCAACCTGAGCGTCCGCTCTACTTCTTCAGGTATCTGATTGAGTGTGCATGCACACAAAAGCTCATACCAATAACAAACTTAGTTGGTCTCTACTGGAAGAGATGGAGTGGAAATCACTGATGTTTGCTTGTTCGTCCCATGTCTGGAGTGGGCAGTGTGTTGTAGTGGTTAGAGCGTCAGACTAGGACCTGGGAGAACAGGGTTCGAATCCTGACTCAGCTAAGAAGCTCACTGGGTGGTTTTGGGCCAATCACTGCCTCTCAGCCTAACCTAACTCCCAGGGCTGTGCTGAGGATTAAATGATGAGCAGGAGAACCATGTATACTCCCTTGAGTTCCTTGGAGAAGAAAGGTGTATAAATGTAATAAATAAATCAATCCAGTGAGTATAATTGGTATTTGTTGTTGCTGCTTTCAGCCCACAAACGATATGTAATTGATTACGTCTCCTCCACATTGGCCTTGCGTTGCCTCGCATTAACACGAATGGTGGTGGGGATAATGTAATGACAGTGTGATATGTAAATCATGTAATTGATTATATAAGTTACATAGTTTTGCCACAGTGGACAGCGAGATGAATAACACAGTCTTTGGTGGAAGATGAACTGCAGCAGAAAAGAAACAGAGCTGTGTGTGACGAATGCGGGGTGGAACAGGGTAGAACTTACATCCCTACTTCCAGATGCTTAATGGGCCTTCACCTCTATTAGTTTGTGGAGAGATTAGTCAATACAGCCGCAGTTCCCTATCCTCCTTGGCTTATGCAAATAACCAATAAGATCAAACAAATTGGCCTAAACCCTGAAAACCTTTTTATTGGAACTCTGAACAAGGCAAAAGCAATTATCACTCAGAGACTTTACGATGTCGAATTACAACAAGAAGACGCCCTACTCCCGGAGACGTATAGATGTTTAAAAGCTTGGCCTAATTTTGCAGCTGCTCCTTACTTAACTAACATCACTAACGAAGCTTATAGATGGGCTTTCTCTAGAGCCCGCTTTGAGACAATGCCCTCAGCAGTGCTGTACAGCAAATTCACGCGGGTACCAATGCATGCGTGCCTCTGCCCCTGTATGTCTAATAAGGTAGAATCTGTCACACACATCCTTCTATTTTGCGAATTTTATAGTGAAGAGCGAGTTCAACTTATTTTGCCGCTTTTATCAAAATTTATACCCCTACAACATTATTTGGAATCCTCCCCCAAAATTCTACGAAAATACCTTCTGGAAGATTCCTCAAGCTCAATATCATATGAGGTGGCCAAATTTTGCACTTTAGTAATCAGGAAGCGTAAATCTCCTCTGTTGAATGGCACACTGCGAAGTTCCCTTGTGTAATCCTTTCCCCCCCCCTTTTTTTTCCTTTTTCTTTTCTGATGTTGTTGTTGATTCCTTTTTGTTTGATCTTGTGGTGTTTAGTGTCACTGGCTTTTGCCGTAATAAAACTTGAACTTGAACTTGAATACAGCTTTAGACATGTGTTATCCCACACATTCCAGTGCATTTCTCCATCACTTTCCTTACTGCAAAAAGTCTAATTGTTGGGGGGAGCAGGCTTGTTCTGCCAGAGGTCTAGCTTTAGTTGCCCAGTCTGAATTTCCCAGGATACGATTGATTCCCATAACAAAACAGTGACCACCTGGAAGCACCCTAAAATGATCAGGGGGCTAGAGCAACTATCTAATGAGGAAAGGTTGCAACATTTAGGTCTTTTTATTTTAGGAAAAAAATGCAAGTGAGTGGGGGACATGATAAATGTGTATAAAATTGTGGATGATGTAGCAGATGTGGATCAAGCGTTTTTCTCCCTCCCTTGAATTACTAGAACCTGCGGACAGCCAATCAAGCTGGATGTTGGGAAATTCAGGACAGACAAAAGGATATATTTATTAAAGTATGGAATTCACTGCCACAATATGTAGTTATGGGCATCAATGTGGGTGGTAACTGGAGAAATTAATAGCAGACAAGGCTGTCAGTGGCTTTGAGTTATCATAACTGTGGATGATTATGATAATTTATTTATACCCCACCCATCTGGTTGGGTTTCCCCAGCCACTCTGGGCAGCCCCCAACATAATAATAATAATAATAATAATAATAATAATAATGCGATAAAACATAAAAAACTTCCCTAAACAGGGCTGACTTCAGATGTCTTCTAAAAGTAAGATACAGTGGTACCTTGGGTTACAGATGCTTCAGGTTACAGACGCTTCAGGTTACAGACTCTGCTAACCCAAAAACGGTACCTCAGGTTAAGAACTTTGCTTCAGGATGAGAACAGAAATCACGCGGCGGCGGTGCGGCAGCAGCGTGAGGCCCCATTAGTGGTGCTTTAGGTTAAGAACAGTTTCGGGTTAAGATCGGACCTCTGGAACGAATTAAGTTCTCAAGTCGAGGTACCACTGTAGTTGTTTATTTCCCTGAGGTCTGCTGGGAGGGCGTTCCACAGGGCGGGTGCCACTACCGAGAAGGCCCTCTGCCTGGTTCCCTGTAGCTTCACTTCTCGCAGTGAGGGAACTGCCAGAAGGTCCTCGGAGCTGGACTTCATGGGGGTAGAGAGGGATTATGTCACTAAATACCAGTTGGTGGGTACTGCACCTATGTCTTCACTGTGGGCTTCTAATGGGCATCTGATCGGGCATTATGAGAAGTGTATGCTGAACTAGATGTGCCTTTGGCCAGTAGGGCTCCTTTTATGCTCTCCAATATCACTACACCCCAAGCAACGTGAAAGTAAGGATGTGTTCCTGGTTCATCCATCAGCAGACTTATTTGGTGGCAAATTTCATTACTCTCATTCTGGCTTTATGAGATCGAGAAACTGTGACGCCACTGGGGAATTCATAGGAAGTATTTGTCAATTTCCTCAAAGCTAATTCCATTATTGTGATTTAGCGCAGAGAATTTCTGACTGCTTGCCATCAGGTTGGACAGCTTTAGAGCACTTTCCCAATTTGATACCTTCAGCTGCGGGTGGCAGTGACCAAATGTATGAACCAGAGTTGTTTTTGTTGACTACAGTGGTACCTCGGGTTACATATGCTTCAGGTTACATACGCTTCAGGTTACAGACTCCGCTAACCCAGAAATATTACCTCAGGTTAAGAACTGTGCTTCAGGATGGGAACAGAAATCGTGCTCCGGCGGCACGGCAGCAGCAGGAGGCCCCATTAGCTAAAGTGGTGCTTCAGGTTAAGAACAGTTCCAGGTTAAGAACGGACCTCCAGAACGAATTAAATTCTTAACCCGAGGTACCACTGTAGGAAGCTTTGCTTTCTAAGTGAAGAACAGCCTTTCCCAATCTTGTGCCCTCCAGATGTTGATGGACTCCCTCAGTCCCAGCCAGCATGGTTAAAGATTACAGGAGTTGCAATCCAAACATCTGGCAGGCACTGGGTTGGAGAACATTAGCATAGTCTCATTGCCCCATAGCAATGGATGAATGTGTCAAAAATACAACCGCTGGACCACAAACATATTGAGACCATGTTATGCATGGAACAATAATGTTGCTTTCTGACTTTAATTTCATAAGAAGTTAGCTCAGTGGTTCTCAAAGGGTGTGGCGTCCCACACTGGCGTGACAAGTGTGTCAGGAAGATTGAAGGACAGGACTGGAGGACCCTGCTTCAGCTTCATGGTTCTTCCATAAAGAAAGGAAGAACAGAGCATTGCAAAGTGCCTTGACAGTGTGTTAGATTAGATGGTTTTGTGGGGGCGGTTTTTTTAGCTGGCTTTCTCTGCTGTGGGAAACTTCTCACAGTTAAACCCCACATTTTGCAAAAGGACAGTGATTTCTGCACACATCACAATGGAAACATATCATTGCAACAGAAGGAGGTTAGCACGTTGTTGAATGTCCCTGTTCCCTAGTAACAAGGAATTGGCTATGATTCCTTTTTGTTAAAGCTGTTTAACTGATGAAAGCTTTTATGGAAACAAGTATTCCCATCTTCCTCTTTCTCACTCCGCTTTAGTCGTGGGAGAATGCAACCATGATCTCTTGCGGATTCACCATAGCCAATCATTTCTCAATTGTCCTTTCTTATTTTGAGAGAGGCATGAGTGAGTGGACCCAATCAGTGCCGGATTTACATATAAGCTAAACAAGCTATAGCTTAGGGCCCCACTCTCTTGCCCCCCCATTCACTATTAATATACTTCTTCTTAATTGTATTTCAGTTCAACAATTTGATAAAATACATATTTTGTTATGTGCAAATGGCTTTAGATACCTATTAGGTCCATAAATTACCATATAGCATATACAGTCATACCTCAGGTTGAAGTAGCTTCGGGATGAATATTTTCGGGTTGCGCTCCACGGCGACCTGGAAGTAATGGAGCGCATTACTTCTGGGTTTCGCTGCTCGCGCATGCACAGAGGCTCAAAATGACATCACGCACATGCACAGAAGCGGCGAATCGTGACCCGCGCACACGCAGACGTGGGTTGTGTTCGCTTCAGGATGCGAACGGGGCTCCGGAACCCGTTCGCATCCAGAGGTACCACTGTATTCAACACACACACAAAAAAACAGTGACAATTTGTTGTTGACAAAGGACAGCTGGACAAATAAATGGCCCCATTACCTTCAGTAGCTTAGGGCCTCATGAAACCTAAATCTGGCCCTGCCAGGAATGTTTAATTAGATTATTCCTCAGTGTAAAGAAGGGGTAGGGAACCTCAGGCTGAATCTGGCCCACCAGACCATTCTGTCTGGTCCCTGTAACTGTCCTAAGGCCACACCTGTCCTTGTTTTTCCACCCCCAGTGTTTTTGCTTGGCTGGACTGCATCTTTAAACTATTTTAATACTTCTTGCTTGTCTGGATGGAAGATAGAAAAGGGGAATGCAGGGCTTGGGGGAATGGATATTTGTAGTGTTCCTCACACCTGGGACTATACAGTTTCAAATAAAGCGTTTTAAGTGTGTTGTAGTTTGACCATGGGTGGCGCAGGGGGTTAAACCACAGAGCCTAGGACTTGCCAATCAGAAGGTCGGCGGTTCGAATCCCCACGATGGGGTGAGCTCCTGTTGTTCGGTCCCTGCTCCTGCCAACCTAGCAGTTCAAAAGCATGCCAGTGCAAGTAGATAAATAGGTATCGCTGCAGCGGGAAGGTAAATGGTGTTTCCGTGTGCTCTGGCTCTCGGCATGGTGTCCCATTCCGCCAGAAGCGGTTTAGTTATGCTGGCCACATGACCCAGAAAGCTATCTGTAGACAAATGACGGCTCCCTCAGCCTGAAAGCAAGATGAGCGCTGCAACCCCATAGTCACCTTTGACTGGACTTAACTGTCCAGAGGTCCTTTACCTTTTGCCTATACCTAGAGATGCCAGGGTTGAACCTGGGGTTCTCAACATACAGATGCTCTTTCACTGAGCTATGCCCTTCAATAATAATAATAATAATAATAATAATAATAATAATAATAATAATAAATTTTATTTATACCCCAGCCAAGACCGGGTTCAGGGCAGCTAACAACTGATATAAAAACAAATTGATCGAAATACAACTTAAAAAACAAGATTAAAATACAGCATTAAAACATTAAAATGCAGCCTCATTTCAATGGAAACTCAAATCAAAACGTTTTTTGGGGGGATGAAAACGTCCAGTCTTCACCATCTTCAGACTGTAAAGTTGCCCTTAATTTGTTTCAAATCCCAACGCACTTCAAGGAATGATCCAGACCTGTGTGGCTCTGGATTAACTCAATATGGGTCATGCATCTTTGAATTGGGAAGGGCTTATCATTTCTCATGCCCCAGCCCGCAATCAAATGCTCGCTCCATCCCTGCTTTGGGGGCATGGTTAAAACCGTAAAACAATTGCAGTTCTCATGAATGTACCTTAGTCTATCTTCACATCTAAGCCAGGCTTGCAGGCTCATTTAATCACGGGATCAACATAAGTCTTAAATCAAAGAGCACCGATTTATCTGGACTGGACTGCAAGAAAGGGAGGCTTGCTGCTTCAAACAAAATTGCTCTGTGAGATTTTAGATTTCATTCTTCCATCAAGGGGGGGGGAAAAGTAATTTCCTTGATGTCTCTTTCCTTTTTCTCTCCCCTCACCCTGATCTTTGATTTATGTTCTGTCTTTTAATATGATCTGACCTACTCAGCACCCTTTCTCGCTGGCATTTGTTCATCTTTGGTTTCGGCTGCTGCATATTGCAATTTCAGATGCTTGTCCTTTCGCTGATTTGAATCAGCACTGTGTGCCATTAACATGAATAGTTCAATGCCACTTTTGCAACAACCAAAGACATATCTTTTCGTGCCTAGCAGTCCCGCTTTCCTTAGCAGGAAGTTCAAAGGTAGCTCCTTGAGAGGAGAGGTCATGGGAGATAAGGCTTATCCTTCCATCCCTATCACTTCTGGATTGGTACGGTAGAATGCAGGGAGCCTAGCGGTAAATGGAGTAGCCATGGGTAGATGTTGTTGTTGTTTAGTCGTGTCTGACTCTTCGTGATCCCATGGACCAGAGCGCGCCAGGCCCTCCTGTCTTCCGCTGCCGCCCGCAGTTTGGTCAAACACATGTTGGTAGCTTCGAGAACACTGTCCAACCATCTCGTCCTCTGTCGTCCCCTTCTTCTTGCGCCCTCAATCTTTCCCAACATCAGGGTCTTTTCCAGGGAGTCTTCTCTTCTCATGAGGTGGCCAAAGTATTGGAGTCTCAGCTTCAGGATCTGTCCTTCCAGTGAGCACTCAGGGCTGATTTCCTTCAGAATGGATAGGTTTGATCTTCTTGCAGTCCATGGGACTCTCCAGAGTCTCCCCCAGCACCATAATTCAAAAGCATCAATTCTTCGGTGATCAGCCTTCTTTATGATCCAGCTCTCACTTCCATACATCACTACTGGGAAACCATAGCTTTAACTATACGGACTTTTGTCAGCAAGGTGATGTCTCTGCTTTTTAAGATGCTGTCTAGGTTTGTCATCACTTTTCTCCCAAGGAGCAGGTGTCTTTCAATTTCGTGACTGCTGTCACCATCTGCAGTGATCATGGAGCCCAAGAAAGTAAAACCTCTCACTGCCTCCCTTTCCTCCCCTTCTATTTGCCAGGAGGTGATGGGACCAGTGGCCATGATCTTATTTTTTTTGATGTTGAGCTTCAGACCATATTTTGCGCTCTCCTCTTTCACCCTCATCAAGAGGTTCTTTAATTCCTCCTCACTTTCTGCCATTAGTTGTATCATCTGCATATCTGAGGCTGTTGATATTTCTTCTGGCAATCTTAATTCCAGCTTGGATGGGTAGATAGAGCCAGCCAATTCTAATTTTGTCCCCATCCTCTTGCCTGCTGAGTTCTTCAAGGGGCAACAATGAGTCTAAGAAAAAAGCTGACAGGTCACCCCCTGGACTGGTTTGTAAGCAAGGCTGAGGTTGTCCCCTATTTGCTCTAATGGACCAACCTTCACTGCTTGTTTAGCTTCAGCAATGTGGATGCATCATGAATTTTCAGACCATGAGCCTAATGAAAGTTCAAACAGAACATTAATACATAAAGAACATTGTGATACCTTATTACTTGCCGTTAAGGCATCACCAGCTCCTTTTTGAGAAATAATCTAGAAACCTACAGAAGATCTTTCTCCTGCTGCTTTAGACTAAGATGGCACATGATGATATATCTACTGCATAAAAGGTAAAGGTAAAGGTACCCCTGCCCATACGGGCCAGTCTTGACAGACTCTAGGGTTGCGCGCCCATCTCGCTTAAGAGGCCGGGGGCCAGCGCTGTCCACAGACACTTCCGGGTCACTTGGCCAGCGTGACAAGCTGCATCTGGCGAGCCAGCGCAGCACACGGAACGCCGTTTACCTTCCCGCTAATAAGCGGTCCCTATTTATCTACTTGCACCCGAGGGTGCTTTCGAACTGCTAGGTTGGCAGGCGCTGGGACCGAGCGACAGGAGCACACCCCGCCGCGGGGATTCGAACCGCTGACCTTTCAATCGGCAAGTCCTAGGCGCTGAGGTTTTACCCACAGTGCCACCCGCGTCCCTAACCCACCCGCGTCCCTTACATACAGGATAATAATAATAATAATAATAATAATAATAATAATAATAATAATATCTTTATTGTCATTGCCCCCTCTCGGGGACAACGAAATTACTTGACTGCTCCAGAAAAACACTAATTAAAACAATACAGTATAGTACAGCAAGGAAGATTAGATGACTTTCAAAGTCCAGGCTTCCCATTCAGGGCCGAGATCACTCTGGAGAAGAAGCTGTTCTTAAGACGGCTCGTTCTTGTCTTCATCGTCCTGTATCTCCGTCCCGACGGCAGAAGCTTGAAGAGACAGTGACCAGGATGCGATGGAAGTTTTACTATGTCCAGTGCCTTCCTATGGCACCTTGTGGCATAAATCTGCTCTAAGGTGGAGAGTGGGCAGCCAACAATGCTCTCTGCTGCCTTAACAACTCTGCACAACCCCATCCTGTCCTGGGTAGTACAGCTTCCGTACCACACACATAAGCCATAAGTGAGCACGCTCTCAATGGCACAGTGATAGAAGGCAAGCAGCAGTTTCTGCGGAAGATGGTTTTTCCTTAGAATTCTCAAAACGTACAGTCTCTGCTGCGCCTTCTTCACAAGCCCCCTTGTGTTGACACTCCAGGACAGATCCCTTACATACTGCATACACTCCTGGAATTAATAATTAGATCAATATTTTTTTCTTAATATAGACTTGGACATACATACTTTTTGCATCAATTCAAACCATACATTTAAAGCACGGTGGTACCACTTTAAACCGTCTCAGCTTCAGCCAAAGAATCTCGGGATCTTCAGCAGTGGTGCCAGGGGACCCTGCCTGTTCCTCAAGATCCCCAATCTGTGTGGTGTCTGGTTCATCCTCCAAGGACTCAGTGTCTGGCACCAGATCAGGGCTCGGAATGACACCAACTTCTGTTCTCTGTGGCCATCAGCCATGTGGTCTGAGGCTGATGGAGGCTGGAGTCCAACAAGTCACAGGTTGGGAAAGGCTGGTTGAGGACTTTCAGTGCCCAAACCAGCACTTTAAACTGGCTGCTGCGACAAGCAGGTAGTGTGAATGATGCACAGAACAGGTGCAATGTGCTCTGATTTTTTTGGCACTATGCAAATAGTCCTGCACCTGTTTTGTGGGGCAGCAGTGAACTTGTGCTTGTTAAATCCACACTCTGGCTGGCCATGAGACAGTATAGATATGCACAGAGCTCCAGAAATTTGCTGGAGCAAGAGCTTTCTTTAATTGCCCTCACCAGCTTTCTCTATCCTTTTCACTCTGGTTCAGGACAAAAAAAGGTCATGCCTCATTCTACATTTTCTCCCCAGTGGATCAGAGGTACGGAGGGAGGGAGGGAAAGAATACAAGATGGAACGCTGACACCAGGATAAGAATGTGTCAAGCAAGCACTTTAGTGAATTTAAGAAAACGCTTATGCCATTAGGAAGTGCTGTAGCTCGTGGTTCTCCTGTATACACAAATTGGCTCTAGCAATTAGAAGGGAACCTGAGCATGGGGAAAGTGCCTTTAAGTTCCCACTGGGTAACCATAGCTAACAGGGATTGCAGGCAAAGCTTCTAGGACAGAAGGCACATCTTCCCACTTGTTCCTATTCAGAAATCAGCCTCTCCTATCCAGTGGTGCAGTTAGGTAACTTTTAGACCATGGCACAGCAACCAGTGGCCCTTCAGCTGTTGCCGGACTCCAACTCCCATCAGCCTCGGCCAACACAACCATTGGGATGATGGGACTTGGAGTCTGGAAATAGCTGGAGGGCCACAGGTTCCCCAGCCCTGCCACACACCGTTCAAGTTAATGTGAGGCAGAGAGCGAGAAAAATAAAGTTTTCCCCATCATCACAAATCATTCTCTTATGTTTCATTTTTAATAACCCAAAATCTCTCTCTAGGCAAAATATGAGACTTTGCAGCCTTGGCAATGCACATCGGCAAAATCCGCCTCATTATTCTTCTAAGAATCAGCAGCCACCATAGGTAATTAGGAAGGGAATGGAAGAGCAGTTTCTGACGTGAATGTTTGTCATGCAGCCACAGAAGCACAATGACACCAGAAGTACATGGCAGTGTGTGTGTGTTTTATTTATTTATTGCTCCACCACTCCCACCCTTCTGACTGTTTGTGCTAGGACTGAAGGAGCAAAATCTCTGTGCTGAGCACATTAGGGTGTGCACCCCACCCTTGGAATTACTACTACTACAGTGGTACCTCGGGTTACATACGCTTCAGGTTACATACGCTTCAGGTTAAAGACTCCGCTAACCCAGAAATAGTACCTCGGGTTAAGAACTTTGCTTCAGGATGAGAACAGAAATCGTGCTCCAGCGGCGCAGCAGCAGCGGGAGGCCCCATTAGCTAAAGTGGTGCTTCAGGTTAAGAACAATTCCAGGTTAAGAACGGACCTCCAGAACGAATTAAGTTCTTAACCTGAGGTGTCACTGTATTATTATTTTCAACAAAGGAAGGCAGGAGAGAAATGACAAGACAGACAAATAAGGACAAGGAAAAGGCAAGGAGGCATAAAGCTAACAAAACAATCACAACAAGAGTGGCCAAGAAGACGGAACAAGAGATTCTCCCTGCCGAGCAAAAGACCCATGCCAAGCTGACCAGAGGCCAGGGAGTTTTGTAGGACCAAGGGCAGGCTAGATCCTCCACCTCCTTGCTTGTGTGCCATGAAAGCAGTTGCTCATCTTTACAGATCTCTCTCCAGAAAGGGTGGCAAGCAGAGCTCAGACAGAGGCCAAACCATGACACAGAGGCAGCTGCAGGCAGAAGAAAAAGGCTGCAATGGACCTGCAGCTTCTGCTTGCATCTGTTTCTGGAAGCGATGGTGGGGTGAAGGGCTCCAGTAGCACCAGCAAGGGTGGAGGTGGGAGTTACTGCCGCTGCTGCAGCCAATCACTGTGCAGTTTCTTCCAGAAACAGGTTCCACTGCAAATACATCACAACCTTTTAATCCTGCTTGTGCCCCTCTCTGTCCGCTTCTCTTCTCCTCCCTTCCACCTTTCTGCTATTTCCTTGCAGGTTGCGGCAGCTGAGAAAGCTGGATTGCTGCTCCATACGCTCTCCTCCTCACCACATTCCCCAGTTTTTAAAACATTAGGCTATGTCTGGGCACATCCAGCCCACCCCCTGCTCATGCCTATGGCTGTGTAAAAGCAAAGTCCACCCTGTCAAGCGATGAATATTGGAGAACCAGCTAAGCCATGTGTTCTAGCTCTCTCTTTTTTTTAACATGGGTTGTTCAAAGCTTTTGGCTTCTCCCAAAGCATGGGGGTACGTGGTGGTCAAGGAAGGAGGCAGTTGCCCTCTGGATGAACCATAATCTCCATATCCACAGCTAAAATAAATAAATAACTAGAACAAGATTCTAGCATTTGTAGAACCTAATATATAAGGCAAAATGTACAGGAACTATTTTTTTTTGTTCGTTTGTGAGAAATTAGTTTGCTTTTGTTTCTGCATTTTACTCGCTCTCTCCACCCCAGAAAAAATTGTACAGATGCACAAGCCCCAAAGGCAAAAATAAGAGACAATATTCCTTCTGTAGCAGCAGCACCCATGCACAAGGGGAAGCTGATGAGAGGCCTTGGGAAACCACAAAATTTAAGCCCTTAAAGGCTCTGTGAAACAGCCCATTCAGGGCCATGTGCTTCCAGTGGCTGTGAAACACTGAGTGACTGGTTTATTTGGGGGTGAGGGGAAAGGGATGGTAAATGACTGTAGCTGGGATCCTGAACAGGGTGCACTCCATGTTGCAATGTTGGTGGGGCTGGCGGGTGGGCAGAGTTTGATTCAGTTTGTATATAAAGGGAAACACACCTAATCTCCCTTTCCAAAACAATACACGAACCCAAACACAGCTGCCCTCCAAATTTTGCAATGCAATTCTCCACTGAAGCAAATGCGTATGTGAAAATAGCATACAAGAATGCATTGTATTAGGGGGAAATGGCTTTTTCGAAAATGTGTATGTTAGGGGAACCTGCATATAAAAGTGGGAAATTCACATGGAAATGCTGATGGATCTGCACAAGGATTTTTTTATTTTTTAAAGTCGCAGACTGATGTGGAAATGTGGGGAGCTGAACATAAGAATGGAAAAAATGAGAAATTGAGAGAAACCGAAATTGACAGGTTTGCTTGTCCCTGCCTGTTGGTATAATGATTTACCATAGACAGGGACCAGGAAATATAGATGGTCCCTGGCCAATAGGATTGGCTGCAGCATGCCAAAATGTTGGGGATTTATGCAAAATGTGCAGCTGGTTTACTCACTTGCTCTTCCCAAGCAGCTGTTCTGAGACACCCCTGCAGTAATAAATCTCGGCACCCGTGGCAGCGGCAGCAATTTGCCTTCTTTCCCCCTCCACTTTGGAGTAGGGCTCCCTTTCCTATTGAGGAAATCCGATGCACTGTGCCGCTTATGAAAATAGGCCCTAATGCATGGGTAGGCAAACAAAGGCACGGGGGCCAGATCCAGCCCAATCGCCTTCTAAATCCAGCCCGCGGACGGTCCGGGAATCAGCGTGTTTTTATATGAGTAGAATGAATGCTTTTATTTAAAATGCTTCTCTGGGTTATTTGTGGGGCATAGGAATTCATTCTTTTTTCTTCTTCTCCAAAATATAGTCCGGTCCCCCACAAGGTCTGAGGGACAGTGGACCGGCCCCCTGCTGAAAAAGTTTGCTGACCCCTGCCCTACTGGAACGACTCCATACATGCCTGATTAATGCAGACCTTAAGCAGAGCTACCAATGGACCCAGGTCCCACTGCTTCCTTAAGAGCTTTGCTGGATCGGAGCCACTGCGTCCTTCCAGTTTTCCGCATTTGTATCTCCCTGTGGCATTGCCACTCTTATTTGTTAAATTTAGGCTCATTTTTC
This sequence comes from Podarcis raffonei, assembly GCF_027172205.1. NCBI lineage: Eukaryota > Metazoa > Chordata > Lepidosauria > Squamata > Lacertidae > Podarcis > Podarcis raffonei. The sequence goes on from NC_070617.1 coordinate 34,402,392, forward strand.
ATGATGTGTGTGCATGTGTTTGCATACTCTCCAACATTTCTGCAAGGAAAATAGGGGAGTCCTATTCCATAACAGTAACAACAATAATTTTTATTATTTATACCCCATCCATCTGACTGGGTTGCCCCAGCCACTCTGCCCGGCTTCCAACATATAGAAAAACTCATTCATTCATTGTTTTATATACCACCCTATACCCGGTGGTCTCAGGGTAGTTCACATAAAAAGGTTACAGTATATAAAATAAAAATAAAAGCAATAACCCAATAATACCCCCCTCCCCCAAAAGCCACATTTTTAAAGGGTATGGGATGTCGATCAGGTCAACCAAAGGCCTGGTTAAAAAGGAATGTTTTTGCCTGGCGCCTAAAGGTGTGTAATGAAGGCGCCAGGCAAACTTCCCTGGGGAGAGCATTCCACAAACAGGGAGCAACTGCAGAGAAGGCCCATTCTCATGTTGCCCCGCATGGATCACGTTCGCAACCCGACGTTCCATTGTATTTTTAATGAAATTCGTGAAAAACTGCTCTTCCCACTTGGGCTGCCATACTGTTTTACCGATGACTTGTTAATTATTCTACATGATTTGTGCTGCATTTGTTCTATCATGCTATTGTTATTTATTTTTGTAAGCCTCTTCAGGCTTCATTTGAATGTAAAGCAGCATAGAAATATAATCATAAATCAAATTGAATAAAAACTTAGTTAATGAAGATATTTTAGCTCCACTAACCAAACTGACTAGTTGGCTGCACATTGCACATTGCTGTTGTTCTTATTCCTTCTGCCGCCAGTTATTTCAAGAGGGGGCTGTGCAGAGGGATTTGGAGCAATGTGTCTGAATCATTAGGCCAGGGGTGGCAAATCTTTAGTCCTCCAGATGTTGCTAGTTTCCAACTCTCATCAGGGCCAGTAGGCAGGGATGATGGAGTCTGGAAGGCCACAGGTCTCCTGTTCTTCCATCCCGCCTCTCACCTTGGAGATCAACCTGTGAACTGATGAAGCTACTTTAACAAATTTGTTCCATTTAATGAAGCCCAAGCTGATGGATAATATTCAAATTCGTTCTGACAGCAGGCGATTGGGGGAGAAGCACAAACAGATGAATTGTGTGAGCTGCATGAAGCACCGGAAAAAGATGAGCTTCAATTGCAGTTACAAATATTTTTGTTATTACAGTTCCTTTATCATGCCAGTGCAATATTGCCTGTCCACAAGTTCATTTAATTATGCAAGACATTTTAAATTAGGATTTCTTTAAAGCGTGATGAAGTTAAGGCAGGCTATTTTCTTGCTTTCAAGATCCCAGCACCTTGGAGCCAATTCACTCGTGGTTTTGTTTGCACAAACATGTTCTGTAACAGGGGAAGGGAACTTGTGGCCCTCCAAGGCTAGTAAAAGCTAAAATGATAAAAGTGTATGCAATCATACATGTGGATTGTTGGCATCCCATCTGTCTCGAGAGACAGTGGAGTGTATCTCTGGGGGTAAAGTCAAACTGCTGCGTTAGCAACACTGAAATGACCTTCCCAGGGTGAAAGCCTGGGCAGTGTACATGGAGATTCTGGGCCATAGCTGTCAACTGTCCCTTAGTTGGTGGGAAAGTCCCTTATCCCAGTGCCATGTCCCGCTGCTGTCCCTTATTGATGATGTCCCTTAAATTTCCCGGGTTTCAAAGGAAGCAGCTCCTCTCCCTCCCTCCCTGCTGGCCACGGAGGAGGGAGGCTCCAACTGTGTTGCTTGGCTGTGTTGCTCACCCAATAAGGAGTCTAAGAACGACTGAGGGGTGGAGCTTGCATGCCTTGTGCCGATCAAATCGGCCGCGTTGCCTGGGGACTTGCCTTTGCTCAGCGCTTCCCAGCAGAGAGGTGACGGTGGTTTTCCTTGCTGCATCCCCTTTGCCGGGTTGCTGTGCTGTGGGAACCACCGCTTGAGGCTTCGTTTGGCTGCTGGCTGGACTTTCTGCCTTTGGCTCGAAGGGGCTCAGAATTCGAACATACCCGAGCTCCGAAAATCCCTTATTTTGGCTGCTGATCCCTTATTTTCAAGGCTGCTGGTCCCTTATTTTCAAATCTGTAAGTTGACAGCTATGTTCTGGGCTGCCCAGACAACAAGATCCCTCATCCCTGTCCTTACTGTGGTCCAAAGGCAAGCAGAACAATATGTTGGACACCAGCTTGATTGCAGGAGTTGCCGAAAGGAGGTGTACAAGGCACCATCCAACTGTCTTAGGGACTCTACTCCAGATATGTATATAGTTTACTCCTTAGACTTTTCTTCTCCTGAAAAGATCCCACAAGGTAGAGGAGTTCAGGAGCAGAGTTTTCTTTTCCTGAATGAGCCACCTTCCCAGGTGGACAAGCTCCAGCTGCCCCCCACTTCCCTCTACAGAAAACATGCAGAAAACACCTTCTGGTCCAGAAGGTCCGTAGGACACACTCTTGGTCTTCACATGCAGGGGAAGTCCCTAACTCAGCGAGGGTTTGAGACCCATCGGCTACCCTCACCTGCTTTAGCCACCCAGTCGGAGCCATTTCCTGGGTTGTGGTTGCTGTTGCACGCTGACAGGGAGTCACAGGTGAGAGCTGAGTGCAGGGTGGGGACCAAAGGTGGACAAACTACCCACAAAGGAGCACGACATGTCATCCACTAGAAGTACTAGCCCTCCCCTAACACCCCATACACCCCAAGTGGATAGAGGAACATTTTTCTCCATTTCTCATAACACTATGGCTCAGGGACATCCCACGGACCTGGCTGTTGGAGGATTCAGGACAGACAAAAGAAAATACTTCTTCATTCAGTGCATGGAACTTGCTTCCATAGATGGCCACCAACATGGATGGCTTTAAAAGAAGATTAGACAAATCCATGGAGGGCAATGCTATCAGGAGCTGCCAATCCTGCTCTCTGTGTTCTGCTTCCACAGACAGGTGGTTTGCTGATGAATACCAGTTGCTGGAGGGGACAGTTCTGTTGTTCACAGATTCTGTTTGTGCCCTTCCCATGAGCATCTGTTCAGTCACTGTGAGAAAAGGGTGCTGGATTACATCAGCCCTTGGCCTGATCCTGCAGGGCTCTCCTTATGTTCTATGGGAGACTTATTCTCATGATGTAGCCAAGGAATCTGGAGGCAGACTCCTGATACCTTACTGTGGTGAACCTGTGGTCATCCACATGCTTCTGGACTCAAATTTCCATCTCCCCTGTGCTGTCTGGGGCTGATGGGAATCGTTGTCCCTCAACTCTCTTATACCCTTCTCCCCTGAAGTAGCCAAAGGGAAGCTATTGGCTCCATTCTTGCTATACTACAGCACCACCCAGGTGGTGGCCAGAGATGGCCCAGGTAGGGTTTGAAAGCAAACCTGGTCCTTCTGAAGAACCTGGGACCTTCTGCATGCAAAGCATGTCCTCAACCATTGCAGTAAGAACATAGGAAGCTGCCTTATACTGAGTCAGACCATTGGTCCATCTAGCTCTGGACCGTGTGCACTGACCAGCAGTGTCTCTCTGGGGCTTCAGATGGAGGTCACCCCCAGCCCTACCAGGAGATGTTGGGGGTAAAATCTGGACCAAACGGTGTGCAAAGCAGATGCTCTACCACTGAGCTACAACAGTTCTTCAACTACAGTCCTTTTCCCTAATATAACTATTTTTTCAGGCTTTGCTCCTCACTCAGAGCAACATGTTAGACTGAAAGTTTCTCCAGAGACTATATTGCCTTGTGGAAATCTCACGGCCTGTTTGCATGCACCAGATTGCATCTTCTGCATCTGGCCATCCTTCAAACAGACACTTGTTGTCCTCAGGATTTTATGTGCTGCCTGTCTTGGACCATGCTGCCTGGCTGCCATCCTGACACATCCCTGGCTAGGGATGGTAGAGAGGTTACCCCCCCCCCGCGCGCATTTTTAAGCCAGTTGACGTAATTCACATCTGACAGGTGGCACACTTCTCTGTTTGTGATGAAGCTTTCAATTCCAAAAGTTTGTGTGTGTGTGTGACCACAACCATGTATGTTACTTAGAGATAATGTATGCAAAACTGCAAGTTGGGGTGTGTGTGTTGCAAAATGTGTATTTTAGAGAGAAATGCATACAATGTCAATGAAATTTTTGATATTGATATAGAACATGGGGTAGAATGTACTTATGATTGAATGATGCAACATGGTCTGGAATGAGATTGATACACCCATGTCTATTCCTGGAATGCATCAGAGCATTTCTGTGCCTCTCCCACTACCCCCATCCCCACAGCTTCCTTCTTTCTCTGTTTAAAGTGTATTTGGGGCAAAAATAAAAAAGCCCCACTCCTTTCTTCTTCTTCTTCTTCTTCTTCTTCTTCTTCTTCTTCTTCTTCTTCTTCTTCCAAATTTGGCAATGTTCCCCTAAGCCATCTTCATTGCTCTCTCTTGCTCTTCTGTCAGTTGATGATGTTTGCCCTTAGTAGATGGTACCATCACAAACATCACAAAATCTGATTGGCTATGTAGCATTGTGACATCATCTCATTCACTACACGTCCCTGGGATTTCCTATGTGACTCATTCTGGAAGAAGAAGGTGGTGGAGGAAGTTACAGTAGGGCAGGCCTGGCCAAACTTGGCCCTCCAGGTGTTTTGGGACTACAATTCCCATCATCCCTGACCACTTGTCCTGTTAGCTAGGGATGATGGGAGCTGTAGTCCCAAAACAGCTGGAGGGCCAAGTTTGGCCATGCCTGCAGTAGGGGAAACAAAAGCAACAATCAGGATAAGGGTATGTTCGCAGAATATCTATATTGCCACAATTAAAGTGTGTGTGTTTTGTCGGTAAAGATATGGACTATTTTCCACCAGAAAACTTAAACGGGAGAGTATCTGGCACATTTTTGAAAAAGTAAATACTTAGAAAGTAGTGGCAGAAAAAGAGATATACCTGTAGCTATGCAGATATACCTGTAGCTATGCACCAATTCAGGCACGGTCTTGAGCAAGTTCTCCACCTGCACGAACAATTTATCTCTCCTGACCTTGTACAACATATGCTTGTTTAATTAACTGGGAAGGTGAGTTTAAAGCTCAGCTGTGACACAATATTCCACCCCTCTCTCTTTCACACACACACACACACACAGAATCCCAAGGCTCATCCAGGCTCAGACAGTCTGCATTTGTTAAGCCTAGTGACACCTACAAATAAATTAACTGCTCTCAGAGTGAGCTGTGCATATATTAGCTCATTCGGCGCAGATTCTAAATCTCCAAGATCAGAAGCATCCAAAGAGCTCTCAAAGGGTTGTCGGTGAGATGAAGGATATACTGCAGCTGCTTATGTTCAAGATTTTCTTGTTCTTCCTCACAGCTGAAGCGGCACATCATTGTCTTGAAGACTGCTGTGTGAAAGGTACTGTAGTTACAATTACTGTGATCACCAAAATGAGCAGTTTTACAGATCAGGGATAGCCAACTGGCCCACTGGCTAACCTCAGCACCCTGCTAAGGTGACCTTACTAAATTTGAATCAAGGGGTGCTAAAATGTTGTCCACCATTTTTCTTATGAGCACGCTGATCAGGTACCCATGGAGACCAATGAAAGCCATTGCTTGCAGCACCATGGATGGAGCCAAATGAGGTCCTCCTCCAACCTACCCTTCCCAGACTCAACCCCCTCAGCCAAAAGATTGTGGTTCTTAAAGGGCTAGTCCCCCTGACCCAAAGATGCCCACATCTTCCTCTTTCTGTGGCCTCCTACCTGGTGCCTCTCTGCACTGGTGCAAGAGGTGTTGTCATAGTTTCCAGAAAGGCATGGTCTTGAAATACTGCTGAGGGCTGGATTGAGAGGGCTGCATTCAGCTTGTGGGTTGGAGGTTCCCCTGCTATGACTTGACTCTTCCCCCAGCTACCATTTCAGTGCTCCAGATACACTCCAAATGGATTTACTGGCCCCTAACCCAGGGATTGAATTGAAAAGTTACATTTGCACACACCTTTGGAAACCTGCTGGGGAAAAGCTATGGGGAAGGGGCAAGAAAAAAGGATTATCACTTCTCCATTTCTAATCATACCAATTTTGCTAGCATAGCTTTGCATGGAAGAGCAAGCTTTTTAATTAAAAAGCTCTCCAGTTTTGGGGTGCAACACGCTTCAGGCATCTACCAGAGGGGGATGCATAAGGGCACTGTCCTTTGGGGACATGCAAGAATGTTTGGAAATGGTTGAGGGAATAATAGCTGCTTGGCTAGTCTTAAACTTGCTTGCATGTGAGATGAGCCCTTAGGGTACATCTGCCTCAAATTTCCACTTTCTCAGCTCAGTGCTTTTGACAGCAATTCCATAGTCATTTACCAGGGACTAAGAGATTTACCCCAAAGAATCCTGGGAATTGTAGGAGAAAACCCTCTTGATTTGATTGCGTGAGCAACTGTGGAACAAGCAGCTTGGAATGCTATGGACTCCCTTTCATTTATAAGAGAATGAAATGCAGAAAGTGAAGGGTCAAACTAAATTGAATCAATTTGACACGGCCTAACTAGTTTCCAGGCCTAACTTTAATAAATACGTCTCTTGAGAGTTCATGACTTCCAGCTACCCACACTGAGCTTTGGATGGGCTATATCACATAGTTGTTTTACTTGTTTACAGTATTTCATTTAAATGCGTATCACTTTCCCTTAACCACATACTGCCATAATGACACCTGAGAGATCTGTAACTGTTTTGCTTTTGTTATCCTTTACTGTATAGTGGTACCTCGGGTTACTCGGGACGCGGTGGTGCTGTGGGTTAAACCACAGAGCCTAGGACTTGCTGATCAGAAGCTTGGTGGTTCGAATCCCCGCGATGGGGTGAGCTCCTGTTGCTCGGTCTCTGCTCCTGCCAACCTAGCAGTTCGAAAGCACATCAAAGTGCAAGTAGATAAATAGGTATCGCTCTGGCGGGAAGGTAAACGGAGTTTCCGTGTGCTGCTCTGGTTTGCCAGAAGCGGCTTAGTCCTGCTGGCCACATGACCCGGAAGCTGTACACCAGCTCCCTCGGCCAATAAAGCGAGATGAGCACCACAATCCCAGAGTCGGTCACGACTGGACCTAATGGTCAGAGGTCCCTTTACCTTTACCTACCTCAGGTTAAGAACTTAATTCGTTCCGGAGGTCCATTCTTAACCTGAAACTGTACTTAACCTGAAGCACCACTTTAGCTAATGGGGCCTCCCACTGCCGCCGCGCCACCATTGCACAATTTCTGTTCTCATCCTGAAGCAAAGTTCTTAACCCGAGGTAATATTTCTGGGTTAGCAGAGTCTGTAACCTGAAGCATATGTAACCCGAGGTACCAATGTATTGCAATTTGCAAAATATTTTTTTTAATATGTTGTTGTTTTTTTAAAAGAAGAAGGCTGGATGACCATCCATCAGGAATGCTTGGCAAGGGGTTTCTGGCACTGGCAAAGGCTGACCTAGATGACCTTTGAGGTAACTTCCAGTTCTATCAAAGTCATGGAGAAGAGAAGACTTGAGAGGTGACATGATAGCCATCTTCAAATATCAGAAGGGCTGTCACTTGGAAGATGAACCAAGCTTGTTTCTGGTGCTCCAGAGGGCAAGGCCCAAACCCTTTACAAAAAAGAGGAGTCCAACTAAACAGTAGGAAGAACTTTTGACTGTAAGAGCTGCTAGACAGTGGAACGGATTCAGTGCCAGATTTACATATAAGCTAAACAAGCTATAGCTTAGGGCCCCACTCTCTTGCCCCCCCCCAAAAATAAAGAAAAAAACTGGATGTACATTTCCAAAATATAAGATAAAAAACAAATAAAATAAAAACTACATACATCAACAGTGTTTTGTGTTGTGTAGGCTCCTGTGATGTAAGTAATGGGCCCCGCCTGCTAGCCTGCTCCCTAAAATATCACTGGTTTGCTAAATTCTATATACAGTGGTACCTTGGTTCTCAAACTTAATCCATTCTTAATTACCATATAGCATATATTCAACACAAAAAACAGTGACAAATTGTTGTTGACAAAGGACAGTGGCACATATAAAGGGCTCCATTACTTTGAGTAGCTTAGGGCCTCATCAAACCTCAATTCGGCCCTGAATGGATTTTGTTGTTGTTTAGTCGTTTAGCTGTGTCCGACTCTTCGTGACCCCATGGACCAGAGCAGGCCAGGCTCTCCTGTCTTCCATTGCCTCCCGCAGTTTAGTCAAATTCATGTTGGTGGCTTTGACAACACTGTCCAACCATCTCCTCCTCTGTCGTCCCCTTCTCCTTGTGCCCTCCATCTTTCCCAACATCAGGGTCTTTTCCAGGGAGTCTTATCTTCTCATGAGGTGGCCAAAGTATTGGAGTCTCAGCTTCAGCATCTGTCCTTCCAGTGAGCACTCAGGGCTGATTTCCTTCAGAATGGAGAGGTTTGATCTTCTTGCAGTCCATGGGACTCTCAAGAGTCTCCTCCAGCACCAGAATTCAAAAGCATCGGATTACATCAGAGCAATGCTTTTAAACAGAGGTTAGATGGCCATCAGTCAGGGATCCTTTAGCTGTCATTCATGCACTGCAGGGAGTCAGACTTGGTAACCCTGGGTCTCCCTTCCAATCCTATGATTCATTTGAGCTTGCTTTTGAAATAACATGTAGGATTGGGTAGACATGGTTAGGATGGTATCAAACTCAGAAGAAATTCTCTGAAATGCAGCTCTTCTGTGATTTGAAGCTGGGCCGCCTGATTTAAGAGGTGGGCAGTGTAAATAATGGTCCCACATCCGACCTGTCAGTAACAGATGGATGTTGCTGCTGTTGTTGTTTTAATCTGGCCCAGGCAGGTGTTTGCTGTAAGGGCGAACAGTATCAGAGGAGCATGTTGCAGATACATTTGAAATCCTCTCTCTTTCTCTGCATTTAGATTAATACTGAAGAGCAAAGAATAACAATTCTCCTTGCTGCATAATGTATTAAAATGTTTGCTGATGTTGTGTTACATTCTATTCCAAGGGATTCCACTTGTGGCTGGTCCTTCTTCTTCCTCATTTGTAAATGCCCCATTTCCTTATGCACCTCTCCACACTTTTTTGGTTGTAAATGTTACAAATGAGCTGCTCCTTTGGTTTCCTTTTCTTCATCCCTCCCAAATGTTGAACACATTGCAGCATAATAACCCACAATGGGTAACTCCACCTGGAATACCAAAGGTATAAATCAATATCAGAGGCTGCTGGTATTAATTATTTGAGCAAAGCTGCTCTCCCCTACCTTGCGGGCTTTCGCTCAATTACATGGTCTATGATGTAGAAGAGCTTTATAGGAAGGTGGAAGTGCAAACGATGTATACGAAAGGTCAGGTCCTTTTTTTTCATTTGCACACCAGCTTGATTAATGTACCTTTGGTTCACACAAAGCTTTAACCTCTGTCATGTTCTAAAAAGTTTAGCAAAAAAGTCTAGGCCAGGCAATCGTCAAGCTTTTCATACCTGGGACCTCCTTTTAGTCCAAACATGCATTCAAGGACCCAATTTGCAGATCCTCGAAGTGTTTCTATTTTCAAGGGGCAGTCCCGGATTTACAGAAGCCCCCCCCCCCCAGTTTCTGATTTGATCCTGGAACGTCCCACTTTTCCTTAGGATGTCCCTATTTTCATAGGAGACATGTTGGAGGGTATGGAGCTATTTGACTCCAGAGCCACCTGAAGGCAGACCTGCATTGGGAAGGTTTTTTTAAAAAATGTTTAATGTTTTATTATGTTTTAATATATGTTGGAAGCCGCCCAGAGTGGCTGGGGCAACCCAGTCAGATGGGCAGGGTATAAATAGTAAAATTATTATTTTGGAATAGGACGTCCCTGTTTTCATTGCAGCAGTTGCAACCCTCCTTAACTCTGGCTGCAAAGCCACTTCCGATGTAGAAGGAGGTGGGTTTGCGGGCTTCACCCTCCCACCATGCGCACGGGAGCTGGCTCTCAGCCTCCGCGTGATTGAGGGAATCCCGATCGTGTCATCCCCTGGCCAGCCAATCGGCTGGCCTGGGGGGCGTGGCCTGCTCCATTTAACACAGGGGCGGCCTGAGATCTCCCTCTTTGCCGCTTCCAGCTGCTCCAGTTTCCCACCCTCCCGCCCTTTGAGGTTTTCGTTCCTTGCCCTTGCTATGGACCTCGGTTGGTCGCTGTTAAGGGGCCTGGTAGGAATTTTTCCACTTGGCAAATTGTCGGTTTCAAGCCAAAAGTCAGAGGAATTGGCCACCCTCCAGGTGCCCGGCTTGAATCCTTGTTGACCTCCCTGTCTGCGACTCCCGGCAAGACCAGGCGAGATCTCAATCGGAGATCCTTCTCAACGTGAGAAGAACACACCACTCCTCCCCTACCATCCCCCAGGGAGGGGAAAGAGACAGACAGAAATGTATTTACATGCCTTTATTTCTGTCCTTCCAGCAGTACAGAGAAATCGTGACTGCTCTCTCTCATCACCAAGAGCAGAGAGAGAAAACTCCTCCCATGTACTTCCAGTACAGGGCCATGTGACACTCTGAGCTAACATCCGGTGCTCAGTACACTGAATAGGCTGTCCCTTTGTTCCCATGGTACAGTCCCATTTATCAACATCCTGTTTGGCTTTCCAGCCACCTGGAGCTCGCTGCAGCATTGCTCCTTTTTCGTAACACCAGCCACTTGGTTTTTTCGCCTACCTCGTAGCAAATCATCACAACTTCCTTGGTATTGGCGGTTAGGCATTGGCATTGGTATTGTAATGTAGATGGAAGGGGGGGGGAGGAAGCGCCATCACCTCCCCCACATATTGAAGGGTAGTCCGATAAAGGATTCCGGGGGGCGTGGCCCTGTCTGAAGGCTATGGAGGTGAGGGCCTAAGGCACGCCCCCAAGCGGTGACCCTGGGGGGGTTCCTAGTTGACGTGCCTCAGCAGGGCTCCCTCTACTGGTGGTTAACCCTTCCTGGACTTCAAGCAAACAGGCTGAAGCCGGGTAGTCGGTTAGGACCAATGCCTAAGCCAACACCGCTCATCACCTGTAACCAATAAAGTTGTGGCCATATTTAGCCCATTAACCTTAAATATCTGTGTCAGGTGTCTTTATTTCCACTGGGGGGAGGCGGGAACTCACCACGCAACCTCACCCACTGGTGAGAGACGGATGAGCTGGGAGAGAGGCTCTCCAGATGTTGTTGGACTCCAATCCCACCAACATAAGCCAATGGTTGGGGTGATGTGGGCTGTATTCCATCAGTCTCCAGACTGCCATAAGTTCCTCAGCCTTGCCATGGGCAGTCATTTTGTAGCAAGATGTCCCTCACACACCCTGAGCCCAATCTTTACTAAATTGTATTAATCATTTTGTTGTGGCTTGCTTTATTTATGTCACTGTGTTTCATGATATAGTGATTGTAATGTTTGTCTTTTTTAAATTCCTTTGTGATTGTTGTGGGCTGCTTCCAACATTTATCCTTGGAAAAGTGGAATAGAAATATCAAATCAAATCAAATATAGGGATTCATAGGTCATAAGCAGAACCTATACCGAAGTCTTCCAGCTTGATTCAAAATGGCACCTGGGACTCAAACGTCGCCCTATAACCCCATTTCAGGAACCCTTGTGCTGGGTTTGGTGATGATAGCTTGAGAGTTGGCCAAAACTAAGCTAAAAAATGGGTGAAGTCATGCCAAAGTCCCACTTCAGTCCACCATCTTGGTTCAAAATGGCGGCTGGCATCCAAACATTGAAGAAGACTGCTGCCCCTGCCTTGGAAATCTGTGCACCAAGTTTTGTGGCTGAACCTATGGAGAACAAATGGGCAATCCATTTCCCAAAATGCATAGCAGGTGCTGGGAGCAATACTTAGTAGATTGCCTTAGGTTACCTAGTGTGTTCTTGGCTGTGCTGACATTTGAGTGAAGGTGGCATTTCCTATCAGAGAGCTTATTCACCGCACCAGTTTTCTCCTAGTTATGAAACTTTTCCTGGGGCCGTCTGGTGAAATTGATTAATTGCATGTCTGATGTCAACAAACAAGGACTTTACTAAACAGGTACAGAGGTACCTCGGGTTACGAACTTAATTCGTTCTGAAGGTCCGTTCTTAACCTGAAACTGTTCTTAACCTGAGGTACCACTTTAGCTAATGGGGCCTCCTACTGCTGCTGCGCCGCCGCCACACGATTTCTCATCCTTAAGCAAAGTTCTTAACCCGAGGTACTATTTCTGGGTTAGCAGAGTCTGTAACTTGAAGCGTCTGTAACCTAAAGCGTCTGTAACCCGAGGTACCACTGTATTAGAACTCACTCGAGAACTGGCCCTACTGAACATCTTCCAGGATCATAATGACCACTAACATTATACAGAGCTTATAACCCACCGATTCTCAGCAGCCAGAAGCATCATAGCCAGACACTGGAGGGAGCTGTCAGGAGTAAACATGGACCAATGGTATCAAATTGTATGGGAAACAGCCTTCCTAGAAAAGCTAAGCAATAAGCTGAAATTGACACGGGGACAAATAGAAGAGGACGCCTGCAGCCCAGTATGGCTCCCCTTTATCACATACACAGCCCAACAAGACAACGATAAGAACCCACTGACAGCATACAAATCAATCTGGCTTACCTGACCCAAAAAGCCCTCCCCCCCTCACAAATGCAAATAAACCCCACTGCAGCCAACTACAGACAACCAAGCACACCCTGCCCACTAACACATCTCACTACCAAGGAAATGTAATAAACGAATAGAAAGAGAACCTACCCAGTTGACGCTGACACAAAACCCCACACATACACTCTACAAAGGAATATAAACCTCACCACCCCAACCCTTCTCTCCAACATCTTCTTCCCCAACCGTATACCGTACTCAACACTAAGGTCTCACAACAAATGTAACTGATTTGTAAGAAAGACTGTACAACCTGAAAAAAGAGACAAGGCATGTACTTTTGTAAACCAAGAAAATCTTTAATAAAAATATATGTATTTTTTTTAAAAAAAACACAAGCGAAAAAGGACTTTTGTTGGTTTGTTTAATCTAGTTTCTATCTCTTGTGATGGTGTGGAAAATCTTGGGTTTATATTGGGGCAGAATTTGGGATGAGGATATGCCTATTTGCAAGTTCGAAAGCATGTCAAGTGCAAGTAGATAAATAGGTACCACTCCGGCGGGAAGGTAAACAGTGTTTCTGTGTGTTGCTCTGGTTTGCCAGAAGCGGCTTAGTCATGCTGGCCACATGACCCAGAAAAACTGTCTGCAGACAAACATCGGCTCCCTCGGCCTATAGAGCGAGATGAGCGCCGCAACCCCAGAGTCGTCCGCGACTGGACCTAATGGTCAGGGGTACCTTTACCTTTCTTTATGCCTATTTGCAGCAGAATACCAAGCCTGTCTATTCAGTGGGGCTTACTCTCAGTTAAGTAGAATTAGGACTGCAGCCTATATACGGAGGATTTCTGTGTAATAAACAGCCCTTTCTTTTATCCCCTTTCCTCTGGGTCATCTCATTTCCAGGCCCTTCCCTCTCACAATTCTCCTCCATCTTTACCCTCTGCTGCTTTAAACCAGAGGCAATATTAGTCTTTGACAAATGTCTTTGACGTTCTGAATCTTAAGAGCAGATCAAAGTTATGGAGATTTAGTAAATACACATAAACTGGCTTCATTTGCACAAATCCTTCTGGCTGCCTGTATTCAGGACATGAATAGGACTAAAGCATCAACTGCATATTAGCAAGAGGAAAGAGATATTGCAGAGGAAAGAGGAAGCCAAATCTCCTCAAAGTGCAGAGGAGACCTTTGTTTGGAACCTTTTTTAATTTCAGAGAGGAAAGAGGAAAGAGGAAAGAGGAGGAGGAGGAGGAGGAGGAGGAGGAGGAGAAGAAGGAGGAGGAGGAGAGGGAGAAGAATCCTATTTCTACACTGACTCTTGGGATACAGCAGGGGTGTAGAGCCTAAGGAGAAGGGAAGCCCTCGTAGGTCTCTCTATCTGGCCCTTAAGTCTCTTCCCCTCTCCAGCCAAATGCAAGCATGTGTGCAGGGGTTGAGGAACCTGTAGTCCTCCAGATGTTACTGGACTCCTGCTCCCATCAGTCCAGCCAGGATGGTCAATGCTTAGGAATGATGGATGTTGTATTCCATTAACATCTGAAGGGCACCACATTGTCTTCCCTTGCCCTAGGTAGAACAGAAACTCATCCAGATGGGCGGGGTATAAATAATAAATTATTATTATTATTATTATTATTATTATTATTATTTGAAGCAACTCTACCCACTGAGCCTGACCATGGATTCTCTACACCAGGAACATGTGCAGTGGAGGGTGACCAAGATGATAAAGGTTCTGGAAACCAAATCTTCTGAGGAATGGTTGAGGAAGTTGGGTATGCTTAGTTTGAATATGAGAAGATGGATAGGTGGTATGATAAAGGTAAAAGGTAAAGGTACCCCTGCCCGTACGGGCCAGTCTTGACAGACTCTAGGGTTGTGCGCCCATCTCACTCAAGAGGCTGGGGGCCAGCGCTGTCCGGAGACACTTCTGGGTCACGTGGCCAGCGAGACATCGCTGCTCTGGCAAGCCAGAGCCGCACACGGAAACGCCGTTTACCTTCCCGCTAGTAAGCGGTCCCTATTTATCTACTTGCACCCGGGGGTGCTTTCGAACTGCTAGGTTGGCAGGCGCTGGGACCGAACAACGGGAGCGCACCCTGCCGCGGGGATTCGAACCGCCGACCTTTCGATCGGCAAGCCCTAGGCGCTGAGGCTTTTACCCACAGCGCCACCCGCGTCCCTAGGTGGTATGATAGCCATCTTCAAATATCTGAAGGGATGTCACATGGAAGATGGAGTAAGCTGTTCCAGAAGGTAGGACCCGAGTCAATGGATTCAAATTACAAGAAAGGAAATACTGGTAAGAGCTGATTGACAGTAGAATGGACTACCACAAAAGGTGGTGGACTCTCATTCACTGGAGGTTTTTAAACAGTGTTTGGATGGACATCTGTAGGGGTTCTTTAGCTGTGATTCTTGCATTACAGATGATTGGTCTAGATGACCCTTGGGCTCCTTCCTAACTATGATGGTAGGATGGTAAAATTCTAACACATCTCTGATTGGAAGTGTGTGATCTGCAGAGATAAAATCCTTTGCATCTCCCTGGACCAGAGCCTCACCTGGGCTTCAGTGTGGACATGAAATTCCTGTATGTGCAAACTGGCACTACCCCAATATGAAAGTGAATGGGGAAGCCTTTATAGACCAAGGACGGTGGGATGTTCATAGCAGGTTCTTGGACTGGTCCGTGTGAGTTAATCCATTTGATCTCTGGGCAGTGGTGGCTGATCCTCATTGGGACTGGTAGGGCAGAAAGTTGAGAGGCAACAGAAGATGGAGCCAGATCAGACACTGCCAAATAATTTTAGCATCCTCTTGAGTTCTACAAGGGTAACACTGAGACTAAGGAGAAGCAAGCTCTCAAGCAGAGTCACCCCTTTCCTGGCTCCTGTCCCCAATGCAACGAGGGAGGCTCTTGGGCTTGTATAAGAATGAAGACTTTATTCAGAGCTTACAACAGTACAAGGCAGGCTACAGGTACAGATCGCCAAAGACACAAAAAAGAGTTTAAGAATGGCATCAGGGGTCTGAGGCTGGACAGAAGCAGAGAAGATGTCTCCACAAATGGTCACATCACTCAGGCCAGTTTTTAAAGGTGAAGCCTGTTGTGCTGACTTGTGAGACACTTTCTCCCTATGAGAATGGTATGCTTGCAGGTGCAGGGTTCTCCCAGTGATGTGGTCCTGTTCCCAGTAACTGAGGCTGTACCAAATTCTTGGTAATGGGACAGAGATCAGTCCCCTCTGGTTCTTCCTCCTCCAGCAGTCCAGCCACCCTTTTTAGGTTGGTTGAAACTTGCTAAGGAATCCCTTCATTCCATCGATGGGTGGGGACAGGGAGCCAGCTGGGCTATGTCCCCTTCCCTAGCCTCTAAATAATAATAATAATAATAATAATAATAATAATAATAATAATAATAATAATAATAATAATTTATTTATACCCCGCCCGTCTGGCTGGGCTTCCCCAGCCACTTTGGGCGGCTTTCAACAAAATATTAAAATACAGTAATGCATCAAACATTAAAAGCTTCCCTAAACAGGGCTGCCTTCAGATGTCTTCTAAAAGTCTGGTAGTTGTTGTTCTCTTTGACATCTGATGGGAGGGCGTTCCACAGGGCGGGTGCCACTACCGAGAAGGCCCTCTGCCTGGTTCCCTGTAACTTGGCCTCTCGCAGTGAGGGAACTGCCAGAAGCCACTCGGTGCTGGACCTCAGTGTCCGGGTAGAATGATGGGGGTGGAGACGCTCCTTCAGGTATACAGGACCAAGGCCGTTTAGGGCTTTAAAGGTCAGCACCAACACTTCGAATTGTGCTCGGAAATGTACTGGGAGCCAATGTAGGTCTTTCAAGACCGGTGTTATGTGGTCTCGGCGGCCGCTCCCAGTCACCAGTCTAGCTGCCGCATTCTGGATTAGTTGTAGTTTCCGGGTCACCTTCAAAGGTAGCCCCACGTAGAGTGCATTGCAGTAGTCCAAGTGAGAGATAACCAGAGCATGCAATAGAGTGGCACCTCCTTCCTTCTTCTTGGACAGCTCAGCAGCATTCTTTGGCCTCTCCCCCTTCTCTTCCACATCTGACAACAGCCACCACCCCAGGCCTGGGCCAGTCCGAATTGCAAGGCTTCACAACCCCCCTGGTCTGCTCAGGGCGGGCTGAGGGCAGGCTGAGGCTGGAAGGGTGGTCTCCCATTTGCCCTAAAGGATGAACTTCCAGTACTTCTAGAATAGGGTTTTCTTTCCTCTTCTTCTTTAAATAAATGAATAGATGAAGGAAATGAAATTGGTGCAATTGAAACAGAGGCATGAGCTGCCTTTGGCAGTGTATCTCATCTGCCTTCAAAGCAATGCTTTGTCTCTGAAAAAAGAAAAGATTCATACAGGTTTTGTTTCCTTTTGACCTTGCAAAAAAAAAAAAAAATGCAGCAGAGAAAATATGTGCGGTGTAAGGCGAGAGACAGGCGGCAACGTCTGTCTGTGGAATAACCTCCCTGAACTGTATTTTGCTTCTCAAGTTGAAAGAACAACTCTGGGAATGGAGGTCTGGAGAAGGTTGCAGGAAAGGATTGGGTGGAGATGAAAGGATTTTCAAGCGAAGCACACTGAGCAAGAACAAGATGTGCAGCTTGTGTGCTTGTCTTTGTTTCTGATGACACAACAACAGGGTTGGTGCTAAAGGTTGCAAACACTTAACACAGATTCGGAAAACCCTTTACTATTACAACAATTATTACTATTTTATAGTGATGTAATGACGATTGCTAACAACCCCTAAGTGTAGTACCAAGGTATTTATATAGTATTATACCATATAATAGGGACGCGGGTGGCGCTGTGGGTAAAACCACAGTGCCTAGGACTTGCCGATTGTATGGTCGGCAGTTTGAATCCCCGCGGCGGGGTGAGCTCCCGTCTTTCGGTCCCAGCTCCTGCCCACCTAGCAGTTCGAAAGCACCCCTAAGTGCAAGTAGATAAATAGGTACCACTTTATAGCGGGAAGGTAAACAGCGTTCCGTGTGCTGCGCTGGTGTAGGCTCGCCAGAGCAGCGATGTCACACTGGCCACGTGACCCGGAAGTGTCTGCGGACAGCGCTGGCCCCTGGCCTCTTAAGTGAGATGGGCGCACAACCCTAGAGTCGGACACGACTGGCCCATACGGGCAGGGGTACCTTTACCTTTTAATGACCATTGCTAACAACCCCTAAGTGCAATACCAAGGTATTTATATAGTATTATACCATATAATAAGAGAAAGAAATGGTGACAGACCAACATAAATCAAGGCATCCAAATTTTCAATAGTGATAGTGAGTGTTGAGCATCTGAGTGAAGCAGGAAATAAAATCCCACCAGATGACCTAATAGCAGGAGAGACCCTGCTTGGTCAGGAAGCCCATTGGATAACCTTGATCCAGTCACTGCCTCTCTGCCTAAACTACCTCTGAGGGTTGTTGTGAATATAAAATGCAGAGCGGGACAAATGTGAGTGCCAGCTTGGACTCCTTGGAGAAAAGAGCAGTGTGTGTGTGTGTGTGTGGGGTAATAAATACAATAAGAAACAAATAAAGCTACCCATAAGAGCAAACACAGAAACGTGCCTTACACAAAGGCACTTGTCCCAATTGTGCCTACTTTGACTGGCAGCTGCTTTCTGGCAGAGATGGGCCTTTCCCCTTGCCTGCCGCTTTATATTTTCCATCTGGATATGCAAGGGGCTGATCCTGGGACCGTCTGCGTGCAAAGGCTATGCCCCCTTCCCTCCCTGCTCTAAGGTCCATTAGTCAACGCTGGGAGAGTCGTCCCCAGTCCTTCAACTCCATTCAGATCCATCTTAATATAGACTTCATTCGCTGTGTCCCCGTGCTCAGGACAGTCACACGGCATCTCATAATCACCTGCAATCCATCAAAACCCTTCACGAGCCAGTGGCATGTAACTCCAATGTCTCAAGCTGCCTGGAAGTAACTGAGGGCTGCTTCCAGCAGGCCCACCAGTGGATTCCAGAGCAATCGCAGAAGCTTCTTTGCTCTAGTTTGTTTCCTCTTTGGGGTACCGCTCTCCTGTCCTTTGAGGCCGGCCCATTAGCTGCAGCCTGAGGCATAAGAGTCAACTCCGAGTGGCTGAGGTCTCTTAGGCTCCCCCCCAAAAATATTTGATGGGGCCAGAGGCCCCCAAATTTAATGGGCATTGCCGTTCAAATGGTGTGTGTGCACCGCGCCTTGTGATTGATTATGCAGGGCGGGGCTTACCTGCCCCCCTTCCAATATTTTATTCAAGTTGGTACCCCTGCTCTAAGGAACCAAGGGGTCAGCTAGTAGCAGGGATGGCAGGCATGAGATCATAGGAAGGTGGCCTATATTGGGTCGGACCCCGGGGCAGAGCAAGGTGGGTGTGGTGGGTGCAGTCCACCCTGGCTCACCTCCGAGGGGGGTGACAAATGTTATGCAGCACTCAACATCTGTGAGAGACGCTGTTGCTTTGACGCACGCAGGCTTCCCGCTGCTGAAGCGGTCTGTCCACCAGCTCCCCCTCAGGTGTAGGGCAGCAGGCAGACTCCTTGTCGCAATGCACGTGATCTCCACAAGAGAAGCTCAATAGCTTTGGCTCCCCAAGAAAAGCTCCCAAAATGTGAAATAAAGTCAAATCATTTTTTTCAGGCAAAAAATAATAATTTCAATGTGTGTGGGGGGGGGGGAGAGAAGAAATTTTCTGCACCAGGTACCACCTGACCTTGCTATGCCACTGGTCAGTCCATTGGTCCATAAAGTTCTGTATTGTGTATACTAACTAGCAATGGCTCTCCAAGATTTCAGACAAGGTTATCTCTGAGTCCTAACTATGTGGAGGGAGGCGGGGGGGGGATGTCATATTGTACAAGTGGAGAAACTTGCCTTGATGGGACAGTTGTTTAGCACTGTGATGGGCACAAGTCAATGGGTCTACCCTGAGTAGGACTTAGTTGGAGGCATCTGTATTGGAGCTGGAATTTTTTTTAAACATATGGAATTGTTTTCAGCTGTTTACATATGAAAGTGTCTGTACCTTTTTTTAAAAAAAGAAAAAAGTCACAATTGCTTTTATATTATGGAACCCTGTAATTATTGCATATATATTTTTTAAAAAATTGCAAAATCACTTTGAGATAATTTATGGCAATCCATTTGTAAATGGGAATAAGAAATAAGTAAAATAAGTACCTGACTCTGGTTTAACGTTTGAACATAAATAATATCAACTCATTGATTCTATATAGCTGCCAGGATGGTTATTGAAAGAAAATGGAAATATTATGGGGCCTAAATAAGAATTTATGGTGTAATCAAATCTGGTCCATAGCTATTGATGAAAAATTAACTCAGAAATCAAGGTATGCTAGAGAACAAAAAAATGGGAGAGATTTATTTTCAACTACGTGGCAAAAAATTACAAAAAATTACAAAAAATTACAATTATTTGTCTATTAATGATGATAACAGTGTTCAAATACCTCCTAAAAAATATGCTGCTATTTGGAATTCTTAGTAACTTTTCCATTTTGATTGAGAATATCATATGACCTTGAGGACAATATCCTGATATCTATAACTAAAACAAATCATCGATTATTATTATTTCCAAGGAATGTGAATGAAAGAACATAAATTTGTCCTTTGTATGCGTGCATGTTTTAGTTTTCATTCAATTCTGTTGTTTTTCTTTGTTCTTGTGTGTTCTTTAAGTGTGTGTGTGTGTGTGTGTACTTCTCTTGTGATTTAATGATGGTTACTGCCTCTTTGGCAGTGAGTTTAAAATGTTAATATCATCAGAATGAATGATTTCCCTGCATTTTCATATTGTGTTTTGAAATTTGTTGGCATTAGACTGCCTATTGTAATGATGTATTGATCTGCAGTTTTACTGTTGTGTTGCTGTTGTGATTCACTTGGGGTGTAGGGATGTATGAAAAAGCAGCATGCAAATGACAGTCACAATGAACACAGCACCCCAAGCTCCCTAGCAACAGTGTCAGGACTACCCAGAAGAGTCTCACCTTTAGCTTCCAACATTCACTTATTCTGCTTTCCTCAGACTGCTAGCCTTCTGAAATATATATATATATATATATTTATAATTAATTTTTATTCAAGTTTCCAATAACCAATCCAATTACAATTTAACATCCAATTTAACTTATACATCTTGTAGACTTCCGTCAGCCTATCTGACAATTTCCATAATTTTCACAACTTTTCACATTCCTTAAATTTATGTTGCACTTTAACAATCCTTATTTTATCTTTTCATTTAAGCGACATTCCTTACTATTCTCTTCACAGAGCTTCCTGAAATCCAACAAGCGTTATTTCCTGATCACACACAGTTTTGATATACTCTGTAAATTTATTCCAGTCCTCGGTGAATCTCTGATCGCGTTGGTTTCAAATTTTACATGTTAATTTGTCCATTTCTGCGTATTCCATCAATTTCATTCTCCATTCCTCCCTCGTTGGCATTTCTTCCTGTTTCCATTTTTGGGCCATCAAGATTCTGGCGGCTGCAACTGCATATCTAAATAACTTCACATCTTTCTTTTCAACAGCCTTCTGAAATATATTTAGCCCAAAATAGAAACATCAAAACACTCTCTCTCCACAAGCTCACTTGGATAAATATACATAATCTATCACAAAAGCATAACCCTGGATACCTCTGGGTCAGCAGCAGCTTCTTGCTCACAGGTAGCTCATCTGGACACAAGGAGTCACCTGTTCTCTTCCCTGTCCAGGAGAATCCAATGGCCAGCCATGTGTCTCTGTGTGTGGGACAAAGTTAGTCTCTGGTGGTGACTGTCTTTCAGAACACTTAAGAGCCATATGGGTGGTGTGGCTATTTAGGTTGATTTGTTGTTGTTTAGTCGTTTGGTCATGTCTGACTCTTCGTGACCCCATGGACCAGAGCACACCAGGCACTCCTGTCTTCCACTGCCTCCCGCAGTTTGGTCAACTATATTATAAGTTGGAGTTTTTTTCCCTGCCAGAGCTGGGCAGAGTAGCCATCCAGATGTGCTGACCAGCCATTGCCCCAGTCCTGCAAGGGGAAAGCCGGTGGGTCTCTTCCACCAGAGGTGGTTGTTGTTTAGTTGTTTAGTCGTGTCCAACTCTTCGTGACCCCATGGACCAGAGCACGGCAGGCACTTCTGTCTTCCACTGCCTCCTGCAGTTTGGTCAAACTCATGCTGGTAGCTTTGAGAACACTGTCCAACCATCTCGTCCTCTGTCATCCCCTTCTCCTTGTGCCCTCCATCTTTCCCAACATCAGGGTCTTTTCCAGGGAGTCTTCTCTTCTCATGAGGTGGCCAAAGTATTGGAGCCTCAGCTTCACGATCTGTCCTTCCAGTGAGCACTCAGGGTTGATTTCCTTAAAAATGGATAGGTTTGATCTTCTTGCAGTCCATGGGACTCTCAAGAGTCTCCTCCAGCACCATAATTCAAAAGCATCAATTCTTCGGCGATCAGCCTTCTTTATGGTCCAGCTCTCACTTCCATACATCACTACTGGGAAAACCATAGCTTTAACTATACGGACCTTTGTCGGCAAGGTGATGTCTCTGCTTTTTAAGATGCTGTCTAGGTTTGTCATTGCTTTTCTCCCAAGAAGCAGGCGTCTTTTAATTTCGTGACTGCTGTCACCATCTGCAGTGATCATGGAACCCAAGAAAGTAAAATCTCTCAGTGCCTCCATTTCTTCCCCTTCTATTTGCCAGGAGGTGATGGGACCAGTGGCCATGATCTTCGTTTTTTTATGTTGAGCTTCAGACCATATTTTGCGCTCTCCTCTTTCACCCTCATTAAGAGGTTCTTTAATTCCTCCTCACTTTCTGCCATCAAGGTTGTGTCATCTGCATATCTGAGGTTGTTGATATTTCTTCTGGCAATCTTAATTCAGTTAAGAGCTGAACCATGTGTTATGGAGGCAAAGGGTGTCCGTGGCTACTGGGCACAATGGCTATGGTAATGCCTCTAAATTGATACTGAAATTCAGCATCACCTAAGCTCTGTGAGTGCAGCTTTCTCCCGACTGAAGTGCAGAGTGTTTGAGGACCAGGACATTTGCAGGGAAACCAAAATGCTTGTTTACAAAGCTATTGTACTACCAACCTTACTGTATGCTTGTGAAACATGAACAACTTATATACACCATCTCCAACTCCTTGAAAGATTCCATCAACGGTGTCTCTGAAATTTTTTACACATCACTTGGGAAGACAGGTGAACTAATGCCATTGTACTGAAAGAAGGAAAGACCACCAGTGTCAGAGCAGTGATTCTTCAACATCAACTTTGTTGGACTGGTCATGTTGTGCGGATGCCTGATTATTGTCTTCCAAAGCAACTACTCTATTCCAAACTTAAAAATGGAAAGTGTGATGCTGATGGTCAACAAAAGATGCTTAAAGACTCTTCTCAAGGCAAATATAATAATAATAATAATAATAATAATAATAATAATAATAATAATAATAATAAGTAGTAGTAGTAGTATAAACACTGACAACTGGGAAACAACTGGCCTGCTAGCGCTTCAATTGGAGAACAGCCTTTACCAAAGGTGTCATGGGCTTTGAAGATACTCGAACTCAGGACAAAAGGGAGAAAAGTGCTAAGAGGAAGGCTCGTTTGGCAAACCCTCACCATGATCAATTCCCACCTGGAAACCTGGAAACCTATGTCCCCACTGTGGAAGGACATGTGGCCTTCATACTCACTTAAAGGTAAAGGTAAAGGGACCCCTGACCATTAGGTCCAGTTGTGACCGACTCTGGGGTTCTGGCGCTCATCTCGCTTTATTGGCCAAGGGAGATGGCGTATAGCTTCCGGGTCATATGGCCAGCATGACTAAGCCGCTTCTGGCGAACCAGAGCAGCACACGGAAACGCCGTTTACCTTCCCGCCAGAGCGGTACCTATTTATCTACTTGCACTTTGACGTGCTTTCGAACTGCTAGGTTGGCAGGAGCAGGAACCGAGCAATGGCAGCTCACCCCGTCGCGGGGATTCGAACCGCCGACCTTCTGATCGGCAAGTCCAAGGCTCTGTGGTTTAGCCCACAGCTCCACCCACGTCCCCCATACTCACTTACGGACTCACTATTAAAACGGTGTTTATGGAAGACAATCTTACTCAGCTACGAGTGATTGCCGAAGAAGAAGAAGAAGTTTCTAAATACTAGTTGCTGGAGACCACAGTAGGGGAGAGTGTTATTGTGCTGGGGGTCTCGTTTGTGGGTTTCCCACAGGCATCTGATTGGCCATTGTGTGAACAGGATGGAGGACTAGGCAGTCCATTTATGTGATCCTGCAGGTTCTTCCATGCAGCAGTGTTGCCTGGGACCATTCCCCTAGCAACAAACCACTTCAGTGTCCAAATGGAAGATGGAATAGCTGCATTCTCTTCCATGTCAATAAAACAAATACCCTTCACTGCGGAAAAGCAAGCCTTGTTCAAAGAGATGTTTTCCCTAAAGTGCTAGGATTCCATTTGAACAAGTTTGAACAGGTCCTGATGATGGCGTCACTCTCTCCCTACCTGTGATCCCAAGCAACTGACAACCAGAGGCCTGAAGCCTCTGATAGTGGAAGCAGAATATAGCCATTGTGGTTAGTAGCCATTGATAGCCTTGCCCTGAGTGTTGCTGCATGGAGGCAATTTTCCTGGAAGCTGCAACTGGGGAGGAAAGGGTAACTGATGTCTCCCCACCTATACTTTCCAGGAAGATCACACCCCATTAGGTTTGAAAATAGTAAAAACCACTTTTTTCAAGCCTCATTTTTGTTGTGTGGGGGCATGAAGAGTGGGTGTGCATACATGCACGTCCACACACAGATGTGCAGTGTGTATATGTGGTCCTCATAACAGTTTCTCCAGTTTGCAAAAGGTGCCCAAGGGCCCAGAACGATTGGTGACCCAGGCCATGTCCCTTGCAGGACAGTCGCGTGATGAGATCCTTTTGATGGTTAGCTCAACTCTAAAAGTGCAATCATGCGCTTGCCCACATGCCCCTCCCTAAAGCATTGGCTTCATTTGTATGGTGATATGAACTGGCTATGAGGAAATGACCCCATGCCACAGGGCAGTGCATCTGGGATGTGAGATGGGCCATTGCTCAGTGGTAGAGCATTTGCTCTGCATTGAGAAGGTTCAGTCTCTGGCATCTGCAGGCAGGGCTAGGAGAAACCACTATATGAAGTCCTGAAGAGCTGCTGTCAGTTAGTATAAAAGGTAAAGGTACCCTGACCGTTAGGTCCAGTCGTGGACAACTCTGGGCTTGCGCACTCATCTCGCTCTATAGGCCGAGGGAGCCGGTGTTTGTCCATAGACAGCTTCTGGGTCATGTGGCCAGCATGACTAAGCCGCTTCTGGCGAACCAGAGCGGCGCATGGAAACGCTGTTTACCTTCCCGCCAGAGCGGTACCTATTTATCTACTTGCACTTTGACGTGCTTTCGAACTGCTAGGTTGGCAGGAGCAGGGACCGAGCAACGGGAGCTTACCCCGTTGTGGGGATTCGCTGTGGTCTAAACCACTGGGCCTAGGGCTTGCCAATTGGAAGGTCGGCAGTTCAAATCCCTGGCATTTCCGTGTGCTGCTCTGGTTCGCCAGAAGCGGCTTAGTCATGCTGGCCACATGACCCGGAAAAACTGTCTGTGGACAAACGTCAGCTCCCTCGGTCAGTAAAGCGCGATGAGAGCTGCAACCACAGAGTCATTCGCAACTGGACTTAACTGTCAGGTGTCCTTTACCTTTTTAAGGTGCTACTGGACAATACACACACACACACACACCGTATATACTGCGTCAGACCAACACGGCTACCTACCCAAATCTTATGTTTCTAATATTCTTCCACCAAAGTGCTCTAAATTTCTGTAGCTTCATATGCGTATGCGTAAACAGGGGGCTTGTGGGTGGATCCCACACCGGGGGGCTGATGACCCAAACTGGAATAGGCTCTTTGACCCTGCCAATATGATTTGTCATTTGGCCTTAGCTCCTGAGCTCTGGTGCTATCACAGCCCGATTCCCTAGACTGCTGCCCACCCTTGGCAGCTAGGTGGTTAAAGTCCAAAACGTCTCTCCCTGCTCCTAACTGTTCCTGTTGCCGCTCATCATGCTTCTGCAAAAATGTCTCTTAGCTTCTGTCCGTGTGTGTATATGTGTGTGTGTGTGTGATGGCTGGAACTGAACATCTGAATTGCTGTTACATCAGACACCTTCCTGCATATGTATTAGCCCAGCTGGCCTTTTCAGTGTGATCTTCCCTCTTGCATGGTTAGCAGCTGTTTTGATTCTGTAATAGCATTCGTTCAGTTTGGGGTCATCAACTCATCACAGGGTTCTGAGGTCAGGCCAATCGGTAAGGACTGAGTATTTCAGTGTTGACCTGAATGAACTTGGCTGGCCTTTCAGAGGAGCCACCTCTCATTGATATTCTCTAACCTTCCTCATTACAGCAGAAAACACTGCCACAGCCAATTAAAAGAGAGGTTTGCAATTCGGCTAAACCATGTTTCCAAAGGCCTTGCTGCATATCCTCTTCAATAAGCGTAATTTTCCCAGAAAGGATGCTTTGTCATGTGGGCATGTGGCTCAGAGACAATCACCACTGGGCTTCAATTTTCTGCCATATAATTTTTGTTGAAGTTTAAAAATTATAAGAAAAGGCAAAATTTACAGAAGAAAAATAAAGGGAAGAGAGAAGGAAAATACCAGAATAGAAACATCATGCAGCATCAGTGCAGAAGCGGAACATGAATACAGCATAAATATTATTGTGCTTTAATAAATAATTCTACGAATTTGGAAAAAAAAATACTACATTAATTGCTAATATGTTGAATGCATGGTGGATCATACAAAAATGTTAATCTTAATTCCCTTGCTTTCTTCCACATGTTTACCATATGAATAGAGACAGGTGTACTCATATATTATTGATTGCAGTTTCACGTAACCGGCAGCATAAGCTGGAGGGACCACTATCATGAGATTGTTTGAATACCTGTTTGTCTGTTATTTGGGCTTTTGCTCAAATGCAAGCAGGGCAAAAACGAATTTAAAATGGTAAAAAAGAAGATTTTTTTTTAAAAAAATATGCTTTAGTGAGGAAGGAGCTGTAAAAAAAAAGGGGGGGTCACATTTGAAATAACAGATGCAGACAAAAAAATAGCCATCAAAATATTTCTAATTGGCCATCATCCAACTAAGCATTCATGGAGGTTTTAAAAGAAATGTTTATTTTTTAAAAGAAAACACTCCCATATTGTAATAGCATACTTCTCCTATGATTGATTCCACTCGTTAAATAGGCGCCTAGTTCCCTAATGCTAAATAATATCTACTTTGCGTTATGACTCAAATATAATTTGAGGAATTTTTTTATAGAAAAATAGCACCAGTCCTGAGAGTTATGAGGAGACCCCACTAGCCTCCTCCATAGTGCTACAATTTCCAGAGTGTCCTTGGAAGAAGGATTGATTGTTTAACTACCCCAAGAACTGTAGCTGTCTGAATACAAGTTCACTGCCCCAACAGTGCCCGCCATTAGCATTTTCAGAGACTTCCAACCAAAAGGGAAATTGCCAGTGTTCATTTACGCATCCAATGTCTGGAACGGAAATCCGTTCAGTCCAGCAAAGGAATTGGTACAGTGGTACCACGGGTTACATACGCTTCAGGTTACAGACTCCGCTAACCCAGAAAAAGTACCTCAGGTTAAAAACTTTGCTTCAGGATGAGAACAGAAATCGTGCAGCAGTGGCGCAGCGGCAGCGAGAGGCCCCATTAGCTAAAGTGGTCTTCAGGTTAAGAACAGTTTCAGGTTAAGAACGGATCTCCAGAACGAATTAATTAAGTGGTACCCAAGGTACCACTGTATTTGCTGTTGTTGCTTTCAGCCTGCAAATGATAATGTAATTAATTATGATCCCACCCTATAATTTGCACAGTTTGTATTGAGTAATGGGGTGGAATAATATGACAACATATTTCTGTAATTAAGTACATGAGTCACATAATTCTGTCACTGCAGACAATGAGACAAGTAACGTAGCTTTGGGCAGAAGATGAATTGCAGTGGAATGGAAACTGTGTTGTGTGTGAGGAATACTATATAAAACAATGAACAGGGTGGTGATACAATGACTACTGCAATCATCACAAGATAATATCACCAAGGCAACTATCTGTAAACAAACAATAAAGGTCCATAAAAATGGCAAAAGTAGTTTCTTTCCCAAATAGGTTTTATGTAAACGACTTAAAGCAGGATGTCCTTCAGCAGCTGACATCGTCCACTTTCTATGCTCCTCTCGATGGAAACATGCAGATGGGGACAGATATACCCCTGTAAACCCCAGTCGTTTGCATACTGTCTTCTCTTGTATATTATTTACTACAAAATTCGATGACTAAGCTCTTTAGAGACGAAATGTTGGAATATTGGAATGACCTCTGAGCACTGAACCACTGGTATATCACAAGTGGACTATTTATTACCCAGTTTGCAATTGTTCAAGATAAAATCTATTTTGGAAAGAGAAGAAATGAGCACTGGACCACGGATATATTACAAGTGAACACCTTTTTTTTTACTGAGTTTGCTATTGCTTAAGACAAAACCTATTTGGGAAAGAAACTACTTTTGCCATTCTTATGGGCGTTTATTGTTTGTTTACAGATGGCTGCCTTGGCGATATTATCTTGTGTCGATTGTGATGAATACAGGGTGGAATGGAAAATGATGCCTTCTTTCATCCCTATCCACCATTTTCATTTTACATGAAGTGCTCCAAAAGGCCAAAGGAAGCACAAGAGAATTCTCAGGCTGCAGGTCCCATCTTTCCAAGTCCTTGAAGAGCAGTAGCCCAACACAAGAACATCTACCATATTTTTTGCTCTATAGGACGCACTTTCCCCCCTCCAAAAATTAAGGGGAAATGTGTGTGTGTCCTATGGAGCGAATGCAGGCTCCTTGGCTTCAGCGATAGCAATGCGAAGCCTCCGAAGCGCAGAGGGAGCGCTCCCTCCGCACTCCGGAGGCTTCGTGTTGTTTTCGCTGAAGCCTGGAGAGTGAGAGGGGTTGGTGCGCACCGACCCCTCTCACTCTCCAGACTTCAGGGATAGCCGCCTGAAGCCTTTGGAGCGCAGCGGGAACTCATGCTGCGCCCCGAAGGCTTCGGGTTCCTTTCGGTGAAGGGGCGCTGAGCAGAGAGGGGGAGAATTTCTTTTTCTTGTTCTCCCCTTCTAAAACAAGGTGCGTCCTATGGTCGGGTGCGTCCTATAGAGCGAAAAATACGGTACTTTGCACAGCGAAGGTGCCGATTCAATCACTGGCCTTTTCAGGTAGGGCTAGGAGTGCGCAGTGCTGTAGTGTTTCACTACAGAGCCACAGCCAGTCAGTGTTGACAGTACTGAACTAGATGGACCAGTGGTCTGTCTCAGTATAAGACAGTTTCCAATGATCCTGTTCATTTAGGTAATTTATATATTGACTCACATTGCAAAGAAAGTATCTAAGCATTTTATAACATTCTAAGAATATCACAAATAAAAGTCATATATGAAAAAGTACAGTAAAAAAAACACCCACATTTTTGAGCAGCACAGATAACAATTTGATAAGATACCCTCTTAAACATCACTATAAACTGAAGCAAACTGATGCATGGGAGATAATAATAACTACCACTAATAAAGCAGAAACCTTTAGTCCCCCTAACCATGCATTTCTAGGTAGCAGCAGCACCTTCACTTGTGTTGCTGTCTATGGTGTTCATAGAATATCCCTTGCCCAAGGGGCCTTCAAATCCTTAGCCTCCTTGTGATGGTTGTTGTATTCTGGTTCTGTGCTGGAACTCATGGAGAAAGCGGCAGGGCTGGATGGAAGCAAGGCTGGCCAAAGATACAGAACCATGGACAGTTCCAATTGAACCTCTCTCTCCAGACTGTCTGCTCCAAGTTCCACCTTGAGAGAACTCAAGTTCCAACTTGAGAGAACTTCAGAGCCTTAAAGGGCCAACTCTGTAGCCTGAGGACAGGTACTCCTCCTTTGTTCCACATCCTTCCTCCTGGTGCACTCATGGACTGGCGGTATATATATGGTGGGACCCCCTGGTTCCACAGGCTCAGAGGAAGGTGTTTCTGTGGGCCCAGGTTATGCCTGAATAGCACCTGGGGATCTAGGAGGTTCCCCTGGGGTTTTTTGTTCAGCTTCCTCAGGCACAATGGTCTCCCTATCTTCTACAGCCAGCCCTGAGCCCTGACCCAAACCCGGCTTCACATCTGGTGCTCCTACAGACTCCAATGCTGTATACAGTTCACTGCTGGATACATGAGTCAGCTTAGTAGTTTGCATTGTTGACTGCTCTTCTCAAAACCATGTTTAGGATATTTGTGTGTGTGTGAGAGTGAGACAGACAGACAGACAGACAGACAGGACCACCTGAGCTGTGTTTCTCAAGGGCACTAGCAAGGCTGTAATACCAGCCTTGCCCCCTGACTCAGTCTCAGCTACCCCCCACCCCCTGGCCAACCTGTTTTCCCAGAGCCCTATCAAGGCAAACTCTGAAACTGGGTCCTTTAATCTGATCAACTTGTCTTGAGAAGATTTGTCCATGTTAAGCTCCTTTCAGAACCTGCCCACCTTCTCATTTTGGATTATGTTGTTTGCCTCTAGCCCATCTGATCTTTAATGGCTGCTTTTGGAGTCACAAACACCTCGGACTCAGCTCATCCTACTGGATTGAGAGCCAGCTCACCCCAGGACAAGGAAAGCTGACTCCTGGATTCCGTGATGCCTTTGTCTCATCAAATCCGATTCCATGTATGCAGAACATGTCGAGTTACCTGGTAAATAGCCTTTGACTAATTCACTTAAAAAAAGAAAAAAGCGTCTGTTTGGATGGAGGCCAATTACCTCTTGAGAGCAAGCAGGGTGAGAAATTATCTCAAAGGGGTGGGTGGTGATCAAGAACTACATGTTAATCACTCAGATGCTTTTCATTTTGTCAGTTCCCCTCTTTCTATCCTAATCATTTGCTGCAGGAAGGGAGCGGAAACTCCAAAGATGGAGAGCTTTAGGAATTGCACAGGATTTAAGTAAGGTATTGTTCTGCAGTGTGGTGAGCAGGCATAGAAGCCAACTCCTAGGAGCCAAGGTCCCTTCGTGTCCCCCCCCAATAAAGTAACTGAGGGACACCCCCCGAGGTTGATGGGCATTCAAATGGTGTGTGCATGCTGCATCTTCTGATCAATTATGTGGGGTGGGTCTTACCTGCCCCCCATATTTTATTCGAGTCGGCACCCCTGTGAGCAGGGATGGACTGATTTGCCCATTTCAGTTTCTCGTTTTTATAACCTTAAGCACGATTCTTCTCGTCTCCACATCGGTTTGTGACATTTATTGTTATGACTGTTGCAATAAGAGTGCATGAGTGGCGAATTTATACTTGACCATCCCCACCCTGTTTTATAAATTGTTCCATGCTGCGTCCCCTGTGTTGCTGTACCAGGAAGGACATTCGTGTAATATAGCAGAACTTCTGCAGGAGCAAATGGTATTGCAAGTGGGGGGGGGGGGTTGCATAACTGATGAGCACAAATAATCATGAATACACAATAATGCCTGCCCCTCCCCAATCTTTGATTGGATCACCCCACTTTCAAAATCCTGGGTACCTTCTGGCTAGCTACTGAAAATAAGCCTAATGGATCTCTATTCATGATAATTAGAATTAGAAGTATTGGGGTTTTTTTTGGGGGGGGCGCTTCTTTCAAATGCAGTGCAGCCCGGCTGTTACTTCTTGGGTAGCGCTCTCTTAAACGACTTTGACAAATGGAATGTCAGCATGAAAACTGTGTATTTTAGGGTTCCTCTAGAGTGGTTTCAAACGGGCCTGCTGTTCCATGACAGCTCAGATCTCCCTGGAGGCTGCAGAAAGCCTCATCAACTTGATTAATCTGAGATCTGTAGCTCATGCTGAGCGGGGCCCTGTTCTAACAGTTACATAGGGAGCGTTTGCCTGCGTGGGGGGATAGAATATCAACATCTTTCTCTCTCGATAAGGAAATGCCTTTGCAGCATTTATATAATTGGGAACAGGCAAGGATGGTTGGATGCTTTTTCCTGAAGTGAATAGTAGGTTGTTGCGTACGTGCTAAGGAAATGGCTGCTCATTATGCAATCTCATGCTGTGCTGGCAGAAGCATTGAAGAAGGTTTATGAGAAATATCCAGCCATCATCAGGAGCAGGGACATTGACCAGTGCTAGAACACCTGTGTTGCATCAAGATGGACCCAGGTTCAATCCCTGGCAGCTCCAGGTAGGGTTAGGAAAGACCCCTGCTGGAAAGCCTGGAAAGTCACTGCCGGTCAGTGTAGACAATTCTGAACTAGATGGATCAAGGGTCTGATTCATCTTCCTATGTTCACCTGAACACCCAAAGCATAAAACGGAGGATAGGAGCAAGCACATTCATACAGGCCTTGCCCACAGTTGCCTCAGCCATAGCTGTCAAGTGTCCCTTATTTGGCGGGACAGTCCCTTATCCCAGCACCATGTCCCGCTGCTGTCCCTTATTGATGATGTCCCTTAAATAAGCTACTGAAGGTAATGGGGCCCTTTCTATGTCCAGTTGTGCTTTGTCAACAACAAATTGTTGCTGTTTTTTGTGTTGAATATATGCTATATGGTAATTTATGGACCTAACAGGTATTAAAGCCATTTGCACGCAACAAAATATGTATTCTATCAAAGTAATTGTTGATCCCTTATTTTGGCTGCTGATCCCTTATTTTCGAGGCTGCTGGCCCTTATATTCAAATCTGTAAGTTGACAGCTATGGCCTCATCCCTGACACTCCTGACACAGTGGGTCCTTCTTGGCCCCTGCCGTCCCCTTACTTTCCTTTCTTACTGAGGAATGAGAGGGAAGATATCTGAGGGCCTCAGACTCATGTTAGGATGATGTGGCAGCATCCCTCGAATAATGTGCAGGTGAAACTCCAGAGAACCAGTTTGAGTTCTGGATAATTTCCAGCAAAACAATCCCATTTTCTTGAATGATTTCCAGAGCGAAACAGAGCAGATCTGCTTGACGAAAACGACACTGCAACTGTCAAAACCACTCTGAACTTAAGAACTTCTCTCCCATCGATCTGTATCTCCATCTCTTCTGTTCTGCCCTTGAGAAACCTGGATGGGGCAATGCTATTTTTATTTTTTATTTTAAAGGCAGTACATTCATTAATTCTCAGTGCCTGCAGACTTTCCGAGAGCCTCTTTCTCATCCAAGCGTCTCCACAGTGAGTTGCCTCTTTGTTTTCAAACTATTAGTCTGAGCAAAAGGTGCAGATACCTGATAACGCTCGGCAGAAGCTAGTTAAAGATGCGCTGGCAGTTCAGCCGTTCCAAAGGATTATCTCAATCGGGGAGAAAATGTCTGTCAGATTCCAGCACAGAAAGGTCATCACGACAACCACTTTGCCTGTCTGCTTCCAGCAAACACGATCGTGGGCAGACGTTCCAGAAGTCGCTCAACTGTTTGACAGCCTGCGCTTCCACCCGAAAGGGACCCAGCGATGCAGGCAATTTCAGTTCCCTTCTCCGCACCCATGGGTGTGAGAGAAACACACCACTCCCCCCCCCTTATTTGAGAAGAGTCTTGCAAATGATAGCCTTTTCCGTGGGTTGAAGGTAGCGCAGCAGAGAAATGGCTGCCCCTTGTGCATACTGCCAAACTGCTAATACAATTAAGACAGCATTCTTTACTAGGGATGGGAGATAAATTCTTGTTTTAATGCAGACCAATCTAATTTGCATTCCCAGAAACAATATGAAAACCCAAACTCTGGAGTAATAAAGTTTGCATTCATTGCTATGATAAACTTCTATTTCCTGAGTAAAATATTGAGAGCTTTTGTTTTGGTTAGGTTGTTGTTGTTGTTGTTGTTGTTGTTGTTGTTGTTGTTGTTGTTAGACTCGGAGTACTGTTCCTCTTAAGAACATGAGGAGGGCTATGCTGGATCACACAAAGACTCAACTTGTTCAGCACTATGTTTTCACAGTGGCCACCCAGATTCTGATGATGATGATGACGATTTCTACCCTGCCCATCTGGCTGGGTTTCCCCAGCCACTCTGGGTGGCTCCCAACAGAATATTAAAAACACGATAAAACATCAAACATTAAAATCTTCCTTAAACAGTGCTTCCTTCAAATGTCTTTTAAAAGTAAGATAGTTGCTTATTTCCTTGACATCTGACGGGAGGGCGTTCCACAGGGCAGGTGCCACTACCGAGAAGGCCCTCTGCCTGGTTCCCTGTAACTTGGCTTCTCGCAGTGAGGGAACCGCCAGAACGCCCTCAGCACTGGATCTCAGTCTCCAGGCTGAATAAGCCCACAAACCGGCATGCAGGCAAGACCATAGTGTTTGCATCGGAAGGTACTGTTGGAGGCGTAATGGTAAGAATGCCCCACTGAGGCATATGATGTGGGCTTGGAGATACTCCCTTTGGTGTGGAGTTCTTATTCACGTCAATTTTGTACTGGTGAAATCCTTGATATTTGCACATGTTCATCTACTTGTACATTACATTTCCATAGTATGGGGATTAACTGCAGGGCAACCAAAGTGGACTCTGTGAACCCTAATTTGCTAAGACACTTTTATTTCTAGATTTGAAGGGTAAATACTCACCATCCATTATGCAATGGTCTGAGGACCTCACAGCTCTGTCAATTTTGTATGGATGTCTGTTTGGATATCTGAAGGGATTATATCAAGTTATATGTTTAACTAAAGACACATGTACTGACGGTTGCAGCATTCAGAATGTGAACTGATGGTGGGTTGTTTTTTCAGTTGGTATTAGTATTATTCTAATATTATTTATTTTTCTTAATTCCATTTCTTTCTGTAGCAACAACAACCCTCCTTCCTTTTCTTTGTTAAATCAAGGAAGAAAAAAGTAATAATAATTTTAAAAGAGTGAAGGCAATAGCGCTCTTCCCATTCATATTTCTCAAT
This sequence comes from Podarcis raffonei, assembly GCF_027172205.1. Lineage (NCBI taxonomy): Eukaryota > Metazoa > Chordata > Lepidosauria > Squamata > Lacertidae > Podarcis > Podarcis raffonei. The sequence continues at coordinate 34,437,032 of NC_070617.1, forward strand.
CACTGGTATTCAGAGGCAGATTGTCGATGATTCTGAATGAAATGCAGCCATAATGGCAAGGAACCACTGGGAGAAGTGGGGGAGAAATTTGTTCAGTTTGTACTTAAGATGAGCCAACCTCATTCTTAGTTTCAAATGGTAAGAATATAAGCAGAGCCTGCTGGCTCAGACCAATGGCCCATCTAGTCCAGCATCCTGTTCTCACAGAAGCCAACCAGATAATAATAATAATAATAATAATAATAATAATAATAATAATAATAATAATTTATTTATACCCTGCCCATCTGGCTGGGCTTCACCAGCTACTCTGGGCAGCTTCCAACAAAATATTAAAATGCATCAAACATTAAAAGCTTCCCTAAACAGGGCTGCCTTCAGATGTCTGCTAAAAGTCTGGTAGTTGTTGTTCTCTTTGACATCTTGTGGGAGGATGTTCCACAGGGCAGGCGCCACTACTGAGAAGGCCCTCTGCCTGGTTCCCTGTAACTTGGCTTCTTGCAATGAGGGAACTGCCAGAAGGGCCTTGGTGCTGGACCTTAGTGTCCAAGTAGAACCTGTTGGATGCCTGCAAGTTGGACACGAGCACAAAAGCACTCTACCCATTTGTGAATCCCAATAACTGGTATTCAGAGGCATGATGTCTCCAACAGTTGAGGTAGAACACAACTATCCTGGCTAGTAGCTGTTGATAGCCTTGTCACCCATGAATTTGTCTAATCATTTTTTGCAGCCATCCAAGTTAATGGTCATCGCTACCTCTGGTGGGACTGAGTTCTACAGTTGGACTAGGCACTGCATCGTTTCTTTTACCTGTCCTGAATCTCCCAACAACAAATACACAAACCAAAACACAGATCTCCTTTAAAATTCATGCTTCTCTGAATTTTGTGATGAAGTTCTCTAGCCAAACAACGTGTGCAATTAGCATACATTAGGGGAAATGGACACATTTTAGTAAAAAAATAAAATACAAATGCACCACACAAGGGAAACTGTTTGCTCTTCCTGCGGAATTCCTGTTTGCACTGACTTTCTCCTATGGGGACGCGGGTGACGCTGTGGGTTAAACCACAGAGCATAGGACTTGCTGATCAGAAGGTCGGCTGTTCGAATCCCCACGAGGGGTGAGCTCCCGTTGCTTGGTCCCTGCTCCTGCCAACCTAGCAGTTCGAAAGCATGTCAAAGTGCAAGTATATAAATAGGTACCACTCCGGTGGGAAGGTAAATGGCATTTCCATGCGTTGCTCTGGCTTAGTCATGCTGGCCACATGACCCGGAAGCTGTACGCCGGCTCCCTTGGCCAGTAAAGCAAGATGAGCACCGCAACTGCAGAGTCGGTCACGACTGGACCTAACGGTCAGGGGTCCCTTTACCTTTACCTTTACTCTCTCCTATATTGAGTATTGAGCATGCCCCCTTAAACACAGCCATATTCCACTGGATGCTAGGATTGGACACCCAACCTCACTTTTGTTCTGGATAGAAGAGAAGTGAAAAGAACATCTCTCTATGAGTATGCATGGCAGTGACTGATGTAGGCACTCCCCGCTCCCGCTCCCCCAACCACCATTTTGTGGTCTTGTATCTTTTTCTGGCTCCTTTAGTTGTGGTGGCCATTTTGTCATGCCCCAAAATAAATAAAATAAAATAAATAAAATAAAATAAAATAGACTGCATTCAGATGTATTCTAAAAGTCAGATAGTTGTTTATTTCCTTGACATCTGATGGGAGGGGTGGGCGCCACTACTGAGAAGGCCCTCTGCCTGGTCCCTGTAATCTCACTTCTCGCAGTGAGGGAACTGCCAGAATGATGGGGTGGAGGCGCTCCTTTAGGTGTACTGGGCTGAGGTCGTTAGGGCTTCAAAGTTCAGCATCAACACTTTGAATTGTACTCAGAAACGTACTGGGAGCACGCATACACTTTCTCAAAATTCTAAGTCTGCCCACTGGCATACAAAAAGTTTGACAACTTGTCCTCCAGGACACATTCTCACCTTCTTTTCAGTTCTGGAAAGTCTCGATCCTGCAAGGCACATGGGAACATGCCCAATTCTTAAAGGGAGCCTGCAAAATGCCATCAGAGGTTTAATCAGCACCTCTCTCTCTCTCTTCTCTCTCTCTTTAAAAAAAGTTTGACTTTTTATGCTTTTAACCCTCTGAAGATGTAAATTAGCCTGCTACCCAAAGAGCATCTGACAGAGATGGCAGCTGACATCCCTTTTTCTGAAAGCATAAAGCACAGCTTGACTTAATCTTAGCACCTGGTGTCATGGAGCAACAAGAGATGCCGCGTCAAAGAAGAGACCTCAGCACCATTCCTCTTTCTTTTTTTCTCCTGACTTGGTGGAACAAATTAAGGAGAAGGCTGCAAGGCTTCTCAAGTGAGCAGTTGTGACAGGCAATCATGCTCTCTACGAGATGCTGAGTAATGAGGAGCAGTCAGCAGAAATAATGGGTGAGAGGAATTAACTGAGGTGAATAACAATGCATTTCCAATGGGACAAGGAGAGTTTGGAGAGAGAAAGACAGAGAGAGGTGGAAACAGACTGGATCAGAAGGCACACCTCAAGCTAAAGCAGTGTTCTTCAACCTTGGGTCCCCAGGCGTTATTGAACTACACCTCCCATCATCTTCAGACAGCTGAACCTATGCTCAGGGATGATGGGAACTGTACCCCAACAATACCTGGAGAACCAAGATAAAAAAATTCCTTCCAGTAGCACCCTAGGTAAAGGGACCCCTGACCATTAGGTCCAGTCGTGGCCGACTCTGGGGTTGCAGCGCTCATCTCGCTTTACTGGCCAAGGCAGCCAGCATACAGCTTCTGGGTCATGTGGCCAGCATGACTAAGCCGCTTCCGGCAAACTCACCCCGTGGCAGGGATTCGAACCGCCGACCTTCTGATCCGCAAGTCCTAGGCTCTGTGGTTTAACTCACAGCGCCACCCGCGTCACTCCAGAAGCACCTTAGAGACCAACTAAATTTGTTATTTCGTGCATGCACATGAAAGCTCATACCAATAACAAACTTAGTTGGTCTCTAAGGTGCTACTGGAAGGGTTTTTTTTATTTTGGTTCTCCAGGTATTGTTGGGATACAGTTCCCATCATCCCTGACCATAGGCTTTATTTTGTTTCGACTACAGCAGACCAGCACAACTACCCAGCTGTACCTAGAACTATGGAGAACCAAGATGGAAGAACACTGATGCCAACCGTATTTGAGAAGGGAGTGGATTCCATAATTGGGGCATCTGCACTGAGAATTCCCTTTCCCGTGTTGCAGCACATAAATCTGAGGCAGTTTTGGCACAATCAAGAGGGCACCATCCACTTACATACAAACAGGTCTATACAACTACAGGCCTTCCATCAGGTATCTAGCTCCAACGCTCTATAGGGCTTTGTATGTCAATACAAGGACCATTTGTCTCTGTAGCATATAGGCAGCCAGATTCAGGTAATGGATTAAGTGATGTACTTAACATTCCAGGATGGTCTGATATGAAAGGTGATCTCTTGGGCAGAAGCATGTTTAGGCTCCGTTGTGCCCTTGGCAAAGAGCTGTATTGGCGACCCCCTCCCCAACTTCAAAAAAAATGACATAATTCAGTCTTCACAAATGACTCTTAAACAGATCATTTAACAACACAGTCCTATAAATGTGTACTCAAAAGTAAATCCTGTCAAGTTAAATGGGGCTTATTCACAGGAAAGCGGGTACACAGGACTGCAGCCTAAATCTGGTAAGCCAGAGGCAGGAACGTCTGACAATACCTGGCTTGAGAGCAGTACATGTGAAAAGGATCTAGGAGTCTTGGTGGACCACAAACTTGACATGAGCCAACAGTGTGACACGGCAGCTAAAAAAGCCAATGCAATTCTGGGCTGCATCAATAGGAGTATAGCATCTAGATCAAGGGAAGTAATAGTGCCACTGTATTCTGCTCTGGTCAGACCTCACCTGGAGTACTGTGTCCAGTTCTGGGCACCACAGTTCAAGAAGGACACTGACAAACTGGAACGTGTCCAGAGGAGGGCAACCAAAATGGTCAAAGGCCTGGAAACGATGCCTTATGAGGAACGGCTAAGGGAGCTGGGCATGTTTAGCCTGGAGAAGAGGAGGTTAAGGGGTGATATGGTAGCCATGTTCAAATATATAAAAGGATGTCACATAGAGGAGGGAGAAAGGTTGTTTTCTGCTGCTCCAGAGAAGCGGACACGGAGCAATGGATCCAAACTGCAGGAAAGAAGATTCCACCTAAACATTAGGAAGAACTTCCTGACAGTAAGAGCTGTTTGACAGTGGAATTTGCTGCCAAGGAGTGTGGTGGAGTCTCCTTCTTTGGAGGTCTTTAAGCAGAGGCTTGACAACCATATGTCAGGAGTGCTCTGATGGTGTTTCCTGCTTGGCAGGGGGTTGGACTTGATGGCCCTTGTGGTCTCTTCCAACTCTATGATTCTATGATTCTATGAATACCTTGCTTGTAGTTTTGTTACTTCTGACAAGGCGCCAACAGAAAGGCACTAACTTCGAGCTTGCACCCTGAGGTTAACTTTACTCAGAAGTAAGCCCCACTGAAATCAATGGCACTTGCTCTCTGGGGTAAATATGCAGTGGCACCCACACTGGAAATTGATCAAGGTGGGAAAGAAACCAGGGGAAAGCGACTCAGCTGTGGTAAATTAAGAGTCTTGTCTGATGTTTCTCAGCCACCACATCTGCTGAAAGGCTACTCTTGGGGCAAGCAGGGGGAGTGGAGGGTGCTAGGATGGAGGTCGAAGCAGCCTCACAGGGATCCCTGCTGCACAAACTAACCACCAGCCTCGGCCAACTGGGGAAGGGGCTTCGCAGGCGTGCTGTGATGGCCCACACCAGTGTCTGGATTCCCTCACCAAGGCGATGAGAGAGGCGTGATTTTTACACCCCTCTCTGGGACAGCGCCCTTGGTGGGGGCCAAGCTGTCCAACCCCTAGGTATTCTTCTGCCCTTGGGTATGCTGGTCCCCTGCCATTGAGTGATGTTTAGCTTCTAAAATGAGACATTCAGGAACTCAGATCAGCCTGAGAACATCGTGACATTGTCAAGAATCTGCAGTTATTCTCAATCCCTGTCTACCTAAGCAAAGAACTCAAGGTGATTTCCACAGCAGACTTGCTTGGGTCACCATGTGTCTTTCCAGAAATGTCACAGGGCAGATACAATCAGTTCTGTTTTTGCTGGCATTATCAATTGCCAGCAGTGGAAGAGGAAGAAATGAGACTGAAAGCTCTTGATCTTACCAGCCGTCATTGACCATCTTTATACAATCAGAGAAGGAAGTTGATGCTCTGGCTGGAAGAAGTTTTCAAGACCCAAACTCAAAGTAGGTCTTGATCTAGTGACCTCTGAAGATCTGGGATATAACCTATGTTCCACCACCCAAAGTGGGAAATGCAGAGAGACTAACTAAGGAAATCTCTTTGTTCCAATAAGTCAGAGCAAGTCAGCTAATACTCTACAAGGGCTTCCTTATTGGAAGCAAGGAAGAAAACAGCTTTTTTTGGGGGGGGGATTTATTGAAGTTTTCACAATGACCGCTCCCCACATCAAATGGGGGGCACCTTTTGCGTGGTCGTGCACAGCTCCCCCCCAGATCCCAGTGCTGCTCCCGGTAATATGGGTTGGCTTCACCCTCCCCAGGCTAGATACCTGGGGGTCTTTGCCTACCTCAGCCAATCGCCCAATCCCACCTGAGGAGGCGTTGCTAGGGGATTGGCCAGGTAGGGGGAAGGAACCGCCCTGCCCACACAACAGAAGGTGAATCTTGCCTGCGAAGCATCAGTTGGCTCCAGAGCTTCTCCCACCCTGCCCTCCCTCAGTTAAGCCTTCTTTTGCAGGTTAACCTTTTCTCCACAGGTACGCTATGTCATGGTCGCTGTTGAAGGGCCGGAAATGAATTTTCCTACAGGTTTTGCCTTTCCTGTAGCAAAATGTCACAACTTTGGCGGTTTCAGGTCTTGGACAGAATCCTTTAGTCTATCTTCTTAAATGGGGAACCTAAAATTGTGACCCAGGCCCCCCTTGAGGCGGTGATCTCAGGGTTCTCTGTTAAAGGGGTTTTGAGGGGAGGCATTGGCCATACACCGAGAGGTTGTCATTGCTCTCCCTTGCGACAGCAGCAAAACAGGGGGCGGGCTCTCTGCTTGAATATATGTTCTCCAGAGCCACACATTCTGGATAACCCTGATGTCTCCCAGATCCCCGGCTGGGGACTGGGAAGGATGAACGCCTTCCTTCACATCTGAGAGATCCCTGCCCCGCTCCTGCTTGCATGCAAGTAGGAGTTAGGAGGCTGCTCCGATAGGCAGCATGAAGCCTCCCTTCACAGCTTAGTTGCTGGGGTCAGGGAAGGTGGAGGCAGCCTGGAAGCTGCATCTTAGAGCCCCTTCATCACCATCATATGGGGGCTTCCGAGTAGCTCCTGAAGCCAGCCAGCGCCAACTGCTCTGGGCTGCAGAGACTGCTGCTGCTGCGTTTCCCGGGGACGTTAGATGAAATCCGGGGACATTCCGGGGATGGAATTTGTCTGGGGACTTATTCGCAAATCCAGGGACTGTCCCTGGGGAATGGGGACATCTGGTAACCCTACCTCATAGTCCCTTGACACAGGCTCCTTCTTTGTGATGCTTGTCTCAGGCAGCTCCAGGTCACCCCCTGAAGAATATTCGTCCAAGTGGAGGCATGGCGGGCCTCCTCCTTTGACTCAGCTGAGATGTTTGGCACCTCCTGCCCCAGAACTGTCTCTATCCACAGTCATTCTACATTGCTGCCTTGAAGGAAGAGGTGAGTCTGCAGGAAGGACCACTCCATCAGCTACTTCTATTTGGTTCCTCTCCTCCTAGAACTGCTTCCTGCAGCCATTGTACTGTATCTTAAATGTGCTTTATTTTCTTCTTCCCTTTCCACTTTTGTGTTGCCTCTGTTAAGTTTTCAGTTGTTGCTGCTTTGCAAAGTGAACTGCTTTGAGTGCGTTGGCAGAAGGCTGGCCTGTAAAAGCTGCGCTTCAGTGCTGAAGACGGGCTGCATGGAATTGAAATGGTTGAAGTCTACTGTTTAAAGCAATAATTGCTCTAAAGGCTGTAAGCTCTTCTAACAGAGACCATCCTCAGAGTGTTTGCTTTGCCTTAGGGAGACAGAGAAGCTGAACTGCACTAATCAATGGGTGTGGGTGACAAAGGCATTAATCAGAACTCCTGTGGCTGCTGTGATGTCCCAAGGTGAGACCTCATTCCCTTGAATTAGAGACAACAAAAGCAGAATGAATGCCTTGTGCCCTTTGTCATGTGAAAAGGAGCAAAGGATTTCAAAGGCCCTCTTTTGCATTTTTTTTAAAGCAAGTGCCTATGAAGTTAACCTTCCTGTATGAAGGAGCTGCAGTGCTGTACCATGAACAATTAGGCATTTAGAATATGCTGTGAGTTGGATTTAGCCTTTTCACTTAGATCCATTGGAAACGGCGCCTGGTTGTGGCTGCAAGTGCTTTTAAGTAGCGAAATGTAAAAATGTGTCTTCATCAGCCAAGTCCTCAGGCTTGCTTAATAATAATGATGATGAAAGATTGTAAATTTGCAGAAAGAGCTGTTGAGTTTTGATGCTGGAGTGCATGGGGTCCCCAGTTTGAATCTTGCCTTCAGCAAAACTGCATTGGGCTTGCTGCTTCTACACACACACACACACACACACACACACACGGATTTCCATCTTCTCCAAGAAACTCGATAAGGTGTACGTGGTTCTCCTCCTCTCATTTAAATCTCCAAAACAAACCATTGAGGTACGTTAGACTGAGATCAGCCTCGGTCCCCCATTATTAGAACGAGAGCCAAGATGGAAGGCAGAGAGGTCAACAATAGGGGGAGCCAGAGCCAATGACAGACAGAGCCAACTACCGTATTTTTTGCTCTATAAGACTCACTTTTTCCCTCCTAAAAAGTAAGGGGAAATGTGTGTGCGTCTTATGGAGCGAATGCAGGCTGCGCAGCTATCCCAGAAGCCAGAACAGCAAGAGGGATTGCTGCTTTCACTGCACAGCGATCCCTCTTGCTGTTCTGGCTTCTGAGATTCAGAATATTTTTTTTCTTGTTTTCCTCCTCCAAAAACTAGGTGCGTCTTGTGGTTGGGTGCGTCTTATAGATCGAAAAATACGGTAATTCTAGCCCTTCTCCCATGCCCAACTTGGGCCTGAGTGGAGGACTAAAATTAGTTGACTATCATGGACTGGATGTAATTAAGAAGGCAGGGCAGGTGGTGGCAGGCAAAGGGTAGATTGAAGTTGGTGGGGCAGTTCCACATTCATGCTAATGGACCAGCCTCCATTGGTCGAGAGAAAAGCAGACTGTGCACCAGAAAAAAGAATCTAGACCTACTCCTGGACAGAGGTTCATCTTTCCACAACCAACAATCGAATGTATAGCTCACAAACATTAAATAAAAGGGTTTGAGCTGAAAACGATTGCATATATACCCAATTTGCTGTACCAATGGAAAGAGTAAGAGAGGGTGCAATTGAATCCTATTGTTTAAATAATGTATTGGAGAATGAGTAGCGTCTGATGGGGGGTGATCAGCATGGCAGTAAAGGGAGAGAGAATTGTCCTGAACTCTAAATAGACTTCCATATAAAGGGGCACATTTAACACTCTCAACTGGCTTGTTTCCTGCAATTCGATTACTTTCTCCCCATGATTTACATTGAAAGGGGATCTAAATAAGCAATAAGTATTCAGTTCATTTAAAAAAAAGGGGGGGGAGAGATCATTTGTACTCTTGCAATAATATCACTCACTTGGAATAGCGGTGGCAGGGATCAGTGTCAAGAGAAGGATGGGTTAGTTCTTTGCTAACCTATAATGTGCATCCATAACACTGATGACAAGATAATTGAAAAAGAGAAAAAGAACACCAACCCGCCTCTACAACATAAGTATGCATAAATTATGCTTTTCTCTGTCTTAATGAACAGCATTTCCTTGCTTATCTTTCCATTTTCCAACTTTAAAAAGTCAGAGATTTCCCCTCCATCGTATTGACTGGGAGCTTGGTACTGAATACTAACCATGGGAAGAAACAAAGAGAGAAAGGTCTCTTGCCCAGCTTTCAGTTTTCCCAGAGGCATCTGATTGGTCACTGTAGGAAACAGAGTACTGGACTAGATTGTCAATTGGTCTGATCCAGCCAAACTCTTATGTTCTGATAGCTTGGGGACAAACCCTGGTGCCTATTTCCAGCTCCATCTGGTTCACCAGCTACAGCTAAAGTTTTGGAACGTTCTTGAATTGCTCCCGCAAAATATGGTGGGTTGTATCCAATGTTTATTATACTCAGAGTAGCCTCATTGAATTATGGTGCTGGAGGAGACTCTTGAGAGTCCCATGGACTGCAAGAAGATCAAACCTATCCATTCTTAAGGAAATCAGTCCTGAGTGCTCACTGGAAGGACAGATCCTGAAGCTGAGGCTCCAATACTTTGGCCACCTCATGAGAAGAGAAGATTCCCTGGAAAAGACCCTGATGTTGGGAAAGTTTGAGGGCACAAGGAGAAGGGGACGACAGAGGACGAGATAGTTGGACAGTGTTCTTGAAGCTACCAGCATGAGTTTGACCAAACTGCGGGAGGCAGTGGAAGCCAGGAGTGCCTGGCATGCTCTGGTCCATGGGGTCACGAAGAGTGGGACACGACTAAACGAATGAACAACAACAAAGCCTCATTGAAATTAATGGACATAGCTAAGGTTCATTAATTTCAGTGGGTCTGCTATGAGTTGTACTTAGTTGGACACAACCCTGACAGTCCAGAACAGGTGCAGGGAATCTTTGCCCCCCTAGATATGGTTTACATCATTCCTGGCTATAGGCCATGCTTGCTAGGGCTGATAGAAGTTGTAGTTCAGTGATATCTGGAGAGTCAAAGGTTTGCCATACCTGATCTAGAGGCACCCATAGTGCTTTCCCTTCCCGGCCTTACATGGGCAGGTTGCCTTACATAGAAGCTTATTTATTTCCAACAAGAAAAGTATACGTCTTGGATCCCCAATAACCTGGCGGCCTTGGTCATTAATTTTACAGTTCAAGCTACTGTCAGAACCCATGGAGTTCCATTAACTTTTAACTCTGATCTGGAGCTTGTGATTGGCCAGGAATGAAATGCTTGGTTAGCATAAGTCAGTGTAATTATGGAGTTCACCGGGAAAAATATAGCCCTTAATTAGCTGTACAATGTGAAGAAAATGAATTACAAACTATCTGTATAATTCATGGCTTGCCTCCAGTTAATTTGATGTGGTGATGCATGAAGTTCAACTCCCCCTTCTGTTTGGCGGCAAACAAAATGTTTACCTTCGTGCAACTTGAGGCAGGCTGAGATTCGAAGTTGTAAAAGGCAATTAGGACTTATTGGAGCTTCTGGGCATAGGAAAATGGCTGATGCACTGCTAAAATTACAACCATCTTCCTTAGGAGTTGTCAGAGTTTGGTCCTTCTGTGACACAGAGCATGGAGTCTCGCTGGAGAAGGGGCTAGGGAAGCAAGATTCCCCAGAAGACCCTCCCACACTGCCTGAGACCCTTGGAAGACATCACATTCAGATGTTCTGGTCACCAGCTTGGAGGTTTCTATGCACCTGTTACGTGGCTGTCCCTTGTCACCCTCAGGGCTGCAGAAACAGAGGGGTTGGTGTGCCAGGCAGAGTCTTCTTCTTTGGCAATCACTCGTAGCCAAGTAAGATTGCCTTCCATGAAAACAGTTTTAACAGTGAGTCCGTAAGTGACTGTGGAGGCCAATTCTGGATCCATACATCCTTCCACAGTGGGGACATAGGTTTCTGGAGGGAGTTGATCATGGTGAGGGTTTGCCAAACGTGCCTTCCTCGTAGCATGTTTCTCCCTTGCGTTCTGAGTTCGAGCATCTTCAAAGTCCATGACACCTTTGGTAAAGGCTGTTCTCCAGTTGGAGCATTCACAGGCCAGTGTTTCCCAGTTGTCAGTGTTTATACTACATTTTTAAAGATTTGCCTTGAGAGCATCTTTGAACCTCTTTTGTTGACCACCAGCATTGCACTTTCCATTTTTAAGTGTGGAATAGAGTAGTTGCTTTGGAAGACGATGATCAGGCATCTGTACAACATGACCAGTCCAACAAAGTTGATGTTGAAGAATTATAGTCACAGGTGAGCCTGCTTAGGAGGAGGGCCTGGCTGAGAACCAGGAAGGGGCAAAGGCTCAACCTTCTGCTTGAACTGCCATGATCATCTTTGAAACTCTGAGTTCCAGCACCACAGTCTTTCCTACTGAGCCTGTCTTTGCAGTTTGCAATCTTTAGCTAGCTGCTTCTTGCTGTTCCACACCCATAGGAACCTAGGAAGCTGCCTTGTACTGAGTTAGACCATTGCTTTAGCTGGCTCAGTATTGCCTGTGCTTTCTAGCAGAGGCTCTCTAGGGGTTTCAGGCTGGAGTCTTTGTCCATCCTTACCTGGAGATGATGGGGACTGAACTTGGGACGTTCTGCATGAAAGAAAGATGCTTTACCACTAAGTATTCCTTTTCACTTGGGCTAGTAATGGTACTTGAATTGGAAACTGCAGTTACTGCAGAATGCTGAAGCACAATTGCTGACACGAGTGAGACTCTGTCAGTGTATAACACCTCTGCTCAGAGATCTGATTTGTTACCAAACCAAGTGCAATGCGTCACCATTGGTATGTAAAGCCCTTAAAGGCTTGGGACAATTTCCAGCACCGCAGACGTGCAGACGCGGTTTCTGGCGTCGCGCTGTGCCAGTTTGGCCCACGGATGATCTCCGTAGGAGTGATCTGGCCCATGGCCAGTAAACCTTATTGACCCCTGGCTTTGATCAATGGAACTGACCCTGTTACACGTACCACACAGTACTCATTGGGTTGCAATACGTTGATCTTTAGGTGTGGCAGCACCTAAAGAACACCTAAAGACAGCACATTGGAACTCCCTGCTTATTGACATCAGGCAGCTGCCTCCACGGTGCTCTTTTCCTGCTTAAAACAGTTTTGTTCAGACAAGCCTATCCAGACATGCAGATGTGGATAGTTTTTTTAAAAAAATAATATTTATTGCTTTTAAGGATTACAAAAAAGGAAGAGAAAAGAAAAGAAGACAAAAGAGAAAGAAAAAGACAATACAATACAATATATAGACAATACAAAACACAACCTAAACCCATTAAACTAAACACATTAAACTAAACTAAACAAAACCCAATTCCTAACCCTAACCCTAGAAGAAAAAGAAAATTTTTTTTTAAAAAAACATACATCACATCTTTTCCATACTCTGTATTTCATTCCCTTCTTTCCTCGACCTCCTCTCACCTCCCTTTTTGTATTCCACTTCTGTTAATTGTTTCAGCAAATCCTTTCCATCTTTCTCTAATTTTTATCATATTATAAATAACATATTTTTTAACCTTATTTTCCATTAAAACTAAAATACTTATATATGCTTAACTCCTTATAACATTTCTGCTAAGGCCATAAAATATCATTCCACCATTTTTCTATCACTCATTAATTTTACAATATTTCTATATATAAACTTTAAATTTTCCAATCTTCTTCCACCATCTCCTCTCCCTGGATTCGGATTCTGCCAGTCCTTTCCGTCAATTCCATATAGTCCATCAACCTGGAGATCTTATGTCCGAGGCTCTTAACTCTTTTCCAGGTCCCTTCTGCAGGTCTTCTTCATATTCTTTAATGCTAAAGAGCAAATCTCGGGAAAACTCCAACCTAACAATACTTTTATTCCTTCTGGACAGGTCAGCCAAATTTCCATAGTTGAAGCTAAGATCCATAGAGTATTTCAGGACATGTTTCAAGATTCCTCCAAATCCAAAGGCCCCCAAAACTTCAATCTCCTCCAGACCCAAGTCCATGTCCCAAAAGTCAGTTAATCCCTGCATAGAGGGATCTTTCCAACTTTCCTTCTTCAATCCGAGCCGGGATCCAATCCTCAAAATCTGACTTTTTCTAGATTCAATCATAAAAGGCCTCAACTTGTAGTCCTCAATTTGCTTCTGTAAGACTGAGGATCCCGCTTGTATTACTTTAGGTGCTTTCTCCTTCTCCTCCACAATTTGTCCTGCCAAAATAGATTCCTGTACCAAGTCCTGAATTATTTCTGTGTTGGTGCTCACTTTTTGTCTCAAATTAATCACTTTCTGTTCCAAGTTATCAATTTTAAAAGTCATGTCATCGGTCTTCTTATGAAGCTGTTCCAGCGAATAGCTTATCTTACATAATACAGTCACAATTGCTTCTCCTGTCAACATTTTTAAATGGTCCAAGGTCAATCTCTGGTTCTCACAATTCCTTATCTTGCAGCTGGTGATTCCCCAGTTACACTCCTGTAACAGTTTCAAAAGCTCCCTCTAGAGGGAAACAGTTTCCACTTGTATCAATCCTTTCAAACACAACTCAAACCATAAAAATAGTTTCAATTTTCAGTTACTTTTCCTCCTTTTTAAACACAGAAGAGGACAATGGAAAGAGTATCTTTCTCTTATTTAGCTAGCTGTCAAATATGTTCTGTTCGCAATTAGTGAACTCTTTCTAGCAGCCTGTTTCCAGGTTCAGAGCAGTGGTAATTTGATTTTTCACTCTCTCCTGCAGGCTCTCTAGGTCCAAAATTTCCCCCCTCTTCTCCTGCTTCCAAGGGGTTTTTTTGTAATTTTAACCGGTGGAGATTTAATCCTTTGCCAAAAACTTTCAAAGACTTTAGCTTGTAACGTCTTTGCTTCAATCTATTTACAAAAGCGGAAGGCGGACTTCCTGTTTAAGACCTTCCCGCTTCGGTGCCAAATTAAGGTATTTAAAGATCCAATTTTCCGTTCTACTCACGGGTAGTTGTTTAAAGTCCAATTGTCCACAGGAAAAAGTCAGCACTCTCCGGCAACAGCAATGCGGCTTCACTCCGTGAAAGAAGCAGTCAATTCGAAGCACCGCGCCACTCACCCCATGTCGCTCCGGATCCCCAAAACAGGGTTTCCCCGCGAGTAGGGGAGGCGCAAAAGTTGCCAGCCGAATCCCAGGTTCACAAGCTTCTTCCGCTTGTGATTTCAGTGGGTCTCCGCCTTCGCCGTGGCAGTCAGACCCTGCTTTCCACGGAGCAAGTTCCTCCCGATCGGAGGAGCTCCACCATTGCCGGAGGTGCCAACCCGGAAGTCTCTCAGATGTGGATAGGTTTTAATATATTTTAATGTGAATTTTAATTATTTAAAATATTTTAAACTGTTTTTTTATTAAGTTTTAAAAATATTTATTGCCTCCCACTTACAAGGCTTTTACTGCGGTATATACATTTTACTTAAATAAATTAGGAACCCACTGCCTTTTGCAATCTGTTCCTCAAAGATTTTAATAAAACAGTTGTCCCAATTCATTTCTTAGAAAAGAGCCACTCCCAAGAGTATTGTGCCAGGACACTGTGCAGCTAGAAGGCTCCATCTGACCATGTGTGTATGTCAAGCATGTCATTGGCCACACATCCACCATACAAATGGCCGAAGGAATGCAGTCAGAGTTATGGGGGCCTTGAGTCAGGCTGTAAAGCTGCAAGAGCACAGCTTTGAAATGTTGCTTGGGGAACACATGGCTCAAAATGCCAACTGAATTGGGGGGAAACCCTGACAAGGATGGATGGTAACCTTTAAGGGAAGCTTAAGCAGCTGAGGTTTTTTAGCTTTGGAGAAAGATGACCGAAGGGGATCACAATCTGCAGAATCACAAAAAAAAAGGGAGAATTACTGTCATGAGTCCTGCGGTTACAATTTGGTGGCATTGGTCAGGGGCGGGAGGGGGAATGGGACAAGAACATAGAACAGAAGGAATTGGATTGCTTGATTATGTTAGGATCTCGCACCTTGACCAGTGGGATCTGCAGAGCGTGCACCACTCTAGCAGAGTAGTCCAGTAGAGCATCAGAGCCCGCTTGCTCTCCAGTTGTCAGCCGCTCCAGAGTTGATGGTTAAGAAGACCCTTTGCCCACACAGTTCAGTGTAAAGTGTTTGACAAATCAAACACACTATATACATAAATTTAAGAGATGTTGGTGCATCATAAACCATTCTACTACAGTTAGAGAAGAAGAAGAGAAGAAGAAGAGTTTGGATTTGATATCCGGCGTTATCACTACCGGAAGAAGTCTCAAAGCGGCTAACAATCTCCTTTCCCTTCCTCCTCCACAACAAACACTCTGTGAGGTGAGTGAGGCTGAGAGACTTCAGAGAAGTGTGACTAGCCCAAGGTCAGCTAAATGTGGAGGAGCAGGGAATCGAACCCGGTTCACCAGATTACAAGGCTACCACTCTTAAGCACTACACCACAGTGCAGTGGTTAAATTGTAGAGATCCAAATCTTCAGCACTTCACTTAATACAACTCAGTACTACACACAGTATCAGTTCTCCAGCTCAGTAATCAGTAATGCGAGTAATAAGTAACTGCTGACTCCAGCTTGCCTTGTCTTATATCCACCAATGCACATGCACACATTTTTTGGAGAAAGGGAGGGTGGATGTGTCATGCCAGAGGCCTTTGTTCTTGAGCTGTTTCTGACAACCCACCACAGCTGGTGTCCTACCCTGAACAGAATTCAGACTTGAGGGGACAGAAACTTTGTAGAACAGGTGTAGAGAATCTACTTCAGCAACATCTGGAGGACCAAAGGCTCCCCAATGCCTGTTCTAGATGATTTCATTTGTCCAACAAAATAAGCAGGAACGTACAGGATTGCAATAGCTTTGCAGCAAAACAAGGAGATGAAAAGCATTAGTCTTCTGCTCCACACGCATTTAGGTAGCTTTCTTTCTTCCTTTAACCTGACAGTAGCAATACAAAATCCCAACATTAGTTTACTGTAATGCGACTCCAGGAAATTCTTATGCAGCCTTTTGCTGGAAAATTCATTTTGCATTTGCAAAGTCAGAAAGAAAAATAGCACCCATTGTCTTGCTGCTGCATGAGCGGGGAACACCATCAAGATTCCCGGAGTGCATTCATCCGCCCTCTTTCTGCAGAAGGACCCAGGACCTTACTCACAGCAGGTATAAAACAGGCTGAGATCGGATGGTAACAGATGCAAGATACATTTCTCAAAGCATCTTCTCTCTCTCTCTCTCTCTCTCAACATTCCCCCCCCCAGCTCAGTCTGGTGTTCACTGCTGATTTAAAAAGATGGATTTGCATTTTATGTAATGTTTAATGTAATGATCTACATTCTTCTGAAATATTCCTCACCATGTTACAAGCCACTCAGAGTGAATAAACTGGTGATTAGATGTTTTGTCTAGAGTCGGATGTAATTAGCTATGCAAAATAGAGCTAATAGGGCTGTTAATTGGATTTTTCCTTGAAGACTGGAGGGAGGCAGTGTTTTATATGTATATAAAAATAATGGTTACCCTTAGCACTCCTTCAATTTTCATGTTTTGGTTCCATAATTAATTAGATAAAAGTTTTTCAATTTTGCTGAGAGATTAACTTTTAAGTTTGATGGCAAGCGCCCTTAGAAATTACATTGATAATAATAGCGTCTCTCGTTCTTTGTGGGCTGCAGAGAGATGGATGGATCAGCCAGATTTGGATTCTCTCTGTTTCTCCAGTTTCTGATCTTAAGTTCAGTTCTCCAGAGTCCTAAAATCTGCTTGCAATTTTATTTTAAAAAAAAAAATCTCATGAAAATTTCTCCTAGAATATATAACTATTTTGCCTAAAAGATACATTATGGAAAACATTTTTTCCCAACTCAATGCATTTCTTGTACCCACATGTTGGAGGGCTGCAGCACAAAAAGTGGCAATGCCAAGTGAGAATTCCAAGGGAGCACTACACTTTGAACTGTGTGAATTAGAGACATCACCTTGCCGACAAAGGTCCATATAGTTCAAGCCATGGTTTTCCCAGTAGTGATGTATGGAAGTGAGAGCTGGACCATAAAGAAGGCTGATGGCCAAAGAACTGATGCTTTTGAATTATGGTGCTGGAGGAGACTCTTGAGAGTCCCATGGACTGCAAGAAGATCAAACCTCTCCATTCTGAAGGAAATCAAGCCCTGAGTGCTCACTGGAAGGACAGATCGTGAAGCTGAGGCTCCAATACTTTGGCCACCTCATGAGAAGAGAAGACTCCCTGGAAAAGACCCTGATGTTGGGAAAGATGGAGGGCACAAGGAGAAGGGGACGACAGAGGATGAGATGGTTGGACAGTGTTCTCGAAGCTACCAACATGAGTTTGACCAAACTGCAGGAGGCAGTGGAAGACAGGAGTGCCTGGCGTGCTCTGGTCCATGGGGTTACAAAGAGTCAGACACGACTAAATGACTAAACAACAACAACATATTAAAATATGAGCCCAACGGATTTTCTCGTGTGTGTGTTTGTGTGTGTATGCATGCACATACACATGTTGGACAGTGGAGGAGGAAGGGGGCACCCGCCCTGGGTGTCATCACTGCAGGGTGTGTGTGACAAAATAAGGTTGTTGTTTTTTATAAAAATGGGCTCATGAAACTTTTTAGGAGTGACGTGGTGGCTTAGGTGCCTGCAGGTTCTGCACACCCTGAAATGGCAGCGTGGGACTTGCGTCTGCCTACTGCCTCTCCCTCAGCCACCCTACAGCTGAGAGGGAGGTGTGGAGAGGTCCAAGCCTCGGAGAGGCTTGTCCCTCCCCCATGGGCATGGATTGCCCCTCCCCTGGCTGCAGGACATGCCCCTGCACCAAGCACCCAGGCGGCTAGCTATACCGCTGACGTTGGAGTGGATTCAGATGTACCCCTAATGAAAACTGCCATCTTGCAAAGCACTTTGGACCCAAACGGGCTGTTTTTAATGGGCCAAACTGAGGTCCAAACTGAATCATGCAGTTGATGTGTGACCCTAACTTATATCCCTCTTTATAGCCCCAAGCAGCTTTCAATGGGGTTGACAAAAGATGTGCTAAATATGATCACATTCAAAACTGAGTTCTGCAGGTGTGACACCTGTGCATTGAAACTCTGTCCTATTAACATTAGGCAGGCACAGCTGCTGAAAAGCTTTTTTGTTCAGTGAGTCTATCCAGACACTTGATTCAGTTACTCAGTGCTTCCCCCCCAAAAAAAAAATAGTTTAGGGTGATGCTCATTTTCCTACTCATATTGAAATACTGCCCCTCAATGAGGCCAAACTTAGATTCCCAAAATGTTTAGGGGCATGCGTACCTCTGCATACCCCCGCCCTTCAGAAAAAAATACTGCAGTTACCTATATTTTGTTTTTGATATCTTTGTTTTTAATGGATCTTCATTTTTCAAATGGTGTTTAATGGGTATTTGCTTTTCATTTTCTTTGTGGATCTTTGCCATTTTAAAATCTGTCATTTTATTTGTATAGCTCTTTCCATTTTTAAAAAATAAAAAGTAATCAAGCTGTTTATAGATTTTCTAGATAGATAATAAATACATAATAAAAAAGATTTGCACATATAGTCAGCTTTATTCAGGCAAATTTTGCCATCATTCTTGATGTTTTCTTGGTGTCCCGTCTGGGCAGCAAACCCTCTCAGCATCTCTGAGGACAAAAATAAGAGGCTGAGCAACTAGAGCTGCATCAGTCTTGTTGTTGTTGTTTAGTCATATAGTCGTGTCCGACTCTTCATGACCCCATGGACCAGAGCACGCCAGGCACTCCTGGCTTCCACTGCCTCCCGCAGTTTGGTCAGACTCATGTTAGTAGCTTCGAGAACACTGTCCAACCATCTCATCCTCTGTCGTCCCCTTCTCCTTGTGCCCTCCATCTTTCCCAGCATCAGGGTCTTTTCCAGGGAGTCTTCTCTTCTCATGAGGTGGCCAAAGTATTGGAGCCTCAGCTTCAGGATCTGTCCTTCCAGTGAGCACTCAGGGCTGATTTCCTTAAGAATGGATGGGTTGATCTTCTTACAGTCCATGGGCCTCTCCAGAGTCTCCTCCAGCACCATAATTCAAAAGTATCAATTCTTTGGCGATCAGCCTTCTTTATGGTCCGGCTCTCACTTCCATACACTTCCCTGCCCTTTGTACACACCACCCACCAGTAGTGATGTATGGAAGTGAGAGCGTCATTCTTACATGGAGCTAAATCTTCCTTTGCAGATAACAGCTCACATTGAGGGCCTGTGAGGCAAGGGAGTCTGAGCATCTAGAAGTGTCCCTCCCCACTGGCTAACGTGCCCTACAAAAGGGGCCAGGTCTTCTTGCTGAAATGCACGCGGGGGGAAACGGGTTTCTTCTGCAGGTCTACCCATCAGAAAGCATATGGATTTTCAGTAGCCTACCCCCCCAACAAAACTCTTTACAACTAAAAACAACAAAGCTAAGCAGAGACATCTGCAACCAGCTGTAATCACCGTATGCTTCTTATTTGCTATCAGTAATCATTTTAACAGGCTAGTTTGTAGCTGCATCAAAGCACTAAATTACAAATGTAATGACTTTTTCATTGATTTTCAAGGGCAATTTTGCTCCCCACCCGATGGGGGGAGATATCCAGCTTTCAATAACCCATGATGAATTGCACACAGCAGTACTGTATCTACATGACTGAAATCTTCTATTTGCTCTATTGTGGGGTGGGGGTGGGGAAATATTATCCATTTATGTGGTTAGAGGTAAAAACACAAAAGCCTCAAACATGGTCCACAAGGTGATCCACGAATCCCACCCTCTTCTTTGTCTCTTTCATGACTTCTATGCAAAACTCCCCTCTTAAATCACCCTGGTGGTTTGTTCTCAGGAAAACAAGAATTTTCTTCCAGCACCAACCTGGTTTGATGACCCAGTTATGGATTTTTCTCCACCTACAACCCTCAGGCTTTTTGTAACAGACTGAGTCATGTGACTCAATTGAGAAAGCTCAGCCCAAAAGCCTCAGCTAACCCAGGTTGAGACAGCCAATTGCACATGATCGTCACTTTCTCTCTGCTGATAAAAATATAATTATAATTATGATATGAATAACAATCTGCTGTCCTTCCATGGCACCCAGAAAAAGAAGCTGTTTGAGGTGACTGCTTTTCTCTGGTTAATGGTAGGAATGACCCCAAATTATATATCACTTTTAATATCACTTTATATATAACTTTTGCAGCATCCAGCTAATAATGCCCAATACAGAGATGGAGCAAAATCCAGCGGCTAGATTCCCAAGAATCTGATAGCCCAAGCAATGATAGCCCTACTCAGGGTAAACTCATTGAAATTAATGGGTGGCATTCAGTAATTCTCCTACTCAGATGTTAATAGCCATGATAAAGCTAGGTTCATGAATTGCAAAGGGCCCCATTGTCATTTGGCTTGGCTTCTCTTTTTTTTATTAAATATTTTCTTGGTTTACAAAAGTAAAAAAAAAAAAAAGAGGGGAAGAGAAGAGAAGGGAGATGAAAGATCAGGCTGAATTCAAATTAAAGGCCAGGCAGAATAGCTCTGTCTTACAGGCCTGACAGAAGGAGGTTAAATCCTGAAGGGCCCTAGTCTCACGGGACAGTCTCACCCACCAGGTCGGAGCCATCACTGAGAAGGCCCTGGCCCTGGACTTCCGGGGTGGCGCCATTGGTAATGGCTGCTTCCCTCTGACTCGGAGGGAACCGGCTCTATGGAAACTGGGTCTGTACCGCTACGGCGCAGCAGGGACCCTCCAAAAATCACAGGTGGGTGAAGCCTGTGACCGTGGGACTCAGCGGGCACAGTTTGCGCCCCCCCCAATTGCAAAAGGAGCTCGGCAACGGGCTCCGGAGCGGAGCGGGGGTGGCGTGGTGCTGTGAGCCAATTGCTTCTTCCGTGCAGTGAAGCCGTGAAGCTGTTACCGGAGAGCGTTGCCTTTTTCCTGGGACAATTGGATTTTGAAAACAACTACCCGTGAGTAGGATTAAATTGGATTCAAAAGGGAAAAAAACGGCTAATTTGGTACTGAGCGGGAAGGTACAACCAGGAAGTCTGCCTTCCTTTCTTTGTAAATAGATCAAAGCAAAGAGACTCTAAAGCGGAAACAAAGAAAGTCGCTTGGAAAAAAGAGCTAAATTTTAACATTTGGAAAGTGGTCCCCCCTCCGGATTGCAGGAGAGGAGGGGGAAAAGACTGAGCTGAATTTACCTGCAAAAAAGAAGGGGAAAAGGAAGCTAAAATTTACTGTTTAAAACCTGGAACGGACTGCCTAGAGATAAGGAAGCTGCACAGTGGGAGCTTATTTCTGACAGCTAACTTTGCAAAAGGGATACAGTGTTTCTGGACTTCTCCTGACTTGAAAGAAACTGTTTAAGTGCATTGAGACTGTTGTTTTTAAAGTGAATTAGGGGACTTATAAAGATTATCTTTGTTCTTAAAAGTTGCAAGTTCTGGCTGTTACTGTGTCCCCCTAGAGGAAGCTGGACATTGTTACAATAACAACTGGCCTAGAGGAAAATTCCATTCTATTCTAAAACAATTGTTTAACTGTGGGAGCGACCTTGAATTTCCATGAGACTGTTATGGCAGATGGGAAAGGGAAGATAGAGCTCTCGCAGGAAAAAACTACTAGGTCTGGCAGACATTATTGGATAGACACTGCGCAACCGCAAAGGGGCTCAACATCTGGAGCATCTGGAACATCAGGGGCCGTACTCCCACAGGTTAAACCAAAAGTTATGTCGTCGGAAGAAGTTTTGGCTCAGGCACTTGCAAAAATTAATGAATCTTTGGAAAGATTAACTAAACAGGTGGCTGAGACAAATAAACAAGTTGCGGAAGCATCAAGCAAAATTGATTTAAATACTACAAGTATCAATATTTTGGGGCAGAAGGTGAATATTAATACAGAGACCATCGAAAAATTACTACAGGAATCTGCCTCGACTCGAAAGACAGCTGAGGAAGCAAAAGACATTGCAACCACTACTCAAGAGAAGATTCCACCGGTATATAAGAAATTGGAGGACCATGATTTGACATTCTCTATGATTGAATTGAAAGATAGACAAAGAAATTTAAGAATCAGGGCTGTACCTCAACGGGAGGAAGATAATCTGGCTGATTTTCTTACACAGGAATTCATAGATTTTTGGCAACCGGACTTGGGGAAGGAAGAATTTAAGATAGTGAATGCATTTAGACTTGGAAGAAGACAAAGCAAGAACAAGGTGAGAGACTGTTTGATTACTTTTCGAACAAAAGAAGAGAGAGATAAAATTCTGAATCTGCACTATCAAAAGACTCTGGAAATTGACGATTCAAGTGTGGTGGTATTTAAGGACATTCCAAAACATCTTCTGGACTTAAGGTTCAAATACGGAGATCTAGTGGCACTGTTGAAAAGAAACAGAATTCTTTTTAGGTGGGAATTTCCTCAAGGCCTGTCCTTTAAATACAAAGGAAGAAAGATAAAAATAAAATCAGTTGATGAAAAAGACAGGTTCTTGAAAGACCACGAGGAAGATCTACAGAAAGAAGTGGAATCTGAAGAAGAGCCAAAAGGCATATTAGACATATCAAATCTATCTTTTGGACTGCACGGCCCAGAGAAAGTGACACTACCTACAGAACAAGAACAGACACTCGGAGCAGTTGGAGGTAAAGTGAAGTAGCCCCATCATGGCTCTGCAACTATTCAGTTGGAATTGTAACGGTTTGAACTCTCCTCGAAAGAGAAAAAGCGTGTTTCATTTATTAAAAAAAGAACAATTGGACTTGATTTGTTTACAAGAAACACATATAACAAGGGCACATAGGAAGTTACTGATTAACAAAAGATTGGGACAGGAGTTTGTTTCATCTGACAAAGTTAAAAAAAGAGGAGTTGTGATTTATGCAAAGGAGAGACTATCACCGAAATTTATCTTTAAAGACGACCAAGGAAGATTTGTGGCAATTGAAATTCAAGTACAAGGAGAGAAATTTTTGATTGTAGGAATTTATGCACCGAATGAGGGGAAATCTGAATTTTATAAAAAGTTGCATGAGACTTTACTGGATTATTTGGATTACAATTTGATCTTGATGGGGGATATGAATGGAGTAGTATCTACAAATATGGACAAGGCACAAAGACAGGTAGTTACCAAGGATGGTAGATTACCGAAAACATTTTTTGAGATGACAGACAATATGGACTTAGTGGACATCTGGAGAGTAAAGAACCCCTTGGGAAGAGAGGGAACCTTCTTTTCTGAAGCCAAGATGACATGGACTAGAATTGACCAAAATATAGATAACTAGAGGAATGGCACCAAAGATAAAGAAAGTAGAAATCTGCCCAAAAACCTGCTCCGACCGTAACGCTGTAAGGATGGAGACGAAACAAATAACAACCGGATCCTTCAGATGGAGGATGAATGACACCTTATTTAGAGATGAAGAAGTGTATAAAAAGGCCCAAAAACTTTGAGAGACTATTTTTAAATAAATATCAACACCAATGTAGAAAAAAGAGTAATCTGGGACGCAAGCAAAGCTGTTATGAGAGGGTTCCTGATTCAACAGAATGCAATAAAGAAGAGAAGTCAAAATGAGAAGAAAGATAAAATTTTGGAGAAAATAAAAGAAAGTGAGAAGAAATTGAGAGCAAAACCAAAGTCCCAGGAGATTTTGAGAGAAATAAAATTATATCAAGTACAATATATGGAAATAATGAATCAGGCAATAGAATGGAAAATCAAACAAATGAGACAAAAAACATTTGAAACAGCTAACAAATGTGGGAAACTGCTGGCCTGGCAAATGAAAAAAAGACAAAAATTAAATACTATTACAAACCTAGAAGTGGAAGGAAAGAATATACACAACCCAATTGAGATCAAAAATTGTTTCCAGAAGTACTTTAAACAACTATACACACAAGGGCCACAGAAAGAAACGGACATAGACCAATTTCTGAAGACAAATGGATTACAAAAAATCTCTCAAGAAAGTAAATTAATGCTGAACTACAAAATATCTGAACAGGAGGTAGAAGGTGCCATTCAAAATATGTAATTGGGTAAATCTCCAGGACCGGATGGGCTGACTTTTAGATACTATAGATCTTTGAAAGAGTGGTTATTGCAACCTTTGAAGGAAGTCTGCAATGAAATATTGGAAGGGAAAAGGGCACCAGAGTCGTGGAAAGAGGCGTATATTACACTCATACCGAAAACAGAGACTGAAAAGACTCAGCTTAAGAACTACCGCCCTATATCGTTACTTAATGTGGATTATAAAATTTTTGCAGATATTTTGGCCAAGAGATTGAAAAAAGTATTGATGGAAGAGATCCATAAAGACCAAGCGGGCTTTCTCCCGGGAAGACACTTGTCGGATAATTTGAGGAACATAATTGATATTTTGGAAAAATTAGAAGTAAATATAAACACTAAAGCAGTTTTGATATTTGTGGACGCGGAGAAAGCTTTTGACAATATCTCTTGGAGTTTTATGAAGAAGAACCTACATGGGATGGGGGTAGGTCAAGGTTTTGAAAATGGTATAGGTGCAATATACTCCGAACAAAAGGCTAAATTAATTGTAAATAATGTGGTGACGGAAGAATTTAAGATAGAAAAAGGGACACGACAGGGGTGCCCAATCTCCCCACTGCTTTTTATATTGGTCCTGGAGGTCCTGTTAAACATGATTAGAAGGGACCGGTTGGTTAAATGTATACAGGTCGGAGCCAAACAATACAAACTGAGAGCATTCGCAGATGATTTAGTATTGACGTTACAGGAGCCAGAATCTAGTACCAAAAGGGTCTTAGAATTAATTCAAGAATTTGGTCAAGTGGCAGGTTTTAAATTGAACAAGTTAAAAACCAAGGTTTTAGAGAAAAATTTAACACCGATTGAAAGAGATAGGTTTCAGAACGAAACAGGATTGACCGTGGTGAAGAAAGTGAAATACTTGGGGATTAATATGACAGCCAAAAATGGGAACTTATTTAAAGATAATTATGAAAAATGTTGGACGGAAGTGAAAAGAGATTTAGAGATCTGGTCAAATTTGAAGCTTTCACTGTTGGGCCGCATTGCTGTGATAAAGATGAATGTATTGCCGAGAATGTTGTTTTTATTTCAGACATTGCAAATTGTGGACAAGATGGACTGTTTTAAGAAGTGGCAGAGAGATATTTCTAGATTTGTCTGGCAGGGCAAGAAGCCCAGAATAAAATTTAAGATATTAACAGATGCAAAGGAAAGAGGTGGATTTGCCCTGCCAGACCTTAAACTTTACTATGAATCAGCAGCTTTTTGCTGGTTGAAAGAATGGCTACTTCTTGAAAACATAGACATTTTGGATTTAGAAGGTTTTAACAATGTATTTGGATGGCATGCATATTTGTGGTATGATAAGGTCAAAGCGCATAAAGCATTTAAAAACCCTATTGTCAGGAAAGCATTGTTTAACGTTTGGATAAGATATAAGGATCTATTGGAAAACAAAACCCTAAGCTGGCTGTCGCCTATGGAAGCAAAAGCCCAGAAAAAGCTCAATATGGAGGCCAAATGGCCGAAATATTGGGAAATTTTGGAACAAGAGGGAGATAGACTGAAACTGCAGAGTTTTGAGAAACTAAAAAATAAAGTGCGAGATTGGCTTCATTACTATCAGATAATGGAGGTATACAATTTGGATAAGAAAATTGGCTTCCAGGTGGAAAAGTCAAAATTAGAAACAGAACTGTTAGAACC
Source organism: Podarcis raffonei (assembly GCF_027172205.1). Lineage (NCBI taxonomy): Eukaryota > Metazoa > Chordata > Lepidosauria > Squamata > Lacertidae > Podarcis > Podarcis raffonei. The sequence goes on from NC_070617.1 coordinate 34,462,747, forward strand.
TAAAACTAAGAATCTGTCAAGAATGTATAACTTGCTGTTGAAATGGAATACTCAGGATGAAACGGTGAAATCTGTTATGATTAAATGGGCACAAGATGTTGGACATAATATTATGTTTGCTGACTGGGAACAGTTATGGACCACAGGTATGAAGTTTACGGCATGTAATGCCTTAAGAGAGAATATTATGAAAATGATATACAGGTGGTACATGACCCCAGTCAAGCTTGCAAAAATCTATCATTTGCCCGACAATAAATGTTGGAAATGCAAGGAAACTGAAGGTACATTCTTTCACCTTTGGTGGACGTGCCCTAGGATTAAGGCTTTCTGGGAAATGATATATAATGAATTGAAAAAGGTATTTAAATATACCTTTCAGAAGAAACCAGAGGCCTTTCTTCTGGGCATAGTCGGCCAATTGGTGCCAAAGAAGGATAGAACTTTTTTCATGTATGCTACAACAGCAGCAAGAATACTCATTGCAAAATATTGGAAGACACAAGATTTACCCACTCTGGAAGAATGGCAGATGAAGGTGATTGACTACATGGAATTGGCGGAAATGACTGGCAGAATCCGAGACCAGGGAGAAGAGTCGGTGAAAGAAGATTGGAAGAAATTTAAAGACTATTTACAGAAATATTGTAAAATTAATGAATGTTAGAAGGATGTTGGATAGAAAATAAGTGGTTTCCAGCTGTAATGCTTTAAGAGATATGAAAAAAGGCTTACAAATGGGTTAAAGTTTAATGGTAAGGATTTACTGAACTAACAAACTGAACTGGAATACAAAAAAGGGAGGTATGAGGAGGTCTGGGGAAATAAGTGTAAGGAAGATATGTTATGAAAATTAATGTGTTTTTAACTGTTTTTATTTTGTATGTTTCTTTTTATTTTTTATCTTTTTTGTTATACTTTAAAAACTTTAATAAATATCTTTAAAAAAAAGAAAGGAGAAGGCCTTGGCCCTGGTGGAGGATAGTCTGACTTCCTTAGGGCCCGGGACCTCTGAACTATGCTTATTCATGGACCTTAAGGTCCTCTGCGGGGCAGACCAGGAGAGGCAGTCGTGTAAATACAAGGGCCCTAAGCCAGATATTGAAAGATCTTCACCAAAACAGACTTGGTCACCCTGATTAATGGTCTTTAATGGGAGAGAGACCTCTGGGTGGCTTTTGAAATCAATGATCATGGATGGCATCTTTCTGGACAGCCTGGAGGATTTGTGAGCCAGGGACACTGTCTTGCGGTGGATCTGCTCGTCCCTCGACAAGTGTGTATAGAAAACAGCATTAGGCCACTTCGGCTTGGGCCTTTGGTTTTTGTCCTGTGAGGTTCCCCAGGGTTTAACTATCCCACCCACTTTACTGAACAGCTGCTTGAAGCTTCTGCGAGCAGTCATCAGGGAATTTGAGAAGTTCCATCAGTATCCCCTTCATGGATCACTGCCTTGTCGTGGCGAAGGGGCTTGAATAACCCCAAGAAGCTATGCCATGTAAGGCCACCCAAGATGGACAGGTCATAGGCAAGAGTTTAGACTAAATGTGATCCACCTGGAGAAGAAACTGGCAAACCACTCCAGCATTTTGCCAAGAAAACTCCATGGACATAAAAGAGGAGAAGCTTTGAGAAGAAAGTGAGTTTCCAAGGCATGCTTTGGTTCATGGGGTCATGGAGAGTCAAATACGACTAAGACGACTAAACAACAACAACCATCAGTATATTGCTGACACTCACCTCTCTCTCTCTCTCTTTTCTGCCAGTACTGAGAAAGCACAGTTCTTGAATCTGTGTCTAGAGATTCATACAAGCATACACCATTTTATCTGTATGCCATCTTTCCATAGTGAAAACATAATCAAGGCGGCTTACAATAATCAATACCCCAATCCAAGAGACTGTTCAGCAGCCTCAGCTTTTGTAGCTGGAATCAAGTCAGTCAGTCAGTCAGTGAGGGGCTCTCATAGGCCAGGTGGAAAAAGGCTTGCAAGGCAGGGAGCAGGTCTTGCAAGATTTGCAGCCAAGATGGTGGTGGAATCGATGTGGACCAAGTAATTACGAGTGAATCCACTGTCCTAAAGGATCAGGTTGTTGATTATAGGAAATACACCTGTCCAAGACCCTGGAAAGTCTTACTAGACAATACAGGGCCAAATAGAAACATAGGCTGGTATAAGGCAGTTTCCCATGGACCACTTGGTTCACCAAAGAAACAAATAATCCTTTTTCAAAGCAGCTCACATCAGAGGCCTGTTAACTTCTATCTTTCCCGATGCACTTAATTTCTTTTCAAAGTGAAGATTTTGAGTTTCCACATCTCCGTAGCTTTTTGGTTTCAATTTGAAAGCCATCTCCATTTGTAATTAAATCAGTAAATTGCTTGTACGCCATGTGCACCCAGGTACCTTTCTGACGGCGATAAGATATTCCCAGCTGTGGCATCTCGATAAAAATTGCCTTCATTTCCTGCCTTGCAATCCATTGTCCTCGGTTATCTTCATTAACATGGAGCAGAGCTTTTAATGGTAAGAAAAATGCCGCCTTTATCGGGTCCCTTCTTTAATCTCAAATTATTATTTTCTTTCTCACTGAAGCCATTAAATATACCATCCATTATGGGGACTCACAAGGGTGAATTAACTTCTTTATTTTTAGATTTATTGGCCATGCTTTTCAAGGATTGGTGGCTGGCAACTTCTAACTGCAAACTACCAGCAAAAAGAAGCTTATCTCCATCATGTGTCCAGTTCTGGGTACCACAGTTTAAGAAGGATATTGACAAGTTGGAATGTGGGCAGAGAAGGCCAGCGAAGTGTCTGGAAACAAAGCCTGATGAGGAATGCTTGAGGGAGCTAAGTATGTTTAGCTTGGAGAAGAACAAACTGAGTAGTGACACACTAGGCTTCTTCAAATATCTGAAAAGCCATCAAATGGGAGATGGAGCAAACTTGTTTTCTGCTGCTCCAGAGGGTAGGATCTGAACCAGTAGATTCAAATTACAAGAAAGGAGATTCCAACTAAGCATTAGGAAGAATTTTCTGATGCTAAGACCTACACTGGTACCTCGGGTTAAGAACTTAATTCATTCTGGAGGTCCGTTCTTAACCTGAAACTGTTCTTAACCTGAAGCACCACTTTAGCTAATGGGATTCCCACTACCGCCATGCCACCACCACACAATTTCTGTTCTCATCCTGAAGCAAAGTTCGTAACCTGAGGTTCTATTTCTGGGTTAGTGGAGTCTGTAACCTGAAGCATTTGTAACCTGAATCATCTGTAACCCAAGGTACCACTGTATTTGACAGTGGAATGGATTACCTCAGAAGGTGGTGGACTTTCCTTCATAAGAGGTTTTTATAAAGTGGTTGGATATTTAAATCTAAGGAAAGCAAATGTTAGGAATGTAAAATTACGGAAGGGACATTCTTTCATATGTGGTGGGATTGTAAAATTATGATTGTAAAATCATAAAGAAATATTGGGAAATGATTTATAATGAAATGAAGAAGTTGTTTATAATAACCTTTGTTTAAAAAAAACCCAGAAGCTTTCCTATTGGGTATTATAGGAGTGGATCTACCAAAATCACAAAATAATTTATTTATGTATTTACGGCTGCATGGACATTATTAGCACAATATTGGAAAGAAGAAGGTGTCCCTGGTAAAGAAGATTGGCAAGTTAAACTAATGTAATATGCTAAAATGGCAAAACTGACAATGAAACTAGGAGGAAGAGATGACAATGAATTTAAGAATGAATGGAAGATGTTTATTGCATATATACAGAAGCATTGTACACAGGTCAATACATTAGCAGGGTTTTAAAAATACTTGTAATTTTGTTATGAATTAGATAACAAGATTTCAAACTGAGTCATGGACATGCAGTACGTTGATAAATAATGGAACCAAGGAAGGGACTAGAGGGAAGTCAATTTGTTTTGTGTTATTTTATTTTGTTTTTGTATTTTTTATTATTGTTTTGCTAACTTTGGAAAATATATAAATATCCATCCTTTGGGGTCCCTTCCAGCTCTACAGTTCTATGCTTCTATTAAGTGGGATAAATTGTATCTTGGTGCATTGTTATTTGTGCTCCATATTTAAATCTGAATGGTTTTTTTGACCATAACAAAAGATAACTTAAATAATGTTTAGGAGTAAGATGTACAGCTTAGATAGGGATGTCAGAGGAATTTGATTCATTTTGCATTTGAAGGTGAACTTACCTAATTCACACTTTCTGGAAAAATATGAGAACAGAAACACAGCCATCCTGTAAAAGTCACATGTCTCTGAATATTGCAATGCTGTCCCTCAGCCAAGTAATGTGTAAATGCTTATACTAGGGTACAGTTTGCATAAGATGCATATGCTAGTGAAAGCAGCACCCAAAAATTGCTTTGTGAAAATGTGCATATTTGGCAAGATGACAAGAAAATGTGTATATTAGGATAAAATTGTACTAAAATGCTGGTGAATTTTCATGAGTACTTAAAAAAAATTGCAAATTGATGTTGAATGTGGAGAATTGAACTAAAGAAAAAAGGGAATCTGAAATTGATAGATTCACCCATCTCTAAGCTTAGATATGATGGTTTATAGAATGAAACCAGGAGAAGCACCAAAAGATATGAATAAATGTTGAGTTCTGTTCTTTTGATCTTCTGCCGTGCAAGGAAACTTTTCTCTGTCTTGGCCTTCCTATTGGTTGGCCTCTGTCTCCCATGGACCCCTCCAATATCTGCAAGTCAAATGGCTGCATTCTCTCACTTTCTCAATGAGGGACTTTACAGGCAGCAAAATATCTCAATTCGTTCTGCTTTGGGTAGGCAGAAATTCACTGTTAAGCATGACAGTCAATGTTATTTAGTATCTGGCCAAAAATATTTAGTATTGCATTCCTGGAATTTAATGAAAAATTACACTTTGGATTGGGAAGGCTCTCTCCTTTCTGCTATCTTTCAAGAGAGCACCGGCTTTATTTAAAATGCAAATTGAAATCGATACGAAGTGTGGCGTTCGCTCAGCTTTAAATCTCTGTGTATTGCAACTAGGGTAGATTTCATTGCTGCTTTCCTGGAAAAAGCCAATGGTCATTAATGTAATTCTTTGTTATCTAGCTCTCCTCCAGATGCCCATTGGAGAAGTGTGTAGCTCACTGGTAGAGTGCAACTGCTCTGCATGCAGAAGGTCCAGAGTTTGATCCTCTGCATCTCAAGGTGGGGCTGGGACGGCCCCTTCTCTGAATCTCTAGTGCAGGTCAGGCAATGTGATATCCTCCACTGTTGGATTGCAATTCCCATAATCTCTGCTGGCCATGTGAGTCAACACCTGAAGGGTGTCAGGTTCACCTTCCCTGCCTTAAGGCTGTTTTGAAGGAGGGTTGCAAGGCTGTCTTTACCCAGGGGTGCAAGGGGTGTGGGGCACCCGGGCGCCAAATTCTGGGGGGAGCCATGTGCCCGCCGCTGAAGCTGCCTAAGCTCTTAACCAGGCTTCCTCAACCTCGGCCCTCCAGATTTTTTGAGACTACCGTTCCCATCATCCCTGACCACTGGTCCTGCTAGCTAGGGATCATGGGAGTTGTAGGCCAAAAACATCTGGAGGGCCGAGGTTGAGGAAGCCTGCTCTTAACTATCTCCCTTTTATGAAATAATAAATAATTTTGATCAAGCTAGAAAAACAAAATACATATATACCTACATATTACCAAAATGCATTCCTACTGTTTCACTAAAGGACTTTCGATTTTGTGCGCTCATTTACCAAGGATGTGCCATGTCAGTGGCGGCACTTGTCAGACTCAACAACGGCGCTTGTCATTCACAACGGCACCGTGCACACAAAATTAACTCTTACATCAAAATTATGTTACGTGTGGTGGTGGTGTATACTTAAGTATAAATGTATTGTAAATAAATGAGCAAATAAAAAAGTTTGTTTCTTTTTCTTCCCTTCTTTCATAAACAAGAGATAAGGTATAAGTAATCGACTATATGGAAATGGCTGAGATGACTGGCAGAATTCGAGACCAGGGAGAAGAGTTGGTGGAAGAAGATTGGAGGAAATTTAAAATTTATTTACAGAAGTATTGTAAAATGTATGAATGCTGATGACATTGAAATAAAATGAAGGGGTTCTAGTAATAAGAGATAAAAATTTGAAATTTGGGAGGTAAAATATATATGGATAAAGTAGTAGGATACAAATTTGCTGAACTAATTGTTAAAAAGGGATATAAAAAAGGGAGGCGTGAGGAAGTCAGGAAAATAAGTTAACTGAAGGTGAATAATTAGAAAAGAGTGATTTGTGTTTTTCTTATTCTATTTTTTGTGTGTTGATTGTTCTTTTTTCTCTTGTTAAATGTTTGTATTTTATGTATTGTGAAAGTTTGTATTGTTGTGTTTTATTTTTGTGTGTGTTCTTATTGTCCTATTTTTCTATTGTTAAACTTAATAAAATATTATTTAAAAAAACAAAACAAGAGATAAGGTATAAGCGTGGTGTCTGACATACGCATAATAAAAGTTAATTTGGGGGCTAAACTAAATTTGGGGGTGCTGAGCGAATCTTTGCACCCCAGCGGCACATATGCTAAAGACAGCACTGGAAGGTTGCAGAAGGAGATCTTCTGGGCTGAGATCCCCAAGACTCAGAAAAGCCCTGAGCAGCCTTTCCCTTGCTTGTGTTGCTTGCTCCCTCCAGCCATGCAGACAGCACCAAGCAGCCCACCAGATACTGACTGAGATCACAAGGTACTATGTCAGTGAGTAGTTAAATTAAGGAACTTGCTCCCACATGAGGCAATGATGGCCACGAACTTGGATGGTTTTAGAAGAGGATTAGACAAATTTATTGAGGAGAGGGCTATCAACAGCTACTAGCAACAATGGCTATGTTCCATCCCCATGGTCAAATAATGAAGTAATGCCTCTGAATACCAGTTGCTGGAGATCACATGAGGGGAGACCACTCATGTGCTCACGTTCTACTTCAGACATCTGATCAGCCTCTAAGAAAGCAGGATACTAGACTAGATGCGTCAATACAATGCTGTATTGTTTTTAACACTCGATTGGGAGCCGCCCAGAGTGGCTGGGGAAACTCAGCCAGATAGGTGGGGTATAAATAATAAATTATTATTATTATTACCGTATATTCCAGTGTATTAGGCAACTGGACGTATTGGACGACCCCCCAATTTGGGGATTTGTCTTATAAGCCCAGTCGACTAATACGCTCGGCAGAATACTGCCCGGTGCGGAGCTGAGCCTGCCGCTCGCTGCTGCTGCTTCGGAAGCAGCAATGGAGGGTGGGATCCACGCCGGGCGGCTTTCTCCCGGCGTGGAGCTGGGCCCGCCCCCCACTGTTGCTACTTTGCAGCCGCCGCAGAAGCAGTGGGGGGCGGGCTCCACTCCGCGCTGCCCATACCCTGTGTATAAGACGACCTCCAACTTTTAAACCTTTTTAACCCTTTCCAGGGTTAAAAAGTCATCTTATACACCAGAATCTATGGTATTATTATTATTATTGAAGAAGAAGAAGAGTTTGGATTTGATATCCCGCTTTATCACTACTCGAAGGAGTCTCAAAGTGGCTAACAATCAACTTTCCCTTCCTCTCCCACAACAAACACTCTGTGAGGTGAGTGAGGCTGAGAGACTTCAGAGAAGTGGGACTAGCCCAAGGTCACCCAGCAGCTGCATGTGGAGGAGCGGAGACGCGAACCTGGTTCACCAGATTACGAGTCTACCACTCTTAAACACTACACCACACTGGCTCATCTTATGTTCTTAAGCTGCAATGTCCACCATCACCCTCCAAAAGTCATCATTGCCCAACGCTTTTGAAAAAGAAGTGTAAAAAATTTATAAAGTGTACAGTACTCCCACTGGCAATCAAGGAAGGAAGAGGATGCAGATTGGGTGAAAAGAAAGAAAGAACCACATGATGCAGGGGAAAGGTTCTTGTCAACCCAGTCTAGGTGAAAGACAACATCAACTACTCCCACCAATTATTACCTGCCCCCTTCAAACCCTTCCTACCTCCCTAGCAGTAATAAATATCACGGAGAAACCCCAGCCCTAAAATCTACTAGGCTAACCATAACTATGCAACTTGAGTGTGGAAAGTGATCTCTACTTCCCTGCAAGCAACACACTAGGGAATGGGATCCCAGCAGAAGAAGAGTTTGGATTTGATATCCCGCTTTATCACTACCCGAAGGAGTTTCAAAGTGGCTAACATTCTCCTTTCCCTTCCTTCCCCACAACAAACACTCTGTGAGGTGAGTGGGGCTGAGAGACTTCAGAAAAGTGTGACTAGCCCAAGGTCACCCAGCAGCTGCATGTGGAGGAGCGGAGACGCGAACCCGGTTCACCAGATTACGAGTCTACCGCTCTTGACCACTACACCAAATATTTTATTTTATTAACATATAAAACACATAAATATACATTTACACAATACATGTACACAACACACTATCTAATTTTCATACATAAAACATACCTACATTATTCTATATAATACCTACCTATACTATATATATCAACATACCTACACACCTACACACCTACCCCATACGGACACCCACCAAGTGATTTGACTTCCAGCCGTTCTTGTTATGCTGCTTTATTTTTCCAACTAGCTTAAATGCAACCAGCAGGATAGGATCCTTTGGTCTTTGGCTGGTGAGGATTCAGTCCTGCTGGCTCCAGGGGTCTGGGTCCCCAGCATGTTGCCTACAGAGAACACCCTGGCGAGACACCACCCAGAAGAATTGACTTTCCTGCTTTCTGCAGTTCATTCCAGGGAACCAAGCATATTTTCCCTCCAGACCATATGTTTAGTTAGGGCCTTTTTTAATTTAAAAGAACACTAATTTAACATTAGCCCTGCCCCTGAACTGATTTGGGGGTGGATATGGGTCAGCTGTTGCCCAGGTCAGCACTGGTCAGGGGTGATAGCTACTGCTGCTACATGAAGTATTAGCAGGGGGAGGCATCACCCACTTTAATTGAAAGCTCACCTTACTTTAAACTATAATACGACTGCTCCCCCGCCTTTTCCAGCTTGGCCATGTTTTCCGCTAACAAAAGGTTGTAATTAGCTCCTGCAATTACATCTGGGAGCACTTCCTAGCAAGAGAACAAAGGGAGAAGCATGGAGCAATTTATTTCTACATTAAAGCTATTAATTCTTTCAAAAACAAAATTCGAGGACTTAACAGAACACTAACGATGCACTCTTAATACAATTAAGGTGGCTTTTGTTCGCTCACCCACTAATTTTTGGACACGGTCTGAGCACCATCCATCTTTATCCAAAAAGAGCAACGTGAACCTTAATTGTGCTGAAACAGCCAGTTTCGCACACCTGGCTGCACTTTCTCATTTTGCTCTCATGTAAAAGGGAGCTGAGATTGAGACTTCAGGCCCAAGTGCTATGGTGATCACTTGCCTCTCTGCTTTGCTCTCTGAGCCCACCTGCCCACCCCTTCTGAGCCATTGTCAGGAGCTGCTGGATCTGTGCACAATTCCTCCATAGGGTGAGTCCAGAAATGCAGGTGGCAGCTTTTCAGGCAAGTTCCTTCAGGCCCTCGACTGACTCCACCCACCCAGGCTGGCCACTGGATCCTTGTGGGCAGGAAGGAGCATAAAAGAGTTTCCTGTTGCAGCTGAGTCTTCCTTGAGCAACATGATTTGCCTTCCTGCATCATCACTTATTCTTTGCTCCTGTCTCCTGGTTTGCCCCATGGCTGCTGGTTCCCAGCTCCTGGCTTACCTGAAACTCCTGGTTATGTCCCAGCCTTGATTTCTCTAATAATTGTGCAGAGTGTTTGCATTACCTAAATTCTGAGTAAAGTCTTCCTCAGTCCCCACTGCAGAAAGGAGGGATTTCCTCCAGCTTCAACCAAATGCTGGCTTTTCTTATAATAGCTACACTCCTTATAAAACCCTAGAGGTAATGACCTAAGGTGGAGCCCAAATAGTTTAGGCTACTTCTATCCACTACAGATACAAGTTGAGTCTTGTGGTTGCTGTGCAACCTTAATAAATGGCAAACTGGTGTTTTGTGTGTGTGTGTGTGTGTGTGTGTGTGTGAGAGAGAGAGAGAGAGAGAGAGTGCGCAGGGCCAGATTTAGGTTTGATGAGGCCCTAAGCTACTGAAGGTAATGGGGGCCTTTATATGTCCAGCTGTCCTTTGCGTGTTCAGACCCAGACACCTCCCCCCTAAATAAATTCACACATGACTCAAATTTTGGTTTGGTTTTTGGCAGAATTTAGGCCACAACTTTATTGATTACAGAAAGTGAGTGGTTGCATAGGCTCTGGTTTGACTAGCTCCCTGCACCCTTGCAGGTAGCCCTGACCCAGAGCTCTATCATAGGTCAGCCAAGGGTGAACACCTGAAGTAGGTAGAAAGCCCGGGTACAGGCTATGTCCACTCCCCAGATGCTCCCCTGGACTCAGGTACGGGCACAACCCGCTCTTGGGGGTTGACCAAACCAAGTCGAGTCCCCGGCTTCCTTTAACGGAATACCCTTCACATAGGGGTGGCAAGATCGTCCCCCCATCCCTATCACCTGAACCAGTGGCTATCTGCAGACTTACAAGTTGTGATGATTTGCTACACGGCAGGTGAAACCCAAATGGCAACAGCCAATCAGCCAAGTGGAGAAAATTCCTTCTGTGCCCCTGTCCCAATGACAGACGGCACACAACGGCATGGCAAGGTCAATCTCAAAATGCCCTGAATATAGGGAGAGGTAGGCGGGTGTTCCGATGCACAAGCCAAAAGAGAAAGCTCTGGGTCACGTGCATAGGTATTTAAAGGTCCCACAATCCATTGATACAGCACCCCATTGGCCAGATTAAACCCAGCAACGAGGGACCTACCAGTTGGGTGTTGTGGCTGTCCAATAAACCCACCCACAACAAGAAGGTCAGTCTCCCTCTTTTAGGGAGGACACGCTTTGTCAACAACAAATTGTCACTTTTTTGTGTGTTGAATATATGCTATATGGATATTTATGGACCTAATAGGTATCTAAAGTCATTTGCACATAACAAAATACGCATTTTATCAAAGGAATTGTTGAACTGAAATACAATTAAGAAGAAGTATATTAATAGTGAAATAATTAGTAAGCTCTAACTTAAAATGTAGGCGCCCTATATATAGAAATGAGCAAACCAGTGATATTTTGGGGAGCAGGCTAGCAGGCGGCGCCCAGTGCTTACATCATGGGAGCCTACATAACACAAAACACTGTTGCTGTATGTAGGTTTTTTTTTAATCTTATATTTTGGAAATGTGCATCCAGTTTTTTTTCCTTTAAATTTTTTTGGGGCCCCCAAAAGAGCGGGACCCTAAGCCATAACTTGTTTAGCTTATACATAAATCCGGCACTGTGTGTGAGCATCCACTTGTAATTTCAGCTTACTATGGGTTGCGTCCAATGTAAAGACACTTAGCAGTATAATTTCTGCACTGGCAGGACATTGTTGCAAGGGAAAACATAAGTACACAGCCAAAGATTGCTGTGCGATCCATTGCACCCCAAGCTTCTGCCAGCACAACTTGTTGTTCGATGCCTCTGTTCCACAACTTTAAAAGATTTCTCTCCACTAGCACATGGGCTCTTAGGCTAGCAAGTAGAGATTGTGGATATGATATTCTGCAGAAAAAAATAAAAACAAAATCCTACCGGTATGATTTTACAGTCACAAGAATATATCCTTTCCCCATGAGGGAGATGAAAGTTTTACAGTGTAAGGACATCAACTGGCCCTTTCCATGTTTTATCCCCCCTCCACTCTTTCCACGAGATCAATAAAACATGAACTTTGATTAATGTTACTTACACAGATTGGGGAACACAGGTTCAGCCTGAAAATGTAAGCCATCCATTATCAGCCCTGCTGCTGTTAGGCATCTAATTTAATAATTGTATAAAATATATCTTTTAAATCGAGAGCCTGGGATTAGTGCTGTGCCGAAGTTTCCCCCCCGCTCCCCCCCCTGCCACAGCTCCCAGCCAATTAATGAGAAAAGAAACTGTGTTCAATAGCTATTAAGATGGGAGGCAAAATTCTGGTGAACTTCTCAAGAGTGGGGTGCTGGGTTTTTGTTGTGCTTCCTTATCTTCTTTTTGAGATGCTGGTGGGGGGTGGAATTGCCCTTTCTTTCACTGTAGAAATTTTCTCTCCAGTGGTTGAATTCTTGCAGCCTTCCCCCATACTCATTCTTCATGAGTGCTCCATGCAAACCTACCATATTTTTCGCTCTATAAGACACACCAGACCACAAGATGCACCTAGTTTTTGGAGGAGGAAAACAAGAAAAAAAATATTCTGAATCTCAGAGCCAGAACAGCAAGAGGGATCGTTGCGCAGTGAAAGCAGCAATCCCTCTTGCTGTTCTGCCTTCTGGGATAGCTGCGCAGCCTGCATTCGCTCCATAAGACACACACACATTTCCCCTTACTTTTTAGGAGGGAAAAAGTGAGACTTATAGAGCAAAAAATACGGTAACTAATTTCCACTGCCCAAAACAACACACAAACCAAAACACAGGTACAGTGGTACCTCGGGTTACAGACGCTTCAGGTTACAGATGCTTCAGGTTATAGACTCTGCTAACCCAGAAATAGTACCTTGGGTTAATAACTTTGCTTCAGGATAAGAACAGAAATCGCGCGGCGGCGGCCCGGCGGCAGCAGGAGGCCCCATTAGCTAAAGTGGTGCTTCAGGTTAAGAACAGTTTCAGGTTAAGAACGGACCTCCGGAACGAATTAAGTTCTTAACCTGAGGTACCACTGTACCCTTCAAAATGTGCACTTTTTTCAATGCAGTTCTCCAACCCTTCACAATAATGTGTACAGAAATCCATTTATCAGGGGGAAGTGTGTAGAAAAATACATACAGTATATATCCATGCAAACAACATAGAAAAGTGTTATACTAGAGAAAATTGCTTGTAAAAATGTGTACATGGGGAGAAATGTACATTAAAATGTTGATGAAATTTTCCGACAACATTTTTTAAAAATTGTGGCAAACTGAGATTAAGAAAGGGAAAACATGAGAGCAAAACTGACAACAGTCTATCCCTATGATCCTCCTGAACTGTGGTTTTTCCTAGAAAAAATTCCGAAAAATAATTCCAGAACTGGAATATGTGCTTCCAGTTCTTTTAATTCTAATGCATCTCTTCCCACAACAACTACATTTGTCATGTGCAGATGTGCATTGATAAGCGTTGCCTATGAGCTGTCCATGGTCCTTATTCTTCACGTAGACCAGTGGTTTTCAACCAGTGTGCCATGGCACCCTGGGGTGCCTTGAATGATGGTCAGGGGTGCTGTGGGCAACACTGGGCTCTGCCCCTCTTTCCCTCCCTCCTCTGACGCCCTCTCATGTCTCCGCCTACGAAAGGCTTGCTTGTTGCAGCAGCCCTGGCTACAAGCTCCACAGGCAAATGGTGTCTCTAGGACTGGCCAGGGGGTGCTGGTTGCCAGGAACTGAGGCAGCCTCCGAGTAAGCAAGCATGTGCATGAGGGAGCCCAGCCAGTCCGCCAGCGCTTGCTGTTGGGAACAGACAGATAAGTGGGAGGTTGGGCAGGCAGGCAGGCAGGCAGGCAGGCAGGCAGGCACTGAGCTGGTCTTTCTTGAGCTTACTGTGTGCAGCAGCAGCAGCAACAACAGCAATAATAATGATAATGATAATAATAATTTGTTATTTGTACCCCACCCATCTGGCTGGGCTTCCCCAGCCACTCTGGGCAGCTTCCAACAAAGATTAAAAATACATTAAAATATCACACATTAAAAACTTCCCTGAACAGGACTGCCTTCAGAAGTCTTCTAAATGTCAGGTAATTGTTTATCTCTTTGACATCTGATGGGATGGGGTTCCACAGGGCGGACGCCACTACCGAAAAGGCCCTCTGCCTGGTTCCCTGTAACCTCACTTCTCACAGTGAGGGAACCACCAGAAGGCCCTCGGTGCTGGACCTCAGTGTCCAGGCAGAACGATGGAGGTGGAGACACTCCTTCAGGTATACTGAGCCGAGGCCGTTTAGGGCTTTAAAGGTCAGCACCAGCACTTTGAATTGTGCTCGGAAATGTACAGGGAGCCAGTGTAGGTCTTTCAGGTCATATGGTCTCAGTGGCTGCCCCCAGACACCGGTCTAGCTGCCTCATTCTGGATTAGTTGTAGTTTCCTGCCTGGGACCTGAGTGCCTGGTGCTGAAGGGGAGCCTTTCCATATTGCAGACCCAACAGTGCCCGCTGCTGCCACTGCTGCCTCCCTAGGTTGGGTGCTGGCCTCACGTTCACCATGTAGGAATCAAGCCTAGTCAGAGGAATTGGCCACTCTCCAGGCACCCGGCTTGAGTTCCTTGTTGACCTCCCCGTCTGCGACTCCCGGCAAGATCAGGCGAGATCTCAATCGGCGATCCTCCTCTAACGTGAGAAGAACACACCACTCCTCCCCTCTTCCCTGCCATCCCCAGGGAGGGGAAAGAGACAGACAGAAATGTATTTACATGCCTTTATTTCTGTTTTTCCAGCAGTACAGAGAAACGTGTCTGCACTCTCTTAACACCATCAGCAGAGAGAGAAAAACTCCTCCCCTGTACTTCCAGTACAGGTCAGATGACACTCTGAGCTAACATCCGGTGCTCAGTACAGTGAATAGACTGTTCCTTTGTTCCCACGGTACAGTCCCAAGCATCAACATCCTGTTTGGCTTTCCAGCCATCTGGAGCTCGCTGCTGCATTGCTCCTTTTTCGTAACATCTGATGGGATGTTACATATTGGACCACTAAGACTGGGGGCATCCTCTTCCCAGGCCCCTGTGTGGCAGTGTGAGGAGGCAGCTCTCTTTGGGGCAGGAGAGGGGCAGCTCAGAGACAGAGGTGGCAGCTGAAGCTGCCCAGAGGACTCCCAAAGAGAGGGGAGAGGAGAGGAGGCTGAGGGAACACTCCACAAGGGAGAATGTTTGAAAAACTGAGAGGCTGCCGTCTCTGCAGGCAAAAGGTGACATTACAGGGCTCATGTGGGTGTCACAGAAAGAATGCAGTTGGCCAAGGGAGCCTTGGACTCAAAAAAGTTTGAAAACCTTTTGCTCAGCTCTCCTGGTTTGCTCCATTTCTTCTGCAATGAGTGACATAGAATGAAACATCACAACAAGTTGCCTCTGTTGTGTTGCTTCATTCGACATGGCTTTGTGGGATTCCCAGAGAACTGTTATTACTCTGTGACTGATAAATGTGCACATGATCTGTGCCGTGGCAGAGTGATGCAGAGCTCCCATGAGGTGCAATAGGACAGATCGGGTATCGCAAAGACTTAGGTGAAAAGCAAAAATTAAACCCTGCTGCACAAAGTGAACGTAAAGCATGCATCTCCAGAGAAAAACTATGTCTCACTCCCTAACTGCAATGGAAATGGCAAGTTGTGTGTGGAGTGGGGTAGGAGATGGGTGGAGCTTTTCATATGCAAAACTTTTGCAAGGTTTATTCGTTTGTGGGGGGTTTGGTTCTTGCTTTTATTGTGTATTTTGTGCTTTTATTTTGTATTTTTATGTTGTGAGTTGCCCTGAGATCTACAGATGAAGAGTGTAACAACAACAACAACAACAACAACACGCAAGGGAAATTTGTGGGGAGGGGCATGAGTAATTTCATTTCCAAGTGACAACTATTGCTGTCAATCAGAGGAGATGATTTGCCATGTTTCTCTACAATGGCTCATCAGAGATTCTTTAGCTGTGATTCCTGCATCGTAGGGGTTGGAGTAGATTACCCTTAGTGACCCAGCTCTGCGATTCTGTGATTCTAATAATGGTGGCTTCCGAGTGGGATAGCTAAATATAAACAATACATGTAAATAAATGGAGGAAAGTGAATCCCCTTTACTTTCAAATCAATTCTAAAAGTACATAGCACAACGCCCCCTGGACTGATGTGGCTGCAATTTGGCAGGTTTTGTACCTAGAGGCACCTCTCTCACACCTAAAGCTTTCTGCCCAATTGTCCACAAAATGCACTGGGAGATTAAGTAGTTCTTTTTTAATCCACCCCTATCTGTAATGGCTGCACTTGCAGGGGGAAAACCACACCACACTGTAGGCTTTGTGTACACTTTGTGTGTAGTTTAATGCAACAGGATTCTTTCAAGATGCAAGTTGCACCACAGCAGGACTCAGTACTATTCTTATCAAATCAGATTGAATAACAATTTGCTCAATTACTTCTCAGCATTTTCCTCATTAGTAGCTCTTTAGTTCGTCTTTAACAAGGCCTCTGGTCCCCTGAACGAAGACCAAGGGTTCTATAATATGGGTAGAACCTTCCTTTTTCCTTTTTTAGGACAAGTGCTTGAAAAAAAAGAAAAGAAGGCGAGATCGTGCAAAGTCTAAATAAGGAAATAGGTAATAATAATAATAATAATAATAATAATAATAATAATAATAATTTATTATTTATACCCCGCCCATCTGGCTGAGTTTCCCCAGCCACTCTGGGTGGCTCCCAATCAGTGTTAAAAACAGTACAGCGTTACATATTAAAAACTTCCCTGAACAGGGCTGCCTTAAGATGTCTTCTGAATGTCAGGTAATTATTTATCTCTTTGACATCTGATGGGAGGGCGTTCCACAGGGCGGGCGCCACTACCGAGAAGGCCCTCTGTCTGGTTCCCTGTAGCCTCACTTCTCGCAATGAGGGAACCGCCAGAAGGCCCTCGGCGCTGGATCTCAGTGTCCAGGCTGAACGATGGGGGTGGAGACGCTCCTTCAGGTATACAGGACCGAGGCCGTTTAGGGCTTTAAAGGTCAGCACCAACACTTTGAATCGTGCTCGGAAACGTACTGGGAGCCAATTCAGATCTCTCAGAACCGGTGTTATGTGGTCCCGGCGGCCACTCCCTGACTATCATTAAATACAGGTGACCCCCTTAGGGATGGGTGAATCTATCAATCTCACTTTCTCAGCTTGTCCAATTTAAGTTCAGTCTCGTATCATTTGCGTGGCTATTCCCTCCCCCTCCCACAAATGGAGTAAATAAAGACACAGGACACCAGAATTTAGGTTAATGGGCGAAAATGGCCACAACTTTATTGATTACAGGAAAGAGCGGTATTGGCTTAGGCATTGGCCCTAACAGACTATCCGGTTCTAACCGGGAAGGGTTAAACACCAGCAGGGGGAGCCCCCGAGATGCACATCCCTAGGCGCTCCCCGAGGGGTTACCGCTCGGGAGCGCGCTTTAGGCCCTAGCCTCCGTAGGTTTCGGACGAGGCGACGCCCCTCGGAGTCCTTTAACGAACTACCCTTCAAGAAGTGGGGGAGGTGATGGCGTTCCTCCCCCCCGATCTCATTTGCATAACAATACCCCGGCCAATGCCTAACCGCCAAGACCAAGAAGTTGTGACGTTTGCTACGAGGTAGGCGAAAAAACCAAGTGGCTTCAAAATTCCAGCCAATTAGCCAAATGGAAAAACTCCTACCAGGCCCCTTGCGGCGACCAGCCAAAGCCCATAGCAAAGTCTGAATGCTAACCTAAAGGGCGGGTGGGTGGGAAAACACAGCTGCTGCGAAGGAGGAAAAGGGGCGAGCCAAGGGCTGCCCCGACCTTAAGTGCCCCTAGGTCGGCCCGCCCCTGCTGCCAGCCGATTGGCTGAGGCTGCAGGAGATGAATAATAAGAGGGAATCCCTGGTTCCCGCGGGGCTGACACCAGCCCCGCGAGAGTGCGTGTGGGCGGGGTCATGAGCCCGCAACACCCCCCCCTCCTAAATTCGGGAGTGGCTTTCTGCATCGGTTTGCATTTTTAAAAAAACTAAAACAAAGATGCCCAAATACAGTGGTACCTCTGGTTAAGTACTTAATTCGTTCCGGAGGTCCGTTCTTAACCTGAAACTGTTCTTAACCTGAAGCACCACTTTAGCTAATGGGGCCTCCTGCTGCAGCACGATTTCTGTTCTCATCCTGAAGCAAAGTTCTTAACCCGAGGTTAGCAGAGTCTGTAACCTGAAGCGTATGTAACCTGAAGGGTGTGTAACCCGAGGTACCACTGTACATTATATACATACATAAACACATCATTTTACTTGTAGGCCGTATTTCCATAGTTAAAACCATGCTCAAGATCATAGAATCATAGAATCATAGAGTTGGAAGAGACCACAAGGGCCATCGAGTCCAACCCCCTGCCAAGCAGGAAACACCATCAGAGCACTCCTGACATATGGTTGTCAAGCCTCTGCTTAAAGACCTCCAAAGAAGGAGACTCCACCACACTCCTTGGCAGCAAATTCCACTGTCAAACAGCTCTTACTGTCAGGAAGTTCTTCCTAATGTTTAGGTGGAATCTTCTTTCTTGTAGTTTGGATCCATTGCTCCGTGTCCGCTTCTCTGGAGCAGCAGAAAACAACCTTTCTCCCTCCTCTATGTGACATCCTTTTATATAGAGGAGGGAGAAAGGTTGTTTTCTGCTGCACCAGAAAACAAGATGGCTTGCAACATGCAAAAAACCACTCAGTTACAAATATGGGCACCTCCCCATTAGCATGCAATCAGCACTTGCTGAACCACTGACACACGTGTTGTTTTTTGGAGCTGTATGGGGGCGGGGAAGGGGCAGAACAGAGCAGAGTGGGGTGGAATGGAGGTGAAATGGTATCTCCCTAGGGGAGAACATTCTGGCTTGAAGGTGATTTCGCCCAATGGGGAGAGGTGGTGACAGATTATTTAAGCCTGCTCTCTTCTCTTCCTTCCTCTTTATCCAGCACACACACCCCTTTTGCAGTGTGGGCCTACAGAATGGATAGGCAACATAAGGCTCAGGGGCTGGATCCGGCCCAATCACCTTCTAAATCCAACCTGCGGACAGTCTGGGAATCAGCGTGTTTTTACATGAGTAGAATGTGTGCTTTTATTTAAAATGCATCTCTGGGTTATTTGTGGGGCATAGGAATTCGTTCTCCCCTCCCCCATATAGTCCGGCCCCCTGCAAGTTCTAAGGGACAGTGGACCAGCCCCCTGCTGAAAAAGTTTGCTGACCCCTGGCCTACAGGCTAGTCATTTGTTTTCCAGGGGCTGAGTAGGTGTTGTTGTGTTGTGTTGTGTTGTGTTGTTTTGTTTTGTCTCTGGGCCTTTTCTTTTTCACCCACTCTACACTGTTGCGTGTTTGTCTGTTGGAGTGCCTTTCCTCCAGTTTGGCTAATTGGCATGTAATTCTGTGCATAATATTCCAGAAAGAATGCAGCACTGACTTGAGTTAGTGTTGGCCTGTGGGCATCCCTGATGGACATATCCGGGTGAACATTGGTAAATGGGGCCATCATGTACCTGTTGGGCTCTGATACCCAAGGTCCACACTTCAGGGAGGAAGGAATCTTGGGAAACCTTGTTGCACGCATACAGTGTGAGGCTGTTAACTTGCCCAGGTGACAGGGGTTGAAATCACTCCCATCTATTAACAAACACCTTGCCCATATTTAATTTGATTTGCTTACATTGGCTGGATCTGACTAATCATTTTGTTTCATAGATCCTCAAGTTGTTATATTTAATAAATATAACCTAGTCATCCAATTTTCCACCTTCCTATTTTGACTCTCTGGCACCCTATCTGCATAACCTAGCAAATCTAAAATACAGACATGCTTTTACTCTCGCAAGATTGAATGTATTGCCCTTGGCTGTTCTTGAGGGATGATTTCAACAGATTCCACATGAAAAACGGTTATGTTTGTGTGGAGATGGCAGTCCCAAATTGGTGGCGCATGCCCTGCTAGCTTGCACTCTTTATAAAGACTTGAGGCATGATTATCACCTCTCTTTTATTGTCCATTCCGGGGCGCCCAGCCACTGCCACAGTGTCCTTTCTCTTGGCAGATCGAGATGAGCAGGTGACAACAAAGGTTGCAAGGTTTTTAGCTGGGGCAATCAGAATAAGATCCACTATTTGACTACTGATTCAAAACCCTAAAATGTATTTTATATAATTGACTTTTTATTTCTATTCTTTGTATATTGTTCTGTTGTTTCATTGCTATGGCCAATGGCTGATGCAATTAAAGATTCATTCATTCATAACCTAGTCATCCATGTCTGGTTGTCTCGATTCTTCTTCTTAGTGTACTGGCAATGGCAGAAACCAAAGGAGCTGTGCTCTTTCAATGCTATCATTTGTTAGTATCCACCATTCAGATAGTGGCTAAGCAGACCCCGAGTTCCCTGTCTTACACTCATAGAAGAGTTATCTAGTGAAACTGACTGGTAGGACATTCAGGAAATACACCAGAGAATACTCCTTCACAAGCATTTAATTAACATTTGGAATTTACAGCCACAATGTGCAACACTGACCATCAACTGAGATGGCCTTAAAAGAGGATAGATAAATTTATGATCTACCAGCAGCTATGCCAGAGGTTGCCAGTGATCAAACCAAATTGTGTGCAGCTACCCCATGTGGCAAGCCACTGAGCTCAGTTTTGCAGTGTCCAGTTCAGCAACTTATCATCCTGGGGTTATAGACTGGCTCTGCCCACCCACTCTGGTGACTGGATTCCACTAGACAGCAGGGACCATAAGAAGCTTTCTGTTGTTAAAACCAGGAATGGGAGAGAGCAGTTAAACAACTCCCCCCAAAATCCCAAGTCCCCCCCACGGCCTCTAACTAAGGCCAGGACAATGACCGTTGACACAGGCACCATGCATGCACAACAGTAAAGAGGCTCAGAAAAACTGTAGCAATAAGCAGATACCAAGTACCATACCGTTTCCTCTGACTATCCAATATAGAACCAAATAATCACCAAAATTCAATGGTTTAATGATGCTGTTGAAAAAATATATCATGGGAAATGGGGAGAGTTCACGCAACCCCATGCTTCGGGTTCCTACCCTTTGTGTGTTTGAGTCTTGTTGCAGCAAATAAAGATCAGGTCTTCTGGCCACTGTTTGCTTCTTTAACTTGGCTGGAGACTCCTTCTTTTGCTGACCAGAGAGATCCACAGGGAGTGGCACCCTGAGGAGCTGGGCAGGGGAGTAAATCAGCACCCCAGGATTTCTCCTTATCCCTGTTTTTGTTAAGCCTTGCTCAAGCAGCAACATCTTTCAGGGCTGTAGTGTGTTCTTGTATCTTTTCATATATCTTATGGTTCTGATTTCTGTCTTGTTCCCGTATCCTTTGCTTCTGCGTCTGACTGCAGACTTTATCCCACAGCTCCTGGTTCCTGGCTCAGTCCTCTCAGGTTATGAGATAGGATGGCTCTGTGAAAGATTCAGACTCAGAGGCCATATGCCACGCAATACCAGTTGCTGGAGTTCAGCAATGGGGAAGGGCTATTGGTTGTGGGATTACCACAGGTTTCCAGTTGGCCCCTGGGGAAAAGAAAACACTGTGATAAGTGGGCCTTTGGTCTGAACCAGCAGGGCTTTTACTGTGTTATTCAAACTAATCTTTACTCTGTAACTTTTCTTGAGAAGCAGCATGGAATCTCTCTTTCTCTCTTTTTGGCCGGCTATATCCATAGCAACTCCCTGCCCTGCAAGATGTATTCCATGGTGATTTTGATATACAGTTGTGTGTGTGTCTCTCTGTTTGTTTGATGTCCCTGTGCAAATAATCTATTTTTAAAATTGCATAGCCGCAACGTGAAGGATGCCATGGAGCTGTTTGCACCAAAATTCTCAGCAATTAAGATGAAATAAACCTGACAGCGTGGAATTAAACATGACAATAAGGAAGTGGGGGAAATCCTGGAGAGCTCAAGCACAGTGATGGAAGGATGCTGAAGATCCATTCTGCAAGGATCAATGTAGTCACCATGAATGAGGGCTATAAAAACCAATGACGTGCAAATTGCCCTGCCAGAACAACATATAATTCCTTCTGGAATATATATCAGGTGCATGGATTGTCTCCTGTCTGTTTGAAATAACACAATCATGTCTTCAGCGGCAGTACACAAGTTCTTTTTTTAAAACCCCCCACAAAAAACCAAACCAGGACTGCATTCATTTTCGCGCACAATTGCCTTGTTTGTCGCAGGGCCTCCTTTGTTGAAACTGCACTCGTCTGGTGCCTTCTTCGCTAGCTAATCTTTCATTTTCGAGTGAGCATTGATCTTTGAGACCCACTCTGCACCCTTTAAAATGTGTCTCTCCCTGTTGCTATTTGGTGTGAAGGAAACACCAGTGGGAGCCAAGATTCTACCCGCCTGCAAAGCGGAATGCTCTCGCACAGCATTATGGGTGGTTTTTTTTAGGGGGCGGAGAGGGAGGGCATTTGGCAGCTACCACAGAATTGGTTACCTCCACTGGCCCTTGCCATTTCCCTCTTAACCAGGGGTCAGCAAACTTTTTCAGCTGGGGGCTGGTCCACTGTCCCTCAGAGCTTGGGGGGGGGGCTGCACTATATTTTGAAAAAAAAAGAACGAATTCCTATGCCCCACAAATAACCAAGAGATGCATTTTAAAGAAAAGCACACATTCTACTCATGTCAAAACAGCAGGCAGGCCCCACAAATAACCCAGAGATGCATTTTAAATAAAAGGACACATTTGACTCATGTGAAAACACCAGGCAGGCCCCACAAATAACCCAGAGATGCATTTTAAATAAAAGGGCACATTCTACTTGTGTTAAAAACACGCTGATTCCCGGACCGCCTGCGGGCCGGATTGAGAAGGCGATTGGGCTGGATCTGGCCCCTGGGCCTTAGTTTGCCTACCCATGCTCTTAACAATGCCTTGGAACAACACTGCATTGGAGAATTCCTGTTGGTGGGGAGAATGGCGCCCTTGGTGAATACCTGTCAGTGTCTGCTCGGCTGCGCTTAGGCAGGAAAGACATACCCCAACCCTGAATGGAATAAATGAGTAAAAATCGGCACCCCAAAGACTTGTTTCAAATGTATTTGTGTTTGATTTTTGCATTTGTTCAACTGTTTTTAATTATCTTCTGTGTAAATCATCTCAACATGGTGGTTTAGAAGGTAATTAATAATAACAACAACAATGGCAACACACTAAAACATTGATGGATTTTCATGAGGTTGATTACAAAAAAAAGGAAATGTGGAGAAATGAATTTAGGACTGGAAAAATGGGAAACTGAAGTTGATAAGAGTCACCCATCCCTATGAGCTGAATACTGCAGCAAACCACTGTTCCAAAGGGTTTTGTACAAAACTCAGATATAAAGAAAGAACACTGGAGATTGCAATTCCACTTCCAGGAAAAAGTGCAGCTTATTTCAGAGCATAATGACCCAGAAGCTCCCTCGGCCAGTAAAGCGAGATGAGCGCTGCAGCCCTAGAGTCATCCGCGACTGGACCTAATGGTCAGGGTCCCTTTACCTTTACCTTTTTACATTTTTTAAACAGATTTTTCTTTTTGTCACCCGCTGTAGAAAAAGAACCTTGTAATTTTAGAAGTAAATAGATCCAATGGGTTGAATTTATGAAAATTGGATATAATGGATGTTATTAAACTAAGATTTCCCTAAAGTAGGCCCAGATTAGGATCCCACTGCTATTCCAGGGGTAATTTGCTGACAAAGTGCCACCTTGTGACGAAACACAATCTGTAGGATTCATTGTGTGTCTTCTGCTTTCTGACAAAACACCTCTTCTCCATTTTACCATGGCTTCTTGTAAATCTAATTGGGATTGTCCCTCTATAGGGATAAAGGAGGTCGATCCCGAGGGTGGAGAAATTCAAGAGGGTCATTTGCGCACAACCCTCATTCATGTTGCAACGCCAGCATGAAGGATGAAATTCAGATAAGAAGAAATTCACGGGTATCCTTCCTTTTCAGACCCACTGCTGGGTGTGCCTCATACTTTTCCCTGTTTCTTCTTCACCCCCAACTTGCCTACTCATTTTTCTTTTCTACACAGGGTGGTGGGCTGTAACAAGAAAGCTGGCTGCTTCTCTGAGAAGCTTATAAAAGAATGCAGCTGTTCGGCATGGTGAAATTTCTAAGCAATAATATTGCTACTGCAATGTAAGCTGATTACTGAACATGTTTGCAAATAAAGCCATCAGAAATGGCATAGCGGGGGGCCCCTTTTGAAATGATAGACTTCAGAGTCCAACAAACGCATTCCTTGTGTATTGATGTTTTTAGAGTCGGCTACACTATCTGAGTAAGCCTGCAGAGCATTACACAATCTTGTCAACGTAAGCAGATAAAAGTCAGAAGGCTCTTTGCAGGACTGCCACTGGCTTCTGAAGTTTTGGTGTCACATTAAGAAAGCTGTTTCTAGTACCCAAATCCTGTCTGCAAGCTTGTTAAATAAGCTGTTTCACTTTGTATTGAATATCAGAATGTTTTTTAGTTATTTAAAGGAATATATTGTGACATAACAGGCACTGGAGAGCATGCAATGGGAACACACACACACACACACACACACACAGAGAGAGAGAGAGAAACAAACAAACACATATTGTTCAAAATACGTAAGCATTGATATTCTGTAAAAAAAAAGGATCGCAGCAGATCAATGTTCACATACATTGGTAATGTAGTGGGGCGAAAAGATGCAAATAAGGAACTGAATGCTATGGCTAACTGCACCTATTCCAAATGCAGAAATGTTGTTAGAAATTATCCAAGTTAAACTGGAAGGCAGGAGCAGTGAAAATCAGGTATCAGCAACTTCTGGGATCTGTGGACACTTGCCGCATGTGAAGGACCATGGAATTACAGGTGGCACATTCTTGGAAAATGTCAAGCTGTGAATTGACTCTGCATAGACTGGCCATTGGTTCCTCCTGGGTAGGAAGGTGTCAGGGTTCAGCTCTGCCCAGACCTGGAGCCTGATGGTCTCCTCAGAGGAGGAACAGGGGGGAAAGGGTGTTACAGCAGTTTTCCAAACTGCCAGTGAACCTCTGACCCTTTGTCTCTTGCAGAAGGGTTGTAGCTCAGCAGCAGAAAATCTGCTTTGCATACAGAAGACCCCAGGTTGAGTCCCTGGCATCTTCAGGTGGGGTTGGGAGAGACCCTGGTCTGAAATCTTGGACAGCAGCTGCCAGACAGTGTAGACTATATGGAGCTAGCTGGACAGATAGTTCTGATTCACTATAAAACAGCCTCCTATATTCTCATGGCAGCAGAAATATGGCAGCAGAAATTCTCTCACCCTCACCTGAAGTGTGGCAGCCACTGGCGCTAAGCGCAGCAGACTAATATCCTGTTTCTCCCACTGGGCATGCTTTCAGCTTCTATCCAGGTTCCTCAGTAGGTAATTTCCTCGGTCTGTTTGCCTTTTTTATATCCTTGAGAAAGCCGAGAGAGAAATATTTTTTCCTCCCTGTAATTGCATTGATAAACTGTGTTTATGTGGCTGCAGATAACGAGTGTCACAGCTGTTTTTAGGAGTCGCAGAAACTGCAGAGATTGTCCTATTTATTTGAAACCCCACAAATTTCAAGACACAGCTTTCCTCCCTCCCTCAGCTCCCTATTTTATGGCATGCCAATAATCTCGGAGAGATGCATTTATTTGCTTTTATAAAGCAGGGTTGATAAGGTAAAGTAAAGAGAATAGGAGAATACACTCGCAAAGGGAATATCAAGGACATTATCGCAAGGAGAGAGCAGGCCCTTGTTTCTTTTCTCACTTTATCGACTTGCTGGATCTAATGCGATAGTTAATGTTTAAAAACTAACTGTATAGTTTTGTTGCCTTCAAATGCATCCTATGAATACAGATTGCCATGTCCAACCTGCTGCAAGGAATGGGAAACATAAGGACACGAGAAGATCCTACAGGTTCAGGCCAATGGCTCATCTAGACCAACATCCCATTCTCACAATGGCCACCCAGATGCCTTTAGGAAAACTTGCAAGCAGGATTCAAGCACAAGAGCTCTTTCCCCTCCTGTGGTTTCCAGGAACTGGCATTCAGAAGTATTACTACCTCAGACCATGGAGGCAGAGAGCATAGTCGTCATGACTAGTAGCCTTTGATATCATTTGCCTCCAGGAATCTGTCTGATCCTCTTTTGAAGGCCGCCAAGTTGTTGGCCATCACTGCCTCCCATGGGGGTGGCTTCCATAGTTGAACTATGTGCTTTATGAAGAAGTACCTTCCCACTGGCTGGTTCTCATTGAGACTAGGAAGACAGAAAGCCGGGAGCCAATGGCAGATGGACTCCAAATCAATGACGGGCAGAGTCACCTACTTCCAGTTTTGCCACCATCCTCCAGCCTGCTGACTTCTATAAGGGCAACACTGAGATGAAGGAGAAGACTAATAGCCAGTGCCAGCCCTTGAACTGGATGCAGGTAGGAAGGCAGTCAGGGATATCCTGATATCCAGGAGCCTTCAGTTATACAGTGGTACCTCAGGCTACAGATGCTTCAGGTTACAGACGTTTCAGGTTACAGACTCCGCTAACCCAGAAATAGTACCTCAGGTTAAGAACTTTGCTTCAGGATGAGAACAGAAATTGCATGGCAGTGGGAGGCCTCATTAGCTAAAGTGGTACCTCAGGTTAAGAACAGTTTCAGGTTAAGAACAGACCTCCAGAATGAATTAAGTTCTTAACCCGAGGTACCACTGTGCAGTGTTAAATCATGAGCACAGGCAGATCTACTATGAAACTAATGGAGCTTAACCTTCAGGGCTCATAATCCCAGAGGGCCTCCACAACTGACTTTAGTCCACACTGCTTAAATTTTGTAGGTCTAGTAGACCCAATTTGAGTCACACAACTCAGATTGAATAAATCCCAAAGTTTGAGAGTCAGTAGCACAGATGTTGTAAAGGTGGCATGTCAAGGTTACTCAAAAACTATAAAGCATAGGATTTTTTTATTCACACCAGTGACTTTGGCATGTGAGATAATTCAGTACCACTATTTTAATCAGGATCTGAAATGTAGTAGGTAAAAATTTTTTAAGTGATCTGTCATGGAACAACTCCATTGTAGAAGATAATGATGGTTACCCAGACCTCATTGCTGGTTGCGAATGGGCTTCCATAATTGTTCTAGCTTCAGGTCCGCCACTGATCGTGAAACTCTATTGAGCTTCTCAGCTAACCTACAGAAGCAGATGGCTGTGAATCATGATGATTATATCTTACCTCCAGTATTAGCGCTGGTAAGTCTTTAAATAATAATAGTTGTTGGGGAAACATGAGATTTCTATTGCACTCATGTCTTACTTGTGGAGTTCCCATAGGCATCTGCTTAGTCACAGTTGGATTAGATGAGCCTTTGGTCTGATCCTGCATAGCTCTTCTTATGTTCATTAATAAAAATGAATTGCAAAATGACTCCAAGGAACTGGTGCTAGAGACGTGAGTTGGTGATATGATGGGCACCAGCCAATAGACCCTTCGGTTAGCCAGCTTTTTCTTGGTACAACCTGATGGATCATTTCCCCTGCAGTTTTCCCTGGTACAAATGAGCCACTTTGAAATTCTACTGGACCAAATTTACTGGATTTTCTCCAAACAGAAGGAAAAACATGTACCTCTTTCCCTTCCAGATCATCAGAGGCACTATCAAGCTGCTATTGGAGCTCTTAGGATTTCGCAACAGTCTTCATTTCGGAGAGTTGGCTGGGCACTCATGATTCATCATATCTTTTTGCTGAAAAGCCCTTTGGATTTTGCCAACATTTTGATGAAGAGGTTTGATGTGATACTTTCTCATCTGGCCTTCCCTTGTTGTCACACCTCTCTATATGGTGGTGTATATTTCTTGACAGGATTGCAACAGAGTAAGCTTGTGAAGATTTTCAAATCATCTCTGGGGGGGAGGGGAAGAAGGAGATGCTTTCAGAATACAATTCTTCACGAGGCATGTCATGGTAAGGTATTGGTTTTCTTTCCTGTTAAGGAAGAGGCATGCAGGGCACAGCCATAAACTCTAGCACATAAATCTCCAAGACTCTGAAGTTTGCTTAGTGTTCACAGGCTTTGCCATAGGAGTGTCTTAAAAAATAAATAAACATATCTGAGTTCAAATGACCAGCCACTTTTTCTTCTTCATAGCAGTGGAAGAAAACATGCTAAATTTTCAGAGAAGCTGTTAGACCAGGGGTGTCAAACTCAAATTCATCCGGGGCCGCATCAGCAGTTTGGTCACCCTCAAAGGGCTGGTTGTATCTGCATGCGCTCAATATAAAAACAAGTGGAGGTTTCCTGAATGCATGTAAAGTGGAGGTTTCCTGTGTAGAACGGCCGGCGCCGCTAGAGGGCAGACGTTCTCTGGCTTGTAGGCTGCCGCGCATGTGCTGGAGAGGCGGCTTTCTTGTGTAAAAAAAAAAAAAGTGAGAATAAAAGGTGAAGGCTGGCGGCCGCCGGCGGCTACACGGGCCACATGACGAGGTCTGGCAGGCTGAATTTGGCCCGCGGGCCTTGTGTTTGACACCCGTGTGTTAGACATTTGATCACTATATAATTTAAAGATATTCATTACATTTTTATCCCACTCTTCCTCCAAGCATCCATTAGGGGCAACTAGGTTTCTACTTGGCTGTCCCCTATAGTGAGCCACTGAACTGCAGGTGGCAGTTTCTCAGTGAACTTCAAGGGGGCTGCAACTTAGGTGTAATTTACTTACATGATCACAACCTTAGGTGCATGGCAAATAAAGGAAGGAAGGATGGATGGACGGAAGGAAGGAAGGAAGGGGAAAACATGTGATGGAAAGTGCTTTTTAAGCCTTCCACCTTGGTTACCGTCATCTGGGAAGGTCACGTAAGCTCTCCAGAGCCCTTGTTCATCCTGCTCAGAAGCTGGTAAGGAAGGGAGTGCCTCACTTACTGGACTCTGGAAAAGTCACATGAGAGCCCTGGGGACACTCTCCTAACCTCCCCAGAGCCCTGTAAGCAAGGCAGAGGGCTCTGGACAGGGAGAAGTGGGTGGATTTGGGGGTTTTCTGGCTTTGCACAATTTTGCCCTTGTATGTGGACCCCTAGAGCAGAACCCTTGCGTCAGTGGCAGGTCCTCTTTTCTTCCAGGCCCTGGACTGACTCTGGCCACCCAGGCTGGCCACTGGATCCTCCTAGTCAGGAGGGAGTGTTGGAAGTCTTCTAGTTCCTAATGAGTTTTACTTGAGTAACGTGGTCTCCCTGCGCTCTGATGTGATCTTATATCCCATGATATTCTCCAATCCTGACTTCTGACTTGTAAAAATGGATGGCTCACTGTGTTGTTAGTCCATAGCAGTTTCACATGTGTTCATTAATAAGTCCTGTCCTGTCTTGCTCAGGGGTGGCCCAATATTTTTTGGTACCTGAGGCAAACCACACAATCGTTCCCCCACAATCACCACCAGGAAGAAGGGGTGAGTGAATATCTAAACTAAGAACAAGGGCAGAATAAATATTTTCATTGCGAACAAGTAGGGAGTGAAGGTCTATATCAGGAACGAGGGGAAAATCAAATCAAGCTTACCTGGTGGTTGAAGTGGCAATCAAAGGCCACTGCAGAGGGGAAAGCCCCCCCCCCCCGACAGAAGTCATAATACAGGCCAACCAAAGCAGTTTCTGTTCCAAAACCAGGCTTAACCCCTGCTTGAAATGGATCTAGAAAATCAATTTCCTCCAGAAATGCCTTTAGTGCCCTTCATGCAAAGTAAACTGGACCTAATATCACTGCCCCTGAAATTCCCATTCCTAAAGGACCACAGTTGAGTGGTAGAGAAACTCTATTGCATGCAGAGCATGGGTAGGCAAACCAAGGCCCGGGGGGCGGATCCGGCCCAATCGCCTTCTAAATCCGGCCCATAGACAGTCCGGGAATCAGTGTGTTTTCACATGAGTAGAATGTGTTCATTTATTTAAAATGCTTCTCTGGGTTATTTGTGGGGCCTGCCTGGTGTTTTTACATGAGTAGAATGTGTGCTTCATTCATTCCAGAGGTCTGTTCTTAACCTGAAACTGTTCTTAACCTGAGGTACCGCTTTAGCTAATGGGGCCTGCTGCTGCCATCATGCTGCCGCCACACAATTTCTGTTCTCAACCTGAAGCAAAGTTTTTAACCCGAGGTACTATTTCTGGGTTAGCAGAGTCTGTAACCTGAAGCATCTGTAACCTGAAGCATCTGTAACCCAAGGTACCACTGTATTTAAAATCCATCTCTGGGTGATTTGTGGGGCCTGTCTGGTGTTTTTTTATGAGTAGAATGTGTGCTTTTCTTTAAAATGCATCTCTGGGTTATTTGTGGGGTATAGGAATTTGTTCTTTTTCTCTCTCCAGAATATAGTCTGGCCCCCCACAAGGTCTGAGGGACAGTGGACCAGCTCCCTCCTGAAAATGTCTGCTGACCCCTGATGCAGAGGGTCCTAGGTTTAATCCCTGGCTGTGGGGGAAGAAGTCACCTTGTAGGGGAGTCACTACAGCTCTTTGTCCTCTTCTTTGTGGCACGATGTATTCAATGAGAATGTAAGCTAAGCATCCACTAATTCCCCCAACTATATCATCCATGATTGTACTGAAAGATGTGAAAGCATGGGGACCATATCATCTGCCATGCCACAATACTGCCTTTGAAAGCACCTGACAGGTGAGAAAATTAGAAGGAATGAACAATTAAGACACCATTAACTGCTTCATTATAGTGGGAGCTTGGGGTACTGCCTGATGGGCCTCTGATGTTGCCTCCGCAATGTGTTGTGTGAAGAAAAGCCATGTCAGGAAAAGGTAACAGATCTTTATGAATTGATGAGACTCTACAGGGTAGTGTTCCTCAATGGTGGTCCTTCAGATGCTATCGGGAAGGAATGTAGAGCAGGGGCAGAGGATGTGCTTTGCATGCAGAAGGTCTCAAGCCCAATGACTGTGCTCTCCTGCTAGGCCTGGTAAAGACCCCCTGCTCTGGAGAGTCGGTCGGTGTAGAAGACAATACTGTTAGGAGTTTAAGGGGTCTCTGTGTGTTGTCAGTCTAGATGATTCCCTGAGACCCTTCCAGTTCTTGGGATCCTGTATCTGTGTGAGTAGAATGTATGAAGGCAAGCTTACCAAGCCAGTTCCTTTGGCTGACTCGATAATCTAAGCTGGCCATGCCATATTTCAAAAAGTAAAATTCCTGACACCCCCAAAGTTGCTGGCACAGCCTCCCACTGTTAGCCCCTCGAGCCTCAAGCACTCTCCATCTCCAGCCCCACATGCTCTGTCCAGCTGCGCTCATTTCATTGTGGGAGGGGGACCCTCAAAGGCACTGACTGCCTTTGGCCGGGAAGGCGACTGCCAGCAGCAGGAACGTCTCTGGCCCCTCCCCATCAGCTGTGGATTTCAACGAGGAAGACAGAAAATGCAGAAGATGAGGCACACTTAGCAGAGTTTTAGAAGTGAAAGCTGGACCATAAAGAAGGCTGATCGCCGAAGAATTGATGCTTTTGAATTATGGTGCTGGAGGAGACTCTGGAGAGGCCTATGGACTGCAAGAAGATCAAACCTCTCCATTCTTAAGGAAATCAGCCCTGAGTGCTCACTGGAAGGACAGATCCTGAAGCTGAGGCTCCAATACTTTGGCCACTTCATGAGAAGAGAAGACTCCCTGGAAAAGACCCAGATGTTGGGAAAGATGGAGGGCACAAGGAGAAGGGGACGACAGAGGACGAGATGGTTGGACAGTGTTCTCAAAGCTACCAGCATGAGTTTGACCAAACTGCAGGAGGCAGAGGAAGACAGAAGTGCCTGCCGTGCTCTGGTCCATGGGGTCACGAAGAGTTGGACATGACTAAATGACTAAACAACAACCACCTCTGGCGGAAGAGACCCACTGGCTTTCCCCTCGCAGGACTGGGGCAATGGCTGGTCAGCACATCTGGATGGCTACTCTGCCCAGCTCTGGCAGGGAAAAAAACCCCAACTTATAATATAGTTACTAATACCAATCATTCAAATACCGAATTATATAATTTAGGTGGCCCCCCCACATGCTAGAATTGATGGTTTTCTTTATTTTTGCATTCCAAAATCTTCTTAATTTCAATTACATTCCGGTCATACTAATAATCCCTTACACAACAACTGCAGTATCAATAACTTCTATTCGTGTTGACACATTAAATGATTTATAAAACTACAAGTGAGGCACTCAAACTATATCCTTGTTCTTCCTGTGTGTAGCAGTTATTCTGTCCATGGTATTTCTTCCTGTCCTTGTAAAATGTTATGTTTATCAGTGGAGTTGATACCCCAACAATGGAACAACAATGAATTTGTGTTCTCAGGGTGGGGTGGGGAAGAAAACATTTTCTTTTAAATTTTTAAATTAATTTTTTTATTTATAACAAATATACATTTCAACAATAATTCTAAGATTTCAAACATCGACTTCCCTCTCCCTCTTTCTGTGGTTTCTTAACTTATTTTCATCATTCGCTGCATATTCCAAATTGGCTTGACTTTTTTTCCCTTCTCCTCTGTTTAAATATATGTTTTAGAAACTACAAGAATCCTGCTAATGTCTTAATTTGTTTGCATTTCCTTTGTAAATATTCAACAAGCCATTTCCAATCAAAATTTCTGTAGCCATTCTTCTCTCGTTGGACCTCCTTATTCTTTCCATTTTGGGGCAAATATCATTCTTGCAGCTGTAGGTGCATACATGAATAAATTTCTACATTGTTTAGGTAGCTCTGATCCCATAATTCCAAGAGAAAAGCTTTTCACATGACCAAGTAGTCTGGACTGGCACCACTTCTTCTCTGTGTGGTTTTCTTCCTGGAATTTGTGAAGGTATTACATAGCCAGTGCTTTTTCCCCCCTAAAAAAATGTTTAGGGGTACTCTCATTTTGACTCAAGAAAATCAGCATTTTATAGTTCAGATCGGAGGGAAATAAATACAGTATATGGACAAAAGTACAAAGATTCACAAAATGTTTAGACGTATGCATACCCCTGCGTACCCCCAGAAAAAATCACTGTACATAGCCGATGAGATTTAGTTATATGGGGACACTACCAAGGGGTAGCAGAGCTAATTCAGAGTGAGCTCAGTTTGGCTTCTGTGCATCATTTGCTCACAGTCAAATGAGGCTGCTAAGTAACCACAGAGTGTAAATGACATTTATGTAGAGGGAATTTCTCTATGAAACACACACACACACATACAACTTACAAAACACACACCCAAATAATAGCTACTTTGGCATCATGCAAAATTAGTAGAGCAAAATCCGCACAGTCTGTGAGATGCCTGGGGAAAAGGTAAGTCTCTACCGGGTACAGTGGTACCTCAGGTTAAGTACTTAATTTGTTCTGGAGGTCTGTTCTTAACCTGAAACTGTTCTTAACCTGAAGCACCACTTTAGCTAACAGGGCCTCTCGCTGCTGCCGCGCCGCTGGAGCCCGATTTCTGTTCTTATCCTGAAGCAAAGTTCTTAACCTGAAGCACTATTTCTGGGTTAGCGGAGTATGTAACCTGAAGTGTATGTAACCTGAGGTACCACTGTACTGAAATAATAATAATAATAATAATAATAATAATAATAATAATAATAAATTACTTAAACACCACCATCTGGCTGGGCCTCCCCAGCCACTCTGGGCAGCTCCCAACAGAATATAAAAAACACAATAAAACATCAGTCATTAAAAACTTCCCTAAACAGAGCTGCCTTCAGATGTCTTCTAAAACTCAGATAGCTGTTTATTTCCTTGACATCTGATGGGAGGGCATTCCACAGGGCGGGCACCACTACTGAGAAGACCCTCTGCCTGGTTCCCTGTAATCTCACTTCTCGCAGTGAGGGGACCGCCAGAAGACTCTCAAAGCTGGACCTCAGTGTCTGGACTGAATGATGGCGGGTGTAGATGCTCCTTCAGGTATTCTGGGCTGAGGCCGTTTAGGGCTTTAAAGGTCAGCACCAACACTTTGAATTGTGCTCAGAAATGGAATGTTGTCAGAGAAATACCAGCCTGCCCAGCTCTGGGGACAGAATTCCTCAGATGGGGGCTCATCACTGTGATCACTCACTGAGCCTTCCTCAGTGAGGGTCTGTAAAAAGCATTACAGGTCAAAATCAGTACTTTGGATTTGGCTAGGAAGCACACAGATCCGAACTGAGCCTCCCTCTAGAAGGCTTGGAACTGAAAGGAGCCTCCCCTTGGAAAATTGTTATGAATTTTAGTATACACTGGTTATGATGACTGCTAATGACCCATGTTTGAAGACGGAAGTTTTGGAAGATAAACAGTTTTAGCCTTGAAGAACCCAGATGTGTTGCCAAGCTGTGGTACATGAGAGTAATGTATTTCTATCTTCAGGAATCTTTGCAAATGCCATCCTCCTGGGCGCGTGACTCATTCCTTGTGAGGCAGTGGTGTTTGTGCTCCACTCATCGCTTACTTCTTTCCCCTTCCCAATATTGTGCTTCACATCATTCCACCAGGCTCCATAACTTAATTAAGCTGTAAATTATGTTTAGATAAAAACATGCCTGGGAGGGGGAAGGGGAGGGAAACCAACAGATAATAGCAAGTGTTTGCAAATAAAAAGCAAAAGAGCTCCCTTAAATCCAATGTAGGTGTACATTTTTAAATAAATAAATAAACGTCCCTGGCAGTTTATCTGCCTGTTTCAATGGATCGTCACTTTATGAATCCTCTTAGTATAAATTAAACAGGGGGTTCTGAATCAATGTGCCATTCATTATCAATCTGTACAGAAGCTCTCAGCCATAATTAACAGGAAAATTGAGGTTTCGGGAGGAAAACAATATTTAAAAAGCTGCTAACACAGACAGGCGTTATTCTGCATGCCTGGTGTGTCTTGTGTTAATTTTCATTAGGTATCAAAGGCACCTGAGGATTCGCAACCAGCCCCCCTACCCACCCCCCGGAAATATATCCTAATCAAAGAAGGATCTCCAGTGGCTTCATTTTAATCAGCGTAAGGCAGGGATGGGGAAACTTTGGCCTTCCCACCAGACCCAACAAGCATGGCCTAGGGTCAGAGATGATGGGGGTTTAAGCCAGGAGGGCCACAGGTTCCTCTTCCTCTGTGTAAAGGACTGAGGAGGTGGAGCTGTCTGAAATGAGACCACCAGTGCCCAACCTCCAGTGCCTTGTTCACTGGTCAGTCTATGCTGTTATATAAGGGATGGCTGCCTCTTAGTGGTAGCACTGGCCTGACAAGACTCAGCTGACCTCACAAGCCAATGGGAGTGCACCAGGTCATGGCAGAGTCCTGATTTTGGCTGAAGTGGCATGAACTCATGTTTCGCCACCTCTCGATGGGGAACAACCCATTGTACGCCTGCTTTCCAGTCATTTGTTGTTGTTTAGTCATTTAGTCGTGTCCGACCCTTCGTGACCCCATGGACCAGAGCACACTAGGCACTCCTGGCTTCCACTGCCTCAGCTTGGTCAAACTCATGTTCATAGCTTCAAGAACACTATCCAACCATCTGGTCCTCTGCCGTCTCCTTTTCCTTGTGCCCTCAATCTTTCCCAACATCAGGGTCTTTTCCAGGGAGTCTTCTCTTCTCATGAGGTGGCCAAAGTATTGGAGCCTCAGCTTCACGATCTGTCCTTCCAGTGAGCACTCAGGGCTGATTTCCTTAAGAATGGAGAGGTTTGATCTTCTTGCAGTCCATGGGACTCTCAAGAGTCTCCTCCAGCACCATAATTCAACAGCATCAATTCTTTGGTGATCAGCCTTCCTTATGGTTCAGCTCTCACTTCCATACATCACTACTGGGAAAACCATAGCTTTAACTATACGGACCTTTGTCAGCAAGGTGATGCCTCTGCTTTTTAAGATGCTGTCTAGGTTTGTCATCGCTTTTCTCCCAAGAAGCAGGCGTCTTTTAATTTTGTGACTGCTGTCACCATATGCAGGGATCATGGAGCCCAAGAAAGTAAAATCTCTCATTGTGTCCTTTTCTTCCCCTTCCCCAGGAGGTGTTGGGACCAGTGGCCATGATTTTAGTTTTTTTGATGTTGAGCTTCAGACCATATTTTGCGCTCTCCTCTTTCACCCTCATTAAGAGGTTTTTTAATTCCTCCTCACAGTTGTTGGTGGCTGCTGAAGTTTGAATCAATCCATAGTTCATGATTGAGAGGGCTTGATGAAGATTTTTAATTGAGCTTGAAGAAATCTCCTTCTGTATACTAATTTGGTGGAGAGTCTCCCTTCAGGAGAACCTGGGAGCAAAGGTCTGCTCCTATTGTGGCATGACTCATCGGGCTCCACCTGTGATAAATGCCACTTTTATAGTTTTAATGACATTTCGCTTACATCTCCTGGGTTGTTCTGTTATTTTTGTTAAAACATAAAGGCTAACGAAAACTTTATTAAAGCCAGCAGAGATGAATTTCTGACTCATTTCTGATGAGAAGGATAAACTGTAGGGAACTAGCTTCCCATATTCTCAGTCAGAAGTCACCAGAACTCAATTCTGACACTTCTCAGGTGGACGCCAATGCCATTATAAGAGAACAAGGTAGGCGTTCATGGTCAGTTCTGGCACCTCCTTTTTAAATAGAAAAATAGCACTGCATAGACTCATAGAATTGTAGAGTCAAAGGGACCTCAAAAGTCATCAAGTCCAGCCCCCTGCAATGCAGGAATCATTATTAAAAAATCCTTGACAGATAGCCTTCCAACCTCTGTTCAAAAACCTCCATTGAAAGAGTCCACTACCTCCTGAGGCAGTCCATTCCACTGTCAAACAGCTCTTACTGCCAGAAAGTTATTCCTTATATTTAGTTGGAATCTCCTTTTTTCCATTTGAATCCATTGGTTTGGGTCCCACCCTCTGAAGATGGTTATCAGATCACCTCTCCTTCTTCTCTTCTCCAGGCTAAACATACCCAACTCCTGCTGGAGTGTTGTGGGTATTAAGGAGTTAACACTTCCTGAGTGGAGTGTTGGGTCTGGCTAATTGGTCTGTATCCAGTTAGTATAAAGAGTTATGGTTGACTCCCCCCATGGTCTTCTTCTCTGAATGTAACCCCTCCTATGAATGCTGATTCCTGGATGTAAGAAGACTGCTTTATGATGATGCAAGACTGCCGCTGGAACAAAGCACTACTTGAAGTAAATACTGACTCCTGAGTCCTTCAACTGGGGCTTCCTTTGGTCCAAATATCTCAACAACTCCCTCAGCCATTCCCCATAAGGCTTAGTTTCCAGATTCTTTATAATCTTGGCCGCCCTCCTCTGCCTATGCTCCAGCATTGTCGATGGCCCTAGATCACCCTTGGTCAGGCCTCTTGGAGCAATTTGGTGCTGTTGGGGTGGGGGCTTTGGGTGGAGAAGAAGAAGAGGCAGCCCTATTGGGTTCCCTGCAGGCTATGTGCTCGGAAAGCAGACCCCAGCAGGATTGAATCCACCGCTCCACAGGTGAGTTAAAACTTATACCTTTGGTTCATCTAGCTCAGTATTTTCCATACTGACCAACAGCAGCTCTCCAACTTTTTAGACAGGAGACATTCCCGCTCCCCACCTGGAAAGCCCATGGATTGAATCTGGGACCTTCTACATGTGAAACAGAAACTCTTCCACTGATACGTGCCTCCTCCACCTTTAGGAAGGGCCCACTGCAAGGAGAAGGATGTGCTGTTTAATCCTAAGTAATCCTATGGTATATGCCATGTGGAGAGAGGCTCAGAACTCACAGGGTTAAGAAGTTCTGAGTGACGTCTCACATTTTGAGGCGTGGTTTAGAATACTGAGGGGAGGGTTTTACTGCGTCTCTCAGTGTGTGTGTTTGCTCCGTCGAGAGAGCAGCAGCCATGTGCGCTTTGTCGCCAGGCAGGAGATTTATAGCTGTTGTGTTTTGCTAAGGAATAAAGACTTAAAACATAGATAAGGAGACTGCTGCGTCCAGCCTGAGTTATTACCACACGAACGACGTTCCTGCTTCTGTTCCGCTGTGTTTACGTGCTGCTGAGTCAGAGGTCTCTGGGGGAAGATCAGAGTCGCGCAGAGAAGTGTGCCGGACCCCCCGGACTGGCTCAGGTTCCGGAAGAGGTTATGGAGCATCAGCAATTAAGATAAGCAACGTTCGTGCGTGTGGGGGAAGCCGGCTGAGGAGAAGACTGCAGCCAAAGGCCAGCTGATGAGACGCTGGGAAGGAAGACTGCAGTCAGAGTCGGCTGAGGAGCAGCCAAAGGCCAGCTAAGGAGTAGCTGGAGCCAGCTAGAGTGAAGGGAGCTCGCTGGGAAGGATCTGCTGGACCGGGAGGTGCTACTGTACCGTAAGTAGGCCGGGCCCCGGGGCAAGATGGCAGACAGCCATGAATCGTACTCCGTCCCTTTTGAGAGGCTGGACGGCAAGAACTGGGAGGAGTGGAGTAGGAAGCTAAAGGCCTGGCTACAAGCCAAGGGTCTGTGGGAGGCGGTGCAACAGGCCCCATTGCCCCAGCCAGGAGCCGGAGCAACGGCAGCGGAAGTCGCAGAAGCTCATGCCTCGCGCAGAAGGAACCAGAAGGCCCTGGGAGCTATAGTGCTCAGCCTGGAGGGTTCGCAACTGCCATTGGTTGAGGGGCTTGAGACTGCTGTAGAGGCCTACCGTGCGCTGGAGAGAGTGCACCACAGAACAACAGCTGGGGCAAAGATACACACCACCAGGCGCTTGTTTGAGATGAAGCTGCGTCCTGGGGACAGCATCAGGAAGCATGTAACTGAGATGCTTTCTGTGTTCAACCAGCTGAGATTGCTGCAGGTGAACTTCTCAGAGGAGCTGAAAGTTTATATCTTGCTCAGCTCTCTGGACAAGAGTTATGACAATTTGTGTCTAACTCTGGAGTCAATGGATCCGCAACAGCTGACGCTGGAATATGTGACCGGCCGTCTTGGGGATGAAGAAGAACGGCGTATCAGAGAGGGCAAGGCTGGCTCGGGCGGCTCCTCCAGTTGCAGAGGGGCCAGACCAGCGGAGTGCTCTGTTCAGGCTTTTTTCGTTCGCCGCTGCTTTGTTTGTAACTCCCCGGACCACTTGTGTCGGAGCTGCCCACAGAGAGCAAGGGAGACAGGGCAGGATGTTTCCAAGGTTGCTTCCCATGGGAACCAGCCGGGTTTCCATGACAAAAAGTCCTGCAGAGTAGGCAGGCGTGGGAAACCGCAGAAAGTACGCGCTCCAGAAGGGGAAGAAAACGCTTATCAGCTGTCTGCGTCTATGGCATTGTTGGACAACAACACCTGCAGCGAAGGCCCCAAGGTCGGGGGCAGCAGGAAGTCGGTTGCTAAGGCAACAAAGAAAGTCAACTCCAGAGGGGGGAGAGTGCTACGTTGGGTTGTGGACTCGGCTGCTAATGCCCATCTGGTAACAGCGCCACCTGATGGACAAATGTGGAACTGCAAGGCTGTTTCAACTGGGAAAACAGTTAAATTTGCTACAGGTTCACAGGGACATGTGACTCATATTGCTAACCTGTTTGTTTCTTTCTTACAGGCTGATCTGAAGGTCTATTTCGTACCTGAGATAAAACATTGCCTATTATCTGTACCTTGCCTTTTACAGGAGGGATATTCAGTGAGTTTTGAGAAAAATGTTTGTACAATTTCCAGAGGTGGGAAACAGCTAATAAGTGTTGAGAAGGATCAGAACAACCTCTTTGTTCTGGAAACACCTCTGGAGGGTGAGGGGAATACTGGGAAAGCCACTGATCACACTCATGTGTCGTGTGCTTGCGTGTGGCACAAGAGAATGTCACATGGGTCCTGTGAGGACATTCAGATGTTATCAGAGTGCACCAAAGGGTGCCGGGTAAAAGAATGTGGTCAACCTTTGAATTGCAGAGCTTGCAGAAAAGCAAGGAACAAGGGATTTAACCATCCCAGGGTGGAGAGAGTAACCACAAAGCCTTTTGAGCTTGTGCATGCAGACCTTTTTGATATGCCACAGCCAAGTCTGGGCAAGGCCAAGGTTCTGATGGTGCTGACAGATGATTATACGCGGAACGCATGGGCATTCACGCTGAAAACTAAGGAGGAGGCAACACAACTTATCAAAGATTGGGTTGCAGAGGTGGAACTAAGGTTCTCCACCAAGGTGCAGGGGTTCAAGTGTGACCGAGGTTCAGAGGTCACTGGGTCTGCTCTAAAGGGTTTCTTTCGCCAGAGGGGGATACGTCACAAGGTGACTTCTCCTCAGGAGGGTGGCGTGGCAGAGCTTAGGAGTAAAGCTCTGGTTCGAGCATCAGAGATTCTACTGGATGACTCTGGTTTGCCTCAAAGTTTTTGGGGGGAGGCGGTAAAGACAGCCAATTTCACGATGAACAGGTGCTACAATTCAGTGGTAGGTGACACCCCGTATTTCCTGCTTCATCGGCAGAAGCCGCTTGTGCATTTCTTTCGCACTTTTGGTAGCAGAGCCATGGTGCCTGTACCAAAGTTTCTGCAGCAGGAGGGTGGCCCAAGGTACCAGGAAATGATCTTCTGTGGATATGAGCCTGCGACAAAAGGGTGGAGATTCGCATACCCAGAAGGTGATCAGACCAAGCTTCTGGTCAGTAAACAGGCTGAGTTCTTTGAGCAGGATGGTTGGGCAAGGCGCAAAGCGCGCTCTGACGTTCACTCAGATTGTCTGTCTGACTCTGAGGAGGAAGGAGAGCCAGAGCCTGAACCTGCTGGTGGAGACCAGGTCCCGGAACAGAGTAGGGCGTCTCCACAGGTTGTTAAGAGAGTGTCCAAGAGTGAGCCCTCATCTCCTGTGCGCATAATGGAGAAAGCTCACAGACGTGTCAAGTCAGAGGGGGAGTCTTCTGATGAGGAAGACGCACATGCTGGCCCCAGTGGGTCAGAAGGAGCACCCCAGTTTGTGCCCAGGCGGTCATCGCGGGCTACAAAGGGAATTCCACCTGAGAGGTTTCAGGTCACAAATGCGTGGGTTGGTTTCGCACAGTGCGAACCTGAGGTTTGTGAGGTTCAACAGGTGCCTAACAACGATGCCAGGAAGGGGTGGAAGGCAATGGGGTTGAACACTCAGAAGTCCTCTCAAAATATGATTCGAGAGGGGGTGTGGAGAGAGGCTCAGAACTCACAGGGTTAAGAAGTTCTGAGTGACATCTCACATTTTGAGGCGTGGTTTAGAATACTGAGGGGAGGGTTTTACTGCGTCTCTCAGTGTGTGTGTTTGCTCCGTCGAGAGAGCAGCAGCCATGTGCGCTTTGTCGCCAGGCAGGAGATTTATAGCTGTTGTGTTTTGCTAAGGAATAAAGACTTAAAACATAGATAAGGAGACTGCTGCGTCCAGCCTGAGTTATTACCACACGAACGACGTTCCTGCTTCTGTTCCGCTGTGTTTACGTGCTGCTGAGTCAGAGGTCTCTGGGGGAAGATCAGAGTCGCGCAGAGAAGTGTGCCGGACCCCCCGGACTGGCTCAGGTTCCGGAAGATGCCAGGGGTCAGCAAACATTTTCAGCAAAGGGCCAGTCCACTGTCCCTCAGATCTTGTGGGGGGCAAGACTATATTTTGGAAAAAAATAAAAATTGAATGAATTCCTATGCCCCACAAATAGCCCAGAGATGCATTTTAAATAAAAGCACACATTTTACTCATGTAAAAACACGCTGGTTCCTGGTCTGTCCGCTGGCCGGATTTAGAAGGTGATTGGGCCGGATCCAGCCCTTGGGCCTTAGTTTCCCTACCCATGCTATACGCATTGAGCAGGGTGATCCATTCTCCGGCTCCTTGTTCCCTTCCTCCCAGGA
This sequence comes from Podarcis raffonei, assembly GCF_027172205.1. Lineage (NCBI taxonomy): Eukaryota > Metazoa > Chordata > Lepidosauria > Squamata > Lacertidae > Podarcis > Podarcis raffonei. The sequence continues at coordinate 34,504,414 of NC_070617.1, forward strand.
CTTCTGTAAGAACATAGAAAGACTCTACTGAAACAGGCCTATAGCGCACCTGGTCCAATATCTTCTTTTTAAAATATACCTTTATTTATATTTTTCCAATAAATAAACAATTTGATAGCACCCCTCAGAATTTCAATTTATGTTGCATATTATAGTTACTCAATACCTTCACCTTATCTCACAACGAAAACAAAAAGTTCACTGGCACTGCTGTTCTTACTCAAATCCTATTTGCATTCTAACATTTTCACACTGAGTTTTTATGTATTCTGTAAACATTTTCCAGTCTTCTTTAAAACCAGTCTCTTTCTGATCTCTAATTTTACACATTGACAGTTCTACAAATTCAATTTCAGCTGCCATTCCTCTTTGGCAGGTACTACCAAATAATATTCATGCTGCCATGGTTGTGTAAATAAATAATTTTATCTGCTTTTCTGATATCTATCTATCTATCATCTATATCTATCTATCTATCTATCTATCTATCTATCTATCTATCTATCTATCATCTATCTATCATCTAGCTATCTGCTCCAGTTATCCCTAGTAAATGTTCAGGGTTGTTTTTTGTTTTGTTTTAAAGTTACCTTAAATTTATTACCTTACCTTATTATTACCTTAAAGTTATCTTTTTCAACTCATTATAAATTATCTCCCCCAAATCCTTAGCTACTTTGCACATCCACCACATATGGTAAAATGAGGCCTCTGCTTCTCTACATCAACTTGTCCCGTATCTTGTTCTCATTGTGACTGGCCAAATGTTTGTGGAAATCTGCAAGCAGGACACTCTGCCCACCTTTGGAACTGAATTCCGTAGTTTGACTATGCGCTGAGTGAAGATTTTTCACTCTACAAGATCAGAAGGAAACACCAGCCAAAGAAGGAGGAACCCAGTTAAATACTGTGGGTTCTTGGATTCATTAGCTTAGGGTTACCAGACATCCCCGGTTCCCGGGGACAATCCCCGCATTTGCAAATCTGTCCTTGGACAAATTCTGTCCCTGGAATGTCCCCAGATTTGCAAATCTGTCCCCAGGAAACTTGGCAGCGGCAGCCTCAGCAGCCTGGAACCAGCCCAGTAGTGCAGTTGGCTCTGGCTGGCTCTAGGCCGCTGACTGCCGCTGCCGCCGCCACTGCCAAAGAGGAACCGGGGACGTCTGGCGGTACAGATCTCCTGCCCCCTTCCCCCTTTGTTTTGACTGATGGAGAAGGCTTGGGAGTTGTGGGTGGGCAGCTGTTGCCGGGGGGGGGGGACGACAAGGCGTACCATTTCTCTGCCGGACAAGGTGCAAAGCCCTTCTTTTGCACCCTGTGAAACATAAATGCACAGAGTTTTTTAAAAACTGGGCAATGGCACGCCGCTTGCCCATGACTCAGGAGCTTCCCCCGATCTCCTGCCCCCTGCCCCCTTTGTTTTGACAGATCGGGGGAGGCTTGGGAGCCACGGACGGGCAGCCATTGCCCAGTTTGTTTGTTTGTTTTTAAAAAACCCTGTGCATTTATGTTTCACATAAAGAAGGGCTTTGCAAAAGAAGGGCTTTGCACCTTTATACAATAAAAAGTTTCCCTGGATTCATTGGAAAAAATCTGGTAACCGTACATTAGCTTCCTGTTCGACTTGTTCCACTCAGGTACAGAATTGCAGTGTGGGCAGCGGGGGAGAGGATATTTGGAAACAATCAAACTCCAAAGCCATCTCATCCTAAAGAGGGTGTCTGTAGTGTTTATGATATTAAGAGGAGCAACAGGAGTGTCTGGATAATTGCAGCCATCATCAGTCAATTAGCTCTTGGTGCTTTCTTGTTTACCAGCTTCTAAAAGGCACATCAGGCTTGCCTTCCCATTGCAATGATGTAAGGCTTCCGGTTGAAATGTGTGCAATTTAGATGCATTATTAAATATATGCTGGAGCCCCAGATTGGTTTTTGCCAGAATAACCCTGTCATTTGTTTCCTCTTTCTCTCTCTTGAACAATTTCACGGTGCTTCTATAGGAGGGGAAGGGAACCTTTTTCAGCCTGGTGATCACATTTCCCCCCAAAAAAACCAATCTTCCAGGGGCTGCATGTGAGTGATAGGGGAGACCAGAGGCAAAAACATGGGTAGGGCAACAGATAGAGCTCTGACTTTCTTCCAGCAGGCTACACTCCAGTCACACACAGAAACACAACATCCACCTTGGCAAGCCAAGTTTCAAGGACATATTCCAGAGAACAAAAGGACTGACAGTGGCCACAGAGCTAGATGGATGAAGAATGTGTTCTGGAGAGAGGGTCATGGCTAGGGGAAGAATCCTGAGGGCTATATAGAGTAGTTTGGGTCTCTGTGTGTGCATACAGTGGTACCATGGGTTAAGTATTTAATTCGTTCTGGAGGTCCGTACTTAACCTGAAACTTTTCTTAACCTGAAGCACCACTTTAGCTAATGGGGCCTCCTGCTACTGCCGCGCTGCTGGAGCACGATTTCTGTTCTCATCCTGAAGCAAAGTTCTTAACCAGAAGCATTATTTCTGGGTTAGCGGAGTATGTAACCTGAAGTGTATGTAACCTGAAGCGCATGTAACCTGAGGTACCTCTGTATTTGGCCCACAGACTTGAGGTTCCCCATTCTCTTTTTAAAGCAAAGAGGACAGGAAGTGTCTTCATACTGTTATGAGTTGGGGGGGCGAGATACCCCTAAATTCTTAGATTTAGTAAATTTTAGGAATAAATCAATGCTTGGAGTATTAAGGGAAGCTGCCAGGTGCTGAACTGAGCAATGTCAAAAAGACAGGCCAAACCAGTTTTCTGCGCTCAGGAAATTGCCTGGGAAAAGATGGTCCATGAGCAACAAATTAAGAGAGTTGAATAGTGGGCCGCTGAGAGTGATTGACAATGCAAATACAGTGGTGCCCCGCAAGACGAATGCCTCGCAAGACGAAAAACCCGCTAGACGAAAGGGTTTTCCGTTTTTGAGTTGCTTCGCAAGACGAATTTCCCTATGGGCTTGCTTCGCAAGACGAAAACGTCTTGCGAGTCTTGCGATTTTTTTCGCTCCCCCCCTTTTTCTAAGCCGCTAAGCCACTAATAGCCTTTTAGCCGCTAAGTCTTTAATAGCCGCTAAGCCGCTAAGCCGCTAATAGCGCTAATCCACTAAGCCGCTAATAGGGTTGCTTCGCAAGACGAAAAAACCGCTAGACGAAGAGACTCGCGGAACGGATTATTTTCGTCTTGCGAGGCACCACTATACTGCCGGCCAGCAGAGGAGTGGAGCACTCCTCCCCCCTCCTTGGCCCTGAGGGGGTAGCAGAAGCAAAGGCCAATCGTAGCAGACAAAGGCCGGGTTTAGGGTTTTAACTTTGAATGGCGTAGGCTGAGGGGGAGGTCCTTGAGGCCAGTTCGCAGTGAGAAGGAGAAGGAAGGACAGAACTCCATGTGAGCTGGTGATGACAAGCTAAGAGGCTTTTTGCTGTCCTTTGACTCCAAAGCTGGCTTTAGGGGAGAAGCTAGAGGGGTCGGCAAGGTTTATCTTGCCTGGGCTGGATCAGTCCCGCAGAGATCCCTCTGTGGGCCAGATCGCATGCGCGTGTGCGTGCGTGAGTGTGCATCCGTGCCCGCGATTTCCAGTGCCACAGAAATGAGGCCCTGCGCCCTGCCGGTTTAGCGCAGCGCAGGAGCGGGCAACTCGGTTCTGAGGTGGCTTGTGGGCCAGTCAAACAACCTCCGCGGGCCATTTCTGGCCCATGGGCCTTAGGTTGGTGACCCCTGAGCTAGACCCTCAGAGGATGTGGGTACTCTGCAATCCCTCCATCTTGGTGACACACACACACACACACACACACACACAGTGCTTTTTTCTGGGGGTACGCAGGGGTACACATACCCCTAAATATTTTGTGAAAAGTTTGGCCTCATTGAGGGGCAGTATTTCAATATGAGTAGGAAAATGAGAGTACCCCTCAACATTTTTTTTAGAAGAAAAAGCCCTGTATACATAAAATATCATAAAGACACCACAGTCTCTGCTGTGCCTAATTTCTAAAGGAAACACAAACTCCGGGTAAGCGTCTGGAAACCCTGGAATCCCACACTGCCCACAGATTGGGGTGGCATGCAACAAGACCACTTCACACCACTGGACTACTCCTGCTCAACCCATTACTCTCCCTTTCAGCTTCCATGAATAATAGGGATATCTTTGGAAAGGGGGAGCCTCTTCTCCTAAGGTTCTTCCAGGGTTCTGAATAATGCAGAGTGTGTACACAAGTGCAGCAGGTCCCCAACTCCAGACATTTGCCTCCCATTTATGGAGGGCTGTGAGTTGGTCAATGGGCAGTAGAATTGGCCTGCTCATCTCTGCTGCCTCTTATGCAATTACAGTATAATTGCACGGGGTGGAGGGTGGGGTTTAGCATGCCCAAACAGGGCATTCTCAGCCTCCCTTCTGAGAAACTTTCCCAGGGCCACATGAACAGGTTGGCAGAGCATGAGCCTCTTAATCTCAGAGTCTCCGAGTCCTGGGTTCAAGCCCCACATTGGGAGAATGATTTCTGCACTGCTGTGGGGTAGATTAGATAACCCTCATTCTCCCTTCCAACTCTATAATTCTACGCTGGTGATGATGGGTGGAGTCAGAAGGAAAATATCCTGGTCCTCACTGCTGCAGAAAAAAAATTGAACTTGCAGCTCAGTTCCTGCCAAAGGCTTGAAAGTGTAAATTAGATCAGTATGTGGACAAGGCACAGGTTATAAGGTGCACCAGGTACATGAGAGATATAGATGCATAGCTAAATGCAAGACATTGATTCAACAAGTACCATGCCCCCTGTACCATCCTTTTGAAAAGCAGAGCGGGCACAGTTTTCAACGCAGCAAGTGGCTGCAGTGACTAACAATGGATACAACCCTGTATTGGCACAGCATGTTTCAAAGCATCCTTGAAACACCCCCCTCCCCAACGAAACAGCAATACTCTGTACAAAAGAGGAGGGGAGTATGCCAGGGAGAAGGTTTTTTTTAATAACCACCCCCACCTCACCCCACTCTGAGAAAAACTCTCAAAACAAGCAATCTATTACTACCTGCAGCCTGAAACGGTGCAGAAAATAGCTGCAGCATGTGATTCCAGCGCTGCTCGGCTATTATTTGTGTTTCTTGTCAAGGTAACACCCAGAGCCATTTATCAAGAAAGCGCAATAAAATCTGGGTGCATAACCAAGGGAATGTAGCTCTGGATGTGCAACAGAGCCATCCTACCGTCCTCAAATCAAGCCGATATTGGAAAAGTTTATTTGTTGTTTTTTTTAAACCCCACATGGAGCACTTATGTAAAAAGATAAAAACTTCTTCCATGGCTATCGAGTGCTTTGTGTTGTTACACCAAGCTGATCTCTTTTGAGACGCACACTACATTTATTTAAAAATATGCATGTCTTAGAAACATAGAATTATAGGGTTGGAAAGCACTCAAAAGGGGCCATCTAGTACAACACCCTGCAATGCACAGCTAAAGAATCCCTGTAGATGGCCATCCAACCTATGTCTGTTCTATAATAATCCAATTCTTCATACCCCACCATCCCTCAAAAGCTCCTACAGATCACTATAAAACAGACAGACCCTGCCTGCAACAGGCTTGCAATCTTAAGAAGACACAGCACAGAAGGAACATGTATGGGGTGGAAGGAGGAGATATGCAAACTCAGGCACAAGTTTCAAGAGAAAGCCAGAAGTTGTTGTGCTTGATGGAGTGGTCCTGCTTCCCTTCTCTTGCTTTGCTACAGCTTGGCAGGCATAGGCAAACTCGGCCCTCCAGATGTTTTGGGACTACAACTCCCATCATCCCTAGCTAACAGGACCAGTGGTCAGGGATGATGGGAGTTGTAGTCCCAAAACATCTGGAGGGCTGAGTTTGCCTATGCCTGGATGTATTGACTGATGCCAGGTGACAGTTGCTGGTGAGAGGAGACTGGCTTCTCTGGAGAGCTTAGTGCTAACTTTAACAGCTAGGCACAGAACGACCTATTTTGGGAAAGGGGTAATATTGCTGTGTGCGTATGTTTTAATCAGCTGTTCATGCAGTCAACCTGACTTTTTTTTCCAATCTGATGAATTTACATTTCCTTGCGGTAATCATCAATCACAAGTAATATCTTTAAAGGGCAGGTGAATGTGAGAAAGAAACAATCCATATCAAATGTGTCTCTCGAAGGTAAATAAAGATTATGAAAGCCCCCTTTTAAAGTTCAGCCAATCCAATGGCGGATGTTACAGTTTCGGAACATGTACGGTGGGTCTGTACTCTTTCCAAAAAGTCAAAAGGAACGTTGCTGCTCTGAATGCCAATGCCTCAGTACTTCATTTCTTAACATTTATTTTGCTTCTTCATCAAAACTTCAGAGGCTGTGCACACCCATCCCGTATATTTAAAGCATGGGTTAAGTTTGCTGCCCTGGGGCAATTCGTGGGTGTAAAGGCATCGGGCAGGAAGGAGAGGCAGGCAGGACGGGAAAACCCCCCTTGAAAAAAGCTAAGGCCGGCATCTTTCAGGAGAAGGTAGTCCAGCCTTCCTGCTTGCCTGACTCTCTCTTTCCTGCCTAATTCACCACCACCGATTGCTCCTTCGGAGGGGTCAGTTATGCGGCGTGTGCATAACTGCAGTTATGCAGCTTTCCTTTAGGCTAAAGGACCCAATGGTTTTTGACCTATAAAGCCTTAAGCAGCTCAGGACCGCAATACCTCAAGGACCGCCTCTTTCCATATGAACCTATGCAGACCCTCAGATCATCCTCTGAAGCCCTTCTTTGTGTGCCTCCTCCACGAAAGGTCCAGAAGGTGGCAATACGAGGATGGGCCTTTTCTGCAGTGGCTCCCCATTTGTGTGGAGACCCATAAGACCAATCAAAGATGTCACATTAGGGGTGCCACAGGCCCAGGGGACTACAAGCTCTTTCTATACGGCTATTCGGACTCTCCCCAAGACAAACCCCTCGCCGGACTTGCTTCACACCTTCCTTGACTATTTTCTGCAGTGGCTTCCCATTTGTGGAATGCCTTCATTAAACACCTTTAGGCGCCAGGCAAAAATGTTCCTCTTCAACCAGGCCTTGGGCTGATTGACATCCGACGCCCTTTTAAAATGTGTTGTGGGGGTGGGGATGACGGGTTTGTTTCTGTTCGTACAGTGGTACCTTGGGTTAAGAACTTAATTCGTTCCGGAGGTCAGTTCTTAACCTGAAACTGTTCTTAACCTGAAGCACCACTTTAGCTAATGGGGCCTCCTGCTGCAGCACGATTTCTGTTCTCATCCTGAAGCAAAGTTCTTAACCTGAGTTACTATTTCTGGGTTAGCAGAGTCTGTAACCTGAAGCGTCTGTAACCTGAAGTGTCTGTAACCTGAGGTTACCACTGTATTCAGTTTGGTGGGTTTGCAGGTCCTCTGTTTTATTACAATTTTAAGAAAGATAAGCTATTTGATCAAAAAATTCTGCCTGTCTCAAGTCTTCTTTCTGGTGTGTTGGAAATGCATGCGAGATCCAGCTCTCTCTTTTCAGCTTATCTCTAGCTCGATAAATACAACCGCTTATATAGTAACTAAATCTGTTTCAGAGAACACGCTGAGAATTGACACGGCAGCCTCCATTGTGAAATGGAAAAACAACAGCAACAATCTCTCTGTAATGCTCACTGCACATAGAAATGAGCATCTTTTTCATTGCTCCTGAATGTCTCCTAATGAGGGGGAGAACATCATTTTTTAACTGCAATCTGCTTATTAATACCTGATATCTTTATAAGCTTGGTTCCTCTGCTTCATTGTGTTGTAAATCTGATGGTGCTCACTGTAGGTACTGGCCGTTGAATATGCATGACCTCCCCTGCTGAAAATTGGATAGTAAACTAAAATAGCTTAAATTGTGGCACTTGGCCTGTTGCTTCACTCTATGGAAGGCTTTTGTTGTATTTCTAGTGTATTTCTAGTATTGTAATTTTAATACATTGGGGTGCTGTCATCGTCGTAATATGCCTTTACACTTTTATGCCATGTTGTGATTTTAAATTTCTGTGAGCCACTTGAGTAGTGCATAGACCAAGGGCTGCATAACTCTAGTTGAAAGCTATCAGGTGGTGCCTTCAGTAGCAAGCAAACTAGATCTCACACTCTTTAAGATGCATACAATCATACACAGAGCTGTTTCTCACTCAAGTTTTAGCATCCATTTCCCCCCATTTTTTAAAAAAAACCAAAGTATGTAAAAGAGAAAAAGCTCCTTGTCACCTTTTCTCTGCCCTGACGGTGAAAAAGGGGCCACATCAAGTGTAGAGTCAACATCTTAGCTTCTGCCTAGCCATGGTTCTGCTCTGCTTCTTAGCTTTGTAACTTTTTACGTTTAGGCACTGTAGAGAATTTTGAAACAAAGCCTTTAATCTTAACAACCCAGCTGAGAGTCTTAAGTATTGAGTCAGTGAGTGCGAGCCAGGACACCCACTCCTAGCAGGAAACGCTTTGGGTTGAAATTGGGACTTTTTAAAAAAGGATGGGAGCTGTGGCCCTGGATACCAGCTCCCATCTTCCCTGACCATTGATCAGGCTAGCTAGGGCTGATGGGAGTTGGAGTTAACACAATCTGGAAGGCTGGAGGTTCCTCATTCCCGTTTTAAGTGTAAAGTATAGGCTGTACCAGGGACGCAGGTGGCACTGTAGGTTAAACCACAGAGCATAGGACTTACCAATCAGAAGGTCGGCGGTTCGAATCCCCGCGACGGGGTGAGCTCCCGTTGCTCGGTCCCTGCTCCTGCCCACCTAGCAGTTCGAAAGCACGTCAAAGTGCAAGTAAATAAATAGGTACCGCTCCAGCGGGAAGGTAAACGGCGTTTCTGTGCACTGCTCTGGTTCGCCAGAAGTGGCTTAGTCATGCTGGCCACATGACCCGGAAGCTGTATGCCGGCTTCCTCGGCCAATAAAGTGAGATGAGCGCCACAACCCCAGAGTTGGTTACGACTGGACCTAATGGTCAGGGGTCCCTTTACCTTTACCTTATAGGCTGTACCACTCTCCTTAACAGGAAAACATAGAATAGGAAGATCTGGGTGGCACACTGCCATACCTCCTGCTGAGTAAATGCACCTGAGGGGAGGTGTCCCAGCCCCTTTTGCTTCAAGGATTTTGAACAATTTGGGCAATGTGTTCCTCTGCTTTGCTCATAGTCTTACGAAAACTCCCCAAGCGTATCTAAGCAGCATGCTGCCATCACACTGAGTACTTGAGAATGATGCTATTTACTTTTAAGGAGTGCAATCCACTTGATATGCACTCTGTGACTTCTGGAGATATTTATTCACAGAAAAGATATAAAAGCTGAAGTAGGATATCCAAAAGGGAGCAGTTCTTTCTAAACAATGGCAAATAATTATCTTGCAGCCCTCTCACAATGGATAAGTAACAACCTTGGTGTTAGACCATTCATTTGCCATCTCCATCACATTATGAATAATCTTTCTTTACCCCCTCCCACCAAGCGTCTCTGTGTAATAGATCTTAAAACGAATCCAATATGGACGCTGTTGCGATATTAACTCTGCTCATTCATTTTTTATTTTTTATTTTTAAATCTGATGAGGCTAACTATATTTTCATTTTTTAATTAGCTTTCCCCGCTGTTCATTTTTGGGTTGGGGAAAGCTGTAAAGCACAACAAGCCCGAACGCCTCTTAATTTGGTGATAAAATATGCAATGACACTTGGAACCGTATTGTGGCAAATGAATCAGGAAAGCCTAATCAAAGCCTTTTTTGCACCCCGACGTGGTATCAGGATTTAAATCTCAAAGGGCCTGGCAGGCAAATTGCCTGTTTAGGAGCCCTGCACGAATATTTTATCACTGCATACTATTAGGAATACAAACAATTCTTGATGCTGTTAGCTTTCCACTTGGGTAAGAACTTGAGAAGAGCCACAGGTCCATCTAAGACCAGCATCCTCCTTTCACAAAGGCCAGCCAGGTGCCTGTGGGAAGCCCACCAGGTGGACCCAAGCACAAGAGCACTCTGCCCTCCTGCGATGTCCCACAACTGGTACCCAGAAGCATACAGCATCAGACCACGTAGGGAGAACATAGACATCATTCCATGAATTTCTCTAGTCCTCCTTTAATATATAGTACCTTTTTACTCTATAGCAGCAGTTCTCAACCAGTGGGTCCCCAGATGTTGTTGGACTACAACTCCCATCATCCCTGAGCTCTGGCCTTGCTAGCTAGGGGTGATGGGAGTTGTAGTTCAACAACATCTGGGGACCCACAGGTTGAGAAAGGCTGCTCTATAGCATCCTCAGGATCAGAGGCAGCATCAGCCCCCAATCCTAGCCTACTAGTTGCCTAAGAATAAAACACAGAATTTCCGTCTCTCACCCACCCACACCTTCGGGAAATGTGATGATGTTGTTGTTCCTTAAAGGTAAAGGGACCCCTGACAGTTAAGTCCATTTGCGAGTGACACTGGGGTTGCGGTGCTCATCTAGCTCTACAGGCCAAGGGAGATGGTGTTTGTTCGCTTCTGCAGACAGTTTTTCCGGATCATGTGGCCAGCATGACTAAGCCGCTTCTGGCAAAGCCAGAGCAGCGCACGGAAACACCGTTTACCTTCCTGCTGGAACGGTACCTATTTATCTGTTTGCACTGCATGCTTTTGAACTGCTAGGTTGGCAGGAGCTGGGACCGAACAACTGGAGCTCACCCCATCGTGGGGCCTCAAACTGCCGACCTTCTGATCGGCAAGTCCAAGCAGCAAAGTGGCTTAAATCACAGTGCCACCAACCATGACCTTGACACTGACTCAACAGCACCAATCTGGGTCCTGCCACTGAGTCCAGAAACTAGGGACTGTTTGAATCTGAGCCCGCTGGAACCCTGGTGCAACAAATTTAAAGGTTGCCTTGGTAAAAGTAAAGGGTAAAGGGACCCCTGACCATTAGGTCCAGTCGTGGATGACTCTGGGGTTGTGGCGCTCATCTCGCTTTATTGGCCAAGGGAGCCAGTGTACAGCTTCTGGGTCATGTGGCCAGCATGACTAAGCCGCTTCTGGCGAACCAGAGCAGCGCACGGAAATGCCGTTTACCTTCCCGCTGGAGCAGTACCTATTTATCTACTTCCACTTTGACGTGCTTTCGAACTGCTAGGTTCGCAGAAGCAGGGACCGAGCAACGGGAGCTCATCCCATCGCCGGGATTCGAACCGCCGACCTTCTGATCGGCAAGCCCTAGGCTTTGTGGTTTAACCCACAGCGCCACCTGCTTCCATTGGTACAGTATTAGCCTTGGTACAGTAGACTAATTTTCACTCACACTCTCACACACAGAATCATGGAATTGCAGAGTTGGAAGGGACCCCAAGGGTGAGCTAGTCCAACTCTGTGCACTGCACAACCCTCTGTATCCTCCTTCTAAGCAAGCGAGAGACATTATCAAAGTCCAAAGACACATTCCAGCCAGGCAAAATCACTCAAGGAGGGTACGAAGCATGACAGTGATGTTTATGGAAAGGGTGCGTGGCTTTGAAAGAGTCCTGAGGGCCAGATGGAGAGACATGGAGGGGCACATTTGACCCACATGCCTGAGATTACCTTCCTCCAGACTACAGCCTCTGAGCTAGACCAATGTCCTTGCCCTGAAGGACCTCACATGTTGCAAATGCTCACCACTACAGACACCATGCCTAGCCAGAGAAAAGAGAGAGGAGACCAGGTGCTGGGCTCAGACCAGAAAATTGCCTCTTTCAGGATCCGCATTCTCCCCCAGCACAATTTTCTCTCCCTCCCAGAACAAGAACCCAATGATTTTGGTGGCAATGGCCAAAAAAAGTAAGTAGACATGATTCTGGGGATGGCGAAGAGGTTTAAGCCTTTGTGCCTGGTACCCTTATAGGGATGGGGACCACAGGGTCAAGGAACTTGGGCTCACTTTCACAGACTGCATATTCCTTCTGCCTACCATGACCATGCAAGTCTCACAACCCAAAAGTTTGAAAAGATCAACATAGTGCAAGGGACAATGGAAGGCTTCCAGTTTAACCTTTGACTGTTCTTTCACCAGATATGCCTCTCACCCCCCCCTGCTTCTGAATAATGCCCTCCTTTTCTAAAGTGCACCCAGTACAAATTTTCTCTTATGCAGTCACATCTGCAAAAGCCATTCTCTTTCCAATGAAGCTCTTAAGGAAAGCGCTCTTATTCTCTACTGGAAGTATCTCAATCACAGAAAGATGGAAGTATCTGAATGAAGACCTATTTATCTTTCCTCTGCTCTTTCCAGGCATGGTCTGTGCTTTAAAGCTCTGTCCACGCACCATTTGGGGTTTTTTTTGTTTTTTTGTTTTTTTGCTCCAGAGTTTTCTTCGCAACCCCACCCCCTTTTAAAACTCAATTGGAGCAAACAGCAATCGGCTGAAATGTCAATTGAATTGACATTTGCTCTGATCCAGCATTAAAGAGCAGCTTTTTGCAGGAAAATCCCGGGGGGCAGGGGGCGGGACACACAAAAACATGGACATGGAGCTGTTCCTGGAAAGAATGGGATAAGTGTGGAGAAGCACTTGGGCAACTTTGCTCTTCAAGTGATATCAGTTGCCTAAAAGCCCTCGGCATCATCCATTAAGTTACAAACATGCAATATAATAATTTATAATAATAATTTATTATTTGCCTGTTCTCTTTGTCCATTGAGTTTTCTTGGCAGGGATACTGGAGTGGCTTGCCAGTTCCTGCTCCGTATAGTTAAAGCTATGGTTTTCCCAGTAGAGATGTATGGAAGTGAGAGCTGGACCATAAAGAAGGCTGATTGCTGAAGAATTGATGCTTTTGAATTATGGTGCTGGAGGAGACTCTTGAGAGTCCCATGGACTGCAAGAAGATCAAACCTCTCCATTCTTAAGGAAATCAGCCCTGAGTGCTCACCAGAAGGACAGATCCTGAAGCTAAGGCTCCAATACTTTGGCTACCACATAAGAAGAGAAGACTCCCTGGAAAAGACCCTGATGTTGGGAAAGATTGAGGGCACAAGGAGAAGGGGACGACAGAGGACGAGATGGTTGGACAGTGTTCTCAAAGCTAGTAACATGAGTTTGACAAAACTGCAGGAGGCAGTGGAAGACAGGAGTGCCTGGTGTGCTCTGGTCCATGGTGACACGAAGAGTCGGACACGACTAAACAACAACGACATTAGTGTTTTCTGCAGAAGATGGCCTCCCACAGACAGCATCTCATCAGGAGCTCTGTTCAGTACTCCATCCTATTATATATCAGAAAAACAGCACTCCATCGTCTTTTGGTGCCTGCTAAAGATACTCCTTTTTCAACAAGGCTTTGGACTGGAGAGCCTTATCTCAGCGTGTACCTGTATTGAATCAGAAACTGTTTTTATATATGGCTTTATTGCAGATGCTTTTATCGATATGTTTAGGATGCTTTTGTTGCTAATCGCTTTGGGATGTTTCATGGGAAGTCATTCTTAAGTGAAGTACACAAATAAATAGTGATTGGTAGCAAAGCCTCCTTGTTAAAAAAGAAAAAGGCCACAATAGAGAACAATATTTACGCACATACTGCTTTTACTGCTTTGTTCTCAGCTGCCTTGGGGGTCCACTGGGAGGAAGGGAGGGATAGAATGATGGAATAAGTGAATGAATGAATGAATGGTCCCAGTGTTCAAAGTGCTTCATGCGCAGAAGCAGTAACATGCATTGACTTGGATGGCTTTAGAAGAGAATAAGGCAAATTCATGGAGACTATCTATGGCTGGTAGCTGCCATGGTTGTGCTTGTTCTCCACCGTCGGAGGCAGGATGCCTCTGAATACCAGTGGTTGGGAATCACAGGTGGAGAGAGTGCTGCTGCACTCAGGTCCAGCCCTCAGGGCTTCCTGCAGTAAGACCAGGCAGCCAGACTAGCTGACTTTTGGACCAGGGGTCAGCAAACTTTTTCAGCATGTGGCTGGCCCACTGTCCCTCAGACCTTGTGGGGGGCTGGACTATATTTTGAAAAATAATAATGAATGAATTCCTATGCCCCACAAATAACCCAGAGATGCATTTTGAGTAGAAGCACACATTCTACTCATGTGAAAACACCAGGCAGGCCCCGCAAATAACCCAGAGATGCATTTAAAATAAAAGGAAACATTCTACTCATGTAAAAATATGCTAATTCCCAGACTGTCCGTGGGCTGGATTGAGAAGGCAATTGGGCCACATCTGGCTCCTGTGCCTTAGTTTGCCTACCCATGCTTTGGACGGATCCAGCAGAGTATATTCTTCTCGTGACATATTTCTTGCAAGAACCTTGTAAAGTAGGATGCTGTTATTGTTCCTGAGCATGAGAGCCTGGCAGAATAGCACCTATGTTCACCTCCATGAGAAGCTCCATGAGCTGAGGTGATATTTGAACCCTTGACTGTCCAGTTTGTGCTGCTAGCCACTGCACCACTCTGGCCCTGGAGGGCAGGGGAAACTGGCCAATTTACAGAGGCAGGAACCCTTTCTAAAGCAATAATAGCTAAACAGATATGTTTGGGCCAAAACTCCAATTTCCCATTATACAAAAAATGCATGCTAACTGATTTAAAAAAAAATCAATTCCTAGAATATAATACAGAAGCAGGGACTTGCGTTTCACCATTAGCCAGAGATGTGTTAAATACCTGCCTAAATAGATATGGATTTTATTGTCATTGTCGTTCAATTTTAAGTGCAAGTTGCATGAAGCAGTGTTAATTGAAATACACTGCAACATTTTCCCTACCCCAAGTATGCTTAATTTGGCCTCTCTTTAAGCAATTCTTCTGTAATTGTTCTTTTTCTTGCCTTACTTAGCCGAGCAAGATCGCATTTTCGCACATTGATCGCCTTATTCAGGTGTTCAAAGCTACAATTCCCAAAGTGGTTTAGCAATCAATTCCTCTACACAGAGAGCTCTGGGAACTGTAGTTCTGGGAGAGGAATCTATTAACAACTCTCCACACAGCTTCCAGGATTTTGGAGGGAAGCCATGGCTGTTTAAAGTGGTATTATTGTGTTTTAAATGTATGGTTTCGATGTTGCCTCATGGGTTGCTGCTTTCAGGGCTATGGGTGGGCACATTCCAGAAGACACTAAAGATGTGGGAAGAAATTCATTTTCCTTTACATTTTCATGCAGACCTACTCAAGCAGCACTTCCAGAAACAATACACAAACATTACACTATCATTTGGAAATTTGCAGTGCTCTGAATATTGTGATTCGGTTAAAACACGTGTACAAAAATGTATGTACTATGCATTAAAATGCATTAATCATAGGAAATGGCATACAGGAAAAAAAAGTGTATATTAGGGAGAGTGTGCAGTAAAATTCTGAAAAAAATCTCATGGTTTTTATTTATTTATTGTGAAACTGATGCAGAACTATAACAAACTTAATCCCGGGGGGAAATGAGGAACTGGGGAAACTGGAATTGACAGATTCATTCATGCCTAGTGGACCCAGGATGAAAAGAAATGGAAATTGGAGCCTTATGTGAACATCTAGTCCTTGGAAATCTCAGACCCTGTGCCTGCCAATTCTAGGATCCAATGAGGAATCTCAGGCCGGAGCACACACAGAAAATGGCATGCTCACTAAGTTACACATCACTACCAGGCCATGAGTTTAGGAGTCTTGCATGGTCAGATCATTGCACATCTAGTTCAGCATTGCCTCTTCCAGCCAGCAGTTGATCCTCCGACTTTTTCAGGCACACTCACCTGTTGCTACTGGATCCTTTTAAGTCAACCTTTTTTAGGCTGGTGGGCACATTTGGATTTTCCCTCAGTATCCCCCTCCAACAAGAGAGAAAGAATCCTCCCTCCCCTCTCTCTTGCAAGGGATCTGAGTAAAAGTCAGATCTGGCAGAATTAATCTGTGCCTTGAAAAGACACAGAGCTAAAAGAAGAAGTGGGAAGTGTGTGACTCTTGTCACGTACTTGTCAGATGTCAGTAGTGGTTGCTCGTGAGTAACCAGGCAGGACTCCGACCTGTCTTTTACAGGCTTTATTTTGGTGCAAAAACTATTTACAGTGCAGAAGCATCAGTTCATGTCTGCCTCAGTTGCTAGCAGAATCCGGGAGTGGTTCTTTCCGGGTCCTCCAACATAAGAACTTAGTCACCCCCAGCCGTTTCCTTCCTTCTTTGCATTTTACTCTGCTGTGCAAGGTGGGCGACGGAAGAGGTGTGTTTCCCTCCTGGCCGGCCTGGCCAGGAGCGGTGCTGGGGCTCCCAGCAGCATCCTCTGGTCCCTTCCCCTCTTCCCCACTAGAGGTGTGGCTTTCCCCACCAAGAGGAACTGCTTCGCAAGATTTTCGGAGCCTCCCTGTATCCCAATGGCCCCTCTGCCTCCCTTCCCTTTTCCGATGGCAGTCCCCTGACAGTACTTTTCAAAGGAGAAAACATATCACCCCTTTCCACCACATCATTAAGCAGTGGACAGTGGTGGTGGGTCTCAGAGGCTTTGTGTGTGCCAGGACACGAGCTCAGGGAGCTACGTAAGCACCTCCTTTTTTAACTAGAGATGCCATAGATTGCACATGTGATTTTTTGTGTGCAAAGCAGGTGCCCTGGCTGTCACTCAGCTGTGGTTCCTTCCACTCAGTCCTGGTTAGAGCCCCAGCCAGTGTTACTAGGCACTGAGATATTGTCGAAACCTTCCCTTTGATACCAAAGGCATCAGCCCATATCATAGCAGATCTACACTACTGTCTGCTCCAGGAACAAGCTTTGGTGAATAATTAAGTGGCAACAAATATGTTTCTTCTTAATGAACTTATTTTGGTTGCTTGTTTTTGCAGCACTTCTGCTTAATTAAAGCACACAAGGGCTAGCTTCCAGGGGACTTAATTAACTGAAACCTACCGAGAGGTAAAAATAATCAAGTACAATTAAAATACACTAGGCGTCTTCTGGCGTCTTCCAACCCTCCCCTGCCTCCATTCCTTCTCCCAAGAATTTGAAGCTGATCTGTTATCGTGGAGCGTTTGCAGAGCTCAAAGCAACCCATTGCATATAACAAAACGGAGCTGTAATGGCAGGCATTAAAGGAAATGTCCCCAGGGCTGACGTGAGAGCTGAGAATTTCTAAGAAGGCTGGGGCCCCTTGGGAAATGATGAGAGGTGTGATTGGAGAGAACCTTTTCCCTAGCTGGGGGCAGGGCTGGGAGGCTGGATTCTGCCGAGAAGAACTGACAGAGAAGAAAAAGTTAAGTTTGATTTTAATACAGCAATTTCAAGGGTTCAAAATATGTCACATCCATCCTCTTGGTGGGATGTGGGTGGTGCTGTGGGTTAAACCACGGAGCCTAGGACTTGCCGATCAGAAGGCTGGCGATGGGGTGAGCTCCCGTTGCTCAGTCCCTGCTCCTGCCAACCTAGCAGTTCGAAAGCACCTCAAAGTGCAAGTAGATAAATAGGTACAGCTCCGGCGGGAAGGTAAACGGCGTTTCTGTGTGCTGCTCTGGTTCGCCAGAAGCGGCTTAGTCATGCTGGCCACATGACCCAGAAGCTGTACGCCGGCTCCCTCGGCCAATAAAGCGAGATGAGCGCCGCAACCCCAGAGTCGGCCATGACTGGACCTAATGGTCAGGGGTCCCTTTACCTTTTTATCCTCTTGGTAATTCTTACCACAGGTATGATGGGACCCTGTTGTTAGTCCCCATGGTGCAGAAGGGGGGTGCAAAGGTTGAAAGAAGGGTGAATTCATTTGAAACAGGGATGCATGAAACTGCCTTATACCAATCACTGTTCTTTCTAGTCTACACCAGGGTTAGGAAATCTTTGGTGTGGGGTCCAAATGTGGTTCTCCAAGTCTCTCTACCTGGTCCTCAGGAATCTCTGGAGAATCAGAATTCAAAACGACCTTAACAGATCAGAGAACTAGGCACAAGCTAAGAAAATGAATTTCAATAGGGACAAATGTAAGGTTCTGCACTTAGGCAGGAAGAACCAGATGCACAAATCTAAGAGGGGGCACACCTGGCTTACTAGCAGTACATGTGAAAAGGTTCTAGGGGTCTTGGTGGACCACAAGCTCAACATGAGTCCACAGTAATACCTAGTAAGAAAGCTTCTGGTTTTTTGACCTACCAAAATTACAAAAGAACTTGTTTGTGTACGCTACAACAGCCTCACAGACCTTATTAGCGCAATATTGCTATTAATTAATTTTATAATGAATGATTTTAGAGTGTTGTTTGTGTTGTACTTTTGTACTGTTTTATTGTTGTTAGCCGCCCTGAGCCCGGCTTCGGCTGGGGAGGGTGGGATATAAATAAAATTTATTATTATTATTATTATTATTATTATTATTATTATTATTATTATTATATTGGAAATAAGAAGGTGCCCCATCCAAAGAAGATTGGCAAGTAAAACTAATGGACTATGCTGAAATGGCAAAATTGACGATGAAATTAAGAGGAAGAGACGACAATGAATTTAAGGAAAAATGGAAGAAGTTTATTGCTTATATACAGAATCAATGTACACAGGGTTTTAAGATTACTTGTAATTTTACAATGATTGGATAATAGGTAATTGAAATATGTTATAAATTTAACAATGGACATGCAGCATGTTGACAAATAATGGAACCAGGGAAGGGATTAGAGGGAAGTCAATTTGTTTTGTTTTGTTTTTGTGTTGTTTTATTTTTTTGGAAAATTATACACACACACACACACACACACACACACACACACATGAGTCAACAGTGTGATGCAGCACTGTTATGTACTGAGTTGAATAGGATCCAAACTGCAGCAGTCTGATTGGTCCTAGAACAATAGGATTCAAAATGCAGCAGTCTGATTGGTCCTAGAACAATAGGATTCAGAATGCAGCAGTCTGATTGGTCCTAGAACAATGCAGCAGTATGATTGGTCGGCAAGAGCCACCCAATCCAGCTCCAGATAGAAGTGAATCCACAACCTGATTGGCCTACAGGAGAAGTCCGGAATTAGCCAATCACGTGCAGCCCATTGTGTAAATAATGTATATAAAGCAGATACTTTGAGGGGACTTCCAGTCCTCCTCACCACTATGAGCTGAATAAAGAGCATGAAATCACTTTGCGACTCTGAGTATATTACAAGCACCAAAACCCCCCTAATGCTATTATAGGCTGCATCAACAGAAGTATAGTGTCCAAATCAAGAGAAATTATAGTATCACTCCATTCTGCCCTGGTCAGAGCACACCTAGAAAACTGTGTCCAATTCTGGGCACCACAATTTAACAAATTAACAGCTTTGTCCACCCCTAAGAAATAAAACATCCTAGCACTTTATGAAACTTCATTTTCCCGAAACATAGTTCCTACTGCATATTTCCCCTGTTGCACAAAGTATGTCCAAGCGTCTGTTAGAATAAACTCTGCAGAGGGCCTTCTGAACCTTTTGAAAGAGAGGGAATTGGATCTTCTGCATGCACTTTGTGTGATCTGTTGTTCCTCTCCTTCAAAGATACACTTTCAGGAATTACAGACTACTGCACCAGCTCCCCTTGAACTGAACCCCAAATCCTTCCTTACTGAATGTCCAGCATTGCTATTTCACTTTGGTTCTGTTACGATGAAAATAGGATTACATAGATCTTCGGACCTCAAGAACAGCAAAGCATTGTCAGGAATGTACTGTTTGGTCTTGATGAGAATCACCAGCTATCATTCCTCATTTGGGTGTTTAATTGACAGTGGAATCAATGCAGTGCAGAGGGCCCATTGTTTTGTTATGGATCATAAACTGTTTCATGACTGAGCCATTGACGGTAATTTGATGGGATCTTCATTTCTTTCTCTCTCAGGCATACAAAGTACGTGATGAGGTCTTTGTTTAGCATAGAACAAAGCTTGAGAACACCAGAAATATGTCTTTTGATGGAAGGGCAGTTTGAGATTATGGCCCCAGCTGCACTATGCAGTTAAAGCAGTATCATACAACTTTAAACATCTATGCCATTCCCTAGAGAATCCTAGGAAGTGTAGTTTGTTAAGAGTGCTGAGGGTTGTTAAGAGATAGAAAGGAACAGCGACTTTTGTTTTTTTTATTAGCCATGGGGCGGGATTCAAAATTAGCTGCACTCGGAATAGACCAATTTAAGTTAATGGGCATGGTTAAGTTAGGGTCATTGATTCCACTGGGTCTTCTCTGCATAGGATCTAGTTGAATTCCACCCATAAAGTTTATATATAAACAATAGGCCCCTGAGCACCATTAGCTAAGGAGTAACAGCAGGGGACGCGGGTGGCGCTGTGGGTAAAAGCCTCAGTGCCTAGGGCTTGCCGATCGAAAGGTCGGCGGTTCGAATCCCCGCGGCGGGGTGTGCTCCCGTTGTTCGGTCCCAGCGCCTGCCAACCTAGCAGTTCGAAAGCACTCCCGGGTGCAAGTAGATAAATAGGGACCGCTTACTAGCGGGAAGGTAAACGGCGTTTCCGTGTGCGGCTCTGGCTCGCCAGAGCAGCGATGTCACGCTGGCCACGTGACCCGGAAGTGTCTCCGGACAGCGCTGGCCCCGGCCTCTTGAGTGAGATGGGCGCACAACCCTAGAGTCTGTCAAGACCGGCCCGTACGGGCAGGGGTACCTTTACCTTTACCTTAACAGCAGCAGAGGGCTCTACTGAGATGATCATTGTGCATATGGAAGTCTCTAGGTGAACAAAAACTGACTTCTGTATTGAAATACAAATTCTCCAGTCCAAAAATATACTTCAAAAGTTTTGCTTACAGAACTCAACTTCAAACAATCTAAAACAATAAAAGTTACATTCAGATAGTTGCATAATTTCTTATTCTGGTCCCAGAATAAAGCATAATATCTTAGATTACAAATATCTTGCATTCTGAGCTGAAACAAAAGCTCTGTTTCTTCTCCATTAGGCTCAGGCTGTCTGCTGGAGGCAGAGGTTCACACATCCATTCTCTTTGGTACCTTGGAACAAAGGGCTTACCCAACATGGATGCGTCCTGAATTAGCATATGCATAGACCTTTAAAACTATCTCTTTTGTGTGATTCTGAGCTGATTATCTTGTGACTGAGCCTGCAGAGATACAGTCCCAAGATACAGCCCAGTTAATGATTAACCTGGTAAGCACTTGTTCAGCTTCAGAGAAATTTTCAGCCATGCCCCATGGTATACAATACAGACACATTACCTATTTATTTCCATTTCAATGCACTTTAAACAATTAATTGGCTCCTGCCTGTGGTCTTTCCATGATAATTTTGCTTGCCATGGTGGTTAATGGGATGCAGGGCCAGACAAAATTTTGGGTTGATCCAGGAGGGCTGGATGTAAAGTCTTGCTATGGCTGCGAGCTTTATCTCAGGGCAACAGAACCTGTGATCCTCCAAAGCAATTTCAGCTGATTTGGGGGGAACCGCTTGAAGCATCCATTGTATTGAGCTATTTCATTTGCTTTTGTTTGATTTGCTCATTGCAAACAGCTGAAAGTTGCAAATTTTGATAATAAACCCAACTTGCAATGGGGGTTGAATAATTTTGATAGCAACTGTATTTAAAATATACTCTGTACCTGCTCAGAGGTCCTGCATCTTGGATTTTATCTTTTCAACTAGTACCTAAGCTAAAAAAGAACACACTATGTCCGTAGGTACTTTATATCCATCCAACTAAAGCAGCCATAGCCTCCCCTTTCCAGTGGAGATGCGCTCACTTTATCAAACTGCTTATGTTTGCGTGTCGGGGGAGGGGGAGGGGAATTAAAGGCACCATGTGAATGGTTGCTATGCAACAAAGGCCCCTTCTCGCCAGCAGGAAATGTGAGGGGCTGCTTGCTTGGTTACCTAGCAACCCCTCCATATAATTTCCCCCACTGCTTTCTGTGGATGTGAACTAGGCATGCAGTTAATCATAATGATATAGCTGTGGTGTACCTTTAAACCTTTCACAGCTGAAAATAAGCACACAGTCTATGTACTTGGGAGGGAAAGACATTCCTGTGCCCAAGGGTTGCAACCACAGCCCTTCTCCCAAGGTGCTGAATAGTGTGTGTGTTCCTTTCATATGTTTTGAACCACACTAAAAATGAGCTAGTCAAATGGTGAGTCAGGCACTTCATGGAAACTTAACTCAGGAAGAGTGTGAAGGCAGAAGCCTTATCGATCACAGACGCTCCAAGTGTCCCTATTTTCCAGGGACAGTCCCAGATTTACAGAAGCCATCCTGGTTCCTTATTTGATCCCGGAATGTCCTGCTTTTCCTTAGGACGTCCCCATTTTCATCAGAGAAATGTTGGAGTGTAGAGTTATGCAACTCCCAAACCAAGGATATAAGTAACAGAACAACCTTTAGAAGATACAGTGGTACCTTGGGTTAAGAACTTAATTTGTTCCAGAGGTCCATTCTTAACTTGAAACTGTTCTTAACCTGAAGCACCACTTTAGCTAATGGGGCCTCCTGCTGCCGCCGTGCCGCCAGAGCACAATTTCTGTTCACATCCTGAAGCAAAATTCTTAACCCGAGGTACTGTTTCTGGGTTAGTGGAGTCTGTAACCTGAAACATCTGTAACCTGAAGCATATGTAACCCGAGGTACCACTGTATCTGAGAGCAGTCCTGCATGGGGACTTTTCTTTACTGTTTAATGTTTTATTACGTTTTTATAATAAAAACATGGAACCTGCTTAGAGTGGCTGGGGCAACCCAAGCAGATGGGCAGGCTATAAAACAACAATAACAACAATGGAACAGGACATCCCTGTTTTCATTGGGGAAATGTTGGAGGGTATGAGATCAGAGGTCGAGCCTTTGCTTGTCACTGTAGACAATACTGAACTAGGTCAACCAAATGGTCTGACTCAGCATAAGGTAGCTTCTTACTAGAGGTTAGGGCTTTTGCATGCCGAATGTCCCAGGTTTGATCCTTGGCATCTCCAGGTACGACTGAGGATGTTCCTCAAATGAAAAATCTCTAGAGCTGTTGCCAGTCATTGTGGACAATACCGAGCTCAGTAGCTTCATGGTCTGACTCAGTATAAGGCAGATTCATGTGTTCCCATGTTTGATCCCCTGGTATCTGCAGCTAGAAGAGTCAAGTAGCAAGAGACCAAGATACCTAAATATTTTCATATTCTACATTTCATCTCAGGATCTCAAGACAGCCTATGTAGAGGTCCCCTGTTTTTACAACCCTGTAAAGTAGGAGAAGCCAATATTGTGCCTTCCAGATAATGTTGGACTACAACTCTATGCTTTGCAGCTGCCTCCCCCAAATCAAGTAAATAAATAAAAATACTTAATTAACTAACCAATTGCATCACAGATAACTTGATTCTGCTACCCCAACATAAAGCCTGCCCCTTGCCCAAATAAATCCTGGCTACACCCATGTCTAAGTCGCCTCTTCTCCAGGGCTTTCCCCAAGCAGTTAGAGACTGCCTGCCGGCAGCCTATCTTTGCTGCACCCATTTCAGCCATCTTCTGGTTCTTTGAGACAAAGGGAGGGGATCTTGTCTTAGCAGGAGGGGGAGACACCTGTGACTCCTCACTAGCCTGAATCATCTCTGCCTCTTGGTCTCCCCCTGGCCTCTTTGCCTCCCTCCTCCTACTCACCTCCTTCAGCTTCTGCCTCTGATTCTGGGCTTCTCTCTGCCATTGACTCTCCCGGCTCACTAAGCCCTGTTAACCTCTTCAGCTTCTGATGTCTCCTCTTCCCAGTCTTCTCCCTCTGCCCAGCACTTCCTGAGCTCTGAACCTTCTTCTTTTGGTGAATCTTCATCTGGTTCCTCCCACCATTCCTCTGCATCCAACCAGTCCATGACATCAGATCTGAAATCCTGCAGGTTTTAAGGACACTTAACTATTGGCTTCGTCTAAACACAAATCCCACCGGTCTAATATCCCTAGTGATGCAGGATTGTCACAAGAGTGCCTGGACTAAAAGTGCCTCTCAGAAACTTCACTCTTGTAGTTTATCACCACAACAGCTACTCACGTTGGGTTTCAGTAAAGCAAACTGTCTAATTTGTCAGTGCCTAAATGATATTGAGCGTCAGAGCAACTTGGCCACAATAAGGAAATTTTGCCCATGGTATGACTATTTTCCACCTTCCCATTTCGACTCTGGCACCCTATCTGCATAACCTAGCAATTCTAAAATATAGACATGCTTTTACTTTTGCAAGATTGAATGTATTGCCCTTGGCTGTACTCGAGGGACAATTCCAACCAATTCCATACGAAAAGCGCTTATGTCCCTGTGGAGATGGCAGTACCGAATCGGTGGCGCACGCCCTGCTGGCTTGCACTCTTTATAAAGACTTGAGGAATGAGATTATCACCCCTCTTTTATTGTCCATTCCGGGTCGCCCAGCCACTGCCACAGTGTCCTTTCTCTTGGCAGATCAAGATGAGCAGATGACAGCAAAGGTTGCAAGGTTCTCCTCCTTGCAAGGTTGCAAGGAGGATGGATGGCGGCTAACAGATTGAGGTTGAATCCTGACAAGACAGAAGTACCGTTTCTGGGGGACAGGAGGCAGGCAGGTGTGGAGGATTCCCTGGTCCTGAATGGGGTAACTGTGCCCCTGAAGGACCAGGTGTGCAGCCTGGGAGTCATTTTGGACTCACAGCTGTCCATGGAGGCACAGGTTAAATCCGTGTCCAGGGAAGCTGTGTACCAGCTCCATCTGGTACGCAGACTGAGACCCTATCTGCCTGTGGACTGCCTCGCCAGAGTGGTGAATGCTCTGGTTATCTCCCATTTGGACTACTGCAATGCGCTCTACGTGGGGCTACCTTTGAAGGTGACCCGGAAACTACAACTAATCCAGAATGCAGCAGCCAGACTGGTGACTGGGAGCGGCCGCCGAGACTATATAACACCGGTCTTGAAAGACCTACATTGGCTCCCAGTACGTTTCGGAGCACAATTCAAAGTGTTGGTGCTGACCTTTAAAGCCCTAAACGGCCTCGGTCCAGTATACCTGAAGGCGCGTCTCCACCCCCATCGTTCTACCCGGACACTGAGGTCCAGCACCGAGGGCCTTCTGGCGGTTCCCTCACTGCGAGATGCCAAGTTACAGGGAACCAGGCAGAGGGCCTTCTCGGTAGTGGCGCTCTCCCTGTGGAACGCCCTCCCACCAGATGTCAAAGAGAACAACAACTACCAGACTTTTAGAAGACATCTGAAGGCAGCCCTGTTTAGGGAAGCTTTTAATGTTTGATGTATCACAGTATTTTAATACTCTTTTGGAAGCCGCCCAGAGTGGCTGGGGAAACCCAGCCAGATGGGCGGGGTATAAATAATAAATTCTTCTTCTTCTTCTTCTTCTTCTTCTTCTTCTTCTTCTTCTTCTTCTTCTTCTTCTTCTTCTTCTTCTTCGCTGGGGCAATCAGAATAAGATCCACTATTTGACTACTGATTCAAAACCCTAAAATGTATTTTATATACCGTATTTTTCGCACGATTGGACGCACCGTACCATAGGACGCACGTAGTTTTCAGGGGGGGAAATCAAGGAAAAAATATGATTCCCCCCCCCAGCTCTGGGAGCAGTGGACAGGCTGCACGCAGCCTGTGCGCTACTCCAAGACCTTCTCCCTGCTTTTGCGGGAGGTGGCAGAATTCCCCCACCTCCCGCAAAAGCCCACAGGAGCCCCGCGTGACTCCTGCGGGCTTTTCGACCAGGAGGGAGAAGGGACTGAAACGGCCCGTCAGTCCCTTCTCCCTCCTTGGGGAAAAGCCCCCAAGAACCGCTCGCTCTTTAAAGGCTGTGCGGCTCCTGCGGGCTTTTCTAGGAGGTGGGGGAATTCCTAGAAAAGCCAGCAAAGCCGTGCAGCCCCTTTAAAGAGCGCACGGCTTTTGCCTGCTTTTGCGGGAGGTGGGGGAATTCCCCCATCTCCCGCAAAAGCCCGCAGGAGGGAGAAGGGACTGACTCGGCCAGTCAGTCCCTTCTCCCTCCTTGGGGAAAAGCCCCCAAGAGCCGCTCGCTCTTTAAAGGGTGCGCGGCTCCTGCGGGCTTTTCTAGGAGGTGGGGGAATTCCCCCACCTCCTAGAAAAGCCAGCAGAAGCCACGGAGCCCCTTTAAAGAGCGCCTGGCTTTTGCCTGCTTTTGCGGGAGGTGGGGGAATTCCCCCATCTCCCCCAAAAGCCCACAGGAGGGTTGGAGAGTAGCGGGAAGGCGTCGCACGCCTTCCCGCTGCCCCCCAATCTCTGGGGCTGGCGATGGGGGAAGTGCTTTTTTCCCCACCGCCAGCCTCGAAGCCGGGTTGGAGAGTAGCGGGAAGGCGTTGCGCGCCTTCCTGCTGCCCCCCATCCTCTGGGGCTGGCGATGGGGGAAGCCCTGCTTTCCCCACCGCCAGCCTCCAACCCGGGTTGGAGAGTAGCGGGAAGGCATCGCTGCCTTCCCGCTGCCCCCCAATCTCTGGGGCTGGCGATGGGGGAAGCCCTGCTTTCCCCACCGCCAGCCTCCAACCCGGGTTGGAGAGTAGCGGGAAGGCATCGCTGCCTTCCCGCTGCCCCCCAATCTCTGGGGCTGGCGATGGGGGAAGCGCTGCTTTCCCCACCGCCAGCCTCCAACCCGGGTTGGAGAGTAGCGGGAAGGCATCGCTGCCTTCCCGCTGCCCCCCAATCTCTGGGGCTGGCGATGGGGGAAGTGCTGCTTTCCCCACCGCCAGCCTCCAACCCGGGTTGGAGAGTAGCGGGAAGGCGTCCCACGCCTTCCTGCTGCCCCCCATCCTCTGGGGCTGGCGATGGGGGAAGCGCTGCTTTCCCCACCGCCAGCCTCGAAGAGCAGACTCTCCTGGCTTCAGCTGAAGCAACGCAAAGCCTCCGGAGCGCAGGCTTCGGAGGCTTTGCCTTGCTATCGCTGAAGCCAGGGAGCCTGCATTCGCTCCATAGGACGCACACACATTTCCCCTTCATTTTTGGAGGGGAAAAAGTGCGTCCTATAGAGCGAAAAATACGGTAATTTACTTTTTATTTCTAGTCTTTGTATATTGTATTGTTGTTTTATTGCTATGGCCGATGGCTGATGCAAATAAAGATTCATTCATTTCCACCCCTGCACTAACCACTACACAGTACGGCACACTGGCTCCCACATCCCAGCACTGGTGATGGGAAATACCTCTTCCCAAGCTGCTAGAGAGTTACACTGAGTTGCAGCACTTTCCCACCTGTTGCTGCCCTTGGTGTATTTACCAATGTGCTGCTGAAAAACATTACCATTTCCCCCTTCCAGTGGTCGGCTTGGAAAACATCAACAGTTTTCGCTAGGTCTTTTCAATAAAAGGCAATCAGCTATCCACCAAGGCATAATGAACACTAATTAATATTAATGTTTCCAAGTAACTAATCCACTGTTCATCTGGGGGACTTGCTTATTCATCACTCTTTACTCAAGGGGGATATTCGCATTGCCTTTAACAAGGACTTTGCCCCAGTAAAACAGGGCTGGATGGGATAATCTCAGGGCAGCAAATAAAACACGGTTATAGTTAATTAACATCTATCACTTTACGTCATGATTAATTGTGGATTTGACACCCAGTGCAGTAGTAGGTAAGATTTAATCACAGATTATTTTTGTTTGGCCCTAATTATTTTTGTGCCTGCTCCATTAAACATTTACTGTTTATTTAATAGGAAACAGTAAATACAGAAAGCACTGATGTTTGTCTGGAGGATTTGTACAGCTTAGTATAGGTTTTTCTGTCGTCTCGTATCACTTTGTGCACTTACTTCCCCCTGCCTATGATCATTGCTCCTCCAACTTTGCCACTCTTAGCTGCCCAAAAGTGTTCTGATCCTTTGAAACCACCATTATAAGTCTACTGATTTTTACTTTTTTGTGGGGGGTGGGAGGTGTTACTCCAACAAACAACCCATTGTCAGGTTGCAAAATAGGTAGCTAACAGAACACAAAACACTGTAAGCATATAGCAGGTATGAGGAACCTCTGGCCCAGGGCCACATGTGGTCCTCCAGACCTTTCTATCTGTCCATCGGAACTCTTCTCAGACACCCCATACCAGATCACACCATGTCCTCTGTAAAGAAGGGTGCATGGGCCTCCTAATCCCTGGCCAGAAAGAATATGAGTCCCATCATCCTTGATGGCTAGGCATTTCACTTGGGGCTGATGGGGTTTGGAATCCCAACCGATGGGGTTTGGAGTTTTCCACCACCTTTGTTTTGTCTCAGGCAATGGTCCCAGCTGGGGGACGGGGTTCAAGCCAGGGCAGAGGGCTTGTGCTGGTCATCAAGTCCAGGGATCACTAGAGCACATAATCCTCACACCAAAATGAAGCTAAGAAACAAAGTCTGCTAAAGTAAAAAGAAATATTATTAAATACCGGGGTTCCACATTCGCAGGGAAGGCGCACTCTGTACACCACATGCCCTTTAGTACTGAAGCTTACGTTCCTAGTTATTTTTTTCCACACTATCATGAGGTATAAACATAACTTTTAGACCCTTTCTGAGCTTCTCTTTCAGTCCCTGATGTCCCATCAATCCTAGGGAATTAATGAAAACCACCTTGGGAAGTCCTGTTTTACGTTAAATGTCAGTACAATATTTCTGTTGAACCTATGGGACTTGCCATGGTCTTCTCATGGAAGGAAAATGCTTCTAATTATACTGAGCAACCTAAGGAGGCATCTGTGACAAAAACACATAACTTCTCTCGAAACACACCTTTCTAAAATATGGTTTGTCTCAGAATTCATGTTTTATATTCAACTCAATTTTTGAAAGGATTGAGGATTGGAGTGATCATTCTGTGACATTATGAAAGTGAACAAAGCAGTATTGAAAGTTTTAGAATAATAAGAATAAGAAGAAGAAGAAGAAGAAGAAGAAGAAGAAGAAGAAGAAGAAGAAGAAGAAGAAGAAGAAGAAACAACAATTTTTGAAAGGAGAATTGCTCCACATCATGAACAAAAACATCAGCTGGAGAGGAACGAATCAGGTCAGTTCATTTCAGAATCCACAGTGGTTCCATCACTCAGGCATGCCTAGTTCTTCCTGCTTCCTTCCCTTCTTGCTCACTGCCCTTCCCTGCTCTAGTGTAAACTTCCTACATGCAAATCAGCTTCCTGTGGGCATCTCAGACTCAAGGTTTCATTTCTGGCAGTCACTTCCTTTGCTGTCAAAATGACAGCTCACTAACATGATAGGCTAAATTTACCCAGCATCTTTGCAAAGCCCTGGTAGGGCTTGATAATGAGTCACTGGTGGGTTTCAACTTCCTCCCCCACCCTGCCATGGTATGTGTGAAATGGAACAATTAATTGTACGCTGCATGGCAGTATTTAAATAATATGTGCAAAGGAAACAGTGTTGATACCTTTCCCTTCTTTCTCGGTCAAAAGTGTGAAGGTGCACAAGTCCTCGGAAAAGGAGCTAGTTTGTTGTAACAGAAGCCCTGGTGCATCTGGGATGGATAGAGGTATAAAGAGTGTCCCCTTGAGCTTGCTAGAAATGCAAGGTCAGACCATCTCTCTGTCTAGCTGAGTATTGTCTACTCTGACACGCAGCTGCTCTTCAGGGCCTCAGGCAGAGTTCTTTCCCATTGTATTTTAGATGGAAATACCAAGAAGCAAAGCTGAGGTCTTCTGCATTCAGAACAGGTTCTTCCCCTGCCCTGTGGTACAGCACAGCAAGGCAAAGTCCAGCTGGGGTGTAAGACAAGGTGCGGTCGAGGCTGGATACAAGGCAGGTGTCAAGCTTTGGGGAATCAGATCCTTCCCCTGGTGGCAGTAATCAAGATCAAATGAAAGGAGTGTTCTTACCAGATAAGTTCTTTAATGGAATGCATTGCTCTCTAAAAATGGCGTTACTCTCAGTTAAGGTTTACTCCCTCTGCCCCTATTAATCTACGCCACTCGGGTAATCTGTGCTTGTTGCCTCTGTGCTTTCTGTTCTCATTCTCAGAGTCCGTCTACTCCTGGGTGAAGGGGTGTGTGTCAGGAATGCTGCCCAAAGCCACTGAATTTGCCAGCTGTCTCTCTCCTGGTGTGCCCTCTTCTATCTGTTCCTCACCCAGTATTTCCCAGCTTTCGCCCTCTGGACTATGCCCCCCTGCAAAGCACTTTTTAAAATCAATACTGTTAAATAGTGGGTAGACATGGCAGACGACTTCTGTACATAACAAATACTGTCCCCCTGCCCTTGGGAAGGTTCAGGAGAAGGGGGCGGCTCCCACCATTGCTCCTCAGTCCAGTCCCTGACAGCAGGGCTCACACTTTCAGGAGCACAGAGTTTTCAGTGTGGATCACTAACAGAGAAAGGCTTGAAACCAGGGATGGGGAACTTGTGGCTCCCCAGATGTTGCTGGACTCCAACTCCCATCAGCTCCAGCTACCATGGCTAGAGACTATGGGAGTTGGTGTCCAGCACATCTGGAGGATCATGTGGGGAAGGACCATGCTTCAGTGGCAGAAAATCATATTTGCATGCAGAAGATCCCTGTTCCAAACTCCAGCATTTCCAGGTACGTCTGGAAGACAACCCTGCCTGAAACCCTGGAGAGATGCTGTTAGTCAGTGCAGAGAGTGATAAGCTAGATGGACCATTGGTCGGATTCCATACAAGGCAGCTTCCTACATTCCTACACTTCCTGTGCCGCTGATTCACCATCCCTGATTTAAACAAACATTTTCAGGGTGTGGTGTTCATAGAAGAAAAATGATATTGATGGATGCACAAAGGATATTGATGATGGTAGCCTTGCTGGTTTTGCACCATCTTCCACAGTGAAGGCTGCCAAAATATATGGCAGTGAAATGGGTAGATTTTGCATAACTTCCTTGCTTTTTGTCTGTCTGCAAGTCTCCTGACAGAGCAGAACAAACAAACAAACAAAACAGAATTGTTGATGGTTTGGCAGGGAGATGCATCTCTCTGCTTCCAGCACCTCTTGAGATGACTGAGTGAAATGCAGTAGAAGTGAGTCATGGATTGGTGAAGTGAGCATTGAAATGTAATCAACCAGCCAAGTGTCCCCCCCCCATCATCTCCCCCAAATCAATTTTGCCTTGTGTTTAAGTATATGTGACGTCCTTGCTGTATGTGCACTTTGACAATCTGGGAACGCCAAACAGGTATGCTGCAATAACAGAAGTGGGATTGCAGAGTAAAGAACATTATCTGTGTTTAAACCAGTTAACCTTATGAAGCTTACTCACAAAGGCAAACCTCGACAATTTTATATATGAGCCCTGATTTCCCCAAAGCAGATCTCCCACTGCTTGCAAGTAGAAATGCCAAATTTAATAGCTAAGAAATGTATGTTCTCTTTCCCTTAAACCCCAAGAGATGCTTAACAGCATCTTTCTTTTTCAGAAACTGGCATTCTTTATTGTTGTGCTCATTGGTGTCTATTCCAGGCTCCTGCAATGGATATTTAAATCAGTTTGCATTGAAATCCTATACATGTGTTCTCAGAACTGTGAGGATGACTGAATCTGTCAGTTTTGCTTTCTCCTCAATCTTCAGTTTGATTCTCTACATTTTAACATTGGTTTGCAATGTTCTCCCCCTGAAAAAGTCCTCATGATAGTGTTAGGATCCTTACTCCGTGTTTGCAGTCATGGGATTGTTTTACATCACATGACGGTGTATGTATTCATTCCACACAGTAGGAAGTGATGGAGACAGGATGTTTATATTACTGTGTTCCATGATGTGGGACTATTGTCCTTTGTCTTTTTCTCTTTGCTGTCTGATGAGAAAGAGGAAGGAGCTAAAGCAGAATGCTCCGAGTGTATTATATGTAAATAAAGTAGATTAGCCAAAATGCTGTGCTACTGAGTTTGTTACATGAACCGCTAATACTCTGCAGGTTCCATAAGTGTGCTGATGCCTCTTGGTATCAGTCGCTGTGATGTTTGGGCTGGAGAAAGCTTTTGAAGCTCCCGAATGACCGACCAGGAGGGAGAGAACATGCCAGTTGGGCATGTGTCTCTGCCAGGGTCCCACACGAGAGTAGGACAATCCTAACAGAAACTTCACCAGCATTTTAGTGCAAATTTCTCCCTATATACATCTTTGTATTCAGTTTTCCTGATATACAGTGAGGGGGAAAAGTATTTGATCCCCTGCTAAATTTGCCCGTTTGCCCTCTGACGAAGAAATGACCAGTCCATAATTTTAATGGTAGGTTTATTGTAGCTGTGAGAGACAGAATAACAACAGCAAACCCCCCAGAAACCCAGAAGACAAAAGTCAGAGATTGATGTGCAATGAGTCCTATGAAGCAATATATCCCACAGCCCTTAGGGACCTCATTTCTATTGAGGGCAAACCATCGGGTTCCTACATAGTGCCAGCGGAATCATAGAATCTTAGAATTGTAGAGTTGGAATTGACCCCAAGGGCCATCCATTCCAACCTTCTGCAATGCAGGAGTTTCCGCTGCTTTCCCCATTGCCTTGCCATACATCCAGGTTTTCCCAGACATTTTGCCGATTCAGCAAAATTCTCCCCTGACGCCATTTTTACACCCGAAAACCAGGACATGTCAGGAATTTTCCTGACATACGGCAAGCCTAGCAGTATCAACTGATGATTCAACTGGTGGATGAGCCAAGTTATTCTCGGACTGGAAGGAGCTTGCAGCAAAGTGTCCTTTGACGAGAGCTGGGACTTGCTTGCTTGGCCAAGCAGCTGCAACCTGCCTTCCATTTTACTATCCCATAATCCTGTGTTGGTGCAATGGTTAGAATATCAGACTAGGACATGGGAGGCCAGGGTTCAAATCCTCACTCAGCCACAAAGCTCACAGGATGTCTTTGGGCCAGCTACTGCCTTTTCCCAGTAGTGATGTATGGAAGTGAGAGTTGGACCATAAAGAAGGCTGATCGCCGAAGAATTGATGCTTTTGAATTATGGTGCTGGAGGAGACTCTTGAGAGTCCCATGGACTGCAAGAAGATCAAACCTCTCCATTCTTAAGGAAATCAGCCCTGAGTGCTCACTGGAAGGACAGATCCTGAAGCTGAGACTCCAATACTTTGGCCACCTCATGAGAAGAGAAGACTCCCTGGAAAAGACCCTGATGTTGGGAAAGATGGAGGGCACAAGGAGAAGGGGACAACAGAGGATGAGATGGTTGGATAGTGTCTTCGAAGCTACCAGCATGAGTTTGACAAAACTGCAGGAGGCAGTGGAAGACAGAAGTGCCTCGTGTGCTCTGGTCCATGGCGTCACAAAGAGTCGGACACGACTAAACGACTAAACAACAACAACAACAACAACTGCCTCTCAGCCTAACCTACACCACGGGGTTGCTGTGGGGCTTAAATGAGGAGCCAGAGAACCATATATGCCACCCGGAGCCCCTGGGAGAAAAAGGGTGGGGGTTTAAATGCAACTAAATAAAATTTAAAATTTAAAAAAATCATAGGGATAATTAAAATGTCAGGCAGCTTCCAGACTGAGCTGCCAGTGTGTTGGGGTGATGGGGGCAGCCTGGCATCAGCAATGGGCCTTGAAGCAAGCTGCCTATTGGGTGCTGGGTGCCCTAAAACAGAACAGGCAAAGCTTTGATTTTGCCTCTAACCCAGTGGGCTTCAAATGGTAGAAGGTCACACACCCAGCTGCAGAGCATCAAGTGACGGTATATGCACATGTGAAATGGCAGCAGCCCACATTGATTCATACAGTGCAGGTCTGGGGGCCAAATGCATGCCTCTTTGCCTCTTCGTCTGGCCCTTGGGTTCTGCTCAGGCAGCACCCTTCACTGCCTTTGCTTTGCACCCTCCTTGAGTGTTTTTGCCTGGCTGGAATGTGCCCTTGAACTCTCATCTCGCTTGCCTAGACGGAGGATAAAGAGTGCTGTGTGAACGTGTGCAGAAACTGGCCTACTGCCCAAAGCCAACAATTATATGAATGGCTCCACCCACCTTTGACTCTGGCCCTGCTCACCACAGGCATGTGGCCCCCAGAAGGATTTCTGGAAGGCATTAGGGCCCTGGGGCCAAAAAAATGTTCCCCACCCCTCGTATTGTGTGCCTACTGTTTTGTTCCTTCCCCCCTTCCTTGGATTATTTCACACAGCTACCATTTGGAATATGCACCTCGCTTCCTGTGACCTTCCTCAGGGGTCGTTAGACAATCTTTTCTCCAAAATGTAACCAAGCCCGGACACTCTGTTCCACAGCAGAGGCAGCCAGCTTGCACGGTCGCTCCTGCTCTGATTTATACGCCTCTCCTCCAGTGATGGATTCCATTTGCTGCTGCCAGCTGTGAGGCTGATGACAGCAAGTGTCCCATAAATCTCCAGCCTGGCCAATGTGCTTGAAGGTCCTCGCTTTCTTCATTGATAGGGCTCTTCTCCTCTTAGTTGCCCTCCCACTTCTTATTGCAAGGCTACTCCCTGAGCACCCAAGGAGCAAAGGATAAGCAAGTCATGGCAGCATCAACAAACAAACATTATGGAAAGGTCTTCTGGGAAAGTGCTAATCAAAGTGGTGGTCGGCAGACTGGCAGTGGTCTGTGAACCATCATCTGCCAGTCCTCAGGGAGTTCTGTCTCAAGCTTAATGATTTATTCAAGCTAGATAGCTATCCTGGTTTATCCTCAGCACTGATTGGGACCTGGCAGGCATCCACTGTAATCTGCATGGATTTATTATGGCATATGTTTTCATGGAGCACAGTCTTCCACGTCATGAGACATGCAAATTGTCAGACATATTTACACGCCTATGGTGGCGGAGGGGATGGAGAGCACAGAAGGAAACAATGCGAAGAAGAAGGGGCAGAGGAGGAAGACAAGAAGGGCAGCCAGCAATAACTAGGCGAGACCAAAATAGTTATAGCACAGTATTGATGATAACATATACATTCTGGCATTGGTGAACTGATTTATATACCCAGTGTGATTAAAAAGAACAAAACACTGATATGATATCAATTTAAGCCATAGGCAATGTAGCTGAGTTTCCTAATAAACGATGATTCAACAGTTTTGTGCTGGAACGTGCCTCTCTTCGAGATTCCATTGTAATTTCTATTTTATTATTTATGTATACTTAAAAAAATAAAATAAAACTTCATTACGAGACTTTGCTGGCTTGATGTTTAAATATTTCTTGTTCTTCTGAATAATATGACATAAATATGGTACCTGTACCTGAAACATTCGGGATAGTTTGAGAAGCAGTGTTCTGGGACTTCCCTTTTGATGCATAGTGCAAACAGTTGGGATCATGCTGTGAGCCACACTCCACTTTCCCTGCCCTGAAACGTTGATGTGCAGAGACAAAGTTCTGAATGTGGGATGTAATCCACTGAGAGCAGTAAAGTGCAACATTCCTTGTTTTCCTAGAGTGGACATGCAAGGGGATGTTTGGTCCAGACAATCAAAAACTTCCTGTTTCCTCCTGGGCTGGAACATCCTTCCTTTTGCATGTGACTAGAGGTGGGCATGACCTTACCTGTCCAGGTAACAAAAGGACAAGGCATGCTGCCACACATTCTCTTTTTCCATCTTCCTTTCGTTGTGTGAACTGCAATGACTGCTAGTCTGCAGTCACTGGGATTATTTCCCCACGGTGAGGCTCCTTACGGGGTCCTTGCTGCAGGATCACATTCATCCAGTGCTTTGCCAGGTGCACTGGCTCCCGGTGGAGTACAGGGTCAGGTTTAAGGTGCTGGTTTTGACCTTTAAAGCCCTATATGGCCTAGGACCCACGTACCTACAGGACCGCCTCTCCTGGTATGCCCCGCGGCAGACCTTAAAGTCCACAAATGACAATACCTTGGAGGTCCCAAGTCACAAGGTGGTTAGATTGGTCTCAACTAGGGCCAGGGCCTTTTCAGTACTGGCTCCGACTTGGTGGAATGCTCTGTCACAAGAGACTAGGGCCCTGCAGGTCTTGACATCTTTCCACAGGGCCTGCAAGACAGAGCTATTCCGCCTGGCCTTTGGTTTGGACTCAGTCTGACCCTTATGTTTCCCTCCCCTTATGGTTTTGATCTACGGGCTACTATTAAAATGAGGTTGCATTTTAAATTATATTTTAACTTGTATTTTAACTTGGTGGGGTTTTTTTGTAATTTTACTGGTGTTAGCTGCCCTGAGCCCGGTTCTGGCTGGGGAGGGTGAGGTATAAATAAATTTATTATTATTATTAGGGGTAGATCCACATGTATATATTTGTAACTAAGTCTGCCTTCAGGGATTCAATTGTGAACTGATGTGAGTAAACTTCTTTTATTGACTTTAAATAGGATTGTCATGTCTTTATTCTTTTAAGAGGAATAAAAGGGAACTTACCATGAACATACAATTCAATACTGAGTGAGAGGCTTACACAAGCCTGCAACCAGCTATCTGCTGTGCATGTTAAAAAGGGGAATGTAAACTCTGCTAAGTAAAGAAACTTGCTAGTGCAAGTTACCCCCCCCCCCACAGGTGCTCCATGCAAGCAGGAACCTGGACTGCATAGAGCTCCTGGCTGGATGGAGCACTTATATCAGGGCTTGGGAACCTCAGACTAAGCCAGTAAGCAGCCACAGCTCAGACTCTGTCCTATCAATCTGCAGAGGCTGTTTCTTCCGCCGCTATTGAGGAGGTTTGGTGCATGGTAACAAATTCAGTTGGTTTGGATTAGCTGCCAACCATCTAATGCCATTTATTAATGAAGCCCTGATGTCTCTCGTCAAGCACGAGGGCCATTTTGATAACTAAAGAGCCAGCTTACAAACAATACTTTTGTCATCCTAATGGTGATCAGAGCGACGTGGCAGGAAATCGTGTGTGCAAAGTGCCCTCATAAGGGAGCCTTTCGAAACAAATTCTGTTCCCCTTCACTCTCTGTTTAGGTCATCTCATTATGGAGTGGCTCTAATGTGCTCCTTTGGTCTTCTATCAGTTCTCCCTGCCTTTGGTTCGGGGCGCATGAGCAAGAGATTGATGAGGATTACGCCGTTCCCATTTTCTTCTCTGCTTGCATCTGAAATGGTAATGAGCAAGACTTGAGAGGGGTTCGCGAGGCTCATTTGATGTAAAGCGCAGAGAAGCGGATCCCCCTGCAAAGTCAGCTGGTGCCTTTTCATTTCTGTGCACAGAGATTAATGCCATCAAAACAAACATATAATTTTGGAGGGTCTCTCTAAGTGGATGAATTGCTTCCAGGAATGTTCTTACACTAATTAGACCAATGTGTGTAATCATGGCGCAGCGGAGAGAAGGAGCTGCCTCCTTCTCCATCAGAACAATGGACCATTTAGCATGCTGCTGCCTAATCAGACTTAGGTAATAGTGATGGGCAAGTTCCCTCTGGCTCAACTCAGAGAAAAAAGACAAGCTGCTTTGCAAAACTGGGAGATGGCGTGGCTGATTTCCAAGCTCACCCAAAGGTTATTCTCTATATTTGTTGTTGTTTAGTCGTTTAGTCGTGTCCGATTCTTCATGACCCCATGGACCAGAGCACGCCAGGCACTTCTGTCTTCCACTGCCTCCCGCAGTTTGGTCAAACTCATGCTGGTAGCTTCGAGAACACTGTCCAACCATCTCGTCCTCTGTCATCCCCTTCTCCTTGTGCCCTCAATCTTTCCCAACATCAGGGTCTTTTCCAGGGAGTCTTCACTTCTCATGGGGTGGCCAAAGTATTGGAACCTAAGCTTCAGGATCTGTCCTTCCAGTGAGCACTCAGGGTTGATTTCCTTAAAAATAGATAGGTTTGATCTTCTTGCAGTCCATGGGACTCTCAAGAGTCTCCTCCAGCATCATAATACAAAAGCATCAATTCTTTGGCGATCAGCCTTCTTTATGGTCCAGCTCTCATTTCCATACATCACTACTGGGAAAACCATAGCTTTTACTATATGGACCTTTGTTGGTAAGGTGATGTCTCTACTTTTTAAGATGCTGTCTAAAAAAGTATATTCTCTATATACACTGCATATACACACCAGAGTTCCCAGTTTCTTTCAAAATACAACAAAAGTCATGGGAAAACAAAAAAAAAATCTTTGTTTGGAACTGCAAATATAACAATGTTGGTGCTGGGTGGGCCTCTCTGGAGATGGAATTCCATCAAAAACAGTGTGCCACCACAGATAAATTCTCTCTCTCAGGTCACCACCAGTCTTAATTCAGATGGTGGTGGCAGAGCTGGAGACCTCTGAAGATGACTTCATTGGTATGTGTCATGGCCCCTGACCCAGAGATTTTGCACTGTGTTGTGGAGGACTATAGGGAGAAGAAGGAGATTCAGGATGCTTCCTTTTCAGTATCTTTTGTGGGACTGGGCCATGTTCAAGATTCGTGTGCGCGGCCAGCCATCTGACCCCTGGCCCAAATCTGGGGTTCCTCAAGAAGGTCAATGTACCCTGAGTCAATCCATCCTGGATTTGTTCCTGATGGAAATACATCACCATTTCAGTGCAATGTTCTCTAGTCTACTAGAGAATCTACTATACACACAGCCACTGATATTTGTGATGTGATTGGATAGAGGCAGACTGAGCCATAGCTGTTAGTGGGCAGGTCTGTCAGGCAGGAAGGAGAGGCAGGCAGAGCAGGAAGGCTGTGGGGAAAGGTCTGAGAGGCAGCTGCTTCTTCTCAGGAAAAGGTAGGTCAGTTTCTCCTTCCTATCTGATGCCCCAGCCCACAGGATCAATTCTTTCACACAACAGTCCCACTCTAGTGCACTTTCCTCCCCCTTTTAAATCCCATTTATTATAAAATAGGATTGGAAATCTCCTTTAAGAACCCTTAACCCCCACCCCCCAAATTGCTATGAGGATGAATGGGGATGGGGGTCGGTCCCTGGTAGCACAGGGCAATTCTGCCTGATGTAGGGATCACAGTTCAAGGCCCCAGGGTGGATCAACAGGGTCTATGCAGACTCCTATAATCTACACATTTTATAAAGTGATTGCTGGGATTTGGCTGTCGGAAACAGTGTTGGCGAGGAAATGATTTTCCTGGTCCGAATGTATGGCAACTCATGTCAGGAGTGTTGATTTTGGCAAAATTCCTAAAAAATAGCTCAGAAGCTTCAACTTTTGTCTCTGGATTGTCACTTTTTGAAATACCGCAACCCTACAGGCATTTAAATGTTATTTTCACAAATATGTGCATTTATATGTATGCTTTAACCTAACATATTTCTAGACACGTTACTGGGCTGGAGATTTGTTGCTGGAGCCCATCTGTCTTGGGAGTGTGCCTTTGTGGGTGAAGTTAAACAGTTGGGAGATTACAGCGGCTGCTGTGGCTGTAGAGACAGATAAGGGAGAGACATGTTTTGTTGCAGCTGGGGCAGAGGAAGGCATCCGGTTGTGTTGCTGCAGATGTACCATGGCGTTTCTTCTCTCTGTGCTCCTGGCAGTCATTCCTCCTCTGGTCACTGCTATGGATGCACAACCTGACTGTCTGTCTCCAGGCTCCGTGATTGTCTGCAAGGGAGGGTTGGCGTTGCCAGCCTTCACGTCACATTTGCAGAAAGCTTTGTAACTGAGTTGGGATGCGGGTGGCGCTGTGGTCTAAACCAGGGCTTGCTGATCAGAAGGTCGGCGGTTCGAATCCCTGCGACGGGGTGAGCTCCCGTTGCTCGGTCCCAGCTCCTGCCAACCTAGCAGTTGGAAAGCACATCAAAGTGCAAGTAGATAAATAGGTACCACTCCGGCGGGAACGTAAACAGCATTTCTGTGTGCTGCTCTGGTTCACCAGCAGCGGCTTAGTCATGTTGGCCACATGACCACATGAGCTGTATGCCGGCTCCCTCAGCCAATAAAGCGAGATGAGCCCCACAACCCCAGAGTCATCTGCGACTGAACCTAACGGTCAGGGGTCCCTTTACCTTTACCTTGTAACTGAGTTGGTCTGCCAATGGGCCTGGTGTTTAACACCAGCTCCCCATAAAACATATCCTTGGGGATCCTGCCATCCTCCATGCTTTGAACATGACTAAGCCAGCGTAGGCGTCATTGAGATAGGAGTGCGAACATACTGGGAAGAGGCTTGGGAGAGCACATCTTTGTCTGAGCACATCTTTGAACTTTGCTGGAGAGCTCCACTGCAAAATTCAGAGACATGTGAATGTCAAAGGATGGCTGAGTTTTAGTTCTCAGGTTGTTTTGGAATGAACAAATTTGCCTTTAAAAGTGAACTAAATAAAATCCCTGCCCTATCCCTATGCTCAACATAGGAAGGTGAAGGATTCATAAGGTGTTGACGGGGAAGAATGTGTGATAGTGTGTGCCCCCTACATGGGTTTGTATTTCCTTTTGGGGCATAATGGCTGAACAGATCTCTTTATATGCTCCCAATCTCTTTATTATTACTTCAAAAACACATTTTTTCACACTAAACAATGTATTTCCTTCTTCTTCTTGTGCAAATGGCAAGTGTCTAAACATT
Organism: Podarcis raffonei; assembly: GCF_027172205.1. Lineage (NCBI taxonomy): Eukaryota > Metazoa > Chordata > Lepidosauria > Squamata > Lacertidae > Podarcis > Podarcis raffonei. Next base: position 34,544,791 of record NC_070617.1, read on the forward strand.
TTAGCTTCTGTTGCCTGGGTCACAGACTAAATGGTTTAGACCTTTTTTCGAAAAGAAAACAAGCTCTTAACCTACAGAAGCTTGTCCTTAACCCACAACCACATGTGGATTCAGCATCTTTGTTGATTTGATTCTGCTCAACACTTGAAGATGTCAGGAATCAAATAAACACCAGGGAAATATGATGGATCAAATCCAGGTTGCATAAGCTTCTGAAGCACTCAACACATCACTCCCTGCCCCACGTTTCAGGTAACTGACAGAAACTGCCTAAATATGATAATTTGCTTACTTTCCCTTTCTGGCATAAAAAGGAAGGTAATATTCAGCAAAATGGACAATAATGCATTTTATGCTTATTTTCTAACACTGATATCTCACTGATACACCCCATCATGAGCACGAAGTGTTTGTTTATTTCACACACAAACACACCGTTTAATTGATAATGACAGGCTCTAAATGCTTTACAGGGAAGAATAAAAAGATACATTAAAATATGCTGGGGAAACTCGTATTTTAAAGGCAAGATGGCATAACGTTTACAAATCAAAATATGAGTAAAATCCAGCACTTTAAAAACAATTATACACAATAAACTCCTCTTGATGGCAGAAAGTGAGGAGGAATTAAAGGACCTTTTAATGAGGGTGAAAGAGGAGAGTGCAAAATATGGTCTGAAGCTCAACATCAAAAAAACGAAGATCATGGCCACTGGTCCCATCACCTCCTGGCAAATAGAAGGGGAAGAAATGGAGGCAATGAGAGATTTTACTTTCTTGGGCTCCATGATCACTGCAGATGGTGATAGCAGTCACTAAATTAAAAGACACCTGCTTCTTGGGAGAAAAGCGATGACAAACCGAGACAGCATCTTAAAAAGCAGAGACATCATCTTGCCGACAAAGGTCCGTATAGTTAAAGCTATGGCTTTCCCAGTAGTGATGTATGGAAGTGAGAGCTGGCCCATAAAGTAGGCTGATCGCCAAAGAATTGATGCTTTTGAATTATGTTGCTGGAGGAGACACTTGAGAGGCCCATGGACTGCAAGAAGATCAAACCTTTCTGAAGGAAATCAGCCCTGAGTGCTCACGGGAAGGACAGATCCTAAAGCTGAGGCTCCAAGACTTTGGCCACCTCATGAGAAGAGAAGACTCCCTGGAAAATACCCTGATGTTGGGAAAGATGGAGGGCACAAGGAGAAGGGGATGACAGAGGACGAGATGGTTGGACAGTGTTCTCGAAGCTATCAGCATGCGTTTGACCAAACTGTGGGAGGCAGTGGAAGACAGGAGTGCCTGGCGTGCTCTGGTCCAGGGGCTCACGAAGAGTCGGACACGACTAAACAACTAACAACAACAATACACAATAAAATTACATATCTGGGAAGGCTTGCTAGAACAGCAACAACAACAAAGTTTTTAGCAGGTGCTGAAAACGCAAAAGTGAAGGTGCTTGCCTAATATAAATGGACAGGGAGTTCCAAGGAGGCGATGCTGCCACACTTTGGTTCTCCTACTATACACATTTGTAGGCAATTCCCCCCCAAATGAACATTCTTGCAAAGCCGTTCTCCTTAATATAATGCATTTTTTTTGCATTGTATGCATTTTTCTGTACTGCTAAATTTGTGTGAATTTCAAAAATAGGTCTTTGTTGCAGTTCTCATGTTGTTTTGAAAAAGCGAAAAACTGGCAGGCTTGCCTTTCGATGCAAACCGCCAAAATCCACTACTCTGCTAATCAATCCATGGTCGGAGGTGACCCAGGGCTTTGGGGCACAGATCCTGACAGAACTCAGCAAGGAGGAGGAAGATTGGGACAAGACTGCAGTTGGCTCCACCTGTCATCAGATCTGGCTCCACTTACTGTTTTTCATTATTTTGTTTTTATTGAAGTTTTTTTGTGTGATACAAAACAAACCAACAAACAAGGGAAAGTACACATAGCACCTTCACTTACTGTTGGGCTCCCTGCCTTCCACTCTACATGTGCAGAACATGTGCAGAGGAGGGCAACGAAGATGACCAAGGGTCTGGAAACCAAGGAAAGGCTGAAGGAGTTGCGTATGTTTAGCCTGGAAAAGAGGAGACTGAGAGGAGATATGATAGCCATCTTCAAATATCGTAAGGCCTGTCACATGGAAGATGGAAACAGCTTGTTTTCCCCCCGCTCTGGAGGGTAGAACTCGAACTCAGGGCTTCAAGTTACAGGAAAGGAGATTCTGACTATACATTTGGAAAAAAATTTCTGGCAGTAAGAGCTGTTCGGCAGTGGAACAAACTTCCATGAGAGTTAGTGGACTCTCCTTCCTTGGAGGTTTCTAAGCAGAGGTTGGGTGGCCATCTGTCATGGATGCTTTAGCTCAGATTCCTGCGTTGCAGGGGGTTGGACTAGATGACCCTCGGATCCCTTTCAACTCTAAGATTCTACTAATTCTACTAATGGGCACCAGCTGTCACTGGGGAAATTTAGGGCCCGATTCTTTCCCAGGAAACATCGGGTGGGTGAGATTCTCTGCAGCAGTCTAAATATTCATTTGGGTTTATTTGCCAGCATAACAAAAATCTAAACGAAGAAAAGCAATGGAATAATAAATAATAATAATAATAATGTAGCTAACTGGAGAGTGTGGCATGTGTTGCGTATGTGCCACTGAACTGGAGAAACATACCCATGTTGGTATCACAGCACGTTAAAATTAATATCCTTCCATTAAAGTGGATAAGATGGAGTTGATTCATTAACATTGTCTTCCATCTCAAACCGAGATGCCTTTCATTAGAGACCTAATGGGGTTTGAAAAGAGGATCTAGGTACATATAACGTTAATCATGTTGCTTCTTCTTTATTGCGCAGCAAAAAGCTCCATTTTTGCCTCTCTTTTTTAATGATTTCTAAACTGACATTCCATTACAAGCTGCTCAGGGCTGAGATTGTTTTCTTGAAGAGAGAGAAAGAGAGAAAGAGAAAGAAAGAGAAAGAGAGAGAGAGAGCCTTTTGTCAGAAAGAAAATAATTTTATATTGATTTATATATATATTAGTACATTTGAATTAATATAATATTTTATAAGTATCTGCATATATTTGTAATATCTTGTTTGTCTGTTGCAGCCTCAGGTTTTTTGTACACCACTTTGCCATATTTGTAATATATCAGGTGGCATGGAAACCCCTTCCAACTTGTGATTCTGTGAAATCAAATCAAAATCTCCTGGCATAGGTCATCACACAGGGTGAGCAAAGCAGTTCTGTGCCAAAACTGGGCCTCAATGCCAATGGAAATGGATCTAGAAAATCAGCTTCCTCCAAGGGTGCCTGGGTCTGATGAAGCCCAAAGCCTGAACCGAACCAGCCCAATTTAGGTGGATTTAGCCAAGTCATGAGGATACACCCCCAGATTGCTGCAGGTCAGGGAAGTGATGTGGGAATATTCAGGGATGCAGGAGAGGATATATTGTCGGAGTATATCCTTATCCACCTTGTGTTAACAAGTTCCACAATTTCAGCAGAGTAACAGTCCCCTCTTTTAAATTTTGCAGCAGATGCGTTTTGCTCAGGCTCGCTAAAGCCTCTATAATAACTGTTCTGGTATTTCCCACTTATTCCCCCATAAAAGATAAGACACGACACAGTTTTCTACAAAAGTATAAAAAGAGTTTACTTACATTCTGTTCACAATCAGATCCCAGAAGGCAGACTTAGCTTAGAAAAGGAACATGCGCTTGGAAACTATTGCATAAGAAGACAGTCCCTTTGTCCTCTCTTGGCTGGAGGCCAAGAGAGCATCTTTGGCTAAGCAGATGTTGTTTCTTCGATGCATGTAGTGAAAGAGAGAGAGATGGCTGCCCTGTCCTGTGCTTTTGTCATTACCTGCACAGGTGAGGCCACACGCACCTCTAGTCACATGCAGAGGAAGCCTGTCCCAGCCCAGAAGGAAACAGGAAGTTTACCTGCTGGCTGGACAAACATCCTTCCCCATGCGCAAACATGTTCACTCTAGGAATGTTGTACTTGACTGCTCCTGTGTTTCACATCCCACAAGTGACTGGCAAATCAACACCCAGCAGGATTGAGCCCTCTGCTCACAAGCTGAAGAGTGGTGGGTTCAATCCCGCTTGCTGCCTTTGCTGCAGGAAAAGCACTGGCGAAGCAGCATCCAGAAGGATTGAACCCACCTGCACAGTTAGGGGGTGGCTGTGCATAGCCTTAATGCACACTCCTTTCGTGATCTGAGGCTGCATGCCTCTGAATGCCAGTTACTTGAGAACAACAGTAGGACAGAGTTATTCCCCCTTGTCATGTTTGTGGAATCCCCAGGGACATCTGGTTGGTCCCTGTGGGAAAGAGCTTCCTAGACTGGTTTCTGGTCTGCATTAGCATTCACATGGCTTTCCTTATGTTCTTATGCAACATTATTTGTGCAGCTGAGCCTTGAGATCTTAATAAAGGTCACATTTTTAATAAGTAGCAGGTGGAGTTTGAAGAGATGTCTCCTATAAACTTTATTTTTATTATTAAAGAAATCACACACCTTGTAAGAGTATTGCTTTGTGTTCCGTTGAATCTGCTGCCTATCGTGTTCTTTTTGTTGTTCCTGAACCAAAAGTGAGCAAAAGAAACTCTTATTAAGGGTAGTTTTTTTAAAAAAAGTGTGTGCGTGGTACAGAGTCAAGCCAGAAAAAAATGATATGAAAAATATCTGTTAAATCCCAAATTAAATTTCCCCTTCTGAGTCATCTGCATTTGAAATTTACTGTTTGAAAGACGATAGATCATAGCTACCATTTGCTGAATCTTATATTTATCATTTACCAGTTTGCATTGGGAATTCTAGAAAAGGAGCAGAAGAAGAAAAGGGCGGCAGAGGGGAGATGTGAGCCAAACTTCTGCCCTAACATGGATTTTGACCCACTTTCCCCAAAGCAGACTTTTCCAACCTTCATTCTCCAGATGTTGCTGGACTCCCCTCCTTCTCTGACCATTGGCCAAGCTGGCTCAGCTGATGTGATTTGGAGCCCAATAATGGCAGGGGATCCGACCACTGCCATATGGCCCAGAAAAGGTTGCCCAGAAAAGAATGTGGACCTCAGGGCTGGATCTTGACACATCAAAAATGTGATTCAGTTAAATGCATTGTAAACTTCATAAAGGGAAATCCTGTTGGCGAAAGATGGGACTCCACAGCGCCATCTGGTGTCACAGTGTTATAACGCATATAAAGCGCTTTTTCTTTACTAGTATAGCTGAGTCCCTGGTCTAGATGAATAACTAAAAATGGAAGGAGAATAGGTGCAGCAGCTGCACCACATATAAAATTTGCTGGAGAAGGGTTGGAGACACTGAGATAGTTAATTGAAATGCAGTTGGAGGATGGTTGGCAGCTAACAGATTGAGGTTGAATCCTGACAAGACAGAAGTACTGTTTTGGGGAGACAGGAGGTGGGTGGGTGTGGAGGACTCCCTGGTCCTGAATGGGGTAACTGTGTCCCTGAAGGACCAAGTGTACAGCCTGGGAGTCATTTCGGACTCACAGCTGTCCATGGAGGCGCAGGTCAATTCTGTGTCCAGGGCAGCTGTTTACCAGCTCCATCTGGTACGCAGGCTGAGACCCTACCTGCCCACAGACTGCCTCGCCAGAGTGGTGCATGCTCTGGTTATCTCCCGCTTGGACTACTGCAATGCGCTCTACATGGGGCTACCTTTGAAGGTGACCCGGAAACTACAACTAATCCAGAATGCAGCAGCTAGACTGGTGACTGGGAGTGGCCGCCGAGACCACATAACTTACATTGGCTCCCAGTACGTTTCGGAGCACAATTCAAAGTGTTGGTGCTGACCTTTAAAGCCCTAAATGGCCTCAGTCTAGTATATCTGAAGGAGCATCTCCAACCCCATTGTTCTACCCGGACACTGAGGTCCAGCGCCGAGGGCCTTCCGGCGGTTCCCTCACTGCAAGAAGCCAAGTTACAGGGAACCAGGCAGAGGGCCTTCTTGGTAGTGGTGCCCTCCCCGTGGAACGCCCTCCCACCAGATGTCAAAGAGAACAACAACTACCAGACTTTTAGAATACTTTTAGAATACATCTGAAGGCAGCTCTGTTTAGGAAAGCTTTTAATGTTTGTATTACAGTATTTTAATATTTTGTTGGAAGCCACCACCAGTGGCTGGGGAAGCCCAGCCAGATGGGCGGGGTATAATTAATAATTAATAATAATAATAATAATAATAATAATAATAATAATAATAATTATTATTATTATTATTATTATTATTAACAACTGAGGTCTAGCTCCAAGGGCCTTCCTGTGGTTCCCTCATTGAGAGATATGAGGTTACAGAGAACCAGGCAGAGGGCCTTCTTGGTAATGGCACCTGCGCTGTGGCATGCTCTCCCATCAGATGTCAAAGAGTTAAACAATTATACAACCTTCCATAGACATCTGAAGGCAGCCTTATATTGGGAAGCTTTTAATGTGCGATGTTCTGTTGTGTTTTTGTATACTCTGTTGGAAGCCACCCAGAGTGGCTGGGGCAATCCAGTAAGATGGGCAGGGCACAAAAATAAATTATTATTGTTGTTATTAGTTGTGGCACAAGTTCAATCCACATTTTGTTCCGCAGTGTGGAGGAATAACCAGGTTGTACATTTATCGCGCATGCTTTTTAAGTATGATGTCACATAATATAAGCTTGGGGAAAAATGACCCTCTAGAGCCCTTCCAATTCCAAATTCAGCATTTCTAGCCATCCTTGACAAATCACCACCTATTTTTCACAGAGCCTCATTACTGCATGGATTAATCGGTTGCTCAAATTGTGTTCTTTCCCTGATTTTTTGGCCATTCTCCATCACTCTCGCTGGACTGAGCTGTCTGCAGAGATCTAACTAGTGAGACCAATTTCTTATCCTTATTAGCTAAGCATAGCAATAATAAAATATGTAGACCACACACTTTCTCTGCCTTTGCCAGGATTAAACGCTTCCTAGTGTCTCAGCCACAGGGAAGTATTCATGAATTTCTGTCAGTGTGTTTTGAAGGCCTCAGAAAAGTGAACTCGCGGGGGACTTCCGGGTTGGCGCCATCGCCGAATGGCGGACTCCCTCCGAGCTCCGGAGGGAGCCTGCTCGGCAGGGGCTGGGTCCTACCGCATCGGCGACGCGGGGACCCTTAAAAACCACGGCCACGGAGGCCGTGGACATGGAGACTCGGCTGGCACTGCTAGCGCCCTCCCGACTCGTGAAGGAGCCTTTTTAAAGGCTACGGATTGGGTGCCGGGGAGAAGCGTGGTGCTTTGAGTCCTCTGCTATCCCTGCCGAGCGAAGCCGCATGCCATCCGGCGGAGAGCGCTGACTTCTTCCATTGAGAATTCGGATTTGTAACAACAACCCGTGAGTAATTTGGAAACCGGGTTTAAAAGGAGAAAAAAAGAATTTTTTTTTCGGATTTGATACGAGCGGGGGGGGGATCCAAAAAGGAAGTCAGTCCCCCTCCCTACTGTAAACCTTCCAAAACAAGGACTGGGAAACCAAGGTCCAAAAAGAATTGAATTGCTGATAAGAACTAAGAATTCCACGATGGGAAACTACAAGAACTGTGCTGGAGGAAGAATTGAGGGAGAAGGAAAATGTAACCCCCCCCCTGGGAACCGGGGTGATTGAGGAGAGAGCCTGGCGAAAAGCGAAGGAGATTTTGACAGCTGTCAAAGTAGCTGTCAAAGTCCGAAATTTAAAGAGGACTTGATTATGAGGACTTTGCTGGTTAAGTTTGCTACAATTTGTTACAATTTGTCAAAACTTGGATATAAAATGGCGAAAACATGGATAACAATCGGACTTTTGGACTAGAGAAAACAAAGTTATAACAATCCCCCTAGAGGAGTTTCGGGACATTACAAAGAAGGTCGTAAGTGGAAAAATACCATTGGAATTCTACAGGACTGGTTATCTTCTGGGAAAGCTGCGAAACGGAAACAATATTGTGTCTACAGGGTGTTTAGCTAAACAATAGAATTTTCTATTGAAGAAAGGAAGGGACTGAACGTATGTTTTTGTTCCTGAATAACAATAATCCCTGCAGACCTACTAAACTTCTGAATTAGAACGTTTTGGCAGCGGAACAAGAGGAAACTGGACTACAACTTGGAAAGAACAATGGGGGGAGCTTTATTAAAGATTGGAAATTAAATGGTTTAAAAATAACTTTAAAAATAATTATAAAAAGAAAAAAGCCAGCAAGGAATCGGGGGGAAAATGTGATTTATGGACTTTAAGAATTCCAGGCAGACAATATGGATTAGTGGTCAGGGGGAAATTAAACCGGGGACGGGGGGGGGGGAGAACTAGAATCCAAAGGCTTGTCAACTATTTTTTGAATTGGCTTTTTTTCATTTACTATACTTTTTATTTCTTGTTTCTTATTTCTTTATTGTGTGAGGTGTCTTTATCACTAAAAAAAAGGGGAAATTGTGGAATGGAAAGGGGGTGGGCCCTGGGGAGAGAACTCTTGTCTTTTATTAAGGGTACTGGTGAGGACTGAATAATTTTAAATTTAAATTTGAATAATGGTTTAAACAAATTAAGTTTTAATTAGAACTGAGAACTTGTGGAGCCAACAATATGATAGGGGAATATGGTAGGGGTGGGGGAAGGAGGGAGTCCCGGAAAGAGGGTGTTTGAAAAGAAGGCTTTGAATGTATTCTATTCTTTTTCTTTCTGTATCTCTGAAAATCTTAATAAATATTATTTAAAAAAAAAAAAGAAAAGTGAACTCGCGGCTCCATCTGTGCTGGTGGGCTCCAGAGTGCCTTAGGAATCTCAAACTTCCTTTAGATCACTTTTCATTAGAATGCTGAATTCCAGTCAAGGTCTTTGTGTCCAGATCACCAACTTTTTAATAGCTTCTTCTTCTTCTAGGATAAAAAGTTCTGTCTCTAAGTGTTTTTCTGGCTCCCAGTGTTTGGGGGATAAAATGAATTGAAAATCTCACAGGAATAGGAAAAAAACACCCTAAAAACAGTGCGATTTTTTTCCTCCCAGACATCGGATGAAGGTTAAGCAGGTGTCCAAAAGTGTACAGCAAAGGCACCTGTCTGATGGCAAATGGCAGGGAGTTCCGAAGTGTAGGAATTCCCTGCCTATTGATTTCTTACAAGCACAGAAGGAGTATGATGTGGTACCAGTGCGTTCTGTGGATTGAAGTTGCTGAGGGGCATATATGAGGAAAGACCCTTTGGCTGTGAGTGCTGGAAGACCTGCTCCCTGTCTTTCAGGCCTTTTTCCACTTGGGTGGGGGGCTGATTCATAGATTCATAGCATTGTAGAGTAGAAGGAAGCAATGCTTCTGTATATCAGCTGCTGGAAACCACAAGGAGGAAGTGTAACTCTTGTGCTCAGGTCTTGCTTGCTGGTTTCCCACAGGATTCTGGTTGGCCACTGTGAGGATGGTGGGCTAGATGAGCCTTTGGCTTGATCCATAGTTTTGTCAGTGGGGTATTGTCAGGGTACTGCCATCAAAAGGGGGGAGGGGGGCAGAAGCGTACAGGGAGGCTCCAACGTTGCTGAGCAGTGACACTTCGTCAGGGAGTGGTGAGAGTGAAGTCTCCGGTGAAACGGATAGGGAAAGGAGAGGGCGAAGTGAGGCAAAAACTCACAGAGGTTACTGTGAGCCCTAGCACTGCTCCCAGCCAGGCTGATAGGGAAACAGACATGCAGCTTCCGTCACCTAGTTTTCACAAGGGGGTCAAACGTAAAGAAAGGAGGCAGAGACTCAGGGTGTCTAAGTTCTTATGCTGGGGGGGGGGTGACAAGAAGAACCCACTCCCGGAATCTGCAAGTGACTGAGACGGACAAGAACTTTGGGTTCCTGCACTGTACATGTTGTTGTTGTTTAGTCGTTTAGTCGTGTCCGACTCTTCGTGACTCCATGTACCAGAGCACGCCAGGCACTTCTATCTTCCACTGCCTCCCGCAGTTTGGTCAAACTCATGCTGGTAGCTTTGAGAACACTGTCCTACCATCTCGTCCTCTGTCGTCCCCTTCTCCATGTGCCCTCCATCTTTCCCAACATCAGGGTCTTTTCCAGGGAGTCTTCTCTTCTCATGAGGTGGCCAAAGTATTGGAGCCTCAGCTTCAGGATCTGTCCTTCCAGTGAGCACTCAGGGCTGATTTCCTTAAGAATGGATAGGTTTGATCTTCTTGCAGTCCATGGGACTCTCAAGAGTCTCCTCCAGCACCAAAATTCAAAAGTATCAATTCTTCGGCGATCAGCCTTCTGTACATAGTTTGCACTTAATAAAACCTGTAAAAGACAGGTTGGAGTCCTGGCTGTTTACTCGTGAGCAGCCACCTGCATCCCTGACAGGTATGAAATAGTCATGGTCAGGAGTTCTCCTGAGTCCTCTCTCCTCCTGTGCAATGTGAGGTTTGATGGCCTGAAAGGAGGAGGCTAGGCAAAGCAGCATGAAAAAAGAAATTTAAAGCAAGAAGAGAGGGAAGGGGAGCTTTTAGGAGGAGACCTATCTGATTGGGGCCAATATGCAACACCACTTTTGATACTGCTTGTGTGAATACGTATGCGGCCTTGTTTCCATCAGTGCATGTCCCATAGCTTCTTGCTGAAATCCTGCAACTTTTCAAACCCACTTTTGTTGAGCTATAGTACAAGAGCAACAACACACATGACAATAATGTGGCAACACTGGGGATAGCATTGCAGAACATCGCAGAACAGAGAATTATGTGCAGATGGTCCAGTATAAATCCACAACGAAGGCACTATTATTGCATCAATTACATGTTAGAGGAAAACAAAACAAATCCAATCATCAGTTTTGCGCCCCCCCCCCAGTGTGTATTAGTGTTAATCTTTTTAAAATGTTATTTCCCCCCCTGGGAAAAGTGCCGCGAGAGGCATCATAAATTTCTCCACGTTCCCCAGCCCCATTTTGTCCTCTCTTTTACATGCTACTCCACCCCTATGAATGTGCCACCCACCAATATTCTCTGGAAAACTTTTTGCACAACCCCACCAGAATTTTCGATTCCAAAGAAAGTGCTCCCTCGCAATAATGAGAGTAATCTAACCAAACCACCACCTTTTAAATAGAAGGTTCTCCATCACACAGCGAGTAAACACGCATTCCCACCATTCTGCCTCCTCACCTGTTGTGTCAGTCCAAGCACTTAAATTTCCTAGACAATGTCACCCAAACAGCCAACCCTGCAATCAATGGCAGGATGAAATAGCTACCTTCACAACCCATTGTGCGTCACTAAGTGAACAGCGATTACTGAGCAATAAGTAAGACTCATTTCTACTCTTTTTCCAATTTGGCACTTAGGAGGGAAACACAAACGCAATTATTTATGAAGCACTAAGGTCATAGAATCATAGAATCTGGAACAGCCCCCCTGCTCAATGTAGGAAATACTGAGCTAGGACAGCCAAGGAGAATGCTGTGGGGAGAATTCTGTTGTGCTCAGGTCTTCTTTCAGGTGTTTGGTTGGCCACTGTGAGAACAGGATGCCAGACTAGATGAATGTTGGCCTATTCCAATTGACTATCCTTATGCTATCCCCAAGGCTGTTAGACTTGAGGACCCCCAGTAAGGGAGAGTTCACCACCAGTTAATTGTGTCCATTGCAGACCTCCTCTTAGCTTCAGAAGATTTATCTTCATGTTTCAATGAACTCCATCTGCTCTAAGATGTCCATTACACATATCCCTGCAAGTCTTTGCCCTCTTCTACATGATTGTCCTTCAGATATTTGACACCAAGGTGTCAGTTATCCAGGAAATACACTGGAGAGCCAGTGTGATGTAGTGGTTAGAGTGGCAGATTAGGACTGGGGAAATCCAGGTTCAGATGCTCACCCAACCATGAAGCTCACTGGGTGACCTTGGGTCAGTCAAGATCTCTATTGAACAGGGTTGTTGTGAAAGGAAAAGGTGGAGGAAGAATTGAGTTGCTCTCAACTGAGAAAAAAGTATAAATGTAATGAATGATAGTCGGCCTAAATTCCCTTTGTGTCACTAGGCCCAAATCCTAACAGAAGACTGTGACCCCAATTGACCTTTATGGTGAGAAAATGAGGAAGGTATTAAGCCACGGTCAGTTTGCTGGTGTCAGCTGGGACCACTTTTCTGCAGTTATACAGCCATTTTACAAAGCAGGACTTAATTATCGTATCAAGAGAGATATACAGTGGAAGCTGAGTGGAAGCTGCATGGGGCTTTCTGAGAAAGATTTGCAAGGCAATGGATGATATCCTTGAGGAAATGGACCTACTACCAGTGATCCAAACCTAAAACATTCATAGGTTATACTATATCACAATCCCACTGTGGTCCATAGCATCCTTACCAGAAACTATTCAAATTAGGGGAGATCATGTAAAACCTGCCCCCGCCCTAATATTAGTTGATATTGCTGGAGGAAGGTCCAGGAGGTGGTGGTATTTGGCCCATGGTGCCATTTTCCCCAAACTACACCTGCCTGCCAGAAGAAGTTTCTTACCCTGAACTAGATCATAAGTATAGGTGGAGCCAAAGCCAGATGAGCATTGGGTTTGCTATGTTGGGGAAAATTATCCCCAGCTGTGGATTCTTTTAGAAGAGTTTGGATTTGATATCCCACTTTATCACTACCCAAAGGAGTCTCAAAGCGGCTAACATTCTCCTTTCCCTTCCTCCCACACAACAAACACTCTGTGAGGTGAGTGGGGCTGAGAGACTTCAAAGAAGTGTGACTAGCCCAAGGTCACCCAGCAGCTGCATGCGGAGGAGCGGAGACACGAACCCGGTTCACCAGATTACGAGATTACCGCTCTTAACCACTACACCACACTGGCTCTTTTATTACTATAGGGTTGTGATAAAGCAACCCTAAGGAGCCAATAAGGGCCATGAAGCAGTATAATTTGGTACTGAATTTAATATATTAATTTGAGCCAACTTGGCAGTATTTTGGCTGGAGGAATAAATGCGGCACACATGTGTTAATTATACGATAATCCTACACACATGTAGAATTTGCGTTATAAATTAGCATGCACGTAGAATCACCACACATGCAACATCACTGATGTCAATGCAGTCCATTAATCAGAATCACTTTCCATATCAGAGTTTTGCATCCTGTGAAAAAGCTTTCTGAGCTGCAGTTGAGCCTAGGGTCCCTTTCAGCACCAAGGACAGAGCAACAAGTTGTCAGTCAGCAGAGATTGGCTGCCCAGGAACACTAGGAGCCAAGCTGAACCTTTGCTAACCCTTGCAGAGTAAACTCCTCCAAATTGTAGGATGTTCACTGTCTATAATTTGGTTTCATTGCAAACTAATAAATATTGAGACAAAGTCTCTCAGGCTCTAAGGCAATAAAAAGTTAACTTCAGAATAAAATCAGTTTGGCAGATGGAGTACATAAGGTAATTCATCAACATAGACACAGAGAAAGAGAAATCGAGACTGACATCTGGAGTCTTTCTTTACCGGGGACGGTCAAGCATGGCTCCTGATTTTCTGATGCTCTCTCCTTGGTGTTCTTATTCTTTGAATGCCTAACTAGTTGCTATGTTTTGTCTCCAGGGGATGGAAAGTGGGGAGATCGCTGTTGCAGGAATCATTGTGCAGAGGATGGGGATAACATTTTCTTCCCCTCTTTTGTTGAAGGCTGAAATTTAAATGAACCAAAATAAATACACACATGGATACACTGGAAGCTTAAAATACAATCCTGCACATGTGTATTCAGAACTAAGGCCAACTGAATACAATGGAACTTATTCCCAGGCCTGAAATCAAACTGAAAATTCAAAGAAAATTATCAAGGGGTTGCAGCCTGATAGAAGGTTACAATGATAGACATCAACTCCTAGAGGCCCATGTCCCTTCAGCCCCTCCAATAAAATATTTGAGCTCCCCCAACCAAAAATGGTTGAGAATTGCTGCCTTTCTTCCTTTTCCATGTTTGGACTTTGTTTTCCAATAAGCTATGTAAACGAACTTGTAAAAACATTGCTGGATGGCAAGAGAACTGGGATTGGGCAAAAACCTCTGACATTGTTTGTTGTGGCCCTTGTGATTGGAGGGGGTTGGGGAGAGAATGCAAACTGCTTGCTACAGGACTTGGAGACACCCAATGAAGCCAATTCTTGGAGGAAGAAGAAGAAGAATAGGAGGAGTTGTTGTTGTTTGGACTTGATATCCCGCCTTTCACTCCCCTTAAGGAGTCTCAAAGCGGCTAACAATCTCTTTTCCCTTCCTCCCCCACAACAAACACTCTTTGAGGTGAGTGAGGCTGAGAGACTTCAGAGAAGTGTGACTAGCCCAAGGTCACCCAGCAGCTGCATGTGGAGGAGTGGGGAAGCGAACCCAGCTCACCAGATTACGAGTCTACCACTCTTAACCACTACACCATGCTGGAAGATTCAGGACAGACTAAATAAAGTACTGTTTCATGCAGAACATAATTAAACTACAGAAATGGCTTCCACAAGAGGTAGTGATGGCTGCCATCTTGGAAGGCTTTAAAAGAGGATTAGATAAATTGATGAAGCATAAGGCTCTATTGATGGCTACTAGTTGGTATGGCTATGTTCTCCCTGAATACCAGCATCTGGAAAGCAAAGGTGAGGAGAGGGCTGTTGCATTCAACTTCTGCTTTCAGGTCCCAAAAGGAATCTGGCTGCCACTGTGAGAACAGAAATCTCGACTAAATGGGCCATTGACATGATCCAGCAAGGCTCTGCTTATGTTCTGAATAGGGAAAACTGACTCAGTGTGCTGGGCCCAGGGGTAAGCTGTGAAATGCAGTCCAGGACCGGTTCAGAATCCGAAGGTTCTGCTAGTAATCAGTCTGACAGGGCCAAGGCAGGACACGAGGCAAGAAACCAGGCAAGGACAGGTACAGGATCTCAGGTAGGATCTAGCATATAGCAATGTTGCTCCCGCAACCTGGGCTGTGGTCTGACAGCCTTTTATCTCTGACAGGGTAATGGCTGGTCCTGATCCCCCGGTGACTCACCTCCCTCTTTCACCCGAAGGCGAGCACTCCTGCGAGTACTTGGGTCTCTCCTTCTTTCAGACCTTAGTCTCTGCAGCTTGGGAGATGTTGGTGGGTTACTCGACCCAGGGGCCTCCTCAGCCTATCCTGACCAAACAGGTAGTGGAGCAGCTGTAAGTGATGGCCCAGATGAAGGCAACGAGGTAATCCCCACATCTGGAGCCAGGGCAGGCTCAGGCCCCTGACTCGGCCCAGCTGGTGTTTGTTGCAGGGGAACCTGTGCAGACTGGGCCTCTTCAGGATCAGGCCC
Source organism: Podarcis raffonei (assembly GCF_027172205.1). NCBI lineage: Eukaryota > Metazoa > Chordata > Lepidosauria > Squamata > Lacertidae > Podarcis > Podarcis raffonei. The sequence continues at coordinate 34,560,104 of NC_070617.1, forward strand.
CAGACTTGGTTCAGATGATGCCTGAGGCAAAGGATCCGGTGCAGACTGAGACTCCTCTGGCTCTGAGCCCAAGTCCCAGGCCATCACACTCAGTTTTGGTTTCTCTCATTTTCTCATTTCTCTAATCTTAAATAAATTTATTTATGTATTTCATTTATATACCACCTTTTTCTTCCAAGGATTTCAAGGTGGTGTACATGGTTCTTCTCCTTCCCATTTCATTCTGACAACAACCCTGTGAGGTAGGTTAAGCTAAGAGATGGTGACTGGCCCAAGGTCACCCAGTGAACTTCATGGCTGAGTGGGGAATTCTCCCGGGCCACTGTCCAGCACTCTAACCACTACACCACACTGGCTCAGTTCTCTGTATCTCCACATTTGCATTTCTTCCTTAAAACAAAAACCTTCATTAAAGTTAATCAGCATTTTAGCACAAGTTTCTCTTAACACACACATTTTTGCAGCGCAATTTGCAGAGCAATTTCGCCAAGGCATTTGTGTAAGTTATTTTTGCTAGCATATGCATTTTAATGCACGATTCACCCTAGTACAGTAGATGCATCTTTGTAAATGCTGCTTGGCCAGAGAACAGAAGTGAAAATTCAGAGAAATGTGAATTGTGAAGGGTGGCTGTGTTTCAGTTTGTGCATTGCAAAAGTGTGAATTCAGGTAAGTTCACCCTTAAAAGTGAACTGAATTAACCATCCCTACTTCTTATGTCCACCAAACTCCAAAATAAGAACTGCCTATAGGAAGGAGGGGGAAAGCAGAGGCAGAAATGTACAAAGGATGCTGGTGGTAGCTGTTATTATTAATAATTTCCTGCCCTTCACCAGCAGGTTCCAGGGTGGGTTGCAACAATTTGAAAATTCAGAAATAAAAACTATTAAAACAAATTAAAGGACAGGATGGGCCCTGAAAACATATGTCTCAGTTTTCAAATGCCAGGGTAAAGATGGAGATAACTATTTAGTTAAAACACTTATATACCATTTACAGTAACTGTTCACATTTCTAAGTGATGTATATAAAAATGTGACAATGAAATAGTAATAATTTCTCATAAAACCACCAGCAGGATTCTAGATTCAGGTAGGTAGCTGTGTTGGTCTGAAGCAGTCAAAATAATTTTTTTAAAAATTGTCCAGTAGCACCTTAGAGACACTTGTGCATGCAAGCTTATACTCAGAACATGTTGATGGATCTCAACCATAACTCTTCTAACCAGCTGCCAAATCAGTGAGTTCCAGGACGACAAACAGGAACAGAACTTGCTGACCAGTAACTTGATTTTTAGTTAGCTTTATTATATACAGCAGAGTAAAGCACAGCTTTGTACAAGTTACTATACGCACAGACCAGATTCAAACTCCTTCACCAAACTCAAAAACTCCAACAACAAAACTGCTGTGTCATACAGTGGTACCTCGGGTTAAGAACTTAATTCATTCCGGAGGTCCGTTCTTAACTTGAAACTGTTCTTAACCTGAGGTACCACTTTAGCTAGCGGGGCCTCCCGCTGCCGCCGTGTGATTTCTGTTCTCATCCTTAAGCAAAGTTCTTAACCCGAGGTACTATTTCTGGGTTAGCGGAGTCTGTAACCTGAAGCGTCTGTAACCTGAAGTGTCTGTAACCCGAGGTACCACTGTACTGCTTATTAGGAAGAACTTAGCCAATCACCACCTGTTGCTAGGCTTCCTTGTTTCCAAGCAGACTTTTTTAAAAAAATGATATTTATTAAGATTTTTCCATTATCAAAAAATCAAAGAAAAACACAAAAACACAAAAAAGAAAACGAAACAAAAAAAAAAGATTTAAAAACACATAAAATTCAAAGTCTTCACTTTCAATAACATATTTTCCTGACTTCCCCCCACCTCCCCCTCTTGTATTCCAGTTCAAATTGTTGGCTCAACAAGTTCTTGTCCCCAATTTTTAACCTTTTTACATTTCAGTCATTTTAGAAAAACCATTTTTAACTTTTAAACTTTTAACTTATAAATTTATAACTTATAACTTATAAACATCAATAATTACACATCTGTTCTCATTCTTAAAGCCTTTTTCTAAAGTCGACCTAAATTCCCTTCCACGATTTCCCCAATTCTCATACAGATAACAAAAGAAAATAAAAGCAAAACAAATTATAGTTATGCCCCCTTTGGATTCCCAAACTCCACCCCCCCTTTCCCGGTTCCAATCCCAATAATCGTCCATCAGTCAATCTACTCTCAGCCTGGGGATCTCACGTCCGAGGCTCTCAATTCTCTCTCAGTTCCTCTCTGCCGGCTTTTTGGATAGTCCTTAGTATTAAACACCAAATCTCGGAGAAGCTCTAGTCCAATAAAGTCCATATTTCTTCCAACCAGACCTCCATACTCAAAAGTGGAGCCTAAGTCTTGTTTCTTACTCTTTTTAAATCCAAATGTCCCAAAAGCTCCAACTTCCATCTTAATCAGATTTGTAATCCATAGGTCTTCAGATCTCCACACAAGAAGATCTCTCCATTCTTCAGTCTCCAATTCAAACCAAATTTTCACCATCGAGTTCTTATTTTCCTTTGCAGCCATCATACCAGGCCTCTGGCTCTCCTTTACCATCTGTAAAATTACAGCTCCTCCTTCCTTTTTCTCAGGAACACCATATATCTCTTTCTTCCCACTCTCAAAGCTCTCAAGTTTCTCTTCTTGTTCAGCTGCATGAGCTTCCTGAGTCGGTTCCTTGTCAGATTCAATGAATTTGTTTACTGTTAAGTCCAGAGTTGTAACATTTGTAGCCAAAACATCAATTTGGCCTTGTAACTTTCCCAAGAGAACAAAGACTCTGTCCAGTTCAGCTTGAATTTCCCCTCCTTCAGCCATTCTTGTAATGTCCCAAAACCCCCTCTAGAGGGATTTTGGTTACTTAGTGTTCTTTCCAGTTCAAATCCAAAAATCAAATTAGTTTGTATCAGTTCTTCCTTGTTTTCAACAAAATATAGTCAAATTGTAACAAGTATAGCCAGCAGAAGCAACAGAAACAAAGTTCTCTCTTTCCATCTGACAGCTAATTTGACAGCTGTCAAACTCTTCCAATACCTTCAACAGGCTCTCTCGCTGATCACTCCCGGGTCTGGGGGGGTGGCACTTCAACCCCCAAAATTAGCTCTTATCCTCCAGTAAGATTTCTTCTAGTGCCAAATCGTGAAATTAATGTCTTTTGCCAAATGATAAAAGAAAAAATTCTCTCGACCTTAGTTAGCAGGTCCTTGCTTTAGATTATTTACAGGAGGAGGAGGCTGACTTCCTGTTTACACCTCCCCCGATCGTACCTAATTCATCAAAAAAATCCAATTTCTGTACTACTCACTGGTTGTTATTTTGGAGTCCAAATCACAAGAAGAAGTCAGCGCTCTCCGGCCATGGCAGCGCGGCTTCACTCCACAGGAGAAGCAGACGACTCACAGCACTGCGCCGCTCACCCCGTCCCCCGTTCCGGAGCCTTTAAAAAGGCTCCTTCGCAGGTCGGGGGGGCGCAAATGGTGCCCGCCGAGTCACCAGGTTCACAGGCTTCTCCGCCTGTGATTTTTAAGGGTCTCTGCGTCGCCGCAGCGGTACGACCCTAATCCTGTGGAGCCGATTCCCTCCGGAGCTCGGAGGGAATCCGCCATTAGCTGTTGGCGCTAACCCGGAAGTGTTTCCAAGCAGACTTTCCCATGTACTGTGTTTAACTTGGCTTGCTGCTAACCCACTAATTGTTCACTCCATAAGCTGCTGGAACTCAAAGTCTCAACAGAACAAACTTAGCTGGTCTCTAAGGTGCTACTGGACAATTTTTATTTTTTATTTATTTATTTCGACTGTGTCAGACCAACACGGCTACCTACCTGAATCTAGAATCATGGAAGGCACCACATTGAGCTGCATGAAATGGAAGTCCATCAACCTCACAAAGAAACTTGCACAGGTACAGACATGTCCTAGGTATCTGAAGAAGTGTGCATGCACATGAAAGCTTATACCCAGAACAAACTTGTTGTTGTTGTTTAGAGGTGGAAGGTGCCATCCAGAATATGCAGTTGGGCAAATCTCCAGGGCCGGATGGCTTAACCTCAAAATATTATAGATCTTTGAAAGATTGGATAATTCAACCACTAAAGGAGGTCTGCAATGGAATTTTGGAGGGGGAAAAAGTGCCAGAGTCGTGGAAGGAAGCCTATATTACACTTATACTGAAAACTGAGTCTGAAAAGACACAACTTAAGAACTACTGCCCCATATCCCTGCTTAATGTGGATTACAAAATTTTTGCAGATATCTTGACTAAAAGGCTGAAAAAAGTATTAGTGGAGGAGATACATAAAGACCAAGCTGGCTTTCTCCCGGGTAGACACTTGTCTGACAACACGAGGAATATAATTAACATCTTGGAGAAGTTGCAAGTGAACATTAACACTAAAGCAGTCTTAATCTTTGTAGACGCGGAGAAAGCCTTTGATAATATTTCTTGGAGTTTCATGAAGAAAAATCTTCAGGGGATGGGGGTTGGCGAAGGGTTTGAAAATGGTATAGGTGCAATTTACTCAGAACAAAAGGCTAAACTAATAGTTAATAATGTGGTGACAGAGGAATTTAAGATATAGAAAGGGACACGACAAGGCTGCCCAATTTCCCCATTGCTTTTTATTTCGGTCCTGGAGGTTTTGCTAAATATGATCAGAAGGGACCGTTTGATTAAAGGTATACAGGTCGGAGCCAAACAGTACAAATTGAAAGCTTTTGCGGATGACTTAGTACTGACGTTACAGGAGCCAGAATCTAGTTCTAAAAGAGTATTAGAACTGATTCAAGAATTTGGTCATGTGGCAGGATTTAAGTTGAACAAGTTAAAAACTAAAGTTCTTGAGAAAAACTTAACACCGATTGAGAAAGAGAGGTTTCAGAAGGAGACAGGTTTAACATTGGTTAAGAAAGTAAAATACCTGGGGGTTAATATGACCGCTAAGAACTTAAACTTATTTAAAGACAATTATCAGAAATGTTGGTCAGAAGTGAAAAAGGATCTAGAAATATGGTCAAATTTGAAGCTTTCCTTGTTAGGTCGAATTGCTGTTATAAAGATGAATGTATTGCCAAGAATGTTATTTTTGTTTCAATCATTGCAAATTTTGGACAAAATGGACTGTTTCAAGAAGTGGCAGAGAGACATTTCTAGATTTGTTTGGCAGGGCAAGAAGCCCAGAATAAAATTTAAAATACTAACTGATGTAAAGGAAAGAGGTGGATTTGCCCTGCCAGACCTTAAACTCTATTATGAATCAGCAGCATTCTGCTGGTTGAGAACACTGCTGCTTCTTGAGAACACAGACATTTTGGATTTAGAAGGTTTTAATAACGTTTTTGGGTGGCATGCATATCTGTGGTATGACAAGGTTAAAGCACACAAAGCATTTAAAAACCATATTGTCAGGAAAGCATTGTTTAATGTCTGGATAAGATATAAGGACCTACTTGAAAATAAAACCCCAAGGTGGTTGTCACCGATGGAAGCAAAGGCTCAGAAAAAGCTCAATATGGTGGCCAAATGGCCGAAATATTGGGAAATTCTGGAACAAGAAGGTGACAAATTGAAATTGCAGAGTTTTGAGAAATTAAAAGATAAAGATGACCTAGTTTTGACGTTACAAGAGCCAGATTCTAGTACTAAAAGAGTTTTAGAACTAATTCAAGAATTTGGTCAGGTGGCAGGATTCAAATTGAACAAGTCAAAAACTAAGGTTTTAGAGAAAAACTTAACATTGACTGAAAGAGAGAAGTTTCAAAGTGAAACAGGTTGAACTGGCTTCACTATTACCAAATAAGGGAGGCTTACAATTTGGACAAAAAAAATGGCTTCCAGGTGGAAAAATCAAAATTGGAAACAGAACTGTTAGATCCCAAAACTAAGATACTTTCAAGAATGTATAACTTGCTGTTGAAATGGAATACTCAGGATGAAACGGTTAAATCTGCTATGATTAAATGGGCACAAGATGTTGGACATAACATTATGTTTGCTGACTGGGAACAGTTGTGGACCACAGGTATGAAATTTACGGCATGTAATGCCTTAAGAGAGAATATTATGAAAATGATATACAGGTGGTACATGACACCAGTCAAGCTTGCAAAAATCTATCATTTGCCCGATAATAAATGTTGGAAATGTAAAGAAAATGAAGGTACATTCTTTCACCTTTGGTGGACGTGCCCAAGGATTAAGGCTTTCTGGGAGATGATATATAATGAAATGAAAAAGGTATTTAAATATACCTTCTTGAAGAAACCAGAGGCCTTTCTCCTAGGCATGGTCGGCCAATTGGTGCCAAAGAAGGACAGAACTTTCTTTATGTACGCTACAACAGCAGCAAGAATACTCATCGCAAAGTATTGGAAGACACAAGATTTACCCACCCTGGAAGAATGGCAGATGAAAGTGATAGACTATATGGAACTGGCGGAAATGACTGGCAGAATCCGAGACCAGGGAGAAGAGTCGGTGGAAGAAGACTGGAAGAAATTCAAAGACTATTTGCAGAAACATTGTAAAATTAATGAATGTTAAAATGATCCTGGATTGAAATCAAGCAGCCTTAGCAACAAGGTTAATAAGAATATGTAAAAATGGATTGATAACAGATGAAAATATAAAGTTATAATATGTTGAGATATAGAATTAAGATAAAAAGAAAGAGGGTAAGGATTTGCTGAATTAACCATGTGAACAGGAATACAAAAAAGGGAGGTGTGAGGAGGTCGGGGAAATAAGTAAACGAAATTTAAGATATGAAAAGATTGATTTGTTTTTAACTATTTTCTATTTATTTTTTCTGTATTTTGTATCTTTTTTTCTATGCATTTTTGTACTTTTTGTATTTTTTCTTTTTTTTCTTTTTTACCCTGTAGCTTTCTTCTTTTTGTAAAACTTTAATAAATATCTTTTTTTAAAAAACAAACAAACTTGTTGTTGTTGTTTAGTCGTTTAGTTGTGTCTGACTCTTCGTGACCCCATGGACCAGAGCACGCCAGGGACTCCTGTCTTCCACTGCCTCCCGCAGTTTGGTCAAACTCCTTCATGGATCACTGCCTTCCCATGACAAAGGGGCTTGAATAACTCAGAGAAGCTATGAGCTATGGCATGCAGGGCCACCCAAGATGGCCAGGTCATAGTGGAGAGTTTTGACCACACGTGGTCCACCTGGAGCAGGGAACCGCCAAGCCACTCCAGTATCTCTGCTAAGAAAACTCCATGGAGAAGGACAAAGAACAAACTTAGTTGGTCTCTAAGGTGCTACTGGACATTTTTTTTCCAAAATTTATTTATTTATTTCACCAGCAGGAGGATGTAGACCTCACCCTTGTCTTAATGTCCATGTCTACATTCTCTCTCTCTCTCTCTCTCTCTCTCTCTCTCTCTCTCTCTCCCCCCTCTCTCTGCCACAAACAGGTCTTGAAGGCAAAAGGGCTTCCCTGCTGTTTGTCCTCCAGCAGTTGTTTTTCAGAGGTGCACTGCTTGAACATGGAAGCTCCACTTAGCCATTATAAATAATGGCCACTGCTTGCCACCTCCTCATCACACTTATCTCTTCCCCTTCTAAAACCATCTAAGGGGCCACCCCTGCACCTGGTGACATTGAATTGAAATAATTATAAGAAAGTACTGCATGAACCAATCTTAAGAAGGACTTGCAAAACCTCTCCAAGCTAGTCTTCCACTTTGCTCTTACTGCCTGGGTTGCTGCTCTCTAGAACAGTTCCCTGTGCAATTAAGGAATACCCTAATTAATTACAGAGTTTCTCTAAGCTCCTTAAATTAAATTTGGCTTGGGGTGGAGGCAGGAAGGCTACTGGATTAAATAAAGAGGGATTATGCTAAGTCAACTCTACATATTTATTTTATCACGGCTCCATGATTTCTTTTCAAAGCATGGTACTTCAGTTAGTTCAGCTGGTGATGTGACCAGTGAAGTGTACAGGTTGTCTGGCTTTGCAGCTTAAGAAATCATCCACTTAGGATGGGGGAAGGGTTGTAGCTCAGTGGCAGAGTACTTTCTTTGCATCCAGAAGGTTCCAGGTTCAATCCCTGGCATCGTCAGGTAGGGCTGGGAGAGAATCCTGCCTGAAGTCCTGGAGAACACCTGTCAAATAGTGTTCTGAGCTAAATGGACCTATTATTATTACAGTGGTACCTCGGGTTACAAACTTAATGTTGGGATTTTATGCCTACGTGCCATTTGATGCAGCTTCACACACAGGCAATTAAGATGTTGGCTGAAGGCCAAGAAGACTGAGCAGAGGGAGTTATTCTGCCTAGAGATACGGGATCTTGGATACAACTCTGCTATTGGTCGAGGTCTCCACATAGACATGATGACTCATGACCTTCCTAGGCTGGTTAGTAGGTTGGTCAGTGTGTGTTCTGAGAGTCGTTTGGAGTTTGTTAAGTGAGCGAGCTAAGATCCGTGTCTGTATCCTGTATATAGTAACTTGTGAGTCTGCTGTGAATAATAAACACCTCTAAGGAACCAAGTTACTGGTAGCAGCGTCTTGTTCCTGCTTCATCCTACCTGCCTGCAACTGATTGCTTCTGGAAGTCTGCGTATGCTCTGCTATATTCAGCTGGGTCTGGCTAAGATCCTGCAACAGGTTAAAGTTGCGAAACACCAAATACTTAATTCGTTCCAGAGGTCTGTTCTTAACCCGAAACCGTTCTTAACCTGAGGCGCGCTTTCACTAATGGAGCCTCCCGCTGCTGCCGCACTATTTCCGTTCTCATCCTGGGGCAAAGTGCGCAACCTGAGGTAACTACTTCCGGGTTAGCAGAGTTTGTAACCCAAAGTGTTTGTAACCCAAAGTGTTTGTAACCTGAGGTACCACTGTATTATTATTATTATTATTATTATTATTATTATTATTATTATTATTAATTATATCAGGGATTCCCATGCTCTGGGACTTAGCCAGGGGCCTTGCCCAGCATGTTATGTCATGTGAGAATTTCCTTCCACTGTGCTATATGCATTCTCCCCACATGTAGATGTGGAAGGGACGCCAAGGGTCATCTAGTCCAACCCTCTGCAATACAGGAATCCCTGACAGATTGGCCAGCCAACCTCTGTTTCAAAAGTTCCAGATCACTTCCCCCTTCTTTATTTTGAGACAGAACCACAGTTGCCATGGACCCTCTTCAATGAGTCCTCCTCCTCCTCCTCCTCTTCATCCTCTCCTCCTCCTCCTCCTCCTCCTCTCTCTCTCTCCAATCTCTTGCTTGATTGCAAAAAACAAGCAAACAACCAACCCTCCAAGTGGTTTACAGAAAGATAAAAGACTAAAACTGATAAAAATTCACAGCCATCCTTTAAAACATACAAAAGTTAAAAGACTAAAACAGATTAAAATCACCTTTACTTTCCAAGCCTCTGCCTCCATGCTGCAGGTTCAACCATTTTTATTTATTTATTTTGAGCACTTGTACAGTGGTACCTCGGGTTACATACACTTCAGGTTACATACGCTTCAGGTTACAGACTCCACTAACCCAGAAATAGTGCCTCGGGTTAAGAACTTTGCTTCAGGATGAGAACAGAAATCGTGCTCTGGCGGCATGGCGGCAGCAGGAGGCCCCATTAGCTAAAGTGGTGCTTCAGGTTAAGAACAGTTTCAGGTTAAGAACAGACCTCCGTAACGAATTAAGTACTTAACTCAAGGTACCACTGTATCCCACTCCTCAGCCCCCCCAAAAGCTCACAGAGCAGCTTAACATACAATTGCCATGCACCATAGTACTTAACATTTGTGCACCTTTTTCAAAGTTCACCAGAGGTGTGATCAAGCTGTAATTAGATATGGCCAGCCATTCTGTTTTCGCATGTCTTCATTCTCAAATCCATTCTGTTTGATTTCAGCACTGCTAGACATGAGAGCATGAGAAGAGTCCTGCTAGATCGGGCCAAAGGCCCATCCAGTGCAGGATCTATCTCCCATAGTGGTGGACCAGATACCCATAGGAATCCTGCAAGCAGAATCTAAATGCTGCAGCACTCTGCTTTTCTATGGTTCCCAGCAACTGGTGTTTCAAAACATGCTGCCTCTAACTTCTTTCAACATCTCTTGCTGTCTGGGTGGTCATTCTGGGGGTCCAACTAGGTTGCAGGACTCTGGACTTTGGCTCCAAGGTCCAGGCCTAACTGCACCACTGGGACAGGTGTCAGGATGTTGGGGAAAGACTCGAAATGGCAGTGTGCTCTCTTGGTGACAGCTTCCTTCCACACATTGAGAAAATGGCTACCACCCTTTCATCACATTGATGGTCTTCATATTTGTTGAAAGCATCCGTTGTAGGCTCTGAATGATTGATAATCCCTTTCAGAGGCTGACTGTCATTGAGATGCTGATTCAACTGAGCTCTGTTTCCCTTCATTTCCGTATCAGCTGTATAGCTTCATTGATCGCAGGGATCAAGGGTTTCTTGTTCTGTGGCTCAAACCGAAGAATGAAAAATTAAAGGGACGATTCATCCATATCACAATTCCCAGATTTAATGAATTGGCTGCTGCTTCTGTTGATGGTTGAATATTCATTGCCTGCTGGCATCATTGACTGGGTGTCAGAAACAGTTACTCGTGCTGTAGGACTCTGCAGTAGAACTTCAAAAGACGATACTTTATGGTTTGCTGGCAGAAGGTCCCAGGTTCAGTCCCTGACATCTCCAGCTAAAAGGCCCACAGGGCAGCTGTTGGGGAAGACTTTTATCTGAGACTTTGGAGCATCACTGGCAGTCAGAGGAGAAGCGCAAGGTGGAAGAACAGTATGAACTGGTTGCATAGTAGATGCCCAGCAGAATCCAAATCCCACATCATAATTTTCAATGGTAAATATTATGTTCACTGCTAGTCCTACTCTGAGCAAGCCCAGTTAATGGATATGAATAAGAGAGTCAATGTGGTGTAGGTGGTTAGAGTGTCAGACTAGTAACTGACAGAATTTCACTAGGTGGCCTTGGGCCAGTCATTGCCTCTCAGCCTAACCCACACCACCTTGAGCTCCTTGGAGAAAAAGGTGGGATATAAATGCAATAAACAGGCAAAAATAAACTATGACTTTGTTCACATTCCTGTGATTTTCTAGTCCATAGTTTTTAATTTCCATTCAGATTACTTTGTTATGAGATACCACTGCTTGAGCTGCCCTGAGTGGCTGGGGAAACAGCCAAATGGGTGGGGTATAAATAATAAATTATTATTATTATTATTATTATTATTATTATTATTATTATTGCTTAATATGTTGCTTCTCAAACCAGCTTCAAATTTGTCTCTAGCCAAGATGTGAATATGTTTGAATACAGGAAAGACATCTCTACCCAGCCAATGTCCCCTGGCATGTACACAACCAGAAAAAAATTGCACTCAGTTTTGCCTTTAGCTTGCAGCTTACTTGACATCACCCATGCAAAGAAGAGGTGGGAAACCTTTTCAAGCTGGAGGGCCACATTCCCTTCTAGGCAGACTTCTGAGGGCCACAGGTCCGTAGTGCATGACATTCAGAGTCAAAAGAGTATAATCTTCACCTTTGTATGGTAGTCTAATTTCTACACCTGCACCCCTCTCTATCCTCCATCCAAGCAAACAACAGATGTTATCAGAGTTCAAAGTTGATTGACTGAGTTTATTTATATGCCACTTTCCCACAGTGAGCTGTGCCCAAAGTCATTTACAGCAAACATTCAAAACATTGAAATATAGAGCACTGGAAATACAAACATACAAAACACAGAACATGCCAGTAAATTAAAAAATAATAATGAATCAACTATTTGGTAAACAAAGAATAGATTCAGTATTGCGAAACAACAACAATAATTCAGGCTTAAGCACATAAATTCAAAGCAAAGCAAGGGTTAACAAAAAAAAGTTTCTGGTACAGGTCTTGTTGCACTCCAGGAAGCCTGGATTAAATACAGTTCATAAGGAAGGTTAGATGACATATAACTGGCAAACAGGTTAGATGACATATTGCTGGCTCCCACATCTTTCCTCCAGAGGAGGCTGACAGCAGCAAAAGGCAAATGTTGGGGAGGTCAATGACGATATGTATCTTTCTGGAAGTACCAACTGCTGGTGTATGCCTTATTGCACTTATTGCACACATTCCAGCCATGCAAAAGCACTCAAGGAGGGTGCTGAGCATGGACAACTGAGGATAGTCTATTCTGGTCCAGGAATGGCCATAGGCAAAAAACTAGCCTCAACTGGACATAAGCACTCTTGGCCACAGAAGCCACTTGGGAGTCCAGTGATAATGTGGAATTCAGGAGTACTCCTAAACTATGCAACTCTTCCTTTAAGAGGAGCATAATTGCTCTCAGAACTAGTCGTCCATCTAATTCCCTGATGTAGTAATCATTGCTGGACAACTTCTCCTATCATCCCAGGGCACTGGTTGCACTAGTTGGTCTGATGAGAATTGGAGTCCAAAAGATGAGTCAGGGGAGGGAAGGCTGTTCTAAGGATGCAACAACATTACGGAGTCCTTTTCCATGAGTTTTCTTATGCTGTCACACCAATGGGAAGAAGGATAGCAAATTTCGTGATGATGCTTAGAATATACTTGAGTATGGTTGTTGCTGAAATGGAAGAAACAAGGTTGGAAATGATACAAATAATCTACAAAGCATGACTGATTTGCTTCATGTCCCTAAAGTTAAAAGGACTGCAGTCTAAAATAGACTGTAAATTATTCTGTAGTTCCAGGTCAAACGCAGGACCCCTGTAAAACCAACAGAGAGAAGACAAATGAGGATTGTCACCGAATGACTAATGAGGACTCTCGAGGCAACTCAAATACTGAAAAGAAGAGTAGGGTTTATCCTTGCTTCACACATCCCCACTCCCTATATGTACACCTAATTAAAAACAATCAAATCCCGGGTAGAGAAAATGAGAAGCAAAGAACAAATAAGAGAAGCTCTAACAGGAAATAAAATAACTTGGTTTAACAGTATACAACTGGAGCAATGGACAAAGAAGTGGTTAAGGGAAAACAAGAACTGCAAGGAATATACAAAATTTGGGGAAAAAATGATTATAAAAGAGGGGCTCTCTGGCCTTTTTCTAGTCTGTCAGCTGTCTGGGACAGAGCCCTTTCAGTGGTGACTACTCAGTTGTGAAATTCTCCCCTTGCGAAGTCTATGTGGCCCCATCATTTATTAGTTTCAAGTGGACTTCATAAATATTACTCTGCTCTGCGTTTCCTTATTAAATATTATCCTATCTTGATATTTAAGCTGCTGCAGTTTTCAAATTGTTTTCAAAACTGATCATGTTTCTTTTGTGTTGATAATGAATAATGATGATACCTTGGAGTGAGTGGAATTTGGCTATGTTATGATTGTTGTTGTTGTTTAGTCCTTTAGTCGTGTCCGACTCTTCGTGACCCCCTGGACCAGAGCACGCCAGGCACTCCTGTCTTCCACTGCCTCCCACAGTTTGGTCAAACTCATGCTGGTAGCTTTGCGAACACTATCCAACCATCTCGTCCTCTGTCGTCCCCTTCTCCTTGTGCCCTCAATCTTTCCCAACATCAGGGTCTTTTCCAGGGAGTCTTCTCTTCTCATGAGGTGGCCAAAGTATTGGAGCCTCAGCTTCAGGATCTGTCCTTCCAGTGAGCACTCAGGGCTGATTTCCTTCAGAATGGAGAGGTTTGATCTTCTTGCAGTCCATGGGACTCTCAAGAATCTCCTCCAGCACCATAATTCAAAAGCATCAATTCTTAGGCGATCAGCCTTCTTTATGGTCCAGCTCTCACTTCCATACATCACTACTGGGAAAACCATAGCTTTTACTATACAGACCTTTGATGTTATGATGCCTGATGCAAAATCAAAGTGAGGGCAGGCAGCATTGCTCTCACTCTGATATGACTTGCTGACGTAGGAACCAACTCCTAGGGGCCAAGGTCCCTTTGCCCTCCCCAAATAAAATATTTGAGGGTGCATCCCCCCATTGATGTACATTGCCATCCAAATAGTGTGTGTGCGCTGCATCATGTGCTTGATTATTTGGAGCAGGGCATACCAGCCCCTCTATATGTTATTCAAATTGGCACCCCACTTGCTGATGTTGTGGGCCAGGGAGGCTCCCCAGAAAGGAGTCACTACTGGAATCTCTTCTGCTGGACATGCTCTCCAGCCTTTTCAAAACCCTGCAGTGAGCTTTCCCCTTCTTAGGGAACAGTGTGTGTGGAATCAGGAGCCTGTAAGAATTCACTGAAACGTCATTTGAGTGGAATGCTTGAGGAGGTGCAATTCATTTTCAGGATGAGTGACTTTCAGCCCCACCCATTCCTAGTCACCTTTCCAGGTCACATCAGGCCTCTCCATCTACCCAGCTCACCTTTTCATTTGAAGATGAAAATGACTGCCATTAGTTTAGAGCTGCTCTCTCTATCTCCTCCAATGGCTTGGACAATGGCACAGGAGGGATTTTAGTTTCATAAATACGATGATAGAAAACTCGACTATAGGTCTCCAGTGACCACTTCCCACCATACACTCAGGAGCTCTCATTTTCAACAGTGATGACAATTAGTTCTGCCTAGTGTTCCTAATTGAAGACAGATTGAAACCTCTGTATGTGTGTGATGGCCTGGGAATCCAATTCAGAGGCTGAACCTGAGGAATCCCAGCCTGCACAGGAGTCCCCGCTTCCAAGGCCGGCTGAGCTGGGGCAGGGGCTTGAACCTGAAGGGCCCTCACCTGTGCCGGATCCTCAGGAGCAGACACCAGCTGAATCCGCTCTGGCTCCGGAGGTGATCGAGGACCCATTGCCTGCAGGTGCTCCTCTCCCAGCCCTGTCAGGGGAAGGTGAAGTTGCCTCTGGGTCCAGTAACCCTCCAGCCTCTCCTGAGCTGCAGAGGCTCAGGGCAGAGAGGCGGAGGGAACTGGGTTCTCTCAGGAGGAATGCTTGCCTTAAGGCCAGGAGAGGCGGGTCACCTGTGGGCCGGGATTGCCCTATGCCTCAGAGGAGATAAAGGTCAGTCAGCCCAGTCCTAGGTTGCGGGAGCAACATCGTAGGTAACCTGTTCCTGCCAGCACCCTGTCCTGCTCTTCCAGAGTTCCTGACCATGCCTGGCTCCTTGCCTTGGACGCCTCTTCGCCCTTGACGGACAGCCCCCAGACCCTCGACCTAGGACCGCACTCAGACCACGCCGCACTGTTACCTTCCCCCCGGGACCAGCACAATGTGTGTGTGTGTGTATATGCTCTCTCTCTCTCTCTCTCTCTCTCTCTCTCTCTCTCTCATACATCAGGATGTTGAATAGATCTAGTATTATAACTCTGCCTTGCAAATTCCTACATCTACCTGCTAAATGTGACCAAATTGTTGTTGTAGTTAGTCGTTCGTTGCCTAAAGATCTCAAAGTGGTTTACAAGTCAAAAGAAAGTAATTCTTCATGCAGTGTAGAGCTAAATGATGGAATTTGCTCCCACAAGAGGCTGCTATGACCACCAACTTGGATGGTTTTGAAAGCAGATCAGATAATTTTATGGAGGGGATGGCTAGCAACAGCAACTAACCTCAATGGCTGTGTTCTAGCCCCACTTTTGGAGGCAGTATGCCTCTGAATCACAGTGGCTGGGAATCACATTTAGGGAGAGGGCTGTTGTGCTCAGGATATATTTGTGGGCTTCTCAAAGGCATCAGGTTGGCCACTCTGAGAAGTAGATGATGAACTCAATGGGTTGTTGATGTGGCCCAACAGGCCTCTCCTTATGTTTTTTATGTGCCTCCATATGCATGCATAAAAGATGCTCCACCTCTTATCGTTACATGATTGTAGGGATTCACTCTCCTAGATGCCATAGTCACTTTTGATGGAGTGGCAGACTGGAATCGCTAACCACCTTGAACATTTTTTTTTTTTTGAAAGGACAAAGTATCCCCCCCCCCACCAAAATCAACACATGCATTTTAACCTGTCTTTGCTTTCAACTTTCTGACGAAAGCAGTGTTGAGGGGTCTGTATACCCAAACATATGTTAGAAACACCTACCTCCCAGGTGATGGCCCACAAGAGGTTCCCACCTTTGCTGAAACTAAGCCAGGGAACCACAGGCATGCTTTTTCCATGATGGAATTAAGGGTGGGATATAAATGTAAAAAGAGAAAGAAAGGAAAAGAAAACAAGAAGGAATGAAATAATATGGTTGATTCCAGTGGGGTGTTTTTTTCTATGAAAAAACAGTGGTAAAGGTAAAGGTAAAGCGACCCCTGACCATTAGGTCCAGTCGTGACCGACTCTGGGGTTTCGGCACTCATCTCACTTTATTGGCCGAGGGAGCCGGCGTACAGCTTCCGGGTCATGTGGCCAGTATGACTAAGCTGCTTCTGGCGAACCGGAGCAGCGCACGGAAACGCCGTATACCTTCCCGCCGGAGCGGTACCTATTTATCTACTTGCACTTTGACGTGCTTTCGAACTGCTAGGTGGGCAGGAGCTGTACTGAGCAATGGGAGCTCACCCCGTCGCGGGGATTCAAACCACCAACCTTCTGATCAGCAAGTCCTAGGCTCTGTGGTTTAACCCACAGCGCCACCTGAATCCCATATACAGTGGTAACCCACAGCGCCACCTGAATCCCATATACAGTGGTACCTCGGGTTAAGTGCTTAATTCGTTGTGGAGGTCCATTCTTAACCTGAAACTGTTCTTAACCTGAAGCACCACTTTAGCTAATGGGGCCTCCTGCTGCCACTGCGCTGCTGGAGCACGATTTCTGTTCTCATCCTGAAGCAAAGTTCTTAACCCGAGGTACTATTTCTGGGTTAACGGAGTCTGTAACCTGAAGCGTCTGTAACCTGAAGCTTATGTAACCCGAGGTACCACTGTAAATACCAAACATTATATCTATATAATCTATATCTATATCTATATCATCTATATTGCAAGAAGAATAGCAAAGGGATCACAATAAGAAATATTGAGTGGGAGCATAAAATGTTAAGTAAATGGGCTTTCACTCCAAAAGCAAACCCTTCTACAAAACTAAGGTTACCTATCAGGTTTCTCATTTATTCAGCACCATCTATTTTAATAACTTCTGATTTTTTAAATATTAATTTCTAACCTCCAGTGGGATGCACCAGTTAACCTCTTGGCATACAACAAATGTGCTTCCATTAAGCTGAGTGTTTATTAACATTGCCCCAATTAAGCAGCAGTCATTGACACCAGTTGACTTTACCCCGCAGAAGTCACTCGGCAGATGTCCCAGAAGATCACCCGCCTCTTTGATGGATCATCCTGTTTAGGACAGACTCTACTATATGCACGATATTTGCAGAGGAATTTAAAGGTGCTTCTTCCTGAAGTGCCTTCTAGCAACTGGCAGCACATCAGTGTCACATCCAAATGATGGATCTTAGCAAACAGCCATCATTGCAGCTCCAAAACAAAGCAATTTCAGAAAGAAAACAGAAGTGTGCAACAATGTTTGCAAGACAGGAGGCTGCGGGGGACAATTTAAAGGCCCCTCTCTTGTCCCTGAGGGCTGTAACCACAAGGGCTATGAAACTAATGAAACTTAAGCTTCAAGGTCCCTAATCTCAGAAGGGCCCCAGAAGTAACTTTAGTTCACATTGCTTAATTTTTTGGGTCTAGTAGACCCCATTTGAGTGGCACGACTCAAATGGATCATATTTTTGTTGTATATATTGCAACAATTCCAAAAGTTTGACAGTCAGTAGCACAGATGTTGTAAAGGTGTGATGGTCTGTCATGGAACAACCCCACTGAAGACGCTAACAGTGGTTATCCAGATCTTGTTGCTGGTTGTGAAGGGCCCCCCCCCCCCCATGACACTTCAGAAATGTGCGCCCATCACTGAGGGTTATCCATTTCTTTGGAGCAAGGGTGGGGGGATTTGTGTCTCTCCAGATGTTGTTGGATGACAATGGTGATGGATGATGGGAGTTTCAGCCTGGCAACATCTAGATGTTTCCCAACCCTTTCTTGAAGGGACAGGAGGTGTTACATTTCTGAATTTGTTATTTTTTTCACTTCGGTCTTCATAGCCAGAAGCATAACTGAGAAACAACAACACTGGATGGAGTGAGCATCTCATAGATGCCCCTTTGATGCTTTTCCTATGACCAGATGTTGTTGGGTACCAATTCTGATCATCTCCAGCCAGCATAGTCAGGGTTTAGGGATTATGAGCATTTCAGACCAGCTGGAGGGTCACCAAGGAATAAGTGGGTAGAGCCATGGATGTGATTTTCAGCCATGCAAAAGCCAGAGGGTTCTCCACCTACCCACACACTTGCCCATCCTAAGTTGAGAAGCAGAAGAAGAAGCAGAAGAGGAGGAGGAGGAGGAGGAGTTTGGACTTGATATCCCGCCTTTCACTCCCCTTAAGGAGTCTCAAAGCGGCTAACAATCTCCTTTCCCTTCCTCCCCCACAACAAACACTCCATGAGGTGAGTGAGGCTGAGAGACTTCAGAGAAGTGTGACTAGCCCAAGGTCACCCAGCAGCTGCATGTGGAGGAGCGGAGACGCGAGCCCGGTTCACCAGATTACGAGTCTACCCCTCTTAACCACTACACCACACTGGCTCTCCAGCTGAGGGGAAGCAAGAGGCACTATTGCAGTTCAAGAACATATTGAGGCAGGCAAAAGTATATGGGAGAGAGCTGAGCAGGGTCTGTGCTAGGTGTGGCCTAGGAGAGGGAGGATGTGCTCTGAGCAGGGGACATGTTGTTGGGGGAAGAGTTCCAAGGGCCAAATAGAGATGTATAAATGCAGACATAGACTGATAGATGTAAACATGTAAAGTCACATGATGTCACCTCAGAAATTATTCTGGGACAGATCTAGAAGCCAAACTCAATCAGCCAGAAGCAGGTTAGAAAAGATACACCACTGTTTATCAAAATATATGGAAAAAGCAACTGCCATTAACCGATGGAGAAAAGAGGGGACATGCACACAACACCTCTGTTTGTTTCGCTGCTTGTTTTGAACCTGAAATTTCTCCTGCACATAAATTGCAGCAAATTGCTATCTGGGAAGAACCTGCTAGCAAAAATCTAATTAGCAGTGACATTTGACTGGAAAGGTACACTTGCTTTAATTAAAATCAACAGAAACGGCATTATCTGCCATTTTATGTAAACACAGCTCATTTTCTTAATCAGGCCTGCCTCTTTCCCCAATTATGTTTTTCAAAACATGTATCTGTTGGAAAATAAACTGTACAAATAATTGCAGCCAGATCATATCCAGTGTATTACTGTTGACATCTGCATAGGATTGAACTGACACTCTTTAGGATCTCAGCCAGACCTGGTGCCAGCATCTAGCACAGGAGGGCAACTGCTGGGGGCCATGAAACCCAGCACAAACTTCCTCCAAAATCCCCCCACAAAACAGATTTCTAAGGGTCTATTGCCTTAGAAGTACCAAGCTAGGTGTCTGTCATGCCTAAGTCTGTCCAGACACTGAGTCCTCAGAGGGAGAACCAGAAACCCCACAAGTTGAAGACCTTGGGGAGCAAGCACATTCCCACAGAACCAGTGGCGAGGATCCCCTTGAGAGACCCTTTGGGGGGATGCCCCCTGAAGACCCCCTGGATATGTCAGAGGGGCAGAATCACAAACACACACACTGTCCTCAGGAACGCCAGTGCCCAAAGGTCTGGTCCAGAGCAAAAAAGCCAATGACCTAGCACATGTCTACGGACCCAGAGTCATCACCTACCTTGGGAGCAAGGGATTTCTTTGTGTGTAATTAATCCCCAAAACCTCTTCAACACCACCAGCAGCTGTGGCTAGGATATAAGCTATCAGACCAGAGTATATAAGTTCTCCCTCTTGAGTCTTCCAGTTGCTGGAAGCAACACAGATATCTGGCTCCTTCATCCTAAATGGTTTGCCTGTCTTTTTGAGTTGCAACTTGCCTGGACTCGGTGTGACATTGATCTTGGACTGTTGCCTGATTTTGTCAGTGGGTCATATTCTGGACCTGAACTGATTCCCCGTGCTTGACCCCAGATTGTTTGGACTGCACTGAACTGTCAGACCTGCTCGCCTTGGTGAGTGTTTTGGTCAAGAGGCTTATATTTCTTGGGACTGGCCCCTGGGGCCACCCATTAGAACATGGTCGTGTCTACACAATGCCTCTGGGTTGTGCATCCTATGCCATTTTACAGAGGCATTTTGGGAAGCTCAAGATGGTGGCTGCTGCTTTGCCTGGTACACTGGGAAGAGAAGAACTGTGCATTGCTGTCTCTTCCTGTCGCTCCCTTATACTGAGATAGACCATTGGCCAATCTAGCCCGCTGATGTCTACACTGACTGGCAACTCTACATGCTTTCAGACACGGGATAATCTTAGCCTCTACTTGGAGATGCTGGGATTAAACCTGGGACCATCTGCATGCAGAGCACATGCCCTATTACCAAGTGAAGGGTTGTTGCTTAATTTAATGCTTCCTCATAGGACAAAATCTCCCCATACTTTCAAAAACCAGCTTCTCATGAAGAAGACTAGTACCATCTCTTCGTGTGATTCTGCTACCTATTTTATCTCACATTCTCTGCTTCTTTTTTAATCCCATCTTTGGGACAGCAGCTTGCAAGAAAAGCAGGCAATTATTTAATGCTTCTTAGCAATAAAAAAATATAAATCCCATTTAAAACAGATCAATACAACCAGTTCAAAAGCAGGGAAAAAGAACTATCCATCATACCTTCAAAAGACTGATGCAAGGGGAAAAAACACACAATTAAGTACCATAACTCACTTTCTGAAAGTCATTAAGGGACAAGTTTTGGATATATTGAAGCACACAATTCCAGAAAATGAGCAGAGCAGCCAAAAAGATACCCTCTCACATTTTTTTTTTGCTAGAGGCTGAGAATGATTTTGGATCTTTTTCGGTGTGTGTGTGTGTGTGTGTGTGTGTGTGTGTGTGTGTGTTCAGGAACAAATCATCCCCAGATCAGAAATCCCCACATCATTTAATTCTGAAGCCAACCTTTCTCTAAATTTTGCCTTCCTAAACAGCCTCGGCCCAGTATACCTGAAGGAGTGTTTCCACCCCCATCGTTCTGCCCGGACACTGAGGTCCAGCACTGAGGGCCTTCTGGCGGTTCCCTCGCTGCGAGAAGTCAAGTTACAGGCAGAGGGCCTTCTCGGTAGTGGCACCTGCCCTGTGGAATGCCCTCCCACCAGATGTCAAAGAGATAAACAACTACCTGACATTCAGAAGACATCTTAAGGCAGCCCTGTTCAGGGAAGTTTTAAATGTGTGACATCTTAGTGTATTTTTGGTCTTTGTGGAAGCCGCCCAGAGTGGCTGGGGAAACCCAGCCAGATGGGTGGGGTACAAATAATAATAATAATAATAATAATAATAATAATAATAATTTATTATCCCTTCAAAGCACTCAGCATCTTCTCATCTGCAAGAACTCTCCTTCCTCTCTCATTCTCACCTGCATGGAAAAGAGGGGTTCTCATGAACCTCCAGAAAGCTCATTGGGTCTTGCCAGCTAGATGATCCCCTCCCCCTCACACTGGTGATGTGCTGGGTAATCAGCTCTGATGGTAAGAGTTTTTTGACAGTGGAACAGTCAACCTTGGAAGGTGGTGAACTCTCATTCATTGAGGCTTTTAAGCAGAGGTTGGATGGTCATCTGCCAGTGATTCGTTGGTTGTGATTCTTGCATTGCAGGGGTTGGACTAGATGACCCTTGGAGTCCCTTCCAACTCAGCAATTCTGTGACTCTACGGTGGTCACACACCCCGCTGATCAAGCATTTGGCAGCAGGAGAGGGGGCCATAGGTGCACAACAAAATATGTGTGCAGGGCAGAGAAACGGAACCTATATCCCTTCCATCATCCCTGATGACACTGGCTGAGACTTATGGAAGTTGGGAGTCCAACAAAATCTGAAGGGCTGCATGTTTCCCTGTCTTAGCACCATGGCTCTGATCCATTTTCTGTACCCTACGTATCTGCTTTGGGATGTCAGGTGATCTGATCCTGGATAGTCTATCTTCTCTAAGATATGCAGAAATGACGATGGTGGCAATCATGCCTGCAGTACATGTGACCCACCAGGGACATGGGTGTTGCTGTGGTCTAAACCCCTCTCATACAAGAGACGGAATGGAATGTTAGCTGATTATTGATAGTTATAAGTTATAAGAATTTTCTATAATGACATCAGATATTGATTTTAGTGTAGTGCCTAAATTTTTTAATCTTAATCTTAAACGGCTAATATCTGTCCTTGTGAATTGTGAACTGTGTTATACTACTTGTGGTTTGTATGAGTCCGCTGTTTTATTTGATTTGTTTTGTTGTGTTGTGTTTCATGATGGGCGTAAAGCCGAATAAACATTTTGAAGCCATGTGGTCTAAACCACTTACCCTCTTGGGCTTGTCAATCAGAAGGTCGGTGGTTCGAATCCCCATGACGGGGTGAGCTCCCGTTGCTCTGTCCCAGCTCCTGCCAACCTAGCAGTTTGAAAGCACGCTAGTACAAGTAGATAAATAGGTACCACTCCGGCTGGAAGGTAAACAGCATTTCCGTGCACTCTGGTTTCCATCAGATGTGATTTAGTCATGCTGGCCAAATGACCCGGAAAGCTGTCTGTGGACAAACGCCGGCTCCCTCACCCTGAAAGTGAGATGAGCGCTGCAACCCCATAGTCGCCTTTGACTGGACTTAACCGTCCAGGGGTCCTTTACCTTTACCTTTTTACACGTCCCCCACCAAGCCAAACACAGTAGACAGCCTTGTATTTGTGCTTGCCAGGAGCTTTGGTAACCCATGTGTTTCTGCAGTGAGCAAGGCCAGGAGCCTTATTAAGACCCTTGGTGAAAACCTGGTGTATGTAGAGCTACTGAGGCCAGGGTCTCCAGTTTGGTGGCTCATCCCAAAAACTTTTGAAAATGAGAATTAGAGGATGGTCTCTGAGACACAGAGAGCACCTTTGCTTTTGACTGCCCTAAAGCAGCCATCATTCAACCTCTTCAGAATTTGATATTAGTAGAAATTGGCATTGTGTCTCTCTAGGCCTGAACATTGGCATTTTGGTTATACATTAAAAAAAAAGAAAGAAATTAGCACACTGTAGATCAAGAGTATCTAATCTGTGGCATACCTCAGAGTCCAGTTTCCATTCAACTCAGTTGCTGGATTCTGTCAGGAGTTCATCCTACACTCTAGTAGGACCCTGGCGGAGACACATGCCCGACTGGCATGTTCTCTCCCTCCTGGTCGATCGTTCAGGAGCTTCAAAAGCTTTCTTCAGCCCGAACATCACAGTGACCGATGCCAACCGACACCGGCACACTTAGGGATCCGCAGAGTTTGCGCATCATGCGTGACAGACCTCAGCAACTCCGCATTTTGGCTAATCTACTTTATTTACATATAAACACACACGGACCACTGCAACATGGCTCCCTCTCTCTCTAGCATCAGACAGCAAAGAGAAAAAGAAGAACAACAGTCCCACTTCACAGAACACAGTAACAGAAACATCCTGTCTCTGTCACTTCCCACTCTGTGGAGTCAAAACATATACCATCATTTGAAAGACAACAATCCTATAACTGCAATCATGGAGCAGGAATTCTAACAGATTCCACCTCATCTAACTTCAGATGGTATTGGAATCCAACTCTGGTTCATCCTGACAATATGACAGGACTGATAGTTGTAGCCAAACAACACCTGGAGGTTCGCAAGTTCACTCGTCCCAGTATAGTTCAAAATATAGTTTAGACCTTGATAGGGGCCCTCTTTGTCCTTAGCAACTCTTGGGCATTGAGCATTAGAGGGCTACAAACTCACCATATTTCTCAGAGCTGAAATTGTTTGCCTACAGGACGTGACTTGAAAGATAGTCAGGCCTATTGCTTCATTGGCAAATAACTCAGTGTTAGTAAGCAAAAATCATTCTGCAAATTACTTTTTTTCCCAGTGACTTTCCCTCGATTTTCCACCTCCCTGTCCCCCCCACCCCCACTTTGGCAAAGCTTATTAAGAAAGATCAGATTGATGGCAGCAGGAAATTGGAAGCTAAATACTCACAAATGTTGACTAATGGCATTTCCCTCTCTCTCATCCTTTTCCCCTAGCAGAGAGAAGGAAGGTCTTATGCTCCATCCAAAAGCATTAGACAGAATGTCCATCTGTAACACAATAACCTGGGGAATAGCATTTGTTCAATTGCAAAATGTTTTCTACACTGCAGGCTATTTCCTATTGTCTTTCATATGGCCATCAGATGTGGAGAGTCAACAGGAGACCTTCTGGACTAGTACTAGTACTGGCTAGCCTGAGCATCTTGTCATCAAGAGCAGCTGCTCTATAGAGTCACCTCACCAGAAAGGCTACCATACAGGATGTTCCTGCATGCCTTAATGCCTTAAAGCCAGGATGTTCCTGACTTTGCTATCTGCTTCTTATCTCCTTGACTTCTGTTCGGTGCCTTCCATGGACTGTGCTGCTTGCCCCTGGCCTCTTAGACCATCAACCAGTCCTGGTCATGAAGGATCTGGTTCAGGAAGGGCATGGTTTGGTGGTAGAACATCTGCTTTGCATGCAGAATGTTCCAAGTTCAATCCTTGATTTCTCAACTTAAAGCCAAGAAAGGCTTCTGGGTGAAGTCCTGGAGGACCACAGTCAAGCAGTGTAGACCAGGGGTAGCCAATGTAGTATCCTCAGATGTTGCTGTATTTCAACTTCCATCAGTCCCAGTCGGCATGGCCAATGGTCAGGGGTGATGGGAATTGTTGTTCAACAACATCAGGAGAGCACCAGATTGATTACCACTGGTGCGGACAATACTGAACTAGATGGAGAGCATGCAGAAGGTCCCAGGTTCACAGTAACATAGGAAGTTGCTTTTTACTGAATCAAGCCACCGGTTTATTGAGCTCAATATTATCTACATTAACTGTTGGTGGTTCTTCTTTTCAGCCAGAGGGCCACATGACTTTTAGGGCAACTTCCCTGGGAAGTAGTGGAAGGGGCCAGAGCACAAAGTGGCTGGGGCAATTAATATAAATGTTGCCTTTGTACAGTAGGCTAGTTTCTACACACACACCTCTCTTTCTGCCCATCAACCAGGCTAGCAAGAGGTGCCACCAGAGTTTAAGAACACATTCTAACCAGCTGAAAAATTCAAAAGAAGGGTGTGAAGCCTGTGAGATTCATGGCCTGGGGAGAGGTCAGCTGGGGTGAGGTGTGGCCTGAGGATAGTTCCAAATAAAGACGCTTAGAGGACCACATTTGGCCCTCAGACCCCCTAGGCCTGGAGTACACAATACTAAGCGAGGTGGAAAGTAGTCAGATCTGGTCCAAGACAGTTTCCTCTGTCTCTGTAACATCAGATTGCTTTCTTCAAACCTAACATCAGGACTGTGACCTGGTGAATATGTCTTGGTAAATGCTGGGAAGCAAGGGACAAATTAAAAGCATCCCCCCCACCTTCATTTGAGCAATATTTCACACTCTGTTACAAGTGCCTGTGGACAAGATGTTGTTTGAAAACACTCAGGCATATTTAAATAAAATATGAGTAAATCATGCACATGAGAGGAGCTGCACAAGAAATAAACACTATCGTCCTATAAGACTGGAGGGGTTTTGGCAATGAACTAGGTGGTAATTTATGTCGGAGTTCCATTGGAAAGTGAGCGTGTTCCATCTCTGTTGACTGCAATTGTGGGCTATAATGATGTAAATAAAATGTAGCATTGTTCGTTTTCGTTTGTTAAGGGTACACTTGTTTGGGTAACAAGTGCAATTCATTATAACTGAACATGCATTCCCACAGACATTTAGCTGCTACTTATGTCATTTTGGTTCTACAAGGGGGAAAAGAAAACAGGGATGTCGACCCATTACAGACTTGCGGCTGGTGAATAATCTTCCTTTTGAACAGAATCATCAATTGATTGAATCAGTGAATAGAAGAGCATTTGCAAAACCTCAATTAGCTAGTTTTCTTTTTAAGGAAACACCAGCCCAAAATGAATTATTAGTCTCCGGGGCAAGCCACCTGTGCCTCGCAGCAGCCAGTCTGATGCTTCAGAGAAGCCCACAAGCGGGCCACAAAGGCAGTAGCCCTTCCCTGATGTGTGCCTTCATCCTGCAACTTGTATCCAAAGGTATACTTCATTTGAAGCTTAAGGTTCTATTTAGAAGGGATGCCTGCTGAAGTCAAAATTGGTAGGTCAAATCCAAAGGCTTGAAAATGCCTGGATGATGTCTGACTATTTTTTGTAATCTCCATCAATACTGAATAGGAGATAATTGGTAGTGCCTGCACATGCATACTCAGTATGAATGTGCAGGTTGCAACCTCCAGCAGAAAGAGATCTGAGGCTATATAGAAGAGTGGAAAGGGAGCCTGTATTTCTGCTGCTTGCCCTTCAGCTTAGAGGGCAGTGGCTAAGAGACAGAGCACAAGCTCTGCTTGCTGAAGTTTCAATCTCTGGCATCTCCTAGTAGGGCATGTTCCATGTCAGAAACCTTGGGGCACCACCGCCAGTCGGTGTAGACAATATGGAGCTAGGCGCTGTAGTCTAAACCACTGAGACTCTTGGGCTTGCTGATCAGAAAGTTGGCGGTTCGAATCCCCATGATGGGGTGAGCTGCTGTGTCTCTGCCCCAGCTCCTGCCAACCTAGCAGTTCGAAAGCACCCCAGTGCAAGTAGATAAATAGGTACCACTGCAGCGGGAAGGTAAACAATGTTTCTGTGTGCTCTGGCTTCCATCACGGTGTTCCATTGTGCCAGAAACGGTCTAGTCCTGCTGGCCACATGACCCAGAAAGCTGTCTGTGGACAAACGCTGGCTTCCTCAGCCTGAAAACGAGATGAGCGCCACAAGCCCACAGTCGCCTTTGACTGGACTTAACCGTCCAGGGGTCCTTTACCTTTACCTTTTAGATGGACCAATGTAAACAGCAGGTTCCTGTGTTCCTGGCATGACTAAGCACCAGTTACTGCCATCTTTGTGCATATTCAGATGTTGATTGCTATTACCTTTTCTAGCATGCCTGCCTCCCCCTACCAGACCACCCACCCAGGCCATTCTACATGAAAGAATCATTTATCCATTACTGTCCTCAAATCATTTCCCATCTGATTTCCCTTCATCCCAACATTTGCCTGATTCTGCTCTATGCTTATGCTTCCTCCTCCTTTTTTCACCACTGGCAACTCCAGCTGCCAGCCGCTTCCCCAGTTTCTATCAGATTCAGCAATAACTCACCCTTAACCAAACATACAGTCAGGATATATGAAAAGAGATGATCAGTGAAGCATCCCAGTGACACGCAATATCACGATACACATGGGTGCACAAACATCACTCTCAAAGATGCTCTGACAGAATTTTCTCCCCCCCTTCCTCCCAAACACAAACTTATACAAAAAATGTAGTCAACTGAAAATTGGGGGGGGGGGCAAGAAACCCAGAGACCCAAATTGACAGATTTATCTATCTCTTGCAGAGCGAGTTACGTACACAATCCTTGGCTCATGTGCTTCTTGCCTGTAATTTCTATCAGGATTGGTAAATCCAGATCAGGTTTATGCATGTTATCTGGCCTACCTCTTGGCAGATTCAAACAAATTACTAACAGAGACTGTGGCTAGATTTCTCTTTCCAGCTGTAGAAACATGAAATGAAATATCCCCCAATTAAACCTATCCTGAGCAGCAAAATTACAATTTTTAATCTGGTTATGCTACTTTTAAAAAAGTTCACTATTCGCTTCTGTATTTTAAGCTGTCATGTTGTATATCTTATTTTAAACATGTTTTAGATACTCCTGATATATAATTTATGTATTGCAACCCACTTTAGGGTACAGTAGTACCTCAAGGTTAAGAACTTAATTCATTCTGGAGGTCCTTTCTTAACCTGAAACTGTTCTTAACCTGAAGCACCACTTTAGCTAATGGGGCCTCCCACTGCTGCTGCGCCACCAGTGCATGATTTCTGTTCTCATCCTGAAGCAAAGTTCTTAACCCGAGGTACTATTTCTGGGTTAGCGGAGTCTGTAACCTGAAGTGTATGTAACCTGAAGCGTCTGTAACCTGAGGTACCACTGTATTTTGTATGTCACAGTATTTTACTGGTACGGCTGTTGGTTTTATTTTGCTCGGGCCCATCACTACATAATAAAGAATTTGTATGTGTATCTATCTCTAGTACGGTGCCTATTAATTCTTCTCTCTGGGGTCCTTAAAGCTGAAATGGGGTGAAACCACACATCCGGTTTAGACAATATTCTGTAACATTTTGTTTTGTTATTCTAAAAGGAAAACAAAAACCTTTTCTCTAGAGAGCAAAACATTCAAGGAGAGTCTATGTTATGAAGCCCTTTACCTTGAGTTATCTTCGCTTGCTTTGCCTATTGTCTCCCTTGGCACAATTATTTCATACAACTTCCATTTCTTGTCGACTCTTTTCCAAGGTCAGCTGTCATAAAAGTGACAAAGCTTGTGTTTGCTTAGGAATGTTGCTGCACATTTTGCATTGACTTCTATCTGTTTCTTGGCCTGATGTCTGTTGCATGGATGATAAATAATAATAATAATAATAATAATAATAATAATAATAATAATAATAATTTTATTGATACCTCACCCATCTGGCTGGATTTCCCCAGCCACTCTGGGCAGCTTCCAGGAAAATATAAAACATTATAAAATGTCAAGCGTTAAAAACTTCCTGATACAGGGCTGCCTTCAGATGTCTTCTAAAAGTCTGATAGTTCTTTATCTCCTTGACATCTGATGGGAGGGCATTCCACAGGGGAGGGCACCACTGCTGAGAAGGCCCTCTGCCTGGTTCCCTATAACTTCACTTCTCACAGTGAGGGAACTGCCAGAAGACTCTCAGAGGTGTATCTCTGTGTTCGGGCTGAACGATGGGGGTAGAGATGCTCCTTGAGGTAAGAGCACTCTATTTGTGCTCTGGATCAAGGAAATATTTTTTTTAAAAAGAGGTAGTGTTTGAAACCCAGATTTCTCAGTTCACCTTCTAAGCCAGGTCTGGGAAACCTCTGACATTCCTAAATATTAGCAAGACAAAGGACATGGTGTTGGACTTTCGGAGGGAGAGAGGGGAACTAGCCCCGTTGTATATTGGGGTGTGTGTGTGTGGAGAGAGTCTCTTCCTTTAAATTCCTGGGAGTTTACCTTAGTGAAGACCTCACTTGGAAAAACAATATAACTCAGCTGGTTAGGAAGGCCCAACAGAGATTCCATTTTCTCAGGGTTTTGAGAAAGAACAATGTTAAACAACAATTGATGACCTCCTTCTACCGGTCCACAATAGAAAGTGTCCTCTCATATTGTATCACAGTGTGGTATGTTGGCTTGACAGCCACGGACAGAAAGTCTTTACAGAGGGTGGTGAACACAGCACATGATATCATGGGCTGTCGCCTGAGCCCGCTAGATGACATCGCAAGGGATCATTGTCTTACGAGAGCGAGAAAAATTATCAGGGACTATTCACACCCCGGACAGCATCTCTTTAATCTTCTACCCTTGGGCAGGAGATATAGAAGTATAATCAGTTGTACCAACAGGCTAAAAAACAGTTTCTATCCGTGGGCTGTGAGGCTGCTGAACGGAAAATAATATAGTGCAACTGACTTTTGGGGTTGGTGTGTTGTGTGACAAGCACACAGAGTGCAATGAGATTGATTGTTTGTGTGGGGGGGAGGGAGGCTCGGTTAATTTCATTATAGACAGGTTGTACATTGACAATAAAGGTATGATGATGATGATGATGATGGGATCTGATGGGAGTTGGAGCTCAGTAGAATCTGATGGGCCAAAGGTTAACCACTCCTGCTCTAAGTGAACATGATGCCCTCTGGATGATGTTAAACCACAACTCCTATCAGACCCAATCAACATGGCTGATAGGTAGGGAAGAATTGTCATCTAAGAGCAGTTAAAGGAAATTACATTGGCTACCCCTGCTCTGAACCATATTGCACTCACAAGTAAGGCTGCAGGGCTTACTTGAGAGTAAGACCAGTAAGTCACTGGGACCTATTTCTGTTCTCAATAGACATGTATATGATCATACTGTTACCCACTCTGAATGGCTTTGTAGAGAGAGAAATCTAGATTGGGGAAGGGTTTGTGGCATTGATAATCAATGTGTGGAATGCCCTTTAACCCGGTGATAGATGGCTTATGTATATTGATCCAAAGTTCTTATTTAAATGAAGCCAGACTGAATGTTCCATTAAAAGTTTGGAGCAAGTCAATCCGGAAACCTCAAGATCAATCTTTTTCTTTACAGGGCTTAACATTACTTTGAGACCAAATAAGACTATGGTGAGATGGGGGGAAAATACCAGATGGCTGAATAAAGAGACAGGTATGTATACTGGGTTGAAATGGGCTACTTTATTTAAAATCAAACCATAAAATACCTGCAGAGGGAAAGCAACAATTGGTTCTGAAAGCAAACTTAAACCTAGAACTGCAGCCAATGGGTGACCAAAATCTCTGCCTGCAGGAAATGGTGATATGACCAACCTCCCTCCCTCCCCAGGCCAGAACATGACAGTGAGTATCACCATCCATTGGGGCCCTATAGCTCCAGGCAGATGAGGCAAGTTGGACCCAGTATAGACCTTCTGGTAGGTCAATGATCTGTGCAATTCAAGACTTGGACCTGGCTTCTGGTCAAGCCCTGGATATTCCTCAGGTGAGTTTCAACCTATGCAACATGGGGGTTGACTGGGTTGGTGCCCAGCTGAGCCACGTGTTCTTCAGGGTTGGGGGCCCATCTTTGCTTAGCCTTTCTCTCCTCCAGTTTTGCAGGAGATAGCTTCCCTGGCCTTCTTTAGGGAGCTTGCAACCCAGAAGCCTCCATTTAGTCTGCCTGCAATCAGGCGTGGAGGCAGTAAGGCATGAATGCAATTATGCTCCCTTCACATCTGCTTGGCCACCTTTGGCACTGACTCCAGCTGAACCAATGGTGCCTGCTCCAGCTTCAATCATATGTGAGGTGGCTTCAGGTAAAATCAGGCTACAATTGATTATCTTGCCATGTGGTGATATGGATGGGAAGCAGGGTGAAGGGAGAGGTAGAAAATGAAATCAAGAAATGGAAAGCTAAGTATGGGATCCAATTCCAGCATTAATTTTAGAAATTCTTCTGGTTAAACCAGAAACTTTGGAGGAGTGGGATGAAGAGGGCAGAGGGAACCCACAAAGGAAGGAAAGGGCATAAAAAGGGAGGTTGTCTCCACTGTAGTATGCATTGATCCTAAGCTCTGTTTGAAATAAATCCACACTGAGCATTTAATTAAAAGTGTGGCGCAAGTCAGTTTGACAGCCTCAAGATTACTCTCTCTTTAATCGCCATGGGAGGTTCTTTATGTATTTATTCTAGCTATTTATTAGTCAATTTTCAGAGCCAAGACCTCACAAAGGCCATGTGCAGAGAGAAATAAGAACAACCCTGGGGAGATTTCGAAAACGCTAGCAGGGAGTGACCAGGTTGCTGGGGGAGCTGTCCCTGGTCCTGCATAGAAATATAGGAAGCTACCTTATGCGGGTGGTGCCGTGGTCTAAACCACAGAGCCTAGGGGCTGCCGATCAGAAGGTCGGCAGTTCAAATCCCCACGATGGGGTGAGCTCCCGTTGTTCGGTCCCAGCTCCTGCCAACCTAGCAGTTTGAAAGCACCCCAAAAGTACAAGTAGATAAATAGGTACCGCTCCAGCAGGAAGGTAAACGGCATTTCCGTGCGCTGCTCTGGTTTTCCAGAAGCAGCTTAGTCATGCTGGCCATATGACCCGGAAGCTGTACGCCGGCTCCCTCGGCCAATAAAGCGAGATGAGCACTGCAACCCAAGAGTCATCCACGACTGGACCTAATGGTCAGGGGTTCCTTTACCTTTACCTTTACCTTTACCTTTACCTTTACCTTTACCTATACCTACCTTATGCGGAGTTAGAATATTGGCCCATCTTGTCAGTATTGTCTACTCTGGCAGTGGCCCTCCAGGGGGTCAAACTGGGGGCATTCCCAATGGCAGGGATTGAACCTAGGAACTTTTGTGTTGAAAGCAAGTGCTCGCCCACTTAGCCACAGCCCTTCTTCACTAAACCTAGCAAAAGAGGGGCTCATGAAATCCCTGTGCTTAGGCTTGTCTCCCACCCACAACAGCAAAATAATGCAGTGTTTTAAACCACCAAAATCACTAAAAAAAATTTTTAGCACACACACCAAAAGTGGGGGTTTCATTAAAAAATGTATTGAACTCTGAGCCCAGCAAGTAAATTGAGAAAAATAAATCAATGTTGACACATTTTCAATTAAAAGCACAATCACTGCCTTATGTTGAAGGAGCAGTTAAGATAAGAATTTGTTAAATATTTAGACCTACTGGTGTGGGGTTTTTTGTGTTTTTTGTTTTGTTTTACATATCATACTTCTAGGGAGTTTTGAAGGCAAAGGTACGGAACTAAAGCATTGGGAATCTCTCAGACTCAATGAAAGGATCATGGATGATTATTGTTATAACTTTATTCAGACGTCACATTTCTGTACAACAGGGTGAGGAATCTGTGTCTTTCCAGATATTGTTAGACTCCAAGTCCCATTACTCCTCAGCCAAAATGGTTGAATGTTATGGACGATGGGTATTGTAGTATAGGATCATCTAGAGGACCACAGGTTGCCCACCCTCGCTATAGACCTGCGCTCAAAGTAAACAACAGAACAAAAATGAAATGCATACAGCCATAGCTGAATAAAAATACAAAACAAGGCAATGTAAACAAAAGCATAAAAACATAGCAACAGCAAAATAGTGTCATCTACTACCTCCCAAGAGCAGACAGCCAAATACTGAAAGTCTGCTGAAATAAAAGCAGGCTTAGGACAATGATATATAACAGTACTTTAGAATCACTGCCAAAATATGTTGTTGAGAGGCCATAGGTCAGTGGTAGAGGACATTTTTAGCATGCAGGTTTCAGAGTCAAAACCTGGCACCTCTAGTTAGGACTGAGAAATATCCTTGTCTGAAACCCTGGAGAACAGCAGCTTACAAAGTGAAAGTAGTTTGCCATGCTCCTAGTCCTCAATGTCTTTTATTTTTATCTGGGGCTATTTCTCCCCAACATCACCTTAACAAAGCCCTTTCGTAAACATACCTATGAATAGGTTTCTTCAAGAAATTGCACATTTAACAATATTCTCTTGATGCTATTTTGCCCTCTAGATGTTGTGGACTACATCTCTCATCATCGCTGACCATGAGTCATGCTGGCTTGGGGTGGCAGGAGTTGGGATCCAACAGCAACTGGAGGACACCATGTTGGTTTCCCCTGATCTTGATTCTATGCTTACAGGATGTTGTCGTGACACTGCCTGCTGAGGAATTAATTTTTTAAAAAATCTGCTCTATGTGAGTGGAGCTCTGATGATCAGTTTTTAGAACAAAAAGAAATCTAATTTTCTGCTCAGGTGCGTCACAATTACCATTGTTCAAGGCAATCTAAGGAAGAAAAGGCTGGACAGATATTTATACAGGCAAAACTCCTCTCCGGTGTGAACTTTGCTTTTAATGTGACAGCACTATTCATCTCGGGGATAAATATTCTCCTGAGAATTTGGCCACCGGCAAAGTTGGTTACATGATCTGCATTATTTACAGTTCATTTCCTCTTGGAATTAATACTGAATCATTTCCTGCTCCCAAGGGGGATTCAAAAAGCTCACCATTTGCCTTGGATGATTGTGTAGGTGTGTGAGGGAACAAAGTGAATTTATAGCAGTTCGTGCACAACTTCTCCAATTGCTGATTATTACTGTTTTAAGCTATTGCATTGATTCTAGGTACTGATACCCATTACTGAGACTCATTATAAGGAGAGAAAGCATAGAATCATAAAAAGCATGGGTGGGTCCTGAGGGTCATATAGTCCGACCCTTGTGAAGGACCCTATCAGATGGTCACCCAACCTCTGTTTAGAAATCTCCAAGGAAGGAGAGTCCACCATCTTCTGACTTAGTCCATTCCATGCTTGAACAGCTGTTACCACCAGAAAGTTCTCCCTAGTGCTTAGTTGGAGTCTCCTTTCTTTAATTTGAACCCACTGGCCAGGATCCTAGCCTCTAGAGCAGCAGAAAACAAGCTTGCTCCATCTTCCATGTGACAGTCCCTTCAGATGTTTGAATATAGCTATCGTATCACTGCTTAGTCTTCTCATTCCCCAGGCTCAACACACCCAACTCTGTGAACCATTCCTGGAACCATATGTTACAGCTTGTTGATATCCACCTTAAACTGTGGTGTCCAGAACTGTGACACAGTACTCCAGGTGGGATTTGGCCAAGGCAGTATAGAGTGATACTGTCACGGTCTGGTCTACAGGTGATCGAAGTCCCAGCTGAGGACATCGGGACTGGAGGCAAGATGGTGGGGTGGGAGCAGGAACAAGAGTCCAGAAGCCAGGGGTCCGAGGGTCAGGAAGCAGGGAGTCAAGAAGTCAAAGGTCCATGGGTCGAGAAGCAAGGAGTCAAGAAGCCGAGGTATGAGGATCAGGAAGCAAGGAGCCAAACGCAGCAAGGCAGGCAACGTGTTGCTGTGGTAAAGAGCTGAAGGGAAATGCTGAACTTATATCCCTTCCTGGCTCTTGCCACTAGGTGCAGGGAGTTACCAAGTGGCCTCACCTGTGCGGCTGCGCCTTACCTCTCCAGAACAAACTTAGGAAGGCCCCAGTCCTGCGAAGCCCTACTGGTCATTGGGCCTGGCTCCTGCATGCACTCCTGACAGATACTCTTATTTCTCTGTGGGGGAATGTGTGAGGGATATGGAATTCTGAAGGGTGATAACTCATGTTGTAAAATTCTTAGTGCCCAGTTCGATCTTGAAGATAGGAAAGACCAACGGCTGGCAAAAGGAAGGGGGACTGGGTCTTGCATTCTTATAAGAACCTTCTTTTGACTTCTGAAGACACAGCTGCTTATACAGACATCCCCTTGATCTCTTGACCTCAGTCTCCTGTTTTAATTGTGATGTTGCTTTAATGAGAATGTTTTATTGCATATTTTGATTATAGATGTTTATATTTTATGTGATTGTTTTATTGTAGAAAATAATCTTCTATACTTAAAGCACAATTTAAAAATCCCATTAAAATCTAAACAGTCATAGTTAAAATAGTGGTTGTGAAACTGACCTTTATACTTAGTAAACCACTTAGAAGCCTATTTTGTCATTAAATTGCTATCATCATCATCATCGTTATATGTATTATTATAATATAATAAATATATATTGACCTAAGAATGTAAGGAGAGCGTATTGACATTAGGTTCACAGCATGCTACACTATAAAAGAAAATTTCAAGAAAATGTTTTTCAGGTAGTACCTAACACGATCCAAGCTTGCCAAAATTTATAAACAAAAGGAAATTTGGGGAAGTGGAGGGAACAATGTTCCACACCTGGTGGAGCTGTGAAAAAACTAAGACATATTGGGGCAAGATACATGAAGAACTTAAAAAAAAGTTTAAAATACCTATACAAAAGGAATCAGAAGCATTCTTATTAGGCCTACTGGGGAAAGATATACCACAAAAAAAAAGAAAGGAATTTTTCTTTATGCTACAGCCGCCACCAGGATAGCATCTGCCAGCAAATAGAAGAATGAGTCAATACCCGCCAAAGATGACTGGATATATAAAGTAAGTGAATTTATCGAAATGGCAAAGCTAACTGCATATATAAGAATGCAGTCAAATCAAAAACTTAGACAAGAATGGCACTGTTTTGAAGCATATATGGACAAACACTGTTCAAAGAAGAACATACTGATATGCCTAGATTAAAGGAACAGAGGGGGAGAAGAAATAGAAACATGGATCCTGAAGGGCCAGAGCTTCTCCGAGAGTTGGTGTTTAATTTTAAGGACTATCAAAAAAACCAGCAGAGAGGAATTGAGAGAGAATTAAGAGCCTCGGATGTGAGATCTCCAGGCTAAATATTAGATTAAGACTGATGGACAT
The DNA here is from genome assembly GCF_027172205.1 of Podarcis raffonei. Taxonomy (NCBI): domain Eukaryota; kingdom Metazoa; phylum Chordata; class Lepidosauria; order Squamata; family Lacertidae; genus Podarcis; species Podarcis raffonei. The sequence goes on from NC_070617.1 coordinate 34,596,212, forward strand.
TTGTTGGGGACTGGAACCGGGAAAAGGTGGGGTGGGGTTTGGGAATCCAAAGGGTACATAAGTATAATGTGTTTTGCTTTTATTTTTGTTTTTGTAATGTTTATGAAATTTAGGAAATTCGTGGAAGGGAATTTGGGTCGACTTTAGAAAGAATGTTTTAAGAATATGTATTGATGTATAAGTATTGATGTTTAAGTTTGGATAAGGTAAAATTGGTTTTTTTTAAAAAAATGAACTAAATTAAAGGAAAATAAGGTTAGCAAAAATAAATTGAGGAAATGGATGAAAGAGTAAAAGTAAAATAATAACATGTTAATTTATTAGGTTAAGAATTATGGTTAAGGATTTGCTGAATCAATAACTTGAATTGGAATACAAAAAGGGGAGGTATGAGGAGGTCAGGAAAATATGTCAATGAAAGTAAATTTTGGTGAACTTAATGTGTTTTTAATTTTTATGTATTTTTTTCTGTTTTTTCGTATTTTTTTTCTTTTTCTTTTTGACTTTTTATATTCTTACTGTATTAATTTTGAAAATTTTAATAAATATCTTTTTTTTAAAAAAAGAGGGGGAGAAGAAATAATAGTAAGAGAGGCTATACAAAGCTTAAAATATAAAACCTAAAAGATTGCAATGTGGGTATTGAATACTAAACATATGGAAGTCAAGCTGTAGTGGAGGGAGGTCACAAGGTGTGGTCATGGGATATCAAGGGAGTCGGAAGATTCTTTTTGTATGTGCAAATGGCTGTTGGTCTTTGTGTGTTTTTGTATTATTTTTATGCACTATACTTTTTAAAAAAAGAATGTAAGGAGAGCCAGCTACATCAAGTCAAGTGCCCATTCAGTCCAGCATCTTGTTCTCACAGTGGCCGATCAGATGCCTGTTTGTTTGTGTATTATTTTGCTAAGTATGAAATAGGTAGGAGTGAATTTCTCCCCCATTCCTGGTCCTTAGCCTCTAATTGTGTGTCAGGGACAAGGAGGAGTCCAAATGGTGGTTAGAGGAGGCAGGGGCCCAGGAGGATGGTCTGGGGGAGGGGCCAGTGATTTGTGGCACCAATGAGGCAGGGGGAAGAGTAAGAGTCCAGACTAGGCTTCCTCAACCTCTTTTTTTTTAATAAATAATTTTTATTAATTTTCCAACACAAATATACAATTTTATCGAAATTTCCACAAATTTAGTTCTTTTTGGACTTCCTTCAGCTTCTCTGGCAATCATCCATATTTACCTCTCAATTACGCATTTCTCTGATTATATTGCCATTAAACTTCCCTCCCACTTCTATTTCTTTTTAACAATATATCTCAACTTTCACAGTGCTTCTTGGAACCCCGCCAACGTTGTTTGCACATCACATATTCTTTTCAGATATTCAACAAATTTCCCCCAGTCCTCGATGAACTTTTGGTCTCAAAGATATCTAATTTTCCCGGTTAGTCTGTCCAGTTCTGAATAGTCTGTCAGCTTCAGTCTCCATTCTTCTATCGTCGGTATTTCCTCTTGTTTCCATTTCTGGGCCAGTAGAATTCTTGCTGCTGTAACTGCATATTGAAAAAGTTTACAGTCTTTTCTTCTTATTTCATTCCCTGTAATTCCTAAAAGAAAGGTCTCTGGTTTCTTTACAAATGTATATTTTAACATCTTTTTCATTTCATTATAGATCACCTCCCAGAAACCCTTCACTTTCTTACACTCCCACCACATGTGATAAAACGTACCTTCTTTTTCTTTGCATTTCCAACACTTATTACACGTCTTATACATTTTTGCTAATTTTACCGGTGCAATATATCATCTGTAAAACATTTTCATAACATTTTCTTTTAATACCATACAAGCAGTAAATCTTAAATTCTCTTTCCACAGTTTTTCCCAATCCTCAAACTGTATATTGTAACCAAAATCTCTGGCCCATTGTATCATTACCGATTTGACTTCTTCATCTTTTGTATTCCATTCCAACAATATTTTATACATTTTTGATAAAATTTTACAATTATTATTTATCACATCTGTCTGGAACTTTGAGTCTTTTTCTGCATAACCACTTTCTTTAATGTCTTTTTTAAACATTTCATTAACCTGAAAATAATGCAACCAATCATATACATGTTCTTTGACTTGTTCATATGGCTTTAATTTCCATTTTCCTCCTTCTTTGGTTATCAATTCACCATATGTAATCCAATTACCTCTCATATTTATTTTATTTACACTCATAACTTCTAGTGGAGACAACCAGTGTGGAACTTTTGGTTCTAATAGGTTTTTATACCTATCCCATATTTCAATTAATGAGCTCTGGAATATGTGGTTCCCAAAGCCTTTATGAATTTTCTTCTTTTCACACCATAGATACGCGTGCCATCCAAATCTGTTATCAAATCCTTCTAAATCTAATAACTCTATGTTCTCTAATTTTATCCATTCTCTCAACCAGCAAAGACATGCTGCTTCGTAGTACAGTTTCAAGTCCGGCAGGGCAAAGCCTCCTCTTTCCTTTACATCCGTTAATAACTTAAATTTAATTCTCGGCTTCTTGCCCTGCCAGATATACCTTGAAAGCACTCTTTGCCACTCTTTAAAAATTGCTACCCCCTTTAATATGGGGATAGTTTGAAACAAAAATAACATCTTTGGAAGGACACTCATTTTTATCGTAGATATTCTACCCCAGAAAGATAATTTCATTCTTCCCCACACCTCTAGATCTTTCCTTATTCCATTCCAGACCGGTATATAGTTGTTCTGAAACAAGTCAATATTTTTGGGAGTTAACCAAATTCCTAAATATTTAACCTTTTTCACCACCTCTATCTCTTTGTTGCATTATTTCTTTGTTGCATTATTTCTATTATACTTTGATCCATATTTTTTGTAATTATTTTGGTTTTCTTCTTATTTAGTCTGAACCCTGCCACACTTCCAAATTTCTCAATCTCATCCAAGACTTCTTTTACACTTTCTAATGGTTCTTCATTCGTAATTACCAGATCATCTGCAAAGGCTTTTACTTTATATTCATTCCGACCAACTGTTACCCTTTTTATTAATTCATTTTGTCTCATCGACCTCAAGAGAACCTCAAGGACCGTTATAAATAGTAATGGTGAAAGTGGACATCCCTGTCTAGTTCCTTTTGTTATTTTTATGTCTTCTGTAGTCACTAGGCTTCCTCAACCTCGGCTTTCCAGATGTTTTTGGCCTACAACTCCTCTGATCCCTAGCTAGCAGGACCAGTGGTCAGGGATGATGGGAATTGTATTCTCAAAACATCTGGAGGGCCGAGGTTGAGGAAGCCTGGTCCAGACAGTCAGAGATGGGAGAAGAGAAGGCAGGGGAAGAGATGCAGGGAAGTGTAGAGGTTGAAGAGGCAGTCGCAGAGACAATATCCTGTGCCCCTTCCCCTACTGCAGTGATGGCCAAACTTGGCCCTCCAGCTGTTTTGGGACTACAACTCCCATCATCCCTAGCTAACAGGACCAATGGTCAGGGATGATGGGAATTATAGTCCCAAAACATCTGGAGGGCCAAGTTTGGCCATCACTGCCCTACTGTCTCCAAGGATGAGGAGGGGTTTAAAGTGTTAAGAGCAGCTGCAACTGGGTAAGTCACCAGTTGATTGCGTGCACGACATATAAGTGCTGATGGAAGTGTGGTTGTGCTGTTGCTCCAAGAAGTCTGAAGACGATGCAAGGCTAGCTATTTAGCAGGAGCGGTACCTGTAATTCTTTCACCTTAGGAGACGATGCAATCAAGTGTTTTGCCAATAAAAAACTAAACTTCCAATTGTGTGTCATCATTGGGAGCTGGGGCTCTTAGGACATTGTGCTATGTTTGTGTCAGTTTCCAGATGCGTTGTTCTTTTCCCACTGAAGCTTTCTCGTTTTCTTCCCTCCCTTCATCTCATTTCATGGATTTCCCCCTTTCATAAAATAAAGATGAACGAAAGCTGATCTCACATGCTCCACTAAACCACACCATGGTGCTTTCAAATACACCAAGGGATCCAACTTGATGAATAAATAAAGCCTGATATCGAGAAGGCATCACAAACATTGCCATATGGCTTTGTAAATTTGATCAAGAGGCTGATTATATTAAGGCCCCCCTAATTGAGAGAATTGCCAATGGAGATATCTAAGCATGATGCTGGTTACAAGACAAAACACATTCTGTCTTAGGCTTTGCTTTTGAGCTATGTTTTGTACTCTTAGTGAATTAACTACTAATTTACTTTTGGCCAGATTTTCATTGAATTGTCAGGCAGCCAATGGATCAGCCAGCCTATCAGTGGCAATTTAGTGGCCTGTGGATCAAATTGACCCTGACATTAGCTCCTTTCAGCTCTTGCTGCTCTATATATCCCAGTTGGAGGTTCTGCTGCTAAAATCATCCTCTACAATGGGGTATGGACGAAGCAATGTCCCTTCAGATGTTGTTGGACTCCAGTTATCATCAGCCCCAGTCAGCATGGCCTGTGGAAGGGAAGACATCAACAACTGGAGGGTCCCAGCCCCTGCTCTATAAGAAAAACACCAAAGGCTTTATATTTCCCTGAAACAATTTACACGGGAGACACCCATTCACAGTTCAATAAATGACAAGTCTAAGGGACACCTAAAGGATAAGAATGCAAGAAGATCCCTGTTACATCACCCAGGGGTCTATCTAGATCAGCACAGTGTTTGTAACAGTGGCTACACAGATGCTCCAGAAAGCCCATTAGCCCACGAGGGCAGCAAATTTCACACACTGTCGCACCCCAGCAGCTGGAATTCAGTGGCATACTGACTCCGAACAGATAGATTCTCAGTATGGATTCCAAAATGCACCCTTCACTGGTGGAGGAAGGGGGGGCCATGGTGCGGGTGGACCGCCCCGGGTGCCATCAATGAGGGGGGTGACAAAATGCAACTTGACGCTGCCTGTGGAACGGAGCAGGGTTGAGTTGTATTGTGACTCATCCACTTCTCAGCAATCGGCCAGGCTCTCCCTGCCCATCTTGTCCATGTTCTGCCCTTGGGGGAACCCTGCCTTACCTCGTGAGCAGCAGGACAGCTTCAAGCATGGACACATGCACAAACACACTGAGGGGGTCACATTCGGTGTGCCACCCACCTGTGACTACCCTGAGCCGTTGGGGAAAGGCATGGAGCTATGCTGCTTTGCGGGCAGCCTTCCCCCTTCCCCCTTAGCTTTGACAGCTCAGGGGAGGCTTGGGAGTTGTGGGCGTGCTGCGCACCGAGTGTCACCCCCATCAGTGTGTGTGTGTGAGCTGTCAAAACCGTTGCCCCCCCCCCCTCGGCACTGCTTGGCTGCTGGAGGAGGGCAGGGCACAGCTTTCTTTGACTGGGGTGGAGAGGGAGGCAGGATCTACATCGTATAGCTGCCTGCATGGCTTTCTTGACGGGGGGGGGGGGCGTGGAGGGAGAAAAGGGGAATGTCAATGTGAGGAGGTGACAAAAACTGCACCGGGTACCACCTGACCTGTCACGGTCCGGTTTATGGGCGTTCGAAGTCCCAGCTGAGGACGTCGGGACCGGGGGCAAGACAGCGGGGTGGGAGCAGGAATGAGACTCTGGAAGCCAGGAGTCCAGAAATCAAGAGTCCGAGGGTCATGAAGCAAGGAGTCAAGAAGCCAAACACAGCAAGGCAGGAAGTGTGTTGCTGTGGCAAAGAGCCAAAGGGAAATGCTGACCTTATATCCCTTCCCGGCTCTTGCCACCAGGTGCTGTGAGTTACCAATCGGCCTCCCCTGTGCGGCCGTGCCTGCCTCTTCAGAACAAACTTAGGAAAGCCCCAGTCCTGCGAAGCCCTACAGGCTCCTGCATGCACTCCTGACACGACCTTGCTACGGCACTAACACCCTTGCCAAAATCTGATTGGTGATCTGGGCTATTCTGGATTCCACTACATCCCTATCCTCGATGAAGGATTTGGATCTGGTCTGCCTATTCTCTATGCCATGGAAACCATCCTGTAGACAGCTATAATGTATCAAGGGCATCCTTGCTTAATAAAGGACTGTCTGGATGCAAGTGAAACGGATGCACTTGATCAAAGGCATCTCTGGACTTTCTCAGGCTTGATGAGAACATAAGAAGATCCCTGATGGATCAGGCCAAAAGGCTCATCTGTTCTTACAGTGGCTAACAAGATACTTATGGAAATCCCACAAGCGCTGAGTGCAACAATGGTGATGTCTGAAAGCCGAAACAACCCACGAATCTGCTTCCTTCTGTATGAACTTGCCTGCCCATTACAGTGGACGCTTGGGTTGCAAATGTGATCCATGTGGGAGGCACGTTCACAACCTGCAGGATTCACAACCTGCAACCCGTGTGTCTGCGCATGTGCAGGTCGCGATTCGGCATTTCTGTGCATGCACAAGTGCTGAAACCCGGAAGTAACCAATTCCAGTACTTCCGGGTTCAGCGCGGTGCGCAACCCAAAATAGCGCAACCCGAAGCATCTGTAACCCGAGGTATGACTGTAAAATCTTTGAGTCACCCTGCTGCTAGACATTAGACAGATGGCTATCAGACAGAGGGCCTTTTCAGAGGTGGCACCCAAACTATGAAACATAAGAAGAACCTTGAGGGATCAGGCCAAAGTTCAGCATTCTGTTTTCACAGTAGTCAGCCAGATGCCCACAGAAAGCCCACAAACAGGGCTTAAGAACAGCAGTGCTCTCCCCACTCAAGATTCTCAGGAACTGGCATTCAGAGGCACACTGCCTCTGACAGTGAAGGGAAATGGCACAGCAGTAACATGCATTCAAATTGCAGGAGATACGTTGTTTGTGTGTGTTCCTCCCAAGACTTATCTTCAAGCTGCAGCCCCCCGACAAGAGCTCTGACTCACTTCCATTTGCCTCAGCTGCATCTCGTTAACAAGCATCACATCACTCACTTAGGCCCAAATTTATCTTCCACCCACACAAACCTATTGCTATCTGGCTGTTTGTTCCAGCAAATTACCAACATCAGGGTTTCAACATTTCATTAAACAATGTGGGATCTTTGCCACCTTTTTGAAGTCCTACAAATCTCTTCCTTTGTAGCTAATATTGCTTTGAAACTGACATACTAGCCAGTCCTGAGTTTGCTTGCTAGGCAGGATATAAGTCCAAAGGAAACATCATGTGACAGATTATCAAGCACATAATGTACTGGATTTGGCAGATTTAGTGGGATCCAGGCTTCATCTGAACTGGGTAGAGATAGTCCTGAATCATCCTGTGTTGTCCTTTCTGGAGAGATATGGGGCTGATGGGGGCAGGAAGGCTGCTGTCAGGGACTGGTTGGATGAGGAGGAGTGGGGGGAGCCTCCTGCCCAGGAGCCCTCCAGGGAACACAGGCAAGATGAGGACTTAGACTCCAGGTCTTGGTGGTGGGACAATGGGGTTGAACTGGGAGGTGCTGGAAGCAAGAGGGTGGAGCAAAGGAGTGGGGGGTCAGAGGACACATGTAGGGAGGAATAGGAAGGTACACCTGTCCTCCTGCAGCAGGACAGCCTCAATCCTGCTGTCTCTCCCTCTCTCACACCCTGCTCTAGAAGAACCTTCCATGTTGCTATGCAATGAGCCAGGCAGGCCCAGAGGAGGAGCTCACCACTCCATTGCCATCTACGTCTGTTGGTGTCAGGGCCTGGGAAGAGGAGGAATGGTGGAGACCACCTCCCCATCCTGACCCTTCCAAGGAGGAGGAACAGGAAGGCAGTATAGATTTACAACAGGGGTGTGAGGAAGGTAGCACCTCAGAGGCAGGTGAGGGGGAAAGCTGGAAAATCATGGAACAGCCGGAACAACACCCAGGTGACACGTTGTCATTAGAAAGCATTCCACATCTCCCAGAACCCGGCAAGCCTTAAAAGTAGGAGAGCAAAAGCTCCAAGGCAGAGGGCACGTAGCAGCACCCATAGAGGAGACGAATGAGGAAGTAGGAGAGACGGAGGGTGGAGATTCACTCGGGACAACACCATTATCCAAGAGGCTGGGTTCTATAGCCTCTCTCTGTAAAGATTGAAATTTAAAATGAAGGTAATAAACTTTTCCTTGTCTTTATACTTTCTTGGGCAACCAGCTGGGAGCTGCTCACAGCATCCTGACAGTTGGGGCGGGATCCAGAGTGAGAGGCTGGAGGGGAAAGTGGGGCCAGAGCTCAGTTTCCTGCAACATCTGAAGCTGAATGAGTTGAGCTGGGGAGTCCTTGCTGTGGTCCTTGCTGGGGAAACAGACCCCAGAACCCTCCTGCTCTCAGTTACGGAAGTAGGAAGAGACAAAGCGAATCTCCACCACCTGTAAGTGTTATTAAGGTTTCAAAAGCCTCACTTAAACATTAGAACTGGCCCCAAATTGATCCTGGGCCAGACCTGAAGGAGCGTCTCCACCCCCATCTTTCTACCCGGAGACTGAGGTCCAGCACCGAGGGCCTTCTGGCGGTTCCCTCACTGCGAGAAGCCAAGTTACAGGGAACCAGGCAGAGGGCCTTCTTGGTAGTGGCGCCTTCCCTGTGGAACGCCCTCCCACCAGATGTCAAAGAGAACAACAACTACCAGACTTTTAGAAGACATCTGAAGGCAGCCCTGTTTAGGGAAGCTTCTAATGTTTAATAGACTATTGTATTTTAATATTCTGTTGGAAGCCACCCAGAGTGGCTGGGAAAACCCAGCCAGATGGGCGGGGTATAAATAATAAATTATTATTATCATCTGGGCCAGGTGTTTCCTAGTTAGGAGTGGGGCGAGTGGGCTGTACCCAGCTTTTAGCTTCACAGTCATTATCGCCAGTTGCTTCTTCTGATGCTCTTCTTCCTCACCATGGTTACTACTTGATTCAAGCAGGCAGTTTCAGCTTCTGGGCTTCCTTCTTGCTCCACCCCCCTACCGCCACATTGTCCTGGCCAGAGTGAGAAGCAGATGAATGACGAAGCAATTGAAAACTGTGAAGAGGAAGGGCAGGTCAAAAGGGGCTCTTGTCTGTGGCTCCCAAGCTGGGGTGTGACTCTCAATGTCAGTTACCTGCACAAAGGTTGGTGTGTTATTATGAGATCCTTGCCCACAGGCAGGTGGCTGCCTGGAAGCTGGAATGAGAACAACAGATGGTCCCAGCTAGCACATGGCAAAAGGACTGCCGCAACATGAGTAAATGTTACCTCTGACTTTATTAACGGGTTTACTGCTGTGTTGTTGTTTTCAAAAAAGCCTCTTCATTGCTTACATTGACTTTATGAGTGTAGCCCAGGGCTGTGTAATTTTTTTTGTAATGCTGTTTTGGTTTAATTGTTTTATTATGTGAGCTGCCTTGAACAGGAGACCATAAGAAGAGCCCTGCTGGATCAGGCCCAATGCCCATCTTGTTGAGTATCCTATTCTCATAGCAGCCAACCATAGGTCTTTGGGAAGTCTGCAAGCAGGACATGACTATAGTAGCCTTCTACTGTATTCAGAGACAGTGGAGGGTAGTATGAAGCCATCATGTTGCCCCAATCCTCCTTGAATTTGTCTTACCAGTCCAATTTGTGCAGTGCTGAACGCCAATTTTAGAGCCTAATGCTAGGAATGTTGTCATATCTAGCAACTCAGTTGTAGGTTTCTAACCCTGCATATGGTTCATAGGGAGCAGATGGTAATAAGAATGTAAAAAGAGCTCTGCTGTGGATCTCACAGTGGCCAGCCAACAGCACTCCCAGAAGGGGATCGGTGCTAGAACTTGCCATGCCAAAATAGTCTGTGCATACAGAACTCATGTAGACTTACCTCATTTGACCCCATTATGTTCAGTTTAGGAACATAGGAAGCTGCCTTATATTGAACCAGACCATTGGTCCACCTTGCTTAGAATTTTTTTTTTACACTGATTGGCAGTAGCTCTCAGGGGTTTCAGGCAGAGAACATTCTCAGCCCTACCTGGATATGCGAGGGATTGAACCTGAGATTTTCTGCTTTTGCAAAGCTCTGCCACTGATTCCCCAAAGGCAATCAACGCCTGCAAGCCACAATGTTCTCCCTCCACTATTGGAGGCAGAATGCTTCTGAATATTAATTTCTGGGAGTCCCAAGCGGGTATTGTGCTGTTGAGCACAGGTCCTGCTCTCACGCTTCCTAGAAGAGTCATTTGGCTGACCTCCTGTAAGAACAGGATGCTGGACTCATTGGACCCAGGTGACCCTTCCTGTGTTCTCATGTCAAAACAGCACCCTCCCCTCACCCTGCTCACCTAAGAGTAGCCAGGACACCCACTTCAGGAAGGTGGCAGTTCCGACATTCCAGATGCTGTGGCACTACATCTCCCATCATCCCTTACCATTGGTCATGCTGACAGGGGCTGCTGGGACTTGGGAGCCCAACACCATTTGGAAAGCCAGAGCTTTCGCAGCCCTCTTAAGAACTTACTGGATGATGTATGGTTGTTATGGTGTAGGACAGTGTTTCTCAACCTGTGGGTCCCCAGATGTTGTTGGACTACAACTCCCATCATTCCTAGCCAGCATGACCAGTGGTCAGGGATGATGGGAGTTGTAGTCCAACAACATCTGGGGACCCACAGGTTGAGAACTGCTGGTGTAGGACCATGGTTGCCGTGCAGGAAGGACCATGGTGGGGAGATACCCAGCTTAATTAATGAATGAGAAAGCCCCAACTGTGTTGGCAATATAATAATAATAATAATAATAATAATAATAATAATAATAATAACAATAATAAAGCATTTTATTTGTATCCCGCCCTCCCCGGCCAAGGCTGGGCTCAGAGCAGCTATCATCATAAAAACAACACAATATGCATAAAAACAGACATCAATTAATTAAAATACATCTTAAAATGAATTCAGACAAGTTAAAATCTGCGCAGGTGGCAATTATCAGGTTGGAATTGAGAGTGGTTAATACTTGCTAGGACCAACTGTTTCCACTGATCATACAAGGAGAGGGTTGGAGGCCTCCTTCCGGCTTGTTTTATACAAAGGAAAGGAAGTCAAACTGCATCCTGCCCAAAGGCCTAGCAGAACAGCTCTGTCTTGCAGGCCCTGCAGAAAGATTTCAAATCCCACAGGGCCCTGGTCTCTTGTGGGAGAGCGTTCCACCAGGCCAGGGCCACAGCCGAAACGGCCCTGACTCTAGTAGAGCCAGTCTAATTTCCCTGGGGCCCGGGATCTTCAAAGTTTTGTTGTTTGCAGACCGTAAGGTCCTCTGTGGGGCATACCAGAAGAGGCGGTTCCATAGGTACTAGGGTCCTTGGCCGAATAGGGCTTTAAAGTTTTAAACCAGCACCTTAAACCTGATCCTGTACTCCAACGGGAGCCAGTGCAGCTGGTATAGCACCGGGTGAATGTGATCCCGTGGTGAGGACCCCGTAAGGAGTCTTGCCGCAGCATTCTGCACCCGCTGGAGTTTCTGGGTCAGTTTCAAGAGCAGCCTCTCTTGATGGATTTTGCAATGGCTGACTTATGAAGAAGCTAGGGGGGAAATCTTTTATTCAAACACATCCTTTCTACCCTTTCTACTCTCTCTCTCGCTTAGAAACTAAATGATGGGGATGAATTACCGTATTTTTCGCTCTATAACACGCACCCGACCATAACACGCACATAGTTTTTAGAGGAGGAAAACAAGAAAAAAAAATATTCTAAACGAAACAGTGGATGTATGATTTTTGTGGTTCATGCTGTGGCCACAGACACGTGATCTGATGGTGAGTTTGGGGTAGCCTAATGCAAAAATCCTGAGGATCCATGTGGATCCATGCTTTGTAACCATGTTTTAAGTGGGGAGGGAAGGAAAAGCACTCAAGGGACAAGGAACACGTGTGGGGTGGGTGGAGAAGGATGCTGTTAATAATGCAGAAGAGGGGTATAAGAGGAGAAGGCTCCTTTCCTCTCCAGCTTTGCTCCTTTAAAGGCTCTGCTTCTCTCCCTCCTCCCCGGCTTGCTGAAAAACTTTACTGCTATTTAGCCAGCTGAGTGGGGAGGAGAAGGGACAGAGAGCCTGCTTGCGAGAAACTTTGCTGCTATTTAGTGAGCTGTTCTCTCCCTCCTCCCCGGATTGCTGAAAAAAACAGCTCCGGACTCGTGTAAGCGGCTCCTCTCCTCTCCCGCTTTGCTCCTTTAAAGCAAGCAGGCTCTCTGTCCCTCTCTCCTCCCAACTCAGCGGCTCTTCTCCCGCTTTGCTGTTTCAAAGCGGGCCACGGAGGAGGGAAGGAAGGGGAACCATGGATCCTCTGCTCACGACTGCAGCAGATCCCCCCGCCATCCGTAGGCATTCGCTCCATAAAACGCACAGACATTTCCCCTTACTTTCCAGGAGGAAAAGAGTGTTATGGTGCAAAAAATACGGTATTTCGCAAAGTTAAGTGAACCCGTGTCACTTTTAGAATAGAGTTGAAATACGATGGTAGGATTCCTCAGTATCGAAGGGGATGAGTCTGCCACAGGAGCTACCAGCAAAGGTCTCAGCCTTCATAGCTAGACCTTCCCATGTTTGGCTCCCAGCAGATTTGGGTGGAGCTTGATGGGCTGCTGCCACACATGTCCTGCTCCGAGTTTCTGTTGGAGCAGACGCCTGATATTCTTGAGACTCTTTTGCAGAACCCAGTGACCTACCATTGCTTTTTGGGGTCCACTGAAACTTGGATTTACCATATTTTTCTGTGTATACCCCCCTCCCCGTGTATAAGATGCCCCCTATTTTGGGGGACTCCTAATTAATAAAATAGAGGGAGGATTGCCCAGAGTTGTTGAGCTGTTTTGGGGAGGGTGGCCAGAGTTGTTGAGCTTTTTTAAAGGGGGGATTGACAAATATCACTCACCCACTGCCACTCGCACACATCGCGAAAGCCACCTATCGTCTGTTCCGGCACTGGCAGAAGCCACCAATCGCACACCCAATTGCCGCAGCGACCACCAATCAAAACCAGCCTTTGCTGCAGCTACAAATTTCACAACCAGTAGTCATTTACAGTCTTCAGCTCCTGGCAGCAACCAATCCCACGTCCCCGCTGTGCACTATTCGTGTAGAAGACACCCCCAGATTCTTAACCTGCTTTTTTAATAAAAAAAAGCTCAGCTTATACATTGAAAACTACGGTACATACAGTGGTACCTCGGGTGAAGAACTTAATTCGTTCTGGAGGTCCATTCTTAACCTGAAACTGTTCTTAACCTGAGGTACCACTTTAGCTAATGGGGCCTCCCGTTGCTGCTGTGCCACCGGAGCATGATTTCTGTTCTCATCCTGAAGCAAAGTTCTTAACTCAAGGTACTATTTCTGGGTTAGCGGAGTCTGTAACCTGAAGCGGCTGTAACCTGAAGCATCTGTAACCCGAGGTACCACTGTACCGCTTGATTGCCAAAATCAATCTCTGTGCAGTTTACATGAAAAAATATATAATATTCCTTTTAAAAATACTGATAAAATCAAAAGTTAAAAACAGCAGAAATGTGCCGAAATGCAAGTAAAGACAGTAGTTTTTAAATATATTCACAGTACATACCGTGGTTAGTAGGTAAACTCTGGCTAGGACCAGGAGCTAGTTCTAGAAAGTGTAGCGAAGAGTACTTTTGCTCCTTGGAAGAGCCCTGATAAGGCAGATGGGATAGATCCACCTTAACCAAGCAGCGCCAGATTGCTGGAATGGAACCTTTACAGCCCTGGAAGGCCATGATTAGGATTTGCAGCTTTGAGGGAGATTGGCAGGCCTTCAAAAACACTCAGACATATGGCTAGAAATTAGCAGTCAGGATACAGGAGCAACAGGCTGGAAGAGAAGATAAAAGGTTCAGAAAAATGGCAGAACATCAAACAAATGAGTATAAAAAAAACCTGCAATGAAAAACCGACAACATCTACCCACACATATCCCACATGACAAAAGCCTTGAAGGACAAAGGATTCCTTAATCATACATATTTGAAATAGTGGTGGTGTTGTCTATTAAAGCAGAGCATCTACCAGTTTGATCTTCTTTATACAAAATTATCTTGTAATAAATTTACAAACTCCCTGACAAAAGGTCAAGGAGGAGGACCAACCTAATGTCCTCCTCCCTGACCTAAAAGCATTTATAGGGGTCAAAGAGTATCACCTAACATGCTCTAGCCTTTTGGTGCACTGCAGATTCTGTTCTTTCTGGAGAAACATTGGTGCTGTGTACACATTGCCATTTACTCTGGCTCCAGCTTGCTGGCATTTAAAGCCATGTACACATGACATTAGGTACAATCCATATCTGTCCTATCATTTATTGAGAACTGCTATTTGAGTTTGATACATTTTCCTTCAAACTAGCTTCCATCCGATTTGGAAACGCAAGTCACATTCACCGCACGGGTAAGCTGAGGTTTCTTACATTAGAGGCAGCCAGTGCGCATGGTCATATGACAGCTTCAGCTGGAGAGAGGGCCTAAGTGTTGATGATGGGCCAATAGAGAAGAGTCCATTGCAAAGTAGGACATGTTCTAAAGGGTTCTGCTCTGGAGGGTAGGATTCGAACCAACGGCTTCAAGTTACGAGAAAGGAGATTTTGACCAAAGCTATGGAAGAACTTTCTGACAATAAGAGCTGTTCGACAGTGGAACAGTCTCCCTCTGGAGGTTATGGACTCTCCTTCCTTAGAAATTTTTAAGCAGAGGTTGGATGGCCACCTGTCATGGATGCTTTAGCTGAGATTCCTGAATTGTTGACTCTTGGGGTCCCTTCCAACTCTACAATTCTATGATTCTATGCAGTGCTTTTTTATGGAAAAAAGAGGGGGGGATTGTTTGTTTGTTTGTTTGTTTGTTTATTGCGGGTCCATTCGCAGTGCCATTCCCCCCCCCCCCGTTTAACAATGGTTAAATGTAATATGTGATTAATAAACTCAAGCAGACAATGTCAAGCAGACAATGATCTGGATTAGAAATGGCCGTAACTTTATTGATTACTGATCAAGGTGGATTTTTGGGTCAGGCATTGGGTGTATATCCATTCCACCACCCCCATTAATTATTTAAATTTTAAAAGGTAAGGGAACTCACTGCCTCCGAGTTCCTGTTCAAAAAAACCCAGATTCTATGTAACCAGCCTCATTTCTGATCTGTGAGAAAATCTTACTTAGTATAATCAGCTACCATGCAGGGATAGCCAATGCCGCGCCATCCAGAAGTTGGTGGACTACAATTCCCATTATGCATTGGCACTGGGGGTGATGGGAGTTGGAGTCCTAGATGATAGATAGATGATAGATGATGATAGATAGATAGATAGATAGATAGATAGATACTAAACTACTTAGAGGTTTTAATGGAAGCAAGTGGTATATACATTTTGTAAAATAAAATAAGTAATTAAAACTAGAGGGCACCAGTATGAGTGCTTCAGGTCTATCAGATAGTGAATATTGCACTTTTCCAGTGTGGCCAGGAGGAACCCATTGCATACAGATAAACCCAACTTTTCTGTAAAATATGCTGCTGTAATCATTCTGCCACAAGGTATGCTAGGGTTGAAGAATTTCTCTTGGGTGGCCTTTTTTATTTCAGGAAATAAATTACCTCAGGCTATGCTTACTTGATTTCCACCAAGGGTGGGGTGGGGAAGGAAATGAAAAGAAAGGGTGTCGGGGGGAGGGAAATCACCTCACAAAATTTGATAAAATGAAAAATCCATAGTTTCCCAGCAGCCTTATCCACAAAGGAGTTAAAGTGAAGTAATTGGATTCAGAATTGTTGGCCAATGAGGTCCCCTCATGCAAATCAAATGAGCAATTGTCAGGACCTGCCTCTTGAGACTCGCTGTGAACACTGGCAGAATGGGGCTAAGCTGAAGCTCTGAATTATTTGTGAGGTGATAGATGGGATTGCTGGTTTCTGCATTTGTTTCATTTTTAAAGGTTTTGTTTTTGAGTGTTGTTGTTGTTTTGGTAACCCATATCCTTCACTAATGATTCCAGGCAAGTCTGTCCATTTCTTTAAGACACTGATATCCCCCACTTTAGCCAAAATGGCCCTCAGAGCAGCTTAGAAAGATCATAAAGTCATAGAATGGTAGAGTTGGAAAGCAGCCTGCGAGGCATCTAGTCCAACCCCTTGCAATGCAGGAATCTCAACTAAATCATACAGGACAGATGGTCATTCAACCTCTGCTTTAAAATCTCCAAGGAAGCAGAGTCCACTACTTGTTGTGGAATCCTATTCTGCTGTTGAATAGTGTCAGAAAGTTCCACTTAGTGTCAGTGATTCAGGTAGGTAACCGTGTTGGTCTGATGCAGTCAAAATTATATATATATATATATATATATATATATATATATATATATATATATTGTCCAGTAACACCTTAGAGACCAACTAAGTTTATTCTGGGTATAAGGTTTTGTGTGAAAGCAAACTCAAAACTATGGAGAGACCTGGTCTGAATAGAGATATTGGATTCTTGTCTCGTTACACATGCTAAAGCTATTTTTGGTCATCTGCATACCATCCCATGCTTTTCCCTGTAGGACTAATTGCAATCATTAGCAGTCGTCAACAGGTTTACCATACCCATTGAGCCAATCACCCATCTCCTACTACCCTTCTGAGAAAAAACCCCACCCCACCCTCCCACTATATATAAGGGTCTGGTGACTTCTGTTCGAGTCCCTGGATTCCTTTAATGGAATACCCTTCACATAGGGATGGCAAGAGCGTTCTCCCATCCCTATCTCCTGAACCAGAGCCTATCCGCAACCTTACAAGTTGTGATGATTTGCTACGCGGCAGGCGAAACCCAAATGGCACCAGCCAATCAACCAAGTGGGGAAAATTCCTGCCGGGCTCCTGTCCCAACGACAGACAACACACGATGGCATAGCATCATCAAGAGCAACAAGTGGGTGGGTGTTCTGAATGCACACACCAAAAGAGGAAGCTCTGGGTCACGTGCATGGGCATAAATAGGTCCCTCGAACCGTTTAGACTGCGTCCCATTGGCCAGATTGTACCCAGCTTTGAGGGACCTGCCAATCGGGTGTTGTGGCTGACCAATGTACCCACCCACAACACAGGGTGTCGGTTGTCCAGGTCTCACCGCAACACGTGCCCTCTTTAAGGGAGGACCCAATTTGTAACTATTTTTTTTAAAAAAACATAGGTATAAAAAACACACATAAAAACACACACAGCCCAGATTTTTTGCCCCACTTAACAGGCCCTCAGTTTTACTAGATTACCCACTGCTTTTATATTCATGAAAGTGACTCTGACCCCCTTCGCCAGCAACCATGTGGGAGGGGCTGATCTCCCGATCCATATTGCCCCCTTTTTTCTTTTTGTCTATGTACCTAAATTATATTTTATGAAAAGCACACATTGGGTAATTATGTATAAATTATCAATGTCCTAGGGAGATTAATATGCAGGACCATTGATTGCGATGTGAACATGCAAACTATATACACGGGATTTTTGCAGAAGTCTTGATTGTCTGTGAGGATAATTTGTAAATGTAATTTTGATTGTCCGAGAAGGAACTTTCTTTCAAAGAAAAATCCTTTAAAAAAGATCCAACATTCTAAACAATGGAAAGACATTAGATTTGCAAAATAGCTTTGCAAAATGCTTGATTGGAGAAAAGGAACCTCGCTGCTCTCATCTAATCATCCTAGGAAACCTCAAGGGAATTTCAGTCAGCATGTCTGAAGCTGTGCCAAGTGCACACAGCACCAATAATATCCATTTCAAGTCCCCAAGGTTCTTAAATGTGATGCCTGTAGTGGGAGAGTCTTGGGGATGAATATGAAAACTGCAAAAGGGCTGCATTTCAAATGAACTTTGTGAGGCACAGCAAGTGAATAGCATGACTAAGCGTGAATAAATAATAATAATAATAATAATAATAATAATAATAATAAGTAAATAAATAAATAAATTTTTTTTTTATTTATACTCCGCCCGTCTGGCTGGGTTTCCCCAGCCACTCTGGGTGGCTTCCAACTGAATATTGAAAACAATACAGCACCAGACATTAAAAAGTCTTTTAAAAGTAAAATAGTTGTTTATTGCCTTGAAATCTGCTGGGAGGGCGTTCCACAGGGCAGGCTGAGAAGGCCCTCTGCACAATTCCCTGTAACCACATTTCTCGCAGTGAGGGAACCACCAGAAGACCCTCAGTGCTGGACCTCAGTGTCCAGGCTGGATGATGGGGGTGGAGACGCTCCTTCAGGTATACAGGACCAAGGCTGTTTAGGGCTTTAAAGGTCAGCACCAACACTTTGAATTGTGCTTAGAAATGTACTGGGAACCAATGGAAATCTTTCAAGACTGGTGTTATATGGTCTTGGGGGCCACTCCCAGTCACCAGTCTAGCTGCTGCATTCTGGATTAATTGCAGTTTCCGAGTGGATTAATTGCAGCCCCACATAGAGTGCATTGCAGTAGTCCAAGCGGGAGGTAACTAGAGCATGCACCACTCTGGCGAGACAGTCTGCGGGCAGGTAGGGTCTCAGCCTGCGTACCAGATGGAGCTGGTAAACAGCTGCCCTGGCCACAGAATTAGCCTGCACCTCCATGGACAGCTGTGAGTCCAAAATGACTCCCAGGCTGCACACCTGGTCCTTCAGGGGCACAGATAGCCCCCTGTCCCCTAAGAATAGTACTCCTGTCTTGTCAGGATTCAACCTCAATCCATTAGCTGCCATCCATCCTTCAACCACCTCCAGACGCTCACACAGGACCTTCACCGCCTTCACTGGTTCTGATTTAAAAGAGAGGTAGAGCTGGGTATCATGCACATATTGATGAACACCCAACCCAACCCCCCGATGATCTCTCCCTGCGGCTGCATGTAGATGTTAAAAAGAGTGGGGGAGAGGACGGCACCCCACAAGTGAGAGCCCAGGGGTCTGAACACTCATCCCCCCCCAACGGTCCACCCGCCACCTCCCCCTCAGCTGTAGGGCACCTGAGGGGGAGGAGGCAGGCAGACTCCTCATAGGCCCCACAGAGCATCCTGCCCCATCTGGCACTACCCCGTGGGTGGCCGGCCCACCCCTGGATGCACGCCACTCTAGGCTCCCAATCTGCTTGCTCCGCTGCTGACCTGTCTATCCCCTCCATGACATCTCCACAGGGATTCTTACGTACAACCAGTGCAGAGGGCGGTGGCCTTCAGCTTGCTCCTCCTCCGTCTCAGTTTTGCCCTTGTAGAACTCAGCAGGGAGCAGGATTTGGGAACAAAACTGGAATTGGTTAGCTCTCCTGTCATTGGCTGGGGCTCCACCTGCTGTTGGCCTCCCTGCATTCCAGCCAATCGGTCTTATGGGGCACCAGCCATCACTGGTTCTAAGGGAGCCTTGGACATGTGCACTTGACATGCACACCCTAGTCCTTCTGTCTAGCACTCTTCAAGGTGGCCAAGCCAGGCCATAACAGCACCCGCAAAGAGCCTGCCAAGCCAAAGGCAATTTAAGGTGACTTAAGAGTATCTTTATCCCAGTATTAAGTCTCCTTAACTACCACTTAAGAGTTTTCTCCAAAGAAAAATAAAGCAGTTTACAAACACTTTGAATCCAACCAACCAACCAACCAACCAACCAACCTCAAGGACCACCTCTTTCCATATGAACATCTTCGTGTGCCTCCTCCAGAGGGTGGCAATATGAGAACGAGCCTTTTCTGCAGTGGCTTCCCATTTGTGCAGGCACCCATAAGACCAATAAAGGATGCCACATTAGGGGTGCCACAGGCCCAGGGAGCTACAAGGTCTTTCTATACGGCTATTAGGACTCTCCCCAAGCCACACCCCTCACTGGACTTGCTCCACGCCTTCCTTGACTATTTTTGCCTCAATGGAATGTGTCCTGGGACTCTGATCATGACTCTTACTTGTCCAGCTGGAGGATGAAGAGAGCTGTGCGAGTGGATGTAGGAATTACCCTACTGTACAAAGGTAAAGTTGGCATTCATTGCTCCACATGCTTTTACCTCTGGCTCTTCTTACCATTGGTAGCAGTCCCTGGGAATGCATCTCCAGAAGGGAATGTAGCCCTCAGTCTGAAAAAGGGGGCCCAATCCTGGACTACATCTATGCAGAAGTGCATCAGTTTTCACCAGCCAGTTAGTTTTTTCAAGTGAGTATCATCTGTCAAAATCTTGGGATAGTTTTTGAGGATGTAATTTGCAGGTTTATATCCTAAATGTTCATATTTTTAAAAGCCAGACTCTTCACTGCTTTGTCACTTTTGGGGAGGGGGGAGGGAATTACACCTCATTCACTCCATCAGTATATCTTCCCAGCGAAGATAATTATCTGCCATTTAGACATGAGGTGGCTGTATTTATTGCCACCATTAGTCTTTCCAGGCCTGTAAAAAGTAAAGACAGGTGACAAATCCACTGTGTTCACAGATAATGAAATCATAATTATGCACAGTCTGTAAGATCCATGTGCATAACTCTCCAACTTGAAGCTATAATGTTAGGATGTTATTAAACTCTTACGGCACAGCAGCATGGGAGAGGCGATTTAGTGTGCTGACTTTATTGCAGCCCAATATCACAACATGGGAGGTGCATCCTGCAAAATGGCTGCCACTCAGGAAATCCAATGTCATGGACCAGGACCCAGAATCACAAACGTTCTGTATTGACAGAAAGATTTGTGGAACCCGAAGACCTGCGGAGACTATCTGCCTTGACCAGCTCTGGGTACAGTCACTAGGTCAGGAATGGGGAACCTCATAAATAGGAGCCAAACTTGGCCCTCCAGCCTCTCTGTCTGGCTCTGGAGACTCTCCCAAGGCCACACCAATTCTCCAGCCTGCTGGCCCTGCTTCACCTACCCCTTGGGTGTTTTTGCCTGACTGGAACATGTCCTTGAACCCTGAGCCTTGTCAGTATTTTCATCCCTCCCTTTGCAAGGATCACCTGATCATGTTGTTTTACTTTCTGTCTGTGAGAAAGGAGGGGGCAGAAGCTACTCTTCGAGACTTTCGTCTCTAGTACCCCAGGACTTTTCATTTGATCTGTCTAGAGACAGGATGGCTGTATGAGAGCTGCTTCTCTCGTACATGTTTGTTATGTTCTTTTATTTGTTTAATTAGAAGAAATAAATTAGGTATGCTACAAAACCTCCACAGCTTTGCTTCTGTTTACTCTGCTGCATTTGGGTGCTCACATGAGCAAATGTGAGTCCACAGCACCAGGACCTATTCCTCGGGAATGCTGTGTTGCTGTTCCTGCATTCCTGTGGTCGGAAGGTCGGTGAAGGTGCTCCCGTCGCCCAGCCCATGCTGGCACAGCTGAAGACGTGGGCTGAACATGGATGTATGGAAAAGCCTATGGTGTTGCAGTGGTTAGAGTACTCGGATCTGGGAGAGACTAGAGTTTAGTCATGTAGTTTGTATACAGACATAGTGGATTCAACTTTCATGAGCTTGCTATCTCTGGTCTGGGCTGTAGGCAGTTATGAGAAATCTCTAGAGTGTGTGCTCTCTCATCCTGGAACTGGGAGCTCTGCTCCGCTAACTAGACAAGGACTGAAAGACTGGCTCCCAATATTGATACTGCCACTTGGGCTTGCCAATTGTGGATCAACATTTCACACTGCAATTTCCTTGCGTGCCTTAGGAGGGCTGTGAGAGCCAAGCCTACAAAGTTCTGGGTAGCTCATCCAGTTAGTTCCAGTCTTCAGATTCCAAGGTTCCCAGGTCAAACTGTAGATTGATGCCTGTCAGTACCTGAGTTCCTTTTTACCACTGCATAATATTCCATGTGTAATACAGCACTTCAGTGTCAACTAGGCTGGTTCCCCCATCCCTTTGTCAAGGGTGTGATCACAAAGAGGAAATCCAGAAACTGAGCCAGCTTGGTCCTCAGGGAAAAGAAGGTCCCTGCAGAGGAAAGATGAATAGCTCTTCATTCTTTTTGTGCTCTTTGACTCTTTTTTTTGGGTCGCAACCCTGCTCCTTTTCTATCCTGGGATTCTCCAGCCCAGAAAAATATATTCTGATCAGGAAGCAATTCTGAAGTCACCTTGGCATAGCCGCTGGGAGTTTAAAAGTTGCATGCAGCAGGCTGATGCTATCAATTGAGATGTCAGTGGGAACTGTGCTTTGTGTCACTCCTTGCAGTGCTTGCTGATATCTCCCTCGAAATGAATTCTGTGCATGAATGCTGGCATGTGCTGGCTTGCTGCTCTTGAATGCTGGAAGAGAAAGTTCAAAGGTCTGGGCAACAGAAGATAGTAGCACAAAAGCTAACCAGGAGAGTAAAAGGCAACCTTTATTAGAACCCAACAATACATTACGAAAGAGAGTTTGTGAGCTGCACAGTTTAGACAGAACTCTTTATCTGGCCAGAGCATTAAGGGAAAAAAAAAAAAGGATGGGAATATTGTGCTTACATTTATCTTGCATAACAAACCTTGGGGGTGGATGTTTATGTAGACAAAAAAGCACCATCCACTGACAAGAAAATAGGAATCACATAAAAATTCTGATGAATTTTCATGAGGTTTTCATAAAATTGCAAACTGGTGTGGAAATGCGAAAAACTGACTTTAAGGCTGGAAAAATGAAAAACCAAAATTGACATATCCAACTAGGGTTGCCGTGTGTTCTTTTTCCGCTGGACACGTCCTCTTTTTCAGGGGTGAAATGTCTGCTTGGGTGCGTATTTTTAAATTTGCCAAAATGTATGTGGCTATCTGGGACGCGGGTGGCGCTGTGGGTAAAACCTCAGCGCCTAGGGCTTGCCGATCAGATGGTCGGCGGTTCGAATCCCCGTGGCGGGGTGAGCTCCCGTCTTTCGGTCCCAGCTCCTGCCCACCTAGCAGTTCGAAAGCACCCCTAAGTGCAAGTAGATAAATAGGTACCGCTTTATAGCGGGATGGTAAACGGCGTTTCCGTGTGCTGCACTGGTGCTGGCTCACCAGAGCAGCCTCGTCACACTGGCCACGTGACCCAGAAGTGTCTCCGGACAGCGCTGGCCCTTGGCCTCTTAAGTGAGATGGGCGCACAACCCTAGAGTCGGACACGACTGGCCCGTACGGGCAGGGGTACCTTTACCTTTATGTGGCTATACTTTCTGGATGAGACATAGACATAGGTAACTGGTGTTTGAAGACTTGCTTTCCTCTTCTCTTCTCCTGTCCCCCTCAGCAATATACCACAGCTTTTATAGCCTACATATAACGGTAAAGGTACCCCTGACCGTTAGGTCCAGTCCTGACCGACTCTGGGGTTGTGGCGCTCATCTCACTTTATTGGCCGAGGGAGCCGGCGTACAGCTTCCGGGTCATGTGGCCAGCATGACTAAGCCGCTTCTGGCGAACCGGAGCAGTGCACGGAAAGGCCGTTTACCTTCCCACCAGAGCTGTACCTATTTATCTACTTGCACTTTGACGTACTTTCGAACTGCTAGGTGGGCAGGAGCAGGGACCGAATAACGGGAGCTCACCCCGTCATGGGGATTCGAACCGCCGACCTTCCGAGTGACAAGCCCTGGGCTCTGTGGTTTAGACCACAGTGCCACCCGTGTCCCTACAGCCTACATATAGTAGGGGTATTTAAAATGAATGAGAGTCGTCATAGCATCCTCTTTTTCGCTCTTCAAAATATGGCAACCATCCAGACCAGTAGAAAACTGTGTGTGTGTGTGTGTGTGTGTGTGGAGAGAGAGAGAGAGAGAGAGAGAGAAAGAAAGAAAGAGAGAGAGAGAGAGAAAGAAAGAAAGAAAGAAAGAAAGAAGAAAGAAACACATTCCATCAAGTATTATACCCTGACTCCCAGCTGCCTGATGTGGAACAGCCCAAGAACAGTTTAGCCACATTATGAGTTGTTTGTCTACACAGGGTAGAAATTGTCTTCAGAAACTGAAGGCTCAGTATAATACAGAAGAATTAGCTCTGTGCACTGTTGTCTTCTTTCCCCCTCTCCAATCCTCAGAGCATGCTGAGAAATTACTGCTGAAACCAGCCCATTGATTTCTGCTCAAGATGAGTTAGAGAATGTAAGTTAGTTTATCTCTGCCTTAAAAGGGTATCCTGAGAGAGCTGAGTGGAGGGGGAGGGGCTTTTCTTCAAGCATATGTTGACTTTTCTCATTTTTGTACTTGGAGATCAAAATATACTGACCCTCCACTATATAGACAGTGGTGGGTTTTGTTTTTTTTAAAACCAAAAGAGACTGCACTCGTATATGCACTTACCTGGGAGCAAGTCTCAATGAACTTAGTATGGCATTCTTTTGAGTAGACATAGGTAGGCTTGCCCTATAAATCTCCTGCTGAGATGGAAATTCGAGGCAGGAAAATGGCGAGCCTGTCTTGATTCAGCTTCCCAAAGTGGCCTGATTCATAGGCAAGGTCAGCCTTGATTGCAAGATGAAGAACATTCCGCTTTTTTCTACTCAGTGCCACCCTGATTGCAAATGACATTAAAATACTCAAGGGAGAGTGGATTGTCCTGTTCAGAAAATCACTTTCCACAGCTCTCCTAAGACAGTGCAGTTTCAGACAGTAGGTAAAGACTGCATGAGTGAATACTCCAGCATGTTCCTTGCTCATAGAGAGCTAGTATGTCAGGGAAAAGTGTCAGGATCCTGTCTCACTTGGTCCCTGGAGAGATCTCTTTGGATGAAAAGGCATGGGACCCTACAGAGGGGCCTGGGAATAGCTCACTAGAGCAGTCTGCAGTACAAATCTCATGAGAATTATAATTGTAATTATTAATATGATTATTATTATCATTATATCCAATCCTTTCTCCAAGTCTTCTAAGCAGTTTAGGGCAGAAGATGTGGCACTCCCCTTTGCGTCCTCACAGCAGCCCTGTGAGGTAGGTTAGCAATAATGTGTCTGGCTGAAACTTGCACAGAATTGTCTGTTGTGGTTGTGACTGTCGTTTCAATTCATACAGCTGCCTGCGAATGAAATTCTCTATGTGTCTTACAAAGCAGAAGCGCACACGTCATGCGATATTAAAAATACATCAATATAAGGCGAAGCAATAAAAATAGCAGCATAAAACTTGCCTTCTAGCAGACGCAGATTAAAACAGTTTGCTGCTCAGCATACAACCACATTAAACAAAGTGTGAGCATGAGGTTTATTTCGAACCACACTAAAACAGCAAAGTCCTAGATTTGGTTTTAAAGCACCACTGTAAAAGGGCTGCTTCAGTAGCTAAACGGGGCTTTGTACTTGACCCAGTTCTTCAAAAACACACAGAAGAGAGAGACATAGAAAGACAATATGACAGCCTCTCCATCTGTCTGTCTGTCTGTCTCTCTCTCTCTTACACATACACACACACCATCAGCAAAACAGTAGGACATTAGTTTAATGTGTCCAGTCTTAATTCTCCTTCCACTCTGTATTTCCTAGTGCAGGAATGACACCAGATCAGGAAAACACATGGTACTGGCCATCTGTGGTGCTGAACAGATTGTCTGGACATTTTGACAGAGGCTGGAAAAACAGATGGAAGGAATATATTGACAGAATCACAGAATTCTAGAGTTGGAAAGGACCTCAAGGGTCATCTGGCCAAACCCCATGAAATGCAAGATGTAAGCAGTAAAGTAGTAAAGTAAAAGTTTATTGCTCACTTTTCTAATTTGACCTTTTGCATACATATACACATGTGTACACATATACTGTAGCCCTAGTCCAGGAACTGTGTCATTGGCTGGAATGTGTCCTTGAACTCTGATCATATCTCTCACTTGCCTGTTTTGAGAATACAGTGGTACCTTGGGTTACATATTCTTCAGGTGACATACGCTTCAGGTTACAGACTCCACTAACCCAGAAATAGTGCTTCAGGTTAAAAACTTTACTTCAGGATGAGAACAGAAATTGTGCTCAGGCGGTGTGGCAGCAGCAGGAGGCCCCATTAGCTAAAGTGGTGCTTCAGGTTAAGAACAGTTTCAGGTTAAGAATGGACCTCCGGAACGAATTAAGTACTTAACCTGCGGTACCACTATAGAGAGGAGTATGCGAGTTTGTGTGTAGAAACGAGCCTTCTTTGCATATATGAAATTTACCTCCATTGTTCTCCCCACATTTGTCTCTGGTCCCACCCATCACTGGCATGTGGCCCCTGGAAAGCTGTCCAGAAGTGAACACACCTCTTGGGCTGAAATAAGTTCCACATTTCTGCCCTAAATTAATGGAGGGACCACATTAGGCCATGGCTTGGGCTGGTTTTGTTTGTTTGTTTGTTTTTGCCTCCTAGCCTGCCCTCTGAAATCCATTGCTCTTTGTTCTGGAATTCTGGCTTGCCCTAGGATTGTCATAAAATCATAGAATTGTAGAGTTGGAAGGGACGCTGAGGATCATCTGGTCCAGCTCCCTGCAATGTAGGAATATGCAACTGTCTCATACAGGGATCGAACCTGCAACCTTGATGTTATCAGCACCACGCTCTAACCAGCTGAGCTACCCAGGCTGACATGACCCTGGATGTGTATTCCCCATTCTTCAGAGGGAAAGGTTGTTCATAAAAATCACACCATACAGAACTGTTGGGATGCTACGGGTTCAAAAAGTAGGTGAGGTGAGCACTGCTTATAAAATGAAAAGCAGCCTAGCTTTTCTGCATGTAGCAAAAATCACAGAGGAACCTTCCCTCCTCTCTTACTCATTTATTGCTCTCTAGGACCACATTAAAAATGCCTTAGGTGAGTGATCCCTGGATTGTAGTTGAAGAACAGCTGCTGTGAACCAACAAACAAAAAAACCATCAAAGGGCCACAATGGTACCAAATTACTTGTGGGCCACATTTTTTGATCAGTCTCTTCATAAATAATTTGGACCAAATAAGCAGCTGCTCTTTTCTCTTTCAATTAAAACAGCCAAGCTAAGCCTTCAGGAAATGATCAGCGGGAAGGGGGGACTGCATGAAAATGAAAACGTTTGAATGAAATGTGCAGGTGCTCCTGCATGCTGCTGTTAAAATGTGTGTAAACGTGAAGAGTTCTCAGTAGTGTTGGTACAGCAGAGTTGCTAAGCTATTAAGCGGCAAACCAGAAAGTTATTGGTTCAAAACTCACCTCTGATACAAACTTACTAGGCTTCTTGGGAGAAAAGCAATGACAAACCTAGACAGCATCTTAAAAAGCAGAGACATCACCTTGCCAACAAAGATCCGTATAGTTAAATCCTATGGTTTTCCCAGTAGTGATGTATGGAAGTGAGAGGTGGACCATAAAGAAGGCTGATCGCCGAAGAATTGATGCTTTTGAATTATGGTGCTGGAGAAGACTCTTGAGAGTCCCATGGACTGCAAGAAGATCAAACCTATCCATTCTTAAGGAAATCAGCCCTGAGTGCTCCCAGGACAGATCCTGAAGCTGAGGCTCCAATACTTTGGCCACCTCATGAGAAGAGAAGACTCCCTGGAAAAGACCCTGATGTTGGGAAAGATGGAGGGCACAAGGAGAAGGGGACTACAGAGGACGAGATGGTTGGGTAGCGTTCTCGAAGCTACCAACATGAGTTTGACCAAACTGCGGGAGACAGTGGAAGACAGGAGTGGCTGGCGTGCTCTGGTCCATGGGGTCACGAAGAGTCGGACATGAATAAACGACTAAACAACAACAAGGTGGCTTAAAGCAGGGATCAGGAAACTCATACACAGGACTCCCGTGCAGCCCTCCAGACCTCTCCAGCTGGCCCTTGGGACTCACCAAGGCCTCACACTCTGCCCAGCTACACCTCTTTTACCCAGACCACACCCATCACTGGCTGTGCTTTTGCTCAAATCTCAGTTGAATCACAATTATCCTCTCCAATGTCAGAGGCAGTATGCCTCTGTATGCCAGTTGCTGGGAAGCACAAGTACGCTCCAACATTTCTCCAATGAAAATATAGACGCCCTATTCCATAATAATATTAATAATAGCA
This sequence comes from Podarcis raffonei, assembly GCF_027172205.1. NCBI lineage: Eukaryota > Metazoa > Chordata > Lepidosauria > Squamata > Lacertidae > Podarcis > Podarcis raffonei. Next base: position 34,624,081 of record NC_070617.1, read on the forward strand.
ATGTTTTTATTTATACCCCACCCATGTAACTGGGTTGCCCCAGCCACTCTGGGCTGCTTCCAACCTATATAAAAACATAATAAAACATTAAACATTTAAAAATATTTCCAATACAAGGCTGGTTTCAGATGGCTCAGGGGACCCTAAACGGGGAAAAAATAAGCAAAAGACTCAAAGAATGAAATTGCAAAAGAAAAACTCAAAATATTGCAAATGCAGATTTCATCAATATTAAACTATGAGATAGAAAATAAGATAAAGTGGATGAAACAAAGGGCGTTTGAGTTTGCCAACAAGCCAGGGAAAGTACTGGTGTGGCAGCTGAAAAAGAAACAGAAAGAAAAAAATAATACAGTGGTACCTCGGGTTACAGATGCTTCAGGTTACTGACTCCGCTAACCCACAAATATTACCTCGGGTTAAGAACTTTGCTTCAGGATGAGAACAGAAATCGTGCTCCGGCGGTGCAGCGGCAGCATGAGGCCCCATTAGCTAAAGTGATGCTTCAGGTTAAGAACAGTTTCAGGTTAAGAACGGACCTCCAGAACGAATTAAGTTCTTAACCCGAGGTACCACTGTGTGTGTATGTATGTATGTATGTATGTATGCATGTATAATAAGTTCGTTTTGTGTTTCGTTTTGCATTTGTGAGTATTGTATTTATCAATAAAAGTCTAATAATAATAATAATAATAATAATAATAATAATAATAATAATACAACATTAAAAATATTTCCAATGCAAGGCTGCTTTCAGGTGGCTCAGGGGTCAGATAGCTCTATACCCCCCAACATTTCTCCGATGGAAATAGGGAAAAGTGGGACATTCCAGGATCAAATCAGAAACCTTTGGTGGCTTCTGTAAATCCAGGACTGTCCCTGGAAAATAGGGATACTTGGAAGGTCTGAAAGTTGAGAGTTCCGCTTGTGGACTTTCCATAGGCAACTGGTTGGCCACTGTGAGAGGAAAAGATGCTGGATAGATGGGGCTTTGGCCTGATCCACCAAGGCTAATCTGAAGTTCTTGTGTGTCTCAATGCTGCAGTCAGATGGAAGGGATTTATGAATGAATACAGGCAAGGTTTCCATAGACCAGAAATCAAATGAAATGGAGTATCTAATTACAACTCAATTGCACATATGAAGTGCTCTGAACGCTTGAAAGCACTATAAAATGTTAAGTAGGATGATATTTGATAATTGGTTGAAGTTATGACTGGGAGGGAAAATGGAAAAACTCCCTGGACAGGATTGGAGAACCTCCTGCCCACGAGACGGATGTGGTCCAGAAGACCTCCCTATCACAACTACCAACAAGTTAGCAAAGAAAAAGGAAGGAGGGAGGGAGATGAGAGGGAAACCGATCAGCTGACATTGAATCATAGGGCCATCTGGTCCAACCCCCTGTATTGAGAATACAATAAACATTGGGAAGAACTTTCTGAGGGTAGAAGGTGTTCGACAATGGACTACCTTGGAAGGTAGGCTCTCTTTCCTTGCCGGTTTTCAAGCAGAGGTTGGATGGCCAGCTGTCAGGGATTGCTTAGCTGTGATTCCTGAATTGCAAGGGGTTGGACTAGATCTTATGAATAAACAACAATACATCCAAACATATGGATCAGTATAAGCCAGCCAGACACAAAGCAGTTGTTCATTAGGAACATGTCTAAATCTAGCCAGAGCAGCGAGGTCCTCGGGCCATTGCTTTGCAGACCTGAGTGTTTATCCTTCCAGGTAGAAATATCTTAGCAACAACAAGGGCTTGCAAAATCCACTTTTGTTGCCTTGCTGTTAATCCGCAGTGCTGCAAGAATGTAATTCAAATTCACATGAACATCTGAAAATATCAAGGATTCCGCCAGGAAAATGGCAGGCCGAAAAGAATGTGTTATGGGAAACGTTCACAGAATATGCCTCACCCCCAGCCACCCACCCATGCCCACGCAGCTACACCCTGTGTAGAACTGGCTCTGACACTGAACTGAGCTCCTCAGCCTCTCAGCTTTCTCCCCTAAACAAGTACAAATCATTTCTATAATAAAAATAATTTTTTATTTATACCCCACCCTCCCCGGCCAGAGCCGGGCTCAGGGCGGCTAACACCAGTAAAATTACAATAAAAACATAATGGGGGGGCAATTTAAAGTACAGGTTAAAAATAGAATTTAAAATGCAGCCTCATTTTAGTAGTAGCCCATAGATCAAAACCATAAGGGGAGGGAAACATAAGGGTCAGACTGAGTCCAAACCAAAGGCCAGGCAGAACAGCTCTGTCTTGCAGGCCCTGTGGAAAGATATCAAATCCTGCAGGGCCCTAGTCTCTTGTGACAGAGCGCTCCACCAAGTCGGGGCCAGTACTGAAAAGGCCCTGGCCCTAGTTGTGACCAATCTAACCACCTTGCGACTTGGGACCTCCAAAATGTTGTCATGTGGGGACCTTAAGGTCCTCTGCAGGGCATACCAGGAGAGGTGGTCCCATAGGCCACATAGGGCTTTAAAGGTCAAAACCAGCACCTTAAACCTGACCCTGTATTCTACCGGGAGTCAGTGCAGTTGGTAAAGCACTGGATGAATGTGATCCCATGGCAAGGACTTGTAAGGAGCCTTGCCATGGCATTCTGCACCCGCTGGAGTTTCTGGGTCAGCTTCAAGGGCAGCCCTGCGTACAGCAGGTTACAATAATCAAGCTTGGAGGTGACTGTTGCATGGATCACTGTGGCCAGATCAGGGCGAGAAAGGGAAGGGAGCAACTGCTTGATACGCTCATTCAGAAGACAATCCTCTTTGCATTGTGGAATATTGGGCACATGTTCTCATGCACCCTTTCCCACTACCACTCATGGTTTTACAATGTTATGTTGTCCTGCAGTCATCTGTCATTATCACTATCAGTGTTGCACATACTGGACACTGGGCAAGGATTTTTTTTTTTAATGGCAAAGTCCCTGCCCTCAGGCTTGCAATTTAAGAGGCAAACTTCAATAAGGAAAGGGTATGGAGAGGGAAAGGGACGCGGGTGGCGCTGTGGTCTAAACCACAGAGCCTAGGGCTTGCCGATCAAAAGGTCGGCAGTTTGAATCCCTGCGACGGGGTGAGCTCCCGTTGCTCTGTCCCAGCTCCTGCCAACCTAGCAGTTCGAAAGCACACCAAAAGTGTAAGTAGATTAATAGGTACCACTCCGGCGGGAAGGTAAACAGTGTTTCCATGCGTTGTTCTAGTGTCAGTGTTCCGTTGCACCAGAAGCGGCTGAGTCATGCTGGCCGCATGACCCAGAAAAACTGTCTGCGGAGCGGACAAACGCCAGCTCCCTCGGCCTGTAAAGAGAGATAAGCGCCACAACCCTAGAGTTGTTCGCGATTGGCCTTAACTGTCAGGGGTCCCTTTACCTTTACCTTTATGGAGAGGGAAGAGTGGGGGGAAGCAACTGCAGGTAGCAAAACTTTCCGCATGTGTAACAACCAGTATAATGGACCCTGGGGAAGCAGTTCTGAAAATGGTAGCTGTTGTCAACCAGACCTAGGGAAGGAACCTGATTATCTCACTGCTGCCTCTGCTACAGTCTGGCAGAGAGGCTACCAATGGATATAGTTCTGAGTGGGCAGAAGCTCAGTGCCAACTGGTCCAGCCAGGCTGATGGAGGGGTCCTTGCTATCCCACTGATCTCTCTGAGGTGGCCATTTGGATTGGCTGCAGATACGGAAGATAACAACAACAACAACAACAACAACAACAACAACAACAATTAATTTTTTTGTGGTGTAGTGGTTAAGAGCAGTAGTCTCATAATCTGGTGAACCGGGTTTGCTTCTCCGCTCCTCCACATGCAGCTGCTGGGTGACCTTGGGCTAGTGACACTTCTCTGAAGTCTCTCAGCCCCACTCACCTCACAGAGTGTTTGTTGTGGGGGAGGAAGGGAAAGGAGAATGTTAGCCGCTTTGAGACTCCTTTGGGTAGGGATAAAGCGGGATATCAAATCCAAACTCCTCCTCTTCTTCTATTTATACCCCACCCATCTTGCTGAGTTTTCCCAGCCACTCTGGGCAGCTCACAGCATATATCAGAACACACTAAAACATCAGACATTAAAAACTTTCTGATACAGGGCTGGAAAGATATGGAAACAGCTCTGGGAAGGGAGAAGCCAACTGGCAACTCGTCCTGTTCAGAATGTTAGAGAAGTCCCTGTGGTCTCACCTCTCCACAGCAGCCTTTACTGTGAAAGCACTCAGACTGTGTGCAGCCCCCCACCCCTTGCAACATAGGGCAATCTGAGTTCAGGTGAGGGCTAGTGTTTAATTAGGATTTTTGAAATCCTAATTAAATATGTGGTCAAAAGGAGGAAGGAGGTGTCTCCTTCATTCCTTCTCCCAACTGCAGCCCTACAAGGAGTATTCAATCCTGGGGGGTGCTGTTTCACAAGCAGGGAAGGCACTTGCGAAGCAGCACCATGCAGTCTACACTGGACTGAATCCTCCATTCATCAGCTGATGAGTGGAGTATTCAGCCATTCTGGGTTCTGTTTCCTGTGTAGGGAAGCATCCTGGGGCTGCCTTATTACCCAACACTCCTCCCTCAACCAGCTTGGATTGCTTTGGGCAGCCCAACCAAACTCAGGGCTGTCTCCACCTGACTCAGGCAAAGCCTGGATCCCTCCCAAATCTGCTCATTTCTGTTCAGAATTCATCGGAATCCTGTGCACAGCCTTAGAAAACACCACTTATTCGAATCTGTAGGATTTGTGTATTAGCCAATTCTCCAGGGCTTTAAATTCCTTAGGAGTTAACAGTGACCTGAATTTCCCTGGTATTTCAGAGACACAAAAGACCATTTCTTAATTAAAGTGAGGAAAACTACACTCCTACCTCTGGCTCCATCTCTTTTGCATTTGCCTTTTGTGCTACAAATCTTTATAATTTAATTTATTTTGATGTGACTGTGGTAAATCTTTTTTTTTTAAAGGCTTCATGGAGCCACAGTTTATCTTGTTTCTCCCCTGTAAAGATCATAAAATTAAGAAAAGGTAATTTAATTTGTCAAGGCACTGGCCTCATATGCCATTTTCAGTATTCTCATAATGTTATTGATTACCTAGAAGTTTTCAGCAAAGAAGATTTAAGACAGCCTATGATTTTCTCCCTCACTGTCAACAAAGGGCTGGGCTAGAGGGACTTATGCCCTAATCCACTTGAAATTCAGACAGAAGGAGAGTTTCAGCACCGATGACCCTTTGTATTTTGGAAGGGTCAGAATTAGGGACGGGGGAGAAATTCATGGTCCACCAGGGGCCCCAGTGGCTGGTGATGCCATATTCCCCAAGCCACACCTATCTGTTCATCAGCTGTTCATCACTCAAAATGTCAGTTGATGGGTGGAAAGACAGGGTTAAATCCTGCATTTGCTGGATGTGCCTGTTCTGGGTGGGGTTAAATCCTGCTCAGTTTAATGCAAAACCCTTCAACTCTCCCTCTCTCCCTTGTTACACACAGTGGCGTAGCGTGGGTTGTCAGCACCCGGGGCAAAGGCAAGTAATTTGCGCCCCCTAACCCGTGGATTTTAGCAGGGGGCAGAGAGCTGCGAGTGCGAGCGCCCCCCCCAGATGTTGCGCCCGGTGCGGCCGGCCCCCCTGCACCCCCCACGCTACGCCACTGGTTACACATACACTTAGAACCTCAGATGCAGAAAAATGATAAATCTAAGCTGAATCCCAGACCAGGAGACTTATGGCATGGCTGGTGGCAGGAAAACCATCTGTTTCTGAACCCTATTTAAGACCAGCAATGAATCAGGTTATACCTTGGATCAACGTCAAACTGGGGCTCTGTGAAAGTGTGGGACACCCAGGCTAGCTATGAGAAGAAAGCACCCGCTCACTGCCTTGTGGTTGATACTACAACTTCTTCTGCTCAGCTCCTTGGCCAGCCCTCCTACTGTCTAAGCACCCTTCCTCTGAAACCTACTCTTTGTACTGTTGGACAGCTCCCTAGTTGCTCCAGCAGAGAGGGAAATCTGAGCCGCAGTTTCACTAGTTGCTGTCACAGAGAGTTGAGAAGGTTAAAGTAAAATTTCTGAAAATGCATTAAATGCATAAGTTGACCTTCTGTTGTGCCCCAAGACTTTATTGGTCCTTCCAGCATTCCTTCCTAGCCTTTACCAATGTCTCAGTGCCATTTAGGACACTGTATTTCATAGGCCAGTCCTGTGTTCAGAGTCTTCAGCTGGAGTTAGCAGGGAAAGCTAACTGTAGGTCTGTGCTGGTCATAGAATCATAGAATCATAGAATCATAGAGTTGGAATAGACCACAAGGGCCATCGAGTCCAACCCCCTGCCAAGCAGGAAACACCATCAGAGCACTCCTGACATATGGTTGTCAAGCCTCTGCTTAAAGACCTCCAAAGAAGGAGACTCCACCACACTCCTTGGCAGCAAATTCCACTGTCAAACAGCTCTTACTGTCAGGAAGTTCTTCCTAATGTTTAGGTAGAATCTTCTCTCTTGTAGTTTGGATCCATTGCTCCGTGTCCGCTTCTCTGGAGCAGCAGAAAACAACCTTTCTCCCTCCTCTATATGACATCCTTTTATATATTTGAACATGGCTATCATATCACCCCTTAACCTCCTCTTCTCCAGGCTAAACATGCCCAGCTCCCTTAGCCGTTCCTCATAAGGCATTGTTTCCAGGCCTTTGACCATTTTGGTTGCCCTCCTCTGGACACGTTCCAGTTTGTCAGTGTCCTTCTTGAACTGTAGTGCCCAGAACTGGACACAGTACTCCAGGTGAGGTCTGACCAGAGCAGAATACAGTGGCATTATTACTTCCCTTGATCTAGATGCTATACTCCTATTGATGCAGCCCAGAATTGCATTGGCTTTTTTAGCTGCCGCGTCACACTGTTGGCTCATGTCAAGTTTGTGGTCAACCAAGACTCCTAGATCCTTTTCACATGTACTGCTCTCAAGCCAGGTGTCCCCCATCTTGTATTTGTGCCTCTCATTTTTTTTGCCCAAGTGCAATACTTTACATTTCTCCCTGTTAAAGTTCATCTTGTTTGTTTTGGCCCAGTTTTCTAATCTGTCAAGGTCGTTTTGAAGTGTGAACCTGTCCTCAGGGGTGTTAGACACCCCTCCCAGTTTGGTGTCATCTGCAAATTTGATCAGGATGCCCTTGAGTCCATCATCCAAGTCGTTGATAAAGATGTTAAATAAGACTGGGCCCAAGACAGAACCCTGTGGCACCCCACTAGTCACTCTTCTCCAGGATGTAGAGGAACCATTGATGAGCACCCTTTGGGTTCGGTCAGTCAGCCAGTTACAAATCCACTGAGTGGTAGCATAGTCAAGACCGCATTTTACCAGCTTCTTTACAAGAATATCATAGGGCACCTTGTCGAATGCCTTGCTGAAATCAAGGTAGGCTACATCCACTGCGTTCCCTTCATCTACCAGGCTTGTAATTCTGTCAAAAAATGAGATCAGGTTAGTCTGACATGACTTATTTTTCAGAAATCCATGCTGACTATTGGTGATCACAGCATTCCTTTCTAGGTGCTCACAGACTGTTTGCTTAATGATCTGCTCCAGAATCTTCCCTGGTATTGATGTCAGACTGACTGGGCAATAATTATTTGGGTCCTCTCTTTTCCCCTTTTTGAAAATAGGGACAACATTTGCCCTCCTCCAGTCTGCCGGGACTTCGCCTGTTCTCCAGGAATTCTCAAAGATGACTGCCAGTGGTTCTGAGATCACATCTGCCAGTTCTTTTAATACTCTTGGATGCAGTTCATCTGGCCCTGGAGACTTGAATACATCTAAACTAGCCAAGTATTCTTGTACTATCTCCTTAGTTATTCTGGGCTGTGTTTCCTCTGCTGAATCATTTCCTCCAAATTCTTCAGGTCGGGCATTGTTTTCTTTATTGGAGAAGACTGAGGCAAAGAAGGCATTGAGGAGTTCAGCCCTTTCTGTGTCCCCTGTTTGCATTTCACCATCTTCTCCTCTGAGTGACCCCACTGTTTCTTTGTTCTTCCTTTTGCTACGAACATACCCATAAAAGCCTTTTTTGTTGCTTTTAACCTCTCTAGCAAGCCTGAGTTCATTCTGTGCTTTAGCTTTTCTGACTTTGTGTCTACATGTGCTGGCTATTTGTTTGAATTCCTCTTTGGTGGTTTCCCCCCTTTTCCATATTTGTACACATCCTTTTTTAATCTTAACTCAGTTAAAAGTTCTTTAGATAGCCACCCTGGCTTCTTTAGGCACCTTCCATGTTTCCGTCTCATTGGTATTGCCTGAAGTTGTGCTTTTACTATCTCCCTCTTAACAAACTCCCAGCCATCATGACCTCCATTTCCTTTTAGTATTACTGTCCATGGGATCTCACCCAGCACTTCCCTAAGTTTTAGAGAAGGAGGAAATGAACATGGATACTTTTACGTGCAAAACCTGTGTTCTACCACTGAGCTACCCTCCCTCCCTCAGGTTGTGTTTACATTTCTAAAATATATGAAATAGAACCCTCACCAAGCCATAATAATAAGCCTTTTTATTGGAAACAGAAATCTCCCAAGACCTAGCTAATGAGGATGCAAGTTATCGATTAAACCTTCATTTCTAATGACTGCAGGCTTCAGTCAGGAAGCACACCAGGTACTCAGTACTAAGCCTGCAGCTAGATTGACCACGTCTATTGGATTCCTTCCTGAAAGCAGTGTATGCTCTGCAAAGCTTGTGTCCACAACAAAAGAGGTGTCATTTCCACTTACATCCAGGCTGTGGGTCTGTGCAAGGGAAGCACCTCTTTATAGAAAGGTTTACTAGAAGCCTTAATTGAAGCTCAGCTGACTCCAGGGATGATGGTAATGATGTTAAGATGTTATCTGGGCATCCCAACAGCAAAACCTCAGAGCCGCAGACAGGAGAAAAGGATACAGAAACATAGTGCAATTTTATTCAAGCCGTAGAGAAAGAGATGTTTTGACTTCTGGACCAATTTATCAGAAGATCATGCTGACACTTAGGAGCATTTGTCATGCCATCACAGAGATGAGCATTAAATCCTCATCACCCAAATCTTCCTTGTAAATGCTTAACTGGCAATGTTATTTTTGATCCAGGCAAGAAAAGAAAGAAGCATTTAGGCCATGTCCTCTGATGCTCAAGAAGTTGTTGGGCTCCAACTCCCACCAGGTAAAACTGCAGCCGCTAAGGCAATCCAAATACCTGCTTGCAGGCAATGGAGGCACTGCTGTCTAGTCTACTCCTCCTACCAGACCACACATGAAGGTGAGTAGAAAGGTCTTGCTGCCTCACCACCAACCAGAGCGCCATAGTTCCAGGTAGATGAGTTAGTCTGGCCTCAAAGGTAACCACAGGACCATTTAGCAAAAAGAATGCAGAAAATATTTCTTTAGCTGTGATTTTACCCATTTGGTTTGCTGGAAGGTTCTTAAGATGGTCCTCTAAAGAGAAACTTCAAATGCACATCTGCATCCGATTTATGCACCTGCTTCCCAATTTGAGTGAAGCTACTTTGAGAAGAAGACTCTCTGGAAAAAACCTATCCATTCTGAAGGAAATCAGCCCTGAGTGCTCACTGGAAGGACAGATCGTGAAGCTGAGGCTCCAATACTTTGGCCACCTCATGAGAAGAGAAGACTCCCTTGAAAAGACCCTGATGTTGGGAAAGATGGAGGGCACAAGGAGAAGGGGACTACAGAGGATGAGATGGCTGGACAGTCTTATGGGGTCAGGAAGAGTTGGACACGACTAATTGACTAAACAACAGCAACATTGAGAAGTGACTTGGATGTGTTGATCTACTTTGCTGGGTGAAGATATATTTCTTTTATATCTTTGGTCCCTTTTAGCACAGACACTTTGTAGGTGGAAATGCCTAACATACTCTGATACACAGGCGCCGGGTTGCCCCCAAGATTGAAGGGGCCCGGCATGCACATGTGACGTGACATCATGTGCGTCTCATAATGCCACACAGGCTAGTGCAGCTTTCTGCTAGGCTGCACTGGTCCCTGCACAGCATCTCCCAATATTGCCACAGCTGTGGCAAGGCCCACTGGGACCCGCCGCTGAATATTGAGGGGGTCTGGCCCCCTCTTTGATAAGAATCCTGCTCACAGATGAAGTACTGGGGTCTGACAAAACCCACTTTCCTGCTAATTAAAGGGGCTAATGGACCTGTAAAGCGTAAGGCTTTCATTGTAATTAATTACAAATAATTCATACAAGGCTAGAGGGAAAAAAAAACCCTACTTGGGAATGGGAATTTAGTTGAAAAGTGAAACCGCATTAGTAATAGAAGTAGAGAACGCAGGAAAGGTGTTATGTACTAAGCTTGGATCCTAGAACAATAGGCAGGTAGAATGCAAGGGATGCGGTGGCACTGTGGGTTAAACCACAGAGCCTAGGACTTGCCGATCAGAAGGTCGGCGGTTCGAATCCCCGCGACGGAGTGAGCTCCCGTTGCTCTGTCCCTGCTCCTGCCAACCTAGCAGTTCAAAAGCACGTCAAAGTACAAATAGATAAATAGGTACCGCTCTGGCGGGAAGGTAAATGGTGTTTCCGTACACTGCTCTGGTTCGCCAGAAGCGGCTTAGTCATGCTGGCCACATGACCCGGAAGCTGTACGGCGGCTCCCTCGGCCAATAAAGCGAGATGAGCGCCGCAACCCCAGAGTCGGCCACGACTGGATCTAATGGTCAGGGGTCCCTTTACCTTTACCTTTTATCGTAGAATGCAACAACTGATTGGCCTGCAGGAGAAGACCAATCAGGCTCCAGGAGGGAAGCAGAATCAGCTAATCAGATGGTACTCATTGTATACATAATGTATATAAAAGCTTGAGGTTTTGGGGAAAATTCAATCACTGTTTTGCAAGCTGCAATAAAGAGCATGAAATCACTGCAGGACTCCAAGTATATTTCAGAAGGGTTGGTTCCCAGCTTCTATGGGAACTGCTTCAATAGATCCTTGTTTTCAAAAGGGTTGAGGGTCAATAACTTACTGGTTATCTCCTGATTGCTGATATGATGACAGGTGACAGAGAAAAGAAACATTTCCTTTCGCAGTGGCTGGGAGACGTTTTGAAAATCTGCAGTCCTTGGCAGAGGAGAGTGGGAACGTTGCTTGGATTCCCTCATTTCACATTCTGCTTGCAATGCAACGATTGTCTCAAACATGGAGATGTTGGTATGAAAGTTGTTAATTAAGGATGAAATTCATTAAGGTAATTAATTAAGGAGAAATTTGTTTGGCTCACATTTTAATGCACACCTACCTAATTTGTACTCCCCAAAACAAGATGTGAACTGAAATTTGAGCATTCTTTGGGATTTACACTTCTCTTAATTTTGCCATGCAAATCTCCAACCCCCTCAAATGCATGTAAAAAGGTATATATAATTTTATTTATTGTTTTGCTACATTTTTTAAAACAACTTTTTATTGGTGAGCCCAAAGTGAGCTCAATTGACCTACATCTGTGTAGACACATAAAGGACCTATGCACATGCCAGGAAAAATGGTTTATGCATAGAGACATTGGAGCCAAGATTACATTAGATAAATGCTTCACAAGTGTGGGGGTTGAATATATATTTTTTGTCACAACAGAAACCCATAAAAGAATAATAATTGAACCAGGCGATCATTATTAAAAATATTGCTTTTCATTCCTAGAGATTTTAGAGGCTCATAACTTCACCGGGGGAGGGGGAGGGGAGGTATAGAAGACATAGCAAGGAAGAGAGCACCTCTCAGGCCTGAAAAGCAATTATTATTTTTATTAATATACTCTCAGTCTTCTCTTTATTCCTTGCTGACCTTTAAGCAAACACATTGTTCTGGGTTTTTCTTTTTTTCTTCTTCGAAGAAAAGGAGTACCAACAATAACAGTTTCTTCAATGAAATTGAATTCATGTTATGAATATTGACTAGATTTGGTGGTTTGCTGAGGAAGATCGCTGACATTTTCTGTGGCACAGAGATATTTTCCCAGCGTAATGAAACTTATGAGAAAAATGTGTTTTAAGAAGCAGGGTTAGGTGAAAGATTTCATGTCAATTGTCACCCTCCAGACCTCATTCTCTGGCCCCCAAGAGTCCCTCCCACCCCCCAGGCCACACCCCACTCCGTTCCTTTCCACTCTGTATTTTTCTTGGCTGGATTGAACTGTGACTGTTATGTACTGAAGTTCTCACCCTGGGCCAGCAGGGGGATACAGTAGATGGTTTTCACTCAGGTCCACATATGCAAATATGGAATTGAAAGTGACATTCAGTGATTGGATAGTTACAGAAAGTTGTTACTGTTGCTTTGTAGTTGAGCTCTATATAAGCAGGTTGGCTGAACCCTTCAGCCCAGTTCTGTTCTGGGCCTGTGAATAAACAAGAGCTGTTTGAAGAATCGCTGTGTCGTCTGATATGTTCACCCACAACTTAACAGTGACATTGCCTTTTGCTTTCCTGCCTGGGGAGATGTGCACAGGAGTGTAGAAACATCGGACTCCTGCACAGCCTGCTGCACAAAGGTAACAATCAAACTCAGTTTTTGCCTGTGCCCCCTTCCTCATTCACTGGCAACTGGCCCCCGGAAAGTTGTCCATGAAGGAATATGTCCCTTAGGCTCAGAGGAAGGGGGTGAAGGTTGCCCACTCACTCCTGTCATACAGAAACAAAACTAGAGATTTGCCCAGTCGCAACACAGATTATTTCGCTAATCTTAGAATTGATGTCCTTGGAAGTGCTGGTGAATGCCCTGCGCAAGTCTTATCTCTGCGTCAAGCTATTTGTTACACAGGAGTTCTGTACATATGAACCGGGAAGGGCGGGGTATAAATAAAGTTTATTATTATTATTATTATTATTATTATTATTATTATTATTATTTGGAGTTGGGGGAAGGACACTTAAAAAGATGAAGTGGGTCATACAGTGGTACCTCGGGTTACAGATGCTTCAGGTTACAGACTCCGCTAACCCAGGAATAGTACCTTGGGTTAAGAACTTTGCTTCAGGATAAGAACAGAAATCGCACAGAGGCAGTGTGGCAGCAGTGGGAGGCCCCGTTAGCTAAAGTGGTGCTTCAGGTTAAGAACAGTTTCAGGTTAAGAACGAACCTCCAGAACGAATTAAGTTCTTAACCCGAGGTACCACTGTACTACTACTACTACTACTACTTATAAATCTGAATTAAAACAGCAATAAGGAGGTGGTGTGTGTTTGTGTGCCTGCACACATGTTCTGTTTGCATAATATAATATAAAATACCCATAGGAAAATAGTGATAAAGGTCCACTGTCATCTATACTCTTAACTGGTCAGTTCACCTGCCTGTCTGCCTGAGTGTTTGCCCAATGACTGTGTGATCTGGGCCAAAAAGTTTCCTCCCACCCTTTAAGCACATGCTGACCCCATTTGATTGGAAAATTACTGTAATACTCAAAGAGGAAGAGGGAGAGAGAGATTGTGTGTGTGTGTGTGAGAGAGAGAGAGGCCCATCTCTCTTGTGTCAGGTCGATATTATGGTTGCAATTCTCTTTCCTCTTCCATTGTATTTTGTGAAAAGCTGTAATTACTTTCTTGTCATCTGAAAGGCAAGGCAACAATTCAGCGGTGTCGGGCGAGAGAGAAGGAGGTCTTGAGCAGTGATTTTTGAGGGGACGATGTGCCACTTCCAAGCCAGAAATAACCGCATATTGCACACTATTTTTATTTATTTTATTTCTTAACAACATCTATATACCACTCAAGAATTAATGCTCTCTGGGCAGTGAACTATATACAATTGGGGCCACAATACCTGTGTGCAATACTACTGCCTTATCCTACTCTCAGATTCCACAAACTTATTCTATACTCCACTTATCCAACTATCCTTTATCCTGTACTAGTAGGAGGGAACCATTTTTGGTTTGAGGGCTGCATGCTCTTCTGGACAGCCTTCTAGGGCAGGGCAGCAACCACCCCGTTTTGCTCCCCACCCCACTGTCTTCCTGCCATTCCACCGGCGCCATGCCTCTCTTACCTGCATTTCACGACAGCAGTGGTTTCTGGTGAGGTCTTGCCCAAGCCTTGTGAGATTTCATGTGCTCCATGAGATCTCTCTCTTTTTTCTTTATCGAGTTATATTGCAAATACATACAAATCAAAACTTTTAAATGTGAAAAAGAAAAAAAAAGATTTAAAAAGGTTACAAAGAACAAAAAAAGAAAAGAAAAAGAAAGACGAAAGAAGAAAAGAAGAAATCTAAATAAATTACATAAACTTAATACAATTACCGTATTTTTTGCTCTATAAGACACACCAGACCACAAGACGCACCTAGTTTTTGGAGGAGGAAAACAAGAAAAAAAATTTCTGGATCTCAGAAGCCAGAACAGCAAGAGGGATCGCTGTGCAGTGAAAGCAGTCATCCCTCTTGCTGTTCTGGCTTCTGGGATAGCTGCGCAGTCTGCATTCACTCCATAAGACACACACACATTTCCCCTTACTTTTTAGGAGGGAAAAAGTGAGTCTTATAGAGCAAAAAATACAGTAAATCTTAATGAAGATACTGTAAGAAAAAATCATAGATTCAATCAGTATTAAACTAAGACTTTGCAAACCAAATACATACACTTTAAACAGTTACCTCTTACATATCGTCTGTTTTCCTAAGAAGCTAACACTTCTTAGCTATTTCATTTTTCCTATTCTTTTGTTTTTTGGACTTCCGTCATTCTCATGACAGTTCATTATTCCTAATTGAAACTTATCTGTATTTCAGTATATCCCTCATCTTGGTATCATGGAGCTTTTTACCTTTGCAGGGTTATTCTATACACAACCAGATCTTCACTGCTGAACCTTGACTCATCAGATATTTATATAGGTGAGGTCTTGGCCAAGCCTTGTGAGATTTCATGTGCTCCATGAGATCGCACAAGGTTTCATTGAGACTTCTCCAGAAAGTGCAGCTGTTTTTGCAAGGGCCACTTCTCCAATGCCTGTGGACGTGGCAGAGCAAGAGGCGGAGGCAAGACGGACCCCACCTCTTGCAGACCCTCCAAGTGCCCCTATTTTCCAGGGACACTCCTGGATTTACAGAAGCCGCCCTAGTTTATGATTTGATCCCAGAATGCCCCCCTTTTCCTTAGGATGTCCCTATTTTCATCAGAGAAATGTTGGAGGGTATGGACCTCCCTGTTTTCATTGGAGGGTATGGAGTTATATGACCTCTGAGCCAATGAGATAAGTAACTATGCAACCTTCAGAAGGCATCTGAAGGCAGACCTGTATAGGGAAGTTTTTTTAATGTGTAATGTTCTGTTCTGTTTTTGTATATGTTGGAAGCTGCAGTCAGATGGGCGGGGTACAAATAATAAAATTATTATTATTATTATGAACAGGACATCCCTATTTTCATTGGAGAAATGTTTGTAGAGTATGCTCTTGGGTTTTTCGCTGCTACGGGCGGGTTCCTCACCCTGCCTGATCAGTGGGCCGGGTGTGTCCTGGGGCCCACATCCCAGTGGCGGGTGGGCCAGAGATGAAATGGGTGGAACAATGAATGCCATTTGTACACTACAATTGTACAGTAGGCAGTTCTTCTTTAGATACTCACATGCCCCCTCTGTCCACCTAAGGAAGCAAAACAGCATTATCAGATGTCAGGAGTCCCTGTTCCCTCCTTGATAAGACAGCAAACGTAGTTAATTAAAAAGGAAGATTTATTGCAAAAACAAACAGAGTTCACTGGATGGCTCAATAAGCTACCAGCCTCATCAGTTATGACTCTTCTGAAGACTTATTCCTCTGAGACCAGAAGCAACTGAACTTTTGCTTCTGATTTCTCTTGTTTTGCATCCTGTCTCGTAGCCCTCCCATTCGCTGAGACCTTGGACAGGGAGGTTCAGCTCCTGCCTTTTCCCCATTCTCTGAGAGGCTGTCTCTTAGCTCTTTTCCGCTTGATAAACTGCTTCCTTCTGCGTTCGCGGCATTTTGCACTTCTCGAGAGCATTCACAGGGTTCCTGCTCGAGCTCAGTCACCCCCTTATCAACCAGCATTCCTAGGGGTGGGGGAGTTGGCACTAGCCTATGCTCATCCTGCCTGGCTGTTAACCCTCTCTCTTCCTGGCTACTTCCTTCACTGGAAGCTGGCTGCAAACCTTCCCTGGGGGCTGGCTCATTCATGACATCAGATTTCAGTGACGCATTCCAGCAAGGCAAAAATACTGAAGGAAAGTATAAAGTATAAAGTATAAAGCTGGTTTAGACTTCCGGGTTAGCGCCATCGGCTAATGGCGGATTCCCTCCGAGCTCCGGAGGGAATTGGCTCCGCAGGATCCGGGTTTTGCCGCTGCGGCGACGCGGGGACCCTCAGAAATCACAGGTGCTGAAGCCTGTGAACCTGGTGACTCGGCGGGCACCATTTGTGCCCCCCCGACCCGCGAAGGAGCCTTTTTAAAGGCTTCGGAACGGGGGACGGGGTGAGCGGCGCGGTGCTGAGAGTCGACTGCTTCTCCTGTGGAGTGAAGCCGCACTGCCATGGTCGGAGAGCGCTGACTTCTTCTTGTGAACAATTGGACTCTAAAAGCAACAACCCGTGAGTAATACGGAAATTGGATTTGTAAAGAAAATTTTTTTTTTGAATTAGGCACGATCGGGGAAGGCGCAAACAGGAAGTCCGTCTCCCCGTCTTATAAATAATCTAAAGCAAGGACTAGCTAACTAAGGTCAAGAGAATTTCTTCTTCTTTATTGGGTAAAAGACATTAATTTCACGATTTGGCAGTATAAGTAATTTCACTGGAGGATAAGAGCTAATTTTGAGAGCTGAAGTGCCACCCCCCCCCCCCGGACCCGGGAGTGATCCATGAGAGAGCCTGTTGAGGAGATATAGAAGAGTTTGACAGCTGTCAAATTAGCTGTCAAGAAGGAAAAAGAGAACTTTGTTTCTGCTATCTCTGCTGGATATATTTGCTACAATTTGGTTATATTTTGTTGAAAACAAGGAAGAACTGATACAAACTAACTTGATTTTTGGATTTGAACTGCAAGGAAGATAAAGTAACCAAAATCCCTCTAGAGGGGATTTTGGGACATTACAAGAATGGCTGAAGGAGGAAAAATTCAAGCTAAATTGGACAGAGTGTTTCTTCTCTTGGGAAAGTTACAAGGCCAAATTGATGTTTTGGCTACAAATGTTGCAACTCTGGACTTAACAGTAAACAAATCCATTGAATTTGATAAGGACTTGACTCATGAAGTCCATGCAGCTGGACAAGAAGAGAAACTTGAAAGATTTGAGAGTGTGGAGAAAGAGATATATGTTGTTTCTGAGGAAAAGGAAGGAGGAGATGTAATGTTGCAGATGACAAAGGAGAGCCAGAGGCCTGACATGATGGCTACAAAGGAAAATAAGTACTGGATGATGAAAATCTGTTTTGAATTGAAGATTGAAGAATGGAGAGATCTCCTTATGTGGAGATCTGAAGACCTATGGATTACAAATTTGATTAAGGTGAAAGTTGGAGCTTTTGGGACATTTGGATTTAAAAGGAGTAAGAAACAAGATTCAGGCTCCACTTTTAAGTATGGTGGTCTGGCTGGAAGAAATATGGACCCTATCGGGACAGAGCTTCTCCGAGATCTGGTGTTTAATATTAAGGACTACCAAAAAAAACCGGCAGAGAGGAATTGAGAGAGAATTAAGAACCTCGGACATGAGGTCTCCAGGCTGATAGTAGACTAAGACTGATGGACATTTGTTGGGGATTGAAACCGGAAAAGGGTGGGGTGGGATTTGGGAATCCAAAGGGTGCAGAATAATAATCTGTTTTTTTATTTTTTATTTTTTGTTTTGTTATTAGTATGAAAATTGGGGAATTCGTGGAAGGGAATTTGGGTCGACTTTAGAAAAAAGTTTTAAGAATGAGCACTGATGTTTAAATACTGATGTTTATAAGTTAAAATTGGTTTTTTTTTAATGAATTAAATATAAAAAGGTCAAAAATTGGACACAAGAACTTGTTGAATTAACAATTTGAATTGGAATATAAGAAGGGGAGGTGTGGGGAAGTCAGGGAAATATGTTATTGAAAATAAGGATTGTAAACTTTATGTGTTTTTAACTTTTTTCTTTTTTCTTTTTGATTTTTTAATGTATAAAGGTGGAAAAACTCAATAAATATCTTTAAAAAAATAAAATAAAGTATAAAGCTGGTTTATACAAGCTTCCGACTTCTGATCACCACTCTTACTGTCAGTGCAGACAATTGGCTCTGCTCATTTCATTTCTCTCTGCGTTCTAGGAAACTGGGGAGAGCAGAGCTGGTTGCTGCAGGAAGGGGAGATTCCTGTTCACTAAATCCTTCCACCTCTTCTGCTTCTTCTCCCTCTGACCACTCATTGTAGTCCCACCACCAATCCCCTGGGCTGTGAGCTTCCTTCCTCTTGGGACGTGTGTATGTTTCCATCGGGGGTTCCCTGTTTGGTGCCTCCCAGCACTCCTCTGTACCCAGCCAGCCCATTCAGATATGACTCCCCCCCTCCAAAAAACCCAGTCTACCAGACTTTTAGAAGACATCTGAAGGCAGCCCTGTTTAGGGAAGCTTTTAATGTTTGATGTATTACAGTATTTTAATATTTTTTGGAAGCCACCCAGAGTGGCTGGGGAGGCCCAGCCAGATGGGCGGGGTATAAATAAATTATTATTATTATTATTATTATTATTATTATTATTATTATTATCATCATCATCATCATCATCATCATCATCATACAAATTGGGTTTATTGCTGCACAGTATCAACAGTTTGTTGAAGAGGATAGCTCTTTGCTTTATGCTTCCACACCCACACTGTTCATAACTTTGCTGTCACCCAGCAACTGCCGCCCACCAATTGCTAGGTTTCCGCCCCCACCCCTCTGTGAATGCTCCATTCTTTCAAAGGTATCTGTAAATATTACCACAGCTAATGAGTGGAGAGAACCTCAGGAGAATGGAGTATCTCAATGTCATGGGTCTGTCAGGGGCTGTTATTCAGAGCAAAAGAGGAACCTTGTTAGATTGGACTAAAAGTCCAGGGGTGGGAGAATAAGCTTGTGGATTGAACCAAAAGTCAACCTAGTCCAGCATTCTACTTCTAACCGCTCTGGAAAATTGGGGTGGAACTGGATGGCAGAACTGGGTGGTACTGGGAGAAAACCTGTAACTGAGCAGCAGAGCATCTGCTTTTCGTGCAGAAGGTTCCCAGTTCAATCTCTGGGATCTCCAGGTATGTCTAGGAGAGGACCCTGTTACGAAAAAGGAGCAATGCAGAAGCGAGCTCCAGGTGGCTGGAATGGTAAACAGGAAGCTGATGTTATTGGATTGTACCGTGGGAACCAGGGACGGTCTATTCAATGCACTGAGCACCGGATGTTAGCTCAGAGTGTCACATGACCCTGTACTGGAAGTACATGGGTGGAGTTATTCTCTCTCTGCAGTTGTGATGAGAGAGTACAGACACGTTTTCTCTGTACTGCTGGAAAGACAGGAATAAAAGTATGTAGATATATTTCTGTCTGTCTCTTTCCCCTCCCTGGGAGAGGAGGGGGAGGAATGGTGTGTTCTTCTTCATGTTGAGAAGAATCGCCGATTGGAGACCTCCCTTGATCCTGCCGGGAGACGCTGGCAGGGGAGGTCAACAAGGATTCAAGCCGGGCACCTGGAGGGTGGCCAAATTCCTCAGAGCTTCGCTGGCTCTGCTGGCTTGAAATCGACATCTGGTAGCATTGCCGATGGCTAAGGATCTATGAGAATCAGCATGAGTGGTGAGAGGTTGATGAATCGTTGCCATCCTCTGCACCTAAGGAGATAAAGAAAGCGTCTGCCTGCAGCCAGAAGCTGAACAGAACAGACAGCTGGACAGCGAAAGGCAACGGAGCCCCAAAAAGGTATGCTGCATTTCGGGCTAAAGAGAGTGAACGCAGAAAGGTTTAATTCTCTGGTTCACATAAAAGAGCTACGTTTGAAAAAAACAGCTCTGGAAGAAGGGTTGCATACCAGGAATTCCTGTGGTGAGATAAGATTCCCGTCCTGAGCAGGTTGCTAGGCAACGACCGCCAGTACTTGGAAAGTTACTGAATGGCTGGGAAAGAGCCTGGGAAGTGGAATTGTTTTGAATTCTGCGCAGCTGTGCAAGGGTTTTGAAAACAGCCCAAAGGTTTGCCTGCCAGTGAAGCAGTAAACAGCCCAGAAGAGAGCTTTTGGAGTTTACTGGCTTGAGAAAGTGAAAGCACACACTTGGATTCAGCATGGATGCCAGGAAGGGGGGAGCGTTACTTTGTCCACCTCCCCTGAGTGCCGTGGTTCTGGGTGAACACAGCCGGCATGCTGCACTGGAAGTAAAGGACAGGGGGAGGGAGGAACGGAGTTCTAATTCCCCCACCGATGAGGCTACTGGAGATAAAGCTGTAGCTTTGAGCGTTGTCCAGTGTTACAATTGTGGACAGGCTGGGCATCTTCAGCGGAACTGTAAGAAGCCACGTCAGCCAAAAGGAGCGAAGGGCCGCTCAGCAAAGCCTGAGGCGTCAGGCAAAGGTCATACTAAGCCTATGGTGGAACCTGCAAAGGCTTTGATGGCGAAAGGAACCACGCCAGATGTTGGGAACTCATTTGTTATTGACACTGGAGCGACCGTCCATATGTCCCCACACAGAGAACTCTTTTCAACGTTTAAGAAGCAAAGCTTCGCTGTGAAACAGGCCAACGGTCAGGAGCTGGAAGCGACCGGCGTAGGGACTGTCTATCTTAAGAGTCTGAACTTGACTGTAAACAATGTTTACTTGGTTCCTGAGTTGAAGTTCAATCTGCTGAGTGTTTCGCAGATTGCAAAGAAAGGACTGAGATTGTCCTATGATACTGAGAGCTGCAAGATCTACAAAGATGGAGAGTTATTTCTTTCTGCCAAACAGAAAGATGGACTGTATTTGTTGACTTTTGACAAAAGTGATTACATGGAATGTAATTCATCTGTGTCTAACCTAGTTTCTCTTGCAGGTGTTACCAAGAAGGTGACCGGGGTCAACAGAGCATTTCAGCGGGTGTGTGCTGATGTGATTGGTCCTCTAGAACCATCTAGAGGCAATGCAAGATATTATCTTGTGTGTGTGGATCATTTCTCTAACTTTGTCTGGATTTATGTGTTGAGAAAGCCACACGAAGCCTTGGAGAGGTTTCAGGAGTTTTGTGACAAGGTTAAGAATATGCATGATGCTAACATTGATTGTCTATTCACAGACGAGAAGCAGATTTTTCTTTTACAGGATTTCCAGAGGTTCCTGCAGAAGAAGGGGATCAGACACAAGATTGCTGTTTCAGAGGAAGCGTGGAACAGGGGTGTCTGTGTACGGGTGAACAAAGAATTGCAAAAGGGCATGAATGCGCAATTGCTTAGTTCACATCTGTCACATGAGTACTGGGCCGAGTCTCTGATGTCGTATTGTTATACGAAAATGAGACAGGTTTCAAAAGAGTTGGGAAGTTCTCCTTTTGAGAAACTGTTCCATAGAAAACCTTCTGTTGCCCATTTCAAGGTTTTTGGGTCTCATGTGAGGACAGAAGCTCCAGGTGGAGTAAAGAATGCCAGAGGCATTTTTGTGGGATATGAAAAGGGTCTCTACAGAGTAATTTTGTCTGAATCTGGTCAGGTGATTCTCACAAAATTTCTAGAGAGTGCTCCTGAACAGGAGAGAGTGATAGTACACACATTTACCACTGAGGACGATTCAGATGATGATGTTGATTTTACAGATTACAGTGGTACTGAAAGTGACAGTGATAGCTCGGAGAGCTCAGTTGTCACAGTCATTGAGAGGAAATCTCACACAATGGATAGGCCTTCACAGGTGAAGGATGAACCACTGTTTACCATTGGAACTGGTTCTCCAAAGAGTCCTGAGACTGGACCAGTGAGCAGAGAGGATCAGCACCTCATACGTAGGTCTGAGAGAGTTACAAAGGGTCAACCACCCAAGAGGTACTCAAAAGAGTTTGCTAACTTAGCTGTTGCATGTGTTGCTGTTGTAAACAACCGAGGACAGGTTGGAGCTGTGTCTAAGTCAGAGACAAAGACACAACAGAGAGTTGCTAGCCAAGGTAATGCAGATGCACTCATTCCTTGGAAGCCAAACAACCAGAGAGGTACACTGGGGAAACCAGTGGCGGGGAGTTCCGAGGGTGGAACTGAAACAACAGGGGAGTGTTATGTGTATAACAACTGTTTGTTTTCTTCTCTGGATCACGCTTTGTTTGCCGCAACACGCATTGATTCTTTTGGGGGAGGATGTTACGAAAAAGGAGCAATGCAGAAGCGAGCTCCAGGTGGCTGGAATGGTAAACAGGAAGCTGATGTTATTGGATTGTACCGTGGGAACCAGGGACGGTCTATTCAATGCACTGAGCACCGGATGTTAGCTCAGAGTGTCACATGACCCTGTACTGGAAGTACATGGGTGGAGTTATTCTCTCTCTGCAGTTGTGATGAGAGAGTACAGACACGTTTTCTCTGTACTGCTGGAAAGACAGGAATAAAAGTATGTAGATATATTTCTGTCTGTCTCTTTCCCCTCCCTGGGAGAGGAGGGGGAGGAATGGTGTGTTCTTCTTCACGTTGAGAAGAATCGCCGATTGGAGACCTCCCTTGATCCTGCCGGGAGACGCTGGCAGGGGAGGTCAACAAGGATTCAAGCCGGGCACCTGGAGGGTGGCCAAATTCCTCAGAGCTTCGCTGGCTCTGCTGGCTTGAAATCGACAGACCCTTGCCTGAAACCCTGTAGAGCTGCAGCTAGTCATGGTAGATAACACCAAATTAAATGAACTAATAGTCTGACTCAGGGTAAGACAGCTTCATATTAGGGCAAGGGCTGTAGCTCAGCAGTAGAGAATTTACTTTGCATGCATAAGGTCCCAGGTTCAATCCCCGGGACCACCAGGTGAAAACCTGTGAGGTTCCTCCTCCAGCAAGTCTATTGAGAAATTTCAACTCAGGGTGGTCTCCAACTAAGTCCTACACAGAGTAGACCCACTGCAATTAGTGGACCTAAATTAGTCCTCATCCTTCATTTGAATGGGTGTATTCTGAGTGGGATCAACATTGAATTGAGCCCTTTCTTTCCAGGCATCTCACCAGTTAAAAGTGAGGATTCATCCATTTGGATGTCAGGATTAATAGGCGGAGGCAGTCCATTTAGCTCAACATAGTTTACACTGACCTTCCTCAATCTTATACCTGGCTGATGTCTTGGACTAGAAGTACCACCATTCCTGGCTACTTACCATACTGTCCAGAGCTGATGGGAATTGTAGTCCAAAGTAGCTGGAAGGCTGCAGGTTGGGGAAGGCTCAGGGCCGGGCACCCAGTGGCCCTCCAGACGTTAGTAGGCTACAACTCCCAGTATCCCTTTGTCCATGCTGGCAGACGTTGATGGGTACTGGAGTCCAGCAACATCTTCAGGACCAGAGATTCCCCCACCTAGTGGGAAAAGCTAGTCTTTTGGCTCATCCACACTTCCATCTGCCCCAACACTTTCCCCTGGGAAAACCCATGGTTTAGCACTGAATTGGAACAAATGGCAACCAGTTTTTTGTGTTGATTGCTGTCTGTTCAGATTTAGCACTAAAGAGTGGGTTTTCCAAGGGTAAGCAGTGGGGCAAAGGCAAAACCACTCAGACCATTGTTTTCTAGGCATGGGACAAACAGGAGTGTGGACGAGCCCTAAAATGGTTGGCATCTGTTCTCTAGGATTTCTGATGGGGTCATTCCCAGCCCTATCAGGACATGCCAAGGATTGGCCCTGGTTTCTTTTGCATGCAAAATCTATTGCCATTGAGCTACAGCAGAATTGTTGAACCTTAGAGGACCAGGATTCCTTCACCATGTCAGAATGCCACTGGCCTCTTTGTTTATTCTGGATGTGTGTTTGTCAGTGTTTTCCATTATAAATGGCAAGGCCTGGAAAGCTGTATTTTAAGACATTCTGGGGATTTTGTTTTAATTCCTAAGAATGCTCAGTGGAACCATTTCTCAATAATGAAAAGTATGAATGAATGGAAAACAATGATACCCAGGTATTTGGGAATTGTGTGTGTATTTCTGCATTATTTATGAATGAATGAATGAATGAATGAGGGGTGATTATAAATAATGATATATATGAATTTGATGCCACAGGGGCATGAGCTGTATTGCTAATGTCAAGGCTTCTACAAAGCAAAAGACAGAAAACATTGCCACCTAGTGTCAATGAAGACTAGAGATCACTGATGGAGTTCCTCTACTGCCTTCATTGTCACTGGGGTTTTCTTTTTAACATGTCTTCTTCTTTGCATTGGCAATGCCATCCATGAATCCAAAAGAGAACAAGTTGCTGTGGAACCTTTGCAATAGATGATGATCAAAGGGATTCACCTTTTAGGTGCTTTGCATGAAGAAAGTCCCTGAATTCTCAAGGTAGGACACAAAAGGCACCTGTCCCCAGTCTTAGCTTTGGAGATCTACTGTCCATCTGTCTTGACAGTACTGAGCCAGATGGACCAATGGCTTGACTTGTACTTCTTTTGGACCTGGGTTACAGGCAGTGGGGGCTGGTAGCCCCTGAACCTGCTGGGGCAGCCTGTGGCCAAGGAAGTGATGTGAGTGGGTTCGATAAGGTCACATGGGCAGGACCAAGGTGTTCTGGTTTTCTTCCCATCTTCCTCCCCTGCAAATGTGTGGACACTAAATCTTTGGAGTTGCATAAGCATTTGGTGCCTAACTAAACTGAAACGTGTCTAACTTTGCTTTAGAAGGGGGTCCCTGCTGTCACAATTTCTAGTGTGAGTTAATATCACAATAACCACACATTACTCAGAAGTAAAGGTAAAGGACCCCTGACAGTTAAGTCCAGTCACGAATGACTCTAGGGTTGCGGCACTCATCTCAGTTTACTGGCCGAGGGAGCCGATGTTTGTCCGCAGTTTTTCTGGTCATGTGGCTAGCATGACCAAGCCACTTCTGGCGAAACCAGAGCAGCACACGGAAATGCCATTTACCTTCCCCCTGCAGCGGTACCTATTTATCTATTTGCACTTTGACGTGCTTTCGAACTGCTAGGTTGGCAGGAGCTGGGACCGAGCAATGGGAGCTCACCCCGCCGCGGGGATTCGAACCGCCGACCTTCCGATTGGCAAGCCCTAGGCTCAGTGGTTTAGATAGCTCCCAGATAGGCTGTAGCCTGAACTGGTTAGTCTTAAGGGCACCACACAGAGCTTTTAACAAGGCCATCCATAAACAGGAAGCCCTATGGAAAAAGATTATCGCACCACCCTAACCTAGTCACTTCTAATCTTTCTTTGCAGAATGTGGAGGGATATTAAATGGACTAGAGTGTAAGAGATCAGGGTTAAAATCACCACTCATCTGTGAAGATCCCTGAGTGACCTTGGGCTATTCACTGTCAGTCCATGTCTCAGGGTTGTGAGGATAAAATGTGGAAGGGGATAATCATAAATGGCATGAAAGGAAGCCAGGCTCACTTGAATTAATTGGTTCAGCACAAAATATCTGGTCATGGAATGGTAGCAACATGAACCAGCCAATTCTGTTGGTGGCTACCTTAGGCTGCAATTCCAACCATGTCCACTCTGGAATAAGCCCGGCTGAAGTCGGTGGAGCTTACTCCTATGTAAGTGGGGTTAATCTGTTAACCACATTTATATCACCTCCCAAAGCAGATGTTCTCTGGATCCCTTCCAAAGCAAAGCAATTAAAATGTCGATTAAAATCGAAACACAATTAATATGCATTTTGTAACACAATTAACAGTGTATTTCAGATTAATGCTTTTCCAAGAATATGCATTAAAATGCATATGTTTCGAGAGACAATGGAGTGCACCTCTGGGGATGAAGTCAAACTGCTGAATTAGCAGCTCCAAAGTGACCTCCCCTGGGCACAAGCCTGGGCAATGTGTATAGAGGTCCTGGGCTGCCCAAATAAGAAGTCCTCCCTCTCGGTCTCACTGATAAGGTCCAGAGGAAAGCAGAGCAATATGTCTGGCATCAGCTTGGCTGCAGGAGTTCCCCTGGGGAAGCCTGCCCAAGACCTGCTGGTGTAAGCCAATCACTGGCAGGTGGTCAGTCAAGCCCCTGCCCCCTGGCCGGATCACCGCAGGACCTGTGGTCAGTCCGCAGCACCACCCACCAGAAACGGTGAGTGGACTTACAATAAAAAAACAGCATGACACCATTAAAAGCAGTCAGTTCCCAAAAGCCCATTGGAACAATAAAGTCTTCACTTGCTGGCAGAAGAACAATAAAGAAGGAGCCAGTCTGGACTAACTATTAGGATTCTGCCTTTTGGCCTTTGCCTGAACTACAGAGCAGAACATATTGCTCCGGCACCCAGCTCAAGATGACTGATCTTGGGGAACTTGAGTGGAAGGGACCCTCCAGTTCTGGACTTGGCTGCAGGTGCCTTTTGACACAGCCTTGGCCAGCGTAATAGCTGCATGTGACCTGATACATAAACGTGGAAGAGATGCCTGCCCCTTGGCTCCCTTCAGACCATGCTCCTCAGCCCTTCCGCAGCAAATAATTACCTCAAAGCCTGATCAGGCTGCATTCCTTTCCATTTCCATGCAGGCAATTAATTTAATTTAACTGAATTATGAATATCAAGGCCTTTCTGCCAGCTGCTGCTCCTGGGGAGGAAGGCCGGCGGGTTCCTTAATGCAGCCATTTGCAATATTAAGCTCCCTTGGATTTTCAATTACACATCAAATACAAAGGAAACATTACTTACTCGGCCAAGCCCTCAGGGAAACTTTGACGTCTCAGCCCTGCGCTGTTTTCTGCCATCTGTCCAATGGTATTACGCACATGATAATGGAATGGCGCTGGAAGACCGCCAACCTTGCAGACTTTTCAATTGAAGGAAATGAGCTAAAAGTGAAGTTTTCTGCTACAGTGCCACCAATGTGGCTCCATCAGGACTGAGGTGCATGTTGGCAAAACTAATTTTCAGGTTGTTGTAGGGTTGTGTGTGTGTGTGTGTGTGCATACCCTCCAATAGTAGTTGGGAACCTCAGTCCCAGGGGCCAAATGCAACTCTTCAGGCCCCTGTATGTGGTCTTTGGGACCCTTTCTTGGCTACACCCCCTCACTTACCTTGCATTGCACAGGCCCTTCTTCCCACACACCCCAGAGTATTTTCGTCTGGGTGGAATTTGTCTTGGAATTCTGATAACATCACTTTCTTGCCTGGATGGATGGAGGCTAGTGATTGGTGTGTGTGTGTGTGTGTGTGTGTGTGTGTGTGTGTGTGTGTGTGTGGAGACTACTCCCTTATGCAAAGGTAAAATGGCATGTGGCCCTTGGAAGGTTTCCCAGGATGCAGTGCAACCTTTGGGCTGAAGAGGAGTGCCAACCTCAGGACAGATGAAAATAGAAATATCCCTAAAGGTAAAGGTACCTCTGACCATTAAGTCCAGTCTCAGACGACTCTGGGGTTGCGTGCTCATCTCGCTCTATAGGCCGAGGGAGCTGGCGTTTGTCTGCAGATAGCTTCCGGGTCATGTGGCCAGCATGACTAAGCTGCTTCTGGCAAACCAGAGCAGCGCACGGAAACACCATTTACCTTCCCACTGGAGTGGTACTTATTTATCTACTTGAACTTGATGTGCTTTTGAACTGCTAGGTGGGCAGGAGCTGGGACCGAACAACGGGAGCTCACCCCGTCGCCGGGATTCAAACTGCCGACCTTCCGATCGGCAAGCCCTAGGCTCTGTGGTTTAGACCACAGCACCACCCGCGTCCCTAGGAATATCCCTACTCTTGTATTAAAATTCAGCTCCTGGCAGAGTCAGATTTACAAGTCTGAGTGGCCCCAAACAGTGTGGCTATTGCTCAGAGATGCCTGGCCATTGGTTTAGTTGGTCGCAATGACTGGAGCTGGAGGAAGCCATGCTCTAATTATGTGCTTCAGAGCAACTGACATAGAGACAGTGTCTGGCACTGTGAGGCACTGTAACCAAGTGGGTGGCTTTGGTCATCGGCTAAATCTTCAGTTGCTCCCACCTCACCCATGGTCACCAATGGATGAGAACACAAGTTTTGCTTGAAAAGGACCCAGGTTCAATCCCTAGACTCTCCAGGAAGGGATGGGAAAGAATCTGGTCTGGTTGCTGCTCACCACTGAAGATAACGTAGTCTTGGACCAATGGTCTAACTTGAGACAACTTTCTATGCCCTTCCCATATTGTCCACAGGCAGCGAGGAGATGTCAGTGCTTATGGGGCCTGTTAGGGTGTTTGGGCCTCAGCAGCTGGGTTCTGACAATGATCCTGCTTATACATGCATGCGCACGCACACACGCATGCACACACGCACACACGCACACACTCACACACCCCTTTCAATTTTGCTGGACCAAGCAGCAGATTTTTAAAATGATACCTCCAACCAGTTTTAATTCTGCTGCCTGAAATCCCACAAGTTCCAGCAATTTGCATACATGGATGCTTTACTCACCAGTGCATTGTGTAATGGGATTTGTAGTCATAATAGTTGAACAAACAGCTTGTTGTTCTCTCATGCATATGAGAATTAGGGGGTGGGAATCTTCAGATGGCATCATTTTCCCCCCATTGGGAAGATTATTGCAACTTGATGAAATTGCTGGAGATAGTTCAACATGATATTGCAAGGGGGATAAGAAGCACAGAGGATGCAGAGTAGTAGTTGCCATAGCAATGAGAAGCACTTCCTGAATGAATGAATGTGTTGGAGGTGGAACAAAAAACAAAACAAAAAACCACCTGCTAAAAAAATTCAAGAAGTCTGCTACCTTATTTCAGGAGACTATGCTGTTTTTCACAGAAATGCTGAGTGTGAACCAAATGTTAGTTTGCACAGATGGTCAGAAACCTCAATCCAGGATCCAACTTTGGAACCAAATGAATACGTGTCACCACCACAATTTTTAGTATTTGAGCCTGATTCTCTTTTCTCAGAAAAGAAAAGGTGAGGGAGAGTTGTGTATTTAACTTTTTGGGAAAATGAAGGCAACAGAGCTGCACAGAATGCTGGCGACTCCCTCATCTGCCTTGACACCCCTTCTTAACAGTGCAATCCAACTCGAGTACATGAGATTGTGCCTGTAGAACCCTGAGTCACATCTTTATTTGAAATACTGTATACACAGAGCTGGTGGACAGCTTTAGTATGTGTTGCTGGAGAAGGTTATTTGATAGCGACAAATGTACAGTGAGGATTTCTTTCCCAGTTAGCTCTTGCTGTCCCCAGCCCTCCTCTGCAGACAAATTCCAAAAAGGCTGGTGCATTTCAGAAACAAGGGCTGTTTGCTGTCCTTTTCCCTGCAGAACTAAAGCCACAGGGAATTGGAGATGTATTAGTTCGACCATAGCTGGATGACACACTTGCTTGAGCTTGGCTAAGCTGCTCTGCTCATGCTGTGCTGGCTTTCTGCAGTTGCAGTCCTAAATATGTGCAGTCAACATTTTTAAACCACTGTTGCCTTTTTTTCTGTTGGCAGACCTATAGCCTCTCTCTCTCTCTCTCTCTCTCTCTCTCTCTCTCTCTCTCTCTGTGTGTGTGTGTGTGTGAGAGGGAGGGGAAGAGATCATACCAATGATTTGTTTTGCATCTGGAAAGCAAAAATACAAAGGCAAGATGCAAGGTGTGGGATAAACCAGGACCACATTATTAACTACAGCTTGAGAACTTAAGAACAATAGAACTTAATAACTTACAAACTTTTAAGCTGCATAAGGAGAATGAGACCATGTGCAGGAAGACCTTCCAAAACATTAGCCTCCTGCTCCTGATTGATGGTGCTTCCAAGCTACAAAACTCAGAATGAGTGACATAGGTTAACCTCAATGTTGTTGTTTAGTCATGTCCGACTTTTCATGACCCCATGGACCAGAGCACGCCAGGCACTCCTGTCTTCCACTGCCTCCCACAGTTTGGTCAAACTCATGCTGGTAGCTTCAAGAACACTGTCCAAACATCTCATCCTCTGTCGTCCCCTTCTCCTTGTGCCCTCCATCTTTCCCAACATCTGGTCTTTTCCAGGGAGTCTTCTCTTCTCATGAGGTGGCCAAAGTATTGGAGCCTCAGCTTCACAATCTGTCCTTCCAGTGAGCACTCAGGGCTGATTTCCTTCAGAATGGTTTGATCTTCTTGCAGTCCATGGGACTCTCAAGAGTTTGTCATTGCTTTTTTCCAAAGAAGCAGGTGTCTTTTAATTTTGTGACTGCTGTCACCATCTGCAGTGATCATGGAGCCCAAGAAAGTAAAATCTCTCACTGCCTCCATTTCTTCCCCTTCTATTTGCCAGGAGGTGATGGGCCCAGTGGCCATGATCTTTGTTTTTTTTGATGTTGAGCTTCAGACCATATTTTGCACTCTCTTCTTTCACCCTCATTAAAAGATTATTTATTTCCTCCCCACTTTCTGCCATCCAGGTTGTGTCATCTGCATATCTGAGGTTGTTGATATTTCTTCCGGCAATCTTAATTCCGGCTAGTCACAGAGCCCTGTGTGCAAGTCACTGGGATCACTATTCACCTGAAAAGTGCCTCAGGGGTAATCACCATTTCTTGTCCTGCTCTTTTCTCCTGGCATCCACACCTGCTAAGTGACCAAAAGCCAATCAAACCAATCAACCTATTTACCAAGCTTCCTCTAACTGCTCCAAACCTATAGTACAGTATGGAGTAGGGGGGGAAAAACTTCACTAGCTGAACCTAGTCACAGTTGAAGCCAAACAATTCCTACTCAGCCCCAAATATCATGACCAGCTAATTTCACACTTCATACAGAGAGGGAAGGAGGGAGAGTGGGCTGGGTGCCTTGATGACCTCCAAAGAAGAAAATGAGGCTGAGAAGGTGGGAAGACCTTTTATAGCCTGCTCTGCCCCAGTGCTGGCAATCATCATAATCAGAAACTGGAAATGGCTTGCTCCGCTCAACCCGGTAATAACAGAATAAATGATGCAAGGAGGGAGCTGCAGCCCAAGATAGGAAAAGAGGTGGTAAGGGAACCCCTAGCTACTCTAAATGAATTCAGATCTCCAGGGTCTGATGAGCTGCACCCAAGGGTACCAAAGGAGCTTATAGATATAACCTCAGAGACTCTGTCTATCATCTTTGAGAATAAGTGGGGGATTGAGATCAAAGTAACTACTAACTGGTGAGCTTGTCATCAATACCAGGTCCTAAAACAGATAATTAAACAGTCAGTCTTTGAGCACTTAGGAAAGGATACTGTGATTACTAAGACCCAGCATGGGTTTTTCAAAGACAAGTCATGCCAGCTGAATCTCATTTCTTTCTTTCTTTCTTTCTTTCTTTCTTTCTTTCTTTCTTTCTTTCTTTCGATAGAGTTATATTATATTCTTGTGGAGAAGCTGGTAAAATGTGGACTGGAAGAGGTACCGTATTTTTCGCTCTATAACACGCACCCGACCATAACACGCACGTAGTTTTTAGAGGAGGAAAATCCGTAGGCATGCCACCCATAGGCATTCCCTCCATAACACGCACAGACATTTTCCCTTACTTTTTAGGAGGAAAAAAGTGAGTGTTATGGTGCAAAAAATACGGTAAGTGTTAGGTGGATTTGTAGTTGGTTCACTGACCTTTTGAGATAACTGAGCCAAAACTAAAAAAATATATGATTACAATAGAGACAAATGTAAGATTCTGCACTAAGGCAGGAAGAACCAGCTGCAGAAATATAAGATAAGTGACACCTGCCTTGCCAGTAGTGCATGTGAAAAGGATTTAAGTGTCTTAAAAAGGTAATGGTAAAGGGACCCCCAACCGTTAGGTCCAGTTGCGGACGACTCTGGGGTTGCGGTGCTCATATCACTTTATTGGCTGAGGGAGCCAGCATACAGCTTCCGGGTCATGTGGCCAGCATGACTAAGCCGCTTCTGGCGAACCAGAGCAGCGCACGGAAATGCTGTTTACCTTACTGCCGAAGCGGTACCTATTTATCTACTTGCACTTTGACGTGCTTTCAAACTGCTAGGTGGGCAGGAGCAGGAACCAAGCAACGGGAGCTCACCCCGTCACAGGGATTCGAACCGCCGACCTTCTGATTGGCAAGCCCTAGGCTTTGTGGTTTAGACCACAGCACCACCCGCGTCCCTATTCTAAGTGTCTTAGCAGGCCACAAACTTAACAGAAGTCAACAGAGTGATGCAGCAGCAAAAAAGAAAATCTAATGCTATTTTAGGCTGCATCAGCCGTGGTCTAGTGTCCAGATCAAGGGAAGTAATAGTCCCACTCTATTCTGCCTTGGTCTGGCACCACAGTTTAAGAAGCTGGAAGGTGTGCAGAGGAGGGCAGCCAAGGTGTTCAAGGGTCTGTAAATCAAGCCTTATGAGTAACAGTTGAGGAAATTGGGCATGTTTAGCTTGGAGAAGAGGAGAAAGAGAAGGAGGTATGATAGCCATCTTCAAATACCTAAAGGGCTGTCACATGGAAGATGGAGCAAGCTTGTTTTCTCCAGCTTCAGAGGGGAGGACCCAAACCAATGGATTCAAGTTACAAGAAAGGAGATTCTGACTAAACATTAGGAAGAACTTTCTGACAGCTTCCAACAAATTAAATCATCAAACTCAGTAAAATATCAAACATTTAAAACTTCCCTATCCAGGGCTGCCATCAGATGTCTTCTAAAAGTCAGATAGTTGTTTATTTTCTTGACATCTGGTGGGAGGGCATTCCACAGGGCAGGCGCCACCATCGAGAAGGTCCTCTACCTGGTTCTCTGTAACCTCACTTCTCGCAATGAGAGAACCACCAGAAGGCCCTTGGAGCTGGACCTCAGTATTCTATGATTCCCTTCTTCTTCCTGGTCCCTAATTGCACCAATCTACATATCTTTCCCCTGATTATGTTTTTCTTCTGCCTGGAAGGCAAACATTTTACCACAGATGGTAGAGGCACATTGGAATGGAAGGAGAAGTGACGATCAATAACATTTTTAAAGTCTTGATGCTTCCATCTCTAGTATTTGCCATCTGCCTTGGACCCAAAGCGAAAGATTAAACGGCATCTGTTGGCTTTACCTTGAAATGGCAAAGTTTGATCTTTTTTATTGACAGAGTTTGATCTTCAGTACTATATGCTGTGTAGCCAGGAACCGCAGGTGAGAATTTTGGATCTCAGGACTGATTACCTTGAGAAGGTGGGGGAGGAGAGTAGAAAGCCTAGAAAATAACACACCACTGATAAAATCTCTTCCTTGGAAAGAGCAGGTCATTCTTTTAATACGAAAAAGAAAGAAGAGTGTTAGTCATTTAAAAGAGAGAGAGAGTCCTACTCTCTGTGACCTGGATCACTCAGTGTGTCTGGTGGCCACTGGGACTGGTGGAGGGGAGGCAAGGCAGGGAGACCAACAGTAGGAAGAACTAGAGACAATCATAGTTGAGCCAACGAATTCTAGTTTTGTCCCCATTCCTCCCCTCCTCGTTGCTGACTTCTACAAGTGCAACAGTTGAGGCTAAGGAGGAAGAAGTTGGTAGGTAGGACCAACAGGCTGCCTACGAAGGCCTAGATCTGGGGTAGCCAACCTGGTGCCCTCCAGATGTTCCTCTACTACAGCTCCCATTGTCTGTGACCATTGACCATGATGGCAGAGGCTGATGAGAGTTGCCATTCAGGAACATATGAAGGGCACCATGTTGGCTTCCCTTGAGCTAGCAAGATTCTAAAGAGGAGAGAGATGTTGCACTTTGCAGAAGACAGAATTCCAGCAGATGTAGCATGTCACACAAGCCATGCTGGCTGAAACCCCCTCTTCTCTAAAATTATTAAAGGTGTGGGAGACATTCCCCCTTTTGCACCTGGTGGTCCTTCTCCGTGGCCTAATTATGCCCACTTCCACCCAGCTGAACAAGTTCTAGTCAGCCCTCCCAAGTTTGCCCATACCATAGAATAGCCTGTACTGTGTATAGGGAGTGGTTTTATGCTTATATGTCCTGTTTGGAGACTTTTATTTCTCTCTCTTTTTTGCGAGGGCAGAGAGTTTGCTAGGGAGGAATAAACTAGGACAAGCTCTGGTACCCAGAGTGATGTGGCAAGATAAGCTGTCAAACCTCTCCCCCCCATCTAATTTTCTTTGTAGTGTTGATAAAATGATAGGTGATCCTGTAACCATGCAGAAAATGTGGTCCCGTAATGTTCTGCTTCACTCAGAGTTAGTGGCGGTCTGATACCTTTGGATTAACTTCCTCTGCCGCAGAGGAAACAGGAGTCAATCTCCCCCCGTCTTGCCTGCACCACGTATTTAAAAGTAAAGGTAAAGGTAAAGGTACCCCTGCCCGTACGGGCCAGTCTTGACAGACTCTAGGGTTGTGCGCCCATCTCACTTAAGAGGCCGGGGGCCAGCGCTGTCCGGAGACACTTCCGGGTCACGTGGCCAGCGTGACAAAGCTGCATCTGGTGAGCCAGTGCAGCACACGGAAACGCCGTTTACCTTCCCGCCAGTAAGCGGTCCCTATTTATCTACTTGCACCCGGGGGTGCTTTCGAACTGCTAGGTTGGCAGGCGCTGGGACCGAGCAACGGGAGCGCACCCCGCCGCGGGGATTCGAACCGCCGACCTTTCGATCGGCAAGCCCTAGGCGCTGAGGCTTTTACCCACAGCGCCACCCGCGTCCCGCACCACGTATTTATCAGTGCATAATTCTGAGCATTGTTGCAAGATGTGGAGAAACGGATATACCTTCTCTGGTTCTGTGTATCCTTTTATGCAGTGCCCTCCTTTTTGCAGACACAGTTGCATTAGGAGATTTAGTAAATAAATTGGCCAGACACAAAGAATTGTATTTAACCAGAGTGGCTTTATTAATTACAACTTGAAATTTTTAGAAAGTGCAAAGTTTGACTGGCAGGTGAAGATGATAGAATACCTGGAACTTGCGAAAATGACTGGGAGAATAGGAGGAAACTCAAATCAGAAAGTGAGCAAAGAATGGACAATATTTAAAGAATATTTTAAACAATATTGTGAAAATGCAAATCTCCTGATTGAATCTTGAATAGATTGAATCTTGAATATTAAAGAAAATTATAAACATGAAAAAAATGGTATGTAATAGATATAACAGGAAGTGCATACACTGTAGGTTAAGAATATTTAGAAAGCACAATGAGGTGATTAGGAAGTCAAAAATATGTGTGATGTTAGACAATGTGTAGTCAATTAATGCTTAGTTGTTATTGTGGTATTGTTTTTGTCTGTTTGTGTTGTATGCTTTGCAATAAAGATAATAAAAGAAAAAAGAAAAGAAAAGAAACGAAAGTGCATAGGGGAAAGGAGGCCATGTGTGGGAAACAGTCAAATAATATTTCAGACTCCCAGACCTTTTGTGATTGAGTGAGCCTACCCTGCAGAGAGAGAGGATGGCCTTAATTTCACCTCCCAGCCTGCCTCCTCACCACACTCCTCCAGCCAAGGAAGGAGAACTTCAGAATCATGCACCTTCAGGACCCCAGGACTCCAAGCACCAAACAATCATTAAGTGATAGACAGTTCCTGTCCACAACCTCATAATCTAATAGATAAGATACAAAAGGAATGAGGAAGGAATATGACAGCAAGCACCAGAACCACTGCATGTCTGATGGATGGAGCCAGGTTGGTCTCCCTCAAGCCATGATGCCCTTCTTGGGAGGCAGAAGATAGCCTCCCAGGGGTCTGCTGGCAACTGGCATAGGCCAGAATGTGTCAGGGCCAGTGGCGTAGCGTGTGTTGTCAGCACCCGGGGCAAGGCAAGTAATTTGCGCCCCCTAACCCGTGGATTTGCGCCCCCTAACCCTAACCCCCAGATGTTGCACCTGCACCCCCCACGCTACGCCACTGCTTGTACCTGTTTTGGGCATAACCTCTGAGGATCATCTTGTCCAACCCCCTGCAATGCAGGAATCTCAGCTAAAGCATCCATGACAGATGGCCATCCAAACTCTGTGTAGAAACCTCAAAGGAAGGAGAGTCCATCCTCTGCTAAGGAGGACCATTCTACTGTTGAACTGCTCTCTCAGAAAGTTCTTTCTGATGTTTAGTCAGAATCTTTTTTCTTGTAACATGAATCCATTGGTTTAGGACCAGTTGTAGCTTGCAGCTTACACAGTGAAACCCTAGCCCTGTCTACATAGAACGTAGAGTGAATTCAGTGGGGCTATCTCCTACATAAGGGGGGTTAGGATGGCAGGCTTTCTGTACAAAGCCAAAAATCCTATCCTTTGCTCCACACACTGTTCCCTCTGGCCTCGCCCTCCACTAGGATGCGGTCCGTGAAACGTTGCAGAAGATGGAATGCAGCGCCCAGCTGAAAAAAGATTCCCACATGGATCTCAGTGACTTTTAGCATGTAAGTGGACTCCTCTCCAGTAAATCTGTGGTGAATCCCATTTTCGGTTTGCATTAGTGAAATCCAGCATAAAAGGACTGCAGTGAAGGGAATAAATGCAGAACAGGATATACCATAGCTTCACCTTATCCTTTGACTCCTCTCCTCTCTCTCTCCCTGGAGAAATGAAGCAGTGACCCGACAAGGAGTAGCGAAGGATGGGCGTGTTTCGTCCCTGATCCGGATGAGATCAAGGCGCCGGCAACGGGAAGGAGGCAGGGGAGAAGCAGGAGCAGGCCAGCCGGGGCTGCTCCAGACCCCCCCCATCTCTCCCATCGCCGCTGGAGGGGTCATGGAGGCACTGAGCCCGGGAGGCGGGTAGCCAGCCAGGGCGCACCTACCCAACCTCGCCGTGCGCCCAGGCGCGCTGCTCTCTCCAGCTTCCTCCCGGCCGGGCCAGCGGCTCCACCTCTTCCTTTGCCTCTTTGAGGCGCTTAATTCCCAGCAAGCGATTAGCAGGCTCGGATCGGATCCTGCTGCTGCTGCGCGGCCCTTTTCCCTCCACCAACTGCGCGCTGCGCCTTGGAGAGGTTCCCGCTTCCTCGAGGGGGGCCGGCCAAACGGAGACGACGACCCCCCACTCCAACCAAGCCTCGATTGCTTGTCCCTTCCCTCTGGACTCGCGCCCCCCCCCCAGATGTTGCGCCCGGTGCGGCCGGCACCCCTGGCACCCCCCACGCTACGCCACTGGTCAGGGCAAAGTGAAAAACAAGCTAATCCCCTTGCATAGAAATCTAACTTGTCAGGGAGAGAGCTAGTCTAGCAGCCTTCTCCTGGAGATCTAGTGTTCTAGCTTTGGGGAAGTCTCAGGGAGCTGTTTTTAAAAGGTGGAGCATTCAATTATGTGAGCTTCTGTATCGCAGCGATACAGTTATGTGAGCTCCTGTATCGAGCCTGAATTACAGCTTTGGATGGATAGATCATTCTCTCCTTTTATTTATTTTATTACATTTACATCCCAACCTTTTTTTCCAAGGAACTCAATGCAATATACCACCTCCATTTTATTCTCACAACATTCCTGTGAGGTAGGTAAGGCTGAGAGCGAAAGATTGGCCCTTTATAATCCATAAAGCTGTGACCTTTCCACCACAGTTCATATCTCTCAAGTCTTTCTTTTGGGATAAGTGGGCAAAGACTGGTGACGTGAGCTTACACCACCATCCCAATTTAATCTTTAAATTAGGGTTACCAGACATCCCTGGTTCCTGGGGACAGTCCCCAGATTTGCAAATCTGTCTCCGGGAAATGTGGCAGCAGCATCCTTAGCAGCCCGGAGCCAGCCCGGTAGCGCAGGTGGCTCTGGCTGGCTTCAGGAGTTGTTCGCTGCTTGCTGCCACCACCACTGCCAGGGGGGAACCAGGAACGTCTGGCGGTACAGATTCCCTTCCCCCTTTCCCCTTTGTTCTGACAGATCAGGGGAGGCTCGGAAGTTGCAGGCAGGCAGCCATTACCCAGGAGGGGTGCAAGGTGTGCAGTTTCTCTGCCAGGCAAGGTGCAAAGCCCTTCTTTTGCACCCTGTGAAACATAAATGCGCAGAGTTTTTTTTAAAAACTGGGCAACGGCCAGCCGCCTGCGACTCCCGAGCCTCCCCCGATCAGTAAAAACAAAGGGGGCAGGAGATTGGGGGAGGCTCGGGAGTCATAGGCACACGGCACACCATTGCCCAGTTTTTAAAAAACTCTGTGCATTTATGTTTCACAGGGTGTGAAAGAAGGGTTTAGCATCTTTATACAATATGCATGTGTGCTTGGGCCCAGGGTCTTTTGCCTCACCATCCCCACTACTGACTCCCTGTTGCTACTCAGCTCCCACCCCAAAAAAGTGTCCCGGATTCATTAAAAAAGATCTGGTAACCATACTTTAAAGGCCACATCTGGTTAGTTTCATCTGAGCATGCAGAGATGGCTGCCGGGAAGCATGGGAATTAAGAGTTTCTAGGACCTTCCAGCTTCATTGACTGGTCTGGGAGGCATGGAAGCTCTATGTCCCAGGTAACAAGGGATTCTTCTGGCCATAAAAGCTCAGCAAGAACCCAATAGATGATGTGACAAGTTAGTGCAAGCTCACATGTCACTAATTCTAACCCACTTCTAGGTAATTAAATTACTGACACAGGTGGTTTGTGAAAGAGCATTCCTGGCACAATGAGTCATTGTTAAGTGCTGCCTGATACCTCACCATAGGATTCCTGTTAAGAATAAGCTTCCTTACACTATCGCTTCCCTTTTTGGAATGGATATTTCTTCCCTGCTGTTTTGCCACAGCGGATTCCAGGTATGTCTTTTTTCTTTTCTTTTTTTAAGTGTGGATGCAATAATAAAAGCATTTCCCCTCCTCCTCAAGGGCAGGCAATGCCAATTGGCAGCTCACAGATGGATCCCTTCCAGTCGGGATTCAGGCCTCATCATGGGACTTAAACTGCCTTGGTCGCACTGGTTGATGATCTCCGGCGGGCTAGGGACAAAGGTGAGAGCAGTTTCCTAGTTCTGCTGGATCTCTCAGCGGCGTTTGATACCATCGACCATAACATCCTTCTGGACCGTCTTGAGGGGCTGGGAGCTGGGGGCAC
This sequence comes from Podarcis raffonei, assembly GCF_027172205.1. Lineage (NCBI taxonomy): Eukaryota > Metazoa > Chordata > Lepidosauria > Squamata > Lacertidae > Podarcis > Podarcis raffonei. The sequence continues at coordinate 34,663,113 of NC_070617.1, forward strand.
TGTCATACAGTGGTTCCGCTCCTTCCTCCTGGGCCGTGTTCAGAAAGTGGGGGGGGGGATGAGTGTTCAGACCCCTGGGCTCTCACTTGTGGGGTGCCTCAGGGTTCTGTCCTCTCCCCCATGCTTTTCAACATTTACATGCAGCCACTGGGAGAGATCATCAGGAGGTTTGGGCTGGGTGTTCATCACTATGCGGATGATACCCAGCTCTACCTCTCTTTTAAATCAGAACCAGTGAAGGCGGTGAAGGTCCTGTGTGAGTGTCTGGAGGTGGTTGAAGGATGGATGGCGGCTAACAGATTGAGGTTGAATCCTGACAAGACAGAAGTACTGTTTTTGGGGGACAGGAGGTGGGCAGGTGTGGAGGATTCCCTGGTCCTGAATGGGGTAACTGTGCCCCTGAAGGACCAGGTGCGCAGCCTGGGAGTCATTTTGGACTCACAGCTGTCCATGGAGGCACAGGTCAAATCTGTATCCAGGGCAGCTGTTTACCAGCCCCATCTGGTACGTAGGCTGAGACCCTATCTGCCTGTAGACTGTCTCGCCAGAGTGGTGCATGCTCTGGTTATCTCCCGCTTGGACTACTGCAATGCGCTCTACGTGGGGCTACCTTTGAAGGTGACCCAGAAACTACAACTAATCCAGAACGCGGCAACTAGACTGGTGACTGGGAGCGGCCACCAAGACCATATAACACCGGTCTTGAAAGACCTACATTGGCTCCCAGTACGTTTCGGAGCACAATTCAAAGTGTTGGTGCTGACCTTTAAAGCCCTAAATGGCCTCGGTCCAGTATATCTGAAGGAGCGTCTCCTCCCCCATCGTTCTGCCCGGACACTGAGGTCCAGCTCCGAGGGCCTTCTGGCGGTTGCCTCACTGCGAGAGGCCAAGTTACAGGGAACCAGGCAGAGGGCCTTCTCGGTAGTGGTGCCCGCCCTGTGGAACGCCCTCCCATCAGATGTCAAAGCGATAAACAACTACCTGACATTCAGAAGACATCTGAAGGCAGCCCTGTTCAGGGAAGTTTTTAATATGTGACATTTTTGTGTATTTTTCATCTTTGTTGGAAGCCGCCCAGAGTGGCTGGGGAAACCCAGCCAGATGGGCAGGGTACAAATAAATTATTATTATTATTATTATTATTATTATTATTATTATTATTATTATCTAACCCAGAGCAATTTACCCCTGCTCCAACACACTCTAAGGCCATAGAAAATACTAATCCCGGTGTAACAGCACCTCTTCCTCATCATTTTTCATTTTTCTTTTAAGTAGAAGAAGTGATATTGCCAAGTAGGAGTCAAATAGAACTCCCATTTGCAAAAATCTTTTGATCTGGAGGTCATACACCCAACACAGGAATCTGCCATGCTATTTTAATTGATCTCCCTCGAATCTCAGGCACAATTCTTTTACATCATCTGCTTCCTGATCCCTCCCCAACCCTCTCAAGGTAGGTAGCAGAAATTGTAGTTAGACCCTCAGGATGTAGAACATGCTGGGCTGTGGTCTTCCGCCCCTACGGGAGGATGTCTGGGCTATGTACTTCCACTAATGAATGCCTTTGACCATAGACGAAAGTCGCTTCAGATGTTCCAAGGATGTGGCAAAAGAGGAAGCACAAATCATTTGCACTCACCCTCCCCATGCATCCTAATCCGGCCCAAAGGTGGGAAGTGTTCATACTAGGGCTCTGCATCAGATTGAAAAGAATCCCAAATCTTGAGGTGAAGCAGAACAAATTGACTCCTTTTGATGAAAGGGCAGGTGCTGTGCTGTTTTTATTGTAGTCAATGGTACGGCTTTAATAGATTATATATATATATATATATATATATATATATATATATATATATATATATGGACGCGGGTGGTGCTGTGGGTAAAAGCCTCAGCGCCTAGGGCTTGCCGATCGCATGGTCGGCGGTTCGAATCCCTGCGGCGGGGTGCGCTCCCGCTGCTCGGTCCCAGCGCCTGCCAACCTAGCAGTTCGAAAGCACCCCCGGGTGCAAGTAGATAAATAGGGACCGCTTACTAGCGGGAAGGTAAACGGCGTTTCCGTGTGTGGCTCTGGCTCGCCAGATGCAGCTTTGTCACGCTGGCCACGTGACCCGGAAGTGTCTCCGGACAGCGCTGGCCCCTGGCCTCTTAAGTGAGATGGGCGCACAACCCCAGAGTCTGTCAAGACTGGCCCATACTGGCAGGGGTACCTTTACCTTTACCTTTTATATATAGAGAGAGTTCTAATTCTATCATATTTTTTTAAAAAATGTTTTTTTCTATGTTTTTCGTAGTTCTCATTTTTATCCGTAATGCATCTTGTATCTCATCAAGGAAAAAAGGCGGAGTATAAATCAATATAGAATAATAATAATTAATTTGTGCCACCTCGGTGATCCATGTGGTGTTGTTGTTGTTTTAAAAAAAGCTGAGGCAAGCTTCTGCTGAAAGAGAATGTAATGTTCCAAAATTTAACAAAATGGCAGAATTCCAGTGTGGTTTTTTGGGGGGTGTGGGAGTACAGTAAGCACGAGAGAGTGTGTATAGGGTGTGGAGAAAGAGATTTGATGTGACTGGTGCAACTGTCTTGTAATCTGAGGGTATGCCATTACCAGTGCTCTCCAATCCCAGTGGTATGGAAGAGGGAGCAGTTTTGCAACTGCGCCAGGATGAGGAGAGGATAGGGTCCTTCATAACTGACAAATCTGCCTTGTAGCCAAAGAGAATAATTTTACTCCCAAAGGAAATCCTTTTTAGTTCTCCCCACCACACAATAAACTTCAAAGGAGCCTAGTTGAAAAGTCTCTGGGCCTATTTTTGTGCAGTTTGGTAGGTTTATTCCCAGGGACACCTGTCTCATGCCCTACAGTTTCCCAATGCATTATCCCCCAAAAAACCACTAGGAATTGCTTTTTCAATCATCTCAAAATTGCATCATAGTCTCCTTGGAAGAAAAGCTATTGCACCTGTCCTTCTCGAATTTGGCAGAATTCATGTCCTCAGAATGGACAACTAATTTATTTACTTACTTATTGTGAGAGGCATTTTAGAGTTGTTGAGAAAAACTAGGTGTCTTTATAATTTGATAGGTTTTATTCACTTTGGAGGAGTAACTATACCAGCAAATTTCATCCACTTCTGTCAAAAGTGGAGAATGGGCTGAGCTGAACTGGGTGGTTTGACAAAGCAACAAACTGAGTGTCAACCAAATCTTGTGGTTGGTTCACACCCCTGGTGCATACTCTGTGTGGAAAGCCATCTACCCAGTCCCCATATTAGTGAAACATGCACACACACAAACACACCGTTTGGCAAGGTCTCAAAGTATGGAAAGAGGAAGTACATAATTGATTATTCCTTTTGAACAGCATTTTTCAACCCTTAGTCCCCAAATGTTGTTTCACTACAGTGTCCATCACCCATTGCAAGCTTAGCCAATGACCAAAGATTATGGGAATTGTGGCCCAACAACATCTGGAGACTCAAGGTTGAAACACATAGAAGATATGACATGACTATGTATTTGCTTCCAGTTATACTTTTTCCTGCATTCTGTTGTTTCCCAGCCCTGATCAGTGGCGAAGCTGCATGCTCCGGCATCGGGGGTGGAGAGCAGGAGGGGGTGTGGCTGGCGTGCATCCTGGGGGCATGGCACATTGCCTGTGGGGGCATGGCATGCGTCCTGGAGGCGTGGTGTGCCACCCTTGGGGGTGTGACGTGCGTCCTGGGGGCATGGCACGCTGCCTGTGGGGGCATGGTGCCCGGCGAGATGGGGGAGTGTGCAGCGTGTGTCCAGGGGGGCGGCCGTGATGGTACCCCCCTCCCCAATGGTGCTGGGGGTGGTGTGTTCCCCCCCGCCCTGCCATTCCTCCACCAGTGGCCCTGATTCCCTATCTTCATCCTGCCTCTTAATCATTCTTTGACCCATTTGGATTGCCTCCATCTTAATTCCTGTTTCCATCTTAACTCCTGGATTGTTTTCCATCTTAATTCCTGTCAACGGCTGGTGTTCTCTTGGATTAGCATCTTCCCCTCAATCATTGACTTTGATGCTACTAATTTTTTCCCCTCATTTAGACTCTAGGGTGGCAATCTGAGTGGTGTTTCATACTTCTGATTCAGACTAATTCATCCAAGGCAGGCCTGATCCCTCATGTCCTAGTCAAATGCCCCTCATTTATTTTGCAACAGCTTAGCTTTTTAAATTTTTTTAAAGCCCTTCCAGACTTGAAAATATAATATTACAAGCACACCTACTTTAGAAGTGATCTAGGTGAACAGTCTCCCATAAGCAGTTATTCCATATAATTCAGTGAGGACAGGCTAAGGAAGGGTGTTTTTCATTGTCTGGCTTTAAAAACCAGCACATTGACTGGCTGTTAAAAATTGCCTGAAAGGAAAGCATCACAAAGTCTTCCAGAATCAAGAAATTAAAATCTCTTATTGTTTATCTGTCAGCTTGCATCCACCATCCTGTCTGCTCCAAGATATGAATCCAGCTGTCAATCCAGCAAACAGATGTACTCAAAAGCACCATCATGTAAACCACTAAATTGCCCAAATTTATCCCTCTCTCATCCCTCGTTTTTCCTATCAGTAATAGGAGGCTTGCTTTATGATTATTTTGAAGAACAAATAAGCCATCCTTCACTGTGATGTGTTACGCTCCATTGCAATATTTCCAGATCCTTCCATTTGAGTCGCTTAATAAATCTCTCAATAAATATCTTGTACAACTTAATAGCACACAAACAACATCTGGATTACACACTAGAGCCCCAAAAAGAAACATTTGTCTTCAGTATTTATAATGATCAAAACCCTTCTGTAAATTATTTCATGTAAACGCTGTTCAGAATAATTGCCTACAATCCTGTCCCATTGGTTTAATGGGAACTAAATCAATACGAAGGACATTTAGCTCATGTCTCGCCATGTGCCTGTCAAAAGATATAGAATAAGGGCTTGTAGCTCAGCAGTAAAGCATCTCCTTTGCACACAGAAGGTCCAAGTTCAATCCTTGGTGCCTCCAGGTAGAGCTGGGAGTGCCACCTGTCTGAAACCATGGAGAGCTGCTGCCATTCAGTGTAGACAATACTGAGATGGGTGGACCAATTAGCTGGTTACAGGCATAAGGCAGCTTCCTATGCTCCTTACACTTTAGATGTGAAGGAATGGGGTTCTGTGCAATCAGTTTAAAACTGACTCAACCCCCCCCCTTTCTTGTTTCTCCAAGACAGCACTCTAAAATACATAAAACTTGAGCTGTTGAGCAAATGCATAACAAGGACACAGCTGTATAAACAAACTCTCTCCTTTATCAGTCACGGCAAGGGATGACCCTGACTGTACCAGTAGAATAGAGAAGACACGTCTGTGCCTTATCTTATGTCCTGACCACAAAAGACGCACAGACCTAAGTACGGGAACAACGCCAGAGCGTGTTCTCGGAGATGACGACCTCTTCCTCCAAGATAAGAGTAGGAAGAGGAAGATCCTTTTATGGTCAGAAGTACAGGAAGGAATAAGCTTTTATGGTTAAGAATACCAGAGCAAGAACATATGTGATGTCAACCTGCGTACATAGGCTGACGTGGTTGGATTCCTGGGGAAGGAGGGAGAGGGTGCCTGGAGGATATATATACTACATGTAATCTCTGATTTCTTTGGACTTGCTGTGGACTCACCACACAAGTGCCTTCTGCTATCCAGAGAGCAGAATAAACTCTTTCTTTGAACCAACCTCAGTGTCATTTGACTTCCTTCCTACTGTCCCGGAGCAACACAGACCCAATCGGTGAACTCCAATAAGGCTACAGATGTACTTCAGGTTATGTTGGCTCTGGATGGATGGCCACTTTCAATAGAGGGCAGAAAGTACAAGTCACGGCCCTGTGATGTTCTGTAGGTTGTGATGACACTAGTAGAACCTGCCCAGATGATCTAAGTGATCTGACAGGCCAATCACTGTCCAAACCTGGCAGCCATCGTGAGATTCCAACCCCGAGTCTCCCCCGAACTCCTAGACATCTAGGTCTGAACCTCAGCCCAACTAGTGAGCCTAGGCAGGATGAAGGGTGGCAATGCTACACCATTCTTCTTTCCCTCTACTACTTTGAGATGTTCATCCCCAAGGGACACCAACATTCTGACCCTGATGCCCCTGGCTCAAGTCCCAGTTGACCCTGGCAGGTTATATATGAAAGGTGCTAAAATGTTTACTGGCAATGTGACCCCCACTGAACAAGAAACACAAGTGCCTGGTTGTCCATACCATCAAAGACAACACATGCTCTGCGGAAGGCACATGAACAAGAATTTAGTTTACTGAAACGGTGAGTACAGAAAGATATGTTCGGTTGTTCAAGTCTCACACAGTTAGACTTGTGGGAGGAGGTGAGTATGGTCCTGCTTACTGTCCCTGTCTCTCCATCATATCCCATCAGTCCCCACAGTACTGCCAGAAGATCTGAAAGAAAGAGCTCCCCCAGTGATATAGAACCCTGAGCTGTTGAGGTTCTAAATCATGCTGGATGCCTGCATGCAGTGCTCCACCCCATAAAAAAATGTTTAGAGGTAATATCATTTTGGCACATTATCAACATTTTCATCATTTTTTAATTTGTATACCGTCTTTCTATCTTACAATACTCAAGGCGGTTTACAAGCTGAAGAAACAAAAAATGTACATCTTATAACAATCTAACGCAATACAAAAATGTGATAATAAAACTTTTAAATAGGCAACCTCAATCAAAAAAGTAACATTCAACAACCACTAGAATAGTATTAAATAATAATAACATATAAAAGTTAAACAGAAATCCACTCAACAGTTACAATAAATAATTTCTATACTATAATCAATAAAACAACGGCAAGCCACAGTACATAAAACCATACAATACAAATTGAGAAGCAGAGACTAGAGGGTGGGGCAAGGCAGGTGGAAAGAGGCCTTGCCTGATGGAGTCTCTCCCCTCACTTCTGTCTGAGACTCAGGAAACACTGGGAAAGGAAAGGAGGCCGCCATTGGGGGTAGCAAAGGAACTGATGATTCACTGTGCTATTCATCAGAACTGACATTCTAGAGAAGAAACTAAATTTTTTTAAAAAATTAGTTTCTTCTCCCGTTAGATTTACAAAATGTTTAGGGGTATGCGTACCCCTGCGTACCCCCTGGGGGGGGGAAGCACTGCCTGCATGCAAACAGGAGACTTCCTGACTCCAGTTGATGGGTGGCTCTGACAAATGTGACAGAGGGGGTCAGAACCAGCAAGCATGCCCTCCCCTCCCCTGCACACAATTTTAATTTTGTGAGGCTTGTGCATCTAAAAGAGTTCATGCTCAAAGATAGATCAATGCAAGCTAAATCCTGAGCACAAACGTTTCATGCCACATCTCGAAAAACAACGAAACGATTGTAAACTGGAACGCTGAAGGTGTCAAAGAGGAGGAGAAACAAAGAAAAACAAAAACCAATTTGCTGTGGCTCTCCTCCCCAATAATGTTAATGATCAAAAAGCGACATGGCAAAGCCATTTAGACAACAATGATAATGGCCCTCGCAACAGACGAAATGCTCAAGGGATGCCGCCATGGCAATAAGAGGAGAGAAAACTAATAAAAAGAGCTGCCGCGTTTATAGCAGCAGCCAATAAAAGGAACAAATCAGAAGTGAAAGGCATCTAAATCTTGAAGTAGCATCATAATACGAAAGGCATATAAACCTAGCAATAACATTGCAACTGATCTATGTTTATATATTGTGATGTTCATTCTCATTTGCACGCGTGCGCACACACACACACACACACACACACACAAACAGAGAGAGATGGAGAGAGAGAGAGAGAGAGAGAGAGAGAGAGAGAGAGAGAGAGAGAGAGATTTAATGTCCCAGAACAAGCAGAACTCAGTTATATGATTGGGTGCCGTTCTCTGTTGGTAGTAAAAATGCCTTGGGGAGTGGGTGGCGCTGTGGTCTAAACCATGGCTAGGCAAACTAAGGCCCGGGGGCTGGATCCGGCCCAATCGCCTTCTAAATCCGGCCCATGGATGGTCCAAGAATCAGTGTGTTTTTACATGAGTAGAATGTGTCGTTTTATTTAAAATGCATCTCTGGGTTATTTGTGGGGCATAGGAATTCGTTCACTTTCCCCAAAAAAAATATAGTCCGGCCCCCCACAAGGTCTGAGGGACAGTGGACCGACCCCCTGCTGAAAGTTTGCTGACCCCGAGTATTTGTAAAGCCAATCACAAAGCCATTTCCAATAGGAATGGGGAAAACCTGAATTGCATTTTGGGGGGGGATTGGTAGTGCACTGTTGAATGGTCCAGAATGAATGACCCGTCCTATGAAAGATCAGAAAATAAGTCTGGGCATAAATTCTCCTCAACTGAACTGCTGCAAAACTAAACTTTAGGGTTCTGTAGCACAGTATGGAAGTTGTCCTGTTCTGCCTTACTATGGCACACCTTGACTTCTTTTGAACTTCCCTATGTTAGGGATGCCTCTAAAGTTAGGGAAGGCCTTTGCATGTTGTCTTCTTCTTTGGTGATTACATCTAGCAGAATAAGATTGTCTTCCATAAACACGGTTTTAACAATGAGTCTGTAACTGACTGTGGAGGCCAATTCTGGATCCACACGTCCTTCCACAGTGGGGGCTTTGGTTTCCAGGCGGGAGTTGATCACACTGTGGATTTGCCAAGCATGCTTTCCTCTTAGCATGTTTCTCCCTTGCGCCCTGAGTTCGAGTGTCTTCAAGGCCATGACACCTTTGGTGAAGGCTGTTCTCCAACTGGAGCACTCACAGGCAAGTGATTCCCAATTTCTGGTGTTTATACTACATTTTTAAAGATTTGCCTTGAGACAGCCTTTAAACCTCTTTTGTTCACCACCAGCATTACACTTTCCATTTTTAAGTTTGGAATAGAGTAGTTTCTTTGGAAGACGATAATCAGGCATCTGCACAACATGACCAGTCCAACAAAGTTGATGTTGAAGAATCATTGCTTCAACAATGGTGATCTTTACTTCTTCCAGGACACTGGTATTAGTTCGCCTGTCTTCCCAAGTGATGTGTAAAATTTTTTGGAGACACCATTGATGGAATGTTTCAAGGAGTTGGAGATGGCGTTTATAAGTGGTCCATGTTCCAGAAGCATACGGTAAGGTTGGTAGTACAATAGCTTTGTAAACAAGCATTTTGGTTTCCCTGCAAATGTCCCGGTCTCTAAAGTTAGGGAAGAGCTTTGCATGTAGCATGATAAGATCTCTGCTGGATAGTGACTTGAGATAAGCCTTTCTCCTTCTCTCAAAATACTAGAACTAGGGGTCATTTGATGAAGCTGAGTGAGGGGAGATTCAGGAAACACAACTATTCTTTGCACAGAGCATAAACTAGGGAATTTGCTACTACAAAATGCACTGAAGGCCACCAGTTTGAACAGCCAAATTCTTGAAGGATAAAGCTATCAAGGGCTACTAATCATGCTGGCTATATTATCACCAGTATCTAAGGCAGTATGTCCCTGCGTATATTCAACACAAAAAAACAGTGATGATTTGTTGTTGTTGACAAAGGGCAGCTGGACATATAAAGGGCCCCATTACCTTCAGTAGCTTAGGGCCTCATCAAACCTAAATCCGGCCCAGGAACAGAAAGTGCCATTGTCTTCATGCCCTGCTCTATAACTTCCAGAGGTGGAAACAGGTGGAAATAATACTGTAAGAACTGTGGTCTTATGTAGAAAGACATATCTCAGCACACTCTCATTTCTCAAGAAGCCTTCTAGGAAGTTTCAGAGATGACATAAAAAAGAAGGAATGAAACACGTAACCTGAGCTATCTTTTATCACCTACTATCGTTACAGTAAACTGTGCATGAAACTGGGAAGGAGAAAGCCCCAGTTTGCAATCTATATCATGTTGTCTTTCATTTTTCATCTTTCTGTGGGTTAGAGGGCAGGATAAGGAAGCAATATTCCATGCTCAGCTTTTTGTGCTGGGGAAGGAAAGTGTGGAAGGAAGCACTGTTCTGTGTTTTTCTATCCTCTTTACTCTTCTCAACACTGTTTTCCTATGTCTCAGTATTCCTCTTCTCTAAGTCCTAGCCTTTTCAAGAGGAGAGGCCATTGAATCCTGCCTACACAGCACTGTGGAACTTTGGATGATTTTGTTGTTGTTGCTAAAAGCAGAGCCATGTAAGTTTTTTATTTAATTAAAAGCACTATTTGTTGTTGTTTTTTAAAAAATGTTCACTGCCCCTGTCTCAGGCTTCTAAGCTTGCCATGACTGGATGAGCCTATCTTGCAGGGAGCAAAGCTGGTCTTCATCCCAGCCCATATTCCCCCCACCAGACCCTTAAGGAGAGGAAGGAGGTGTTCAGGGCCGTCTTCATCCTGGAGTGCAAGGGGTGCTGGGCACCCGGGCGCCAAATTCTGGGGGGCACCAAATGTATACCAAATGTATACCCACTGTATACCGGTCCTTCTTGATTGGTGGCAGTGAAAAGCAATGGCTGAAAGTCCCCGCCTCCCCAACTCCATCACTCTCTTACTCTGTAGCGTTAAATATTCCTGATGAGTCAGGAAACAGCGATTCCCCCTCCCCTAAAAAGTTAATTTAGGGGCGGCTAAACTAAATTTGAGGGAACTGGGCGGATCTTTGCACCCCAGCGGCACATATGCTAAAGACAGCCCTGGAAGTGTTCCAAATTCATGCTCCCTTCAAGTCACATGACTTGAGGTGAGTGGGACGGGTTCACCTCAAAAGTGATCCATATCTTGCCCCACGGGTCACAAAGCTCTGTGTACAAGTCTCTGGAATTGCCGTTCAGTTGAAAAGTATCACAAGGGACTCACCATTTTCTGCCCCCTCTTCCCTTTCTCTCTCACACAACCAGGGAAGTAACCAAAAGCCAATCAAACTGTAATGGTTCTAGGAGTTGCTCGTGCATAAGTTGCCGCCACTCCTGGCTAGGTTACCTGGTTGAACCCTTTCTGTCTGGACAGCCTCTAGCTTCGTGGCTGTCTCAGTCGCTGGCAGAATCCGTCAGTGGGCGTTTCTTGAACTTCTTCCAGCAAAGAAGTTCTTTGACGACAAGTCTCCTCCTACTCTCCCTGCGCGGAAGTCTTCTGCGCAGGGAGGGTGTGGGCAGTGGAGTACCCGTACTCTCTCCGCTGGTCTCCGGCGAGGAGTCTTGGAGCCTCCTCTCCGATTCCCCCATCTGCCCCCCTTCTCCACTGGTGTTACGCTGATTTCCTTCCCCAGCAGATGGGCTGCCTCTCTCCCTACTGGGACCCTCCCCGGCATCCCTCTGGACCCTTCCCTCCGCCTCTAGCTCCGATGGCAGTTCCCTGACACAAACCAATCAACCTAATCATTCAGCGCCCACTGCTAAGTGCTCCAGACCTATAGTTCAGTGTGGAATTCCTCCTCAGCCCCAACCATAGTTGACAAACTAATCTAACACTGCAAACAGGGTGGGCGACTGTGCTGGGTGCCATGTCAAGGATCAGGAGGAGGAAAAGAGGATGGGGAAATATTTTGTAGCCTCCACCCACTCCTCTCTGTTGGCTAATGCAAGAGGTGCCAGGAAGAAGTGGCTTAGTGATTAATTTATTGTATTTATATTCCATTTTCTCTCTCCAAAGGTAGTGTACAGAGGTCTCCCCTTCCTCATTTAACCCCTACAACAAGGTAGATTTGGCTGAGAGTGGTGACTGGCCCAAGGTCACCCAGTGATTTCTGCCAGATCCTAGTCAAGCACTCTTAACTAGTACAGTGATACCTCGGGTTACATACACTTCAGGTTACAGACTCTGCTAATCCAGAAATATTACCTCGGGTTAAGAACTTTGCTTCAGGATGAGAACAGAAATCGTGCGGTGGCGGCACAGCGGCAGCAGGAGGCCCCATTAGCTAAAGTGGTGCTTCAGGTGAAGAACAGTTTCAGGTTAAGAACGGACCTCCGGAACGAATTAAGTTCTTAACCCGAGGTACCACTGTATACCACAACTGGCTATTGTCCCACTTCCTCTCCTCCTGTCCAAACATGTTCCTATCCAGACTCTTTTTGGAGCTGTGCAGTGGGGAGCAATATTATCCTCCTTACCTGCTTGTGGGGTTAAGCAGAGACATCTGGTTGGCCACTGTGAGAAAGGATGCTGGGCTGAACAGGCCTCTGGTATGATCCCAAAGGAATCCTTCTTCTGCTCCCAGATGCTTTCTTTCTTCTTCTGCTAAGTCAACACTTTTCAATGTACCTCCCATAAAACCTTAACCCCTGTCAAAATTGTCTGTGTGTAGAGAGAGTACAAACTCTAAATGTTTTATGAAGGGGGATTAAATTTTAACTAAGCTGCTTAATGCATCTTTACCTGCAGGACCTGAAAGAAGGAGGAGGTTATTGGAAAGAGAAGCATTTACATTTTGCATGTCAGTGCAGTCCTGGGCATGGTTATTCAGAAGAAAGCCCCATTAAGTTCAGTGGGATTTACTGCTAAGCAAACATGTGGTGCAAATGTCTCCTTAATGCGCCAGTGGGCTAGGGGCCAACTTCTCTGGTGGAATATAGGATGGATCTGATAAGATCCAAATTGCCCTCCTGTAACATTTCTCAATGAGATGCAAGGGTGACTTGCAGTTATGGTTTGGGGGGAGGGAATCACCCAGAGAAAACTCAGATTATAAATTCAAATGATAGTCCTTGCTATACACTGAAAGCTATGTCGAGCAGTTTCAATTGCATCCACATGAATCAGGATGAAGAGGTTGAGGCTAGTGAGCTCTGTAAGGCTTGGCAACTTCTCTGTCACATCTTGAATCTTTGCACCAGGAAGACAGCACATCTCTCAGGACATCCTGTTACCTCCACACACTGCTGCCTCCAAATCCCATGACCCCTATTCAGAGGCAATGGGAGTTGGAGTCCTTAAAAATGTGGAGTGCAACTGGTCCCCAATCCCTGTTCCACAGGATTAAACCCTTTCATGCAGTTTACAGCACAATCCTATACATGCCTACTCAGCCATAAACCCCTCTGAGTTCAGCAGGAATTTTCCCCAGGTTAAGTATGCATTGTGGGATGCGGGTGGCGCTGTGGTGTAAACCACTGAGCCTTGGGCTTCTCGATCAAAAGGTTGGCGGTTTGAATCCCCACGATGGGGTGAGCTCCCATTGCTCGGTCCCAAAAAATGCAAGTAGATTAATAGGTACTGCTCCGGCGGGAAGGTAAAAGGCGTTTCTGTGTGCTGCTCTGGTGTCGGTGTTCCATTGCGCCAGAAGTGGCTTAGTCATCCTGGCCACATGACCTGGAAAAAGTGTCTGCGGAGGGGACAAATGCCGGCTCCCTTGGCCTGTAAAGCGAAATGAGCACCGCAACCCCAGAGTCATTCACGACTGGACTTAACTGCCAGGGGTCCCTTTACCTTTACCTTTAAGTATGCACTGGTCTGCAGTCTTAGAATCCTCTATTTCCCAGCTGCTGCTTTCAAGGAAGACCATTTCTTTAGCTAGATGGTCAGCTGTGTTGTTTAGTAGGTTATTCTGGTTCATTTTGGTCACTTTGACAGTTCAGGTGTGAGAAGGGGAATGGTTATTGTTTTAGCCTGGTGACACCCTTCAGGCACCTTCTAAGGTGAATGGTTGGCCCTCTGACTCCCTCATTAAACTCTCTGGAGTGGGACAGGGGGTCACCTTTGAGGTCAAACCTCTTCATCCACCTGGAGCTATGGGGTCCCAGGGGATGGTGATGCAGAAACACTGACCTTCTCACCTTCAAGGTGGTGCATGGAAAAGGGGGTAGGCTGGTTAGCTATGCCTCTAATTTATCAGGCAGGGGTTTGCCACCCAATGGCTATAGTTATTGTCAAAGTAAGTTCCCCCTCCACAGCTATCCCCACTGCTGATCTCATTGTGTTTAACTTAATAAAAGTGGCCCAGTTCAACCCTAGCCTGTGTGTCTGTCCCTTTTTTCTGGTCATCAGGATGCAAGGTCCAGTTGTTGTCTAGATGTGCACTTCCAACGGAGAAAGGAATGTGGGAAATAAAGTGAACGAGTCAAAAAAATAAATAAAAATTGCTAGCTCATAAATATTTACTTGAACATAAAATATGAATCTGCTCCAGCTGTTCAGGAGGCCATCAGAGTGCCAGGTTATTAACAGGACACACTGTACTGAACATACTTTTGTCCACGTAGGAAGATCTCTGTTGACTTCCACATACCCTCCAACATTTCTCCGATGAAAATAGAGATGTCCTATTCCCTAATGATAATTAATACTATTTATACCCCACACATCTTACTGGGTTGCCCCAGCCACTCTGGGCAGCTTCCAACATATATAAAAACAAAACATTAAACATTAAAAAAAAACAACCCTATACAGGATTATATGCACCTATACAGGATTGCCTTCAGATGGCTAGGGGGTTGGATAACTCCATACCTTCCGACATTTCTTCAATGAAAATAGGGACATCCTAAGGAAAAGTGGGACATTCTGGGATCAAATCAGAAACTGGGACGGCATCTCTAAATCAGGAACGTCCCTGGAAAATGCGGCACTTCGAGTGTCTGCTTCCTATTTTTATCTCCAGGCACAATTCAAAGTCCAGTAGTACCTTGTGTTATGAACTTAATCTGTTACTGAAGTCCGTTCTTAAACCAAATCTGTTCTTAAACCGAGGTGTGTTTTCCCTAATGAGGCCTCCCACAGCCAGTGCCCTTCCACTGTTTGGTTTCCGTTCTTAAACCGAGGTAAAGTTGGCAACCTGGGACACTACTTCTGGTTTTGTGGAGATCATAAACCAAATCATTCGAAAACAGGGCTGTTCTTAAACCGAGGTACCACTGTATTGGTTTTGTCCAGCAAAGCTCTAATGCGGGGGGAGCTGTGGGCCTCTAAATATTGTTGGACTCCAATTCCCATAAACCCCTGCCAGGATGGCCAATGGTCAAGGATGATGGGAACTGTAGTCCATCAGCATCTGGAGGGCTAAAGTTTAGATACACTGCTTGAAAAACCCAGACGAGAAGAATGTACTGATAGGGTTGAATCCAGCTAAGTTTTATTCAGAGTAGGCCCATTGAAATAAATAGGCCGATGTTAATCAGGTCTATTAATTTCGGTGGACATTAGACATAACACCTGATTGCACATAGTAGGGGGCCTTTTATGTCAAGCACAATGAATAGCTAAAAGGTGTTGGGGAAAATGTATTTCAGTATTTCAGTGACCCTTCCAGGATGAGGCTACCTAGCGATCACCAGTATTTGGTGACTTCCAATACTCAGGAATAAGCTGGTTCTCACAAATGGCATCTGCATTGCATGCAGGAAGCCCAGGTCCAGTCCCTGGCAATGCCATCCAGACATGAAGCCATGGGGACTCACTGCCACTCTTGGCACACAATTCTGAGCTAGATAAACCAATGCTCTGGCTTGGTATAAGGCAGTGTCTTGTGTTCCCACTTGATAATTTTCAGACTGGCATACATTTAATTTTGTTTACTTCAAAATAAATATGGCATTGGCAGAACATGAAGTGAGCAAGATATATGGGCACACATTTAGAATCGATTTAGATAATGTTACATACAGGCACTTCAATCATTGTGGATGATGTTGTTGTTAGAATTCCTGCTCCAAGTTTAATATATATAAGGCATCTTTCTCTGTATACATTTATGTCTACATTCTTTTATTTGTGTAAATATAAAATGGTCAATTTTGCCATCATTGCATATTCAAACAAATTTTTGTTCCCATTATTTGAAATGTTGAATTGTGTCAATGGTGCCTTTTTTATCATACAGCTTTTACAGTACGTCGGAATAACTGAAAGATGTACAACAGCAACAATCCTGTATTGTCTACTCAAAAGTAAGACCTAGTTAGGTCAATAAGAGTTATTGCCATGCAAATATGTACAGTAGGGATGGATGATGGGGACAAAACCAGCGTTAGTTGGTTCTGTCTGTCATTAGCTCTGGTTCCACCCTCTGTTGGGGTTCCCTACCTTCCACCCTCCCATTTCCAATGGGCACCAGCCTCCAATGGCCAAGGGTTAGGGATGAACAAATCAGATCCAGTTTTTCAGTTTTGCAATCTTCATTTAGCCACATTCCTGCTTCAGTTTGCAATTTTGTTTTCACCAAAGAAGCCCTCATGAAAATCCACCAGCAATTTTTGTGCAAATGTCTCCTAACCTGCACATCTTTGCATACAATTCAGATCGCCAAGCCTAGGGCTTGGCGATCTGAAGGTCAGTGATTCGAATCCCCACGACGGGGTGAGCTCCAGTTGCTCGGTCCCTGCTCCTGCCCACCTAGCAGTTCGAAAGCACGTCAAAGTGCAAACAGATAAATAGGTACCGCTCCGGCGGGAAGGTAAATGGCATTTCCGTGCGCTGCTGTGGTTCGCCCGGACTGGCTTAGTCATGCTGGCAACATGAACCGGAAGCTGTATGCTGGCTCCCTTGGCCAATAAAGCGAGATGAGCGCCACAACCCCAGAGTTGTCCGAAAATGGACCTAATGGTCAGGGGTCCCTCTACCTTTAAACCTGATATATTCACAATACTGTTGCACACCACCTCAAACTCCAAATGGTGAGAGCTTCCAAGGGTTCCAGGTGCTTACCCTAGGTTCATGTTTCCTTGGAATGAGGCACAGCGGAGACTGCAGTGTCTTTATGAAATATGGTATATTTACAGATATATAAAACCTGAGGCTGCAATGGAGGAGCTCACAGCATTAACACCCAAGAAGGTCTTGCTTCAGCTATAACCACAGCCTGGATTCAAGCAGAAATCAGGTATGTCTTTCCCTCACAGGCTTCAGCCTGTTTTTCCAGCTTCTAGCTAACACATAACTCAGCTGTGGCCTTTGTCTTTTCTGACTAACTACCAGCAAGCTGAAGGGGGGGGGGGCATCTATTTGGTATGTGGCACAGAGCCACTTCCTTTGTTACCTTAACAACCCATATTTAGAGGGCCATTATCACACCAGAAATCTACCCTGGTTATTCCAGGAATTGGAGTCCTTCCTTAGATTTTAACACTTTCTGGATACAGGAATTAGAAGGGTCTTGGCATACAGCCTACTACTCCCCTCCAAAAGAAAAAAGAAAAACCAAACCCATAACAATGCATTGTTGAGTGCTGTTATGCAGAAAAGGTTGTTCCCCTTTCTTTCCCAGAAAATGGAAATGCATAAATTGTTTGTCAATGGGCAAATTCTCTTAACCATTCTATTTCAAAAGCATACTGGCAATATTGCATTTTAAATAGAGCTTGAAGAAACATCTAATTTAGGAAACTATTTACATAGGATCAAGGAAACATGAACTGGAGAAGAGATAGTACTGGAATAAAAGGGGCAATGTTATTTAGGAGTGTGCAGATAGCTTAGCCAAAAACTTTATGGCTTTCTGCATCACATACCGAGGAAACAAGGCCATTTCATTCCTTATTTATTTACTAGCCTGATCATTACAAGTGATATTATTATAAGGTAGTGAGATTTTGCCCATTTAGAAAATTCACAGTTGTGCCATGGTTGAGCAGCTTGCAGACAGCACAGATAGATTTTTAAAACTTTCAGTATTGAACTGGAGAAGCAACAAACATTTGGTTTATTTTGCTACCAGGTGTGTGGAAAGAGTGCAATATATTGGAGTAGCATAATCTTCCAAAAAGTGGAACACAATTTTATCTATTTTGCTTAACTGTGACTGCATAATTAATTGTGTGTGGGGGGGAGACTTTTTACCCTCCTTGCACATTTCTCCATTTGTTCACATTCCAGTGATCAAAGCACTTCACATTGAAAGTCAGATAGTTGTTTATTTCCTTGACATCTGATAGAAGGGAGTTCCACAGGGCTGGAACTCTCCCTCACAATGAGGGAACCACCAGAAGGCCCTTGGAGCTGGATCTTAGTCTTTGGGCTGAACGTTGTGGGTGGAGGCGCTCCTTCAGGTATACAGGGCTAAGGTCATTTCATCCCTTTCAACAGTCTTCCAAGATAGGTCAGCACTGTCATTCACATAATTTTACCCACTTGGAGTTGTAGCTAAGGTGTCTTCAGTTCCCTCAATATTTGTTGGAAAGGCACTGGGGCCCCAAAATGTTGAAACTGCATCTGCTCATGACTTCTCATAGGTAAAGGTAAAAAGAGGTAAAGGATGCCATTTACCTTCCCACCACAGTGGTACCTATTTATCTACTTGCACTGGTGGCTTTCAAACTGCTAGGTTGGCAGAAGCTGGGACAGAGCAATGGGAACTCACCACCGTTGTGTGGATTCAAAGCACAGACCTTCCGATCAGCAAGCTCAAGAGGCTCACTGGTTTAGACCACAGCACCACCTGTGTCCCTTGGGCTTCTCATAGCATTTGGTTGACTGCTGTGAGATCAGGATACTGGACTAAGTGGACATTTGTTCTGATTCTGCTGGGCTCTTCTTCTGTTCTTATGCAAAATAGAATGTCCCTATTTTCATCTGAAAAATGTTGGAGGGTACAATGCAGCCAAGGAGACCTTAGCACCAAGGAAATGGGCAAAAATCCCCACCACACATATACATGAACTTACACACACACACACACACACACACACACACACACACACTTCCTCTTTATTGAGAGAGAAATGTGTCTGAGAATAAAAAATGTAATACAATCTAAGGAGCAATATAAACGTTAACAAAAGTTAGACTCTATGAGCTATAGCTATTCAATTAGTCTATCAGCAAAAGCACAAATGGCCAATGACTAATTATCATTGAAAATCATTTGATGTATAACTAAACAAAAGATTTTTTATGAGAGACTTGGGATTGTTGTTCACTAGGATGCAAAATAATGTCAGATAGAAAAGGAAGCTATCCCTCTAGAAGGTGAAAGCAGTCAATAGCAACACATCTTAACACAGGCTCTCCAGGTTACAACACTGTCTCTGCAGCTCTAGCATAGCATTTTCAGCTATATAAACTTACAATAAAAAACAAAATGGAATATAAATTGTATCAACCTGCTACATAAAATAAAATAAAATAAAAAAATCAGTAGTCCCATAATTGAGAACAATTTTTATGTGTTTCCTGAAACTCCCAAATTTATGAAGCATATCAGGGCAGCCATTGCTTCTTTAAAAGCTCTTTTGACTTGCGTTCCTGTTTGCTTTGCTACAGAAAAAACACTGTAAAGTATTCAAGAAATGTGAAGTGTTAGAAGTGTTAATTAAGATCCTGCAACACATTCATGAAATATAACAAATACTTGGGTCCTCTTCGTGTGTAAATCAAATAGAAGCAATCAACAACAAAAACTCTGTGAATTTCAACTGATGCAATAGAAGGAGATGAGAGGGATGCTTCAGATTAGGTCTGGACAAATAATTTCAACTTCTCTTATTTTGCTGCTTTTTGTCTCTTTTCTGCATCACTTTTTAAAAAAAAAGGTCTGCAGGAAAATTCATGTGCAATATTCAAGTGCATCCTAATGCAACCTTTGCCAACCTGGTGCCCTTCAGGTTTTTTTGGACTACACATATGTTTTTATTGTATTGCAAGTTGCTTTGAGATACCTTATAGGAAGCAATTCTTAAATGTAATAGCAACAGCAACAGCAACCAGTAGAAACTTCGTGGGTGGGGTGAGGGCAGGCTGGCACAGAATCCATTGCAGTTACAAGCTTGGTGGATCAGAGGAAAACTGTGGATGTAACATATCCGGTCAAGCTTTCAACAAAGTCCCCCCTGATATTCTGATGGACAAGCTGTTAACATGTGGGCTGGATGATACTACTGTTGGGGTGGTTTGTAGTTGGTTAAATGACTGAACCCATACATTGGAAATCTGAACACAGCAGCATTCTCCACACCTGCAATTTCCAGCAACTGGTATAGACCTACATTCCTCTGGTGAAAATTTAACCCTCCACTTAGTAACTCAGACCAGTGCGCACCCTGCAACTCTAAAAATCCAAAATGATCTAGTAGTTTAGACACTGGCCTTTGCAATGGCTTTTAGGAGTTGTGACACTGTAAACTCTTAGCAGTAACATCAGAGAGTCTTAATGGTGCAATTAGGTTTTTATTGCTAGCCTGAAGGGTTCCTGGTCTCGTTATTATGAGTGGCCTCTTGCTGGGACCATTGAGAGAAGCATCTAAAATATCAGCTGAATGGGAGGACAGAACATTTTATGACTTTAGATGTCATTAATATTAAATTGCCAGAGTGAAAGTTGGTGCCCCTGTTATACCCTCATGGGCTATGCTATTCTACTAGTGGGCATAATCCAGACCTGGTTATGTTCCAAGAGGAAGGAATGGGCACCCACTTGAGCCACAGGTTTTTGGTTTAACACATAATTTAAGCATGTGGGCGCAAAGTTCATGTGCTGTAAGGGATGTAAGAAGCAATTGTTTTCTGTTCTGCCCTTCATCATCCTTGTTGTTGGCATCCGTCTGTCCCAAGAGACAATGGAATGCGCCACCGGGGCAAAGCCAAACCACTGCATTAGCAGCACCAGAGTGAACTCCCTGGGACACAAACTTGGGCAGTGTGTATGGAGGTCCTGGGCTGCCCAGGCAACAGGACCTTCCTCTCAGCCTCACTAATGTGGTCCAAAGGAAAGCAGAGCAATAAATACGCCTGGCACCAGCTTGGCTGCAGGAGTTGCCGGAAGGAGGTGTACAGGGTACCATCCAACCATCTTTGAGACTCCACTCTCGATTTGTGTAGCCTTTTCTTCCCCCAGAGATATTCCGAAGACAGTTGAGGTTTAGGATCAGGTTTAGGATTTCCTTCTCTTAGATGGACTATGTTTCCAGATTGATGAGCCCCATCTGCTCCTTACTTCCCTCCACAGTATACAGGGGAAGTCCCTAACTCACCAAGGGTTTAAGACTCAGCAGCTACCCTCACTTAATTTAGCTGTCTAGCTGAAGCCATTCCCAGCGTGTGGCTGCTTTCACATGCTGAAAGCTTCTACGAGCCACAGGTGAGAGCTGAGTGCAGGGTGGGGACCAAAGGTGGACAAAGCACCTCATAAGGAACATGACAAGTCCCCCACCAGAGGTACTACCTCTCCACTATTACCCTATACACCATCTTATTATTATTGTTAGTCCGCTTATCTTTTTCAGTGGGCAGCATTGTGGCTGGGCCTCGGGCCCCACAGTGATCCGGCTGGGGGGGGCAGAGATCAGCACCCACCTCGTCGCCTTCCAGCTGGGCTGCCGGCACTGGGGCAGGGCTCCACCCATAGGTGGCCCCGCTGGCCAATCCATGCCAACGGGAGCCATGGTTGCAGGTGGTTTAAACCATGGCATGGCCAGATGCCGTCCTCTCACACCCTTTTATTCCTACTTACCCGCACTTCACCCTAAGATTCCAGGGCAGGTTATAAAATTAAAACACAATATTAAACTGAAAAAACCCAGTTTACAATCTGATGCATTCATCACATTCAGCACCGCTTCTGTTCCGCTGCACTTCAAGTTATTCATCACACTGTCCAATGTGGCCAAATTGGACAGTGGTCATCTATATTTTTTCAGTCCTCCATATTTCCACAGTAGTTTGCAATTAAAGAAAAGAAGTTGTCATGTATATTAGTCTTTAGAATATTAGTGCAAATTTATTCTAATATACACTTTTTCAAATGCAATTTTGCACACATATACACATATTGCACATTTTCCTTAATAAAACAATTTTGCATGTTATTTTCATGAATATATACATTGATATGCACAATTTAATGTAGTATATGCATTTTTGCACACTGAAGAATTGCATTGCGAAATTCAGATAAATGTGAATTTCAAAGGATGGTTGCGTTTCATTTCACATATTGCTACAGAAAGTGTAATTAGGTAAATATTTTGGAGTAAACACTGTTGGAACTTCTATTCTGGAAAGAAAGAGAGTGTCTGATAATCATTAGTAATAGCCTTTAAGTAGTGAGTCAGATAGTAACTAGTCTTAGGTTAGATTAAAGACCTGGATGGCAACCAACAGCCTCTAGCCCTGAAGGTATTAGGACAGTTCTATGGTCATCAGTGGACTTACATTGGGGATATATTTGGCCCTTCCATAAAGGCCTGCAGATTTTCACTGTTTGCTCCATGGCCTTATTTGCTAGGCAAACACTAACTAGGGCATGTTTTACATTGTCTTTGTTTCAATAATTCAGCACAGTTCTAATTCTAAGACATTTGTGAAAACCTACGGAACATTAGGCACTGTCTCTTTATTAGACCTTGAATAGTCTTCTATTACAACTGCCCCAAACCTTCACACTGGTTTGTGTGGTCTGCAATTTGGAGGCCTGCATTTTTAATGACTGTCTCTTTGACTGTTTTGTTTTCTTGTAGATGAAGTCTTAGACTGGGTTGCCAAAAACGTAATTGTGTGCTACTGTCAGTTGCAGTCAAGAATGGATGACACATTTTGCCCTTGCTTCAACACTATCTCAACATGAAAGGAGTGGTAGAGTTGGAGACACTGAGAGGGGCTAAACCTGCTCCGTGTTCTTGGGTGACCTAGCCAGTCAGAATCATAGGTTAGGGCCCAGGACTCAGTGGGAGACATGTGTTTTGTATGTAAAGGCCCCAGGTTCAAGCACTGGCAACTCCTGTTAAAACGGGGCTTCATCCAAGAAACATCTCTGCTTAGGACTGCAAAGAGCCAGAGCAGAGAAGGTGTGCTAGATGGATCTGTTGTTTGGCCTAACAGCTGGAACATGAAATGCTGGTGGTGAAGATGTGGGTATGAGGATTGACTGTCTGGCCAGGCAGTGCTCAGTAGAGTTGCTCTTAAACATTAGGCTGTACCTGGTGCTACCATTATATAAGGGCTAAGTTTCAGCTCATTCCTTGCTGGAACAATCTCAGTTCCCCAGAGCACAGCCTGACCCCTGTCCTCTGTCTGAATCCTATCTTGTGCCACCTTGCCTGGAGTTGCTTAGACCCCAGTTAGGTCTTGCCTTGCTGCTCCACTGAACACAACACCATATGATCTCCAATGTCCATTTGCCCTCTAAAATGATGTGATTCTAAAATTATTTATTTTGCAAGGGAATTGAAAGTGAAGCTGGGAGGAATGCTTTTGGCTTGGCTTCTGTGTGAACCAAGAAAAAAACGGAGAGAGATAAAATGGTCTCCTTAGCACCATATTTCACTCCTGCTACTGTTTCAGCTCTTGAGTGGACTACGAGATAGTGAAAAGAGTTAGTAAATTATTGTGAAGGACCTGGAATGCTACCATCAATAGGTGGTTAAAAGGTGATCCCATAACAGCCTGGTATTGTTAAACTGCAACATCCACTGTCTGCAGAAGTAGGTATTTGGAAGGCATATATCTCAGTAGCTAACACTCTGGCAATCCACAACAAAGAAAAAAAACAACAACCCTCAGCATCTTAATGCAGAATGTTGGCCAGGATGTTATCTTGCACTGTGCTATAACCTTAGTTCATAGAACCTTATCACCAAATTTATGGTGGCCCTATTAATAATGTTCTGTTTTCCAATGCACATTCAGAGCTTGGGAGCCTTGGGCCTGGGGAACAAATGTGGCCCTCTGACCTCTCCATTTGGCTCCTTGGACTCTCCCCATGCCACACCATTGTCCAAGGTCACACCTTCTGAAGTCTTCTTGCCTGCCAGACTGTGTCTTTGAAGTGTGATAATGCTCTTTGCTTGCCTAGAAGGAGAACGGAGTGTGTGTGTCCATGGCTTGAATATAGCCTTAACAGTCAAATCCATTGCTCTCCCTGCTTTTGTGTCATGGACTCGTTGGACACAGAGGAGTGG
The DNA here is from genome assembly GCF_027172205.1 of Podarcis raffonei. Taxonomy (NCBI): domain Eukaryota; kingdom Metazoa; phylum Chordata; class Lepidosauria; order Squamata; family Lacertidae; genus Podarcis; species Podarcis raffonei. The sequence goes on from NC_070617.1 coordinate 34,686,953, forward strand.
TGGGACAAACCAGCTGGGGAACCACCAAGGGGATGAAGGTTTGGAGCCCGGGGAGTGATGGTGGATGATGATGAGTTGTCACAGGGAGAAGAGGAAGAAGACTGGGAGGAAGAGGTGTTGGAAGCTGAAGAGGTAACAGGGCTTAGTAAATTAGGAGAGTCTGTGGCAGAGGGAAGTCAAGAATAAGAGGCAGAAGCTGAAACAGGAAAGTAGGAGGAGGGAGGCCAAGAGGCAGAGCTGAGTTAGGCTGGTGAAGAGTCATGGGCGCCATCCCCTCCTGCTGCGACAAGCTTCCCTCCCCCCTGTCTCCCAGAACCAGAAGGGGGATGAAATGGGTGGAGCAAAAACAGGCTGCATGCAGGCACAGTCTCCAATTGCTTGGGGGAAAGCCCTGGAGAAGAGGAGACTTAAACACCTGTGGGGAGGTAGGGACTTTTAGTCTTAGCAACCGAATTCATTGAGTAGAACCCCAGCCAAGTATGTAAAGATCATGTTTCACTAATAAAGAGTTTCCTCCAACTTTGAACTGTGTGATTTACTAACTGGCATGCTCTGTAACATTTTGCATTTGGCTCCAGCCACCACAGATATGCAGCCCTAAGAAGACTGATCAAGAGGAAATGTGGCCTGATGGCTGTGTTCTTCCTCTACTGTTGGATACACTGTACTTCTGAGTACCAGCTGGTGGAAACTGCAGGAGGGAAGAGTCCTGTTGCATTGCAGTCCTGCTTCTATCCTTCTCATAGGTATCTGGTTAGCCACTGTGAGAACAGGATGCTGCACCAGATGAGCCACTGGCCTGATCCAACAGTCTCTTGTGTTCCTAGGACATGCCCAGGGCTATCCAGTGAGTTTCTAATGGAACATGGATTTGTATCTGGAGTTCTATCCCGTAAACACCTTCCACTCTAGACCTTGGTAGAGCAAAGTACAAATATAGATTTGCACTTAGAAAGAAGAATGGAAAGGTGGAATCCTCAAATGTACATGCAAAGAAAAATATATTGTATGGTAGGGGAAAGGCAGAATGTTTGGAATAAATCAGGAAGCTGAGCTTCGAAAGGGAATAGTGTTATCAAAGCCTACTGGCTTCTGGCATTTATCTAACACTCCTTCCTTTGCACCAAAATGCAGACAATGAATGATACAAGATAAGGAGTTGACATCAGAGATTCAGTGCAGGAATGTTATAAGAACTCAGCTGCTTCAGAAGCACCAATTGATCCATTTCTCTTAACATCCCTTCTAGGACATGTTGCATACAGTAGATCAAACATCAACACATTCCCTTTGAAATTCAAGCAGAAATGTAACAGCAAATAAAAATTGTCACTAGTTGTGGAAAAACAACAATCAGAGTCTTTGATTATAGTCTTGATATGAAGCAGGGTATGTTCGAGTCTCCTGTCTTTACTTTTCCAAGTGGGCTGATCAAGATAACATTGGCAGGGCTGCCTTCCTGTGCTTGCCTTTATTTTGTGGAGGGTAGGTATACCAGGGAAGTCCCTGCATGTTAGTGCATACTGAAGAACATGGCAGATGCCACTGTTTGCTAGCTGCCAAGGAGACAAGATGATATATATATAGAGAGAGAGAGAGAGAGAGAGAGAGAGAGCGAGAGAGCGCGCGCACGCGAGAGAGAGAGAGTGTGTACTGGTATAGTCATAAATGGAGCAGATATCAAAGCCAATTATGAGCAATGTATTCAGAAGGCCCCAGAAGTGTTGCTCATGCAACACTTAAATTACTTACAGATAGAAGAGAAAGAGGAGGATTCGTGGTACCGAACCTGAAACTGTACTACAAGGCCTCGTGCCTCTGTTGGATTAAAGAATGGATTGTTATAAAGAATACTGACTTGTTAGATCTAGAAGGTTTCAACATCAGATTCGGATGGCACGCATATTTGTGGCACAACAAAGGTAAAGTACATAAAGGATTCTCCAATCACGTCATTAGACCACTGCTAGAGGTATGGGAAAGAAACAAAAATCTGCTTGAAAGAAACACTCCCTGGTGGTTGTCACCAATTGATAGTTTAACAACCAAAAAAATAAACATGGAAGGTGAAAGATGGACATATGAAGATCTATTGGTTAGAACAGAAAAAGGATGGAAAATTAAAACATATGAAGAGTTAGGAGATAAATTAACGAGCTGGTTACAAGAAGTGTTGCTCGTGTAGTAGTGCTCAGTGCATCATGGATTTTGTGCTCATCTAGTTGCACCTGCAACCTATCATGCACACATTTCGCCTGATGTCACGGTGCATCACCAGTGTAATATTTTCCTGTAAGGTAAGCAGTATTGTGACCCCCATATGCAGATATTGGGGGTGGAGTGGGAGCTGAAGGGGAGAGAGAGCGAGAAGGGGGGGGGATTGCCTATGGCCATCTAGTTAGTTCATGGCCCTCATAGTGCCAGCCCAAAAATTCTCGAATGCAAAGTAGCATCTATTTGGAGGAGATGAACTCACTCCTTGGTCTTTCCTGAGTGGATCCACTGGTATTGCTATCCAAACTCCAATCCCCTGCCACTGAACTCTTAAGACTGGATCCTATATTCTAAGAAAGATCAGGAAATACCTGAGGATCTTCCCCTGAACTTGAACAAAACCCCTGTCTAGATGAAGCTAACATCTGCCTTAAAAGGCAGATGCAGCATTTGGGGGCAGGACTTTAGTCCTGACTACCTTACCCAGGGGACGCGGGTGGCGCTGTGGGTTAAACCACAGAACCTAGGACTTGCAGATCAGAAGGTTGGCGGTTCGAATCCCCGCGATGGGGTGAGCTCCCGTTGTTTGGTCCCAGCTCCTGCCAACCTAGCAGTTCGAAAGCACGTCAAACTGCAAGTAGATAAATAGGTACTGCTCCGGCAGGAATGTAAACGGCGTTTCCGTGCATTGCTCTGGTTCGCTAGAAGCGGCTTAGTCATGCTGGCCCCATGACCCAGAAGCTGTACACCGGCTCCCTCGGCCAATAAAGCGAGATGAGCGCCGCAACCCCAGAGTCGGTCACTACTGGACCTAATGGTCAAGGGTCCCTTTACCTTTTACCTTATCCAGACTATGAAGCTCTAGCACATGGGTAGGCAAACTAAGGCCCGAGGGCTGGATCCGGCCCAATCACCTTCTAAATCCGGCCCATGGAGCGTGTTTTTACATGAGTAGAATGCGTGCTTTTATTTAAAATGCATCTCTGGGTTATTTGTGGGGTATAGGAATTCGTTCACCCCCCCATATATAGTCTGCCCCCCCAAGGTCTGAAGGACATTGGACCTGCCCTCTGCTGAAAACTTTGCTGACCCCTGCCTAGCAGTTGATAGAAACAAGAACGGGATGTGCTGTCCATGGTGCTGAACTCTAGCAACTGGATTCTGAATCAGCACCTTTGCCCCTATCCATGGTTCTGACCTTGCCTCAGCACAAAATAATCTCCAGAATCCCGGGTCTGGCTTTTTTCCACTTTGCTTGGGCTAATGCTTCCTCTCAGTTTGATGGATCTGGATGATGGCAGAGACCCCTCTCAAACACAACCCTTAAGTCATACTTATATCTGCATCTGCAGAGCTTGTGCACCCATGCACTGGAGAGACAGACAGACAGACAGACAGACAGACAGACAGACAGACAGACAGTATATGGTCTCCAAAGGAAACCCTGCACACATTTTGAAATAGTTGATTTGGCTGGTCTCTGAGTTCCCTGTCTGGCTTGCAGTTTAATGATCTTTTGCTAGTACCTGATGTTGTCTATGACCTCATCCTCCCACAGAACCATTTTAGGTATGGGAAAAGAAATCTATGTGCTCAATCACATTGTGTGTAGGTTATGGCTGCCCTGGGGTGGTACAGTTCTTACCTGCTGCTTCGCTGCAAATGAGTTTTGTGCAAGTCATAATTACCATGTAATCTGTCTGTATCACATAAAAGGCTGAGCGTTCACCTTGAATCAGAAGGCTTGCATGCTTCTTATCAGAAAATTGCCTGAGGAACAGCAGATTTCATTTGGAAGAGTTAAGTCCCTGAAGGCCTTGACATAGAGCCCTTTAAACTGATGGATGCAGTCCTCCATGCTGAAGATCCCCCTCAGCTTCTCCACCCAAATGTTTTACGGAGAGATATATATGATCATTTTTGGGACAAGTCATTGTTCCCCAACCTGGTGCCCTCTAGATATTTTGGACCACAGCTCCCATCATCCCCAACCATTGGCTGGGGCTGATGGTGGCTGGAATCCAATACATCTGGGGGGGCAGGAGGCTGGAGAAGACTAATCCAGGTGAATTATTCTTAAATTAGTTCCAAAAACAAAACTGTAGCTAGTATATCTCTTTCTGTACAGGCATGGAGCATTCCCTATAAAAAGGCTTTGTAAAAAAACAAACAAACCTAAGGCTGAATCCTACACCCACTCATCTGGGAGTAAGCCCCACTGAACTAAGTGGGACTTACTTCTGAGTAGACATGGTTAGTTTTGTACGGTAAAGGTAAAGGGACCCCTGACCATTAGGTCCAGTTGTGACTGACTCTGGGGTTGCGTGCTCATCTCGCTCTATAGGCCGAGGGAGCCGGCGTTTGTCTGCAGACAGCTTCCGGGTCATGTGGCCAGCATGACTAAGCCACTTCTGGCGAACCAGAGCAGCACACGGAAACACCGTTTACCTTCCCGCCGGAGCGGTGCCTATTTATCTATTTGCACATGACATGCTTTCGAACTGCTAGGTTGGCAGGAGCAGGGACCGAGCAACGGGAGCTCACCCCATCATGGGGATTCGAACCGCTGACCTTCTGATCAGCAACTCCTAGGCTCTGTGGTTTAACCCACGGCGCCACCCGCGTCCCGCGTAGACATTGTTAGTTTTGTACGGTAAGTGACCACATTTTGTATCAGTGGAAGTTGCAGTAGTTATTTCCCAAAATGGGGCATTCCAGGACCAGGGAGTAGGAGGGGCTACGCAGGATCCCAAGCCCTCTACGTTGTTGCTGCCTCTGGATACTAGCGGTTGGTAATCACTAGTGAAGAGGTGGTTTTGTGCTCTTGTCTTGAATCTAGGCTTATTTCATTTATTTATCTATTCCTGTATTGATTTCAATACAACCAAAGATTTCAAACAAGATCGAGACAGTGAACAACACAGCATCTTCAGTAATGATCTATCACTATAGACAAACATTTCATCAACAAATCCATAAATCATATAAATACTCAACTGTCAGGAATTGGACTCAAGGGGATGAGATGGAGGAGGAATGGTGGAGATCACACACACACCCCCCTTCTCCTGACACTGCAGGAGAAAAGGAATGCAGCCTTGATTTACAGCAGGGTTTTGAGGAAAGTCACAGTTCAGAGTTAGACGAGCAGAAGAGTTGGGAAGTGTTAGAAGAAGGTGGAGGGGAGACAAAGGCAGGGCAGCCAGCTGACACGTTGACACGTATTTCTGACCCCACCCCAACCAACTCAGAGTTGGTGAAGAGTGCAGGAATGAAGGTCTCAGAGACACTTGACCATGAGCGGCCACCATAAAGGGAAATGATGTTGCAAGGAGGAAAGGAGAAGGGGTTCAATTGGAGCAACGCCATTGTCAGGGCTTGTTGCGTCCTTTTGCCTCTGGCTATTATGAATGAACAAACTCATTAAAAAGGAACCTCCCTTGTTTTTTTCTGCTTCTTGCTGCCAGGGGGGAGGAATAAAATTCCCGAAGTGTTGACAGAAGCCTTGACATCAACTTAATTGGATCTCCCCTTGGGTAAAACCTGGTGAAACAAAACTCTCTCCCTGCACCCTGTTAGGTACCTGGTTGTCTGCTGTGGAAAACGGGTTTCTGGACTAGATGGGCCTTTGTTCTGATCCAGCAAGGCTATCCCAATGCTCTTAAGCCAATAACGGTGACAGTATGGAGGAGGGAAAACAGAACCAGGGGGTTCCAGGGGTCAGCTGTGGGCCCCCTGGATTGGTGAGGGTCTCAGCAGCCACCCAAGAACGCTGACCCTGATGGTGACCCTGGCTCCAGGTTCCTAATGCGGTGCTGTCTATTCAAATGGCAACCTGCTGGAGTTTCAAGCGAAGAACTTTACCAGCCTTACTGGTTTAGATTCTTATAGAAAATAATTGTGGAGGGAAAGGCTATCAGCAGCTGCTAACCAGGATGGCTATGCCCTTCCTTCATGGCTGGAGGCAGAGTGCTTCTGAATACCAGTTGCTGGAAACCACAGAAGAGAAGAGTGCTTTTGTACTCACACCTTGCTTGTGGGCTTCCCATAGGCATCTGGTTGGCCACTGTGAGAGCAGCATGGTCTTTGGCTCATCTTATGTTCTTAGATCCTTTTTAATTGAAGCAGTGAGGAATGAAATTAGAACCTCATGCATGTGCTCTACCTGTGAGTCATGTCTCCCGCCTTCCCTTGCTTTCACCCAAGATTTGATACATCAAACATGTCATTAAACGTACCCTGGCACATTGATCTTAAGGGCCTGGAATTTCTTGCCCAGTAAGTAAGATGTTCAAAGTAATCACTTGCTGTCAATTGGGTTTTATTTTTCCTCTTCAGCTCTGAAACTTCCATTACGAAAGATGGTTTTAGTTATGGGGGCAAATTGAAAGTGCTTTCTGTTTTGAAAGTGTTACAGAAACTCCAATTATTTTGCAGAGGATGACTGTGAAACCAGCAGTTTGTCCAGACAGCAGCATTCCATGTTTCCAGCTGGTTTTGTATCACTCAGCTGGAAACATCTTAAGTATCCTAGGGAGATATGAATTCCAAATAGATTCAGATTCATGGGGTGGGAACAACCTGTGGCAATCTATCTTCCATAGCAATAACCCAGACCCCTGAAAAACATAGTATATTTTTAAGGGAGCCTATTTTTCTCAACTCAAACTAAATTCCAAATAGATTCAGATTCATGGGGTGGGGACAACCTGCGGCAATCTATCTCCCATAGCAATAACCCAGACCCCTGAAAAACATGGTATAATTTTGAGGGAGCATACATTTCTCAACTCAAACTAAATTCCAATGTCTCTCAGGATAGTAAAATGTCCCAAAACAATGGCATATGACAGAAGAAGGGCACTTATCTCTGTTTCCCTGGACCAGTGTTTCTTTGAAAAATACCATGCACAAATGAAAAATACCATGTGCAACTGTAGTGTGCCAATACATTAGCAATGGTTTGGATGGAGGCGGGGTAGGTGATACCCATAGCAAACACCAGGAGACTTTTTGGGATATGTGAATGTATTTTATTGTGTAGTTTTTGAACACACACTTTGCCTGAGCAGCTAAATCTGCAGCAAGGATCAGTTTTTGGGGGTATGATTTTTGTTGGTAACCCAACACATTGCATTGACTGGGACATCCCCAATAGCCTCAGCCATAAAATTCAATTGGCTTCCTTGGGATACTTCTTGTTCCTCTTATGCTTTGTGTACTGGAGGAAGACTGTAAAGGAGCAGTGGAGAACCTCAGACCCATGGACCCAATGTGGCCCTCCAAGGCTCCCTATCTGGCCCTCAAGACTCTCCCCAGGCAGTATATATCATTCTAAATGGATCAGAACAGTATAAATTGAGGGGGAAATATACTCACTGTTTATAGCCAGGGTACAGAGATGCCTCTTCAGTGTGTGGTGAAAGCATTAGAGCAGGCTTCCTCAAACTCAGTCCTCCAGATGTTTTGAGACTACAATTCCCATCATCCCTGACCACTGATCCTGCTAGCTAGGGATCATGGGAGTTGTAGGCCAAAAATATCTGCAGGGCCGAGTTTGAAGAAGCCTGCATTAGCGCAACAATACTAGATGCACCCATGTGGTGGGGAGGAAGTACCACAATTTATTTCCATAGTTCTGAGGATGGCAGAGCTACAATTGTCAGGCCAATCTTAACAACGGATAGGGTATGTAGCGAAGGAGGCATTATTTCGGATATTTGGGAGTCAAGGTTATTAAAGGTTTTAAATGCTAATGTGAGGAACTTGAATTGGGCCCAGAAACAGAAGATAACCATAGGGTGTGGGGTTGGCCCTCGGGAGGGTCAGGTGACTGGTATTGCACAACAGAGCAAACCTCAGTCCACCAGGCTTACAGCTGGAACAGAGCAATGTCAGCAGAGGAGCTGAGGTACCAGAGCTTGGCTCTCAGAAGCCCCAGCAGTGGTGGACCTTGGAGTCTCAAATTTCAGTGGTGCCCCGTGTGACGCCAAAATTCAGCACCCCCACTTCTCGCCTTCCATTCCACTTCAGAGCTGTGACATTTCCTGTGGAGACTCTGAGCCTCTGCACCCAGTGTGACCGAACCAGTTGTACTCCCTTAAATCCACCTCTGGCCCCAGGACCTTATACTTATCAAGAATCAAAACTGGTTCTTGTCAATGAGTGCCTAACAAGCATTAGCCCTTTATTGTTATGATACAGATGCGCTTGCACACACAATTACATTTCATTCATGCTTCATGCAGGCTGCCATTGGTGAACATGATCCCAAGAAACTTCATGATTTAAACTGTTTTCTGACATTCATGCAAGACTCAACGCATCAAAATATGTTCTTTGAGTCTAGGATTTTATGTACAATTCCATCATGGTTCCAATGGAAAAATACTAGTTGTGCACAGTTGTGCACAGCCCCTCCCCCAATTCATTTCAGATCTCAGTCCAGTGTTTTGAAACATCCCCCATCAGAAAATCAAGGACCAACAAGTATCCAGGTCCTGAACTGATTTGTGGTCGTTCAGGAGTGTGTGGAAAAGGAGACTTGCCTCTCTTCCCTATTCTAACCATATATTTAATCAAGCTTTAACCCCAATAACATGTAGTTGTGTGGGGAGGGGAGAGAGGAGGGACACATAAAATGAAAATCAGCACAGGTCTTTCTACACAAATTTTCTATACATTTCTATACAAATGTGCTTGGTATCACATTTATAGTATGTAATAAGCCATCTTTCTATACAAGGGCAAACTGCTTTTTGAATATTGTTAAAATACCGCAGACCCGTAGCTTGTATTTGGCAATAATCCACTGTTATTGCTATTTTACTGTATTCAATAAAATTACCCCTCATCATAAAGTTATCCTGCCTTGGTCTGCTAAATTTGAGAAAACGTGTCAACTTTGCAGCAAATTCCAATAATCTGCCTACCTGTTCTTTAATGGATAGAATACTTGCCATTCTCCTCTTTCATGCAAAAAGAATTCTTGACACAGCCAGCATGCAAGAAACTAGTTATTTATGTTCTGACCTCAGTGATCCTTCAACATGATTTCATAAGAAAAACACCAGATCGCGGAATATGGGATGGAACAGATTTATGAATGAGCACATGAAAAAGTGCCGTGAACTGGTAATAGATGACCTGTTCGTCCCTATAGCTGGTGAACTTATGAATGATGTCAGAGTAGCAAATAACTGAATTCTTCTGGTAAAAAGACACGCTGAGCCTCATTGTTGAATGAGCCTTCAGAAGCCCAAGGGCTGCTAATAGCCGAAAGTTTTCTTACATGCATCCACTGGGAAACCATAAAATTCCTCCACCTCTGCAGTCATCAGCCTTTTGACTTGCCTTTCCAGCTGGTGATAATACCTAACCTTCTCTACTGCTGTGAGTCTTTGAAGGATTTCAAATTGTAACACCAAAGAACAGCAGAAAAAAGGCAGTCTTCCATGTCAGGCTTACAGAGCTCTCTGATATCCAATTTCGAACAAAGTTCATAGGGAACTGACCATTTCTGCAAGTTAGCTTCTTTCATTAAGGTTTTCAAGCAGAGCGGTGGGGGACGTTTTAAACTCAGGGGCCACACTTCCTTTTTGCCAGCCCTACAGGGGCCACCTGTGGTGGGGCATGGAGAAGAGGCAAAAGTGCACCCAATGTGTGAATTTTACCATTGCCGAGCTGACTATCACATATTCAGATGCTCCCCTTGAATGTGTTTTGCTTGAGTAGTACTTGCTCCGTCTAAGTAAGCCACTATGATTATCAGAGTACTCATCCCAGCCAGGGGTGAGCAGATGAGGCTGGAGAAGGGGTGTGTCCAGAGGAGAACCCCAAGGGCCAGACAGAGATGTCTGAAGGGCCGCATGTGGCCCCTATGGCTAAGATTTCCCATGTCTGGTCTGCAATTCTTAAGGTGATGTGGCATCCTAGATTTCTGAGCAAGTTTTCCTACTTCACATCCTCAGGGGTGAACGAAGGCTAACCAAAACCTGGGGTGAGGCAAACCTCTAGTTGTGCACGCATTGCGCCACCATGTACAACACATGCATGGAGTCACTGCGTACAGAGCATGTGCAATGTCGCTACGTACAGTGCATGCGTGCTACACCGTGCATGCGCTGTACGTAGCGGTTTGCTGCCAGTGCCACCAGAGTGCCATATGGATGGTGGCAGGATCCTCTGCTTGCGGCTGTAGAAGAAGAAGAGTAGAAAAAGAGTTTAGATTTGATACCCCACTTCATCACTACCCGAAGGAGTCTCAAAGCAGCTAACAATCTCCTTTCCCTTCCTTTCCCTTCCCTTCCTCCCCTACAACAAACACTCTGTGAGTGAGTGAGGCTGAGAGACTTCAGAGAAGTGTGACTAGCCCAAGGTCACCCAGCAGCTGCATGAGGAGGAGCGGGGAAGCGAACCCGGTTCACCAGATTATGAGTCCACCGCTCTTAACCACTACACCACACTGGCTCTGTAGCAGCAATGGAGGAATCCCACCACCGTCCATACAGCGCTTGGGCGACACCGGTGGCAAATCACTACGTGTGGCGTCGCTACGTACAGCGCATGCATGCAACACCACACATGCATTGTATGTAGCGGTTTGCCGCCGGACAGTGGTGGGATCCTCTGCTTACGGCTGCAGCTGCAAATGGAGGATCCTCCACATGTGGCTGTGGCCTTCTTGTCATGCCCCCTGACATGGCACCCGGGGTGCAATGCCCCCCCTTGCAACGCCACTGCACATCCTACATCTCCAAACAGTGGATGGTTTGCCTTATCCTAAGTATTCTTCCATGGGATAATAATGTAAGAAGAGCCTTATTAGATTAGGCCAAGGTCCATCTACAGTCTAGCATTCTGTTTTCACAGTAGTCCACCAGATGCCTATGGGAAAACACTCTCTCCATTCAAAACTCCTAGTACCTGGCACTCAGAGAGGCTTAGTGCCTCCAACAGTGGAGGAATAACATAGCCATTAGGGGTGTTAGCCACTGATGTACATTTGCCTGCAGTTTGACTGCCATGATGAAGTTTTCTAGGAAAATTTCAAGAAAGTTTCAGCCAGTTATTGCTAACTGGGTCTTTGGATCACATTTCTGTGAATTCCAGAGTGAACTGACCTCATCCTCATCTCCAGGTCTAATATGCAGATTGAAACATAATTATCCTTCCGATTTCATGCTTCTCTGAATTTCATGATATAGCCCATGGGCCAAAAACATACCAGAATGTATTTAAAATGAGGACTTTAGGATACAATATGTTTAGAACTCAGATAAAATACATATTCAAATATGCGTTTGGGGATGAAATGTATATTTTGATATATTTGTGTGCGTTTTAAACCACAGATTAATGCAGAAATGGAATGGACTTACAAATGAACATATGCAAAACTGACACAAATGAGAAATAGCTTGATTCACCCATAAGTGGGTCATCCTTTAAATGCCACCTTCTCTATCAGAGAGAGAGAGAAGGGGAGCAAGACCATCAGCAAGTCATGAAAACTTTGTAACCAAGAAATTGTACCTGGGCTTATTTTTTCCTCTTCCCTCTCAAGCCTCTTTCTTTTTTTGCTATGTCATTTAGATTGTAAGTCTGGGGACAGGGAATGACTGACTGTTGATGTTTGCAAGTCACCCTGGGAGTCTTCTTTTCAGCAGAAGAGGGTAAAAATGCTTCCAGTAAATAAATGCATTTGCCCTAGTAGTCACTGTGCAACTCAACAGTTATTACATGGCAAGGTAAATAAGGGACTTTATCTTAACCAGTCAGGTGCTCCTTAATGTGCAGTCATCTCTTTCCACATCAATTAGATCACCTCCAGTGAGTTACAAACCCTCAGCGCTGATCAATAAGCAGTGTCTGTTCATCTGTGAAATAGTCTCTTGAGTGTCAATGAGCCATGAAACCTAAACACGCTTTCATTTGCAACTTTTAAGTAGCTTTTGTTCTCCTCTTCCCCTCCCCCACCTCCTGTAACTCCAAAGTTGATTTCCAAGTCATTACATTAAGTAGCCAACGTTTACCTATCACAGTATCACTTCAACATCTCTTCAATTAAACACCAGCAGGATCATAAGGCTTGCTTTGTTGCATGGCTAAGCGAGCAGAGAGTCCCTCCAAGGCTGGGCACTGTGAAGGCATCTCCTGCTTGAGCTGCTTAAGAATTTATTGCATGAAGAGGGGGGTTTGCAAAGCCATTGGTTCTATTAGTGAACCTTGGCAAACAGAAAATGAGGAGCGTCCAGCCATGAAGCTGATGCAACTTTGAGATTACCTGAGACAACCCTGGGTGCACAGGAGGAACGGGTACTGACCACAAGGATTCCATTCACAGTTCCAGCCACACCTCTCTCTCTCTCTCTCTCTCTCTCTCTCTCTCTCTCTCTCCAATTTGCAGTTTGGAGAGTGGTCATGTGCGTGTCAAATCCCATCTACAACAAAAGCTTGGGTTTCTAATGCTGAGGTCTATGAACAGCTCTCACTTCTGTCCACAGTGATATTTTAAAACAACTTCTCTGTGTGAATTAGGAAAAAAGATCTCTCTGGACAATGTGGTAGTTCTCTCCACAATTTTTATATCCCTGCCTTTTCAGTGCTTTGTAAAGCAGCTCGATTCAGCTCAAGGCAATCTGAATATGCTTCATTCTCCCCATTCAACACAAACAAGAGTGATTGCTTTATTTCCTTCTTTTCTGTCAGAAATGGGTGAAAGTAGTAGATCTATTAGCTCCTGCAGAATAGATAGAACCTGCAGACAAATAAATCTAGGGGCTTCTGAACTGGACCCCCCCTTTTAAGGATAATGGTTTGTATCCTACACACATAAGACCCATTTAAGTTAATGGCTAGAACTAGCTTGGGTCCGTTGTCTTTGTCCATGGAGTTTTCTTGGCAAGGATACTGGAGTGGCTTGCCGGTTCCTCCTCCAGGTGGATCACGTTTGGTCAAAACTCTCCACTATGACCTGTTCATCTTGTGTGCCCTGCTCGGCGTAGTTCATAGCTTCTCTGAGTTCTTCAAGCCCCTTCGCCATGGCAAGGCAGTGATCCATGAAGGGGCCACCTCATGAGAAGAGAAGACTCCCTGGAGAAGACACTGATGCTGGGAAAGATGGAGGGCACAAGGAGAAGGGGGCGACAGAGGACGAGATGGTTGGATAGTGTTTTCGAGGTTACCAGCATGAGTTTGACCAAACTGCGGGAGGCAGTGGAAGACAGGAGTGCCTGGCATGCTCTGGTCCATGGGGTCACGAAGAGTCAGACATGACTAAACGACTAAACAACAACAACAAGCTTGGGTCTACTAATTTCAATGGGTCTGCTCTGAGTAGAAATTACAACCCAGTGTCTATTATTTTCAGACAGAACTGGATGAAATTGGCAAGCAGAGCAGCCTACAGACATAAATATGTTTCCCCATGAAATTTGACTCAAACCTGTACATACATGTACTTAGTCACCCTTCCAAATGCGTGAGTAAACCAGTGAAAATGCTTCTAATGAAAGTATCACAACTAAAATGCTGAGCAACGTGTCCTTCATCCTGTCTCTAATGCTTGGATTCGTGATGCACCAGAAAAACAAGACCTTTTGATTCTTGAACATGGCATCGTGTTATTCATATTTTGATCTCTCCATGAACAGCACTCTGAGATTCATTTGTTTGTAGTTGTTAATGTAGCTGACAAAACACAAACTGGAATTGTCCCTCAAAATGAAACATTTATAGGCAAGGCAAACTGGCTTTCCCTACAGTTTACCCTGGATGTTTTGCTAATGAGGCAGAAAGGGAACCTCATTAAGACTGACTAGACAGCCCCATCTAGACATCAGTGTCGCCTCCACGTTGCAGAGAGGCCTGATGTGGTGAAGAGGCTGTGTACTTGTTCTGTGTCATTCTGGGAACATGTAAGAGTGGGTGTAATTGCTTTACCAGATAGTGTTTCTGTCACTTTTGAGCATAACTCGTCCTAAGAAGAGCAGAACTTCACTGCACAGTTTCCTCTCATTGTGAATATTCTCCCTGTGGCCAACCAGAGACCTATGTAAAGTCCACATATCCCCCACTGCTGCTAGGTGGAGGCTGGTCTGTAAGGATAGAAGGGACTCTACACCACCAACCACAGTCCTTCTGCTTGTTTACAGCCAATCAGCAGATGACTCTGCATGTTATTGGCTTTTGCTCTATTTACTGTCAGTCTCCCTGCCTCCTACCTTGCTAATTTCATGGTGTCATTGGCTCTGCTACTCATCAAAGAGTTCTGGTTTAAAGGGAGACATTCAGGAGGAATATGATCCCACTCAAAACACATCCCGATCAAGTGAATTCCTTGCAATTAGTACTTGTCTTTTCTGGATTACATTTCAACAAGGATTCCAGAACCTGCTCAAGACAATGGTTCTGGGACTCCATTTTAACTTTCTTATACCACACATGCGGAGCCTTTGGCCCTCCAGCTGTCACTGAACTACAACTCTGATGGGAGTTATAATTCAGCGACAGCTGGGTTGGACCAAAGCTTAAACCACACCTAGCCTGAATCTTCAGATGAAATCTCCTAGCAGTTTATTTATTGCATTTATTTCATAAAACTTATACACCTCTTGATTTTAAAAAACAAAAACAAAAAAACCACAAAACACCCCAAACCCCCTCACAGTTGTTTATGAAAGATAAAAAGTTATATTATAAAAACCCTGGAAAATAAGCTATTATTTTTAATGCAATTTCAAAAGAGAGCACATAGGATCTTGAAAACGTGAGAAGGTTCCTTGCAGGATCATTAAGGTCCACGTAGCTCAGCCTTTCCCAACTCTGGGTCCCCAGATGTTGTTGGACTATAACTCCCATCATCCATAGCCAGCAGGGACAGCAGTCGGGGATGAAGGAAGTGGTAGCCCCACAACACCTGGGAACCCAAGGTAGAGAAACGATGATCTAGCTCAGCCTTCTTCTTTCAACCAGATGCCTTTTGTAGATACACATTAGACCTACAACTACTTTGTAGGTTGTCCCTACAATCTTGCCTCTGGATACAGAGGTTTTATTTAGCTGCCATATTTATAGGAACAATGAAGTCCTTCACCAATGAAGGTTGGTCCATAAAGGCAAGGGCGGTTCTGGCCCACCAATCTCAGCCTGCCTTCTTTCTTACAACCAGTCAGGGGGTGCTCTGCTTGTTATTGGCTCTGGCTCTAGCTAGCGTTGGCCTCCCTGCCTTCTGCCCCACCAGTTCCAATGGACACCAGCTTCCACTGCTCTTAACTACAGGGACGTCTCAAGACTCAGTGAGGTGAGATAGGCATGTTTGTCTAGGCTCAGAAATCCTGGCCCTTCCCAGCTGTTATGTTCAACCTTTAGAGAGAGAAAACAGTCGTTAATCATCATTATTATCAAAACAGCACTTTAAATGCTGTTCCTACATTAGTGCAAAGAGCAAGTTATGACACCCTGCCAGGAAAAAATCAAATCAAATGAACTTTAAGCTCCGGAGTTTCATGGTCCACGTGATTCCATGAAGACCCCACACAAACTTGCTGCATCAAAAATCTTACTGCCATTACATCTGATGGCAGTAAGAACAGTGGGTCGGGGGCAGGGGAGAGTAGCAATAACAAGAAGATTCAGTACTTCCTAACCTCCATTCTATGCTACTCCCCAGTGTGGCTCCACAAAGGGTCCAGGCCCTCATTTGCAGGGGGGGGGGGCTGGAAGCCTGGTAAGAAGTCATTCCAGTTCACTTCCTGAAAATGTGTCCGCGCAAGGGAGGAGAATGTAGAGGATACACGACGCCATCAGTCTGCCGCTGCCTTCTTTTTTCAGTACAGTTTTTATTAAGGATTTCCAATAATATAAATACAGAAAGGGAGAAAATGGGCCAGTTGGTGAAAGCCATCAAGAATCTTACAAAATACCCGTATTTTTCGCTCCATAAGATGCACTTTTTTCCTCCTAAAAAGTAAGGGGAAATGTCTGTGCATCTTATGGAGCGAATGTGTGGTTGATCGCTGGCTCCCTTTCTGGCCCCGCCCCCTTGCCCTGGCCTCCATTGTTCAATGTTCTGCAGACGGAGGCCGTTTGTTTCCCCAGTGACATGTGACTGGATGATTAGATTATCTATCTGGAAACTGTAGAAATGGCTCCCTTTCCTTTCCTAAAGAAACTGCAGAACTGGGAGTTGAACCCCATAAAAACAGGATTTTTTCCCTTTGCAAAGTAAGCTCAACAACTTTGAGCTGATCCTCAAAAAAGGGGCTTTTCCCCTTTGCAAAAGAAGCTGCAAAACTTTGAGGTGATCCCCCCAAAAATGGGGCTTTCCCCCTTTCCTCCTCTAAAAACTAGGTGCATCTTATGGTCAGGTGCATCTTATGGAGCAAAAAATACGGTATATGCAAAATAGGCCTGTCAAGAGTTGAGAAGCTATAAGAAACAAATTGTAAGGCGATGCACCCAGCCTGCCCTGCTGGCATGTGGAGTGAAGTAAGCTAGTTGCCGTAGAAAAGTTCTCAATTATTTGCCCCACTCCTGTGAGTGGCTGGCAGGAGAGTGTTGTTTTGCTCACTCCATACGGCAGTGTTAGACAGGTGCAGTTAGTAGTGGGAGCCAGAAAATCAGGGTTGATTGGTTTAATTTGGTCACTTGGCAGGTGTGTGCAGGAAAAGGCAGAAGTTGGCACAAATGGTGAATATTTGGAAGTATTTTTCAGGTGATGAAATGTGTTTATTTGCATGTGCACATTGTGCATATGCAAATAAATACATTGCCTCCCCCCCCGGGAATTGCCATTTGGTTTCACCTGCTCTGTAACTGTCCCATAGTGATGGCAGGGACCTACTTGGGAATTTAGCTCCTTCCACACAACACACACATGCACACACCACTTGGGGGGAAAACAAAACAAAGGATTTTAGCTCTGGAAGGATGGAGGACAGCAATCACACAGAACATTTCCAAGAAGCAATTGACTGAATTGATCCCCATAGAGTAGATAGTTACTCACTAAACAAAAGGCTGCTTGTTTTGCTGTTTTAGTCCTGTAGTTCACAGCAATCAATGATAGTTTCATCTACAGTGAGTGGTTAGCGTTAAAGAACTTTGGCTCATACACTTACAGACCAGATGGCTTTGTAGTCCATGCAGTGTTGCAGAAAGCAATTAGAGTTTCACTGAGAGTAAAGAGTTAAGCATTGACAAACATGCATGCACCTAGTCACAAAGCAGGTGGCTTTCACTGCTTTGTGCATTGAAGCCTGAATGCAGATGTGCAGGTTCTCACTTAACATTCTGAACCAAAGGAGCACTGCTGGGGGAAATGACTTGCAGTGGGTAATGCAGACAGCCACTGGGACCTGGACCGATTAGCACCGTGAAGCAGAATATTGGCAATGTGACTAGATTTTATGTGTTCTCCTCCAGTGCTGTGAAATGTTGCTTGCCCCCAAATGGGGAAAGTTCTGGGCTGCTGCTGCTGTTCCAAAGGTCAGAACAGTCCAACTTCCTGCTAGAAGCACAGGAGATGAACAGTGCAGCTAAGCCAGCACTGCACCCAAAGTCCTGCCTCTCCCATCAGCTGTGGCAGAAGGTGGGAACAGATCAAGGGGCCTCAGATAAATGGTAGCTGGATTGGATTAGAATCCAAAGGTTCCCTGGCTGACATAGACCTACCACAAGGTCACGGCTTCTAGCAGGAATACAGCCAGGGGTAACTTTCACTTTCCTGGCTTAGCTGTTATTATTACACTGGGGGTGGGGGGTTCAGGTAAGAACACTGATAATGCAAAATGCACAAGTTGCTCATCCAGGAGTAAATTCATAAGGTCCGGGTCCTACCAAGACAACTAAAAGATTGACACCACCACAGGGGCAATGTTAACTAGCTGAAGGTCTTGGCTTGGTGTCTAAAGCTTACAAAGATGGCAGCAGGAATGTCTTCCTGGGGACTGCATTCCACATATTGGGTGTGGGGTGGTGGTCCACCACTCAAAAGGCCTGTTTTCGTGTGGCCACCCTCTGCCTCTCCCTCAGGTGGGGCACCCGGAGAAGGCTCACAGATGAAGCTTGCAGGGTCTGGGGTAATTCATATGGGGTGAGGTGGTCCTTGAGTTATTGTGGTCCTGAGCCATATATGGCTTGAAAGGTCAAAACCACCACATTGAATTGAGCCCACAAACTAAATTGGTAGCTATTGTTGTTGGGCCCGAATCAGTGTAATGTGTGGTTCCAGCCAATCAGGGATCTCATGATGAATGCAGTAAATGCAACAGTATGGTGCTGTGGGTTAAACCACAGAGCCTCTTGGGCTTGCCGATCAGAAGGTCAGCGGTTCAAATCCCTGCAGCGGGGTGAGCTCCCATTGCTCAGTCCCTGCT
Source organism: Podarcis raffonei (assembly GCF_027172205.1). Classification (NCBI taxonomy): domain Eukaryota; kingdom Metazoa; phylum Chordata; class Lepidosauria; order Squamata; family Lacertidae; genus Podarcis; species Podarcis raffonei. The sequence continues at coordinate 34,705,546 of NC_070617.1, forward strand.
TCTGCCAACCTAGCAGTTTGAAAGCACGTCAAAGAGTAAGTAGATAAATAGGTACCACTCTAGCGGGAAGGTAAATGGCGTTTCCGTGCGCTGCTCTGGTTCGCCAGAAGCGGCTTAGTCATGCTGGCCACATGACCTGGAAGCTGTACGCCGGCTCCCTTGGCCAATAAAGCGAGATGAGCGCTACAACCCCAGAGTCGTCCGCAACTGGACCCAATAGTCAGGGGTCCCTTTACCTTTATGTAAGCTGCTGTACTTCCATCAGGTACAGTGGAGACCTTCCACTGTGGTGATGAACCCCTGCCAGCAGAGCCTGGTGTAGGGAGTCCTCTGCAACACCCAAACCCCCTCTGTAAGTTTTTAGATTTTGAAATATTCCTCCAACTCCAGGAGTATTATTGTTCTCCAGTCTTAGCTACATGCATCATCACATTTTAGAGCTTTAGGGTCATTTATTTTGGGCACCAATACTCTGGAACAGCCTGCTTAATTACCTCCCCTGCTGTCTTAATCCCTTAATGTGATGCTTTTACATTTATCCTGAGTCTAAATAGGGAAAAAAATTGGTATATTTTAAACCGGCATTAGTTTGCTCATGAAGTGGAGGGAGAGATGAGAATCTAAAAACAGCACTGTATGGAACTTTTATTCACAATTCAGCATTTTATTCTATGAATGGGGTCATAATATGCAAGTAGAAAATCCAAGTTCAGCAACCTGTATTTAGAAAGAGTTCTCCATGTTTCAAAAACTTTTAAGGGAAGATCTGTGGGTGTCTTGGGTGTTTAGCTCTTTTAATTCTCTTCCAAAAATACTGCCTATGGGAAGCGATATATGTGGTCCTCCAGATGTTCCTGGACTCCAACTCTTATCAGCCACAACCAGCATGGACAATGGCAGGATCTGATTTCTTTCCGCAGGGCCTGTAAGACAGAGTTCTTCCACCTGGCCTTTGGCTTGGAATTAATTTGATCCCCTCTCCCTCTTTCCTTTTTCCTTTCTCCTTCTGTGAGGGCTATTTGGGAACTTCCCTGGCTTTTTGCTGGCCCATGTAGGACCAGACTGCGACTTCTAAATGGTACCTTCCAAAATATACACTGTAGGTATCGCCACACGAAGAAGGCAAATGCAAAAAGGAAAGGTTATCCACATGAACATGTTGGGGTAAGTCTCCACAGGGCGACTGCACCAAGCCAAAATATGAATGTGGTAACTGAGCCCTAGTGGATTCATTCCAGGGTACAGTGGTACCTCTGGTTGCGAACGGGATCCGTTCTGGAGGCCCATTCGCAACATGAAAAGAGTGCAACCCGCAGTGGGGCGTCTGCGCACGCGTGGGTTGTGATTCACTGCTTCTGCTCATGCGCATGACGTCATTTTGTGCTTCTGTGCTTGCGCGAGCAGCGAAACCCAGAAGTAACCCTTTCCAGCATGACTGTATATTTTACTCTGAAACAGAACAAAGCAAAACAGAAGTGCCAACTCAAGCTGGTAAGGTCTTGGGTCTTCCCTGGGTGCAACAAACCAAAACAAAACACAAAACACAAAACACAAAACACAAAACAACACAAAGCAACACAAAACAAAACAACAACCATAGATTAATCCATTGGTTAATATAGCTCAGTACTGCCTACACTGAACCATTTTTAGAGAGGCTCTGTCTCAGTCCTGCTTGAAGATGCCAGAGACTGATCCTGGTCCTTAAGCATGCAGAGCTGTTGCTCTACCACTGAGCTACAACTCTTTCCCAAAGCATCAGCGACTCTTTATGCTCACCTCAAGAAGTGGTGAACATTACAAGACCTCTGGCTTGCATTAAAACTGAGCTGGAGAAAAATTCCAGCTTTAACCACCTCTGCCCCTCCCAGTCATCTGGTTCTTGATCCCCAATCCCTCCTCTTCCTGCCTTTAATACACTATTTACTTGAGCAGCACAACAGCAGCAGTGGCACCCTGATTTCACTGCAGAGAGATACCCTGGTGTACCATTGATAACAGGGGTGGGGAACCTCAGTTATTGAGTGAAATGCAGCCCTATAGATATCTCTGTCTGACCCTCAGAACTCTCCCCATACCAACCTCCTCTTTCCTCCATACAACACCTGCCATTGGCCCACTTTGTGCACCTTTCTTTCTTTTTGCCCGTGTACTTAAACTATGATAACGCTGGTCAACAACAAATTTGTTGTCTGCGTTTTTTCAGCTGATTTAGGATGAATCTGATGCGCTGAATCCAAAAATCACCTTGGTTTTGCTCAATCAGGTCAAGTTTTTGAGCTATGGCCACATGTAATTTTTTTTACTTTTTTGTTCACATGTACGCTTGTGTGGAGCATTTTAGAAGAAGTTGGTGGGGGTAAAATGCCATGTCGAATAATTGTTTTGATTGGAAATGATTATTTTAATGACAAGAAGTATTCGGGTCCGATAGTTCTGGGTGATTATGTCAAAAAGGGATCAGTTTGAAGTCATAAAACCTTGAAATCTTCCATAAATTGGTGCGGCAAAGCATAAAGTTGGGGGATCAAAGCTAAGTTAATCCTGATCTTCAATCAGCACGTCGTCCTGTAACTCATTGTGATGAAATTCCAGTGCCTATCTTCGGAGAACTTCCTGACATTAGTGACGAAGATGCCTCCAGTGTTGAAGGACACGAAGAAGAAGTGGTTCTTGAAGATGATACTCCACATCCATTTTCCCAGAAGGAGTTGAATGATCTAGTTCACGACCTCAGCTTGTCAAAGGACTCTGCCGAACTGTTGGCATCCAGATTGAAGGAAAAAAACCTCCTCTCTGACAGTGCTTGCATCAGCTTCTTCCGCAACAGGCATCAAGAGTACTTCCATTTTTTCTCGGAAGAGAAGGACTTGGTGTACTGTGCAGACATTGTGCAGCTTCTGCTCAAGCTTGGAGTGCCACAGTACGAACCCAAAGATTGGAGACTGTTCATTGACAGCAGCAAGTGATCACTGAAATGTGTTCTGCTACACAATGGCAACCAGTTTGCCTCTATAACCCTGGCTCACTAGACTACACTGAAGGAGAACTATGAAGCGGCAGTGGCGTAGCGTGGGTTGTCAGCACCCGGTGCCCCCTAACCCGTGGATTTGCGCCCCCTAACCCTAACCCCCAGATGTTGCACCCGGTGCGCCCAGCCCCCCCTGCACCCCCCACGCTACGCCACTGTGAAGCAGTGAAGTATGTGCTGGAGAAAATTGGTTATGATCAGCATAAGTGGTTTATTTGTGTTGACCTGAAGATGGTGAACTTTTTGTTGGGACAACAGTCTGGCTTCACCAAGTACCCATGTTTTCTATGCATGTGGGATAGTAGGGACCGTGCTCAGCATTACACGAAGAAGGACTGGCCTGTGCGGGAGGAATTGGTGCCTTGCAAAAAAAGGAACGTCATCAACGACCCTCTGGTGGACAGAGACAGAATACTTTCCCCACCGCTGCACATCAAGCTCGGCTTAATCAAGCAGTTCACCAAGGCTCTGGACAAGGATGGTGACTGTTTCACTTACTTGTGCCAGGCTTTTCCAGGATTGACCATGAAAGCTGAAAGCTGGCATCTTTGATGGTCCTCAGCTCATCCGTCAGCTCATCAGAGATCCAGAGTTCGGAAACTCAATGAACGAAGTGGAACTGGAAGCGTGGAAGGCATTTGTTCTGGTAGTGAAGAACGTTCTTGGCAACAATAAGGCCAGAAACTATGCAGAACTTGTCAACAACATGCTGACTGCTTTCAGAAACCTGGGCTGCAACATGAGCGTCAAGATGCACTACCTATTTTCACATATGGACCGGTTTCCTGAGAACCTGGGTTCAATGAGTGACAAGCAGGGGGAGAGATTCCATCAGGACATGAAAAAGATGGAGACCAGGTATCAGGGTCGCTGGGATGCAGTCATGATGGCTGACTACTGTTGGACTCTGAAGAGAGACCTCCCTGCTGCTGAGCATTCCAGGAGTTCCAAGAAACGGAAGTTCAAGCCCTGAAGTTTGAAAAATGGTGACGCAACATGCAATTTACATATACTTACCTTTATCAATGCCCACCATTCAGTTTACAGTAAACCTGACCTGATGGAGAGAAACGGATGCCACTTCCTGATTCGGCGGTGTAAAAATACCCTAAATCAGTTGTAGAAATCTAGACAACATTCAAAAAGTAAAAAATTGTTGCCCAGTGTAATTCTTGCCTGGATGGTGGATAGAAAGGGGTATCTCTGTGTGTGTAAAAGCTAGCCCACTGTACAAACTGTGAATGCACTTTTGACTAATGTACACATTTTTGCAATCAATTTCTCCTAATATAATGCATGTGTGTGTGTTATTTTTCATGACTACATTCATTTAATGCATACTTTTATCTGCTTTTTTAAAAATATAAATATTGGCTGTTTGGAGAACTGCACAGCAAATTTCAGATATACAAGGATTTCAGATGATAGCTGTATTTTGGTTCTCATGTTGGTTTGCAAAGTGCAAATTTGATAAACCCAGCTTTAAATGCTAACTGAATGGAAATTCTTCTCCATCCCTAATCTGAGGAGAAACAAAAGGTGTATGTTTTGCCTCAACAAAACCAAGAGATTTTTATTTTTTTTTAAATCGTGTTTGGAAGAGACAAGATAAAGTTGTCTCATTCACAAAGTTGTATTGATTTTCTGCTTTCAATACCACTGACACTGATGTCCGGTAATGAGAAACTTCGTAAGATGGGCATGTAATATTGATAGCAGGCCAGAAGGTCAAAAAATAAATCAGCCTATGCTGTATTGTCAAGACTGTCCTCACGAATGGAGTCAAAAGTGTTTTAACCATCAGATGCCTGCATCCTGTCATTTGGGATGAGTGGGCCACTCCACCCCAAAATTCTTTATTTTTGTGCTCTTTGGGTTTGCTATGTCCTGGAATCTATTCCTCCTGTATTCCATTTTCAGTAAGAGAATTTAAAAATTAATTCCAGAATTTGAGCAGGGGCAGCTTGCCAAAGCTTCGACTTCCTTCCCTTTATTTGCACCCCCCTGCTCTATCAAGGCATGCCAGTAGCAGCTGGTAAGGCAGTATGGATGGGACATTGTTGTTTGCCTGGCTTTGCATCATAACAGGTCACTGGAGTTTACCAAGAGAGGAAGAGTGGGGGGAAAGTGCAAAGAGCTTGGACTGATCAGGAGTGTGGAGCCTTACCACTGAGCAATGCCTCCTTGTTAAGGCATAATTCCCCTCCCACCATACCAGATCGAATCATTTCTCCATCTAGACCAGTATTGTCAGGAATGAGCCAGCTGCAAGCGAAAGTTTGCAGCTAACTGCAGAAAACAGCCAGGAACAGAGAGGCTGCTTTGATGTTAGTCAGACAGAGGAAAGCCAGGAGCTGCAGGTTAATTCTGACCTTGATGTGCAAGCTGATAAGACAGTAATGGAAAGCAGGCTAGAATGCAGTCAAAGCTCACCAGAAGCACAAACTGGTGAGAAGAGTAAAGAGCCAGCCTCTCAGAGAATGGGGAAGAGGCAGGAGTGAGGACTCAGCAAATGGGAGGGTTGCAAGATAGGAAGCAAAACAAAAGCCAAAGAAGTGAAAGTTTAGTTGCTTCTGGTAACGCTGGAAGCAGTCTTCAGAAGGGTCATCTTGAATAATGGTGCCGGAAGCTTGGTTGGAGCCATCTGGAGCTATCTGTTTGTTTTTGCAATAAATCCTCCTTTTTAATTAGCTATGCTTACTGTGTTATCAAGTTGAGAACCTGGACTCCTGACAAGTATTGTCTACCCCAAGAGCTGCCAACCTTTGGGAGCCAGTGGACACATTTTGAATTTTAGAGAAAGCGCTGTTGGCCCCAGTAACAAAATTCCTGCCATGTGGGGAGTAGCGGAATACAAAATGGCTGCTGTGAGGGCATGACGTGATGGTTGCCACATCTAGAAAAGCAGGAAGTAGAGACAGGACTGCAAAAAGATGGGTGACTGCCACTCCACAAGTGAGGGGGAAAGGCACAAACATCAGCCACCACTGTACCCACTCAGAGGGAGGGGTGATACAGTGGTACCTTGGTTCTCTAACTTAATCTGTTTGAGAAGTCTGTTCCAAAACCAAAGCGTTCCAAAACCAAGGCATGCTTTCCCATCGGAAGTAATGCAAAATGGATTAATCCATTCCAGACTTTTTAAAAACACCCCTAAAAAAGCAATTTAACATGAATTTTACTATTTATGAGACCATTGATCCATAAAATGAAAGCAGTGATGTGTAAAACACATGAATTGGGAAGACAGGCGAACTTATACCAGTGTACTGGAAAAAGCAAAGATCACCATTGTTGAAGCAATGATTCTTCAACATCAACTTTGTTGGACTGGTCATGTTGTGCAGATGCCTGATTATCGTCTTCCAAAGAAACTACTCTATTCCAAACTTAAAAATGGAAAGTGTAATGCTGGTGGTCAACAAAAGAGGTTCAAAGACTGTCTCAAGGCAAATTTTTAAAAATGTAGTATAAACACCAGAAATTGGGAAACACTTGCCTGCGAGCGCTCCAATTGGAGAACAGCCTTTACCAAAGGTGTCATGGGCTTTGAAGACGCTCAAACTCAGCAAGGAAGAAACATGCTAAGAGGAAGGCATGCTTGACAAATCTACACCGTGATCAACTCCCGCCAGGAAACCAATGTCCCCACTGTGGAAGGACATGTATGGATCCAGAATTGGCCTCCACAGTCACTAACGAACATATTGTTATAACTGTGTCTATGGAAGACAATCTTACTCGGCTACAAGTTATCGTCAAAGAAGAATAAAGAAGAAAATGAAAGCAATAAACAAAGTACTGCGGTCACACAAACAATCAATCAGTAGCTGAACTTGGTTCCACACAGTCACAAAAACAAACAAAAAGAGCCACAAAAACAAAAATGCAAAATAAGCAGCAAAAACAGACAGACCTCAGTGTAACACTCAAAGCAGAGCAGGTTCTGCTTCCGAAAAAAGTTTGCAAACACTTACTTCTGGGTTTGCAGTGTTTGGGTTCCAAGTTGTTTGAGTATCAAGGCGTTTGAGAACTAAGGTACCACTGTATTTGTACCTCTCCTTGGTCTGAAACAGAAGGGAAGGTGAGCATCACATCCTGGCATCTAATGAAATGTAGGCACCTATCAAGTGGTGTCCTCAGAGGCAAGGGGCTGAGCTAGTACAAGCAGGAACTGAGCAGGAAATCCACTCCACTTCCCAGTGGGGATGAGTTGCGGTGGACTGCGTGGCCACCCACTCCCCACTGGGGGCGGGGGACCTTGTCCCCCATTGCGTGGGGGATCCCAGCCATGTCAGAGCGGTTAGGCATTATTTGACCTTGGGGGGGGGGAAGGGAGGTGTGGCCATCACCTGCCCCTCCATGCTTAAGGGTATTCCGTTAAAGGAATCCAGGGGTGTTGTTCTAGTCTGAAGCTCGACTGGGGGGCTAAGGCCTTGACACGACCCCGATGGGAACACCAGGAGGAGCGTGAGTTGTTCTGCATTGACAGGGCTCTTCCTACCAGTGGCTTACCCTTACTGGGGACTTCCTGCACAATGGCAGGAGTCAGATATAGTCAGGTCCAATCAATGCCTAAGCCAATTCTGTAATTTCAATAAAGATGTGGCCAAAATTTGCCCAATAACATAACCCTAATATCCATGTCCTTGTGTGAGTTATTTCCAATGAGGGGGTGGCTGCGGCGTCTCGACACGCAACTGAGAAGGAAGAGCAAACAGCTTCTAACACACCATAGATTTTTTGAGAGGAAGTTTAGTGAGACCTTTTGCTGGTGCTATCATCTTCTCTGACTAGCAGTGTCTCTGCAGTATCTCAGGGAGAGAGGTCTAGAGATGGGAAGATCTGTTGATTTTGGTGCTCGGAGGACCTGCCCACACTTCTGCTTGTCCCACTGCTTTCCCCTGGGAAAACCAGCTGTTTCCTGCTGAATCAGAAGAAAGGTCAATCAGGTTTTCTGCAGATTGACATTTGTTCCCATTCAGTGGTAAACAGTGTGTTTTCCTGGGGAAAGTGGTGGGACAAACAAAAATCCTATTGGACCCATGCCTAGAAAGCAAATGAATTAGAAAACCTCTCAAACCAGTGCTTTCTATGCATGAGTCAAGAAAAAGGGTGGGCAAGCCCAGAGTTTCTCATTTTTCCATCTAAAATTCACTTCTCCAGATGTTTTCAGAAATTTATATTTATTTATTCTTTTGGGGGAAATTCCTCAGGAAAATTCTTCAGCATTGTAGTCAGAATTTCTCCTAATAAACATATTTTTGTATGCATTTTTGATGGCACATGTTTTTGCAAACAATTTCTCTTAATATAATGCATTTTTGTATGTTAAATTTACAACTTTTTGTGCACATTTCCCCCCAATATATGCATAATTGAAAACATTGTTGGCAAAATTTGGATTAGTGCACTTTTTTTCTCTCCTCACATTGTTTCACGAAGTGTTGTATTGAACAATTTGGTTTTTAAATGCAATCTGAATTCAATTTCTTCCATTTCCTTAATCACTTCTCAACGGATTCCTTTCTTTCTTTAAGCTGGATATGCCATAGCCGAACCCGGGACCTTCTGCATGCAACACATGTCTTCTGTACCTGAGCTACAGTCTCTTCCCTCAAGCAGAAGAGATGTTTGGGAAATGGTGAGTGGAAACTATTTGTGCTATTCCTTTCCCATGCACCCATCTCATTTGCCCAACATTTGTAGAGCAATCTGAACAATCAATTCTTTTCACTTTCCTCCTTCCTCCTTCCTCCCCCAATAATAATGATTGCCAGAAAAAGGAATAAAGAGGAAGTGTGACATTAACAAGAAAAGATCAAATGCCATATGGAAGGAAGCCTTCAGCCTCCTGGCAAGTATCATCTGATTACAAAGTTACCTTGTGCTGAAGTTTCTGATCTAGCGCTATTCAGGTATACACAGAGCAACTGTGTGACCCTGTAATAACTATAATTTCCCCACTGATTTACAATACAAGGGGAGTTAAGTATGTTTTCCCCCCTTCTGATTAGATGTTTGTGGAAGAGGCAAACTCTCAAATGCCAGCTAAGCTTACAGAGAAACCTTGTTCTCAAAGCAGTCATGGAACTGCTTGTGAGAAATTACAGCTTTATTCCCCAACCTTCCTCTAGCTACTTGCCTCTGCCTTTTAACTCTCTGGCACAAGCAACCAAGTATCATCCACATGAGATTCTACCTGAGTGGTTTGAGGTTGGCATTGGTAGATCTTAGAATGTCAGCTGCACCAGGAACATAGGGAACTGCATTTGTCTACCGTATTTTTCACCCTATAGGACGCACTTTTTCCCCTCCAAAAATGAAGGGGAAATGTCTGTGCATCCTATGGGGCGAATGCAGGCTTTCGCTGAAGCCTGGAGAGCGAGAGGGGTCGGTGTGCCCCTCTCGCTCTCTAGGCTTCAGGAATCTCTCCACAAGCCATGGGAGCCTGGCGCGAAGTCGCGCCGGTCTCCCAAGGCTTCCGGAGAGCTGCCTGCATCCCGAAGCCCGGGGCGCGCTGAGTAGCACGCCCCGGGCTTTGGGCAGATATCCGCAAACCTGGGGAGACCGGCGCGACTTCCCGCTGGGCTCCCTAGGCTTGCAGATAGCAGCCTGTTCTGGGGGCTAGGGTCGGGGGAAGCTTGGGCTTCCCCCGCCCAGCCCCACGCCTGGGAAAAAAATAAATCCCCCCCTTTATTCCCCCCCAAAAAAACTAGGTGCGCCCTATGGGGTGAAAAATACGGTATTTAGGTCAGTATTGTCTACATCAGGAGTAGCCAACATAATGGCCTTCAGGTGTTGTTGGACTACAACTCCCATGATCACTGACCATTGGTTATGCTTGCTGGGATTGATGGAAGTTGTTGCCTCTAGGTGCATGGAAGGACACGGCCCCTTTTCCCTTTCAGAATTAACAGACTTCAGTCAAATTCTGTACATGAGAGGGGGTAACATCTTGTTCTTCACATCAGACAGCTTTGCTCACACTTCTAAGCTTGCAAATGTCATCCACATCTGCCAAAAGGAAACACACACACACACACACACACACACACACACTATTGCTTTTTTATTATTATTTCCCATTAGTGAAGTCGGTAGGGGAGAAATGAAGAAGACTCAGATGGATCCTAAGCTGAATCAGCCTATAAAGCACCTTGCACCAAGGCAGGCTATTTTCCAAACCCCCAAGCTGGGATCTGAATCCAATCTTGCAATCGCCGCACACATGATTCTTTTGTGGCATCAGTCTAATCTCCCAGAGCCGATACCATGTGAATCAGCCTCGAAGAACGAGGAAAGTTAGGAAACTCTCTTTCTGCCATCAGTGGAAGGCAGGAAGATGAGATTCATCACAAGGCCCAAGGCCATTCCCTGACATGTGTGGATGCCCTGACAATCTTTATTATTCTCGTCGCTACATCCTGGATTGTCCCCTTGTGCAGGGGAATAACAGATGGACTTGGCACCAATGTGAGACTTGTAAGCAACCTTTGGGGTTCTATTGACATCATCAACTGGATGATTTATGGACCACAGCAGATCATAGAGTATGTCTCCAACCTCCCACCCGCTCTTCTGCTTCCTCTAATTCATCTTGGACACATTTTAATGATTACTTTAAAGCCCCGAAGCATCTCAAACTTCATGAAGTCAAAATGTAAAGAGTTGGCCATCCTTCTACTAAGGAAGAGTCGTCGGCAACAAATTTCCGAAAGAAGTCCAGTCTCTTAGGAAATATTTCTTCAAATGGGTTGTGAGAGCATGCACAGAGAAAACACACCTCCTGAACTTCGGAGAGATATTTTTTTAAACTGTTTATTTTAACTCTTCCTATCTTGTCCCTTGCAAATTTATTTGTCTTTTGGAAGGTCATGGGAGGGGGGGTGGAAAGAAGTAGAAGCAGTTTGGAAAGGGGCCATGTTTCATTAGAAAATCAAAGGGAGTTTGGCTCAGCTTATAAACAGGGTTAGATTTTTTCCCTGTAAATCACAGTCCCGCAAAACTGAGCTTGATAAAATTGTTCATGGCTCACAAAACACCCATACCCACACCATATATTTTCTGGGAACAGTGTTATTTTAATATAAAACCCTTCCTTGCTCCAGTGCTGACGGGACCCAAAGGAGGTGCTCACCTGAGGATCTAAGCCCCCAGGCAGGTTCCCATAGGAAGATATGATCTTTCAGCTCACTTGGGTCTCAGCTAATTCTGGCTTTGTTCCCGTATTTTCCTTTGTTTGGTTCTACAAGGGCAACTCGAAGTCTGAGGAGGAGGCTGACAAACAGTGTCACTCCCTGGATTGGCTGTAGATAAGACACAGGCAGGTGGTGTCCGGCTGAGGGCAGAAAGAGGTCTGTGGGACAATAGTCCTAATCGAACAGCCTCCACTGCATTTCAAAGATAGTTCTAGCCTGATGTGGGTATTTCATAACATTGAAATAAACTTAAGCAAAACTACTCACATTGCCAGCTTTAACTTTGTAAGGGGGGAGGGGGCAGAAAATCATTTCCCAGTAACACTGAGCCTGGACAAATCCATATTAAACTGGCATATAGCTTAGCACAGCTCTCCAGGTTTCCACCGTGGGAGGGAAGGAAGGAGAAGAAAAGAATCTATTCTAAGCCTTTCATTGACAATGTATATTCCCAGTCAACATTTGTGCACATGGAAATTAATATCGCCGTGTGAAACGTTTGTGCTGAATACAAAATCCAGTGGTCCACGACGAGATTACTTATAGAACACCACATTAGCACTTTTCTCCCTGTCTCTCTGGGATGCGAGAACTGCAGTATAATTTTCATTTAGATAATGAGGTACGTGCCCCTTTTTACCAATGTACATTATGAAAAGTGGCAAAAGGGATGATAGTTTTACTAGTCTGATTTATTCTGACCAAAGTGGTGCTGTGCTGTGCTCTCTCTCCTTAACGCCTCCACCACCACTTGCACTTTTTTTTTGTCTCTTCACAAATTCTGTATCGTAAATACAGATTTAAAGGCCTATACCAGCCGAACTCAAAATCTTCATCATAACCCAACAGAGATGCCATCTTAGTTTTAAGTGGGGGTGGGGGAGAGATTGCAGTCATAGGAGGGGCATGGTTCAAAGGAAAGGTCAATAAATGACCTTGCATTCTTGGCTACACAAGATTTTAAAGCTCCAAAACACAATGGGCCATAATCAGTGTTACTTCCACTCAAGTAGACCCCTCAGCTAACTGCTGTGGGGCCAGATGTGTGTAAAACAGGCTTGTTTCTACAAACATCTCTCTCTATCCTCCATCCATACAGGTAAGAGGTGTCATCAGAGTTCAAAGACACATTCCAGGAAGACAAAAACACCCAAGGAGAGGGCAAACGGGGCGAGGTGCATAACTTAAGTAGAGTTTACAGAGCCAGGTAAGCCTTGAAGATGAGGCTCCCCATCCCTGCTCTAGAGGAAGGCATCAGAAGGCGCTGAAGATTGATTCTAGGGGTGGAGTGGGGTCCAGATTGGGCAGTGTATGTTTGTGTGTGTTCAGGGAGGACACAAATCTGATAGTAAGGGGAGGTTGTGCTCAGGTCCTGATTTTTATCACTGGGATGCTGGAGGTTATGGATATGTAATGACAATGCCAGGTGAGTCTCCCTTGAGAGAGCATTCTACAAATGAGGAGCCATCACTGAAAAGACCCTTTCTCATGCTGCCACCCTCCAGACGTCTTGTGGAGGGGCACACAAAGAAGGACCTAAGTATCTAACACTGTGTTTCTGGATAAGGCATCCAAAAACGCACCCCTTTCTCTTCCCATGTGGCCCAACAGCATCCTCGCTTCTTTTATGCGCTTGTACAGAGAGGAGTAATCACTTCCTGTAATTGAAAGGATCACTTCCTGTAATTTAGTTTACACACACACACACACACACACACACACACACCCAAACCAAATTCTTTAACACCACCCTTGTTTTCCCATAATGCAAAGTTGCTTGGTGCGTTTAATCTAGTTATGATAGATTAAGGAGCAACTCCTTTTGCTTCCATGCTGCTCTTTTAATAGGAAGAACCGCCAGCTTCCTGACCTTCACTCTTTGAGCATTAATGGAGTGTGATCTCTGTGAATTACGCTTCATCAAGGCTGTGTCGTTTTGGGAGGCTCTTCCTCCCCCCTCCCCTTAATGTTATTATCAGAATCAACCACGTCTCATTGCAACAAGATCTGCAAAAGCAAGCAGTCAAAGTATACTCTAAACAGAAGTAATGTGGGGGCATTAGAGCATCATTATCTAGAACGAAACACATTTCTTTCAGCTAAGGTGTTCAAGGCTTCCATTTCCCTAGGGTGGAGGTCTGCCTTTTGCAGATATTGAATTATCATGTGACAGTACTATATGAATACCGTTGCTGGTGATTTGGATGCTTAAGCGGGTGGGCGCTGTGGTCTAAACCACTGAGCCTCTTAGGCTTGCCGATCAGAAGCTTGGTGGTTCAAATCCCTGTGATGGAGTGGGCTCCCGTTGCTCTGTCCCAGCTCCTGCCAACCTAGCAGTTTGAAAGCACGCCAGTGCAAGTAGATAAATAGGTACCGCTCTGGCGGGAAGGTAAACACCTTTTCTGCGCGCTCTGGTTTCCGTCAGGGTGTTCTGTACTGAGGGACTGCACCCTCTGCTTCCAGAGAAGGAGGAAAACAACTTCACCATAGCTATCAACCACAGCAGGAGAAGAAACAGTGATCTAGCTTCCCTCTCCCTGACAGAAGAAATACTCAGATCCAACTGAACACAATAAGAGCCCTGCTGGACCAGGCCAAAGGCCCATCTAGTCCAGCATCCCATTTTTGCAGTGACCATGGAAAGCCCCAAAGGAGGGTCTCTTCTTCCTCCTAAGTGGATGGAGTAGCTGGAAGTGGGGGGGGGGGGCAGAAAAAGGTGCTCCTTTCCTTCCACTCTGCAGTTTTAATCAGAAATCTAAGGTGCAGTGTTGTGCCCAGAGCTCAGAAACTGCTCACGCTAATTAAATTCCCTGTTCGCAAAATGCGCCTAGAACAATGGGAGTTTCAATCACTGGCCATTGTGGTTAGTAGCCATTGACATAGCCTTATCCTCCACGAATTTCTCTAAAACTCCCCTGCCAATTGGTGCCCATTGCTGCCTCTTGTGAGAGTAAATTTCATGGTGAAGACTGTGAAGACTGCTGGCTTCCCTGGGACTGTAGAGCAGAAGGGAGGCTCAGCCTAACCTCTGGCACCTGCCAAAGAATGAAGCACCCCTGAGAAGATTGACTCTGACTCCTAGGAAGAGCATCATGGCAATGGGAAGACCCACCTGACCCCATCCATTGGACCATGGAAGCAGAAGTTCCACCCATCTTTGCTTTCCTTTCCTCTCCCCTCCCCTCCCCATTGCATTTTCATTTTGTATCATATCTATTAGATCATGAGACTGTGGGCAGGGACCTTTTCTTGTATTATCTGAACAGCACTTAGCATTTCCTTTCTGACTGTACTGTACTACAAACATTTTATTCTCCCCAAGCTACAATAGGCTTTATTTTTATCAAATAAAATATGGTCCCTTCTATCTGATCCCAAAACTACATGGAAAGAGGGAGGAAAGCCAGGGGAAATTTGGAGAAAATTGGGTGGAAGAATGGGGCAGCTTCAGGAGGTATGTGGGCCACAGAAAATGAGATACAGGGCTGCACGAGATGTTCCCCCTCTTCCCGTCAGACTGCCAGTTTCCCACCTGTGTTCTAGAAGCTCTATAACAACCTCCTGGCAGCCAAAAACCCAGCTTAAGCAATCTAGAGAGGAAGTGGTTTCACTGATTAATGTTACATTTAATTGTACAAAAGGTTGGAGGCAACTGAACAGTAGGCTAATTTCATAACTTCCATTATCATTACAGAGAATCCTGGGGAAAGCTGATTAGCTGAAAGACTTTGCCTTTTCATCTTCTTTAGCAGTGGGGAATGAGAGAGCTCTTGATGTAGAGCCATCTCCAACCTTGGGGAACAAGGCACACTTTCATGATGCTGAGTCTGGAGGCCAGACAATTGCGGCTGCCGGCACTTGCAGGACCGGGGCTGGGCAAGTCAGGATGGTGCAGATGGAGGGTTTGCAGAGGACCCAGAGGAGGGTTCCAGCAGGATGTGGAGGTCCCCTGCCAGAACTGGAGCAGCCTCATATGCTCTGTCACCTCACACATCTCTGTGATTAGAGTCAGGAGCCACTTATCCCTGCTGGTCCCCTCTTTCCACTCATTCCACTGTGTCTGTCATCAGACACCAGGGGGTGTTCCACTGGCCCTGCCCACCTCTCAGCAGACAGAGATGCCTCCCTTGTCATTCAGATCCCTGACAGTTAAGTCCAGTTGCGAATGACTCTGGGGTTGCGGCGCTTATCTCGCTTTACTGGCTGAGGAAGTCGCAGACAGTTTTTCCGGGTCATGTAGCCAGCATGACTAAGCCACTTCTGGCCAAACCAGAGCAGTGCATTGAATGCTGTTTACCTTTCCACCAGAGCGGTACCCATTTATCTACTTGCACTTTGACATGCTTTCAAACTGCTAGGTTGGCAGGAGCAGGGACCGAGCAACAGGAGCTCACCCTGTTGCGGGGATTTGAACCACCGACCTTCTGATCAGCAAGTCCTAGGCTCTGTGGTTTAACCCACAGCGCCACCTGCGTCCCGTCATTCAGATCCAGGAGGTGCCAAACAAGGAGAGAACAGATTATTTCACCCACTAGGCATAGTGAGAGATTGCAGAAATGCTCCCTGAACTAAGCTGAGCCCATCTCATCCCTATATATAGGATAGCAAGCAGGTGTGCAAGTGTCAGATCAATGCTTAAAGGTTTTGGGAGTTATATCGCCTGTTTGTTGTAGTTGTGCCTAGGATCAGTTGTGTATATTGCCTATAGTGCCTTAAGCCAGCGATTAGCATATGGTATTACAACAATCTAAACATTAAAGCTTTGGGAAAGAATCCTCTTTCGAGCATCTGTTCTTCAGCAACTGGGAGCCAAGATACACACACACACCATAAGAAAAAGAAAGGAGCTGTGCTACTGCCACTGCAAATTGTGGACACTACCTCTGAGAAACTAATGGGTTGGGGTGTTTTTCCCCTGGAGAAATTTGGGGAAATTATCCCGCCCCACCGCCTGCCACCAGTGTTCTCTGCTCACAAAGGTGGGAAATTTCAAGAGGTGCATTTGTGTACAGGGAACATGGCTCAGTGGTATAGCATCTGCCTTGCATGCAAAAGCTCCCAGTTCAGTCCTTGCCATGTCTGTGTTGGTCTGGAAGAGGCCCCTGCCTGAAACCCTGTGCTACTGCTGCCAGTCAGCGTAGGAAATACTGCGCTAGATGGACCCCAATGGACAGCTTCCTGGGTTGTTTGAGACAAAAGGGAAATACCCTTGGTTCACAGTCATCAGTTTGAGTTGCAATTCCTGGAGCAGTAAGTTAAGCAGGGAGGTAGGACACACACACAATGACAGGGAATTCAGGGGGAATGTCCATGTCTCTCCAGGCATTCAGACAAGTTACAAGGCTGCATCATTACAGAAGTTACTGTGCTCCCTTCCAATTCTGCAATTCTTTGATTCTATGTTGTTTGCACAGATGCCGGGTAGTTATGCTGCTCAGATGTTGCTCCCATGTAGAGCAACACAGAAGCTATAATTATTGGACTGATTTCCTTACAACAAAACTGAAAATTGTTCATGATGAAGGAGGTCAAAAGGATCTGGTCTCTCTCTCTCTCTCAAGGTGATGGTGTGATCCTGCTTGTAGACACATTTCAATATGCAGTAGATTCCCTTTAACTTACTGGGGTTTACTTCTGAGTAGACATAAATTTATTTCTATTTTCATCTACAATTGCATGATGTTTGTGTACGTGCACACGCACGACTTCTGGATACCATCTCTTGCAAACACTCCAACCAGATTATTTAGTAAAATTTTATCTGTTGGTGTTTGCCAACTTTTGATGTACTTACCTCTATCTATGTTGCCTCAAATATGTGGCGTGAATATGTATGTCCTCTTGCTGCATAATAAAATTTGGAGAAACTGAAATGCCTTCACAGCGGTGGCAAGAATGGCAACAAAAACAGGATATTGCAGGCTATTGATCTTTGCATCAGTGACAAGTCTTCTGAACCCAAAGATACACAAGAGGGATTTGTATGGTCACAACAGCAGGCTTGAAATCTTGCGTGGAAAGAAAATGGGACTATTCTTTTGGAAGAGGCTCAGGCCATTTACAAAAGGGATGCCAAGAAAGTCCCTTTTGTGTATATTAGGCAAGTGCATTGGCTCGTGGGTAGTGGTGAATCACAAGGCAAATGGGAGTGATTTGGAGGGCCCCTACCCAAGTTAAAGCACAGTGTCAATCTCCACATACACATACAGACACACCGTATTTTTCGCCCTATAAGACACACCAGACCATAAGACGCACCTAGTTTTTGGAGGAGGAAAACAAGAAAAAAAAGATTCTGAATCTCAGAAGCCAGAACAACAAGAGGGATTGCTGTGCAGCGAAAGCAGCGATCCCTCTTGCTGTTCTGGCTTCTGGGATAGCTGCGCAGCCTGCATTCGCTCCATAAGATGCACACACATTTCCCCTTACTTTTTAGCAGGGAAAAAGTGGGTCTTATAGAGCAAAAAATACGGTATATATATGCTTTGATACAGCAGGGCTAGGGAACATCTGGCCCTTCAGGTTTTGCTGAATCCTAGCTCCCATCACCCCGATCATTGGCTATGCTGCCTAGCACTGATGGGTACTGGAGAGTCCAAAAATGTCTGGAGGACAACAGCCATGGGCTTTGCAAGAAATATGATGGCCAAAGAAGAGCCTTGAAGAGCTCTGGATATGTCGTTGTTGTTGCTGCTGTTGCTGTTGCTGTTGCTGTTATTGTTGTTGCTGTTGTTGTTGTTGTTGTTGAAGAGGCACTCCCTCTACTAGAGACTATGGAGGAAAATATACCTGTTGCACCCCCCACAAGATCCATGATCTAGTTGTCTGAAATTTGACAGCCTTAATCCATTCTGGAGGGGCTCCAATGCCGATCCATGTTGGCAAAAAAAGAGAAGAGGTGTTTGGTGAACCACTGAATTTAATTTGATACAGAGTAGCTTGGAACTTGAAACATGGATCTAAGTGGTAAGAACACAGTGCAACTCAGAATCAGATCATTTTTTTAAAAAAATGTAGCTTTGGATATGGATTTCAGATTTCAATTTCCTGAAAATTCCAGTTTTTCACTTGGGTAGAAAAAAATCCAAGACTCTAGACATTATAGTTATAAAAAATTATCTACAATGTCTGGGAGCCTACTCACTGGTTTGCCATTAAGATCTGTCAGATTGTTAGGTACTAAGAACTTTGCAGCAGAACTTTGGAACTCCCTCCATAGGGTGTTTTAGACAACCCCATCTCTGCTGACTTTTAAGAGAACTCTGAAGATAATTTTGCTCCTGCTCACATTTGATTAGTGCATTGTTCTTGGGAAAATGGTTTCAGCAGCTGATGATTTCGAGCTGACAGTTCTGTCATTAGCAATGCAAACATTACAGAAGAATTGATTGTAAAAGGATTTGAATCTTGTGTACACAGAGTTCTTAGTCCCACCCTTTCTTCTCTATCCTTCCCCCAGTGACAAGCAGAAGCATAGTAAATTGTGGGAAATAGCTTAAAATAGAGGAGACATTGTGCAAAATGGGATAAATCATTAGAACTTTTGGTTTATTTGCAGGAGTTATACAGGACACATAATTCTGCTTTTCCCTTTGTAGGATGTGGTGCAGAATTAGATGTAAGTCAGGTGTTGTTTTTTATATGTAGCACATATTCCACTGCAGTTTGCAGAAACAGTGTAAATACAATTTAATAATAATAATAATAATAATAATAATAATAATCCCCTGCCCATCTGACAGTAGTAGTAGTAGTAGTAGTAGTAGTAGTAGTAGTAATAATAATAATAATAATAATAATAATAATATCACCACAAGGTAAAACTAACAATTCAGCAGTTAACAACTTGTGTCAAATATAAATCAAAGGAAAATGTAAGTGTATGGAAACCTTGCCAATAAATTATTTGTTTTTCTCCAAGGTGAAAAACAAGCACATGGTTCTTCTCCCCCTTCTCCATTTAATCCACACCACAAACCTAGGCTGAGAAGCAGTAATTGGTCTAAGGCAGAGGTCAGCAACCAAAGGCTGTGGAACCAGTCCACAGCCGTCCTGTGGATTGTCGTGGGGATTCCGTGCTCCCCCCCCCACAGCACCATGTTTTTTCTCACCGCAGGGACTGACTTTCATGTCGGAAGAGTGCCGGAAATATCATGTGCGCACGCGCACTGGTGGTCCTCTGTCCCAGAAGTGTGCCGGAAATAGCATGTGCGCACACGCACGGGCGCTCCTCACGTTGCCGACCCCTGGTCTAAGGTTACCCAGTGAGCTTCATGACTGAGTGGGGATTTTAACCCTTGTCTCCTGGGTCCCTGATTCTGACACGCTAAGCGCCACAGCACCTAATGGCTTTAAAATCTAGCTCCTGCACCCATTTATACCGAGACTCCTTCCTCATTCTTTCAGTCTTAAATTCACCCCATTTGTGGATTTTTATTAATGAAAATCAAACCTAGATCAAAATTCATACACATTTCTACGAATGCGTGAGCTCTTTTTTTTTAAAAAGGTTTTCCTCTAACACGTTCCCCAACAACATTTTCCATGTTGCTTTTGTTAACGCACATATGCATTTCCCCCAATACATGAACTTTTGCATACATTTTGTTTGGAGAACCGCACAGCAAAATTCAGAGGAGTGTGAATTTTGAAAGAGAGCTGCATTTCAGTTCTATTATTTTTTTTAATTAAACTTACTAGTCACTTTTTTATATACAAAAAAGTAACTCAAAGTGACTTATAAAAAAACTAACATAAAACTAAAAGAGAATAAAAACTCAAAGCATGTACATATTTATTAAAAGGCAGGACTAAGACCCATGAGACACGGGTGGTGCTGTGGTGTAAACCACTGAGCCTTGGGCTTGCTGATCAGAAGGTCGCGGTTCGAGGCCCTGTGATGGGGTGAGCTGCCATTGCTCAGCCCCTGCTCCTGCCAACCTAGCAGTTCGAAAGCACACCAGTGCAAGTAGATAAATAGGTACCGCTCCGGCGGGAAGGTAAACAGTGTTTCCGTGTGCTGCTATGGTTCACCAGAAGCAGCTTAGTCATGCTGGTCACATGACCCAGAAAAACTGTCTGTGGACAAACGTCGACTCCCTCAGCCAGTAAAACGAGATGAGCGCCGCAATCCCAGAGTCGTTCGCGACTGGACTTAACTGTCAGGGCTCCTTTACCTTTTTGAAGACAACCCACCCACTAAAGGCGACCACAGAAAAGGCTTGCCTAGCGTCTAAAGACAGATAATGATGGTGCCAGGCATATCTCCCTAGGAGCATATCTCCCACACAAGCAGGGAGCCACTACCTTGAAAGCCTGTTTGCATGTTGACACCTTCTTCATATCTTTCAGAGGCACATAGAGAAGGTCTTCAGATGATGTTTGGTTTGGTTCATGTGAGGAGAAGCAGTCCCTGAGGTATTGGGGTCCCGAACTGCATACATCTTTACAGGCTAAAACCAGGATCTTGAATTCAGCCCCAAAATGAATATTTGGTTCTAGAACTTCAAAATAGATAGGTTCACACAAAAATGCAAAGTGAATGCATTTCTCTGCTATCTCTGCCCCAATAAGGTCAGCTTCTGCCACCCCCACATTTTGAACACCAACACTCTCTCCCTCTCTTCTCTCTGTGCAAGATAAATGACGTTTTAATAGAATTTCAATGGAGTGAATTAAAATGTTCAAGGTAATGTTTAATGAGGCTCGCCATTGCTGACTGTGCTTCACCTTTTAATTACAATCTTAAAAATTCTCTCTCTCTTTTAATGTTTATTAGCCTTTCTGCTTCCAAACTTTTCCGATGCTTGGAAAATACCAGGTCAGAGGTGAGTGGAAAGCAGGGAGGATTTTTATTTTATTTTTTTAAAAAAAGGTAAGAAATATAACCACATCACTTGGTTGTAGGCTTCAAGAGAGTGTTTAAGGCGGAGAACCAATTTATGTCTTTGGCCATATGTTTTAATGTGCCAATAGATAAGAAAAATAGAATTTCATTTCTCCAAGGCAATAAATCTGGAAGTCTTGAGAATAGCAGCCATGACACCAATTCCTCTTTATACTATAATATTTATTTAAAGTTTTGCTCCCTTGGATAGCCTCAAGAGATACACAGCTCATTTTTATGGGAGTGCCAAGTGTGTGGTACAATAAGAAACTGTAAGGCAAAAGAGTATATTTCCTCTTACTTGTTTTTCCCCCTCAGGACTCCCAGATTTGTTCTTAATATTCTTTTTCAAAAACATGGAAAAATAGAGAAGCTGGGCAATTAAAGCTTGACATATAGTGGTGACTGGTGCTAACTGGGACTGGCGTGGTGAAAAACAGGGAGGGCCACAGTAGATGGAGTCAGCGCTAATGACTGATGGAGTCAATTAATTCTCATTTTGTCACCATCCTCCTCCCTGTTGAGTAGTACAAAGACAGCACTGAGAAGAAGGTGGAGAAGAAACCTGACAACCAGTACTACCTGGTTGTAAGTAAGAAGAAAGGTTGATGGGGGATGCCTGACAACAGGCAGAGGTTAATGGGTGCCTCATTTTCCCTAATGGACCAGCCTCCACTTTTGACATGGATCTTTCCTTGCACCCATTTTCACTGACAGAAGCAATATATAATGAACACTGTAGTTTGAAGGCTGCCTAATTCTCCGCTACAATGAACGCCTGTTTCCTCCCACTTGAAGTTACGCTGCATCATGGGTATCAAAGTCTTAAAGCTGAATGTGATGTTTTCTTGCATGCTTAGTTCCATGTCAAAGTCAAGCTGTGTGATCAGGAGAATCATGCAGTTCAGCTGCTTCTGGAGTAGGTCACCTGAGAATGCAGGTGTAAGGGAGGAAATTCTGCCAGGTGACAAATGAAGACTGGGGCTTTGTTGATAGAATGGCTGGGGAAACCCAACTAGATGGGCGGGGTTTAAATATTATAGCAAGAAGAAGAAGAAGGCTTGTGTACTATTTGAGAAAAGTTGGGCTCTGATGTGCTGCATTAACTACAAACCTGCAAAGTAATTGAAAAACCTTGGCACCAGTTTGGAGTAAATCACAGAATGTTGGATTTGGGGGTGATAACTATGAAACTTGGTTTGATGTCTCAATTACACAGGTTGGGGGCACTGCAAAATATAGAGTTTGTGCTGCAAAGCGCTGCAAAATTATTGAAAAACCTTGCCATAGGTTTGGAGGGATTCCCAAATTTGGGGAGTTGAAGTTAATACAACTCCATCATTCATTAGAGCAGGCACCCGCAAACTTGACCCTCTAGCTGTTTGGGGACTACAGCTCCCATCATCCCTAGCTAACAGAACCAGTGGTCAGGGATGATGGGAATTGTAGCCCCAAAACATCTGGAGGGTCGAGTTTGGGGATGCCTGCATTAGAGCAATGCCTCTGCACTCATTGGGAGTTCTCCAAGGTCCTGTAGAAACTGCAATGTTCTGCCTAAATCCCTGCCATCTGCTGGATGCTACCTGACTCCTATAGTTCCTGTTGCATCTTCCCAAGGCTTTTCTCAAGGCTGCACAAGCCTCTTCTGAATTCGAATAGGATATTCAAACCTTTCACTTCCAAATCCAAGGAGACTTGTTTTTTCCATGTGCATTCAGCAAAGCAAAGCGAAAACACATGCAGCTACATAAATGAGGTGTTTTCTTCCACCAGGACATAATGATGACACACACACACACACACACACACACACACACAATCACCTGCCAACATCTCTTCTTGAGCAATGAACCATTAACTGCATGGTATAGGTATTAGGATATTGTAAATTCATTATTAATCAAGGGAGTTGAAGCACAATCTTTTCTTCCATTCCCAAAGCAGCTCAGAGAGATCAGAGTTCCAGATGGTGTTGGTGCTGTTTGCAAAAGAGCAACAGCTGTTGACACATTTCAGGGAGTCTGTGTCTCAATTGGTGCCTCTCCACAGAACACTGATGTACCTTATTGGTGAGTCCAGTTATAGATTCATTTTGTATAGAGATTACTCTGTGAACAAATGGGTACAAATGAGGGGGTTGTTACGCTGTTCACCACTCATTTACAGATCTTTTTTTTTTTGTGGTGCCACAGGATAATGTCAGATCTGGAGATTCTGGAGAAACAAAATGGCAGCTGCCAAGATGCAACCAGGGGGAGAATCTGCTGCCACGGAGAAGACCTCCACTGCTACCCACCACAGTCAGCAGCAGAATCAAAATAAAAGGAAGTTCCTGAACTTGTGCAAGGAACTTTGCTCCCTCTCTCTCAAAAAATTCACTGGAGCGTTCCGAACTCTACTTAGGCTACTTGAGAGAGTGGGGTTGCGTGGCAAGTTCTGCCCCCCCCCATGAAAATAATGACACATGATACAATTATTAAGGCTAATGGGCTAAATAAGGCCACAACTTTATTGGTTACAGGTGATGAGTGGTTTTGGCTTAGGCATTGGTCCTAACCGACTATATCCGACTTCAGCCCGTCCGCTTGAAGTCTGGGAAGGGTTAACCACCAGTAGGGGGAGTCCTGCTGATGCACATCATCTAGGAACTCCCCCGGGGTCACCGATAGGGGGCGTGCCTTAGGCCTTCACCTCCCTAGGCTTTGGACAGGGCCACACCCCCCGGAATCCTTTAGCGGACTACCCTTCAATATGTGGGGCAGGTGATGGCACTACCTCCCCTCTTCCATCTACAGAACAAAACCAATGCCTAACCGCCAATACCCAGAAAGTTGTGACGATTTGCTATGAGGTAGGTGAAAACCAAGTGGCTGGTGCCAATATGCCAAGTGGAAAAATTCCTACCAGGCCCCTCAACGGCAACCAACCAAAGTCCATAACAAGGTCAAGAGACAAAAACCTATAGGGCGGGAGGGTGGGAAAAGCAAGAACAGCTGGCGGGCGGCAAAGAGGGAGATCCCTGGCCGTGTCCTGTCTTACAAAAATTGGGCAGGCTATGCCTCCCTGAGCCAGCCAATTGGCCGGCCAGGGGGGAGATGCGGCCGGGAATCCCCCCAATCATGCTGGTGCTGGGCTCCAGCCACCGCGCGCATGGAGGGGCCATGAAGCCCGCAACCCCACCTCTTCCATAGGGCGGAAGTGGCTTTGCTACTCAGGCAGACCCTAATTAACCCAGAGCTCCAGAGTGAAATCATGTATATGAGAGTATTTGAAGTATTGGGGGGCATAGACTGGGGTGTAGAGGCTATTCTTTGCTTTTCTTGAAATATATCAGCCTCATTTTTGTAAGGGAAGGAAAAGTTCAGCTCAGTCATCATTGCCTCAGCAGCTGTCTTCATATACATGAGAATTACATCTCCCCATGGCCAAGAATCTTCCTGCGCTAGGATTTTCATTTCAGCTACCTACAGCTCTCTGGGGGCAGTAGCTGGTCTCTATCATTATCAGAGAGGGAAGTGACCTATCAAAATGTCTCTACTGAGACCTAAGAGTTCCTAGCGTTAATCCAATACTTCAAAGCCTACTCTTTTCCTCCCTACAACAGCAGGGGAAAGCTAGTATACCCCAGTGCAATGAGTAACCAAAGACATAAGTTGCTTTTTGGTTGCAGGGTTAATGAAATGAACTAGTGAAACTGACCATGCTCCATTTGAACAACCCACAGGGCATCCCAAAAGTTGAGATGATTGGGAAGGTTTTGCTGAGTTTTTGCAAAATAGAGCTGGCAGAAGGATGTTCCCAATAAAAATAAACATTCACAAAAAAATCAAAGCCTTCCCAAAGTCTCTTCCAGAATTTCCTCTGGGGATTTCAATTGTGAATATTCTGCAAATGCTCAGTGGATATTTGATAACCATCATCCATGTCTGGAATCTCAAGGGGAGTTTGAAGATGGCCTGCATTAATAGAACTGCCATTTCCAAGTCACGAGAAGTACTTGTTCCACATTACTCTATGCTAGTTGGACATCATCTAGAGTGTTTTGTTTAGTTATGAGCACTGCATTTAAAGATAGATGCAGATCCACTGGTGGGGACCCTCTAGCCCTTGGGCTTAATTAGGCCCACCAGGCCTCTCCATTTGGCCTGGGACGTCATTTTTGCCAATGCACACCCACTCACCCTGCATCATATATGATGGTCTGGTGCTCTGCAATCACTGGCAATCAGCTGGTTGATGTGGCTTGCATACTGCTCTGCAAAGTATTTTGAAGTAGGCAGCAATCAGTTGATTGGCAGGGCTTGGTGCATGGCACTTTACAAACCTCAGTGATCAGCTGATCACCAGGGCTTGCAGAGTGCAGAGGTCATAGAATTATAGGATTGGAAGGGTGATCCAGATTAATGCCCTGCAATGCAGGAATAACAGCTAAAGAATCACCGACAGATGGTCATCTGACATCTGTTTAAAAGCCTCCAATCAAGGAGGGTCCGCCAACTTCTGAAGTAGCCCATTCCACTGGCCACATCATGTCATTGTGATGTCAGGTGATGGACAGGAGGGTGACCACCCACCCACCAGTCAAATATGGCCAACAGAGGGTGGGAGAGATAAGGATCTGTCACACTCACGTGATACAGTTCTGGAACAGGTTCAGAAGAGCACAGTGAAGATGGTCAGTGGTTTTGGAAAGAGGTCCTATTACATTAGGTTGGGGAAGCTGTGCTCCTGAGTTAAGTGTTCACTGCAGACCTTGTTGTAAGTTGAAATAAAGTAAAGGTAAAGGGACCCGTGACCATTAGGTCCAGTCGTGACCGACTCTGGAGTTGCGGCGCTCATCTCGCTCTATAGGCCGAGGGAGCCGGCGTTTGTCCGCAGACAGCTTCCGGGTCATGTGGCCAGCATGACTAAGCCGCTTCTGGCGAACCAGAGCAGTGCACGGAAACGCCGTTTACCTTCCCGCCGGAGTGGTACCTATTTATCTACTTGCACTTTGACATGCTTTTGAACTGCTAGGTTGGCAGGAGTAGGGACCAAGCAACAGGAGCTCACCCCGTCATGGGGATTCGAACCGCCGACCTTCTGATCGGCAAGTCCTAGGCTCTGGTTTAACCCACAGCGCCACCCGCGTCCCTTGAAATAAGGTAGTGGCCCCAATTTGCCCAATCGGTATAAGTGTCTGGACTCTCTTTTTCTGATGAGAATGAAGAATACAAAGAGAAAGCATCCCAAAGCACTGCAAACAGGGCTCTTCCTATTGCTTCATTTCTAAGATGCTGTCCTCCCATCTATCTTCTTTTCTTTCCTAAATCTCTAAGCTAATAAATTATCAGTTCACTCTCTTTTCTTTCTTTTCTTTAAGCATAACGCTACAGAGAGAGCTGGCTTCCAGAGCTGGCTATAATTTATATTGCTTTTTGCATATTAATATTTGCCTCCCCTAGACGAATGGAAGATGAGAGACTGCTTTATTCACACAACTGACATGTCTAAACCCAGCCATCCAGAAGGATAACAAGAGCTCAGGCAGATGAATAACACCAAGCTGGCTAAAAGGAATAGGTGGTGTGATGCAACTTGGTGGTTGGTCATGTGAGCTGCCTGGCTGCTTTCATTTACGCTTCTCCGATGGTGATCCTAAACAAACCTCTGTTCAACTCAATCTTGTCACTTGGTGCCTGACTGCTAAGAGTACAGGAAGAGAGGTTGGTTCAGGTCAATATTTAGCCTGTGCGGCTCCATTTTTATGTGGGAATAACATCTGGAGGAAACAAGGATATAACCTTCCTTGAATTTTTTGGAGTTAGGGAAGAAATCCCAATGATTTTGGAGGAGGGGGTGGCTTCTAATTGAGGCTTGGTGTATTAGGGAAGCAGGGAAACTGAAAATGACAAATTAATCCACCCTTATCCATCATGTCCCCTCCATAAATGAGACCGCTGCTCTCAGGTGAATTGGAAGACACTATCACATTGCCATTGTTGAAGTCAGCTGCCAGTGTGATTGGCTTCTGCCCATGGACTGGAAGGGGCACCATTTTCTCATTTGCCATAGTTAGCAAAAATGCTCGGGGCTGGCCCTACATCAAGTCCAGGAGTGCAGACTTTCCTTTTCTTCCAACAGAATAATCCCAGTTGAAGTCATTCTTTTAAGTCCTCTATTTTTTCAAATAAAAAAAACAACAACAAATTTCAAATTAAACAAAAAAAGCTCAAAGTGACCTTTCCCAGAAGGCAAGCAAAAAGGAGAAGAAGTAAAGTTTGCAAAGGCACAGCAAGTGTTTAAATTAACTCAGTGTAGTTAACCTTATGAAAACCTTCCTCGGTTAGAAATGCTTTGTATTTAATTTTCAGGTTTGTGCATTTGAAGGGCTGGTCTTTTGACTCTGTATATCAAGAGTGGTGAGCCTGTGCTCCTCCAGATACTGTTGGACTACAGCTCTCAATACCCCCATCCTTTGGCCATCCTGACTGGGGCTGATGGGTATTGGAGTCTAACAATGGAGGCAGGTCCAGTAGGATAAACAAGACACTGCTCCACCAACTTCAGTCTGCTCTTAGTCAGTCCCCATTTGCCTACTGCTTTAATTACAAGTGGTCAAGGTGTGGCTCTGCCTGTCATTGTCTCTGCCAACACTTATTGTTGGCCTTCTGACCCTCCAGGCACCAAGCACCAATGGAGTCCAACAGCATGTGGAGAGACTTGGGTTCCTCATCCCTCATGTAGATGGAACTTGTAAGGTTGGAGATAGAAAGCTCTCTCCTTTTAGTGAGAGTTCAGTTCATTTGGTCCAGTTTTGCTATTTAAATTTCATTAAGTGGATTTCATAGAAGCAGGCATCGATTGGGGTAATTTGCCTGTGGAATGTATGCTCCTTTTATCATGGCTAGGCAGCAGGCAGAGGTCCTGGGTGAGCCAGGAGCTATGAAAATGGTGCCATGGGACAAGCCCAAAGTCAAGGCTGAATCATAAGATACAGGAATGATAGCAGTGCTCAGGAAGATGTTAATCAATCAAGGCTCAACTAGAATGCAAAGCCTTCTTGTATTCCTTCATGTTCAGCAAAATCCAACGTCCAGGATGGGCAGGAGGAATCAGTCCAGGGCACATATAAGACCAACAATAGTCTTTTTTCTTTGTGTGTTGGATTTTAACTGATGGGTTGTCTGGAGAGAACTTTTCCTCCAACCATCACCATTATAAATACCTCCTCCCCATCACCTGTCACAAAACAGAAATGCTCACTGTACACACAAAAATTGGACAGCAAATTAGGGTTTGTCAGCCCTACCATGAACCGTGTAAGATCATCATTTGCAATCTACAGGATATGGCAACACCTGTTTCAAATGCAGGGTGCTTCAGGTAGTCCAAAAGTGAATCTCCCTTTGATGTTTCCTCTTTTTAGTGTCCCCCCCCCCATACATTGGTGCCCATTGACGGCATTGAGGCTTGTCGGGGGGGGGGGAGGCAGGGAGACCAACCAGAGCTTCAGCCAATTAATGAGGCCTACTAATTCCAGCTTTGTCCCTCATCCTACTCCCTGCTGAGTTCTCAAAGGGCAGTACTGAGTTGAAGGAGGAAGAAGGTGATAGCCAGGTCCCCCCCAACTGGTTGTAAAATGTCAAGGTGACTGGCTGAGTTGGGTGGGGCTGTGCCCCATTTGTCCTAATAGACCAGGCGCTGCTGTTTCAATAGGTATGAAAAATGGCTCAGCAGTTTCACTGCATGAGGCCAAAATCCTTCTTTGTCTGAGGCTAATAAATGGTTGCCATTTGCTAGCTTAATTTCAGTCTATTCCCCTTTGGCTGAAAGGAGTGCATTTTCTTCTCTTTCTCTTTAAATAAGCCACAGCTGTTCTCAAGCTCTTAAGGCTGACCAGAGCACAGGCATCAAGAATGGATTGTCTCCAAGGGCACATCACTTAGACATAATATATGCAGCCTAGTGAGCCATTGGACTTTCCAACATTTGTCACATTTAAGCTACTTAATTTTTTATCTTCCTGAAACTGTGCTTTGGAAGGGGGAAAATTCCGCTTCCTTCTCCATCCACTTCCCGAGTCATTAATAAATTATTTGTCCATATCCTGCATAGAGATGGATTGGATCATGCACATTAGCTGGAAAACAACAGCCTTCACTTCAAAGCTTTCTTTCAGGAGCTTGCAGAGCCATTTCTAAATGGAATGTGTTTGTCACCTAGGCAACACCAAACAGATTTATTTCCCAGAATTTCCCATTGGAATGCTAATATGTTTGTTAGGCAGAAACATAGGGGATGTTCACAGTACCACCTTAAAAGTGGAGCAAAGATGTTTTTCTTGTGTGTTTCACAGGCTCTTCCCCTCTCACTGTTCACATCAGCAGGGCTTAATTAGTGTCAGATTCATTTCTGATTGTGTACACACCAGGGTGCATTGACAAATAGTGGTGTCTTTACCCTGCAATTGCATGCACACATTGACTGGAGACAGAATCAGAAAGGGCTTAAGGACTCCAATTGATGCTGGCTGATTTGAGAAACCATGCATCAAACTAGTAGTATCTTAGGGTACATATGCATTTTGGATGTTATGTGATCGTGGATTAAAGCACCAGAAACTCAATGAATGCACAGTGAACAGGGATGTGACCAAAGCCTTCATTTCCTGACTCTGTCCTCTTCATTTATTTATTTCCTCGCCCCACTTTATTTGACTGCAGTCTTCAAAGAAAGCTAACCTTTATAAAATACAACAGGGATACCAAAAACCAACACTCACAATCCATAAAATATAGAAAGCCCAAATGGTCTCCTAGTGCATTAGAACAAGACGGTACAGTTAAAGCAGAAACCATGCATCCAGATTCCTCTCTCTGTTGTTCAAATTAAATTAAATTCCCATTTCATATTTTCGCAGTGATTGTGCCTATTGTAGGCATAATCCCAACATCACTGGGAGTTTTCATTAGTTTTGGATCCACGTGGTAGGCAATTTTATACATCAAAATCCTCTGCCCCATCATCTCCCTCTAATTTGAAAAGGGATTAGATAAATTCCTGGATGGCAGGCCTTTTATTATTAAATTTATATCCCGGCCTTCCTCTCAAAGGAGCTCAGGGCAGCAGCTGCATCATTATTATATGTAATACCAAATTTGGTGCTCTTCTGCTGAAATGGATCAAGCCAATGGCCCATCTAGTCCAGTGCTCTCTTCTCCTAGTGGCCAACCAGATGCCTGCAGGCAGAATGTGAGCACAGCAGCACCTTCCCCACCTTACCACCTCCCCACCTGGGTTCAAATGCCCACTCAAGCATGTCCCTAATATTACTGGAGTCAATCTTTTCAGCATAAACCACCTTAGAGGGTTGCTGTGAGTTAGGATGGGGGAGAAATTCACACTTAAAAGTGAGGCTCCCAAATCTACACTTTTCAAAGCAATATGCAAAGCAAAACACAACCATCCTGGAGGACAGAGAGGGGCAAGTGTCTGTAGAAACCAGTCTACAATACAAATGTATAATTGTTAGTACAGTGGTACCTCGGGTTAAGTACTTAATTCGTTCCGGAGGTCCATTTTTAACCTGAAACTGTTCTTAACCTGAAGCACCACTTTAGCTAATGGGGCCTCCTGCTGCTGCCGCGCTGCCAGAGCACAATTTCTGTTCTCATCCTGAAGCAAAGTTCTTAACCTGAGGTACTATTTCTGGGTTAGCAGAGTCTGTAACCTGAAGTGTCTGTAACCTGAGGTACCACTGTATATGTATAGCATCTCTGGGCAACTGCTGAGGCCTCAGTACCCCAGGAAAGCCCAGTGTTGATGCCTTTGCCTCCCATCCTAATCATTTGCAGACAGCAAATACATCTTCCTCTTTAAAACTTAATTTGCCTTTTCACCTCCCTGTCAAAATGAGATACTTGCTTCTTTTGCCTGATAAACATGAGCTCCATTTGTTTTGCTCTTGTTGCATTAAACATGATGTAATCAAAAGGAGGCTGCTTTGCATTCATCTCATGTGTGACCCTGCCCCCACCCCGAAAAGAAAGGTAAGACTCGTTGGAGGCACAGGGTGAACCTTTGTTTTCCTCAAAGCTAGAATCTTTGATTGCAATAATCATGCAATTTGCCACCAACCACCTTGTGCTATAAATTGGCCACATCAATATGCAACATTATTTCTGAAGGTCATATATTTTGGTACTGCTCAGGATCGTGCCTCATGAGCAAATGGATTTCATCTGAGATGTTATCAGCAAATGAAGGCAATGATTCTAGAAGATCTTTGCCTGAGCCATTTCTCCAATTCCCCCCATTTTTATCCTTAAAAGGCTGCCCTTTATAAAGTCAGTGATTGGGTGGCAGCCCAAGCCTTTCTGTTAGTCCCTTACACTCACTATTCTGTTCTGAACCATCCTTGGGTGCTTTTTCAAGTGCTAGATTGCATCCCTAAACTGTGCTAAGGCCTCTAGCTTGGATGAATGGAGGACAGAGAGAAATGATGAGCATGTGTAAGTAAATGAATCTGATCTTTGGTGTGTCTGGAATGTAGCCAATTGTACAAAGATAAGAGTTGCATCCATTGTTCCACCTACTTTTGCCTCTGGTACCTTCTACTGCTTGTATGTGACCCCACCCCACCCCACCGCCACTCCACAGAAGATGGCCCATGAGCACTGGTTCAGTATTTTCCCCCTTCAGAGGAGCCGACCTGCACCCAAGATTGAGAGGACCCATCTCGCATCGTGTATGTGATGTGGGAATGTTCAGGGAGGCAGGAGAGGATATATTGTTTATTAATATCCTTCCTAACTTGTGCTAGCAAGTTCTGTAACTTAGCAGAGTTTTCACATTCCCCTTTTTAAACGCACACGGATAGGTGGTTGCAAGCTTGTTTAAGCTTCTCAATATAGATCCCTGGCAATTCCGCTTATATCCCCCTTAAAATAATATACACGACACAATCTGTGTAAAGTATATATTAAAGAAGTTTACTCACACATTCAGTTCACAGATGGATCCCTGAAGGCAGACTTAGTTAGAGAGTATATACATGTGGAATCTATCCCATATGGGAATAGTTCCTTTGTTCTCTGTTGGCTGAAAGCCAACAGAGCATCTCTGGCTAAAAAACTGCTGGTCCTACGACGGATGAAGTGAAAGGAGAGGAAAGAGGAGGGGGGCTGTGTGCTCTGTGTTTTTGTTACCTGCACAGGTAAGGTCACTCCCACCTCTAGTCACATGCTCAGGAAAATTTTGTCCCAGTCAGGAGGAAACAGGAAGTTTTCTACTGACTGGACCAAACATTCCCCTGCTTGTTCACTCTAGGAAAACAAGGAATGTTGTACTTGACTGCTATCTATGTATCACATCCCACACGTGAGACATCATGCGTGCACAACATCACATCATTGAGAGGAGGCTGAGTGCAGTGCCTGAATGCAGAGCCCAGCATGGCACAGCTTCAATTGGCCAGGGGATCCTCTAAAGAACCCCTGTCCATCCAACTTTTTTATTAAAAAAAACCAGTTGAAGGGGAGCCCACCACCTTCCAAGGTGGTGCATTCCACTGTCAAACAGCTCCTACTGTCAAAAAGTTCATTCTTTCTTGTAATTTGAATCTATTGGTTTTGGTCCTACCTTCTGGAGCAGTAGAAAACAACCTTGTGCCACCTTCTTAGCAACAAGAGTGATGGTGGCACCAGAGATGGCTGTAGGGGAACGCAACCGGTTTGGTCGCATTTGGCAGAGAGGCACTGCAGGGGGGCACTGCAGGGGACGCTGCAATGGTTATTTGGAAGGGAGTACAAGAGAAATGGTGCACCAAATTTTGGCATTGACAGGGCACCACTAAAATTTGAGACCCTAGGGTCTTCCACTGGTGGCACATTTCTGGAAGCATCTGAAACGGGAAAATGAGAACTGTTGGCACACCAAATTATGGCAAATTGTATTGAGAGGGAAGTTCATTCAGGTCAATGACAACAACATTCTTTATTAGGGTTCAAAGACCCACAGAAACAGTTTCAAAAGCAGAGATACAGCGGAAAGATTCCAACGCAGTCATTGTGTTTTATCCAGAGCCTGTTGATTTCTACTTCTTATTACCTCTGAGAGAAATTTTGCCATGGCCAGGGTAATATAATTTGACTTATCTTCGAGAAGATGCATGAAACAAAGGTTATCATAATTTCCAGGTAAATTTACCAACAAGGGTTTGTTTAATTGATCCTTGACTTGTTTTTTCAGCTCACGGTGTAGTATGATATGCTTCATACAATCGACAGCCTGAGAACATAAACAGAGTCTATTCTGATAAAGTATACTAGTCAGTCTGCCGTTTAGAACTTCAGATGGAAATACATTTAATCTGGCTTTGGTAAACAGTCAATGATAACTGGTACAGAAAAATTCATGAAATATGATGGTAACTGAAAATCATGGCCATACCAAATTCCAGATGCAAAGGTTCCACGGGTTATATAAGATCGAGAGCAGTGCTTTTTTCTGAGGGGACGCAAGGGCATGCATACCCGTAAACATTTTGTGAATCTTTGTACTTTTGTTCATTTACTGTATTTATTTTCCCCAATTTGAGCTATAAAAATGGTGATTTTCTTGATTCAAAATGAGAGTACCCCTAAACATTTTTTTTAAAAAAGCACTGATCGAGAGTGAAGATCGCTGAATGGAATATCCCATAACCTCTGCCTCAAGGATTTAAGGGCAATGTCATAACCCAGATGATGTAAAAAGAATGGTGAAAGTTCAGTTGAGGAGGTTTTTCATTCCATAGTTTTCAACCATGAGCTGATAGATTCCTCATTGGTTAAAAGTAAAATTAATCCCTTCCCCAGGCCAAATACCAAAATCTTTAACCAGTATTTCAAGGCAACCCACCACCCTTTGGTGGAAAACAGACCTTCACCAACTCAGGTCAGGATATTGAATGGAAGGAATCACAGGGACACTTTCACTGCAGTCTGGTACAATTTTATTGGGTGTGCTAAGAATCTGAAAAACAGCAGGTGTGAGATAGCTGCAT
This sequence comes from Podarcis raffonei, assembly GCF_027172205.1. Classification (NCBI taxonomy): domain Eukaryota; kingdom Metazoa; phylum Chordata; class Lepidosauria; order Squamata; family Lacertidae; genus Podarcis; species Podarcis raffonei. The sequence goes on from NC_070617.1 coordinate 34,739,691, forward strand.
GTAAATGGATCTGGACTTGTTAAGACCTAATGTAGTTAACTGTTCTTCAACTAGTGGACATGAAACTTTGATCTTTTGATAATTCCTCCAAAAGTAAAAGGGAAAAAAAGAAGGTGACCAAGATTACCCTCTGTCTTTACATAAGTGTCCTACCCAAGTTGTTCTTGATTTGTGGTGTTACAACAAAACCTTCAAGAGAAATAAAGAACATCAGCTAGGCAGTAATGAATGAATTCTCTCAATAAGAAACTAAATGAGTAAATCTGGCTTATAACAAGGTTCAGTTTGAAAGCAATGATCTGTGACACGACAACTCAGAAGCAGGCTTGTTATTAGTAGCTCAAGGATAGGCCCACGGAAATCAATTGCAACTTAGGGTGCAATTCCAATCAGACTTCCTTGGAAGTTCATTAATTTGTAACTGGCATATGAATTGCTTTGAAAACAATGGAACTTGCAGCCTGTTCCAACACAGTGGACCCAACTCCCAAGCACATATGATTGGGACTGGAGCCAAAGTCAATGGCCATGATGGAAAATGCACAGACTTCTTAAGACTGAAGTCTATATACCGAGATGGCAAAAGTGACTGGAAAACTCAGAAACCAAGAGGACAAGAACTTTACCAAATAATGGGAAAAAATTGTAAGTTATTTAGGTGACCATTGTAAGTGGAGACAAGAGCAGGATTTTGATTCACTTGTAGTATAAAAATTATTATAGACAATATGGTTTGAGATAAAATTTGGAATATGGATGTGTATGCAGGTGTTAAAATTGAGACTTGATGGAGAGGATGAGGGGAAGTCCCGAGATTTGGAGAATCTCTTTATAATGATATGTAGGTAATGGTTTGTTTATTTACAGTTCCTATTTGTAAAATCAATAAAAAATATTTCATAAAGAAGAAGACTAGTGCATTTAATAGCTGTGGAAATATCACCCTAGGAGTGAGGCTCCAATGAATGTACTAAGATTTAAATATGCATAGGAATGGTACATCCCTATCAATTACAAACTATTTTATGTTATTTTAGTATTTATATCCTGCCATTTTCCTCCAAGGAGCTTAAGGTGCCTTACATGGTTTCCCCCCCTCACTTAATCCCCACAAGAACCCTTTAAAGGGTGCCTCAGGGTTCCATCCTCTCCCTCATGCTTTTTAACATCTACATGCAGCCACTGGGAGAGATCATCAGGGGGTTTGGGCTGGGTGTTCATCAGTATGCAGATGACACCCAGCTCTACCTCTCTTTTAAATCAGAACCAGTGAAGGCGGTGAAGGTCCTGTGTGAGTGCCTGGAGGCGGTTGGAGGATGGATGGCGGCTAACAGATTGAGGTTGAATCCTGACAGGACAGAAGTACTGTTTTGGGGGGACAGGGAGCGGGCGGGTATGGGAGACTCCCTGGTCCTGAATGGGGTAACTGTGCCCCTGAAGGACCAGGTGTGCAGCCTGGGAGTCATTTTGGACTCACCGCTGTCCATGGAGGCGCAGGTTAATTCTGTGTCCAGGGCGGCTGTCTACCAGCTCCACCTGGTACGCAGGCTAAGACCCTACCGCAGACTGTCTCGCCAGAGTGGTGCATGTTCTAGTTATTTCCTGCTTGGACTACTGCAATGCGCTCTACGTGGGGCTACCTTTGAAGGTGACCCGGAAACTGCAACTAATCCAGAATGCGGCAGCTAGACTGGTGACTGGGAGTGGCTGCCGGGACCACATAACACCGGTCCTGAGAGATCTGCATTGGCTCCCAGTACGTTTCCGAGCACAATTCAAAGTGTTGGTGCTGACCTTTAAAGCCCTAAACAGCCTTGGTCCTGTATACCTGAAGGAGCGTCTCCACCCCCATCGTTCAGCCCGGACACTGAGGTCCAGCGCCGAGGGCCTTCTGGCGGTTCCCTCATTGCGCAAAGTGAGGTTACAAGGAACCAGACAGAGGGCCTTCTCAGTAGTGGCACCCACCCTGTGGAATACCCTCCCTTCAGATGTGAAGGAAATAAGCAGCTATCCTATCTTTAAAAGACATCTGAAGGCAGCCCTGTTTAGGGAAGTTTTTAATATTTAATGCTGTATTGTTTTTAACCCTCGATTGGGAGCCGCCCAGAGTGGCTGGGGAAACTCAACTTGATGGGCGGGGTATAAATAAATTATTATTGTTATTGTTATTGTTATTAAAAGTAGGATAGGCTAAGCGGCTGTTATTGCCCCAAGGTCACCCAGGTGCATGATGGCCGAATGGGGATTTGAGGTCTCCCAGGACCTAGTCCAAGTCTCTAAGCACTATGCCACACAGGCTCTCTCTAATTAACAAAGTCTTACTGTGAACTTGGTTTATAGTAATACATGTCAACCGCATTTTGTTGAGAAGGAAGACTTCGGTCATTTTCTCTCTCACAGAGACTCCTTCAAGGCCAACCGATAAAACAATGGCAGCAACATTCATCATGGCCCCATTCAGTTCATCCTGTGTCTGGATTATACCACTTCCCAAAGGCGTTATTATATAATTAAATAAAGCCCTCTGTTACACAGAGCTATGTTCATTATGATTTAATTAAAATTATATTTAAATGATAGTACTAATGGTGTAATATGAGCATAATAGTCCGGTTTAATTAAACAGGCGATTCACTGTTTAATTAAATACTCATAATCCTGAATTCCAAATGCAGATGAAGGTTTCCACTCTCATTCATGGATCAGGGGGATCAGATATAGCAAATAAAATGCAAAATGACTTGTATGTGTGCAGAAGGGTTGCTTCCCTTTCTCTCTCCAAGCAGTCTGCTTTTAAAATTATTAAATAATGAATTATCTTCATTATCAGTTTTATTATTATTCATTAAATATAACGGTGGTTTCCCCTTTTTTTCTTTCAATAACACTCCCCCTTATTGTTAGCATTAGAAATATAATACTACATATGCATTTTTAATCAGAATTATAATAAATCATTGAAAATTATAATAAATCATTTAAAAATTATACTCAATGATGGAAAATATTATTATGCAAAATGAAAAACACAATCCTATGATTCAAAACGTATAGTTAAAGCCATGGTTTTCCCAGTAGTGATGTACGGAAGTGAGAGCTGGACCATAAAGAAGGCTGATCGCCGAAGAATTGATACATTTGAATTATGGTGCTGGAGGAGACTCTTGAGAGTCCCATGGAGTGTAAGAAGATCAAACCTACCCAGCCTGAAGGAAATCAGCCCTGAGTGCTCACTGGAAGAACAGATAGTGAAGCTGAGGTTCCAATACTTTGGCCACCTCATGAGAAGAGAAGACTCCCTGGAAAAGACCCTGATGTTGGGAAAGATGGAGGGCACAAGGAGAAGGGGACGACAGAGGACAAGATGGTTGGACAGTGTTCTCGAAGCTACCAGCATGAGTTTGACCAAACTGCGGCAGGCAGTGGGAGACAGGAGTGCCTGGCGTGCTCTGGTCCATGGGGCCATGAAGAGTCGGACACGACTAAACGACTAAACAACAACAACAACAATGATTCAAAATGACGACACTTCCTGTTCCTGTCTCGTGCTGCTTAAAAAATGTACCCTTCAGTCAGAAGGCTTTTTGCTTTCCTTGGCAGGTGATCTTGTAAGACTGGATAGCTTGTCCTATAGAGGTTCATTTTGGATCCGAAAAATGCATCACAAATTTTGGAGAAGCATGATATCCGAAGTATAACTGTATTCCAATCAACACATTAGCTCAGAGAGTGCAGATGAGCTGGTTCTATATGCATTTGAAAAGGAATACTTTGAGTGAATGAGCAAGATCCAAAGCTGGAAGGTTGCAGTTACACCAGGCGAGGTTTAACCTACAAATGACATATAAAGATGACGCATCACCAAACTATGCCTAACCTAAAATGTCAAGACAAAGATAAAGAGGAGGATTTCTCAGAAGAAGCTGTGTGGGTCCACAATCCCTTAGTTGCTACCAAGTTTTGCTTAAAGTGAAATTTCAAGGGGAACTGGAAGGTGAAAATTCTTAATTTTTACAGCTATAGTATTTTTTTAAAAAAAAATAGCATGCATGTATATATATATACAGTGGTACCTCGGGTTACATATGCTTCAGGTTACATACGCTTCAGGTTACAGACTCCACTAACCCAGAAATAGTGCTTCAGGTTAAGAACTTTGCTTCAGGATGAGAACAGAAACCGTGCTCTGGCAGAGCGGCGGCAGCAGGAGGCCTCATTAGCTAAAGTGGTGCTTCAGTTTAAGAACAGTTTCAGGTTAAGAACGGACCTCTGGAACGAATTAAGTACTTAACCTGAGGTACCACTGTAAATGCATATGATGATGATATATATATGCTGAGCAATATGATGAAAAATTTGATGAAAATTTTCTTGAAATTTTTAAGGGCTCAAACTGCAAAACAATTGTCATTGAACTTATGGATGCTTATACAGTGGTACCTCTAGTTACAAACTTAATTTGTTCCGGAGGTCCGTTCTTAACCTGAAACCATTCTTAACCTAAGGTACCACTTTAGCTAATGGGGCCTCCCAGTGCCGCCGCCGTGCGATTTCCATTCTTATCCTTGGGCAAAGTTCTTCACCCGAGGTACTACTTCCGGGTTAGCAGAGTTTGTAACCTGAAGTGTTTGTAACCCAAGGTGTTTGTAACCCAAGGTACCTCTAGTTACAAACTTAATTCGTTCCAGAGGTCCGTTTTTAACCTGAAACTGTTCTTATCTAGAGGCGTGCTTTTGCTAATGGGGCCTCTTGCTGCCGCTGCACCACCAGCACACAATTTCCATTCTCATCCTGGGGCAAAGTTCTCAACTTGAGGTAACTCTTCCAGGTTAGTGGAGTTTGTAACCTGAAGCATTTGTAACCTGAGGCATTTGTAACTCTAGGTACCACTGTAAAGTTATGGAATGTAATATGTCTCTGCAAATTCATTTATGAGATTCACATCTTGACTGCCCTCTCCAACTTGGGTGTCGTGGGTGACGAACATGGGGAAGGGTTTCACCAAGATATTTCAGCCATGTTAATGAGGTAACGAGGCACGTGGTGTCCCAGCGTGATTGTAGTTTTCCACTGGACATTAGTGTGTAGATGCTTCACAAGCAAAAATATAGACAGAAAACAACATGAGATCACTTTTATGTGTGTTCATCATTTGATAAACCCTCTTCTTCACACATATTATTTGCCTCACTTACTCTAAAAATAAATGATGTAGTTCAGCGTTCTGTTTTGTATGACGCACACAATTCCACCCTCCTTTTGCAGGTCATAATATTTTTGTGCTTTTTTTGACACACAGTATACTTCGCTGTGTGAATTGGTCCTTCACTTGGTCACCCTGGAAAATTTTGATGAAGGACTTTTTTTTTTAAGAAGAGTTCAGCTGCTGGACTATTTAGGCCTATTTAGTCCAACATCCTGTCCTCACAGTGGTCAATGAAATGTCTATGGGAAGCCCACCGCAATAGGACAATAGGCCAGTCAGTCAAATAAACAATTAGAAACAGAAGGGATGCTGATGATGATAGAAAGAGACAATTTATTTCACCACCAGCACAGCCCATAGATTTTTACTTAAGCAGTCCATCTAGCTCAGAATTGTCTACACTGACTTGGTCTTCAGTTCTCCATGGTTCTGGATAGAGGACATGCCCTGTCCTACCTGGAGATGCCAGGGACTGAACCTGGGACCTTTCTCGTGCAAAGAAGAAGGCCCTTCCTTTGGGGCTGGAGAATATGGCTAGAGCAGGCATCCCCAACCTGCGACCCTCTAGATGTACAACTCCCATGATCCCTAGCTAACAGGACCAGTGGTCAGGGATGATGGGGACTGTAATCCAAAACATCTGGAGGGCTGAAGGTTGGGGATGCCTGGGCTACAGCATTCTGAAAAGGCTGGTTCAGGGGTGGGCTTTTGTATCCCTTCACCTTGATACCAGCCACTGTGTTGACACATGCATCAAAACAGCAATGCTCAGCGTTTGCCGCCTCTGGGCATACATGCAAAGCATGCCACCCCCTTGTTTCATTTTATAGCAGAGGCAGCAGCGAACAGAATAAAATTTTGAGTGCTTAAGAGCAGCTTTAGTTAGCATTATTTTTAAAAGCCCCCATAGTTAGCGAAAAAACAAGGTGTTTTGAGGGCTTCAGGATAACTTCAAAAACTGCCTCAAAACACCCACCCACACTGCAATTATAAAGAGCTGTTGATAGTGCTCCAAAAGTGCTGGGAGTGAGTTTATGCATTTGAAAACACACGCTCGTTAAATCATATGGTCTCTCATTTAGAATTATTTTTTTAAAAAAACAGAGCTCAGATAATTAACCTAATGGAGCTGACTCCCTTTGCCTCCATAACCATCACACGCAGCACTTAACATTTCTGTAGGGTTTAAGTAATTGGCGCTCACAACACGCTAGTGGGATGAAGCATTAGTCATTATTCTACTTGTATAAAGCTAAGCAACTATATGTGTATATATATATATATATATATATATATATATATATATATATATATGGATTATGTAGCTTTATAGTATGAGGAACGGGGACACATAACTCCATGACACAGCAAACGCTTTGTGTTTCTAAAGTTGCAAGTTCAATCCAAGATGAACTAAAATGTCTCAGGAGAGGGCTTTCTGGCCAGTGTTCTTTCTTTTCTTTTTGAGCTTTTTTAATTTAAAAAGAAGTCCTAATGTTTGGCAAAATGACCACACCAGTTGCACCACCTGCAAATTGGGCGGGTAATTTGGGGTGCTGCTGGGTATCCTGGCTTGATCTGTCACCTGGTTGTTAAATAGAACTTGTCAGGAGGCGGGGGTGCCAACATGAATAAAATATGGGGGGGGGGCAGTTAAGCCCCGCCCCACGAATACAACTCAGTGCTCCTAAACCAGAGATTAGTCAACAGGGTACATCTAAGACATGGGTAGGCAAACTAAGCCCAATCGCCTTCTAAATCTGGCCTGCAGATGGTCCAGGAATCTGTGTTTTTACATGAGTAGAATGTGTCCATTTATTTAAAATGCATCTCTGGGTTATTTGTGGGGCCTGCCTGGTATTTTGACATGAGTAGAACAACAACAACAACAACAACAACAACAACAACAACAACAACAACAACAATTTATTATTTATACCCCGCCCATCTGGCTGAGTTTCCCCAGTCACTCTGGGCAGCTCCCAATCAAGTTTTAAAAACAGTACAGCGTTAAATATTAAAAACTTCCCTGAATAGGGCTGCCTTCAGATGTCTTTTAAAGATAGGATAGCTGCTTATTTCCTTCACATCTGAAGGGAGAATGTGTACTTTTACAGTGGTACCTCGGGTTTTACAGTGGTACCTTAATTCCTTCTAGAGGTCCATTCTTAACCTGAAACTGTTCTTAACCTGAGGTACCACTTTAGCTAATGGGGTCTCCTGCTGCCGCCACACGATTTCTGTTCTCATCCTGAAGCAAAGTTCTTAACCCGAGGTACTATTTCTGGGTTAGCGGAGTATGTAACCTGAAGCGTCTGTAACCTGAAGCGTCTGTAACCCAAGGTACCACTGTATTTAAAATGCATCTCTGGGTTATTTGTGGGGCATCCCCCCCCCCAAAAAAAATATAGTCCGGCCCCCCACAAGGTCTGAGGGACAGTGGACCGGCCCCCTGCTGTAAAAGTTTGCTGACCCCTGTAAGATGTTGTTGGGCTGCAACTCCCATTAGCTCCCATTAGCTCCTGCCAGCGTGACTAATGGGCTAATGGGATAAAGGATATTATAGTCCTACAACCTCTGGAGGGCACCGTGTTGGTTATCCTGTCCTAAACCGTGGTTTTCAGGGATCCATTGTTACATCTGCACTAGGTAAAGGTAAAGGTACCCCTGCCCGTACGGGCCAGTCTTGACAGACTCTAGGGTTGTGCGCTCATCTCACTCTATAGGCCGGGAGCCAGCGCTGTCTGCAGACACTTCCGGGTCACGTGGCCAGCGTGACGAAGCTACCCTGGCGAGGCAGAGCCGCACACGGAAACGCCATTTACCTTCCTGCTAGTAAGCGGTCTCTATTTATCTACTTGCACCCGGGGGTGCTTTCGAACTGCTAGGTTGGCAGGCACTGGGACCGAGCAACGGGAGCGCACCCCACCGCGGGGATTCGAACTGCTGACCATGCGATCGGCAAGTCCTAGGAGCTGAGGTTTTACCCACAGCGCCACCCGCATCTGCACTAGGGCCCTGCATAAAAGCAGCTCCTTGTATACTGTTTAAGAATTCTAAAGAAATTAAAATAAATCAGAAGGGACTTTAATAAATGCAAGTCATCTTCTTTAAGAAGTCTTGAATTTAGCGTTTTCTTCTAAATCTGGGAGGACCCTCCAAAACATGACAAGTAATTGGGGTGGGAGGATCAATGTTTCTCTTCTCTTTTTTGTAGTGTGCTTCAGTTATCTGAAGCATCTGAAAGAAGCACATGAAAGACCCAGTACAAATTTGAATTATCCGGATTTCTATGCTAGGGTTGACATCTCATTATAAAGCTTTCTCCTGCTTCTATCATCTCATCCCAGATCAGAAAGGGAAAATCCAGAGAGACCTCCTTTAACCAGGTTCATCCAAGTTGGATTTTACAACCGTCAGAAGGCTCTTATTTCACATGGCCAGGCTGATTCGACTCCCGTTGAGCCTTTAATTGCCACAATCTGTTTTCACTGGGGCTTTGTAAGCTGTTTTTATGGGGCAGCTAACCAATTATGTAGCATATGTTTAAATAATAAATGTGCCTCTGAATGTACAGGTAAAATAAATGCAAAGTGTTTTTATCCAAAGGATGCTGACTCTCAAGGGCAAACGTCCTGCCAGGTCCTGGATGAAAACAGTCTCTTAAATTAAGCTTGTTAAAAAGGTATAAAGATGGACAAAATAGGGGGGGCATCTATCTGCCCAGCCAAGAGTTACTAATATTGGGGGGGGGGCAGGAGACATTAGAATGAGACATTCAGAATATTTAAACAGGCGAAGTCTATCCACCCCTAATTCTGTGCTCCTATCCCAAAGCAGAAAACATCTGCCCTTAATTCCAGCCTAGCCCAGCCCAAATCTGGTTCCCTTATTGTTGGGGTGTCTCACATGTCAGGAGCTCGTCCTACACTCGAGTAGGACCCTAGCAGAGACACCTGCTTGACTGGCATGTTCTCTCGCTCTTGGTCATTCGTTCAGGAGCTTCAAAAGCCTTCTTCAGCCCGAACATCACAGCGACCGATGCCAACTGACATCGGTACACTTAGGGACCTGCAGAGTCTTCGCAGCTTTGCGTAACAGACCTCAGCAACTCAGCATTTTGGCTAATCTACTTTATTTACATATAAACACACGCGGAGCACAGCAACATGGCTCCCTCTCTCTCCAGCATCAGACAGCAAAGAGAAAAGAACAAAGGACAACAGTCCCGCTTCACGGAACACAGTAACACAAACTTCCTGTCTCCGTTACTTCCTACTCTGTGGAGTCAAAACATATACCGTCATGTGAAAGACAACAATCCCATGACTGCAGTCATGGAGCAGGAATTCTAATATCACATTCCAGTAGTTCTCAGCATATGTGTTCAGAAAGGGAGGGAGAAGCATGCCTGATTTTGGGCATTGAATGTGGCATCTTTAAGGGGGGGTGTTCAGTGTAGGAGAAGTGGAGTAATTGCAAACAGGAACTGAGAAGGCAAAGGCCCTTTCGTGGGTTTTTGAGGGGACATTTCCTGAAATCTTTTGTTGGTACCATAGGAGGTACTGGCAGTCACAGGTTTGGTGGCCCATGGTTGGTGACTCATAGAATGAACAGTACCTGCTTTTTACCCAATACATGCTGCCCTGTAATAGTAGGCAGGGGCCCATTAAAATATGGTGCCGACCCTGGAATATTATATTTTATTTGCAAGGAATAATAAGGTTTGGCTGAAACAGTTTCATTGGTTGTTGGGTTTTTTGGCTTGCCTTTGGATTTTATATTCTGAATAAGTTTCTTTACGATAAATGGGGTGTCAAGTCATATCAGAAATTGTATGGCAATTGCTCATGAGTGATGATTCAACACAGCTATTACTAACTGTATTCTTTCTATTTTAAAAAAGTCGGATCTCAGTGTCAATCGAAAAGCAAGATGTAATAAATGTCCACATTATTTTATTTTTATTTATGCTGAGGAAAAGATAATTAAATGTCCCTAAAACAAATGTTCTCTGCATGCATTTTGGAGATTTAGAAGTCAAAATGCTTGTCTGGGGAGAGAAAAAATATCCTACCTACATCATGTTAATAAACTGTATTGATCGGACTATCCTTCTCAGTGATAGACTTGCTGTATTTTCTGATGGCATGGAATGCAACTCCAAACTTTTCACACATCATCCTTCATCATGCAGTTGTGAGCTCATCCACTACAGTGGTACCTTGGGTTACAGACGCTTCAGGTTACAGACTCCGCTAACCCATAAATAGTACCTTGGGTTAAGAACTTTGCTTCAGGATGAGAACAGAAATCGCGTGGTGGCAGCGCGGTGGCAGCGGGAGGCCCCATTAGCTAAGGTGGTGCTTCAGGTTAAGAACAGTTTCAGGTTAAGAACAGACCTCCAGAACGAATTAAGTTCATAACTAGAGGTACCACTGTATAGCTCCTAGAATGGGAGTAGGGAACCCTTTTCACTCGGAGGGCCACATTCGCTTCTGAGCAGCATTCTGGGGGCCACTAGCCAGGAGTGGGTGAAGCCAGGGGACAAAATGGGTGAAGGGATTGACTTTTTAAAACAGATATATTGCTTGGCACAATGGTTTTATTATTATGCTGTCTGTTATTATGCTTTTAAGTTATTGGTGCTCTGCAATGTGTTTTCAATGGTGTACACCACCCTGGGATCTTTTGATAAAGGGTGGTATATAAATTGAATAAAAAATAATAAATAATAATTAAGATTACAGTCTGAAAAACCACAAGCCAAAAATCAGCACATAATGATATCAAAATGCAATAAAAATCCAGCAAAACATTAAGCTGAACATTAAAACTGAATTACTGAAATGATGTCTGTGAGCTGTTATGATATTTGTTTGTTGTTGCTTTTTAAAGCCCGGGTGAATCCCAAAGAGTCAATGTTGGTGAAGATGATACTAAGCTAGATGAAGAAAAGGCCTTCTATCCAGGCACCTTCATATTTTCCTTTCATAACATCATTAAAGGGCATTTATTTGATGCCTTAAAAATCATGATTTTTCCCATTTCTTTAAGTATATTATGAGAAACTTGCACTGAAATGCTGATGAAGGATTTTTGTTTGTTTGTTTTAGTTCCCAAATGTGGAGAACTTAAGAGTGGGAGAATGAGAAACTGACAGATCCACTCACCCCTAGCCATACAGACCACCCCTTCTATATGCAAACCATTTCTGCATCTAGGAACCATCCATTCCTAAACTCTCCATCCTTCATCATGATGGCTGCTTTGCCAGTAGTATACAAATTAATCTCCTCTACACACCCGAATGAATTCCTGGAACAATTTCAACTTCTGAATAATCAGCATAAACTAATCATGGAAAATGAGGCCCTGCAACAAAACTGTTGCAGCATGGAGAGCTTCTGTTCAGGGTGCCAGGTATTCCATTCCCTATCACTCCAGATCCATGGGTTTTCTGATCCCTGCCCCAACAGCCAACATTTTGTGCACAGCAAACATGCTCAGTCTTCACTGGGAAGCTTAAAAAATTCTTCTCCACTTGGTTTTACCCTTCCATTGGAGATTAGTTGCTTGGGGTAGGTTATGAGGTGGACACTTGACTGTTACTCCTCTGAACATCCTGTGCCATTGATATCTAATGGGGCAGTTTGGGCATTTCTCCTCTCTTAGGAATTTTCCTATAAACATTTTTTTCCCCACACCACAGGATTACTCCGTTGGTGCCTCCCCTTTTGCGCATGCTTGGTGCTGTTCTAGACTACATAAGCACATGCACTGGAAGATTTGAATTGACATTCAAAGAAATGGTGGTCCTCTTAACAGCAGACCTCCGAACTGCCTCATTTACTGCATCATCTACTGGTCTACTGCAAAGACACCAGTCCTAGCAGCTGCGTAGCATGCTGGGGGCTACAGGGGAGGTTGCCTCAGGTGCAAAATTGTTAGGGGCACAATATTTCAACACTTGGTGCTGCCTCAATACAGCAGTGCTCTTCAATTGCTAGGTTCCATTGAAAACAGCTTCTCCATGCGAACCAGAAAGTGTTGTCTACAGGCAATGGAACAACTCTTCCTTTCTTATACAGCGGTACCTCTAGTTATGGACTTGATCCGTTCCAGGGTGCCGTTTGCACCCTGAAAAGTCCTCTACTAGAGCGCAGCTTTTGCACATGGCGTGATAAAGCACTTCTGCGCATGCATGAAGTGCACAGAGCGCTTTTGCGCATGCATGAGTTGCACAGAGCGCTTCTGCGCATGTGAGGGATGCGCAGAGAGTTTCTGTGCATGCACGTGTGGCGAAACCCAGAAGTATACACTTCCAGAAACTGACGTAACAAGAGGTGTGACTGTATCTGTGGCTGCGATCTCCCGGGTGATGCAGACACCATTAGGCAATTGAATGCACATGCATACGCCATCCATTTCCCTCCCTCTGCATGGTCCCGGGCGCTGGCAACCCACACTACCCCACTGGGTTCTTGTTGTTGTTGTTTAATCGCTTAGTCATGTCCGACTCTTCGTGACCCCATGGACTAGAGCACGCCAGGCACTCCTGTCTTCCACTGCCTCCCACAGTCAAACTCAAGCTGGTAGCTTCGAGAACACTATCCAACCATCTCGTCCTCTGTCGTCCCCTTCTCCTTGTGCCCTCCATCTTTCCCAACATCAGGGTCTTTTCCAGGGAGTCTTCTCTTCTCATGAGGTGGCCAAAGTATTGGACCCTCAGCTTCAGGATCTGTCCTTCCAGTGAGCACTCAGGGCTGATTTCCTTCAGAATGGATAGGTTTGATCTTCTTGCATTCCATGGGACTCTCAAGAGTCTCCTCCAGCACCTCTCTGGTTCCTCTGCCTCTTCTAAATCCAGCTTGCACTTCTGGGAGTTCTCGGTCCACATACTGCTTGAGCCTACCTTGTAGAATTTTAAGCATAACCTTGCTAGCGTGTGAAATGAGTGCAATTGTGCGGTAGTTGGAGCATTCTATGGCACTGCCCTTCCTTGGGATTGGGATGTAGTAACATGTATTTAACCATTACATCTTTCTTGGGGTGTGCATTTTGCCTTTGTAGGGCACCCAACTAAGTTGCTCAATCAATACACTCATGTCCCCATTGTGAAGGCAAGGGCAACCAATTTCTCTCTCTTCGAAACCTGCATTCCAATACTGGCTGGAGCGTCTCAGCTAATGAGACAGAATGATGACACAAATCCCCAAAGAAAGACATACAAAACCCATTGGCACGTAACGAAATGACACGGGAAGGTAATTAATCTATTTGTCAGAATCTGTTACAAATGGAGACAAATTTGCTTGTGCATTTTTAGGGCTGGTGAACTTGCTAAGTTGTCGTTTGTTTTGAAGCTGGCTGGCGTTGTTTTGTTTGAATGCGGCTGACTTCTCCTTGAAGCACAACACTTGAGATATGTTTTCCATCGCTCTGATGTGAGTCAGTGATTTTGTATCATGGCAGCATGTGCCTATTGGAGCCGCAAGGATTTGACAATGATGCCATGGGATAGATCTTCGCGATTACGGCAAGGACCACTGCTGCATTGAGCAGTCATAGATGAAACCATCTCACCTTTGCTTTTCAATCATGGTTTTTTATGAATCACTGAGGCAAGGAGAGACACTTGCTGTTCCATCACTGGTAGAAAATCTGTGTGAAATTATGATACAGAGCATTTATCATTTAATTTGTACTGGGGGTAGGGGGCTATACATTAATGATAAATAGGGATGCATTTGAAATTCTCCTCCAGATTGCGGCATTCTCAATTACCCAGACATTTCCTCACAAAATGGAACTAATGCATTAAGAATCCTCCATTATTCTGTTTGCTTTTATGTCCCAGTTTTGTACAGAATGCTGTACTGCTGAGAGATCCAGGGTACCTTATGGATATTTCTGGATAGGAAGGAGTATTAAGGATTTCTTTTTCCAGCTCAGTATTGTGATTCGAGGACCCAATCCCCGCTTGGGGAATAAAGACACGTGGACACAGAATGTAAGGTTAATGGGTAAGGTAAAGGCCACAACTTTATTGATTACAGCATGTGAGAAGGTATTGGCTTAGGCATTGGACCAAGGAACATTAGACTCCACCCACTCGTAGAGGGGTGAGTCTGAGGAGGGGTTAACCACCAGTAGGGGAAGCCTGTTGATGCTAATCCAACTATAGGCTCTCTTCCTGATGTCACCGAGGGTCGTGCCATGGCCCCCCGCCACACGGGCATCGGACAGGATCCACGACCGCCGGATTCCTTTAGCGGAATACCCAAAATTGCCGGGGAAGGCGATGGCCACACCTTGCCCCCCAAAACACCAACAACACATTCCAATGCCTAACCGCCAAATACCACAAAAGTTGTGACGGTTGCTACGAGGTAGGCGAAAAAAACCAAGAGGCCGGGCCAATTTAGCCAATTGGAAAAAAACTCCTACTAGGCCCCCTGGTTAAACAGGGCGACCAACCAGAGGTCCATAGCAAAGTCCCAGGAACAGCTAATCTAAAGGGAGTGGAGGGTGGGTGACTCGGAGAAAATGTGTGTGCAATGGTGGGGATGGCTGGCAGGGCTGCGTTTGAGCAGCAAGCCACGCCCCCGCCAAGCTTCCCTATTAGGTGCCCAACCGGGGAGGGGCGTGGCACGCCAGCCCTGGAGTTGAAGCAGGGGGCGGAGCGCCCCCTGCATGACGCAGGAATCGTCTCCCGATCACAACCCCTTCCCTTCCTGGGAGGAGGAAAGGCTTTGCTTGAGCAATAAGGTCTTTCTGAGCTCTGGCATGTTGCTGCAGACTACTACTACTACTACTACTACTACTAATTTATCATTTATACCCTGCCATCCGGCTGGCTTTCCCTAGCCACTCTGGGTGGCTCACAACAAATTATTATTATTATTATTATTATTATTATTATTATTATTATTATTAAAGCAGTAAAACATCAGACATTTAAAACTTTCCTAAACAGGGCTACCTTCATATGTCTTCTTGATTGCATGACTTGATTGGTGATTCAGTCTTGATTTAAGAACATAAGAAACTCACTTCTGCATCAAGCAAATGCCTCATCTTTCCCACCCTCCTGTTCTCAAAAGTGGCCAACAAGATGCTAATGGGAAACGCACAAGCAAGACGTGGGAGCTACAGCATTCCCCCCATTTGTGATTCCCAGCAATTGGCATTCAGTGGCCTACTGCCTCTGACAGTAGAGGTAAGGCATAATAATAATAATAATAATAATAATAATAATAATAATAATAATATTTTATTTATACCCCACAGACGCCAAGTCTTCCACATTACCACAGAAACACCTCCTCATGAGAATGCCTGTTAAGAAACGATTGCCAGGCTCGCGGTGTTGCTCCTGCCCTCTCGAAACAAGCATGTGCATTCCTGATTTATGAAAAGCATCTCTCCGTTTTACCTCCTTGCAAAAACCTTTTAAAACCCTTTCTTGATTTATTTAGTTCTTCTTCTTGTCCGCCAGCACTCATTTTCCCCCAGCCCTTTTAAAAGGCATTTCCCTGTGTAATGCAAGTGATATATGAAGCATTCAGCAATGTCAATTTCTCTTAAGACTTCCAGCCACCATAAAAGGACACTTTGGCAGAGGCCAGCAGAGAAAGAGAGCCTACCAATTTTCTCCCAAGGCTTGAAATCCCAATGGATTCCCCCTCCTGCAGTTTCTTACTCGGCTATAATGTTCATCATCTTTTTCTTTTCTTTTAAGCAAGTAGGAAGAAGCTACTTTTTGCGAGATGCCCCTGCTGGAAAAGAGAAACTTCTTGAAGAGCTGCTCAGGAATCTTGACAACTCAGATCTAGCTCTAAATATAAGCGAGACTTGAGAAAAAATATGGTTCAATCAAAGTGATGGGTGTTCCCGCAGGGGCTGGCTGGCGCTGAGGCTCTTGTCTCTAATGAAGATTCAGAATGGGAACGTTTGGGTCAGAGTCTTCCAACTCATCGTTTCCCCTTTTCATGCTGACAACTGGCAGTCTTAAGATAATAATAATAGAGATGTGAATAGTGAAGACTTCCTGCGACGCATTACCAAAAAACCCCCTCGCTATGCTAAAAAAAAGGTTATTAGTGAAACTGCTTTTACTTTTTAGCTTTTACTCTGATGCTAAGCTTAAAGGAAGTTGCCTTATACCAAGTCAGATCACTGATTCATCTAGCTCTGTACTCTCTACATTGGCCAGCAGTGGCTCTCCAGGTTTTCATTCCAGGAGGTGCTGGGGACTGAACCAGGGACCTTCTGCATCCAAGAGAGAAGCTCTGCCGTTGAGTTGCAGTCCTTCCCATATGGTGGTGCTGGTAAGAATAAGAATGTAAAAAGAGCACTCCAGTGGTACCTTGGTTGTTGATTTTAATCCATTCCAGGAGTCTGTTCAACTCCCGGAACTGTTCAAAAGCCAAGGCACAGCTTCCGATTGGCTGCAGGAGCTTCCTGCACTCAAACGGAAGCCGCGTCAGACGTTTGGCTTCTGAAAAACGTTCACAAACCAGAACACTTACTTCTTTTGCAGCATTCGGGAGCTGATTTGTTCAGAAGCCAAGGCTTTCGACAACCAAGGTACCACTGTACTAGATCTGACCTGTGGTTCTCATCCAGCATTCTGTTCTCACAGTGGCCGACTAGATGCCTATGGGAAGCTCACATGTAATTCACACTCACACATATTCCCCAGTCACTGGTATTTAAAGGCACAAAGTCTCTGCTACCAGCAGTAAGATATAGTCATCACAAATGGTAGCCATTGATATTGTTCTCCATGAATATGTCTAATCACCTTTTAAAATCATCTATGTTGGTCATCACTATGTCTTGTGGTAGTCAGTTCCATAATAAATAAAGAAACATTTCCTTTGGCCTCTACTGAGTAGTCCACCATTCAGCTTCCACACTATTCATGATTCTATACACCTATATCATGTCTCCCCTTACTTTTTTGTCTAAGCTAGCCCTCCCCCCAAAATAATACACACCCTGCCACACTTCCAAATCATTGAGTTGTCCAAATTGCAGCAACTGAGGCTATGATATGGGCAACAATTTCCCCAGTTTTGATTTTTGGGTATATTTTTAGTCCACATTGGGCAATAGTTTCGCCCAACAAACCTGACTAGTGTGCTGTATGAGCTATGCCCTGAATCCTTTGAGACATGTTGGGTTGTTGTTGTTAATACTCCTCAGCCAAAATAGTACCAATGAGAAGACAGTTCCTGTCTATAGACTCACAATCAAAAAGATGCAATACAAAAGGAAAGGGCGCTAACAGTAGGAAAACCGCAAGTTCAGGTGCCAGT
The DNA here is from genome assembly GCF_027172205.1 of Podarcis raffonei. NCBI lineage: Eukaryota > Metazoa > Chordata > Lepidosauria > Squamata > Lacertidae > Podarcis > Podarcis raffonei. Next base: position 34,757,223 of record NC_070617.1, read on the forward strand.
TCTTAATTTCAGAATTCTTATAGCGAATAGGAGGGATTGAAAAGCCCAAACCTGCTGGTTTTTCAGGAGAGCTGATGAAGTTCCATCTTTCTCCCCCTTAAGTTCCTAGACCAATAATTTAGGAATTTTCACCACTATAACTAAGCCAAGTTTTACTGCCTGAGCAACTTTTTCTGAATGCTGTATGGAAAAGCATATGAATCTGACCTTTGGAGAGTTTGCAAGTAAACCATTTTTAACTTACCAAATGTGTGGTCCTTTTCTATGCTAAGAGAAAAGAGAAGTATTGGAACTCACAAGGGCACATTTTAAAGGCTTGACAGCATATATTTCCACACTTTGCTGCATATTTTTGTGATTTTAAATCTCCGCTGAGGTTCTCTCACCAAAGAGTACTTGCCCCAAACCTAGATCTTGCTATCCAGGGAATTCTCCTTTCTATACCTACTTTTTACCTTGCACCAACATGTTCTTATATAGAGCCAGGTGTCAGTAAGGCAGGGTAGGTTTAAGGGGAAGCTGCACATAGACCAAAACAGAACCTGTGCTTCCAGTTGTAAGGAGGGAGCAAACAGGTCATGAGAGCGGCATTCCACAGTTTGATTCTCCTTTTTAAAAAATGACCAATCTGAGCCCCTCTCAGTTAGAGACTCTCACATCAAATAATTTCTATTTAAAATATCTCGCTGAATGGGTTTCTTTATTAACAATGCCCCCCGGCATCATTTCGTTTTTCTTTCCTTTTCCAGCAGCACAGCAATTTGCGGCAAAAATCAGGAACAGCACTATTTGTAGTTGGTGTCACTGAATCAGCATTCATTGAAATCAGAACCTTTTAACTTTTTCGTTCAGTGCTGTCAAGAGCAGGCTTCACTTTTTTCATGCCTTTTCAAGTCTGCTCCCTTTCCCATTGCCATTTGGCATATTGAGGACAGCTCACTAAAGACCCATTATGAGAACAACAATGTGCTCCATGATGAATTGTGCTTATTTCTGGGTGCTGGGAGAGGATGCCAGAAGGTATCCTCGTGCAATTGTATTTTACACGTCCCGGCGCTTGTAGCTTTTATTGCCATTGCATTTCACTTCCAGCCTATGTGTATCCTGTTTCGCTTGTGTGGTAGACCACAAAGCTGACGGCGGCCGCTGGGGACAGGAGCCTGGAGGGAGACAGCAGGGGCTTCACACAGGAGCCCTGTGGATCTTATTACTGTATACAGCAGACATACGTGCAGCGATGTTGGAGGGGGGGAGCAGAACAAAGAAAACATGAGACAATTCTGGGATGAAATTGTTAGTATTTATACTGTATTTGTTAGAAAATGTATTTTACAAATAATAAATTGTACGGGGGGGGGGGAGAAAACCTTTGTAATGTAACGTAACAACTGCAAAATCTTGTGACTCCAAAAGAGGTCACGGAAATGCCTTGTCAATTTGTTGACTGTTAAAAGTGAGCATGTGTGTGTCTCAAACGGTGATAGGAAGGGTGAAGAGTTGGAGGTTGGCTGGTTTTTCACTGTTGTTTTGCTGAGTGTGGAGACACTGTAAAGTGAGGACAAGCTATAATTTATGGACTGCTACAAAGGGGTTTTGGAGGCAAGAAGAACCTCTCTTGGGCTCAAGGGAGAGAAGTGCATTGTATTGGATTTGATTTGCATAAATGCTACTGTTTGTCATCCTGCAAGTAGAGTCACCTTGTGTGCATAGTCTACTTCATCACAAGGGCTTCAAGGAGGAAGCCGCTGTATCACTCTGCATGACTCAGAAAAATAGTCAAGAGAAATAAGACTACAACTTCATTGACTGATTACAGAGAATAGGGTTGGCATAGGCATAAGGCATGGACACAACGATTGAGCAGCCCAAGTGCTGGTCAATATGGCATATATTTGCCCACCATGGGCTACCAAGCTGTGCAACTCCTGAAGCACAAATGGAATTAGTACCAGCAGTGCGACACAGGAGGATCTTAAAGCCAGTCAAGAAGTTCTCCCTCAAAACTTCCTACTTGGATGACTGGCCAAAACCATGCAGGCAGAGAAGGAGGGAGGGCACTACAAACTGGGAAAGAGGAATAAGTGAAGAATAGATCAGGTTATAAAGCCAAGTTTCCCTAATGGCTGTCCCACATTCCCATCTTTAACCCCTCCCTTTGTGACCGGCATAAGCTCCTGAACTATGCTTGTAAAAGAGTGCCCTCACCTTAGATGTAGTAATTGTGGGAATGTTCAGGGAGGCAGGAGAGGATAGATTGTTTAATTATATCCTTCCCAACTTGTGTTAACAAGTTCTACAATTTATCAGAGTAACATTCCCTGTTTAAACTTACACAGTGGATAAGTTGTTGACAGGCTTGCTTAAGCCTCTAAAATAAGTTTCCTGGTAATTCCCCTTTATTCCCTCCTAAAAAGAATAGACACGACAGTCTTGTATGAAAGGTATAAAATAGTTTACTCACACATTCTGTTCACAGATGGATCTCAGAAGGCAGACTTAAGTTACAAAATATATACATGTGAGAACTTCCGGGTTAGCGCCAGCGCTTAATGGCGGATTTCTCCCGGAGCTCCGGGAGAGATCTGCTTCGCGGGTTCGGGTCCCGTAGCTCACGGCGGAGCTAGGACCCTCAAAAATCACAGGCGCGTAGCCTGTGAACTGGAGACTCGGCGGGCACCTTTGCGCCCCCCCGACGTGAAATAGCCTTTTTAAAGGCTACGGATCAGCGGAGGGTGTGTGGAGCGGTGCTGAGAGTCGCTTTCACCCAGCCTGCGAAGCGAAGCCGCGTCGCCATTAGCGGAGAGCGCTGACTTCTTCCGGTGAATTCGGACTAAAAAAGAGCAACTTTCCGTGAGTAGGATTGAGCTTATATTAAAATTGGACGCTAAAACTAAAGAAATTGGGCACCGAGACGGATAAGCACTAAAAAGGAAGTCTGCTTTCCGTTCTGCAGCAAGATTAAAGCGAAAGGCATTTAAGCTGTAACTTTTGACAGGAGAGTTTGCGAGCTAAGAAATCCAACACCAAGTAAAGAACTCCCTCCCCAGAAGGCAGGAGGGGGGGGGGAGAAGACTTTAAAGGGATTCCCTGCCTGTTTTAAAAAGAAATTGAACTGTTTACCGCTGCTTCTTTACCTGGGGGTCGGACTGCCGGAGGAAAGGAACCGGCTAAGGACGGTCGCTACAAAAAGGTTAGAAAGTAACTGTAATATTGACTTTGGCTACTCTCAACTTGAAACATTTTATTTTGCTACATAGCAAGTTATCTGCAGGATACTATTGATTTGGATCTTCTACAAAGAAAGGGACTAGGAGGGCTTTTGCCTTTTGGAAGGTGTGGGAGCAACTTGAAGTTTAAGAACTGACTTTACGCCCTCTAGAGGATTTGTGAACAGTTTCAGCAACAAGTGGAATTTAAAACCTGAGAACTTTTTTCTTCTGACAGCTTAAAAGTGTGGGAATGACCTTGAGTGAAAGACTTTGTTATGGCAGATGGTAAACAGAAAGAAGACTCACAGGAAACAACTTTGAGATCTGGTAGACAATACAAAGCCGATCTTTCTATGCAAAGAAGGGCCTCTGTATCAGGGGCCTCGGGAACTGCAGCTGTCACAAAGGTAAAAGTGAAAACAATGTCTTCTGAAGAAGCGTTTGCAAAGGCATTGGGGAAAATAAATGACTCTTTAGAGGAACTAAAGAAGCAAGGTGCTGAAACAAATAAGAAAATTGAAGAAATCTCTGGGAAAATTGATTTAAATACTAAAAGTATAACTGACCTCGGGAACAAAGTGAACTCCAATGCAGAAGCAATTGGGAAATTACTGGAAGATTCATCCACAACACGAAAGATAGCTGAGGAAGCTAAGGAAATTGCTACTGCTGCTGAGGAAAAATTTCCACCGGTGCACAGGAAGCTAGAGGAGTATGAACTGGCACTTTCTATGCAGGATATGCAACGCAAGGAGAAGAACCTAAGGATCAGACTTGTGCCGGAAAAGGAAGGAGACAACTTGGTGGATTACTTGACAAAAGAGTTTTCTGACTTTTGGAAGCAGGAGCTGAAAGAAGAAGAGTTCAAGATAGAGAGTGCATTTAGGTTGGGAACAAGGCAGAGGAAGAATAGACCCAGAGATTGCCTGATATCTTTAAGATCCAAGGAAGAGAGAGATAAAATATTGAACCTGCACTACCAAACAACCCTTCGAATTGAAGATTTCTATATTGAGATCTTTAAAGACATTCCCAAAAGTATTTTGGATGCAAGAGGTCCTTACAAGGATTTGGTGACACTGCTGAAAAGGAACTACATACTATTCAGGTGGGAGTTTCCCCAAGGCCTGTCTTTTAAATACAAGGGGAAGAAAAGAAGAATAAAAACAGTGAGTGATAAAGACAAGTTCCTGGGAGAACACGAAGAAGACCTACAGAAAGAGACCTATCCAGGGGAAGGACATCCTTCAAGCAAGGGATCACTAGATACGGACACAGAACCACCGAAAAAAGACGAACAACAATTGGGAGCTGTAGGAGGAACCAAGTAACCCCATCATGGCTTTGCAACTTCTAACCTGGAATTGTAACGGTCTAAACAATCCCCGAAAAAGGAAAAATATATTTCATGCTTTAAAGAAAGACCAATTGGACTTGATTTGCCTACAAGAGACTCATGTGACAAGAGCACACAGAAAATTATTAATAAATAAGAGATTGGGACAAGAATTTACATCTTCAGACAGAGTAAAAAAGAGAGGAGTGGTGATCTACGCAAAGGAAAATTTGCAACCGAAACAAATCTTTAAAGATGACCAAGGAAGATATTTGGCAATGGAAATTCAATTCCAAGGAGAAAAATTTTTGATAGTGGGAATATATGCACCAAATGAAGGGAAAGCAGAATTTTTTAAGAAGTTGCATGAGACTTTAATGGACTATATGGATTATAAATTAATCATGATGGGGGACATGAATGGAGTAGTTTCAACAAATATGGATAAAGCACAAAGACAGGTAGTCACAAAAGATGGAAGACTACCAAAAACTTTTTTTGAAATGACTGACAATATGGACTTGATTGATATTTGGAGAACAAAACACCCATTAGAGAGAGAGGGAACCTTCTTTTCTGAAGCCAAAATGACATGGACTCGGATTGACCAAATCTGGGTGACTAGCAGTATGGCGTCGAACATAAAGAAAGTGGAAATCTGCCCAAAAACTCTCTCCGACCATAACGCAGTAAAGATGGTGATGAAGCAAACAACAACTGGTTCCTTCAGATGGAGAATGAATGACACCTTATTTAGAGATGAGGAGATCTGTAAAAAGGCCCAAAAAACTCTGAAAGATTACTTCGAAATCAATTTAAGGACTAAAGTAGAAAAAAGAATAGTATGGGACGCAAGTAAAGCCGTGATGAGAGGGTTTTTGATACAACAAAATACATTAAAGAAAAGAAAGCAAAACGAGAGGAAAGAGAAAATTTTGGAAAAGATAAAAGAAGGGGAAAGGAAATTAAGACTGAAGCCAAAATCGCAAGAGATTTTAAGAGAAATTAAACTGTACCAAACACAATATATGGAACTGATGAATCAAGAAATAGAATGGAAAATTAAACAAATGAGACAAAAGACTTTTGAATCTGCAGATAAATGTGGCAAGTTTTTGGCTTGGCAAATAAAGAAGAGACAAAAACTCAACACGGTAACAAACTTAGAAGTGGAGGGTAAGAACATATGCAACCCAGTGGAAATTAGGAACTGTTTTCAGAACTACTTTAGACAACTGTATACACAAGGGCCGCAGAAAGAAACAGATATACAACAATTCCTCGAGAAAAATGGGCTGAAAAAGATTTCGCAGGAAAGTAAGACAATTTTGAACCAGGAGATATCAGCACAGGAAATAGAAGATGCCATTCAAAACATGACGTTGGGCAAATCACCTGGACCGGATGGATTGACTTCCAAATATTACAAAGTTTTGAAGGAAGGGCTCATACAACCTTTGAAGGAAGTCTGCAATGAGATTATTGAGGGGAGAAGGGCACCAGACACGTGGAGGGAGGCCTACATTACACTTATACCAAAGACAGAGACTGAAAAGACCCAACTTAAGAACTACCGACCCATCTTGTTACTAAATGTGGATTACAAAATCTTTGCTGATGTTTTAGCAAAGAGACTGAAAAGAGTTTTGATGGAGGAGATTCATGGGGACCAAGCGGGCTTTCTCCCGAAAAGGCATTTGTCGGATAATGTAAGGAATATAATTGACATTTTGGAGAAGTTGGAAGTGAATATAAACACTAAGGCTGTTTTGATATTTGTGGACGCCGAGAAAGCCTTTGATAATATATCTTGGAGTTTCATGTTGAAGAACCTCCGGGGGATGGGGGTAGGCCAAGGGTTTGAAAATGGTATAGGTGCAATATACTCTGAACAGAAAGCAAAATTAATTGTAAATAATGTGGTAACAGAAGAGTTCAAGATTGAAAAAGGGACACGTCAGGGGTGCCCTATCTCCCCATTACTTTTTATATCGGTCCTGGAGGTTTTGCTTAATATGATTAGGAAGGACCAGTTGGTCAAAGGGGTTCAGGTCGGAGCTAAACAATACAAATTGAGAGCATTTGCAGATGACCTAGTACTTACTTTACAAGAGCCAGAAGCTAGTACGAAAAGAGTTTTGGAAATAATTCAAGAGTTTGGTCAAATGGCAGGATTTAAATTGAATAAGTTAAAGACTAAGGTATTGGAGAAAAATTTAACACAGATTGAAAAAGAAAGGTTTCAGAATGAGACGGGGTTGATTGTGGTTAAAAAAGTGAAATATCTGGGTGTGAATATGACAGCTAAGAATGTGAATTTATTTAAAGACAATTATGAAAAAACTTGGACAGAAGTGAAAAAAGATCTGGAGATTTGGTCAAACTTGAAGCTTTCCTTGTTAGGTCGAATTGCAGTTATAAAAATGAATGTATTGCCAAGAATGTTGTTTTTGTTTCAAGCATTACAAATAATGGATAAAATGGACTGTTTCAAGAAGTGGCAGAAAGATATATCTAAATTTGTCTGGCAGGGCAAGAAGCCCAGAATAAAATTTAAGATATTAACGGATTCAAAGGAAAGAGGGGGGTTTGCCCTGCCAGACTTTAAATTGTACTATGAAGCGGCAGCTTTCTGCTGGCTAAAAGATTGGCTGCTTCTTGAGAACACGGACATTTTGGATTTGGAAGGTTTTAACAATATTTTTGGGTGGCATGCGTATCTGTGGTATGACAAGGTTAAAGCGCACAAAAGTTTTAAAAACCATATTGTCAGAAAAGCACTATTAAATGTCTGGGTTAGATATAAAGATTTGCTGGAAAATAAAACTCCAAGGTGGCTGTCGCCAATGGAAGCTAAGGCAGTTAAAAAGTTAAATATGGAGTCGAAATGGCCAAGATATTGGGAAATTTTGGAAAAGGAAGGGGACAAATTGAGACTGCAGAGTTTTGAAAAATTAAAAGGGAAGGTGAGAGATTGGTTGCACTATCATCAAATAAATGAAGTGTTTAAATTGGACAGTAAAATTGGCTTCCAGGTGGAAAAATCAAAATTAGAGACTGAACTGTTAGAATCCAGTACTAAGAATTTGTCAAAAATGTATAACTTGCTGCTGAAATGGAATACACAAGATGAAACGGTTAAATCAACTATGATTAAATGGGCTCAGGACATTGGTCATAATATTTTGTTCGCTGACTGGGAAAAGTTGTGGACCACCGGGATGAAATTCACGGCATGTAATGCCTTAAGAGAAAATATAATGAAAATGATTTATAGGTGGTACATAACCCCAGTCAAGCTTGCAAAGATCTACCACTTGCCTGACAATAAATGTTGGAAATGTAAGGAAAAGGAAGGTACATTTTTTCACCTCTGGTGGACGTGCCCGAAGATTAAGGCATTCTGGGAAATGATTTACAATGAACTGAAAAAGGTATTTAAATATACCTTCCCTAAGAAACCAGAGGCCTTTCTCTTGGGTATTGTCGGCCAAGGGGTGCTAAAGAAGGACATAACCTTTTTTATGTATGCTACAACAGCAGCAAGAATACTCATTGCAAAGTACTGGAAGACACAAGATCTACCCACTCTGGAAGAATGGCAGATGAAGGTGATTGACTATATGAGCCTGGCAGAGATGACGAGCAGAATCCGAAACCAGGGAAGAGAAGCGGCGGAAGAAGAATGGAAAAAGTTCAAGGACTATTTAAAGAAATATTATAAAATTAATGACAGTTAGAATGATGTTGGACTAAAGTAAATGGTTACTATTAGTAATGGTTAAGACAAGGAGAGTAAGGATGATTAACTTAAATTTATAGTAAAATAAGGGAAGATTTGCTGAACAATTGATTAGAATTTGGAATACAGAAACGGGAGGCATGAGGAAGTCGAAGAAGAAAGGTTTAAGAAATTAGGACATGAAATGGTACTTGTTTCTTGTTTTGTTTTTGTCTTCTGTTTGTTGATGTATGTTTTGTTTGTATGAATATAAAAATTGTTTAATAAAAATATTATAAAAATATATATATATATATACATGTGGAATCTATCCCATAAGCAGATAGTTCCTTTGTCCTCTTTTGAGAATCTCAGCGTAAGGAGATGCTGCTTCTTCAAGGAATGGAGTCAGAGAGAGAGATGACTGCCTGCCCTGTACTATTTTATTACCTGCACAGGTAAGGTCACGCCCACCTCTGGTCACATGTAGAGAAAGTTTGTCCCAGCCCAGGAGGAAAAAAGAAGTTTATCTACTGGCTGGACAAACATCCTTCTCTAGGAACGTTGTATTTGACTTCTCTGTGTTTCACGTCCCATATATGGTAGCAGAGGATTCTGTTAGGTAAAATTGTACGCACAGTAAGTGTGTTAGCATAAATGCACCCTAAAATGCAGGTGAATTATGGTAAGGACTTTCAATTTAAAAAATAAATAAATCTGCAAGCTGATGCATAAATGTGGAGAAATGAACTGAAGGGTGCGGAAATGAGAAGTGAAGACTGTCTGAAATTGACAAATTCATCCATCCCTAGTCGGTGGTGATGGGACTTGGGGCCATTCAGAAATTGTTGGACTACGGACTTCCAGGTTGGCGCCATCGTCTAATGGCGGATTCCCTCTGAGCTCCGGAGGGAATCGGCTCAACAGGGGTCGGGTTCTGCCGCGGCGACGACGCGGCGACCCTCAGAAACCACAGGTGCTGAAGCCTGTGGACCTGGTGACTCGGCGGGCACCATTTGTGCCCCCCCGACCCGCAAAGGAGCCTTTTTAAAGGCTCTGGAACGGGGGACGGAGAGCGGCGTGGTGCTGTGAGTCGACTGCTTCCCCTGCTGAGTGAAGCCGCATGCCATGGATGGAGAGCGCTAACTTCTTCCTCTGAACATTTGGATTAAAAATAACAACCCGTGAGTAATACGGTAATTGGACTTAAAAGGGAAATTTTCTTTGGGAATTAGGCACGATCGGGTAAGGTGCTAAGAGGAAGTTCGCCTACCCGCCTTGTAAACATCGTAAAGCAAGGATTTTATTACTAAGGTTGTGAGAATACCTTTCTTCTTTGTGGAGAAAAGCAATTAACTTTACGCTGGGGCAATTTAAGTGATTGTGCTGGAGGATAAGAGCTAACATTGAGAACGGAATTCACCCCTCCCCCAAGACCCGGGAGCGATCGGTGAGAGAGCCTGCGGAAGAGGCATAAAGACTTTGACAGCTGTCAAACTAGCTGTCAAAGTTGGAAAAAAAGGGAAACTTTGTTTTTGCTGACTTTGCTGGTTATATTCGCTACAATTTGCTAACAAATTGTTAAAATAAAGAAGAAAAGGCTAACTTGGCTTTTGGGTGGGAATTGGAAGACATTAAGAAACTAGAATCCCTCTAGAGGGGGTTCAGGACATTACAAAAATGGCTGTAAGTGGAAAAATACTGGCTGAACTGGAGAAGACCTTCTCTCTCCTGGGAAAACTGCAGGAACAGACGGATGTTTTGACTATAAACGTCACAATACTGAAGGGAACAGTAAAGAAAGTTGCTGAGCCTGGAAGGGACACGATTCAAGTTCTTGCAGATGAACAGGGAAGCGCTGTTGTTGATCTAAAAATCCTTACAGCCAAACAAGAAAAGAAATTTGAGAAATCTGAGAATGTGATTAAAGAGGAACATGATGATCTGAAGGAAAAAGAAGGAGGAGCTATGATGTCACAGATGATTAAGGAGAGCCAGAGGCCTGTTAAGATGGATACAAAGGAAAATAAGAACAGGATGATGAAAATTTGGTTTGAATTGAAGAATGGAAAATGGAGAGATCTCCTTATATGGAGATCTGAAGACATATGGAATACAAACTTGGCTAATGTGGAAATTGGAGCCTTTGGGACATTTGGACCTATGAGAAGTAAGAAACAAGATCTTGGCTCCATTGTTAAATATGGAGGTCTGGCTGGAAGAAATATGGACCTTATTGGAACAGAGCTTCTTCGAGATTCGGAATTTAAAATAAAGGACTATCAAAAAAACCGGCAGAGAGGAACTGAGAGAAAGTTGAGGGCCTCAGACGTGAGGTCGCCAGGCTGACTGCAGATGGACTGATGGACTTTGGTTGGGGTTCGAATCCGGGAAAGGGGGTGGTGAGGCTTTGGGAATCCAAAGGGTGTATAAATATATTTTGTTTTAATTAAGTTGGTTTTGCCACTAACATAAAAATGGGGATTTCGGGGAAGGGAATTGGGGCCGACCTTAGAAAAAGATTGTTAAGAATAAGTGTTGACGTATAAAGATTGAGGTTTTTAAGTTAAAATGGGTTAATTAAATTGATGGGGCGAATTTAGGAAAAGTTTTTTAAGAATAAGTATTGATATATAAAGATTGAGGTTTATAAGTTAAAATTGGTTAATTAAAATGAATTAGAGAAAATAAGGTAAAGTGTGGGGACAAGAATTTGCTGAACTAAAAATTGGAATTGGAATACAAGAAGGGGAGGTGTGGGGAAGTCAAGGAAATTGGTTATGGAAAGTAAGCAATGTAAACTTTTTTAATTGTTCCTTTTTCTTTTTTCTCTCTTTTCTCTTTTTTGTCTTTCTTTTTATTTTTTGAAAATTTCAATAAATATTTTTTTTTAAAAAAACAGAAATTGTTGGACTACATGCTGAAGAGGGTTGATGTAGTCCTCTAATTAACCTCTAGTTAAGGAGTTGTTGTGGGGAACATATAATCATCTAGTTAAAAGGTTCCGAAAGTGGGTTGAAGCACCCCTTGTGGGGCAGTGGGATTATCTGGGGGAGGGGTGCTAGGAGGCAAGGTGGTGACAGGGAGGATGCTGGAAGTATAAATAACTCTCAGACTTTGAAAAGCTGGTGTCACAAGATCAAGTACATCAATTTTGTTGATTGAATAAATGTACAATTAATTATTATTGTTTTGAATTTTATTGTATTATTGTTTACCTTAGAGGGTCATGCACCTGCTATTCTGAATATTGCTTAATTTGGGTAGGGTAGGAGACACGGGGGATGAGCTTATGCAACCAAGGGGAAGGTGGCCTGAAAATGTTTAGGAACCACTGAGCTAGATGAACATTGTTCCACAGTCAAATCAGGAACTGTATTCCATGTTTGCCTTCTCTCCTTCATTGCCTGATGCCATCTTCCTTTTGCACCCTCCCAAACGTGTCTTATTTTTAAATGACAAGTAATTTCTGTACTCACTACAGAAGCACAATGGTGAATTATCCACAATGCATTAGCACATTATCAGATGATTAAAGCTAATAACAATTTGACTTTACATAATCAACTTTGGGATATTTATGCACTTTGTGTTGAAAGTGACAGAGGCATAATACGTTGCTGTCAAAGATAATGATGTAACAAGCGCTCTGCGAGGCAGGCAATAAATACAACTTACGCTCAGTTCTCCTCCTGCCACCTCGCATGGGGTGCTGTAATGCTGTTAGAAGGGTTTTGCTTTCATAGGCTCTAGATTATGACTCCTTTTTAGAGTTGAAGGAGATGCTACAAGATCCCTAACACCAAGATTCCTTCAAAACAGTGTGCAGTTAAACCATGGCATTTGCTGCCACAAGAGGCAGTGACTGCCACCAATTTGGATGGCTTTAAAAGAGGATTAGACAAATTCAGGGAGGAGAAGCCTATCAATGGCTACTAACTCTGAGGACTGCTGGAGGCAGTATGCAGTCACGAAATTAAAAGATGCCTGCTTCTTGGGAGAAAAGCGATGACATATAGTTAAAGCTATGGTTTTCCCAGTAGTGATGTATGGAAGTGAGAGCTGGACCATAAAGAAGGCTGATTGCTGAAGAATTGATGCTTTTGAATTATGGTGCTGGAGGAGACTCTTGAGAGTCCCATGGACATCAAGAAGATCAAACCTATCCATTCTGAAGGAAATCAGCCCTGAGTGCTCACTGGAAGGACAGTTCGTGAAGCTGAGGCTCCAATACTTTGGCCACCTCATGAGAAGAGAAGACTCCCTGGAAAAGACCCTGATGTTGGGAAAGATGGAGGGCACAAGGAGAAGGAGACAACAGAGGACGAGATGGTTGGACAGTGTTCTCGAAGCTACCAGCATGAGTTTGACCAAGCTGCAGGAGGCAGTGGAAGACAGGAGTGCCTGGCGTGCTCTGGTCCATGGGGTCACGAAGAGTCAGACACGACTGAACGACGAAACAACAGCTTGAAACCACAGGAGGGGAGAGTGATGTCGAGCTCAGGCCTTGCTTGCACTCTTTTAGTAGGCAACTGGTTGACTGCTGTGAAAACAGGGTGCTGGCCTAGAGAGGCATTTGAGCCAATCCTGCATGGCTCTCCTTGTGGTTTAAAAAGGCAAATGTGGAGCCTGTGGAGAATCAGTAGGCAGGAAGGAGTGCCTATCCATGTGGCATCTGACAAAGTGAAAACAATTAGGTCTGCTGCAATTTTGGGGTGAATTTGATCATGTAGCAACAAACTCAATGATTTTGGGAGGTCTTATGCATCAAACCTGCTTCCCAAAAAAATTCAGACTTTTTTTTCCAATAAGGAGAGGGATTGGGAGATGTCAGAGATCAAGATCCTCTTCCCTGAGTGACAGCCTTTCCCTAGAAAGGAAGCCTTGAATCCCCCGTGGAAAAGAAGGCCATTAAACTCAACCAAGCCGGCTGTATAATGGAGCATTGCTTCCACAAATTGGGAGTGGTTCTCCTTAAGTTTAGCTTTATCATTATGAAAATGTATTTTTGTATATTTTAATAAAGCAGTATGGATAAGTGAGTAAGGATGGATTAAGACAGCAGGGATGGGGGCGAAATTCAATTTAGTTTGCATTTGAAGACAAATTTATTTAACTCAGGCAGGTAGTTGTGTTGGTCTGACACAGTCAAAATAATTTTTTTAAAAAATAAAAAATTGTCCAGTGACACCTTAGAGAACAACTAAGTTTGTTCTGGAACAAACTTAGTTGGTCTCTAAGGTGCTACTGGATAATTTTTAAATTTATTTAACTCACGCTTTCCAAAATAAGATGTGGACTGAAAGGGATCCTTTGAAATTTTCCCGTCTCTGAATTTTGCAATGCAGTTCTCTGGCCAAGTGATATGTACAAATATGCAAATAGGGTGAAGTGTTCATAAAAATGTATACATTCAAAAAAAAACATACAAAAAGGTGCTGTATTACAGAAAGTTTATTTGCAGAAACATAGCATGCAAATAGGTAAAATTGCATGGTATTGAATTATCATGAGGACTTTTTAAAGAGGAAAAAAATGCAAGTTGATGCAGAAATGTGGAGAACTGAATTCAAGATGGGGGGGGAATGAAATTGTTGGATGCACCCACCCCTTTAAAAAAAGTCTATACAACTATAGCGTTTAATTCAATGCAGTGTGAAGTCAATTTTTTCCCCAACCTTCTGGAGCAGATTTAAAGATGGCCCTGAGAACACGTGGGGGACAAGAGGGGAGAAAGCAGAAGCGGAAGTCGTTCCACTCCTGCAATTATTTAGGTGAACACTGGCCAAAATTAATTAATACATTTCCCTCTTATTAGTCCCAATCACAGTATTAAAGCAGGCAGCCAGAATACTGACATCCATTTGTGTCTGTCACCTCGTAGCCACATCTCTTTAAACCTTTCTCATTTTGCCCCTGCCTGCCCAAAGGCCTTGTGGTTACTGTATCTCATTTAACAAGACCAGGCAGAGCTGCCACTTTCTCCAACACAGGCTCCAAGACAACACCATCTCTCAAATCATATCCTTGAAAATAGGACACACTCTTCAAAAACTCGCATCACTATTTAGTAGTTACAAAATGGCTTTCCTCTGGTTGTTTTTGGATACTTAGCCCCTCTGTTAAATGACTAAATATGAGCTGGCAAACATCTGGACCATCCATCATAGCTGAGTTGTCACATAACCTCTGCACAGAGAAGTCAAGATGAATGCTCATTAAAAAGTCAATGCCATCTAATCTCCTTGCTGACAAATCAATATGAATACTCAATAAACAGGTTGTCTAGGAAGCACCCTTAGGAAGCTGTCTGAGGGAAGAACTGTGTGGCGGAAACTGTCATGGTCCTCTTGGGTGGAATCTACACACATGTTAAAAACGTTGTGAAAATGATTTTTAAAAAATCGTTTCGAAAAATGCATTGAATTTGCTATAACTCACCTTTGCCATCTAGCACTACAACTGTATATTGCACTTTACAACACATTCAAAACATTTTATTTGCAGCTGTATAGCTGAGTCCCTGGTCTGGACATTGTCACCTGCTCTGCAGCTGGATCTTTCTTGGGGTGAGGAGAGTGTTTCAGGAGAGGGGTTGCTCTTTATCAGTGGTAAGAATGCAAGAACCTATGTGATTATTATAAGAGACGCAACTGAAAGTTACCATAATTCTGCTTCTTTTTAGAGTGAACATGATGGTGTAGCTTTCTAGGGTGGGGATAATAATGGAGATTGTTGGAATATTGGGACAGCATCAAAGCAAGGTGGAACCACATCAAAGAGGCAGTCTACAACACAGCTATGTCCTCCTTTCACAAAAGAGAGCAACAGATCTCCAACTGGTTTGAGGACGGCATAAAGGACATGGAGCCTGTTATCACCTCAAAGCATGTGGCTCTTACAGACTCCCAAGAAAAGATGCTTACTGCACTGAGAAAGGCAAGGAGCAATGCCCAGCAGATTGCCAGATGGATAATGTGCCAATAACTACAGGCTAAAGCTGTATCAGAACATGCAACTCACTGCTGACATCAGGAACACTCGCAAAATATACAAAGGCATGAAGAAATCATTTGGACCAACAGTCAAGAAAATTGCACCGCGGAGAACCTTGTTGTGAGAGATAATCACAGACCACAGGAAGCTGATGAAGTGATGGGCAGAGCACTATCAGCATTGTGATGTCCTTCAAGAACAAAGGTGACTTCCATGACTGTAACAACTACCAAGAACTCTCCCGGCTGCGTACTGTGAGGGAAGCCTTTGCCCATGTAGCTCTCAACAGATTACAGGCACTTGCTGACAGGATCTGTTGCGTGTCACAATGCAGCTTTAGAGCTCAGAGGTCAACAGTCGACATGATTTTCCCACTGTGTCAGCTGCAGGAGAAATGCCAGATGTTTAAGTCTGAATCAAATAAGTGTTGGAGATGTAATGAGACTGAGGGTACATTCTGTCATATGTGGTGGACCTGTAAAAGGGTAAAAGAGTATCGGGAAATAATTTATAATGAACTGAAAAAAATGTTTAAAAGTACTTTTCAAAAAACATAAACCGAGTCCTTTTCATTGGGGATAACGCAGGCAGAAATTCACAGGTGCCAAAAAAGGTTATTTATGTATGCCACTTCTGCAGCTCATGTTTTGATAGCCCCAAATTGGAAAATGAGTGAAATCCCACTAAAAAAGAATGGCAACTGAAACTGATGGAATATGCGCAGCTTGCGGACCTAACATATAGAATAAAAGAACAAGAAGAAGATACGTTTAAAGAAGAATGGAAAATGTTTATTGAATATATGGGAAATAACTGTGTACAGCTGAAAACACTGGCAGCATTAAGATAAATTCAACCATGTAAATAAGTTCTGATGGATGTTATAATGGAATACTGAATGGTTTAATTTATATAAAATATGCAGGGATTTATGTTGTGCAAAATGAACCATGGAAAGAGAGGAAGAGAAGTCATTGATATTTTACGGTTGTTTAAGTGAATGTTCTAAAATGTAAAACAGAAATTTAATAAAAATTATAATAAAAAAGAGAAATCCCTTGTAGATTGCCTTCATAGACCTGATAAAGGCCTTTGACCTCACCAGCCAAAAGGGATTATTCATGCTGCTCAACAAGATAGGATTCCCACCTCGGCGTCACAAGAAGATGATGGTGTCCTTCCATCAGGACATGTGTGGCACCATCCAATATGATGGCTCATCCTTGGATGTCTTCCCTATATAGAGCGGTGTTGGGAGTTATAGCCGAGCAACATATGTAGGGTCACAAACCCCACACCCCTGACCCAGTTAGACAAATAGTTCAGCCGGGTGTTGGACATCTTCCTATGTTCCAGTTACCTTCATCTGAGGACAGGCTGGTATCAAAAACCTGCCACAGAAATTTCATGACACCTTACCAGCAAGCATAGCATGCAAAGTTGTTGTGGTCAAGGAGAAAATTGTCTTCAGCGACAAATAGGAACATGTCTTAAAGGGGTATGGGGGCAGGATTCCTTCACTGAAATATGAGTTCCCTTGTCACTTGAGCAGAGAGAGAGAGAGAGAGAGAGAGAGAGAGAGAGAGAGAGAGAGAGACTGAATTATAATTATTGCCGAGTTGTTGGTTTTTTAACCTTCAAATTACTCCATTTTCCAAATGACTTTGTCTTGCAACAAGACTCAAGTCCTGACAATTTTATTGTATCAAAAGCCCATTCAAAGGTGATACGACTGCTGACACTTTAGAGCACTTGGAGTGCATAATGAATCCAGTGAGGATTTTGCCCTAATTCTGCAGCAAAGAGTTGAGAAACATCAGCCATCAGAGGTGCTGTGATGCTTTCAAATATCAGGTGTGGTCCATGTGGTGTGTGTTGTTTGTTCCTTTGCTGCTATTGCCCTTCTGAGCTACATAAAGCACCACAAGCTATCCCTCCACCAAACAAAAAATGGAGCAAGGAAACATAGTGTTAGGAATTTCCAATCGAGCAAACTGGAATTGGCCAGCTGCCATGAGATCAATGTGAAATGGTCCAGTCCGACCACATCCAAGGCAGGAATTTATTCCCATCATATTTGAGATGAGCAAAGCTTGCTGAAAATGGCAGATCCAAGTGATTTCACATCAGACCCTGCAATCTGCCAATCTCACATTGGGAGCACAGCCATAAAGCTTAATTATCTTGGCTGGGAGCATCTCTCCCCTTTTTAAGTTTGACAGGTAAATACGTTCCAGTATAACAAAGGATGGTTAAAATAGAAGGGATAAAAGCCTGAAAATGGAGCAGGGCATGGAGAGGCTCAAAAAGGAAATGACTCCTCTTGCAAGGTGTTTTGTTTTGTTTTTGTGACATGCTGTGCCCAGACCATTGGCAGCTGCCAGCAGACTTCCACTGAAGTTAGTGGAGAGATCCCAGTTGTCACATTCCACCACCCCCTCCTCCAAACTGGGGACTGCCTCTTTCTCTCCCTTTCCAAATGAAGGTGTATCTTTTATAAAAATGCAATCACTCTCTTCTCTTCTCAAATGCAGAGTGAATTGCTCGGTCTGGTATCTGTCAGACTGGCTTTCATCATCTTTTTTATTGGGATATATGGAAGGGTCCCATTGCAAGTAATTATATCCTATGAATCACCAAATTTATTCAAGAAAGGGAATAAATGTATAACTAAAGGGTCACAAAAAGAGCGTGGAAGCCTTCAGTTCTCCAGAACTCTTCATCGGGCTAGCTAGTAAACAAAACAGGGTGTGGGAAGAAAAGAAGCTGGCTGATGACAACACCAGGAAGTCTCAAATTATATTCATTTATTTGGTAAATGTGTATTCCTCAAAGTGGCTGACTGTGGGTACAGTAAAGGTCTGTTCAAGACTACTGAGGCAACCCAACTGCATTGGACAAGGCCCCCATCAGCCAGAATCTCTTCTGAACTGATCAATGGGGCTTCTCCTTATGTACAGAGCTAACAACTTCCTATAGTGATTGCAAAGTGTTGCAACCCGATTAGTAAGAAACCACAGGAAAATAGCTTTACAGGGAGGAAAACACAGGAAAAGTAGCATTGCTGAAGTCAGGAGCTCCAAGTTCCCATATCTGATTCTTTCATCTTCTCCCCCATCTTCATACCTGTTTTCTAAGAGAGATTTATGGATATAAGATCTGAACAGGTTTAGGCCTTTTACAGACCAGGGTAATTGCAGACCCCAGACATTCTGATTTCACAAGACACAAAAGAGGTCATCATCATTTCAACTTTTTATATATGTAAGTTATCTATTTATCATCTATCTGCCATAAATCATTTCATGAGGTGATTTGTAAATGAAACAACAGCAACATTTATTTTCATGCAACTTTCCCCTTCCCAAAAAAGTGTCCAAAGTGGCTCACAACATATTAAATGAATAACTATTCAGAACCGATTAGTTGTGAATTTTGCCTTGCAGGGGTCTAGAGTAGATGACCCTTAGGTGTATCTCCCAATTCTACAATTATTTAAGTGCATTGGGTAAAACACGATGCTAACCTAATTTAAACTAAACTGCATTGTATAAAATGTGCATCTCTAAACAAAATTTATACTTAGTAGATATATATCCCCTTTTCTGGCTAGAGCCCTGACAATTCAACGGGTGCATCTGATGTTCCTTTGCCTGCCTGCTGGCCGGCCTCCCTCTCTTCTCCCTTCCCACTGGGAAATTGCTAAAAGTTGGCCATTGAGCTTGTGTGGGCCAGATAATTCTCACAAAACTTAGACCCTTTAAAAGTCATTTATAAAACCTGCCCCCCATCCCAGGGTTCTAAGCAATGAATGAACAAATTCAAACAGTTTTGATCAAATTACCATTGTGTACAGATAATTCTAAGGACATGGGTGGCGCTGTGGCTTAAACCACAGAGCCTAGGTTTTGCCAATCAGAAGGTCGGCAGTTTGAATCCCCGCGACGGGGTGAGTTCCCGTTGCTTGGTCCCAGCTCCTGCCTACCTAGCAGTTTGAAAGCACATCAAAGTGCAAGTAGATAAATAGGTACCGCTCCAGCGGGAAAGTAAACGGCATTTCCATGTGCTGCTCTGGTTCTCCAGAAGTGGCTTAGTCATGCTGGCCACATGACCCAGAAGCTGTACGCCAGCTCCCTCGGCCAATAAAGCGGGATGAGCGCCGCAACCCCAGAGTTGGTCACAACTGGACCTAATGGTCAGGGGTCCCTTTACCTTTACCTTACAGATAATTCTGCAGAAGCTCTTCAGGGCAAAGAAACTTATTTTATGCAAACCATTTTACAGGAATGGGAGCATCCTCCCCCCTCCCCATAGCCATCACTTTGAGCACCAAATCATTTTCTTTGGATTATACAAATTTAGCATTAAAAAAATTATACATCGGGGGGGGGAGAGACTAACGGTAGGGTTCTGAATAATAAAAAGAGCCAGTAAAGATTAGAGCTAAGCACATTAGATGGATATGCATTTAATCTGATTGCAATCAATAGTTATTACTCCTGTTTCTGATGGCGCAGTAAACACTGGGCTTCCCCCTTCCTGCAAAGTTACCTTTTTAATTGACTCCGTGCCTCTTCGCTTTTGACCACTTACTTTGCAGAGTTTATTGATGGTATTTTATTAAACAGCAACCTAAAGGAAAAGGGGAATGGGAATTAAATGCACTTTGGGTTCATGATCGGCTGCCATTGGCCAAGAATAATATAGATGGACTGTCTGCCTTATAAATATGCTTCTCTCTGTAAGCAAATGCTGTCTTGTTTACCCAGCCATCTGATGGATAGTTTTATAGTGTGTTTTAGTTATTGTTTGTTATGATATCTGGTCGGAAGCTGCTGCTGCTGCATTTGATTTGCTTTTATAGGCACTTTGAGACCTGTGTTTTAACTGTGGTTGTTGGGTTGGTACAGTCGCTCTGGTTTTTGGTTTTTTGTTTTGCTATTGCTGTTTTTCAGCTTTCATGGAAACCATGAATACCACCCTAAGGCACAAAGGCAGCATCATAATATTACAAATAAATATATCACCCTCTTCAGTGAGGATGGGGGAGAATTTCAATTCGGTTCGCAATTCAAGACAAACCTGGAATTTGCCCTTTCTGAAAGAGGATGCAGACCTAAACATACAGTAGCCGTCCTACAAAATCGTCACTTGCCAGCACGCCATTAAAGACTCAAGAAACCATAACTGGGGTGAAAGGTTGTTCAAATATAATAACATAGATGAAAACAACCAAATAAATATAATTAGCCAAGTCAAAATACAGTCCAGGTAGGGAAGTTCCCTAAGGCAGGAGGGACTGGATATGTTTACCTGCTTCACCTATGGCCCTGCAACAAAGGATTAAAGGTAAAGGTAAAGGGACCCCTGACCATTAGGTCCAGTCGTGGCCAACTCTGGCGTTGCGGCGCTCATCTCGCTTTATTGGCCGAGGGAGCTGGCGTACAGCTTCCAGGTCATGTGGCCAGCATGACGAAGCTGCTTCTGGCGAACCAGAGCAGCGCACGGAAACGCCGTTTACCTTCACGCCGGAGCGGTACCTATTTATCTACTTGCACTTTGATGTGCTTTTGAACTGCTAGGTTGGCAGGAGCAGCAACCGAGCAATGGGAGCTCACCCCGTTGCGGGGATTCCAACCGCCGATCTTCTGATCAGCAAGTCCTAGGCTCTGTGGTTTAACCCACAGCGCCACCCGCGTCCCTTCAATCCAAGAAAGGATTGGAAGGAATTCATTCTCCTTTTAATGGGTGTAGTCTGGCTACTTTATTATGGCAAATGAGGCACTGCTCCCCCAACCTCAAGCTTCCCTGCCACGAACTCTGGCTCCAGCTTGCATTTCTGGTCTCCTTGCATTTCACCCTATCAGTCCCAGCGGCCATGAGCCAGCACTGTATTCAGAACTCCAGCCAGATTCCTGGCTGTATTTTCAGAGACGGGAAAATTGAGGCTCCGCAAAGCCCTGCTGAGAAAATGTCACAGGATTAGTGCTTTGCTGCAACTAGTACTATGCTGTAAATGTCTCCTACTCCCACTCCCCTGCCTCCTGCAATTCCTGACAGAAGCAAATTGGACAGGATCAGGCATCAGGCAGGTTCAGGTCAGGGCTATTGTCTGCATCAGCGGAACAACGCTACGTGCGTCAGAAATTGGACCCAGAATATTGCCATGTCTTTCTAAGTTCCTTCCTGTTTACAGCTGCTCTCTGGGGAGAAAGGAGAGCATTAGCAGCAAAGGTTGGTCATGGGCATCTCCCCAAAATGTAATTCCAAATTGCCTTTGAACAGACATGCCTGTGGCATTGATGTGAAGTACCCTTCAGTGTGACTGTTCACCCTTCCCATAGCCCCTAGAGCCCATTTATTTCACACATCAATTACGCACTTGACATTTTTACACTGCGTCTCTCATTTTAATGGGGTTTAGGAGCTGCATTGTGATCAGGAGGGGAAACATTTCCTTCAGGAAAGGAGACGACAATCCCTTGCATAAAGAACAGAGCCATAAATTACAAAGCCTTGCAAAAGGGGGGGAAATAATAATAAACTTCCGTAGCATTTTGGAGTGACATGAAAGCTCATCTATTACTGCTGGATGATGTCACGGTTGCATCAGTGAATGTTGTTGGCTTGGCGACATACCCTTCAAAATAAACCTCCCCTCTTGGCTAAAAGCCTTCATCACCCTTTCAAGGACAGTGCCAGCGGACCCTGAGAGCTATCAGGGATGACTGCAAATGTTGCTGTATCCGAAAGGCTGTGTGTTTAAGCATGTAGCCATTCAACGCTAGCCTTGTGTTTCCAGGATCAAGGATACACACTGCATAACAATTGCCATTGCCAGATTCAACCAAGGTCTATCTAGACCTGAATTTTATTTCCAAGCGTGGCCAGCCAGATAGTTCTGGAAGCTCACAAGCCCAGGTTTCAAATCATGACAAATCTGCTGTTTCTATTCATTTCCAGAGGGGTCTTTGTGTTAGACTATTGAAGCAAAGGTGACCTCTCTTTCTGATTATTTATTATTGAATGTGTTTATGTGCTGATTTTCAACACAAGTGACCATGAAGATGTTTACACACACAAATAAAATAAACTGTATCATTCCAAATTGCAAAGCACAATTAGGTAAAAGGTAAAGGTAAAAGACCCCTGGACGGTTAAGTCCAGTCAAAGGCAACTATGGGGTTACGGTGCTCATCTTGCATTCAGGCTGAGGGAGCTGGCGTTTGTCCACAGACAGTTTTTCCGGGTCATGTGGCCAGCATGACTAAACCACTTCTGGCACAATGGGACATCAGGACAGAAACCAGAGCGCATGGAAACACCATTTACCTTCCCGCCGCAGTGGTACCTATTTCTCTACTTGCACTGGTTTGCTTTCAAACTGCTAGGTTGGCAGAAGCTGGGACAGAGCAATGGGAGCTCACTCAGTCGTGGGGATTCGAACCACGGACCAAGAGGCTTAGTGGTTTAGACCACAGCAAAAATATCATCAATATCAATTATATAGGAAGAAGAGGAGGAGTTTGGACTTGATATCCTGCCTTTCACTCCCCTTAAGGAGTCTCAAAGCGGCTAACAATCTCCTTTCCCTTCCTCCCCCACAACAAACACTCTGTGAGGTGAGTGAGGCTGAGAGACTTCAGAGACGTGTGACTAGCCCAAGGTCACCCAACAGCTGCATGTGGAGGAGCAGAGACACAAACCCAGTTCACCAGATTATGAGTGCATCGCTCTTAACCACTACACCACGCTGGCTCTGTTATTATAGCTATCCCAAAATCCCTGTAATCAATACAACAAAACAGACTCGAGGTTCAAATGGATGCTAACCATAGATGCAAAAAGCTAGAAAGAAAGAAATGCATTTCCATTGAAGAGGAACTCCCAAGAATAACATGGAAGGAGGAGGGGGCCCACAACCTGGGGACCCACAGCCATCCTAGACTCATTTGGTTCTTCCTCCTCTCCATTTCTGTTTTCAGGCTGCCAGGAGTGATACTCCATGATGTCCTCTCCTGTTTATGCTGCAGCTGCTCAGCCTTGATTGGGAACCCTATGGCCCTTGCCAGGCACCTGTTTCATATAGTACCTGTGAAAGTGGGACAAAAGAAGGGGGAAACAGCTTTGTTTGATGTCAATAGCCGTGGCTATGGCACCTCTATTAGCAGATCTCCTGGACAGAAAACAAAAACAAGAACAGTACAGTATAGCCTGTTTTGTTTTGTTTTTTCAGTGTGCCTGGCATCTTCCCTTAATACTAAATTAGCTAAATTAGCTAATTATAACAGTTATTAATTTAATTAGCTAAATTATAACAGTTATTAATTTAAGAATTTCAGGGGATCTGCCCCCCTCCATAAACTTATAACATTACAAAAGAGCATTCTTGCAATGCCTTAAAGATGGACAAATTACTTATGGCATAGGCTTCCATGCACTAGAATTTACTTAATCAGATGCATGTGGTACTATCTGAGTGTTGTTGTTGTTGTAAACAATGAGGTCAGGAGGACTGGTGAAAGCACATGCAGTGATAGTGACATTAACGGTGATCAGCAACATACACATAAATAGTTGTTGATTATAATGCAGACACTCTGGCATAGGAAAACCAATTAACACATGTAGTGTGATTTATAAAACAAACCCACAATTGATAGCCCTTAACCTCATTGTGAATTCCTTATGGAGCAGCTTTCCCACCCTGTTTCCTACATTTGCAATCAGTTTGATTCCATTTATGAAACCAGAGATTCAACTGAGCCATCATGGAAAACAGAGAAGCTACTTTGGAGGTTGAGCGATCCATTCCTCTTCCCGGAGAATGTTGGGAACTGTAGCTCTGTGAGGGAGAGAGGAGTCTCCCAACCATTCTCAGCACCTTCAAGAAACCCAGTTCCCAGGATTCTTTGGGTGAAGCCATGACTGTTTAAAGTGGCATAATACTGCTTTAAACATTTGGTGTAGATGTGGCCTTAATATGTGCAACTGGACGGGGTGAGTAAGGCAGTTGGGCTGAGCTATATTTTGGGTTCCATGGTGAAATACACTCAGAGTCGAGAGTGGATTTCATGCTCTTTATTCAGCTCATAGTGGTGAGAAGGAATGGAAGTTCTCCCACAATATCTGCTTTATATACATTATTTACAGAGTGGGCTGCATGTGATTGGCTAATTCTGGGATTCTCCTATAGGCCAATCAGGTTGTGGATTCACTTCCACCTGGAGTTGGATTGGGTGGCTCCTGTGGACCAATCATACTGCTGCATTGTTCTAGGACCAATCAGACTGCTGCATTCTGAATCCTATTGTTCTAGGACCAATCAGACTGCTGCATTCTGAATCCTATTGTTCTAGAACCAATCAGACTGCTGCATTTTGGATCCTATTCAACTCAGTACATAACACACGGTATGGCTCAGCATGGAGGTCTTTGCAGCTTTCCATCTAGCAGCGTGATCTAAGAACTAGAAAAAATAGTATACAATTGGGTATTGCACTGTGGAAGCAGGGAGGAGGAGAGAGGAATAAGTGGGGCAGAGATCTCTACTACTTTGTGATAACATCAAGCCCTTAAGCTCTCAATTGCAAATAATCCCATAGCATTGTTACAAAAACTCACAGATCCTTCAGAACTCCCCAAAGGTAGTATGTATGTTTCACTTCCCTTGTGTTGCTACAGAAATTGACTTTTCCCCTACTGCACAATATCAGGTATGAGCAGAACTCCAGCTGCCATTTAAATTGAAGATATATGTGGGCAGACATTCACGAGTGTGTACTGCAAAGTGCTTTTTAAAATATCCACACATTTATAGCTGGAAATGGATCTGGAATACCTAACTCTGATTTGAGAGTGTTTCAGCTCACATCTCCTTTTCTTAAGGTCTCCTCCCCTTCCCAAGTTAAGAGGGGACGTGGAAAGAAAGCACCTGCCAATTTGGGTTCCTCCAGCTTCTAATTTTCCCCATCTTTCCCTTTACTTTAAAACAAAACAAAACAATCATGCATAGTCATAAGCATTGTAGTGTGACTTGCTCCCAATAAACACCTATTTCTATGCAGTTTTGACTAACACACACATTTTTGCAAGCAATTTCTCCTAAAATAATGCATTTGGGGGGGATGTTATTTTCATGAATATCTTCAGTTTTATGCAGTCTTTCCACTATTATGTGCATCTTTCCAAAAACTGGTTGGAGGCCTGCACTGGGGGGAAGAAAGCTCTCCAGGTGTTCCTGAACTGTAACTCCCATCAGTCCCAACAAATATGGGCAACGTCCAGAGATTTTGGGAGCTGTAGTTCTGCAACACCTAGAGGGCCAAGGGTTCCCCCACCTGTGTAAAAGGTTCCTTCATGAACCATGGGCTTAAGCAGCAGAGTAGGCAAACTGCTGAAGCATATATAAGAGGGGGAGCATTAATCACTGAGCACCATTTTCATTCCAAATGCCTCCTGTTGGACAGTGGTATTATTCAGAGCTTGTGAGTTATGAAATGACCCATTTATCTTCAGCATGCCCATTTGGCTCTCTCTTTTAATGAACTTGGTTATGCTCAAAGTGTCAGATTTCAGGACGCACAAAATGAGTCTGGACAGGAGTCACTGTAGGAGGTCCTGAGCTCATTGCCTGAATCTGGGAAGCAAAAGAAGGGTGCGTGAGTGAATTACAATGCAGAAATTCCCTACTTCTGCCTACATGGGTTAGTAGGTAGCATCACTCAGGATCTCCAGAAGTGCCAATGGAACAGGTGGAACATTGGCTAATTAATTGTCTTTCCAAATTGCCCCTGCAGAAGGGGAAGGCATCTGCGACAGTGCTGCAGATGGGGACATAATGGATCAGCGGGAAATTCCCTGCCTGACCGAGGGCCAGAACAGAGAAAATAACCCAAATATGTGTTTGGATCTCCTACGAATGTTAAGAGCTGGATGACACCCATGGTTCATCTAATCCAGCTTCCTATTCCCCACAGGGGCCAGGCTAATTCTCTTGGGAAGCCTACATGCAAGATGCGAGGGCGACAGCATTCACCCATTGTCCATGTCATGGCACCTGAACCTAGCAGTGATCCCACCAGGTGGGGAACTGGGTCAGGTCTGGGGCTCAAATCTGACTGCTGTAGACAGAAAGACCATTGCAACAGAGACTATTGGGCAGGAGCCCCCAGACAAACATCCAGGCCACCAGACCTATGGGACCAGAGCCTGGGTCCTCATAAACACTTTCCCTTGAGGAGCTAGATAACTTCCATTGCATATCACCTGTCTGGTGACACAGGGAAGGGAGGTTATGGAATGGGGTGCATGTCACCAGGCCAGAAGGTTGGCTCTTTAAGGCTCTGAAATTCTCTATAAGTGGGTAGAGCCTGGAGGAGGTAGTCTGGCAACAGAGGCTTAAAAGGCCTCACTCTGCTGCCAACAGCTCGCTGGAGTGAGTTGGTCACTCAGCTATCCATGATCCACCACAGAGCTGTAGAGCAGAACATGAGTATTTCCCTCTAACTGCTGGTATATTCCATTCCATACTGCCTCTAAAGGTGACCCAGAAACTACAACTAATCCAGAATGCGGCAGCTAGGCTGGTGACTGGGAGCGGCTGGCGAGACCATATAACACTGGTCCTGAAAGACCTGCATTGGCTCCCAGTATGTTTCCGAGCACAATTCAAAGTGTTGGTGCTGACCTTTAGAGCCTGAAACGGCCTCAGCCCAGTATACCTGAAGCAGCGTCTCCACCCCCATCGTTCAGCCCAGACACTGAGGTCCAGCGCCAAGGACCTTCTGGTGGTTCCCTCCCTGTGAGAAGTGTGGTTACAGGGAACCAGGCAGAAGGCCTTTTCGGTAGTGGTGTCCGCCCTGTGGACCCCCCCCCATCAGATGTCAAGGAAATAAACCACTATCTGACTTTTAGAAGACACCTGAAGGCAGCCCTGTTTAGGGAAGTTTTTAATGTTTAATGGTTTACTGTGCTTTTAATTCTGTTGGGAGCCACGCAGAGTGGCTGGGAAACCCAGCCAGATGGGTGGGGTATAAATAATAAATTACTATTACTGAATCTGGATGTGGCAAATAGCAATCATTAGCCTAATCCTCTATGAAGTCTCCATTGAAAGTTACATATGCTTGTGGATATCACCACACTATGTGGCACCAAATTCCATAAACCATAAACTAATCTCCTGTGTTCATTCTGAACAGAGGAGGAGTGCAGAAGGCTTCTCTCTTTGAGCAAGTGAGCATGATAGTAGCCAATGTAGTTTCCTCCCCACCCCCATTCCACCCCCCACCCCCCAGATTGTGTCCCTCAATCTGTTCTTTTAGATGTAGTAGCCATTTTGTTCTTATTTGCATCTGGCCACCCTATAGAAAAGGGGAGGGGGGAGGAAATGAGGAGATGCATGCCTGGTGTTCTGAATTGTATCTCGGCTAACAGGGGGACAAGTGGAAGTTCCACAACTTAGGGGCAAGCACAGAGAAGGCCCTTTAAGCTTTGAGGATGGAGAAACTATCAAGAGGGATGCTGAGATGGTCTGTAGGAAAGGAGGGGCCTTTCAAATATTTCAAATATTTTAAATGTCTTTTAATATCTTCATTTCTTCTTCAATATCTCTCATGATGGGAAGGGTTTATGGTCCTAGTCAGGGTGATGAAAGTGGCCTCACTGCTCCCTCTCAAATGGCTGATCTGGGAGGGGAAGAGCGAAATAGCAGTAGGTCCCACAGGCCAATTGATGGGGTGGGGTTTGCTGTCTCACCTAATGATGTTTGAGACAGTTCTAAGAGGGAAGGTCACAACTGAGCCAATGGAAAAGGCTTCTGAGTAGACGTTGAAGCCTTAGATTAGCAGTACCCGGAGGTCCAGCGGTCCGCCAACCCCGTGGCCAGAGGGGAAAAACAATTCCAGAGACTTCTTGGTCAGAGAAAAGAGATTTATTGAGATCTGCGCAGAGGCAGCCAGTGGAGTCCTCTCCAAAGACTGGCTACGCCCAATTTCACATTTGCAAACTTTCTTATACCTTGAAAACACCCTTCCCTCCCCCAAGCTTCCCCAAAACCTTCTCCAATCAGCTGGCAAGTTTTAGCTTACTCCCTAATATGGCATATGGCTAGCTAAGCCCCCTCCCTCCCTTGTTTGTGTGCTCCTTGTCTCTTGCGTTTCTGCAGCTCCCTGCTAGCCGGCAGAAAGAGGAAGTAGCTCCCAGCTTGCAATTGCGGTTTTTTGCTAGCTGCTTAACCACAACTGCAGAAGTTAGCTTAGGTGCAGATAGTATTGAGATTAACCCTTTCAACGTATGTAGATTTTTGCTGCTGATCAACCAAACACTGCAGCCCTATCAAAGCTTCTGAAGTCCTACCATGATGTGCTAGGACAGATTGAAAACTCTGCAGTGCACCACAGTGGCTTTAAACAATGCATTGCTCCTGCCTGACCATTGCATCCAACAACCCAATACCCCTGTGGGCCTGCTGTGACCACCTGAAGGTCACAACTCTTGTTATCTTTGGCTTTTAATGCACAGCTTTCAGGCCTCTCTGCTCCCTGCTGGTCCAAAACAGACATAAGCAACCATGACGACAACAATGAGAATAATGAGAAGGAGTGTGTGTGAGAGAGAAAGTGTGCACAGATGATAGTTCAACTTTCTCCCTAGCTCTAATGAGGAGAGACTTCAACAGAACGAGTTCACACAGGCAATTTGCTCAGCGCCATCTATATCACAGTTCCCACTAGGAAACCCAGAAAAGAGGTCAACTAGATCATAAACAGAGTCAGTCTATTAAGATGCACTATTAATATGCACACACCGGGGTCTGGCTCTCCAGGCATGCCTTTAAAGAGGAGGTGTGAAGCATAATGAGAAGTATTTCTGGAAATGAATCTAATTAACTGTGAGATTTTCTTATAGATATATATCCTCTATCCTTAGAAGTGCTTAGCTGTGCCTTTCCCCCTTTTAATTTCAGCAGGAAATGCCTGGTTCAGAGTGCCTTTCCAAGTTCACAAGAGAGCCTTCATAGGTTGAAATCAAGAAAGAAAGAAAGAAAGAAAGAAAGAAAGAAAGAAAGAAAGAATTATTCAAGGTATTTACAACTAATGGGTTGGGGGAGGCAGTACAAGGTGAGACATATGTTTGATAGAAAGAAGTAAACCAAATATGATTGAGGGCAGATACGGGGATGCAAAAAAGGTGTGTGTGTGTTTGTGTATATATATATATATATGTGTGTGTGTGTGTGTGTGTGTGTGTGTGTCACTTGTAGGAACATTTGAGGGACGCAGGTGGCGCTGTAGGTTAAACCACAGAGCCTAGGACTTGCCAATCAGAAGGTCAGCAGTTCAAATCCCCACGACGGGGTGAGCTCCCGTTGCTCAGTCCCTGCTCCTGCCAACCTAGCAGTTCGAAAGCACGCAAAAAGTGCAAGTAGATAAATAGGTACCACTCCGGCGGGAAGGTAAACGGTATTTCTGTGTGCTGCTCTGGTTTGCCAGAAGAGGCTTAGTCATGCTGGCCACATGACCCGGAAGTTGTACGCTGGTTCCCTCGGCCAATAAAGGGAGATTAGCGCCACAACCCCAGAGTCATCTGCAACTGGACCTAATGGTCAGGGGTCCCTTTATCTTTATATATATATGTATGTATTACAACACAAGGTTACAGAAGTGGCTTACCAGGTGGGGTGGAGGCAAAACGCTAGCTTCCTTGCAGGTGAGTCATTGTTGCTTGCAGGTAGAGGGAAAGGCAAGGCAGTAGGGAAGCTGGCATACCAGGAAGAGCACCATATAGGCTGTGCTTCCACATTAGCACTGTGTCAATCTCACTGCTGCCTTGCCCGTCCCCACAGGAAGCAACTGGAGCCCACCTGCCAAGAGGCTAGAGCAGCACCTCTGTCTTGCCTGGTGAGTCACTTCTGCACATGTAGAACTCTGAATTATTATTTGTATTTTAGCAAACCTATACCTGCAGAGAGTGTAACCACCTGCTTTATATAAATGGAACAGAACTGGGGGGGGGGGTATGTGCTCTACAGACAAAGCAGGGGGGGGGGAGAATGGAGATCTGTCCATCCTTGTTGACGAACTACTCCTTCATCAGCAGTGGATGACCTACAAAATCATTTCAATTTTCTGCCTGTGACTTTATACAACGTGAGATGGCATTACTCAAGGAAAGTCAGACTTCATTATGATCACTGCAGAGACACATACGAACTTTCCCCCCCAGTGAATTTTCTTCTCATTCTGTTCAGAAACACAAATTGCAGACGACAAGATATATGAATATTTGAATCTTTACACACACACACACACACACACACACCACACTTCTGACCCTTGGGGGGGGGAAGAAAAAACCTAATGTGTTCTCTTTTTCTGCACTTGATCTGTACACAGACCATAAATCCAGCAGGCAATGCTTTTCCCTGAGTCAACGCCACACAAACATTTATGATATCTTCCCAATGGGTTGGGTGCTTTTGTTTACAGGGGAAGGGAATGGGCAAAGTAATGGAGAGAATGGTGTGCTGCAAACACACTGGCAGAGCCAATCCACTCCCCCTGCCAGTGTGTTTGCACAGCGCTGACTTCCCCGCTGGTTTGCCCCTCCACCCTTCCCTCTCAGCAAACACCAGTGACCAATCTTCTGAGAAGCAAGCAAAGAGCACCTCTGTGGGCTCTTTAATTGTGCCCTTAAATTTCATTTTAGAAAACCCCAAGAAGAGCACTGCTGTATCAGTCCACTGGATGATCTTACCCAGCATCCCCTTCTCACGGTGGTCAATCAGATGCCCACAAGCAGGATTCGAGCACAAGAGCCCTCTCTCATCCTGTGGCTTCCAGCAACTGGTATTCAGAAGCATAACTGCCTCTGACCGTGGAGGCAGAGAATTGCCCTCAGGGCTAGAAGCCACTGATGGTTTTCTCCCCCATGAATTTGTCTAATTCTTTTAAAAAGCCACCCCAGTCATTGGTTCCTGTGGAAGCATGTTCCGCAGTTTAACTATACAGAGTTCGAAGAAGTGCTTCCTCTTGTCTGTTCCGAACTTTTCCTATCTACTTTCTCCATCCTATGTATAATTTTGTGAACTTCTGTTATGCCATGCTTGAAGCCGGCTCTGACCACACCCTTTGCTGCTGGGCCATTGTTATCTTGAATATAATAAGGGTTTTGATCAGGGCTGGTGTAAGTGGTTTTTATTTTATTTTATTTTTAAAATTTATTATTTAAAACCCCTCCCATCTGGCTGGGCTTCCCCAGCCACTCTGGGCAGCTTCCAACCAAATATTAAAATACAATAATGCATCAAACATTAAAAGCTTCCCTAAACAGGGCTGCCTTCAGATGTCTTCTAAAAGTCTGGTAGTTATTGTTCTCTTTGACATCTGGTGGGAGGGTGTTCCACAGGGTGGGCACCACTACCAAGAAGGCCCTCTGCCTGGTTCCCTGTAACTTGGCTTCTCGCAGCAAGGGAACCCCCAGAACACCCTCAGCGCTGGACCTCAGTGTCCAGGCAGAACGATGGGGGTGGAGACGCTCCTTCAGATATACTGGACCGAGGCCATTTAGGGCTTTAAAGGTCAGCACCAACAGTTTGAATGGTGCTTAGAAACATACTGGGAGCCAGTGTAGGTCTTTCAAGACTGGTGTTATGTGGTTTCGGCGGCCACTCCCAGTCACCAGTTGGCTTCCACTTTGGCAGGAAACCCTGAAGGCTTCTACAACAGCCCTCTGGCCCTGCTGCTCTTCATAACAAGAGTCCAATGGTTTATTAAGTCTAGCAAGATGTTTCTCACAGTGGCAAACTAGATACTTACAGGAAGCCCCACAACTGAGGCATAAACTCAATAGCCACTGGACTTAATAGTCCTTGTGGTAAACGGGAGCCCAGCCACTTGCCCTTCCCTCACCTGTCTTTGCTCTCCGGCCAGAGCAGGTTTCTGGAGCAAGGCTGGCAGACCCGTTTACTTTTCCAGAAACAGGATAAAACAGAACTGGTAAAGGCTGCCACCACTCCCTCGTCCCAGGGTTACCTGAAGCCACAGCTCAAGGGAGACAGCTGTGCTCCTTTGTTACCGGTTAACCCCAAACTACAAGTTGCTTCCACAAACATGCAGGCAGAAATCCTTTGGTAAAGCGCAACCAAGGAGTCTAGGCGTTGGAATTAGCTATTCCCTTGGATAGGCACACACAGGACAAGAGAAAGTTTCTTTCTTGAAATTTATTTTAAAATCATAAAGAACATGCTAAAAAGCAGGCACATCTTTTGGTAAATTACAAGTAAAGAGAAAATAAGAACTTTGTAAATTATAGCTGACTACATACTCACTTCTATACTCTAAGGTAAAGATAGAATAGTTCAGAGTCCTTCAGAGATCCGCATTCAGAGGTCTTAGAAAATCTTCATCACAAAGAACAAAAGAACGGCTGCTATGGTGGACATCAGCAGCCGGGCGATTTTGCGGATTGCAGAGCAAACCCTTCTCCAGATCTTTTATCCATAATTTGCATGTGGAATCAGAAACCCCAGGCCCAATCAGAACCCTTGATTACATTTGAATTCTCCAATGACCAGCCTGTGGGCTAATAATTCTAACTTGTGGCAGCTGGGCCAATTAAGGCTCCAGAGCCTAGATTAAGGTGTTTCCTCCCTTTCCATGGAGACTGGTGGAGCTTAGGCAGATGTACATTCCCAAGCAATCAAGGATAGATAACATTACAGAGGGTATGTGCATAACTTTGAACCCAGGTGTTAAACCTTCAATTTAGCCAGAGAATTTCTTTCCCATAGTAATCCTCTCACGCCCTTGGAGCCAACGAGCCTCCAGGTTAAAGCAACAAGACCTGTTCCCCTAATTCTTGCTGGTTTCCCACAAGGCCCCACTCTCCGCTTGACCAAAGTACTAACTTTACTACAATCCTGTTGTTTTCCAGCACATAGCCATCAGTGGTGATGGGCGCTTACTGAGATTGGCAGGACAGAAGGCAGGGAGACCCAACTGTAGGCAGAGCCAGAGTCAATGACAGAAGGAGCCATTGTAAAGTAAGAAGGCAGGCAAGTAGGAGGCTCCTTAAGGGTAAATTGAGGTCAATGGGGTGCTGTCCCATTCACCCTAGTGGTCTAGCTTCACATCCATTCTTCTCACAACAGCCATTGATAGTCTTATCTTCAATGAGTTCCAACCCAGGAGGATGAAGCAAGTGTGTTTTCTGCTGTTGCACGGGATATTCCAAAGAAAAATTCCAAGAAAAAAATCTTACTTCCTGATTGTAAGAGCTGTTTGACATTGGAACAGACTACCTTGGAAGGTGGTCTGCTAGTTTGGTGCAGTGGTTGGCCAGTTGGACTGGGACCTGGTAGCCATCCCCCCTCAGCCATGAAGTTCACTGGGTGACCTTGAGCCGATCACTGCCTCTCAGACCTAATCTACCTCACAGGGTTGTTGTGAAGATAAACGGGAGGGAGGGGAGAACCATATACACCACCCTGAGCTCCTTGGATAGAAACATAAGAAAAAAAATCCACATACATAAAATTCCATTCATGCAATTGGCATCATATCTAATTTGTCCCTTGTACTTTTTGCTAGAGAGATGGTACTTCTGCGAAACCCCCTTCCACTATGCACCAAACACCATTGCTCTTTCAAAGGTGAGTAAATAATGAGAACTATATGCTCACCTTGAAACGATATCAGCACAGCTGCCACATTCAACTCCTCTTCATTTGCCTCATCTTATCACATGGGCTCCTCTCTGGTGGCATGGTTTTTACACATGCACCTAGGTGACAAATTGCGTCTTTCTTCAGAGGACAGAAAGTTAATTCTCAGTATGAGATGTAAGGGCACTTGATTTCTCTCTCTCTCCCTCCCTTTTGAAAAAAACAACAACAAAAAACTCACACCATAAAATAGAGCTTTTGTTGTTGCAAACAGATCCATCACCACGGGCTGAACTTTCCCTAATGGTTTTGGTGGCATTTCCAATATTTCTCCCGGGCAGGTGGAGCAGCTGCCACAATAATGTCTCCTTTCAATTGCACAAGGGGAATCAAATCTATCCTGCATATTGCCATTGAAGAACTTAATTTCCACCCCTTTCCTTTTTGTTGCAAACTTCCTGTCCTCTGCAGGAAATATAATGGGCTTTTAGGGCTTAAATGCTAAGCCTTAGTTACAGGTGGGTGAATCTGTCAATTTCAGTTTCTCCCTGTTTCTCATTTTTCCATGGTTCACTTCTCCATATCAGTTTGCAATGTATTTTTTAAAAAAAGTTCTCATGATCATTTGTCAGCATTTTCATGTGAATTTCTCCTAACAGGTACTTTTTTGCATGCAATTTTGCCTAACCTATACATTTTTGCAATTCAGTTATCTTAAATATAATACATTTTTTTAAAAAAATATTTTGCAATGCACAGCACTGCAGCTCCAATGCAATTCTTTTAGACATCTAGACGAAGGGCTTTAACTCAGCAGGAGAGTATCTGAGTTGCATGCAGAAGGTCCCAGACTCAATCCAATCTCAACTTCTAGGTAGGGCTGGGAAAAGCTCCTGCCTAAAACCTCACAAAGCACTGCCAGTAAGTGTAGACAATTTGGCTGTCAGTGCAGATATCTGAGCACACATTAATGCCGAGAGAACCTCACTCCTTTCTGCGGTCATGTTGCAGCATCCTGCATTAATTGCACTAGCTGGACTAAGCGCAAGGGAAGCTTCACACAGAGTGCATTATAGTAATCCAGTCTTGAAGTCAGCTGTGCCTGAACTACTGCATTCAATCTAGCCCAACTCAAAAGGGGTCACAGCTGTTGTACCAACAGAGTCTGGTGAATGGTGCTCCAAGGTGGATCATTTAGCTGTCACGTCTAATACCTATTGATTGACCTGTCCTCCTCAATAAATCTGTCTAATTCCCATTTAAAGCTAAGTTATTAGCCATCACCACTTTGCAGGGTAAGTGAATTCCATATGTCAATGATGCATTGTTTAAGGAAGCATTTCCCCTCCTAGTCTTCAACTAAACTGGAAAAAAGAGATGAAGGATGATTGAGATATCTTTCTTCTCATTGGAGAACAATGGCATGAGACCAATAGCTGGTTAAGGGGGGGGAATCTCCCATCTTTTCGCCAAGAATGAGGACCCTGTGGACCTCCAAATGTTGGATTCTGACTCCTATTAGCTCTAGCAAGCATGTCCAATGGCCAAGGGTGATGGGAGTTGTTGCCCAACAATATCCAGAGGGCAACATATTGACAAATACTGGCATATGGGGAAATAATGTCATCAGCGCCCTGGAAGGTTAAATACCTCCTGAAATAAAAATATTTTCACAAAGATGCTACAACTGCCTAGCTTCTATCCTGTGTATTGGCCAAATGTAGCTCAGAGGTTAGGGCATAGAGCAGAACCTACATAATAGATCTGACAATATGGTGCGGATGATGGAACCTGGTGCCTTCCAGATGTTGTTGGACTCCACCTCCCAGCAATCCCCAGCCAGTATGACCAATTATGATGAGAGCTGGAGTCCAGTAACATATGGAGGGCACCATGCTGGGAATGGTTGTCCTACAGAACCGAGAAGAATCTGATTCTCTAGGACAAACATGAGCACTTTCTTCTCCTCTCTGAGTATTAAGAGAAGTTATAGTTCAGTGGTGCAACACTTGCTTTGCACACAGACAGCACTAGGTTCATTCACTCGTAGCCCCAGTGCAAGGATATTAGGAGGCAGAATTAAAAAATAGTAGAATTATAAAATGAGAGGGACCCAGAGGTCATCTAGGCCAACCTCATCTAGTCCAAATAGCAAGGCTGGAAATGATTCCCCTCCCTTGAGTGTGAGATACATCCAGCTGCTGCTGCTGCTGCTGCTTCTTCTTCTTCTTCTTCTTCTTCTTCTTCTTCTTCTTCTTATTCTTATTCTTATTCTTATTCTTATTATTTCTACCCCACCCATCTGTCTGGGTTTCCCAAGCCACTCTGGGGAACCAACATGCTTAATTCTAATTAATTCATGAAGGGGTTAAGACCATAGACTAAGCTGTCCTGCCAGGCTTAGCTAGGTCACATACCCTCACCTTAGGAAGGTTACCAAACACTTTATTCCCTCTCTCCTTTCCATCATCTAAACCTTCCTGTAAGGCTGCCTGAGCAAGACCGTGTGGCTTTAGCAAGCCATATTTGCTTTTCTATACAAATAATTTAAAAACTCTTACCATAATTGAAACTATGTTGCAATGTCTGTCTCTTCTTGCTGTAGTGTGGAAAAGCACATGAATCTAACCTTTGACGAATTTGTACATAAACAATTTTTAACTTACCAAACACCTGGTCTCTTTCTTTGGGAAGGGGAAGTGGGTAACTTTGGAAGAAACTGAGAAGGGAGTATTTTAATAGTATAAAAGCCTATCTTTCCACACTTTACTTTGCTGCATGTTTTATGATTTTAAATCTCTTCTGGCGCTCTCTTATGAAAGAGTATTTGCCTTAATTCTGGATCTTGGAATCCAGCAAACTCTTATTTTATTCTTTAACCAAAATCGACCAACAATGAGAACTGCTACCAGTCCAAGCTGCCAGCAGTGAGCTAGATGGAGAAATGACCTGATTTTAGGAGAGGGCCCCAAACCCACTGACAAAGTGCTTGCTTTGCTTCCAGAATGTCCCACATTTGATCCCCAACATCTCCAGTTAAAATGAACAGTGACAGGAGACAGGGAAGACTCTCTGCCAGAAAACCTGAAGAGTCACTGCCAGAGTAGACAACATTGGGTTAGATGGGGGAAATAACCTAACCTGGTATAATAACCTAACGTTGTACAACCTGGTATGTTTTTGTTTAGATGTTGAATTCCCCCGTTTCTTCTTCTTCCACAATAAAAGACTAGGATGGAGGGGGATATGAAATCCACCACTTTGCACCCTGTTTTATTTGAAATTTTTCTGCATCTTTTCTTTAGCTTGTTGCAATGATTTTTTGGAAATGAAAACTGCCTGCAAGCATGAATAAAATACTGATCTTGTTCAAGCGACTCAGCTTTTGCCTTCCCAGCACTACTGATTTACCTGCAAATGCTGCTAGATGCACTCTCTTTTCTTCTTATTACCCCCCCCCCCAAACACACAATTTTGTCTTTGAGAATTCATCAGAGCTGGTTACAAGAAACCATAAAGCTCAACATACAAGAAGAGTGATGGGGAGATATTATTAGGCTATGTGAGGTTTGGTTTTTGTTTTGTTGAGCCATCCGAAAGCAACCATCACTAGCACAGCAACAAAAACATGCGTATTTTGAAGGAAAGATTTTTCACTCCAGGAAGGCAGCCAAGCATTTTTAAATACACTGGAAGTTCAAATACACTGGCGGGAATGCTACAATGTACTTTCTGCCACAAAATGCTTCTTAAGATTGGTTTGCACATGCAATGGGATGAGATGGCGGAGCCCTGAGGGGAGAGAGTGAGCCATACAACTTTTCATTGCAATTGTGTGATGTTTGTGCCATTTTTGAATGTTGCTCCTCATATTTTTTAACAACAACAATCCTTTCAGATTAAAAGCTAAGATATGATAGAGAAGGGTTCTAAACTGGCCTGTTCCTTGTTCTGGTTTTTTACTTTCAGGAAGGCTTAAAAAGAAAGCCATAAATTGTAAGGGTATCCGGGGGTTGCTCGAAAGCAATCAGGCAAATGCCTCCCTGGTCTGTTGTAAAGCCTTGTTATTGGTGCCAAAAAAACCTTCACCATGCAGAGCACTACTATTCCGTGGCTCGTTCATTCACTGGCAGAATCTGAGAGTGGGCAGTCCTTAAACCTTCCCCAGCAGAGTAGTTTCTTGACGCCCAGCCTGCACTTCCCCTCTCTGCACGGAAGCCTACTGCGCAAGGAGGGCGTGGGTAATGGAGGACCTCTCTCCTCCCCGCTTTGCCCAGGCAAGGTGCCCTGGCACTGCCTTGCCTCCTCCAAGCCCTGCAGCTCCTCTCCACTGGAGGCATTGTTACTCTCCTCCGCTGAGGAGGAGCTGCTTCCCACGATCTTTGGGGGCTCTCTGTAATCCATCCAGCTTTTCCCCTCTCACCCCTGAGCCGATGGCAGTTCCCTGACATAAATAAATGAGGAGCATTCAAAAAGTAAAAACAAAAAAAAAATTTCTTTCCAGTAGCACCTTAAAGACCAACTAAGTTAGTTCTTGGTATGAGCTTTTGTGTGCATGCACACTTCTTCAGATACACTTCTTCAGATACACTTCTTCAGGTATCTGAAGAAGTGTGCATGCACACGAAAGCTCATACCAAGAACTAACTTAGTTGGTCTTTAAGGTGCTACTGGAAAGAAAAAAAATTTTTTGTTTTGACTATGGCAGACCAACACGGCTACCTTTCTGTAACTGGAACTATGGAAGGCACCACATTGAGCCGCATGAAATGGAAGTCCATCAGGTATCTGAAGAAGTGTGCATGCACACGAAAGCTCATACCAAGAACTAACTTAGTTGGTCTTTAAGGTGCTACTGGAAAGAAAAAAAATTTTTTGTTTTGACTATGGCAGACCAACACGGCTACCTTTCTGTATTCAAAAAGTAGTCTCTCTTTGAGACAACTTGTGGAGGATAAGGCTATATGGAAGATAAGGCTATCCACAGTTCCTAGCAACGATGCCTATGTTCTGTCTCCACTGCCCAAGACAGTATCAGTTGCTAGGAATCACAAGTTGGTTGCACTCAGGTTCTGCTAGTCAGCTCCCCATAAGCATCTGAGGCTACTGTGAGAACAGTATGCTGGACTATGATAGACATATGATGGACTATGACTGGCCTGATCCAGCAGACTCTTCTTTTTTTATTAATATTTTTATTGATTTTTACAAATAATTTCCAAAAATCATATAACATACTTTCTTATCTTATACAATGTTTTGGACTTCCATCAACTGCATCTGAAGATTTTCCAGTCTTTATCACTTAATCTGCATTTCACTATTTTCAGTATTACATTTAATACTCCTTCACGAATAATTCTTATCATAGTTTTCTCTGCAATATTTCGCATAGTTCTCCTTACAAAACTTCTAGGAATCCTACTAGCATAATCTGTTGATTACAATTGCTTTTCAAATAGTTCATATATTTACTCCAGTCCTCTGAGAATCTCTGATCCCACAGGTTTCGAATCCTTCCTGTCATCTTATCCAATTCTGCATAGTCCATTAATAGTCTGCCGACAATACTCTTGCTGTTGTTGTTGCATATAAAAACAGTTTATTGTCCTGTCTATTAATGTCCTCAGTTACAACGCCAAGTAAAAATGCTTCTGTTTTTTTTAATGAATGTATATTTCAACATCTTTTTCGTCTCATTATATATTATTTCCCAGAAGCTTTTCACTTTCTTATATTCCCACCACATGTGATAAAAAGATCCTTCTTTTTCTTTACATTTCCAACATTTGTTACTTGTTTTATACAATTTAGGTAATTTCACTGGTGTAATATACCATCTGTACATCATTTTCATCACATTTTCTTTCAAAGCATTGCATGCTGTAAATTTTATTCCTTTTTACCACAGTTTTTCCCAATCTTTTAACTGTATATTATACCCAAAATCCTTGGCCCAGTGTATCATAACCGACTTTACTTCTTCATCTTTCAAATGCCATTCCAACAGCAATTTATACATTTTAGATCCAGCAGACTCTTCTTATGTTCATATGATTCTACGGATCCATGGAAAATTGGGATGAGGAAATTGAGACGCATCCCTAGACTCCACTTTGGTGAGAAGGTGGGATCTAAGTCCTTAAATGGAAATGAACTGAATAAAGAATTAATAATAATTGCAAGGGACCTACAGAGGCACAAGACCATCTATCTCTGAGTGAAGGTTCCCTCCTGCCCGCTCCACACACACACGCTATAGCAAAAGTGCATTTCGGTGGACAGGGAAAATTAAATGGAAAGGCATGAGGGAAGACTTGTCTAATTCACTTAAAGGGTTCTGTCATTAGGCATGATTGTGTGATCAATACTTAACGGAGAGCATTTGTCAGATGACAGATGACGGGCTTTCCTTCCGCTCTAACAAATTAGAATCATCAAGCCAGGGTGGGCAGAGGAGTGTGGAGGGAGGCCAAGAAGATATTGCAGTCTCTTAAAATATTGAGCTTAGTTAGGTAGTCCTGGTCCAAGGCGTCCTGGCATGTCAAATGGAACAAAACCCAAGTCGCTCCCCATCAATGGTAAAAACCGCAATTAAGTAACTTTGCTTTAGTTCCAAACTATAGGAATGAATTCCAAGAAATGTGAGAGAGAGGGAAATTGCTCCTATGATAGGTCTGGAAAACTTTTAAAAGCAGGGGTGATACAGCAGCGTTTGGAGAACACCATATTGGCTACCCTTGTTTTAAATCCTATAGGTAAAGGTAAAGGGTAAAAGGTAAAGGACCCCGGGATGGTTAAGTCCAGTCAAAGGCGACTATGGGGCTACGATGCTCATCTCACTTTCAGGCCAAGGGAGCTGGCGTTGGTCCACAGACAGCTTTCTGGGTCATGTGGCCAGCAGGACAAAACCACTTCTGGCACAACGGGACACCGTGATGGAAACCAGAGCACACGGAAATGCCGTTTATCTTCCCACTGCAGCAGTACCTATTTATCTACTTGCACTAGTGTGCTTTTGAACTGCTAGGTTGGCAGGAGCTGGAATGGGAGCTCACCCCGTCATGGAGATTTGAACCACTGACCTTCTGATCGGCAAGCCCAAAAGGCTCAGTGGTTTAGACCACAGTGCCACCTGCATAATCCCCACAGAGGTAAGTATGTGCACACATGCAAACATGCACACACATTATGTATGCCTTCAAACAACAGC
This sequence comes from Podarcis raffonei, assembly GCF_027172205.1. Taxonomy (NCBI): domain Eukaryota; kingdom Metazoa; phylum Chordata; class Lepidosauria; order Squamata; family Lacertidae; genus Podarcis; species Podarcis raffonei. The sequence continues at coordinate 34,798,365 of NC_070617.1, forward strand.
ACCTATTTCTCCAGACAGCTCATTCAAAATTAAAGTGTATATCTACAGCCACTTGGGGTGTGACTCTTCACCTGCAACTGACTTCTTCATCAAATTTTCATGAAGATGATTGATATCTTCCCATATAATCTTTTCTCCCCTCGTCTTTCTGAGCATCATAATTACAAATAGCTTCAAACAGCTTAGCTAACTAAAAGTCCATTCCACTAAACTAGGCATTGCGTTACTATCAATATCAGATTCAAAGCAACCAGTGAACTCCAAAGGAAAAAAGTTTCAGACACACACACACAAAATTCTCACTTAGGCATTTAGAAATCCAATCTTACATTTGTTAGTGTCAATGCTTCAGTGTCCCGCAGTTACTTAAGGGATGATGAATATCGTATTTGAAGTAGATCATAATCTTGCTACCAGAGAAGGCTTTTTTCTACCCCTATTGGTTCTCTCATGCTAACAAGGCTTCTTATCGCCAGCACAGGCTCAAGCAACAAAATGCTTCAGTCCTCATGCAAACAAAGCAATGGAAGAGTGCTGCTTTGGGTTATGTTATTCAAAGCATGGTGTCACTGGAATATGTGTTGTATGAAGGTCAAATGGCAACTGAAGTGTAGACTGCATGTACCCCATGTCCTCCATCCTTTCTAGGTCTCAGTAATTGGCTAGAGCAGCCTTCTCCAACCACATGCCTTTCAGATGTTTGAGTACAGCTCCCATAATACCTATGCCGACTGGGACTGAAGGGAGTTGTAGTCCAGCAATATCTGAAGGGCATCAGCGCAGTGAAGGCTGTTTGAAATCCCTACTGAGACATGACTCTGACTAGGCAACCATGGACCAACTACTCTTTCTCAGCCCAAGCTACCTCACAGGGTTCCTGTGATGATAAAATGAAGGAAGGGTGGCATATAAACATTTTTAAAAGGCAGTAAAGAATTGTGGAGGGCGGACTGGAACATACTACATTAGATAAATTAGATATTATATTTTCTAATGATGTGCATCAGAATGAGAAGGCAATGAATTATGGCCAGTTATGAACATCTGAAGTTGCCTTATGAACATTGGCATATCTAGCCCGGTATTGCGTGGCTATTCCCTCCCCCTCCCACAGATGGAGTAAATAAAGACACAGGACACCAGAATTTAGGTTAATGGGCGAAAAATGGCCACAACTTTATTGATTACAGGAAAGAGCGGTATTGGCTTAGGCATTGGCCCTAACAGACTATCCGGTTCTAACCGGGAAGGGTTAAACACCAGCAGGGGGAGCCCCCGAGATGCACATCCCTAGGCGCTCCCTGAGGGGTTACCGCTCGGGAGCGCGCTTTAGGCCCTAGCCTCCGTAGGTTTCGGACGAGGCGACGCCCCTCGGAGTCCTTTAACGAACTACCCTTCAAGAAGTGGGGGAGGTGATGGCGTTCCTCCCCCCCGATCTCATTTGCATAACAATACCCCGGCCAATGCCTAACCGCCAAGACCAAGAAGTTGTGACGTTTGCTACGAGGTAGGCGAAAAAACCAAGTGGCTTCAAAATTCCAGCCAATTAGCCAAATGGAAAAACTCCTACCAGGCCCCTTGCGGCGACCAGCCAAAGCCCATAGCAAAGTCTGAATGCTAACCTAAAGGGCGGGTGGGTGGGAAAACACAGCTGCTGCGAAGGAGGAAAAGGGGCGAGCCAAGGGCTGCCCCGACCTTAAGTGCCCCTAGGTCGGCCCGCCCCTGCTGCCAGCCGATTGGCTGAGGCTGCAGGAGATGAATAATAAGAGGGAATCCCTGGTTCCCGCGGGGCTGACACCAGCCCCGCGAGAGTGCGTGTGGGCGGGGTCATGAGCCCGCAACACCCCCCCTCCTAAATTCGGGAGTGGCTTTGTCTACACCAGAGGTTTTCAACCTTTTTGAGTCCACAGCTCCCTTGACAAACTACTGTGATGGCCTGGGAATCTGATTCAGAGGCTGAACTGGAGGAACCCCAGCCTGCACAGGAGTCCCCGCCTCCAGGGCTGGCTGAGCTGAGGCAGGGCCTTGGATCTGAAGCGCCTGCACCTGTGCCGGATCCTCAGGAGCAGGCACCAGGTGATTCCACTCTGGCTCTGGAGGTGGTTGAGGACCCATTGCCTACAGGTGCGCCTCTCCCAGCCCTGTCAGGGGAAGATGAGTCTCTCCCTGGGTCCAGTAACCCTCCAGTCTCTCCTGAGCTACAGAGGCTCAGGGCAGAGAGGCGGAGGGAACTGGTTTCTCCCAGGAGGAGTGCTCGCCTTAAGGCCAAGAGAGGTGGGTCTCCTGGGGGCCGGGACTGCCCCTGGCCTCAGAGAAGATAAAGGCCAGTCAGCCCGGTCCCAGGTTGCGGGAGCAACGTCGTTGAATACCTGCTTCTGCCCGGACCCAGACCTGTCCTTCCAGAGTTCACGTCCCCGCCCGGCTTCCTGCTTCGGACCCCGCCTCGCTCTTTGTGAACTGTTTCCAAGCTCGTGACCCAGGACCGGACTTTGACCACTCCAACGGTAACCTTCCCCCCGGGACCAGCACAACTACATTCTTTCTGTGGCACCCCTGTGGGGCTCAGGAACCCAGTTGGCAGCCTCTCACCCTATTTTGAATACGCTCCCTTGTGGAGTGTTCCCTCAGCCTCCTCTCCTTTCTCCTCTCCTTGAGAGTCCTCTGGGGAGCTTCAGCTGCTGCCTCTGATCTCTTAGCTGCCCCTCTCCTGCCCCAAAGAGAGGTGCCTCCTCACATTGCCCCACAGGGGCCTGGGAAGAGGATGCCTCCAGCCTTAGTGGCCCAACAGAGACTGCCTGAAGGTGAATGTCAGGCCAGTACCTTACCTTGGGAGGCAGCAGTGGCGACAGCGGGCACTGCTGGGCCTGCATATTGGAAAGGCTCCCCTTCAACACCAGTCTCCCAGCTCCCAGACAGGCCTTTCAAACAGAAAGGCCAACTCAGGGCCTGCCCACCTGCCTAGCCTCCCACTTGTCTGTCCATTCCCAACAGCAAGGGCTGGCAGACTGGCTGGCTGGGCTTCCTCGCCCAGTTACTTGCTTGCTCTGACGCCACCTCAGGTCCTGGCAACCAGCACCCCCAGCAGAGCTTGTGGCCAGGGCTGCTGCAACAAACAGCTATGCAAGTCTTTGGGAGGCAGAGATGCGAGAGGGCATGAGAGGACGGAGGGAAAGAAAGAGGGACAGAGGCCAGTGTTGCCCACGGCATCCTTGACTATCATGCAAGGCACCCCAGGGTGCTGCGGCACACTGGTTGGAAACCACTAGTCTACAGCCTTCCTCTAACTTTGTTGTTGTTGTTTAGTCGTTTAGTAGTGTCCTACTCTTCGTGACCCCATGGACCAGAGCATGCCCAGGCACTTCTGTCTTCTTCTGCCTCCCACAGTTTAGTCCAGGGGTCTGCAACCTTTAAGACAAAAAGAGCCACTTGGACCCGTTTCTGAAGAAAAGAAACCTGGGAGCTGCAAAACCAATGCGACATTTAAAACAAATATATCTCCAGAGCCGCAATCTGACAGCAGGCGGGAAGGTGCATGACTAACGCATGCACCGCCCCCATGCGACGTCACAGCCAGTACAGCGCCCGCCACACTGGGGAGTGTAGGGGCGCACAATGCGCCTCCTCCCCTCGCTAGTATACGCCCTGGAGCCGCGGCAAAGGTGTAAAAGAGCCACATGCGGCTCCAGAGCCGCGGGTTGCAGACCCCTGGTTTAGTCAAACTCTAACTGGTGCCCTTCAAATGCTGTTGGACATGAGTCTCCACCATCCTCTGCCAGTGTGGTCAATGGTTAGGGATGATGGGAGCTGCAGTCCAACAATTTTTTGTATGTGGTGCGGAAGCATACTTTAATGGCACCCAGTAATTTGGAAGGCAATTTGGAAGGCTGTATCCACTCTGGAGGAGCTACTATGCCTGCAAATTTCACCCACTTCTGTCAAAAGAAATACAAAATATAGCTGTTTTTGATTTCCTAATAGTAAATAGTGGCTCCCCCCTGCTTGTGGAATGTTATCCCCAGGGAGGTGTGCCTGGCACTGTCCTTATATATCTTTAGGCACCAGGCAAAAGCTTTTCTCTATAAACAGGTCTTTGGCATTTAACTATCTGCAGGATGTTTTTAATGTAATCCTCTTTTGGTTTAGGTTTTAATATATCTATGTGGGGTTTATTGTCTGTTTGTTTGGTTGTAAGTTGCTCTGGTTTTCCTGGGCAAGACAAAGTGACTAACAAATAATTATTGTGTTTATAATAAAAATTGGGAGGGAAATGAAGCGCACTTAGACACCCACCAAGCTGCATCGGACATCCTACAATCTCAGAAGAAGGCAAAATGTTTTCTAAGATGCCAGATCAGATCCTGAACTGAATCTTGTGGTTGGTGCACACCTCTAACAAAAAATGCACACATGAAATCCATTTTGAGATGAATTTGTCTAGATGTAATTCTTCTTCTACTCTGTGGGATTATTTCAACTGTTAGCAGATATAAAGACCAAACCTGAAAAACCTTTATAAACCAGTCCTTTAAGAGGAGCTATTTGCCGATATTAACAAGGCAGTTAGAAACTCAAGGTCATATGCTAAAATAGCATCCTTTCACTATCCCCAAAGTACTATTTTTAGATCATAACCTCATTTTATTTTTACATCAGCGCCTATTGTCAGAACTGAGCCATTGATTGGGAACCAAGAGGTTGAACCAGGAGACGGTGGAGACTCTTATTGCCCAAGCAAAGGAACAAGAAACCTTTAGAACACTTTGTATAAGTCATTAGTTTGGATTGCAAGCTGCAGGCAAAAAGGGCAATATATAAATGTAGCAATATATAGGTCATTGTGAAGCCAGAACAAAAATTGCTTAACGTGCTACATTGCTTAACGGGCTCATATGCCACCAACTGCTTACCTCAGTGCAGACCAAGGATGGGGACTTGGGGCTCTTCAGATGTTATTGGACTCCAACTCCCATGAGCACCAGCCGGCTCAGGGATGATGGGAGTTGTATTCCATTAACATTTAGAGGACAACCATATTTATGGGGGGTGGGGGCCAAGGCCCCCAAACATTTTCAATGAGGGGGCCAGAGCCCCCTAAATATTCTGCAGCCAGGTGGGCCCCTTCAGGTCCTCCTGCTGCAACTGGGCCCCAACGGGCTTAGCAGCAGCTGCGGTAGGCCCTATTGGGCGTTTTGGAGAGCCTGCTGGGGCCCTTCAGGTCCTTCTCCCACCACATAACTTCACACACATGCAAACCCCCCCCCCCCATGCTGGGCAGAACCTGGTGTGCCTGCACCACATTGTCTTCTCTTGCCCTAGGCAGAAAGCTATTCTTGAGTCCTGAAGTGACTCCACCCACTGAGCCTGGCCTCTGGCACTCTACACCAGGAAAGGTTATAAAAGCTTCCAGTTCAAGGCTGAAGCTTTGCCTGGTTAAAATCTTGACACATCTCAGGCTAGAAGTGTGCAATCTGCAGGGATGGAATCCTTTGAGCCTCTCTTGTGTGAGCTTCAGTGTATATATGAAACTCCTGTATGTGAAAATCTACTCTTCGAGGGAAAGGGCAAAAGGTTGATCCCTCTGTTGAAGTGAATGGGGTATTGTTTGGAGGCAAAGAAGGTTTCCATACATATTGGAATCCTTAGCAGGTGTTATGCCTACATAACATGCCTACGTGGTTGCTCAAGAGCAAACAGGCAAGATCCCCACTGGTCTTGTCAAAGGCTTTATTATTGGTGCAAAAACATTTACAGTACAGAACGTCTCAATTCCATGTCTTGCTCAGTCACCAGCAGAATCTGAGAGTGGGCGGTCCTTAAACTTTCCCCAGCAGAGTAGTCTCTTGACCCCCATCCGATGCCTCCCCTCTCTGCGTGTAAACCTACTGTGCAGAGAGGGCGTGGCTAAGGGGGGACCTGCCTCCCCCCCGCTTTGCTCATGCACGGTGTCTTGGCTCTCTCTTGCATCCTCCTAGCCTTGCATCCCTTCCCCACTAGAGGCGGGGCTTCCCTCCTCCACGGAGGAAGTGCTGCTTCTCACGAACTTTGGAGACTCCTTGTAGCCCAGCTGCCCTTCCACCTCTCACCTCTGAGCTGATGGCAGTTCCCTGACAGCAGGTCATTGGACTGGGGTGGCCAACAACACCTGGAGGGCCAATTTTCTCATCCCCAATCTAGAGGATTGTGTTGTTGGGGGCAGTTGGGCTGCATAAACTGTGGGTTGCCTTCTAGCTAACTCTGATTCTTTACCTTTTTGGATCTTGAAACAAATGGGAGGCTTACATGTTCTTACCTTCCACCTGTTCATTGAACAGACATTTTCTCTACGTCATTGCACCTCCAAAAAACCCTGGCACTATAAGGATTTCAGGTAATTGATTGCTACATGCTTGACTTTTTTGGCTTTTAATTAAGCTTGTCAGACTTGTGTTGTCAAGAAATGTGCTTCGTTTGGAATAATCTTCATTGCTTTGATCATGGCTTGAAAGTAAGGGAGTGCAATGATGGATATAACAGCTAGCCTATTATTCTCATGGAAAATGGAACCAGAATGGAACTTTTTAAGTACGAATTTGGAAGGTATTACTGCCACTTTCAATGTAACAAATGTTTGACTTTAATCATGGAAATGATAAAGGTTTGGGCTCACGGTTCAGTATAAATGCACACAGGGTCAGGAGAGTTTAGGCATAGAGTGCTTGCAGAACCAAGGTGAAGCTTTGTAGCTCTGGGTGAAAGCATAGATGATGTTGAAGATTGCTGGTCTCAAGTCTGAATATGGGCTTCAGTGGCTTGTTATGCTCACCTTAAAGAAGGAATAAGCACTACAACGACCTTGGTCCAGTATACCTGAAGGAGCGTCTCCACCCCCATCGTTCTGCCCAGACATTGAAGTCCAGTGTCGAGGGCCTTCTGGCGGTTCCCTCATTGTGAGAAGTGAGGCTACAGGGAACCAGGCAGAGGAAATTCTTGGTAGTGGCACCCGCCCTGTGGAACACCCTCCCACCAGATGTCAAAGAGAAAAACAACTACCAGACTTTTAGAAGACATCTAAGGCAGCCCTGTTTAGGGAAGCTTTTAATGTTTAATAGGTTATTGTATTTTAATATTCTGTTGGAAGCCGCCCAGAGTGGCTGGGGTAACCAGGTTGTTGTTGTTGTTGTTGTTGTTGTTGTTGTTGTTGTTATTTTAAATGATCTTTATTACTTTTAACAAATCAAAAAAAGAAAAGAAAAACACAACAAAGATAAAACAAACCAAAAAACAGTAACACATTACAAAAAAAAAGAAAGAAAACATTTCAAAACACAACCTTGCTTTCATTCACTTGTTTCCTCGACTTCCTCTCACCTCCCTTCTTTGTATTCCACTTCTATTTGGTAGTTTCAGCAAATCCTTTCCATCTTTCTCTTAAATCTCTATCAAATTATACATAACATAATTTTCTTAACCTTATTTTAACCTTAAAGCTAAAACTTATAGATGCTTAACTTCTCATAACATTTCTGCTAAATCCATGAAGTGTCAATCCACCGTTTTTCTATCCCTCAAATTTTTTTTTGTTATTTTCATATAAACTTTAAACTTAGTGTATACTTTAATAAGAACTTTAAATTTTCCAATCTTCTTCCATCAGCTCCTCCCCTGGTTTCGGAATCTGCCAGTCCTTTCCCTATAGTCCCTCAATCTGGAAACCTAATGTCCGAGGCTCTTAAATCCCCTCCAAGCCCCATCTGCAGATTTTCTTCATACTCCTTAATGCCGAATAGCAGGTCTCGAGGAAATTCCATCCTAACATTGTAATTGTATCTTCTGAACAATTCAACCAAGTTTCCATGGCTAGAACTAGAGTCTATGTGATCTTTCAGGAGATATTTCAAAATACCTCCAAATCCAAGAACCCCCAAACCTTCAACCTCCTCCAACTCCAAGTCTATATTCCAACAGTCTATAGATCCCTGTATAATGGAATCTTTCCAACTTTCCATCTTCAGTCCAGGCCGGGATCCGGTTAAGGATCCCGCTTGTGTTGTTTTCGGTTCTAAAGCAACGGCTTCCTCCTTTTCTTCCACCAGTTGTACTGCCAAAATAGGTTCCTGTGACAAGTCCTTGGTTATTTCTGCATTGGTGCTCGTTTCTTGTCTGTGGTTGGACATTTCCTGTTCCCAATTGTCAATTTTTTTAGGAGTCATGTCATTCGCCTTCTTATGGAGCCCTTCCAGCAAATAGTTTATCTTATACAGTGAGTTCACAATTGCCTCAGTAAGCAACATTTTGAATAATCAAGGTCAGTCCCTGGTTCTCAGGTTCTTATCTTGCAGCTGGCACCACTCCTGCAACAGTTTCAAAGCCTCCCACTAGAGGGACACAATCTCCATTTGTATCAATTTTCCCCTTTCTTTCAAGCACCAATTCAAACACCAAAACAAAGTTTCCGATTTAAGTTACTTTCCTCCATCTTAAAAGCAGAAGAGGACGGAAGAAACTATGTATTTTAACTGACTGTCAAATCCGTTCTATCAAAGATCTTTCAATATAATTCTCCAAACGTCAAAAGCAGCCCGTTCCCAGGCTCAGAGCTGTGGTCTTTTAATTTCCTAAAACTTGCTGAATTCAAAGTTTCCTCCTACTTCTTCAAAGGGGGTTTGCATTTTAAACGATGAATATTTAGACCTTTGTCGAAAACTTTCAAGATTTTAGCTTATAGGGTCTTTGCTTCAGTCTATATACAAAAGCAGAAGGCGGACTTCCTGTTTGAGCCTCCCCGCATAGCTGCCAAATTAATTCTTTCCCTTTTAGTATCCTCCAATTGAAATTAAAGTTCTTTTAAACCCTTTTTCTTTTTAAAATCTTCCGATTTGTTCTACTCACGGGTAGTTACTTTTAGGATCGAATTATCCAGAGGAAAAAGTCAGCGCTCTCCGACAACAGCTGTGCGGCTTCACTCCGTGGAAGGAGCAGTTGGTTCGCAGCACCGCACCGCTCACCCTACTTCGCTCCGGAGCCCGAAAATCGGGTTTCCCCATGAGTAGGGGAGGCGCAAAAGTTGCACGCCGAATCCCACGATCACAGGCTTCTCCCGCCTGTGATTTTTAACGGGTCTCCGCTTTCGCCGCAGCGGCCAGACCCAGATTCCACGGAGCGGGTTCCTCTGCATCAGAGGAATTCCGCCATTGCCGATGGCGCTAACCCGGAAGTCCGCGAAACCAGGTTATTATTACAACCTCCTCGCTCCCTCCATTTTTCCCCCTAGCATGAATTAAAAGACCAGATAAGAATTCTCAGTTTACCTCCTCTAACCCATTCTGCCCTGACCACCACTCATCACCACAATTGATAGCTTTGCATAGCCAGGAGAAGCCCTGTTGGGACTTCTGGCTATTCAAAGTTTTCACAGGCAGCCAGGGCCCATGTGAGTTTTCAGACCTCCTGATTTCCTTTGACAGCAGCATGAACATGATCTGCTAATAAGCAATGGGGAGGGGGCTGAAAGTCCACAGAGGACTTTTAGAGCAAGAGCGTCATGCAGGGTTTAGGTTTTCCTCCCCACCACCTCTTTTCAGGAGCACAAAGACTCTCCTCCCTGAAAGAGAGGGGAGTGGTTGTGGGCGGGAGCCCGAGCACCGCCCAGCAGGGGGCGTTGCCCCCTGCCTCCAGCTCACCTGGCTTTCGCTCACGCCCCCCCGATGGCCACCCAACCAGGTGCCGTGGAGGGGGCGTGTTCAGCAGCCTTTTGCTGCAGTGCCAGCCTCTCCCTGGCCTCATTCCTCATCGTCGTCCCATCGCGAGTCACCCACCCTCCACTCCCTTTTAGTTAGGGTTTATGTCATTGGCCTTGCTATGGACCTTAGGTTGGTCGCCCTGGTTGCCCGGGGGGCCTGGTAGGAGTTTTTCCATTTGGCATTAGGCTTTTTGGTTTTTTCGCCTACCTCGTAGCAATCGTCACAACTTTTGTGGTATTGGTGGGTAGGTTAGGCATTGGAATAATGTGTTGTGTGTCGAAGTGCTAGGTGTGGCCATTGCCTATGCCTTCAATTTTTAGGGGTATTCCGTTAAAGGAATCTGGCGGTCTTGTATTCTGTCCGATGCCTGCTTGGCGGGAGGCCATGGCACGACCCTCGGTGACAGCAGGGGTGAGCCTATAGTTGGATTAGCATCAACAGGCTCCACCTACTGGTGAATAAACCCACTTGTTTCGATCCAATGCCTAAGCCAATACCTTTTCATTGCTGTAATCAATAAAGTTGTGGCCTTTTCTAGCCCATCAACCTTATATCACTTGTCCTTGTGTCTTCATTTCACTTTGTGGGGGTCGGGTCCTCGAACCACAACCCATTAACCTTGAACGAGTCGTGCAGCCAATCCATTGTCCCTGGTTATGCTTTGACATTGAACCCCTTCCTGCCAAGGTATCTTTCCGAGACACTTCAATGGGTGGCTGACTCATCTATGGATGAAAGTAAAGACAGGAGCAAATTTGGGACTGGAGAAGTCTGTAATACAAGTTGTCATCCACTTGCAAGCTCAGAAACCAATACTCCAAAGCAAACTAGGCTGAAGACCCATTGCAGAGGAATAATTCTCAACAACCAACCAGCCCTTCACCTCTTCCAAGCCAATGTGCTCTTCTGGAAGCATGAGGCAGTCTTCCCCAAGCTGGTGCCCTCTAGATGTTGTTGGATTCCAACTGCCATCAGTTCCACCATTTTCAGAGCTTGCAGAATGCTCTCTTCAGAGAAACTCGCCTGGCACCACCATGACGTAGCTTTGGGTACCAGGCAAAAATATTTATTTTTTTGCCAGCTCTTTGGCTCTTAATCACAATTGGGTTGTTTTTGTGTTTATTATGTATTCTGTGTTTTTATATTGCGATTTTATGTTGTAGTTGTCCTAAGACCTGTGGGTGTAGGGTGGTATACAAATTTAATAAATAAATAAAAATAAAAAATGTATCTCTGAACTGGTAGAATCCTGCCTTTCAAAAATGGGAGTGTCTTTTAGATTTTTCATTGTTTTTATGCTGGTTTCAAAGTATGTGTGTATTTATCTGTTGTAAGTTGCTTTGAGTTATTTTGGTAACCAATACATTTGCTTGATAATAATAATAAACAAAGAAATGAAATATGTGTGTTTTAACTTTGGTGGTTCAATTAGTTTTGTTTTCATAGTATTTATGTTGATTTTGATTTTATGGTCTTACATCTCATCTGTGTTTCAAATTGTTTCCTTAATTATTGCGAATCACCCAGTGTACTTTATCTTTGATGCATACAATAAAATAATATAAATATGAATGAATAGGGCAAAGGACATTTTTGGATCGTGGATCGTGGTCTTTTGTGCACCACTCCCCCCTCCACTCCCTGATACGCCACCTTATTTTTGGAGTTTAGAGCTTTTATCAAGCTGTGCCTTAAGCTCGTTAAATTTCCTTGCTTCGTTGCATCACCAAGATAATGGGCTGCATGTGATGATGAGCCTATTGTCTGAACCATATTTTCTAGAGATGGGCTGTTACTCCATTGCCCCCATTGAGTGCTTTAGGTGGAATGCTTAAATTGGAAAATATCATTCATGCATTTGAAATTATCTATGTTTTAATAAGCGGTTTACCTGGATTCCAGTAGCTTATAGGAGCAGAGATAAAAGTGTATAGTCCACATTTTCGTCAGCCGTGTAACAATTGGAAACACCTTACCCATGAAATATCCTTATTAGTTTTTCATGCAGCTTCCAAGGTTCCCTCCTGCTTATAGATGGGGGCTGCGCCGAGCAAGATAGAGGCAGGGTGAGGAGTGCTGTGGAGAGCTGATCAGATTTGGCAGAAATCAGCAGGCAGTGGAGCTTTGGACCCCGAAGCAATTTGTAGGGGGCCAGAAATTTTTGGGACCAATATGCATTACTTTCCTCTGATTCACCAAGAGATGTTTTGCCAGAGAGCTCAACGAAAGTATTCTGTGGGTCAGGCAGCAACTCTCTAAACCACCAGAGAAGCTAAGCAGCTGAGAGACCTGCAAGCCATTAAACCCAGGAAACATGGACCAGAATAGGGAGGGGGAGGGGGAGGGGGGATGGAGAGTAGCTGCTGAAAACCTTTTACTCTCTCCCCAGAGCTCCCTTCTGAGCAAAATATAATAATAATAAAGATGTAAATATATGTCATCTCAGCATGTAGAAGAGTGGGCTGCTCAATCTTCCCACATGAGGCATGAGTAACAGAATAACAGAATCATAAAACTGTAGAGTTGGAAGCTACCCCCAACAGCCATCTACTCCAACACCCTGCAATGAAGGAAACTCGACTAAAGCATTCGTGATAGATGTCCACCCAACCTCTGCTTGAAAACTTCCAAGGAAGGAGAGTCCACCATCTTCCAAGGGAGTCCATTGAAGAGCTTTTACCATCAAAAAGTTCTTCCTGGTGTTTAGTAGGAATCTCCTCTCATGTAACTTGAAGCCCTACTCTCCAGAGCTGGAGAAAACAAGATTGCTCCATCTTCCATGGGACAGCCTTTTAGATATTTGAAGATGGCTATCATTTCTCCTCTCCTCTTTTCCAGGCTGGGCATACCCAGCTCCCTCAGCTGTTCATCATAAGGCTTGGTATTCAGAATGTCGAACATCTTGGTCACCCTCCTCTGCACATGTTTCAGCTTGTCAACATCCTCCTTAAATTGTGCTGCCCAAAACTGGACACAGGACTCTAGGTATGCTCTGACTAAGGCAGAATAAAAGTGACCGACTCTGGGGTTGCGTGCTCATCTCACTTAAGAGGCCGGGAGCCAGCGCTGTCCGAAGACACTTCCGGGTCACGTGGCCAACGTGACGAAGCTGCTCTGGTGAGCCAGCACCAGCGCAGCGCACGGAAACGCCGTTTACCTTCCTGCTATAAAGCGGTACCTATTTATCTACTTGCACTTAAGTGTGCTTTCGAACTGCTAGGTGGGCAGGAGCTGGGACCGAACGACGGGAGCTCACCCTGCCGCGGGGATTCGAACCACCGACCATACAATCGGCAAGTCCTAGGCACTGAGGTTTTACCCACAGTGCCACCCGTGTCCCTGGGACACAGCTATACAGCTGCAAATATGTTTTTTATGTATGCGACAACAGCAGCAAGAGTACTTTTAGCAAAGTACTGGAAGACACAAGAACTACCCACACTGGAAGAATGGCAGACGAAGGTGATTGACTACATGGGATTGGCTGAGATGACTGGCAGAATCCGAGACCAAGGGAAAGAGACGGTGGAAGAAGACTGGAAGAAATTTAAAGTTTACCTTAAGAACTGTTGTAAAATTAATGAGTGCTAAAATGTTTTGAGTAATGCAAAATAGAATTGCAGTGATAAACAATTGGACATGGGAAAAAGGATTTAAAGGAAGTGCCATAAGTAAATAAAATTAGAGGTTGCTGGAAAAATTTAAAACAAGGATGCAGAAAAAGGAGGTATGGGGAAGTCGCTGAAAGAAGGTTTAAGGAAAAGAAGGTTAAGAAACTATACATGTTTATATGTGTGTTTGTTTTTGTATTGTTTTGTATTGTTATTTAATATGTGTTGGAAAATCAATAAAAATTTATTTTAAAAAAAAACAAATAAAACTTTTTAAGTGTGTTGTAAAGTACATTATACATATGCATCATATACATGTATACATCATATACATAAGATGTTGAATATGAACCTGGAAGCTGTACACCGGCTCCTTCGGCCAATAAAGTGAGATGAGCACCGCAGCCCCAGAGTTGGTCACGACTGGAGCTAATGGTCAGGGGTCCCTTTACCTTTAGCTGTGTCCCAAGTTACATTTTTATCCACATAAAAGTCCAGGACTGGCAAACAGGGAAGTAGGAAGGCAGCAATTTCCATTCCAATCTGTATTTGTCATCACCAGTACTGTTTCCATTCCACTGTAATCCATCTTGATGTTCCCTACTGAATGTAACTTGTATAGCTATGTATGTAACTATGTATGTAAATGTAACTTACATTCATTTCAGCATAAAGAAAATGTAAAAACAATAGGGTGGGAATGTAATTAATTACATATTGTTTGCGGGCTTAAAAAAAAATGAACAGCAGCAATGTGAATGAATACCAAATGTTATTTTTCTGGCTGGTTTCCACTCCTAAACACAGACGAACATTCAGCCTGCAGCAAATTTTGCTTCCTCTTCTGCTTTCACTGGAATTCTCTGACATCATTGCTGGCTAATTAGGTGGGTTCACTGAAAAATGTGGGCCAGAAAAACTTCTCCTCCATCTTTAGCCACAGCAGAGTGCACAGTCATGGTAGGGAGTGAGTTTCGCTTGTCTCCTATGAGGGACCTTTCTGGAACATTTTCTCAGTGTGCACAGAGAAGGAAGCACAGCTTCCAAGGTTCATATTCAAAGAAAAAAGTCTTGCATATGTCAATGGAATTTCAAACGACAGCATATTTCTCCCCGCTACTTAAAGCACTGGCTGAACTAATGACTTGAATCAGCCAAAGAGGATAAGCCACTTCCCTCCTTCACTAGCTCCTAATCTTTTTGGAATAGAGTATTAAATATGACCATTTTTTTGTCCTCCTGCCCATTGCACAGGAGAATTAACAATCTGCCTTAAGTTAAGGTGCACAAAATGGATTTCAGGTTTGCCAACTCGTGAGACTGTGAAAGAAAAAGAAGGGTGGGGTGTTTTTCCCCCTTCCTCTCCCCTTTCTGATGTGCTTGCAGTTTTGTGAAAACGATCATTTCTGAGCTTTGCTTCAATGTTCATGCACTTCTTATTTAAATCAAGCTTTTTATATCCATGGAAGGCCATTGAGTGGAAGACACAAGCATACTTTCCATTAGGGATGAGGTGGAACACACGTGCTTGTTCATTCTGAGGACCTACTCACATTCTGGGCATAAAGAACATAAGAAAGGCTCTTCTGGATTAGGCCAATGTCCCATCTGGTCCTGCATCCTGTTCTCACATCCACCAAAATCTAGACTTCTGAAATGTCTGGATTTTCCCAGACATCTCAGTGATTTCTGCCCAGACACTGTTACCGACTGATGTATTTTGACCATGTCTGGGAAATTCTGGAGGTATGGCAAGCCTAGTCTATGGGAAGCCTGCAAGCAAGAGCTGGGCCCAGGAGCCCTCTCCCCTCCTGTGGTTCCAGAAACTGGTATTCAGAGACATGCTTCCTTCAACAGTGGAGGTAGATCATAGCCATTGCAGCTAGCCGCCATTGATAGCCTTTTCCATTTTTTTCTTTCAAATCTCCTTAAGACAGTGGTTTTCAGCTAGTGTGCCATGGCACACTAGGGCATAGCTGTCAATGTTTCCCTTTTTTAAGGGAAATTCCCTTATTCCGAATGGGATTCCTCGCAAGAAAAGGGAAAAGTTGACAGCTATTCCCTAGGGTGCCTTGAATGATGGTCAGGGGTGCCGTGGGCAACACTGGCCTATATCCCTCTCTCCTTTCCTCCCTCCTCTGATACCTTCTCGCATCTCTGCCTCTCAAAGGCTTGAGTGCTGTTTGTTACAGTAGCCTTGGCTACAAGCTCCAAAGGCGAATGGTGCCTCTGGGGCTGGCCAGTGGGTGCTGGTTGTCAGGAGCTGAGGCAGCCTCAGAGTAAGCAAATAAATGAGGGAGGGAGCCCAGCGAGCCCCAGGCACCTCTCTTTGGGGAAGGAGGTGCAGCTCGGAGACCAGGGGTGGTGGCAGCGGCTGCCCAGAGGATTCCCAAGGACAGGAGGCTGAAGGGAACACTTCACAAGAGAGGGTGTTTGAAAGGGGGCAAGAGGCTTCCAGCTCTGCGGGCAAGGGGCAACACAACTGGGCTCCTGTGCCCCACAGGGGAGCTGCAGAAAGAAGATAGTTGGTCAAGGGAGCCATGGATTCAAAAAGGTTGGAAACTGCTGCCTTAACAATGTAAGAACAGGCCCAGCATAGTCTGCGGGACTGCCTCTCCTGGTATGTCATACGGTCTTCAAACAAAAACATCATGGAGGTCTCGGGCCATAGGGAGGTTAGGTCTCAGGCCACAGGGAGGTTAGGTCAACTAGAGCCAGGGCTTTTTCGGCTGTGGCCTAAGTCTGGTGGAACGCTCTTGACATGTTTCCGCAGGACCTGCAGGAGAGAGCTGTTCCACCAGGCCTTTGGCCAAGGCACAGTCTGACCCCCTTGTTTGGTAATCCTCATAGAACTCTAGCCCAATGGTTGCCATTAATTTGATTTTGAATTGATTTTAGAATGAATTGATTTTAGAATGTATTTTAATTAATCGATTGTGTTTTTATGTAAACGGTGTTACTTTTATTGTTGTTATCTGCTCTGAGCCCAGCTTCGGCTGGGGAGGGCGGGACATAAATAAAATATTATTATTATTATTATTATTATTATTATTATTATTATTATTATTCACACAGTAGCCAGCCAGATGCTTATAGGAAGTCCACAAGCAGGACCTGAGTGCAAGAGCATTCTCCCTACTTGTGATTCTCAGCAACTGGTATTCAGAGGCATACTGCCTCCAACAGTGGATAACAACATAGTCATTGTTGGAGGCAATAGGTCTCTGAACACCAGCCAATGTGAATCATGAGTGCAGAGAGTATTTCATGGTGATGATAAGTTAAGTCATGGAGGATACGTTTTGCATGATGTCAGTCCCAGGTACACTCTCTGGCATGTCTGATAAAAGGATCAGATAAATAACGAGAAAGACTCTTCTTTGAAAGAGATCCCAGAGATCTGTGAATACTTGACCTCATCTGCAGTATACATTTAAAGCTGCAGTGTAAACAGTCACCAGTTCCCCCAAAGAATTCTGGGAACTATAGTTTGTTATGGTGTTGACAGTTGTGAGGTAGTATTTAAAATATTGTTCTGGTTTTCGGGGTGGGGGGGTGGGGGGGAGCATACACCTAAACACACATACCAAAAAAAAAAAGCAAAGCAAAAAGAATCACATTAGACACAATGACAAATGAGTTTAGCCTAGCAGAATTATTGGTCTGATGCTTTATTCATGTGATGCTAAGGTTTTGGCATGACAGATGAATCAGTTTGGACAGGATAAGGTTTTTAATGGTGTCTTAGAAATCTGCTGTCTGCATCGTATAGTATATTTTGCAGTATTAACTGTTTTAAGTGAAAACACTTTTTCCATATAAAAAAAAACACCTTGCAATTTGTATATGCTATCATTTATATATGCTGAGGAATTGATGCTTTTGAATTATGGTGCTGGAGGAGATTCTTGAGAATCCCATGGACTGCAAGACGACCAAACCTATCCATTCTTAAGGAAATCAGCCCTGAGTGCTCACTGGAAGGACAGATCCTGAAGCTGAGGCTCCAAGACTTTGGCCACCTCATGAGAAGAGAAGACTCCCTGGAAAAGACCCTGATGTTGGGAAAGATTGAGGGCACAAGGAGAAGGGGACGACAGAGGATGAGATGGTTGGATAGTGTTCTCGAAGCTACCAACATGAGTCTGACCAAACTGCGGGAGGCAGTGGAAGACAGGAGTGCCTGGCGTGCTCTGGTCCATGGGGTCACAAAGAGTCGGACATGACTAAACGACTAAACAACAACAATCATTTTTTTAACGTTAAAGCTTTTTTGCAATCTTTGCTTTCCTCCCATGATATTTTTCTTAAAAGGGAGAGGGGGCGGTGGCAGAAGAACATTTAAAAAAACCCCTGCTGGATCAATCCATCCACCCATCTAGTTCAGCATTCTGTTCCCACAATGATCAATCAGATGCCTATGGGAAGCCATCAAGCAAGTCTTGAGCACAACAGCACTATCTCACTGCTGCCCCCCAGTATATTGCATCTGATACTGGAGGTAACAGATAGCCCTCATGACTGGAAGCCCTTGATCGGGGTTAAGGGCTGTAGCTCAGTGAAAGAGAATACGTTTTGCATGCCAAAGCTTCCAGGTTCAGTGCCTGGTGTCTCCAGGTTTGTCTGGGGATGTTCCCCTGCCTGAAACCTAGAGAGCCACTGCTAGTCACTGTCAACAATACTAAGGCAGGATAGAACATTGGTCTGAAATGATGTAAGGCAGGTTCCTATGATATCCTCCAAGGGGAACTTCTAGATGAAGTATGTTATCTTCATATGAGATAAGAGAGACACACACAGAGAGAGACAGCCTGGTCATATTGTTCAGGCAGATATCAAATTAAGCAGAATTCCAACCCTCTGCTTAATCATCATCATCATCATTTTCCTGGTTTGGAATAAAAATGAGTTTCTGTCCCTGTTCATTGGGATCACACAGCCAGTTGCTTTGTAGGTTCATCTACAGAATGTATTTCAGGTTCAGCCCTTACTCTCACAGATTAAGACTCTTAATCTTAGGGTTGTGGGTTCAAACTCCACGTTGGGCAAAAGATTCCTGCATTGCAGGAGGCTGGACTAGATGACTCTTGTAGTCCCTTCCAACTCTACATTTCTATTATTCTAAACTTGCCTCTGATAAAAATGGATGATTGTGGCCAAAGAACATGGCCACCCACTCCTTTTGGATACAATACAAAGAGAAACCTGGATACAAGTCTCTCTTTTTCCTGCATACCCAGATAAATAAACAATTGAGAGGTAAGGAGAGCATTTATTTAGTATCCTGAGAAACCGATTTGGCCATAGAATTGTTGCCTAAAGCAAAAAATATAAATGTGGGCTATTCTCCTTGGGCAAAACATTTGCAGAGTTTTGAAGGAAGCTCAAAGAGTTTTGATAAGACTAATGAAGTATCTCAGGAGGTTCCACGTGTCTCTAAATTGTGACTAGTTTTTGCCTAAGGCAAAATGAATCTGGAGCTGCTTTGCATAAATGCTCTTCAGCTCAGAATCACCTCAGTAATTATGAGCCTTGCTTGGATATATTTGACTTATTTTCTGAGCATTTTCTCCCAGCTTATAATGTTGTTGCACAACACGCATCCCACTTGACTGAAATGAAGAGAACAAAACATCAGAAAGAGCTTTAAGGACCACAGATGCATTAAAATCCAGATCTGCCATGTGCAACTAACCAACAACCCAATCAGTATGAACACCTGCAACTCTAAGGAGGCAGGCTATGACTTGGGCTGGACTACTCTGGCTCAAGGCGTGGATACAGAGTTCCACCCCACCCTCAGCAGGAATGGTTTGGTGGGCCAGATCATTCACTATCAAGGGCAGCATCCTTTCTATGTAATCTTTCACCTGCTGCCAAGAAGAAGTAGGCTAGGAACAACCCTTCACCCTATGAGTGCCTTTGGCTGCTTATTAGTATAACCTGCCTCCGTATTTTTCCCCTGCATATAATTATTGTTAGCTATGACCAAAGCAATACTGGCTTTGGTGCTTCTGAATTATGGTGCTGAAGGAGACTCTTGAGAGTCCCATGGACTGCAAGAAGATCAAACCTATCCATTCTTAAGGAAATCAGCCCTGAGTGCTCACTGGAAGGACAGATCGTGAAGCTGAGGCTCCAATACTTTGGCCACCTCATGAGAAGAGAAGACTCCCTGGAAAAGACCCTGATGTTGGGAAAGATGGAGGGCACAAGGATAAGGGGACGACAGAGGACGAGATGGTTGGACAGTGTTCTCGAAGCTACCAACATGAGTTTGACCAAACTGTGGGAGGCAGTGCCTGGCATGCTCTGGTCCATGGGGTCATGAAGAGTCAGACACGGCCAAACGAGTAAACAACAACAACATGACCAAAGCAATAATGGCTGAGCCAGCAAAATAAATGAAGACTGCACTGTCACCAGACAGGATGGAGCAGTCTTCTCCCCTACAGATGGCGCTGAGGACCCTTTGCTTCTGAGCCCTTTGCTCTCCTAGTTTCAATGCTTGCTGGGTTCTGTGTGTGTGTGTGTCTGGAATGCTTTCTAAAGACACTGTGTCCATCAGCTGTTGCCCTCCTGGTTCTTCCTCTTCCTCTTCCTCTTCCTCTTCCCCCTCTTCCATTATTTCCCAGCTTCCCCCCTCATCTGCCTCTGAGCTGTGACCTCCCTCAAACCCCTATTGTAATTCTGAACTGTCTTCTCCTCTGGAAGGTTCAGGCTGGGGAGGAGGTCTCCACCATTCCTCTGATGCCCAGTCCCTAACATCTGGTTGGCCACTGCAAGAACAAGATGCTGGATTGGAAAGGGCTATTGGCCTAATCCAGCAGGGTCTTCTTATGTTCAAATTGACAACCTGAGCAGCTCTATCAGCAGAGCAGTAACTCCTTGACAGTTATTAGTTTCTGTGAGCAATCTGGCTGCTGCATACAGCACTAAGCTGCAGGTTCTGGACCAGATACAAGGGTAGTCCCACATAAAGCATGTCACAGTAACGAAGTCTTGAAGCTACCAATGAATGTGTCACTGTGGTCAGGCTGTTCCCTGATACATATGCGTGAGAGGGAATGAATTCAAATGGGGATAATGATTGACGAGGGAGTTGTTTGAAGCCAATGGAAGGAAAAGGGCCCTTTCCAGGAGAGTGGAGAAATGTGTAGACATCTTTTTAATTGCAAGTTTTAAATGAATGGTTTTAATAGAAAGAATGGTGCCCCCCCACCCCATTTTGTGTAAGCCAGCTTGGAGACCTCTCTAGATCAAAAGCAAGGGTAGAAATGAGGTTAATAAAGAGACACTTACTAGGCAGTTGAACAGGGGAGTTGAACTAAGAATGAACAGGGACTCCTTGTCCTTAGAATCGTAGGATTTTAGATTTGGGAGATATCTTGGAGATTGTGTAACCTAACCTTCCACTCTTCCAGCATTGCAGGGGGTTGGACTGGATGACCTTTGGGGTCCATTTCAGCTCTACAGTTCTGTGATTCTATAATTCCATGGTTCTTTGCTAATCTTGTGATGAGAGGTTAGGCAAAGAACATCTTATCACAGACAACTATTATTTCCATACAGGTGTTTTTTCAACAAAATTCACTCAAAAAATTGTTTCAGGGTTTTGGGGGGGCTATTTGTGTGTGGCTTCCCTGTGGTAATAATAATAATAATAATAATAATAATAATAATAATAATAATAATAATTTATTTATACCCCGCCCATCTGGGCGGCTTCCGCCGAACATTAAAAACAATACAGCATCAGACATTTAAAACTTCCCTAAACAGGGCCACCTTCAGTTGTCTTTTAAAAGTAAAATAGTTGTTTATTGCCTTGACATCTGCTGGGAGGGCGTTCCACAGGGCAGGCGCCACTACCGAGAAGGCCCTCTGCCTGGTTCCCTGTAACCTCCCTTCTCCCTGTTACCTGCCTATTGATCTGAGTAGCATAAAGCCAATCTGTTTATTTCTTTTTATATTAATGCTCACAACCGATGTGTGTATCTTGTAAAACAAAAACAAAACCTGTATCTTTTCAGCCTGGCTCTAGTTTGAGCATATGTTAGGCGGCTGTGTGCAAACATGTCTCTGTGCAATTCAACTTTCCTTTGCATGAAGCTGTGGTGGTAGCCATAGATTGCATGGAGGTGTCCCTGAGTAGACAGGCAGGTGAAAATGCAACTGGTGGTAACTAGATGCCATTTTTTGTACACAATACTTACCTGGTGAACTGCCTTGCCAGCTTCGGAGAAGTGCAAATTTCGGTTTTCTTTTAGTGCACACATAACTTTGGGAAGTGTGGCTTCACTTTCAAATGAGAATTGACTTGAATTTCTCCCCCAGCTCCTACTTGGAAGTAGTGTTCACCAACTGGAACCTCAGAGAACTTTCCTCCTCTCTCCCACCCCCATATATTTGATGAAGGATTTATTACAAATTGGCCCTCAAAACAGCTCCCTCTTTCCCATTCACGTCGCTGTCAGGAAGAAAAGGCTCCTTTCAGGTACCAAGCATTGAAAGCTTTTATTAGCAAACCTCAGGCCAGTTTAGTCAATAACCCAGTCGCAATGGCTTTATTTACTTTTCTGTTATGACCCCCATACAGCGGAGATGCTAAACGTCTATCCAAAGAGCGCTACTTAAATTGCAGCATTTATATTCTGTCCACACAGGCAGTTTAACTGAGACAATGAATGTGATGGATGGCTGTAGCAAAGGGGCCAGTGGTGTCAGCATATTTTTTAATGGATCCTGCCTTCACTTTCTTACTTTCTCTCCCTATTTTATCTTAAATTTCACTCTCAAATGCCAGCCTTTTAAAAACAGGGCACTTGCTTGCCGAAGACAGGAATGGATCACTATGAAGTCAAAGCAAGACAGAACAGGGGAAAGCCAAAAAGTAAGGAAGAGGAGATGCATGCTTAACTTGTGTCCCTACATGCTCTTGAAAATGAATATCATTTCCTCTATTTCCAGCATCCCATCTGTTTGCATTTGAAGGCAAATCTACCTAATTCACATTTTCTGAAAAAACTACAAAGCCATCCTTTGAAATCTGAACTTCTCTGAATTTCGCAGTGCAGTTCTGCAGCCAAGTAATGTGAGGAAAGACACACATGCTAGGACAACGCGGACGTAAAAATACATATATTTAACATTAATAACATTAAAAGTGAAATATACTAGGGGGGATTGTCTTGCAAAAAAAACCCCAAAACCCATTCCGCTGCTTGATCCACTTAAGTATTGGGCGATGGGACACATTTGCAGCCTGGGCAGATGAAAGATTCAGCTCCTGAGATGTGGTGCATTCTGACACAAATTTGTGCATGGGCAGGGCATCTTCAGAGCCTTGATTAAGCCCTGCCAAGCTGCTCCTCACGTTCTTCTCCTTGCAGCAACACCCTCCCTCCCTCCCTGTCTCTCATTGTGATTAATTTGGTCATTTTGGGGCTGAGTAGGAATTTGGGGGCAGACTACTTTTTCTGGTGGGTTTCTCCCCCCCCCCTACTCCACACTGAATACCTGACTGTGACAGCATTATATGGGCTGCCATGTTCTTTAAATAGGTTGTGTACATTCCAACATTTCTCCGATGAAAATGAGGACTTACCATTCCGTAATGAGAATTTTACTATTTATTCCCCCCTACACGCATCTTACTGGGTTGCCCCAGCCATTCTGGGCAGCTTCCAACATATATAAAAAACATAATAAAACATGAAACATTACAAAAAACCTTCCCTATCCAGGATTGCCTTCAGATGGCTTGGGGGTCTGATAATTCCACACCCTCCAACATTTCTCCAATGAAAATAGGGACATCCTAAGTCCATTTTGGGGGCCAGTTGGTTTAATTCTGCCCCTGTGGCAGTTTATTTCCTGGGGTAAAATCCTAAAAAAAACCCTCAACAACTTCAATCCTGAAAAAGCTCAACAACAACTTTGGCTGGCCCCCAAGGCCCTTCACTTCATCAAATCTGGCCCTTTTTGAAAAAAGTTTGGACACCACTGTGACTTAAGGAAAAGCAGGACATTCCAGAATGAAATAAGAAAGCAGGGCGGCTTCTCTAAATCAGGGATGTCCCTGGAAAATAGGGACACTTGGAGGGTTTGAGGTTGATTTGGTCACTTTGGGAGGTTAGTAGCAGGAAGGGGAACAGTTTCAAGCCATGCATCTTTCAGGGTGATGGGATGGCCTCAAGATCTGCTCTCTGGGCTGTGGGGCCCTGTGGTAGGATAGGGGCTGCTTTTGAGACCAGCCCATCGCATCTCCCTGAAGTTGTGAGGCTGTGGATGCACAAGGTCTATCTATTCATCGTTTTGGTGTGGCCTGAGAAGGGAGGTAGGCTGGGCAGCCATAACTCCATTTTCCACAGACAAGGGGTTTGGTCACCCCAATGGCTGCAGTTTCATTTTAGAGTTAGTTCTCTCACAGACTGTTGTTTCTTTCTGCAGGTGCTTTTATTGGTTTAAACTTAAATAAAGTGGCCATAGTCCAACCCAGCCTGTCTGTCTGTTTCTGGATTCAGCCATTAAGTCACCATCTTTATGTTGGGCAAAACTGCATACAGAATTGTGTATCTTAGGACAAATCCACACTAAAATGCAGTTGAGTTTTCCTGAGGACTTGAAAACAGATGGTTGAATAAACAGCTCTGACACATAGACACTGGAGGAATGTGACATGGCATGGATGAGGCCATGCCATCAGCCCATGCAGTCATTAGTGTGGTAACACATCACTGGAAAAGGCATAGAGTAGGAGCTTGGATCATCATCGACAGAAGGGAAATATTTGTTAGGGGAAGAGACCATAACTTAATAGATAGATAATCTATTTTGCACACCAATGATCTCAGGTTCTATATTCAGCTTGAAGTATCTCAGTCTAAAGGTAAAGGTACCCCTGACCATTAAGTCCAGTCGTGGATGACTCTGGGGTTGCGGCGCTCATCTGCACGGAAATGCTGTTTACCTTCCCGCTGGAGCAGTACCTATTTATCTACTTGCACTTTGATGTGCTTTCGAACTGCTAGGTGGGCAGGAGCTGGGACCGAGCAACGGGAGCTCACCCCGTTGTGGGGATTCAAACTTTTCCCAGCCTGGTGCCCACCAAAAGTTGTTGACTACCATTTCCACTATAACCCTAATCATTGCCCATGCTGGCAGAGGGTGCTGGCAGTTTTGAGTCTGAAACATCTGGAGAGCGCAATGTTGGGGGAGGCTAATGTAGACAGTACTGAGCTAGACTGGCCAATGCTCCATCTCCTTATTTTCCCTCCCTCCAAGGGGAAGGCCATACCTCAGTGTAAGAGCATCTGCTTCTCATGACAAAGGTGCCCAGTTCAAACCCTCGCATTTCCAGGTAGGGCTGGGACCCCTACCTGAAACCCCAGGAGCTACTGCCAGTCAGTGTAGACCAGGTGTGGGGAGCCTTGGGCACTCCAGATGTTGCTCAGCTGCAACTCCCATCATCCATGGATCCTCTTAGTTTATATATTTGCTTTATATTCTGTTCAGATTTACTCCCCAATCCCCCTTGCATTGGCCTTTTTGAAGGGTAGCATAAACAAAACTTCACACAAAGTCACTTGTTGTCATGATGCCAAGCACAGGATTAATTGACTCATTAACCTTAATCATTTTGATGGTGGTTTTTTTTTTTTTTAATTATTGTGAAGGTCAGATGCAGCTTTGGAGATAGATGCACTTAGCTTTTATGGCTGCACGTCAGAAAGGCTTTCAGGGACTGTTCTGTTCCTCTTAGGTAAACAAAAGATCTCTCAGTGGTGCTAAAGGTTATGCAATGAACAGAAGACTAGAAAAGTCCCAACGTGCTTGAAGCGTAAACGTCTATGTATGTAAAGATGCAATGGTTGGTGTGCTTCAGTTGGCCTACGTTTTTTATCCTTGCTCCATGCCTAAATCAGTGACTGCTAGGACATTGGTGGGGAATCTCAGTCCTAGAGGCTAAATGTGGCTTCTTCCTGGAGCCCACCCACTCCCTAGTCATACTACTTCTCCCCAGGCCAAGCCCCTTGTCAGCCCTGGTTTGAACCCTCCTCAAGTGTTTTTGCTTGGCTGGAATGTATCCTTAAACACTGAGCATGGCTCTCATTTGAATGGGCAGAGGACAGAGAGGGGTGGGTGGTGTGCCAAGAAGACAGCCTACTGCACAAAGTGCGGGGGGGGGAATACATTATTTGCTCAAGTCACAATTTTAAAAAATATTTTTTATTAAGTTTTACAATTTAATATTCAACACATTTATCAAATACAGAAAAAAGAAAAGAAAAGAAAACTCCCCCTACCCCATGACTTCTCTCAACTTCCCCTTCTGGGTCTTTAACTATTGCTACTTCTGCTTAATTTTTGTCTTATTTTTCATCCTTTAACTGAATGCTCTTATATTCTTATCACTTTTATATCCAATCTTCATCATTTTACATCTTACATTTATTTAAATTCTATATTATTATTTCTTAACCTTTACTCTTGTTTTCTTAATTGTTAGTGTTTACTTAAACCCTGCCAGTGAGTCAATTTCTTTACAATTTTTCTGTAGATACAACATATACAGTTCCCAATCTTTTTTAAAGTCTCTGTTGTCTTTGTCTCTGAGTCTTCCCAGAAGTTTTGCCATTTCTGCATATTCCATAAGTTTAACTTGCCATTGCTCTTTCATTGATATCTTGTCGTCTTTCCATTTTGGGGATAGTAAAATCCCAGCCACTGTTGTAGCATACACGAATAACTTATTCTGGTCTTTTGGTAGTTCTTGCCCTATAATACCTAACAAAAATGCTTCTGGTTGTTTGTTACAAAGGATATTTTAAACAACTTTTTCAATTCATTATATATCATTTCCCAATCATTTTTAATTACTTGACAGTTCCACCACATATGTTAAAAAGTACCTTCTTTTTCTTTACACTTCCAGCACTTATTAGAACTTATGCTCAAGTCACTTTTGCATCTGGCCCTGCCCACTGCTGGCAAATGCCCCTGGAAGGTGGCTGAGAAGTAGTGTGGCCTTGACCTTAAAAAGGTCCCCTAATACTGCTGTAGGAAGAACTGGGTACCTTTCTTTCTTTTTTATCACTGAATCATTCTGAAGAGCTGAATGAGCTTGCACTGTTGTTTGCCAATGGTAGAAGATTATAGCCTCTTCTGGATCTCGCTGTTGCTGTCGTTGTTGTTGTTATCTCCCTTCATACTAATATTAGCACTTCCCAATCTGCAGACTTAATTGTTCTGATTACCCTGTTAAGATTTTATGCAATCTCATTTCAGTCTAATGACTCTCCATTTATATTTTCCAATGAAGCCAATGCTGGACTCTGCAAGAGCGCTTTGAGCCTCATTGGGATGCATGCATTTTAAAGCCGTGTTTACTATGAAACCATCCTCTTAGTCACACAGGATTTGTTGTAATAAAACCTACAAACACACACACACCCCAATGTATTTTCATTATCCATTGGACTTTTCAGTGCACAAAGCGGTTTTGCCACTTTGTAAACACTGTCTATGGGACGCGGGTGGCGCTGTGGGTAAAAGCCTCAGTGCCTAGGGCTTGCCGATCGAAAGGTTGGCGGTTCGAATCCCCACGGTGGGGTGCGCTCCCGTTGCTCAATCCCAGCGCCTGCCAACCTAGCAGTTTGAAAGCACCCCCGGGTGCAAGTAGATAAATAGGGACCGCTTACTAGCGGGAAGGTAAACAGCGTTTCCGTGTGCGGCTCTGGCTCGCCAGAGCAGCGATGTCACGCTGGCCACGTGACCCGGAAGTGTCTCCGGACAGCGCTGGCCCCCGGCCTCTTGAGTGAGATGGGCGCACAACCCTAGAGTCTGTCAAGACTGGCCCGTACGGGCAGGGGTACCTTTACCTTTACCTTTTTAAACACTGTCTATACTTCTCAGTTAACAAAACTGATCCTTCATATTCACATTCAGAGCGTATTCTAGCTCAAGGGAGGGGGGAACTGGATCCAGCCAGTGGCCATGATCCCTGACAATGATGTCAGGTGACCCATTTTTGCCTTGTATGGCACTCCAAAAGCCCTAGTAATCAGCTGATCACCCATGGGGATTGCATAGTGCTGTCCAAGGAAGCCCCTGCTACCAGCAGATCAAGAGAGTTTGCAAAGCACCTTTCACTACACTGTGCAAGCCCAGATGCCCCAGTGGTTGTGCTTGCAACATGGCTGTGTGGGTGCCATCAATCAGCTGCTTGGCGGTGCCTGCAAACCCCTCTCTGGCCAAGCTGTGTCTTCACATGCCCCACACCTGACATCATATATTTTAAATTCTTACTCTATTACTTGTGTTGCTGTTTGTAACTAGGCCCATGGCAAACAACAGGAAAAGCATCACTGTTACCTTCACTTGCCAAAGCAAGGATTACCCTGGCACCCTTGCAGATGATGTCATCAGCCCCGTTTTGAAGAAAATCCTGGAGCTTTATTCCCTTGTACTTCTCCTCCACCACACCACTGGTCAGGTCAATTCCTTCTCTTCCTGATGTTCAACTGCTTTCAACTGTCTGTGGCTTATTGGAGCCAGAGCTCACTTCAAGTCATCACTGAGTCTCCCTCTGCCTTTTTTTTTGGTTTAATTTGTAAGGCTGCCATAACCCTTTATTCTGGCCAATATCTCAGATTCTGATGCAAAAGAAGAATAGTTTGCTGGAACTTCTGATCTGACTGAGTATCACTCCATGACATTGTGGAGAAGGAAACTATGACCACCACAAGAAACAAACAGAGAGAGAGAGAGAGAGAGAGAGAGAGAGAGAAAGAGAGAGAAAGCTTGGATGATATATGCAGGCATGCTTCTGTTTTGCACAGACAGGGCAGTAACAAAAAAGAAACATCTCAGGCATTTTCTCATAAAAGTATCTTCTGATAAATTTTGCCTGGGCACTACCTCAGTTCAAGTCCAGACCTTGCTGGAGCAACGAGCCTGATTGGAGCTCTCCAAGGTCCTGAAACTCCTTGCTCACCTGTCTACTGCTAGACTGTATTGCCCTCAGGCAACCTGAAGTGTTCCTGTGGAATTCTGCTCAACACTGGGGCAGACTACATACCAGTATTTTTCTTTATGCGTTCTGAGTCCACTATCTCCCTGTGTATGCAACACACACAACACTAATTTGTCTGAGAGTGACTTTGCTTCACTGCCCAGGTCACAGATATGGAGGTACTGATCTCAGTATTAGAAGGACACACACACACACACACAAACACACACAAACACTGTGATGGACTATCTCCTTCTGTAGCAGCAAAGTACAGCTGACTGGAAAATTGGATTTGACAATACGTTAGCGCTACTGGCCTTGCTCAAGATGCCAAAAGTCACTTCACAAAACAAGAGAGAACACATGTAATAATTCACCCTGCAATCAAACTGTCCATCTGCCTGTCTAAAAGCCACTTGCTTACCTTCACAATCACCAAGGCAGATCATTAAATAAAAGGAAAGTCAAGGGGGAGGAGAAAGATACAATCCCTTTCATTGCATGGGGAGCGGAGGAGCGAGGAGTCAAATGTACTCCAGGGACAAGGCTGGCTTTTAATTGTCTTGTTTGGTTTATTTTATTTTTAACGTTTCTAACCTTCCTTTCAACCCTCAAATCACGCCCTCAAGGCAGCTTAAAACAAACAAGCAACAATCATGCAGCATTAAAACTGCATGTAAACAAATTAGAAAAACAAGCAATTGTTTTTTCAAAAGGTGAGGTGTGACGAAGGAGGAGAAAGGCAACATATAAAATCATTTCAAAAATATGCAGCGGACACTGATAATAGGAAACAATTTCAAAAACATCTGACTTCTACTGGGTCTGCATCATGAGTGTGAAATCCCAGGTCTGGCATTGGAACTCAGCAGCACCTATTTCTGACTGCCCAGGTTTAATTTATCATATACATTGACCTTTATTAAAAGATCTTCAGCCAGATGACACGCAACCTTTAGCTTTTAATTTGAGATGCAAGCCATCTTGCAGAAAAATAATAAATGTTACCATTTAAACTGCCACTGCGAAGCAGGATCCACATCAAAGAAAAGGAAAGAAGTATCTAGCCACTCCTTGGTTATTTTCCTCATTCTCTTAATTCTGTTCTGTCACAAACAAACTCCTGGCTCCTTCAGAATTCTTCCAAGGCCACCTCAAATTTCTTCTAGCCACACTCCTCACAATCTTGTTCCGTACCTTCTCGAATATTTTTATCTTTCTGAAATGCATTGTTGAACTCTAATAATGCTTGGATGGAAGACAGAGTATGGATGTGCGTATGCGTGTAGCACAAAAGTAAAAATTACATTTGTTGCTCTGCTCACCTCTGTCTCTAGTTTCAACTACTACTGTCAGGTAGACCTTGGAAGGTTGTCAAGAAGAGAACATAACCCTCTGACTGGGGTGAGTAGGTGAAAAAGCAAGCCACTTTTGGTGTGGTGAAATTGACACTCAACTTTAACACTTCAGACTTTGGATGCAAGAGGGCCTGACCCACACATAGAAAATGAAATGCTTACTAGGGACCATTTTAGACCAGGGTAGAATTTATGCACATATAAAAAAACACAGTGGAAAATGCTTCAAAAAAAAAAATTGAAAAAAATTGAAAAATACATTGATTTTTGCATAGCTCACTGTTGCCATCTAGTGTCTCATTTGTATGTTGCACTTTAGGTAAAGGTGCAAAAGAAGAATAGTTTGCTGGAACTTCTGATCTGATTGAGTATCACTCCATGACATTGTGGAGAAGGAAACTATGACTACCACAAGAAACAAAGAAAGAAAGGAAGGTATTAAGAGGTCTAATTGCCCTTTACCGTGACAGTTTCCATTTCCCAGTACCTGCTTCTGGTAGTCTACTCTCTCTAGCACATAGGTGATGAACCTCAGGTAAAGGGGGTAAATGTGTCTCTCCAGCCCTCTCTAGATGGAAAACTCTACTTTTGCTTTTGGCTACAACCACCATTTGCAGGCACCAAAAATAATACAGTAAAGGCACCTGCCTGGCGTCAATAGACAAGGAGATCCAAAGTACAAATTTTGCCACACTGAGATAATTTGTTAAATCTTGCTAAATAAAAGCCAACAAAATAAAGAGGCCCAGCAAGCTTTTCCACTGTGTTTAACCATTTTGCCGAGGCCCATGGTTTCAATATATCCTTTTTTTATGTGAAGGGCCACGCCTTTCTGGACTGAAAATCTAGTGAACCGATTTAAGTAAAGCTGAGTTGTCCTTTCAACAGGAACAAAAGCTGCAGGGCCGTGAAAAGAATCCTATGCTGAAGGCAACTGCATGCGACAAAAATATCAGATTTAAGATAAACTGGTCTGAACAGCTACTGTAAAGTAAGATACTCACTTTGTGGGTAGATAACAATCTTTCGTTTGCAATTGGATCTAATCAGCATGCAGCATAGCAAAGCTGACTCTGGTTCTCAGCAGTCTGCTGTACGAATTATTGCTATTCTGTTATGTTTGCAGTCCGCTGCTTTCCTCCCGCCCAAGAACAACAATAGGTGCACTTTATCCTAAGTAATGAAGCCAAGCCTTATTCTAGCAGACTGATGCTAAATCAGAAACAGGAAAAGAGCAGGAATTAGTCCAGACACCCTTAGGTGCCAGATATGCGGCAAGGATCAAGCCAACTTAGGAGAGGTGCTTTAAGGTTCCCTAAACACAGTTCAGGGACAAAGCCAAGGGTCAGGATTCCAGGATCAGCTAAGACTGAGCAGGAACATGAGGTGGAGAGCCCTGGCCACACTTTTAAACAGATGTGGACGAAGTCTAGCAATGTGTGCTCATGCCAGTCCAGCAAATAACTTGTGGCATGAAACCAAGTGCTCCTTCTTGAGGGCCGGTTCTGATCTTTGAAGTTTCACAGAAATATTGGAAGCTGGCCTGGTACCAAACCAGACCATTGGTCCATCTTCCTCAGCATTGTCTACACTGGCACTGGTTCTTCAGGGTTTCTGGCAGGGGTTAGAGTTAGGGTTAGGGTGGCAGAACTTGGGGTCTCTATTTAAGATTGTTGCCCAAATGTATGTGGGTGGGCAGGGGTTGTCTATGCATATTACTGAGAAAATCAGGAACCTTCTCAAAAGCATTACAAAAATGGACTCCTTGCAGAGTTTCAAATGGACTGGTGACTCAGCATGTTTGCATGTTGTCTGGGCCCATTAATTCTGCAAAAGGAGCTCCTCTCAACAGGACATCAAAGTCGTCAGCCCAAGCATCATTGCCCTCATTTGTAGCTTTTAGAGACGTATCAATAATGTGGTACATATGGGCATCAGAATCCCCTTGCTGGGTCAAACCAATGGTCCATCCAGCTCAATGTTCTGAGATGGTCAGCTAGATGCCATTACGGGAGGGTCAGGAGCTGGGCATGGCAGAATTATCCATCTCTTACATCTAGTGTTATCCATCTCCAGCATCTAACAATCAAGACTTTTACACCTGTGCCTGAAAAGTGAGCAACTTTCTCCAATTGGAGGCAGCAGTGCTTCTGGTAGCAGTTGCTGGAAACTACAGGTGGGGAACCTGAAGTTGTGCTCAGGTCTTGCTGTCTTTCAGGATTTCCAGAGGTATCTGAGAAGAGGATGCTGGACTAGTTGGGCCACTGACCTGATCCAGCAGGCTCTTCTTATGTTTTTATATTTATGTTGCTTGGTTATGTTTCTGGTCCACCACTGACAAGCCTTCCATCCATGTCTCATGCAATCTAAGTTCTATGAGAGAAGCTTAAGGGAGCCTGGTGTGCTTAAGCCAGCAGGGAGGCTGACAGAGAGGCAATTTGATAAAGGTAAAGGTAAAGGGACCCCTGACCATTAGGTCCAGTCGTGGCCGACTCTGGGGTTGCGGCGCTCATCTCGCTTTACTGTCTGAGGGAGTCGGTGTACAGCTTCCGGGTCATGTGGCCAGCATGACTAAGCCGCTTCTGGCGAACCAGAGCAGCGCACAGAAACACCGTTTAACTTCCCGCCGGAGCGGATATCTATTTATCTACTTGCACTTTGACGTGCTTTCGAACTGTTAGGTTGGCAGCAGCAGGGACCGAGCAACTGGAGCTCACCTCGTCACGGGGATTCGAACCGCTGACCTTCTGATTTGGCAAGTCCTAGGCTCTGTGGTTTAACCCACAGTGCCACCTGCGTCACTAGCAATTTGATAGCCAACTTCCAATACTGGAAAGGTTGTCACATAGATGAACAAGAGCAGAGTTTCCCAATATTGGATCTCCGTTTGTTGTTGGACTACAACTCCTAGCTAGCAAGACTAGTGGTCAGGGATGATGGGAATTGTAGTTCAAAAGCAGCTGGAGACCCCAGTTTGGGAAACCCTGACTTACTTAGAGCAAGGGTGGCTAACCGGTGGTCCTCCCATCTTGTTGGACTACGGCTCCTCTACCATTTGCAACGCCTACTTGATATAGGAACATAGAAAGCTACCTGATACCGAATCAGACCATTTCTCTCCTTAACACAGTATTGTATACACTGACTTAGCCAAACTCTGAGGGACTAGGATTTTACGCACAAGCAGCTCACCATCCCATCACAGCAATCGGACGGTCCCTGAAAGCAGCTTGTGCAGAGAGGCATCATGAGCAACCCAGCCGGAGCCGGGGGAGCAGGAGGAGCTGGAGAGGGTCCAAGCCTGGAAGAAAGGTACAGGGTGTTGGAAGTCCAGCTAGCGCTGCAAACGGCGAGGCTAGAGGAAAGGAGGGCGCAGGATGCAGAAAAGGCAAAAGGCGCTACACTGGCAAGAAAGATGCCAGGATTGGTGCAGAAGTTTGGGGGGGACCCCAGGAACTATCAAGCCTTTAGGACAGAGATGCAGTATGCTCTCGAGCTGCAGTTTGACGACTTTCCCGACGAGGCATCGCGAGTGGCGTTTGTGATTGGCCATCTCGAAGGGGGGGCGAGAGACTGGGTTAGACCCCTGATGGCAGGGAATAGTGAAATGCTGAAGGACACGAGGAAGTTTTTTCGTGCCATGGATTTGATGTTTTCCAGCGAGATTGAACAGGGACTGGTGCGCAGACAATTGATGGCTTGTAAACAGGGTAGCCGATCGGTTCGTGAGTACTGGACCGAGTTTACAATGTTGATACATAAATTGGGGTGGAACCTATCGGCGGAACCCATTCAAATGCTTTTTGAAGAGGGGCTTTCTTCGGCGGTGAAAGACGAACTTTCCCGGGCGCCCAGGGCGGAGTCTATGGACCAGCTGACCAAATCAGCGCTGACCATTGGAGCGCGCCAGGAGGCAAGAGCCTTGGAGAAGCGGGAGGGGAAAGGAGAGCGTTGGAGGGATTTCCGCATTCCAGAGATTCCGGAGCCAAATTTCCCGCCAGGAGAGCCGATGGAAGTTGGAACAGCGCGCGCGCGCGCAGTTTCAAATCCCAGTGAAGGGAGGAAGAAGGAGGGAAAGAGCACCAAGAAATGTTATCTCTGCCAGCAGCCAGGTCACTTTGCCAGAGTCTGCCCGCAAAGAAAGGAATGGCAAGGGATGGCGGGAGCTGTTGGGGGGAAGGAGGAGGGAGTCCAGGAGCCAGTAAAAGCCAACGCCTGGCTGCCACCGTCAGGGCACTGCAGCCAGGCCAAGGAGCAGTAAAAGTGCCCACTCCGGAACCTCCAAGACCAGCCCTGGTAATAGAGGTGTTGCTAGAGCTGGCAAACGGATACCCACTAAAGACAAAGGCGCTGTTGGACTCAGGCAGCTCCTGTAATTTTATGAGTAAGGAGTTTGCAGCTGAACACCAGATACAGATACTCCCTTTAAGCAACCCCCTGCAGGTGACCACGATCGATGGGAGGGAGCTGTTGGGAGGAGAAGTTAGCCTACAGACCGTCCCAATGGTTATGAGGGTGGCCAGGCACACCGAAAGGATAGCGTTCAATGTGGCCACCCTGGGAGGGGCTCCCGCTATTTTGGGAATGAGCTGGCTAGCGTTGCATGATCCGCTAGTGGGCTGGCATCAGAGAGTGGTTTCCTTTGGGTCAGCACATTGCCTGGAACACTGCAGAGAGGGAAAGGTGCCAGAAGGGGCAAAAGCCTTTCTAGCAGGGACGGAAGTGGCGGACAAAGGGAAGGTGCCCAAACAATACGCTGACCTGAGCAAGGTCTTCAGCGAAAGGGAAGCAGATAAACTACCACCGCATAGAGCCTTTGACTGCCAAATTAACCTGGTCCCTGGGGCCCAGCTCCCCGTGGGCAAGCTGTACGCCATGTCAGACAGGGAAATGCAGGAGTTAAGGGAGTTTATTGATAAAAACCTGAAGAGGGGCTTCATCAGAGAGTCCAGAGCGGTGGGGGGGAGCCCAGTGTTTTTTGTGGACAAAAAAAAACATGGATAAACCCAGGCTTGTAGTGGACTTTAGAGCCTTAAATGCAGTGTCAGAACCAGTGGCTTTCCCCATGCCCAGAATTGATGACATTTTGACCAGGGTGAGGAAGGGAAAGATATTCACGAAACTGGACCTGAGAGGGGCATACAACCTGATACGAATAAGGAAAGGGGATGAATGGAAAACCACCATGTTCACCCCTTTGGGGGCTTTTGAATATTTAGTTATGCCATTCGGATTACAATCAGGCCCCGCATGTTTTCAATCGTTCATGAACCATGTCCTGGGACCTCTGCTCTACAAGAATTGCGTGGCCTTCCTCGATGACGTGTTGATATATTCAGAGAATGAGGAGCAGCATGTAAAGGATGTCAGGGAAGTGCTGAGCCAACTGCAAGCAAACCAGCTGTGGGTGAAATTGGAGAAGTGTCAGTTTCACACCAAGGAGGTGGAATTCCTGGGGTACCGCTTATCAGACAAGGGATTAGCCATGGATCCAGGCAAGGTCCAGGCGGTGCTGGAATGGAAGACACCGAAAACGAAAAAGGATGTGCAAAGGTTCTTGGGGTTTGGGAACTTTTACCGTAAATTCATCAAGAACTTTGCCCACTTAACGGCTCCCATCACGGACTGTCTCAGCAGCAAGAAGAAATTCGTTTGGACGGCGGAGGCGGAGCAAGCATTTGAGGAATTGAAAAGGGCATTCGCTTCGGAAGAACAGCTCCTGCATGTGGATTTACAAAAACCCATGAGAGTGGAAACTGATGCCTCAGACCGGGCGGTGGGGGCGGTGCTGCTTCAGCCGGGGAGCAATAAGTCGGAATGGAGACCGTGTGCCTTCTTTTCGCGTAAGCTGAACAAATCCGAGAGGAACTACACCGTATATGACCGAGAACTACTCGCCATTCACGAAGCGTTCCGGAGATGGAGACATTTACTAATTGGCGCACAGCATAAGGTGCAAGTGTGTACGGACCACAAGAATTTGGAGTATTGGAGAACGGCACGAGTGCTCAACCAACGACAAGTGAGGTGGGCCCAGGAGTTCTCCAAATTCCATTTTGAAATTTGCTATGTGCCAGGTCCAGAAAACATCAGAGCGGACGCTCTCTCACGCAAACCTGAATATTTGGAGGGGGAGGGAGCGCCTGAAGAGAGACATATTATCCCAGAGGACCGCTGGGTGTGTGGGGCGGCCTGGGTGGGGCAAAGGGAACTGGTAGAGGGAACGGTAAATGATGAATACGCCCAGAATAAGCTCAGAGGTTTAAGGAGAGAGGGAGAAGACCCCAGAGGTTTTGAAGAAAGAAACGGGGCATTGTATTACAAAGGGGCACTATATATACCCGAAGGGGAATTGAGGGGGAGAGTACTCAAACAGCTGCACGACAACCCCACAGCGGGGCATTTTGGGCAACACAAGACCATGTGGTTGGTGACCAGGGAGTTTTGGTGGCCCAAGGTGAGGGAGGATGTACGGGAGTATGTGAGAGGGTGTGACCAATGCCAGAGAGCCAAAGGAGAAAGGCGGGCGCCAGCGGGGTTATTAGAACCGTTACCCACACCAGAACGACCGTGGGAGGCGGTATCGATAGATTTTATGACTGATCTGCCTAAATCCCAGGGGGAAACCGCCATACTAGTCGTAGTAGACCTGTTAACTAAGATGGGTCACTTTGTAGCTTGCTCACATGCAGTCACGGCGGAAGAGACAGCGAAATTGTTTGTAGAACATATTTTTAGGCTGCATGGCGCCCCCTTGAGGGTGGTCTCCGACAGAGGGAAACAGTTCACGTCCAGGTTCTGGAGGAAACTTATGAGCTTGTTGCACGTAGAGGTCAACTTTTCGACTGCCAGGCACCCTGAGACCAATGGGCAGGCGGAGAGGGCAAACGGTATCCTCCAACAATACCTGAGGTGTTATGTCAATGACAGAGAGAACGATTGGGTCGAAAAGTTGGCGCTAGCGGAATTTGCTTACAATAATGCGGAGAATGTGTCCACCGGGATGAGCCCCTTTTTGGCTAATTATGGGTGCCACCCCAGGGCATTTCCAGGGGGAGGAGGGGAGAGATGGAGTGTCCCGGCCGCCGAATATTTTGTAGAAGAAATGGAAGCGATCCATCGTCAACTCCAACTCAACTTAGAAAGGGCCAAAGAAGAATATAAGAGGCAGGCAGACAAGAGTAGAAGGGAAGGTGAGACCATTAGGGTGGGGAGTCAGGTCTGGCTATCAACCCAAGGGTTGCCGTTCAAGGGGGGTTGCAAGAAATTGAGACCCAAAAGATTGGGACCATTTGAGGTCATCCAACAGGTCAACCCAGTGGCTTTCAGACTCCGGTTACCGAACCACATGAAACTGCACCCAGTATTCCACAGGTCATTACTGTCACCATATAGGGGGGAAGGTGAAGGGGTATCCACACGGGGGCCAGTCTTAGAAGAAAGGGAAAGCAGCAACCATGTGGCGGAGATCATCGACTCCAGGTGGAAGGGTAATCAGGTGGAGTATTTGGTCGCGTGGGAAGGGGAACCGGAGTCGGAAAACACCTGGGTGACGGCAGAGGAGGTCAGTGACGAGATCTTGATCGAAACGTTCCACCAAAGGTTCCCCAGGAAACCTCAGCCAGTAGCGAGGTTCCGGAGGGAGTACTTTGGCACCACCGACGATGAGGAGGAACTGGAAGGATTCAGGGAATCGGAGTTGGAAGAAGGAACAGACTCCGATGAGGAGGAGTACTTGGAAACCGGAAACAGCAACAGGTGGAGGGAAGTGTTCGAAACTTCGGAAGATGAGGGAGGTTCTTTCAGGGGTTTTGCTCCCTCGCCTCCCGCAGAGGAGGGGAGGGAAGGGGGTGAAGGGGGCCCTGGAGGGGAGGTGGATGTCAGGGAACTGCCATCTGAGGAGCAGGAGGTGAAAGGGCTCACAGAGGCTGAGAGAGAGTATTCAGCTGAGGAGGGAACCAGCAGGGTGAGAGGTGGAGTTCCAAGGGAAAGTGAGTCGGAGGGAGGGCTCAGAGACACTTCCAGCGAAAATAGTGGGGAGGTTTCAGGACCTCCCATAGGGACACCTACTCCTCGCCGGAAACTGTCACGCCGAGAGTCCAGAAGACGCGTTTCCGTTAAGGAGCTTTTATGCTGGAAGAAGTTCCGTAAACGCCCACTGTCCGATTCTACGAGCGACTGATGGAGCCATGCTTAAGGAGCTCCATCACAGACAGAGGTTTGTGGACTTAGCCAAACTCTGAGGGACTAGGATTTTACGCACAAGCAGCTCACCATCCCATCACACTTATAAACATCAATAATTATACATCTGTTCTTATTCTTAAAGCCTTTTTCTAAAGTCGACCTAAATTCCCTTCCACGATTTCCTCAATTCTCATACAAATAACAAAACAAAATAAAAGCAAAACAAATTATAATTATGCACCCTTTGGATTCCCAAACTCCACCCCCCCTTTCCCGGTTCCAATCCCCAATAATCGTCCATCAGTCAATCTACTCTCAGCCTGGGGATCTCACGTCCGAGGCTCTTAATTCTCTCTCAATTCCTCTCTGCCGGCTTTTTGGATAGTCCTTAGTATTAAACACCAAATCTCGGAGAAGCTCTAGTCCAATAAAGTCCATATTTCTTCCAGCTAGACCTCCATACTCAAAAGTGGAGCCTAAGTCTTGTTTCTTACTCTTTTTAAGTCCAAATGTCCCGAAAGCTCCAACTTCCACCTTAATCAGATTTGTAATCCTTAGGTCTTCAGATCTCCACACAAGAAGATCTCTCCATTCTTCAGTCTCCAATTCAAACCAAATTTTCACCATCGAGTTCTTATTTTCCTTTGCAGCCATCATGCCAGGCCTCTGGCTCTCCTTTACCATCTGTAAAATTACAGCTCCTCCTTCCTTTTTCTCAGGAACACCATATATCTCTTTCTTCCCACTCTCAAAGTTCTCAAGTTTCTCTTCTTGTTCAGCTGCATGAGCTTCCTGAGTCGGTTCCTTGTCAGATTCAATGAATTTGTTTACTGTTAAGTCCAGAGTTGTAACATTTGTAGCCAAAACATCAATTTGGCCTTGTAACTTTCCCAAGAGAACAAAGACTCTGTCCAGTTCAGCTTGAATTTCCCCTCCTTCAGCCATTCTTGTAATGTCCCAAAACCCCCTCTAGAGGGATTTTGGTTACTTAGTGTTCTTTCCAGTTCAAATCCAAAAATCAAATTAGTTTGTATCAGTTCTTCCTTGTTTTCAACAAAATATAGTCAAATTGTAACAAGTATAGCCAGCAGAAGCAACAGAAACAAAGTTCTCTTTTTCCGTCTGACAGCTAATTTGACAGCTGTCAAACTCTTCCAATACCTTCAACAGGGTCTCTCGCGGATCACTCCCGGGTCCGGGGGGGTGGCACTTCAACTCCCAAAATTAGCTCTTATCCTCCAGTAAGATTTCTTCTAGTGCCAAATCGTGAAATTAATGTCTTTTGCCAAATGATAAAAGAAAAAATTCTCTCGACCTTAGTTAGCAGGT
This sequence comes from Podarcis raffonei, assembly GCF_027172205.1. NCBI lineage: Eukaryota > Metazoa > Chordata > Lepidosauria > Squamata > Lacertidae > Podarcis > Podarcis raffonei. The sequence goes on from NC_070617.1 coordinate 34,837,585, forward strand.
CCTTGCTTTAGATTATTTACAGGAGGAGGAGGCTGACTTCCTGTTTACACCTCCCCCGATCGTACCTAATTCATCAAAAAAAATTCTTTAAAAATCCAATTTCCGTACTACTCACGGGTTGTTATTTTGAAGTCCAAATCACAAGAAGAAGTCAGCGCTCTCCGGCCATGGCAGCGCGGCTTCACTCCACAGGAGAAGCAGACGACTCACAGCACCGCGCCGCTCACCCCGTCCCCCATTCAGAGCCTTTAAAAAGGCTCCTTCGCAGGTCGGGGGGTGCAAATGGTGCCCGCCGAGTCACCAGGTTCACAGGCTTCTCCGCCTGTGATTTTTAAGGGTCTCCGGGTCCCGCAGCGGTACGACCCTGATCCTGTGGAGCCGATTCCCTCCGGAGCTCGGAGGGAATCCACCATTAGCCGTTGGTGCTAACCCGGAAGTCCCCATTCCACTTTTAAAAGCACAGCTTGAGAGACAGTTCAGCAGCTACGTAGTTCATAGCTCCAGGACAAACTTCAATCCAGTTGCATTAGAGTGGTAGAACTCAGGCCACTGTGAGGCCCTGCCTGATGTTATAAGGCAGGCATGGGGAACATTTTTCATCTTGCGGGCCACATTTCCTCTGGAATAACCTTCTGGGGGTGCATTCTGGTTGTGAGTGGAGACAGAGGCAAACATGGGTAAATGGACGCGATACAGTAGGCGACATTCTAGCTACTCAAATACCAGACATTTCCACATACAGAGAGACACAGGCACACACCTCCCCATCCTCCAGCCAAGCGAGCAAGAGGCATCATCACAGTTCACTGGCACATTCCTTATAGACAAAAGCACTTGGAGAGGGTAGAGGAGGACCAGCGAGGGGGGTGGCCTTGGTCTAGAGAAGAGACACGGCATAGGGAGAATTCTGAAGGCCATGTAATGAGACCTGGAGAGTTGCATTTGGGGCCCAGACTCAACAGAGCTGTGGTAGGGATGCCATACACATTGCCACTATTTGGCCATCAGAAACAGTCTAGGTCCAACTCCCAAGAGACTGAGATCTACTCACAGAGTTAAAAACTGGCAGTGGTCTACTCCCTTTTGGGGGGTTCAGGTCAAAGTTTTGAGCTTTTTTTTAGGAAGGGAAGCCCTGTTTTCTTGGGTTCAGATCAAAATTATTGAGCTTTTTTTTTTTTAGGAAGGAAGCTCTTTTTGGGGGCTAAGGGCTTTTTGGGGGGGAGTCAAAGTTGTTGAGCTTCTTTGGGAAGAGCCAGTGATCTACCTGTGATCTACCACAGACGTCCAGTGATCTACCGGTAGATCATGATCTACCTGTTGGACATGCCTGGTAGGAAAATCCAGATGTATGGCAACCCATGTCGGAAGTGTAGATTTTGGTGAATTTCCTTCTCTCTCTTTTTATATCTTGCAAAAAAAAGCACTCAACTTTTTGAAATATGGCAACCCTAAGCTGTGGCTTTATCAGATGATTACCTGTTATCCCTGGGAGATAATGCATTTGCTTTTATAACCTCATTTGACCACCTATCCATTATCCCTCTCCCTGCTTGCTACTGCCTGCCACTGTTGTCTCTTGTGTGCACTACTATGAGCCCATTTCCCTGGACCTTGTCCAGCCCAGCACAGGCTTTCAACATAACTGGAGCAAGGCAGCCATCAACACCAGTGAAACCGGGCAACTGCCAAAGGCCTGTAGCTGCAGGAAGGGCGCATTGAGCCTGGACATAAGCATCAATTTGTTTGACAACCCTCATCAGACTTTAAAGCATCAGCTCTCCATAAGGCTACATGGAAATGTTCAAATCCCCAGGCACCATCATTGCATTTCCTCCCCCAAAGAGTCTGAACATCTAATCATCTGGGATGCTTCCAGCTCTGTTTTACACTACAAACCCAGACTCCATGCACTCCAGAACATCTGTGACAATGCTGATTTCTCCATGCCCTGGTTTCAAGCTGTTTCACGAAGGATTATGGCAGCTTTCAAAGACCGTGCAGATCTGAATATTCAAATTTTGCTCATTGCTCAATAACAGAAGTGTGGCACAGCAGGTGTGCTCAATGTTGCAAATGAATTCTGAAAACAGCGCATTGCTGTGCAGAATTTAAATGATCCACCACCTCTCTCTCTCTCTCACCTTTTCAGCCCTGGCAGTCGTGTTTTGAAACAATGCTGTTTATCTGATGAAATGAGAAATTCTCTTTCTTAACTGTCTGTGCCAGAGCCTTAATCTTAGTTACTGAAATTATCTGACAGCACAATAACAGGCTTTTAAACAAGGTCATTCTCAGTTAGGGTTGGATGGTTTTCTAATTCTGAAGAGAGAGAGAGAGAGAGAGAGAGAGAGAGAGAGAGAGATGCAAGTCTTTTCAATAAAATAAAATAAAAGGCAACTGAGCTGAACAACCCTTTAGGAATATGAAGAGAAGGAATTGGGACTGGGAGAAAGACATGGGGTCTGTAAATTAGCTCCAGACAAAAGTCTAATTTATTTCTTGGGATGATTAGTGTTAGCGAAATGAATGAGGCCATCTCCTTGCTCATGGTCTGATGGTCTGAATAATATGACTGTCTTGTTTGCTTTCTCTTCTGCTGGATTGTGAAAATGTACATTTAGACTTTCAAGGCTGAAGTGCAAAGCACAATGAAAGCGTACAATAACAAAACATAAAGCCATCTAAAGCGTTGGTGGGGCTAATGTACCATCAAGATGTTTTTATGCAGAGTGGTAGAAATGCTCTACCTTGCATACCCTCTGACATCCCATAGATGAGAATGGAAACACCTTTGTAGACTCCCAAGTAATTTGAACAATATGTATGTTTTCACAGATCACTACCCAATGGATGTTTGCATGCCACTGACAGCTCTTCTTAGCCTTATAGGTGCTTAACGAACTGTAACAATTTCACCGTATACCAATTTAAAAGGGTGCGTAGTCTCACAATTGATCCAGATGTACTGGTAGAACCATTCCGATTCAAAACACGTCCAGCAACTGTCACAATCGGCATGCACAGTTGTAGAGTTGGTGAGGAGACTGAGTAGGGCTGGATTTAGGTTTGATGAGGCCGTAAGCTACTGAAGGTAATGGGGCCCTTTATATGTCCAGCTGTCCTTTGTCAACAACAAATTGTCACTGTTTTTTTTCTGTTGAATATATGCTATATGGCAATTTATGGACCTAATAGGCATCTAAAGGGACGCGGGTGTCGCTGTGGTCTAAACCACAGAGCCTGGGGCTTGCTGATCGGAAGGTTGGCAGATTGAATCCCCATGATGGCGTAAGCTCCCATTGTTCGGTCCCAGCTCCTGCCAACCTAGCAGTTCAAAAGCACATCAAAGTACAAGTAGATAAATAGATACCGCTCCGGCGGGAAGGTAAATGGTGTTTCTGTGCACTGCTCTGGTTCGCCAGAAGCGGCTTAGTCATGCTGGCCACATGACCGGAAGCTGTCTGCGGACAAATGCCGGCTCCCTCGGCCTATAGAGCGAGATGAGCGCGCAACCCCAGAGTTGTCTGTGACTGGACCTAACGGTCAGGGGGTACCTTTACCTTTTCATACGTATCTAAAGCCATTTGCACATAACAAAATACGTATTTTATCAAAGTAATTGTTGAACTGAAATACAATTAAGAAGTATATTAATAGTGATTTTTTGGGTGGTGGGGGCCAAGAGAGTTGGGCCCTAAGCTATAGCTTGTTTAGCTTATACGTAAATCCGGCACTGGTGACTGCATGGAAGGGAACCATTGGCCTGCCATTAGGGCCTCCTCCAAAAGTCCACAACAGATGGGTTGCTACAGGTAAGAGGACCTTTTCAGTAGTGGCCCCAGTTATGGAATGTTCTCACAAGGGAGGTCTACTTGACACCAATACTGTCAAATTTTCAGGATCAGGCTAATTCCTCTTTACCATCAGGCATTGCACTGTTAAGGTTTTTCTCATCTGCTGCTGATAACTTTCCTTCATGGACTACATGGGTAACATTCACTTCAGTCTCTCTCTCCCCTCCCCAAAACAAACATACATATATATATATATAATGTATATGTATATAGCACATGTACTGAGGCTCATCCATGGCAGAAGCTTTGGAAGCTTTCAACAAATTACACTGAGTTAGCCCTAGGAAAGAAAACATGTAAATAAATATAAATTTTGGGCGCACTTTATTAAACTCAGCAACATGAAATATGCCTGCAGGGGCTGAAAATATTGAGCACAACTGCACAGGGACCTTAATTATTTACTGATTTAATAAAAGAAATGTGGTGTCTTAATAGATTGTTAAATGTGTGTGCATTTCGGTTTTATATTGAATTTTCCTGGCATACAGCAGCATTCGTGTCTTTGAATTATTGCTGTCATAGGCTGAACTTCAGTGAGCAAACATCATTGATGGTGCAGTACCTGAGCATTTTCTGTGTGTTTCTCTCCTAAACAGGCATCTGAGAAAAGATTGATTTTCCCATAATCTCATCATAAAACATTCATAAACAATATTTTTTGTTTATTGTGAGTGGTTTGTTTTTAAATTACTTGTAAAACGTCTGACGGTAATTTATCCCAGGGCTGTTTTCAGTTGCTAGGGAGGAAAAAACAATCTAGCTGCATTCAAATAAGTTATTGGGATAATGGTTGGTCCAAATTAAGTCCTTCTAATTATAGATTGTGTCAAAGGGCTCCTTGTCTGTTGCTGCAAGGGCTAGTTTTGATGTTTAGAATGTGTGAGTTTTCATGTTCTGCATATGCAAGAGGGGGGAAATGAAGCGTAATATCCAACACTCTCTGCCTGCTAGCGCAATAACTCTTGTGCTAGTGCATGATGAATTTTAACGTTGGTCAGCACAATAATCCAATACAACTGTTGTTCAACAGGTTTTTGCTTCTGCAACAGATCTTGTAATCTTTGGCACCACAAAATTACCAGCAACTTGCTCTTGCACAACAACATTTCATGGGTGCAAAATATTACAAACATACTGCTAAATGACTTTAACCTAGCGCTACACTGGATACGACCCAAGATCCATAGCGAGGGGCTGTCTCCAACTAAGTCAGAATCAATGAGTTTAAGTTTGCCATCCCCACTGATTTCACTGGGTCTACTCTGAGTATGACTTATTTGGAAGCCGAGCCTGAGCAAATCTAATTTTAACTAATTTCCTTGAAGGGACCGCAACAAAACGGTGTGGTGTGCTTCACTCCTGTTTAGGTTTCCAGGAAGCCAGCTATTAAGTAGTGGGTTGACAAAGCAGACGACACAGAGATTTCTCCAAGTGGTTCTTTATAGAAAGCTGGAACGGAACTGAACAGCAAACAGCTCAGCCAGCCTGCTTTTATAGGCAACCGGCTGTCAACATTGTAACAACAACAACCCAGGGTTTCCCACCTAAATTAACTGACATGGGCCTGAGTGTAAACTATATACATGATACCCCTGGTGGCCAGGGTGAGAACATCAATACATAACACCAGCCATGGTGACTTTAAGAATGAACCATTTCAGTATACCTGAAGGAGCTTCTCCACCCCCATCGTTCAGCCTGGACACTGAGGTCCAGCGCCGAGAGCCTTCTGGCGATTCCCTCATTGCGAGAAGCAAAGCTACAGGGAACCAGGCAGAGGGCCTTCTTGGTAGTGGCACCCACCCTGTGGAATGCCCTCCCATCAGATGTCAAAGAGATAAACATCTACCTGACATTTAGAAGACATCTTAAGGCAGCCCTGTTCAGGGAATTTTTTAATGTGTGACATTTTAATGTATTTTTAAATCTTTGTTGGAAGCCACCCAGAGTGTCTGGGGAAACCCAGCCAGATGGGCGGGGTACAAATATATTATTATTATTATTATTATTATTATTATTATTATTATTATTATTATTATTATTATTATTTCCCCTCCACCCAGTTTCCTGTCCATCCTACCAGCAACAGTCACACAGCATTTTGTGGATACTGAGCATGCTCAGTCTCATCGGTCTTTTTGGGGTGGAACTTGCCCTTTTAAGGGTCCCCCCCCTTGAAGAATGCTTGTACTTTTTCATATCTCAGGATTCCACAGACCATGTTTCTCAGTGTCTCCATTTTGGCTGCAATCCTATCAATACTCAGCAGCAGGATTCAGTGTTAGAAGGTGTTATTAGTTATATCATGCTTTTCTATTAAAGCCATAATCAGTAATAATAACCACATGATAAAAATACAATCTAATAAGCAATAACTACAAAACAAGACACTATTAAAAGGAAAACAGCAATAGGATGACACCCACAGTAAAACACCAGTAGTAAGTAGTAAAATATCTAGAGGCTGTAGTACTAAAATTTCATTATCTCAGCTACAGTATATGTATTTTCTTCGTTCCTAAAGTTTAGCTGCATTATTAACTGAGTGACATTTCCTCAAAAAGTTCTTCTCTGGTTCAGAATGTTAAATGAGGTTTGGTATATTGCAGGTTCACCAGGCTACTTTGTAAATTCATACACAAAAGTTATTTAGAGTCAGCCCCTTGCTCTCAGTGAATTCTCAGTGAAAGTTGCTTTGCCATTAAACTCTTACTGGCTGGGTTCTCATGCCATGCCTGTGGTCTCCCAGAGAGGAGATAGTGTTAGTTTTACTTCTCCCTGGTTATTCTGCTGCTGTACAAAGCTAAGGCATGGTTTGGCTTGATTTATTAGTTGTTATTACAGTGGTACCTCTGGTTACAAACTTAATTCATTCTGGAGGTCCATTCTTAACCTGAAACCATTATTAACCTGAGGTACCACTTTAGCTAATGGGGCCTCCCAGTGCCACCACATCACCAGTGCGCAATTTCTGTTCTCATCCTGGGGCAAAGTTCTTAACCCGAGGTACTACTTCCAGGTTAGCAGACTTCCGGGTTGGCGCCATTGTTTAATGGCGGATTCCCTCCGAGCTCCGGAGGGAATCGGCTCCGTAGCGTCTGGGTCTGGCCGCTGCGGCGAAGCGGAGACCCTTAAAATCACAGGCGCGGATGCCTGTGAACACAGAGACTCGGCGGGCACCATTTGCGCCCCCCCAATCCGCGACGGAGCCTTTTTAAAGGCTTCGGAACGGAGGCAGGGTGAGGCGTGGTGCTGAGAGTACTCCCTCGTCTACGGAGCGAAGCCGCAAGCCATTGACAGAGAGCGCCAACTTCTTCTTTGGACCGATTGGACTTTAAAACATCAACCCGTGAGTAATACGGAGATTGGAACCTTAAAAAAAAAAAATTGGATCTGGAACGAGCGGGAAGGGGTTAAAAAGGAAGTCCACCCCCCCCTCTTTGTAAACAATTTAAAGCAAAGGACCGGGCAGCTAAGGTCGAGAGAATTTGTTTCTTGCTTTTTAATAAAAGATCTTGATTTCACGGTTTTGACATTATAAGAAGATTTACTGGAGGATAAAAGAATTTTGGGAGCTGAAATTTCACCCCCCCCCTAGACCCGGGAACGTCCTATGAGAAAGCCTGCTGTATTGAAGAGTTTGACAGCTGTCAAGTTAGCTGTCAGTCAGCTAGTTGTCAGCTGGAAAAAGAGAACATTGTTTCTGCTGTTTTTGCTGGTTTATTCGGTATAACTTGTTGAAAATAAGGAGGGCTGATACAAAATAACTGGACTTTTGGTTTTGAGCTGAAAGGAATATTAAGGAATTAAAATCCCCCTAGAGGGGTAATAGGGACATTACATCACAAAAATGGCTGGAGCATGTAAAATTCAAGCAGAATTGGACAGAGCATTTGTTCTCCTGGGAAAGTTACAAGATGAATACAATGCTTTGTCTACAGAGGTTTCAGCACTACACTTGACAGTAAACAACAGTCTTGAGCCTGATAAGGACTTGAAACAGGAAGCCCATTCAACTGAACAAATAAATGAAACTGAAAGTGTAGATACGATGGAGCAATATGTTGTTTTTGAAGAAAATGAAGGAGGAGCTGGAAGTTTGCAGGAGTTAAAGGAGAGTCGCAATATGAGGCCTGACAGGATGATAAAAAAGGACAATAAAAATTGGATGCGGAAAGCCTGGTCTGAATGGGAGTCTGAAAAATGGAGAGATCCCCTTCGGAGGAGATCTGAAGACCTGAGGATTACAAATTTGTTGAAGGTGAAGGTTGGAGCTTTGGGGACATGTGGATTTGAAAGAAATTTGAAACAAGAGTTGGAGTACCCCATAGGCTTTGCTTTTAAGTACGGAGGACTGGCTGGAAGCAACATGGATCCTGTTGGGCCGGAGCCTCTCCGAGACTTGGGGTTTAACATCAAGGACTATCAAAGAGACCGGCAGAAAGGAACTGAGAGAGATATAAGGGCCTCGGACGTGAGATCTCCAGGCTAAATAACATAAAGACTGATGGACATTGGTTGGGGACTGGAACCGGGAAAAGGGTGGGTGGAGGTTGGGAATCCAAAGGGTACATAAGTATAATCTGCCTTGTTTTTTTTATATATATATTTTGTTAGTTGGATGGAAATTGGGAAAATCGTGGAAGGGAAATTTTGGTCGACTTTAGGAAAAAGGTTTAAGAATAATTAATGAGGTATAAGTATTGATGTGTAATTTTGATAAGGTAAAATTGGTTGTTGTTGTTTTTAAATTAAATGAAAATAAGGCTGTTAAAAATAAATTGAGGAAATGGAAAAAAGAAGTAAAGTAAAATAATAGTATGTTAGAACAAATGTTCAAGCTAAGGTGAAGAAATAAGTTAAGGACTTGCTGAATTGACAACTTAAATTAGAATACAAGAAGGGGTGGTGTGAGGAGGTCTGAGAAATAAGGTTAAGGAAAATAAGTATTTGAAACTTTATGTGTTTTTTCTTTTTTTTGTTAAGTCTTGAATTTTATGTATTTTTGTGTGGTTTTTATTTTGTTTATTTTTCGTTTTTGATTGTTATATGTTTGTTGAAAATACCAATAAATATTTAATAATAAAAAAAAAACAAAATGTAATGGGGAAAAAAAAATACTTCCAGGTTAGCAGAGCCTGTAACCCGAAGTGTTTGTAACCCGAGGTACCACTGTATTTGAATAATTTGTATACTGCTCATCTTAAGCCATTCACAACACATGTTAAAACATTTTTAAAAAAAATACTTTAAAAATATTGGGAAATATCTACAATCTACAAACACAAGAGCACCCTTTTGAGTATTAAACGGAACATTATGCATAAAAAACGACTACAAAGACATGAATAAAATTAATAGTTAGCAACTAGACAAAACATCCAGAAGTAAAATACTAAAACTGAAAATTAACTAAAAAGCATAAAGCCCTTTAAAAAAGAAAAAAGAAATACCATGACTGACAGGTGAAAATCAACTCACTCTTCGCAACCACCATAATCAATCAGTCAGTCAGTCAGTCAATCAATCAATCAATCAATCAATCAAGCCAATAAACAAAGCAATCTAATTAAATTCTCAGCTCCCTATACAGCCATAAACACAATTTAATCTAACTAGAGTGAAAAATGCATACCATTCATCAGGCTTAGACTGTTGCCAAACCCAGACTCATAGTTTCGCCCTTCTGGACAAACCACAAGCCATAGCAGAAACCATAGTTGCAGCTCATGGTTGGTCTGGAAAGAGTTAAAAAAATGAGTCCACATGTAACACTGAGCAAAACCATAGCTTAGGTCAGGGTAATGCAGCAGCAGTATGAATAAAGCAGGGTTTTTTCAGGAGGGAGCTGGTCTACGGTCCCTCAGACCTTGTGGGGGGCCAGACTATATTGGGGGGGGGGATGAATGAGGGACGATGAGCAGCATGTGAAAGGGCTCCAGAGAGGGGCTGCTTTAAATGGCAGCCGCTCGAGAGGGGAACTCAGGCAACTGTGGCTCCTGTGTCTTGCGAGCGGCAGGGGCTGGCAGTGGCAGAGGGATGATGAGCGGCGCGTGAAAGGGCTCTGGAGAGGGGCTGGCACCAACAAAGCCCAGCCGCCTTCCTCCTCTAGGCATGGCGGGGACAAGCCAGGAGGAGGGAGGGAGGGAGGAGACGCCGCCATGGTGTGTGCGCGCGGGGGGGGAATAGCACAGCCCAAGCGATCAGAATCAGATCCACGCCGATCCATGTGGTGATTCCTGGACCGTCCATCGGATCCAGCCCCCGGGCCTTCGCTTGCCAACCCATGGAATGAAGGGAGCAATGCAGCTGCAAACTCCTCCCCTGGAGCTGGAAGTTTTAAAAACGAAGTTGAGCACCCATCTCTTAGGGATGCTCTGACACTAGATTTCCTCCATCACACAAGGAAGTTAGGCTAATTGACCTACAAGATCTCCACTAATGTCCTGATACAATGATCTCAATGCCACATAACCAATAAACAACTTCTAGTTAAGTACTCAGAAGTCTCAGGTGGTTTCTGTTTTCCCTACAAAGTTTGTATACAAGCTGTCTTCAAAACAAGACAGTTTCCAGATTTCTGCAGACAGATTGACAAATCCAGGGCAAGTTTTATCTCTCTAACCTCAGTGCCAGCCTGACAGACCTCAGAGGTTCCTCATCTCATCAGAAGGATTTCGCAAGAGGTGTCTCTTTCATGTACATTCATGGGCAAGCCTCAAAGTGCTAAGAGTCTCTTTGAAACTTGAAGCAAGGACTTTGAAGCTAAATTATTGAGTGTGGTGCTGATTTCCAGGCATCTTCAAAATTAGGATGAAGATCAGTCTCCCCCCACCACATTGATTAAAACAGAATATCAAGGAGATGACTCTCCATGCCAAAACAACAGGTCCACATAGGTCACCTTCATATTTTCCTCTACAGGCAACATTGCAAAAGTAAATACTGCAGAAGAAAGAAAGAATTGCTTTGAGAAGGTCCATCCAACCCACATTTGGTCTTCATCTTCATGGTCAGATACAGGCAACAAGTTCACGTCTACTTCAAGTGCATGTTTCAGGTCTCCTCTTTTCATCTTTCTCTTCCTTCCTTAATTCTCCTGCAACACTGTCCAGGGCTTGAATCCTGTGGCTGTGTCACAGCATTTTGAAGAACCCCCTCATTTGGCAAATTTGGAAAGGGGGAGCAACGAGGAGGGCTTTCAATGAACTCAAACTAAATGGAAGCTTTTAGGTCAGGGTGGAGAACCTGTGGCCCTTCGGACTCCACCTCCATCCAACATGGCCAAAGGTCAGGGATGATGGGAGCTGTAGTCCAGCAGCAACTAAAGGGCTTGGGGTTGCCACCCATCCTCAGAAAAACATTATCGTCCTTTTTTCTTTTTTTCAAGAAAAATGTCCCCTGTCCTGTTTGGACTTCAAACGGGATGCCTTTTTTTCATGTATTTGAGTTCCTCCTCCTCCTTGTCCTTCTCATCCTCCTATCTCCAAACTGCACAGGCAGAGGGTAGATTCAGTTGGAGGAGGAGAACGAGAACCTGAGTGGGAGTTTGTGTGGGCAAAGGGTGGGTCCATGAGAAGGAGAGCCAACAGTGAGAGTGAGAGCTTTCACAGGACGTGGGCAGAGAGTGGGATGGGGCAAGGAGGCTGAGTTTGAGAGAGAGGGAGTTCCATGTGGGCAGAGGGTGAGTCACCAAAAGACACGGGGAGGGAGTTTGCAGTGCGCAGTCCTGCTTCAGTGCCTGTGGAGAGAGATTTCTTTTTGTGCTTGCAGAGCGGGTGGGGGTCAGAATCAGAAAGCGATTCCAATAGGTCTATCGGAGCAAAACATACTCTGTTGTATTTCCAGCAGCTCCTCCCCCCTTCCCATTTGCTTTTAAATCTTGGTATCATTTTGCTAGCAGCTAGTAATCTATTGGTTTTTAAAATGCAAGCATGCCCTGGCTGCAGGCGTTGCTCAAAATGTGTATGTTGCCCTTGTCCGCGTCCCTCACAGACGTCAGTGTGTGGTTGAAATGGCTTCTGTTTAATCTAGATCCTCTGTGCCTAATAACAGAAAAACACAGGTTCTGCTTTCAAATAAGCTCTGGGTGGATATTGCAGGATCCCCCATTTGGCCAGCAATAGGATGTCCTTTTAATAAAGAAGAGAAGAGAAATAATGGCTCTCCTGAGAGCAGTGAAATGAAAACATAAAAGTACTGGGAGCCTGAGAGGGTTGAAAACAACATGTTTTAGTGGCTGAGTTCCAAATTTTCAAAATCAAAGTAATTGTTTTGCCCCTTAGGAAGCTCTGTGAAATGCATCTAATTGTCAAACACCATTTCTAGCAATTACGCCTTCATTATCTTCCCACACCTCAGGACATCCATGAGTTCAGCAAGTAAGAAGAGCGGGTCTCCAAAACCTGATATGCTTTCAGGCAGCCAAGGCAAATTTATTCATGATTTGGAGGCGGGATCAGAGCCTTCCTGGTCAAGCCACATGTAGAAATGGGACCAGGATGTCATCCGTTTAGTTTGGCAGGGGAGGGTCCACCTCTCTGCCAGGATGAATAACTTGAAATATCCCGCAGCATCCTCTTGTTTTCTATTGGGGCCCTGGCTTGGTGGTGGAGCATCCAGTTTGCATGCAGAAGGTACAAGCTTCAGTAACCTGCATCTTCAGGTAGGACTGGGAATGCCCCTGTCTGAAGCCCTGGAGATGCACTATTCATCAGTGCAGACAATGCTGAGCTAGATGGACTCATGCCCAGTATAAAAAATATGTTGATTTATATTAGGGGTCAGCAAACTTTTTCAGCAGGGAGCCGGTCCACTGTCCCTCAGACATTGTGGGGGGCCCGGACTATATTTTGTGGGGGGAAATGAACAAATCCATGTGCCCCACAAATAACCCAGAGATGCATTTTAAATAAAAACACATCTTCTACTCAGGTAAAAACACCAGGCAGGCCCCACAAATAACCCAGAGATGCTTTTTAAATCAAAGGGCACATTCTACTCATGTGAAAACGCGCCGATTCCCAGACCATCTGTGGGCCGGATTTAGAAGGCGATTGGGCCGGATCTGGCCCCCGGGCCTTAGTTTGCCTACCCATGATTTATATGCACAGGTGCAAATGTAAAAGCAACAGGCTCTAGCCAGCTGAATTTATTCAGAGGGAAATTCCCTGAAGACACTTTAGTTAGTTATATCTATTCATTCCAATGGGCCTATTCTTGAGTAGGACTAGCAGTGGATATGACCCAGCTACTGTAATTTAAACTGAAATGCAATACATCTCACCACAGTGCAGACGTGTGTGACCAGGTGACTTTTTTGCCTGTTCAGTCTGCTGCCCAGGTGATATTACCTGAGTTACTAGCCTCTGAAGGCTAGTTACCAGGAATCACAAGTGGGGAGAGTGTTGTTAGACTCAGGCCCTGCTTTCGTGCTTCCCATAGGTATCTGGTTGTCCACTGTGATACTGGAGATAGGATACTGGAATAGGTGAAGGTAAAAGACCCCTGGATGGTTAAGTCCAGTCAAAGGCAACTACGGGGTTGCAGTGCTCATCTCACTTTCATGTTTGTCCACAGACAGCTTTCCAGGTCAGGTGGCCAGCAGGACTAAACCACTTCTGGTGCAATGGAACACCGTGACAGAAACCAGAGCAGTGCACGGAAATGCCGTTTACCTTCCCGTCGCAGCAGTACCTATTTATCTACTTGCACTGGTGTGCTTTCGAACTGTTAGGTTGGCAGGAGCAGAGACAGAGCAATGGGAGCTCACCCCGTTGCGGGGATTTGAACCACCGACCTTCTGATTGGCAAGCCCAAGAGGCTCAGTGGTTTAGACCACAGCACCACAGGTCAGATGCAGCAAGGTTCTCATTACATTCTAATGCTAGCTTTTCGCAGGCAACCTTGAGGTCCTAGCTGCTCTCCCTTCTTATGGGGCTGGTGGGGGTTTCTGCACATGCCAACTGAAGACAACAAGCTTCAAGTAACTAGCTTCAAAGTCTTTTAAGAACCAATAGATTTCAGATGATCTTGTAGCAAATTCAGCAGATTGGCTGAATTTGCTATGGCTGTCAACATTTTTAAAGCAGGCTACCTAATATTTAGGCTGAATACTGGATTTGATTGCAAAATGAAGGCCGTGACGCACTTTCTCTCTTTCACTCTCATATAGAGCAACACTTCCAACAATTATGAGCTTATGTGCATTTCCCCCCCCAAAAAAAGTAGTGATTTAAGGGATTATAGCCTCGCTAATTTGTACTGTACGTTAGCAATTAACCGCAGTTTAAAGTGTAATGTGTTAGTGTTGTAGGAGCCATAAATGGTTTTTTGCAGTTGATTAGCTGTTGAAATGAAGCTGAGCTGTTTGCTGCTCTCAGAAAGAGTCGCTTTGCATACAGCTCACACTAATTTTGCCTTGGTGTATATACAATCACTTTTAAGATCTGTTGGTTTCCATGAGAGGAGATAGATAGATAAACTTTGACATATGCTCCCAATGTTCATATTTACCAGGGAGGGTCCCTATTTTCTTATCTTTATGCCTGGCAAATCCTTGCTGCTATTTGTCCTTATTTATGGCCTTTAGGAATGTCTCAGTGAAAATAAAACGCCATGGAGAATTGATAAAAAGGTAAAGGTAAAGGACCCCTGACAGTTAAGTCCAGTCATGAACAACTCTGGGGTTGCAGCACTCATCTCGCTTTACTGGCTGAGGGAGCCAACGTTTGTCCGCAGACAGTTTTTCTGGGTCATGTGGGAAGCATGACTAAGCCACATCTGGTGAAACCAGAGCAGCGCACGGAAACACCGTTTACCTTCCCGGTGGAGCGGTACCTATTTATCTGCTTGCACTTTGACGTGCTTTCGAACTGCTAGGTTGGCAGGAGCTGGGACTGAGCAATGGGATCTCACCCTGTCACGGGGATTCGAACTGCCAACCTTCCGATCGGCAAGCCCAAGGCTTAGTGGTTTAGGCAGCTTAGATGAGCACCTGGGGATTGATAGCATGCTTGAGAAGGTGGCAGGGCTCTGCAGGTTAGTCTTGCCCCTGCCCCTGACATACATTGTGGTTATGCTTTCACCTTCTCTGGATTGACTCGTGAGAGTGGCAAAATGGAAAAGAGATCAGGGCTCATGCACCTATAATAAGAAGAGTTTGGATTTGATATCCCGCTTTATCACTGCCCGAAGGAGTCTCAAAGCGGCTAACAATCTCCTTTCCCTTCCTCCCCCACAACAAACACTCTGTGAGGTGAGTGGGGCTGAGAGGCTTCAAAGAAGTGTGACTAGCCCAAGGTCACCCAGCAGCTGGAAGTGGAGGAGCGGAGATGCGAACTCGGTTCACCAGATTACGAGTCCACCGCTCTTAATCACTACACCACACTGGCTCTAATACGGTATCCTTCTGGAGCATCCAAACGGGCTGGGAGTTGGGGGAATTGTGCTTCAGTGCTTCTGTTCCTACCTTCAGGGCCGTTTCCAGAAAGTAGCCTTGGGAGGCTACTGTTCAGCACCAGAGGAGTTGCTGGCATCTTGCAGGGTTCCATCTTGTCCAACTTGCTATTTAACATCTGTGCGGAGCCTCGGGAAGCTGTCATAAGGAGATCTGAAATGTCATCAATATGCAAATGACACCCAGCTCTAACTCTCAGTAGCATCTGAATCAGGAGAGGCAGTTGAGCTGTTAGACCAGTGCTTGGGGATGGATTTCATGTGGGCCAATAAACTGAAGCTGAAGCCTGGAAGTACAGGGGTTTTCTGCTTCCTGAATTCTCACGCCCAGGAGCTGGGGCTCCCCTTCAGATCACACATAACCCCTGTTTTCAACAAGCTGCACTGGTTGCCAGTTTGTTCTCAGACCCTGAGAATTCTAGGGACCTCAGACATTTTGACACATGTATATTATCTTGCGTTTATTTCAGTCTCTCTCTCCCCCCCCTTCGAAAGCTCAGAAGAGCCAACCCAACTGACCCAGATATTGCCTGGCTAAAATATTCCTAGCTTTTAATGAAACCACCGCATGATTCCCCTTCTCTGAGCCATTTGTAGTACACAATATGTGCAACCATAACATTTTATGAAGGCTGTTCTTTTCTTTTTATGTAAATTTACCTATACCTTCCCAGGCCCTCTATTTCTGACTTCACTCCATGGCACTTTTTTGTTGTGTGTTTATATGGATTCAGCCAATAAACCAGCTTAAGGAGTGACCATCAATTCGTTTTATTTCCATATTTCATCTCCAAATGTTCATTTATGATGAGCAATTCCTTTTAGGAGCAACAGCAAATGAACGTGCCAGTATTTGACCTCGAGCCAAAAGCTCCTTCGGTTTCTACAGCTTTAATAAAAATGATCTCTAATGATTGCAGTGAGATGAGGGCGCGTCGAAATTAATATTTTTGAAATTCTTCCCAGGAAGAATGTCTTTAAAAAAGACAACGACGAAAAATAATGAATCCAAATGTGCTTTTCTACAGGATAGCTATATCTTTGCCTGAAATGTCTAAGACTGCAGTAAAGCATTTTTAACCCCAATCATGGAGAACTATCTACATGGAGCCGAATTTTTGCAAGTTTTGATTTTTGTGTGTTGAACTGTGCATGTTGAACTGTGTTAAGCACATAGGATAGTCTTGTGTCCATCTTTTTTTTTCTTGCCCTGTATATAGCAGTCTCTGAGAGAGTCTAATCAGGGTCAGAACCATGGTCAGATGGGGGTTAACTCTTTCTTCCTGTCCTGCAATTCTGATATCCGCTCCTCCCCCAAAACTGCAGTTTGGCTTGAGAGAGAAGCTCCTGCTGTCAGGATAGTGGCATGGAAGGAGTTGCCCCCCCCCCCAAATTCCCTGGGCACCATAGCACCAGTCTTGACCAGGAGACCCGAAAAGCTGCTATTTAGTGTTTTAAAAGGGTACATTTGACATGAAACCATGGTCAGACTCCTGCTAAGTAGACCTGCTGCTCAAAGGACTTTTTCATGTACAAAGGATCTTCCCCTTCTTCACCTCTCTCCCCCCCCCCACTGCACTCCTCATGCCCCCTTAAATCTGTTCTGGGGTTTCTTGTGAGGAAATGAGCTCCCTGAGTTTGTCTGATCACCCATAAAAACATATGAAAAGCCCTGCTGAGTCCATCTACCATCCTGTTTCTCACACCAGCCAACCAAGTTAATCCACAATTTACAGGCAAGAGGGAAGGATGCGTACCAGTGAGTGTGAATTGATGGGCATGAATGTGTAGGTGCAGTATTAAAATGGCAGTATGTGTGTCTGTGTTATTGGCCCTGCCACCTGCCCAGGGCAGCCATGCCCACCAACCACTGCCATCCCCAGAGCTTTGCGAAATTCCCACCTATTGCCACATATTGTCTAGAGGTATGCACTTTTAGACCAAGCTACTCCAAAGCAGTTCGGGAGGTGTGTGTTTTTGACTCAATTTGGATTCTGAAAAGTTTGTTTCCTAAAATTCACTATTTGGGGTAGGGGAATTGCTATAGCATTTTTTTGCTTTTCACAGAAATGGATGAAATTTGCAGTCATACTAGTTCCTCCAGAATGAATGAAGCTTTTCAAATTACAGTGGTACCTCGGGTTAAGTACTTAATTTGTTCCGGAGGTCCGTTCTTAACCTGAAACTGTTCTTAACCTGAAGCACCACTTTAGCTAATGGGGCCTCCTGCTGCTGCCACGCCGCTGGAGCACGATTTTTGTTCTCATCCTGAAGCAAACTTCTTAACCCGAGGTACTGTTTCTGGGTTAGCGGAGTCTGTAACCTGAAGCGTATGTAACCTGAAGCATATGTAACCTGAGGTACCACTGTACAGGAAAATAGATCCATGCATTTTTGTACTTGGTTCATACAAAGTTTTATTTATTTAAAAGATGTGTCATTCACAGCTTTTTAAAAGTAAAAATGTTGGCAGAATGATGTGAAATTTTCAGGCATGATCACTTCTTTTGTACAGACAAATCCAGAGCAATTTTGGATGATGATGATAATAATAATAATAATAATAATAATAATAATAATAATAATAATAATAAATAATTTATTTATACCCTGCCCTCCCCTGCCAGAGCCAGGCTCAGGTTGGCTAACACCAGTAAAATTACCATAAAAAATAAAAATAAAAAACCAATTTAAAATACAGGTTAAAAATACAATTTAAAATGCAGCCTCATTTTAATAATAGCCCATAGATCAAAACCATAAGGGGAGGGAAACATAAGGGTCAGACTGAGTCCAAACCAAAGGCCAGGCGGAACAGCTCTGTCTTGCAGGCCCTGCGGAAAGATGTCAAGTCCCGCAGGGCCCTGGTCTCTTGTGACAGAGCGTTCCACCAAGTCGGGGCCAGTACTGAAAAGGCCCTGGCCCTAGTTGAGACCAATCTAACCACCTTGCGACTTGGGACCTCCAAGGTATTGTCATTTGTGGACCTTAAGGTCCTCCGTGGGGCCTACCAGGAGAGGCGGTCCCGCAGGTACGTGGGTCCTAGGATGGATAGCTTCAGTGGCTTTTCTGCAAAGATGGTCTTTACATTGTTGTTGGTGTGTGTGTGTGTGGGTGTAGGTGTACATATATAAAATTTAAAAAGTTCTACATCCCACCCTGTAGTTTTTTGAGCAATGGTTATTATTAAAATTGCAAACATCGTAGAGGTGCCCCTAGTGTCTTGGGAGGGGGATTTTGCCCAGTGGCACGGGGCCCAGAAAATGAGGGGGACAGATTTGTGTCTCTCCCATCAGGGAAATGCTAACACATTTCTTCTTATCATAGACTTTGCAACCTCCTTAAATCAGGGGCAGGGGACCTGCAGCCTTCCAGTCTCCTGCTCTCACCAACTTCAACCATAGGCCAAGGTTGCCTGGGGTTCAACAGCATCTGGAGGGCCACAGGTTTCCCATACCTGCTTTAAAGCTTCTAGCAAAATGATATTTATGTCAGCCTTGCCCCACAATGACTCATGCAGTGATCTGCTTAAAATGGAGCAATAGGTGGGATATAATAAACTAATAATAATAATAATAATAATAATAATAATAATAATAAAATAAATCTCTCCTACCGTGGATATGGGATGCGGGTGGCACTGCGGATTAAACCACAGAGCCTAGGACTTGTTGATCAGAAGGTCGGCGGTTCGAATCCCCGCGATGGGGTGAGCTTCCGTTGCTCGGACCTTGCTCCTGCCAACCTAGCAGTTTGAAAGCACGTCAAAGTGCAAGTAGATAAATAGGTACCGCTCTGGCGGGAAGGTAAACAGCGTTTCCGTGCGCTGCTCTGGTTTGCCAGAAGCGGCTTAGTCATGCTGGCCACATGATCCGGAAGCTGTACGCCGGCTCCCTCGGCCAATAAAGCGAGATGAGCGCCGCAACCCCAGAGTCGGCCACACCTGGACCTAATGGTCAGGGGTCCCTTTACCTTTACCATGGATCAGTCAGGAGCCTCGTCAACCTTGAGCTGAGCTGGCTGGCTCCCAACTGTGTCAGAATGGGCGAGTTTTATATTATTATTTATTTATTGCATTTTGAGCCCACATTTCCTCCAAGTGGGGTTCCTAATCTCACTCCTCCCTTCAGATCTTGCTGTAGGATTATGCCCTGAATTTCACTCAGATGTGACTTTTTCCTGCATCTTCCTCTCTTCCCTTTTTCTTTCATGCAGCTCATCTACCTCTCTGGGAAGAGTTAAGAGGGAAATGTGAGGTTTCAAGTAAGAGTTTTGTTGACATTAAATATTCTTTTTTTCACAGAGATCAATCAAATGATCCCCATCCTTTTATCAGGAGGGATATCTGTGGAAGTCGGTTTGCAGAGCAATTCACAGAACATCTGTAGAATGCTGTCAAATAGCTCTGGGCAATTAGAGTGCCCGGCCGAACAGAATTCATTAGTATTACCAGCTTGAGTAGTTTAGAGTAATTGGCTAGGTCCCCCTGGTGAAATGGAAATAGGCTTGGAAGCGCTAAGGCCCGAGTTTCATCTGCATAGCAGGAGCCCATTTCCGAAAGGTACATTAGGTAGACCTGAGAGGACGATGGTTAGTTGAATGATATGGGAGAAAGCTTTAAATGGGGAGGGGCGGTGGTCTTTTTTGACCCTGCTATCCATGTCCATTCTGAACCAGTAGCTTGGGCAAGCCAGAAGAACTGCCATGGATGTTCTAGAATTTAGAATTCATTGAGGAAAGGGTGTTGCTCAGTGGTAGAGTACCTAGGTGCCTTACATGCAGAAGGTCCATGGTTTAACCCCCAGTTTCTCTAGATAGGCTTGGGAGAGACCCACACCCCTTCCTTGGGGTGCAGACAAGACTGAGCTAGATTGACTAATGGTCTGACTTGGTATAAGGAAGCTTTCTATGTACCTACAATTGAAAGTAACCAGATGAGCTGATGACCAACAATGGAAGGGTTCACAATCAGCCCAAGAGGGTCTTGCTTCTCCCATAATCAGTCCTGGATTCAGACATTAGAGATCCTGCTCTGCCTGCTCCTTTGCTCCTCTATCACATAACTCCTAAGCTTCTAGCTCACATTGCCTCTAACTCTACTCTAAACTCTAGCCCTTTATCTATTGAGGGAGTACACTCACCTCTTTGCTGTCTGGCAAAGTTCTTTGATCCTCTGTTGTCTTAATGGCTCATCTCCCAGGCTTAATTAGTTTTTTACACTTGTTGATTCCAAAGGATTAGAAGTGACTAGCATGCAGCTTAATACACACTGTTCTGGCACCCAGTTTTAACACCCCGAGCCTTAATTAAATTCTAACACTTGCTTGATCCAGAGATTATAGTAGTCTAGCACCCTCAAACTCATAGTAATACATATTGAAATATATATTTATGATAGAATGCTATTTAAATACAAAGTTAAAAATTGCATGCAGAAAAGAAACACAGATTACTGCAGAAAGTGGACAGTGTCATAGAACAGACTTATGAGTGAATGTGCAGTTTTCAATGTGAATGTGACTATTCTAGAGCATTCCCTTGACGTTTTGGCAGATGTTTTAGTTGCTTCTAAGCAAACCAGCCAAAGAAAGAAAATGTGAAATTGGCATGAGCCTGATACAGATTCATCTGTCCATCCCTTATTTTAAAACTGATGTTGGATTTGGCATTCATCACTACTGCATCAGCTCCACAGCAAAAGGATCCAGTTCTCTCCTGCTAGAAGTGATAACGTTAGTTCAGCTTTTCTCAAATAAGGATAAAAAAGATTGAGCCACATTTAGAGAAAGGAAGAGGAGGAGGGGGGGTGGAGGAGGAGAGCAGTTCTCTCCAAAGCATTTCACTCTGTCCACCTGAAGAAAATCTCAGGCAAGACAAGAATTTGAGAAAAATAACAATTTTGGAGGCGATAGATGTTCCTGTTCGCTGTGGTCCTGATTACAGTTGCTGATTAAAGGAGAAACCATCACACCGTTGTCAGTATGATATATACTTATGCAGGAAAACCACTGCAACGGGGCATTAATTAATGTCTCATTAGTGTCAAAAACAATTGCTTTTTCTCCCCCCTTCCATTTTTCAGGAGTCTGTAATCTTTGCCGTAATGAACAGGAACAACACTTTAAAGTGCTGCGGGGATTGTGACAGTAACTCCAGTGAAAATAATAAACATAGAATGTGTTAACCTCTTTTGAGGGCATTCAGAGTACACAGGTTTTCATTGTTGTTAATGGATCTCAAGGAGGCTTTGTGAGCGGTAATGGATCAGGCCTAAGTCTTGGGGCACATTTACAGCAGATGCATCCATATTCTACCATGATGGGTGAAGCACAGAGGTTTTCAACTTTTTTGAGTCCACGGCCCTCTTGATCAAATACCTTCTTTCTGCGGCACTCAGGAGTGAGGCAGAAAGGAGGCTCAGGAGCCGAGTTATGTCACCCCTTCCTGTAGCAGGCAGCCCCTGACCCCTTTTCGAACACCCTCCCTTGTGGAGTGTTCCCTTAGCCCCCTCTCCTTGGGAGTCCTCTGGACAGCTGCTGCTGCTGTCCCTGGTCTCTGAGCTGCCCCCCCAGTCACCCCAAAGAGAGGGGCCTCCTCACACTGCCCCACAGGAGCCAGAGAGGCACCCCCTGGCCAGCCCCAGAGGCACAATTCACCTGGGGAGCTTGTAGCCAGGGCTGCTGCAACAAACAGCTGTGCAAGCCTTCAGGAGGCAGACACCCCAGAGGGCATCAGAGGAGGGAGGGAAGGACAGAAGGACAGAGGCCAGTGTTGCCCAGGGCACCCCTGACAATCATTCAGTGCATCCCAGGGTGCCATGGCACACTGGTTGAAAACTACTGGTGTAGTCGATCCCACTGTTAACTGGCCCCAATTAAACCTATAGCAAACCTACTGCACGGTAAGGTAAAGGTAAAGGGACCCCTGACCATTAGGTCCAGTCATGGCCGACTCTGGGCTTATTGGCCAGCATAACTAAGCCGTTTCTGGCGAACCAGAGCAGCACACGGAAATGCCGTTTACCTTCCCGCCGGAGCGGTACCTATTTATCTACTTGCACTTTGACGTGCTTTCAAACTGCTAGGTTGGCAGGAGCAGGGACCAAGCAACGGGAGCTCACCCCGTCACAGGGATTCAAACTGCCAACCTTCCGATCAGCAAGCCCTAGGCTCTGTGGTTTAACCCACAGGGCCACCCGCGTCCCTACTGCACGGTACACCACCTAATTAAATTACTAAATTACCACAGGTTATCTTTGGGATCTTGTGTTTGGGAAAACCTAGTGATTTGGAGTCTTAGACAGAAGCTGAACAAATAAGAAAGGTTTTATCCTCCAAACAAAGTTGGTAAAACAAAGATGGGTCAGGAGTTGTGTTCTTTCAGGAAACACAAATTAATTTAATTACACTAAATCTGAAGACGTCACATGTTTCACTGAACACAGTTACAAGCTGTCTCTACACCTGTCCGAGTGTTTGTGTGAAAGAGTATACACGTGTTGAATTTGCAAAGCTCTTCTCTTGTGTACACAGACGGTACACCCACTGAACACCACATGCGAACAACTCAATGTCACATGTAAGCATTCCCCATATTGAGTGTTTGCTTCATCACATCCTGAGGCCACAAAACAAACAACATTAAAGGCTTGTCCACAATTTGCTTGCCGTGTGCCTAGAAAGCATGGAGCCAAGAGGCTTTTCCTCTGGTCTTGGACTTTCTTGGCAATGGTTCAAGCAGTTTCCCGCTTTGCCTGGGAAAACCTGCCTGCTCTTTACCACTTAACTGGAGCAAACATGTTGTTGTTGTTTAGTCGTTTAGTCATGTCCGACTCTTCGTGACCCCATGGGCCAGAGCACGCCAGGCACTCCTGTCTTCCACTGCCTCCCGCAGTTTGGTCAAACTCATGCTGGTAGCTTCAAGAACACTGTCCAGCCATCTCAATCTCTGTCGTCCCCTTCTCCTTGTGCCCTCCATCTTACCCAACATCAGGGTCTTTTCCAGGGAGTCTTCTCTTCTCATGAGGTGGCCAAAGTATTGGAGCCTCAGCTTCACGATCTGTCCTTCCAGTGAGCACTCAGGGCTGATTTCCTTAAGAATGGAGAGGTTTGATCTTCTTGCAGCCCATGGGACTCTCAAGAGTCTCCTCCAGCACCAGCTGAAGTTTGCTCCAATTCAGTAGTAGATATTGGGTTTCCTTAGGGGCAAACAGCAAGACGAGAGGAAGTATGGAAGAGCCCTAAATGCAACTGCAAAAGGCAATGGTGGTATAAAACTTTGGTTTCAACATTTCTTCCTCTGCCCCTTAAATGTTCTGAGATTAAGATAAATGCGTTGGCTTATGCTTAAAAAATGCAGCACTGTTATGGAGTTGTTTGTTTATATATATATATAAACCTAAATTTATGTTGCTGCTTTGCCCAATTGACTAAGAGTTTGCAACTGTATATCACCGATAGATTTTTACAGCGTAATTCAATTGCCACGTCATTATAATCTTTATATCAGGAAGCATAATTCCTGGCGCCTTGGCTTCATCATCGACTAAAGTATAAATAATCAGGAGCTCTAATGGCTTTGGCTAGCATTTGAACCTGTGATGCATTGTAGCAGATTATACAATAAAAAATAAATTGACTTTTTATTCTGTTTCATTTGGACACCTCCCATTTGGGCTAGAGGAGGGGGGGTCTATTTTATATGCTGCGCGGATTTCAAAGCTGCACTGGCAACCATTTAAAGGGTTGGGGGCCTTCCTATCTTTCCCCCTCCCCTGCTTTAGTTCCATTGCATCTTATGCCTCACCGACACAATCTCTCCGAAATATGCTGCTGGCATTTGGGGGGCGTTTTTCTTGGGGGGGGAGCTCCTGTACCATCTCCCTTCTAGGTTTCCAGCTTTCTTCATTTCTTCCCAGCACAAACCTTTCGATAAAGCAATAATAGACATTTGCTGCAATCACGAGAAGCTATAAAATATTAAATGTCTAAGCCATGCGCTAAGGGGGCAGAAGGGCCACTTTGATTCAGATAGCGGTGGAAAAATAGCTGCAGGATTATATCCCAATCTTCTGATATGAGGCTTTGCTCTGATGCGAGTGGGGTGCTCCAGTCTTCATGATGCTTGTACCAGTAGCCTTCAGGCTGTAGACTGCAGTAATGAGATCTACATGGGGCTGCTTTGGAGGATAGTTTGAAAAGAACAGCATTTAGGGTAGGATGTGGCTGCAGTATTATTAACTTTTGCTGTCAGTAGAGGCCAATGTGGACAATGTGGACAAGGGTGCTTTCTGCCCTTGAAGCTGACCCAGAAACTCCAGCAGGTGCAGAATGCCGCGGCGAGGCTCCTTACGGGGTCCTTGCCGCAGGATCACATTCATCCAGTGCTTTACCAACTGCACTGGCTCCCGGTGGAGTACAGGGTAAGGGTTAAGGTGCTGACCTTTTGACCTTTAAAGCCCTAGGACCCACGTACCTACAGGACAGCTTCTCCCGGTATGCCCCGGGATTGGTCTCAACTAGGGCCAGGGCCTTTTCAGTACTGGCCCTGACTTGGTGGAACGCTCTGTCACAAAAGACTAGGGCCCTGCGGGACTTGACATCTTTCCACAGGGCCTGCAAGACAGAGCTGTTCCGCCTGGCCTTTGGTTTGGACTCAGTCTGACCCTTCTGTTTCCCTCCCCTTATGGTTTTGATCTATGGGCTACTATTAAAATGAAGGTGAATTTTAAATTGTATTTTTAACCTGTATTTTAAATTGTCCCCCCCCATTTTGTTTTTATTATAATTTTACTGGTGTTAGCAGCCCTGAACCCAGATCTGGCAGGGGAGGGCAGGGTATAAATAAATTATTATTATTATTATTATTATTATTATTATTATTATTATTATTACCAGCTCCACCTGGTATGCCAGTTGTGGCTGTTCCTGGACCATAACAGCCTGTCCTCAATTTTCCTTAAAGGGTGATTTTTCTTGTACACTGGATTTGAGAGGTACTGTTGTATAGTGGTTAGAGGAGTGTTGGACTCCGGACCTGGGAGACCAAGATGGGTTCAAATCTCCTCTTGGCCATGAATCTGACTTGGTAATCTTGGGCTGGTCACTGTCTCACAGCCCAACCTACTTCACAGGGTTGTTGTGAGAAAAAAATGAGGCAGGAGAGAGCCCTGAGCTCCTTCAAGAAAGGCGGGGCTTGATTTAATGAAATGATAATAATATTTCTACAAAAAAGCATCACGTTGGGTTATATCCAATACAGTGGTACCTCAGGTTAAGAACTTAATTTGTTCTGGAGGTCTTTTCTTAACCTGAAACTGTTCTTAACCTGAGATACCACTTTAGCTAACGGGGCCTCACACTGTCGCCGCGTGATTTCTGTTCTCATCCTGAAGCAAAGTTCTTAACCTGAGGGACTATTTCTGGGTTAGCGGAGTCTGTAACCTGAAGCGTCTGTAACCCGAGATACCATTGTACTAGTCTTGCTCATAGTAGACCCATTGACATTGATGGACAAGACTAACTTAGGTTCATTAATTTCAATAGAACTCCGAGCAGAATTTAGTTAGACACAATACAGTGTGCAGCTCTGATCTCCCCACTTCAAGAAGGATTTTGTAGAGTTGGAAAGGTTTCAGAAAAGGGCAGCTACAATGATCAAGGCGATGGAACAACTTCGCTATGAGGAAAGGTGGCAGCATTTGAGGGGTTTTTTGGTTTAGAGAAAAAGCGAGAAAGAGGTGACATGATAGAACTTTATAAAATTATAATGGCATGGAGAAAGTGAAGAGAGAAAAGTTTTTCTCCTACTAGCATAACACTAGAACTCAGGAACATGCAAGAAAGCTGAATGTTAGAAGAATCGTGACAGGTAAAGGAAAGTCCTTCTTTACATAGCCCATAGTTAAACTATTGAATTCACTCGCACAGGAGGCAATGATGGCCACCAACATGGATGGTTTCAAAAGAGAATAAGCCACATCCATGGAGGATAAGGCTATTAACAGATACTAGCCACAGACCTTGCCAACAAAGGTCCGTATAGTTAAAGCTATGGTTTTCCCAGTAGTGATATATGGAAGTGAGAGCTGGACCATAAAGAAGGCTGATCGCCAAAGAATTGATGCTTTTGAATTATGGTGCTGGAGGAGACTCTTGAGAGTCCCATGGACTGCAAGAAGATCAAACCTCTCCATTCGGAAGGAAATCAGCCCTGAGTGCTCACTGGAAAGACAGATCGTGAAGCTGAGACTCCAATACTTTGGCCACCTCATGAGAAGAGAAGACTCCCTGGAAAAGACCCTGATGTTGGGAAAGATGGAGGGCACAAGGAGAAGGGGACGACAGAGATTGAGATGGCTGGACATTGTTCTGGCGTGCTCTGGTCCATGGGGTCAGGTCACGAAGAGTCGGACATGACTAAACGACTAAACAACAACAAAGCTACAATAGCTATGGTCTGCCTCCATCATCCATGGCAGTAGTGCAACTGAAAATCAGTTTCTGGGAACCA
The DNA here is from genome assembly GCF_027172205.1 of Podarcis raffonei. Lineage (NCBI taxonomy): Eukaryota > Metazoa > Chordata > Lepidosauria > Squamata > Lacertidae > Podarcis > Podarcis raffonei. The sequence goes on from NC_070617.1 coordinate 34,864,410, forward strand.
TAGAAAGATAGAGTCCTCTTGGGCTCAGGTGCTGTGTGTTGGTTTTCAGCAGGCATGTGGATGAGAACAGGATACAGGATGCTGGATTAGATGGGTCATTGGTCTGATCCAGCAGGCTCTACTTATGTTCTGTTCTCAACCCACAGATTCTGCTGGTACCCCAGATATTGTGGGGGGAGGGAAGGGACGTACCTGAATGTACACACTGCACGTCCATCTCAGAATTTCTCCCTTTCTCTTCCCATTGTATCACTTCGTGGGAGTCCCTGTAGTCATTTAAACAGCTCTTTACCGGGTGGTAATTGTGAGGATGAGTTATTACACAATGAAATTGCATTGCCTAATTGTACATGGGGTGTAGAACGCTTAGCAAAACCTGTCACACTGTGTACCAAACTGCTTCCTGATGTAATTATAGCCAGGCTCTTGACAAAAGCCATTTCCCCCCCTGCTACCTTCCTATTGTTCTCCCCTTTTCTTACAGTATTTTGTGTCTCACAGTGACTGGTAATTCTCTCCTCACCCCCCTCCGATTGTGTAGTCCTTATAGCTCATCAACGCTCTTGAAGCAACAACTGGCTTTCTTCTTCTTGGATTCTCTCTCTTCCCCTCCCCCCCCCACCTCTCATTCTCAATTTCTTCTTTTCTCCCATTTTAACTAAACCAACCAGCTGGTATTCAAGCTCTACGTCTGAATTTTTCATTAGCAATGTCAAAGTCGCAGTTTGAAATATGAACCATGGTAATTTGCCTTCAATATGAGGTGAGGATTATGGACCCCCAAATTATTTTCTATCTTTGAATTTAATCCAAACTGGAGAACTCCTTCCAAACCCACCCACCCAACAGATGGCAGCAATGCTGGTTGTTGTGGTGGCAGTGAGAAGGGAGGGAAATCTCTGATTCTCTCTCTCTCTTACAAGCACATATAATAATAATAATAATAATAATAATAATAATAATAATAATACTACTACAGTGGTACCTTGGGTTAAGAACTTAATTCGTTCTGGAGGTCTGTTCTTAACCTGAAACTGTTCTTAACCTGAAGCACCACTTTAGCTAATGGGGCCTCATCCTGAAGCCAAGTTCTTAACCCGAGGTAATATTTCTGGCTTAGTGGAGTCTGTAACCTGAAGCGTATGTAACCTGAAGCGTATGTAACCCAAGATACCACTGTAATAATAATAATAATAATAATAATAATAATAATAATAATAATAATAATTTATTTATACCCCGTCCATCTGGCTGGGCTTCCCCAGCCACTCTGGGCGGCTTCCAACAAAATATTAAAATACAGTAATGCATCAGACATTAAAAGCTTCCCTAAACAGGGCTGCCTTCAGATGTCTTCTAAAAGTCTGCTAGTTGTTGTTCTTATATACAGACAGAGACATACTGCAACATTGCTGCTGCAGCAGCATTCCAGATATATTTTTTATCACATTCCTAATGATAGTGTAGATTTTTAAGGTGCCCTGGGAAATTTTTGTTTCCCAGGGCTCCTGCTGTTTGGGATACTACTACCAGAGCAGCATTCATTCCAGGCACCAGGGAGTGGTAGGAGGAGGGTGAGGCAGGGAAAGAGAGAGGGGTGGAGCAAGGGGCGGAGAGAGAAAGAGATCTCCTTCCTTTCACTGCTACCACTGATGGAGGAAGAGGCAGAGGGGATGAATTGTGCAACCTGGATTGGAGGGGCGGGGGGAACTTTCCTTTCCACGCTGACTTCAGTTGGTTTGTAAGGGGGAGCAGGGATGCCAGATTTCTGCCCTGACCCTTCTGTGGAGCAGAGAGCCTCAGCTGAGACTGCCAAGCATTTTGATCCACTCCCATCGTTCTGCCCGAGGGCCTTCTGGTGGTTCCCTCATTGTGAGAAGCAAAGCTACAGGGAACCAGGCAGAGGGCCTTCTCAGTAGTAGCACCCACCCCGTGAAAGCCCTCCCATCAGATGTCAAAGCGATAAACAACTACCTGACATTCAGAAGACATCTTAAGGCAGCCCTGTTCAGGGAAGTTTTTAATGTGTGACATTTTAGTGTATTTTTGGTCTCTGTGGAAGCCGCCCAGAGTGGCTGGGGAAACCCAGCCAAATGGGCGGGGTACAAATAAATTATTATTATTATTATTATTATTATTATTATTATTATTATTAGAGGCTGAACAAAGTGTTCAAAAGACAAGTGGAAAACATGAGGCAGCTGCTGCTACTTAGGTATCACCTATGTCTTCAGTTTCTAAAAGAGCTCTACCAGACACTCACAAATTTCTCCATGTATACAGCACTAGGTAAGGATGGGTGAATATGTCAGTTTTGATTTCTCTCAGTTTCTCATCTTTCTACCCTTCAGTTCATTTCCACATTTCCACATTTCAGTTCATTTCCACATCTGTTGGTTTTTAAAAAGAGAAATCTTCATTCAAATTTATTAGTTTTCCAGTGAAATTTCCCACATTTTTTTTCTATGCTAATTTCCCTAATATACACATTTTAGAAAGCAATTTCCCCTAATACAATGCATTACTACTAATATATGCCCCTCTATGCACACTTGTTGTTGTTTAGTCGTTTAGTCGTGTCCGACTCTTCGTGACCCCATGGACCAGAGCACGCCAGGCACTCCTGTCTTCCACTGTCTCCCGCAGTTTGGTCAAACTCATGTTAGCAGCTTCGAGAACACTGTCCAACCATCTAGTCCTCTGTCGTCCCCTTCTCCTTGTGCCCTCAATCTTTCCCAACATCGGGGTCTTTTCCAGGGTGTCTTCTCTTCTCATGAGGGGGCCAAAGTATTGGAGCCTCAGCTTCACGATCTGTCCTTCCAGTGAGCACTCAGGGCTGATTTCCTTCAGAATGGATTGGCTTGATCTTCTTGCAGTCCATGGGACCCTCAAGAGTCTCCTCCAGCACCATAATTCAAAAGCATCAATTCTTTGGCGATCAGCCTTCTTTATGGTCCAGCTCTCACTTCCATACATCACTACTGGGAAAACCATAGCTTTAACTATACAGACCTTTGTCGGCAAGGTGATGTCTCTGCTTTTTAAGATGCTGTCGAGGTTTGCCATTGCACACTTAACCCCGGTATATTTTCGCACACTTCATTACAAAATTCAGAGAAGTGCAAATTTTGAGAAGGGACTGCCTTTCAGTTTGTGTATTGTAATTTATTCCCCAACCCCAGCACCAGGTGAAACTCACTTCAGAAAATGCAAACCAGTCTAGAATCATCAGCAGTTGCTTCTTTGGAATAATTTGATGGTCCAGACTCTCTCCTAAGCCAATGCCTTCTATTTTCATACCTTTGATCAGAGAAGGAGGCTCAGGCCCTTGATTTCTTGCAAAGATATTTGTGTCGCTAAGTATTACTCACATGCAAGACTTACTTTCTTCAAGCAACACCAAACCTCTGGAGCTCGCTTTCATCAACCTTATGATCAAACAAGTTCAAGCCGTCTACTAGACAAGCACATAGCTATCCTGTTTCACAAGTCATTTGCCTTATATGAATTCAAGATGCCCACAAAAAGAGCAGTGGAAATTGTAGGGAAACTAGTGATAAGAGAAAAGGCCAGACAAGGAATAGATATAAAGATCTGCCAAATAGATGTTAAGTGGTGGTTTCTTGCAAACACAGCAGAACACAAGAGCTTGGCTGGATCTGGCCAATGGGCCATTTAGTCCAGCATCCAGTTCCCACTGTGGCCAACCTATGGGAAGCCGCAAAGCAGGTCCTAAGTGCAACAGCATTCTCCTTGTGATTCCCGGCAACTGGTAATCAGAGGCATATTGCATCCGACAGCAGGGGGAAGTGAGAAAGTGACAGAAACTGAAATCGACACATTTGCCCATCCCTACCACTGCCAATCATTGGGACGTGGGTGGCGCTGTGGGTTAAACCACAGAGCCTAGGACTTGCCGATCAGAAGGTCGGCGGTTCGAATCCCCACGACGGGGTGAGCTCCTGTTGCTCTGTCCCAGCTCCTGCCAACCTAGCAGTTCGAAAGCACGTCAAAGTGCAAGTAGATAAATAGGTACCGCTCTGGTGGGAAGGTAAAACAGTGTTTCTGTGCGCTGCTCTGGTTCACCAGAAGCGGCTTAGTCATGCTGGCCACATGACCCGGAAGCTGTACACCGGCTCCCTTAGCCAATAAAGTGAGATGAGCGCCGCAACCCCAGAGTCGGTCACGACTGGACCTAATGGTCAGGGGTCCCTTTACCTTTACCTTTTACCACTGCCAATCACAGAAGACAATACTGTGCTGGATAGACAAATTATCTGGCCTGGTATAAAGCAATTTCCAGTAAGTTTGTACGCTGGGCTTATTTATTTTATTCTACAGTGATACCTCGGGTTACAGATGCTTCAGGTTACAGACGCTTCAAGTTACAGACTCTGTTAACCCAGAAATAGTACCTCAGGTTAAGAACTTTGCTTCAGGATGAGATCAGAAATTGCACCACAGCAGTGGAAGGCCCAATTAGCTAAAGTGGTACCTCAGGTTAAGAACAGTTTCAGGTAAAGAACGGACCTCCAGAACGAATTAAGTTCTTAACCCGAGGTACCACTGTATTAATTTACTGAATTGCACCTTAGCAGAAACTTTGGACATCATTGTTCTAGAATGACAGCTTGTTTATTGCTGCTCCAGAGGTAGGACTCAAACTAATGGATTCAAAGGAAAGAGATTCCAACTGAAGACTAAGAAGAACTTTCTGACCGTAAGTGTTGTGAGAGAATGGAGTGGATTACTTGGGAAAGTTGTCGGCTCCCCCTCACTGGAGGTTTTCAAACAAAGTGTAGGTGGACATCTGTCAGGGATTCTGTAGCAGGAGTTGGACTAGATAACCCTTGGAACTCTACATGATTCTATGACATTCCACACTACCATCCAACATGAGACAATTCCCATAGGCATGTTCCATTTTTAAATACATGAGCCTATTTGTCTGCATGCATAATAGTCACCACCTACGCAGATACTCTCTCCAGATTACCATCTTCCAGTGCTGTGGCCCTCTAAAAGAAATCTGCATGCATTATTCATTCCTACAATACTTTTGAGCATGTACATATTCATGAACATAACTCGCGGGAGTCTTCTTCTGTCTGAAAAAGTTAATTCAAGAAGCAGCCATGAGTTGACAAAGTCGCCTTGGTAGTATTTATGTGTTTTCAGACTTCAGCATTTAACCAGTATTTGTTAAACAGATTCTCCACACAGATATCCACCTACCCAAAAAGTGTGGGGCGGATAATAATGCTATCATTTTCATTGCCAGGGGAAAACAGTGCTCCTGCACTGGCCAAGAGCCAATCTATCCAAAATTCCCCCCTTCTTCCTCATCTCTTTCCTGCCAGGATATGGCAGGAACAAATGCTGGTGTAAGAAACCTGGTGGAATCTGAATCTATATTTATATATATTTATGTATTCCTGCATTGCAGAAGGTTGGATAAGATAAGCAGCAGGGTCCCTCCCAGCTCTACAGTTCTACAGTTCTGTGATTCTATCCTAAATGGGGTGGAGAGGATCTGGAATTCTAAAAGTCTGAGCAAAATCTATGTGACTGGACATATTCTCAATCTCTTGTTATTCTTGTTCATGATGTTTTGACTCAATTTGGTGACTATTAACTCTATGACTGCAGGGGCTTGTAGAGAGCCCTGTGATGTTCCGATGTATGTGTAAATGAAAGAGGAAACTAATAATAATAATAATAATAATAATAATAATAATAATAATAATTTTTTATTTGTACCCCGCCCATCTGGCTGGGTTTCTCCAGCCACTCTGGGCGGCTTCCAACAAAGATTAAAAATACATTAAAATGTCACACATTAAAAACTTCCCTGAACAGGGCTGCCTTCAGATGTCTTCTGAATGTCAGGTAATTGTTTATCTCTTTGACATCTGGTGGGAGGGCGTTCCACAGGGTGGGCGCCACTGCCGAGAAGGCCCTCTGCCTGGTTCCCTGTAGCTTTGCTTCTCGCAATGAGGGAACCACCAGCAAGCCCTTGGCACTGGACCTCAGCATCCAGGGGTGGAGACACAGTAAATGTTTATATGAAAGTGTGCATTACACTAAATGTGTAGATAAATGTATATGAATTAGAATAAGAATCAGCCTGGCTTAGTGGTTAGAGTGTTGGACTAGGGCTTGGAAGACCATGGTTCAAATCCCTGCTCAGCCAGGGAACACACTGGGTGACTTTAGGCCACTCACAGTCTCTCAGCCTCGCCTACCTCACAGGGTTGTTTTGATGATAAATTTGAGATGAAGAGAACTATGTATACCACCATCAGATCCTTGGAGTAAAGGTGGGATGCAAATGCATCATGCTATTAGTTCTGTCCAGTAGTGGTGTATGGAAGTGAGAACTGGACCATAAAAAAGGCTAATTGCCAAAGAGTTGATGCTTTTGAATTATGGTGCTGGAGGAGACTCTTGAGAGTCCCATGGACTGCAAGAAGATCCAACCTCTCCATTCTGAAGGAAATCAGCCCTGAGTGCTCACTGGAAGGACAGATCCTGAAGCTGAGGCACAAATACTTTGGCCACCTCATGAGAAGAGAAGACTCCCTGGAAAAGACCCTGGTGTTGGGAAAGATGGAGGGCACAAGGAGAAGGGGACGACAGAGGACGAGATGGTTGGACAGTGTCCTCGAAGCTAGCAGCATGAGTTTGACCAAACTGCGGGAGGCAGTGGAAGATAGTAGTGCCTGGCGTGCTCTGGTCCATGGGGTCATGAAGAGTCAGACATGACTAAACGACTAAACAACATTAGTTCTGTTCTGCAAGTATATGAGCAACCTGCTCCATGTCGCCCCACACTTCACGAACCATTTCGCATTAAAGCTGTTTTCTTTATGCATCCTTGGCACGATACTTTTCAAGTCCCTCAGCCAAGGAGACAGACCAACGTAAAGTAGATGTATCCATTTTAAATAATCAGCCACTGTTGTGGATCTCCAGACATTTGCAGTGGATGTGTATTTTAAAACCAGTTTACTCGAAACAAAAGAGAACACTGAGGCATTGATTGCCACTACTCTTTTGCCTCCTGAAGGCTTTCTAGAATGTGTCGGCCTCAGGCAAAACTTGAAGGGCTCATTTTTTTCTGGTGGGCAAGACAAATATGTCTTGGGACTCCTGCAAAACAAAAGCACAGCTTTAAACTGTGTTACTTGGGAAGGGAGAAGGAAGGAAGAAAACACAGCAACACAGTTGTATCCTGACACCAGCTTTTATACCATTTCACTGGAGTGGAGTCTGGTCCTTTGGGGCCAATGGGGTACTGCCCTACCAACCTCAGTCTGACTTCAGCTAACCCCCATATCATATCCCGCAAGTGTCTGAGGGGGGGAAAAGGACATCACAATTTCTTGCGTAAGAGCATGATGGCCATTTTGGGTGATTACATGCTGATATCTCACACCTAAAAAAGGAATTTCTCCCCCAAATAAAGCACTTTTTCGGAGGCAGCAATTTTGTGTGGTGCCCCCAAACACATTTTAGAGGGCTAGGTGAACACGGCCTGTAAAAGAGAATGTCTTTTAGGCTCCATGATCTTGTGCAGGTCACGTGACTCGTGCAGGACAACAGGTGGGAAGGCACACATCCCAGTTTGGGGTCACAAGATGTTGGAGGGTATACCATCTGCCTTCCTTCTTTCACAAGCAGTCCTGAAGGTTGCCCTGGCTGTCACTTTCCTCCTCCTTAGTCTCAGTGTTTGTTTCCCTTGTAAAACTCAGCAGGAAGGAAGATGGGGACAAAACTAGAATTAGTTGGTTCTGGCTCCACCTACTGTTGGCCTCCCTGCTTTTTGTCCTACCAGTTTAGTGAACGCTATAATGATCATTATAGATTGATTTGTCATTCTTTCTTCATCTCTTTGCTAAATGACCTCTCCATAATCAATGCCAGATGTTTCAGAGCTTCAGTTAGTGTGGAATGTGACTTCTCAGCTGTTGACAGTTTTGAGGCAGTCATACCATATAATAGTAATTCTAAGATCCATAACTGAGAAGATCCATTTGGGAGTGTCAAATATTGGCCTTGTCCAGGACGCCATATTATAGAAGATAACCAAAGTCTCTCTGTGCAGAAAAGGAACAGGAAAACTTGGAACTGACTTTACTTAATGATACCAGGAGAGGTGCCAACTCCCTGGATTGTGAACAGAGATTTGTAGAGTGTGTAGGGTTACCAAGGAGAGATGTTTTGATGCATCATTTTGCAAACAACCCCTGTATTGAGAGCAGTCCTGAACTTTCTAGTTCAGGAATAAGGGGCTCAGCAGCAGCAGCACTCAATTAATTATGAAGGGTCTTGGGGCTCTGAGGGTCCTCTCAGCTGGGAGGGTACATTCACCTATGCACCTTCTAGAAGAGGTGAGGTCAATTCTAACATTTAGGGTGGTAAAATTCTTCCTGAACTATACAGCTTCAGATTGAAGGTGTGGAGAGTCATCTATTTTATTTTTTCTCTAAGAAAATAAAATAAGTCACCATCCATCCATCCATCCATCCATACATACATACATACATACTGTACATTTAAGTTACCAAAACATTTTGTAGAACATGAATTCAGCACTCAAAGTTTGACAGGCAATGCACAAGGTGTTATTTCTAGTTTACAGCATCTAGGCTTGCCATATGTCAAGAAAATTCCTGACATGTCCTTGTTTTCATGCGTAAAAATGGCGTCAGGAGGGATTTTGCTGAATAGGCAAAATGCCAGGGAAAACCCGGATGTATAGCAACGCAATGGAAAAAGCAGGATAAACAGCTCCAAAGGCTTAAAATCACTATTTTGGGGTCTCCCCCCAAAAGCTCAACAATTAAAAAAGTTGAAATATGGCAACCCAACAGAATCTCATGTGCATATGTTGCTGCTGCACTTTTAGAAGCATGAATGATCAGTGCCTTTCTGATCCAGTTTTAAACTTTTGCTGGGAACCTCTTATTTATTTTATTTTTACGAGCTCCTTTTAAATCTTCTGTGGCTTCAGTGCAAGAAACGATTCATTCCCCCACCACCTCCGGAGTCAGAAGTGGTACTCTGCCATCTCAGCTGCTATGCAGCTGCCTGTTTGAGTGTACATACCTTCAGGGAGTCGTGTTCATGTGTTCCAAAAAAAGATGATGCACCACAGGGATGAATGGACTGTGCATCATTAATGGACCTGCTTTCATTTCGACTATTAATTACAGGATGTTATTCATTTCTGATGGTAAGTGGGGGGTGGGAAGGACAAGTGGAGCTTTGGAACTTCAAGGGGACCCATGAAGGTCAAGCTCAGCAGGACAGGAGGGGAAACAGCTGGCATTTGCTATGGAGCCCATAGAACAGATTGGCAGGAATCTAGCAGGGCCCCAGCCAAGAAGCAGCTGGGCCTCTTCTTCGGCAGGTCCTGTAATTGCACATTATAAGTTTATTGGTCCTCAGTTTCATATTGTGGGCATAATATAAAGCAGAGAGAAGTGCGCTCACCACCGTAATATTAAATATTAAGATGCTAGCCATTTTGATTCCTTGAAAAATGGAAGACAATCTGCATTTAAATTGCTTCATCAAAATTATGGGGTTCCTGTTCTCTGCCTGGTGGGAGGGCACCTGCCCCACTAAAATGAAAAAGAAAAACGCAAACGCTTTTTAAATGTAAAAGCTGTTCTTATGATCTGGGCTGAAATCTGGTGTATTTACTTTTTTCTGAATAACTGTTTCTTTGCCCAGTTATTTAAGACAGGAATGGGGAGCCTGTGGAAACCCAGATGTTGTTGGACTCTAAATCTCTGATAAACCACGGTTAGGGGTGGATGGATTTCTCCACCACAATTTCCCACTGTTTCTTATTTTTCCAGTCCATTTCTCCACATTTCTGCATTAGGTCACCAACTTTCTTGTTTGAGAAAATTCACCAGCATTTTCATGCTAATTTCTCCTAATATGCTTCTCTTTGTGTGCAATTTTTCCTAATACACTAGGTGGCTTGTATCCAAGGTCAGCCATTCTCAGAGGAGACCCCTTTGAAATGAATAGACACGCCTAACTCAGATCCATAAACGTTAATAGGTCTGCAGCCTTATGTTAATTTCACAGATATATGCATATTTATGCACAGCCCCCCAAAACATACACACTTTTGTTCTCATCTTTTGGTTGGAAAACTGTGTTGCAAAATTCAGAAAAGTGTGAATTTCAAAGGCTAAGCTGTGTTTTGGTTCATATACGGTTTTGGAAAGTGTGCAGAAGATAGGTAAAGGTAAAGGGACCCCTGACCATTAGGTCCAGTCATGGCTGACTCTGGGGTTGCAACGTTCATCTCGCTTTAGTGGCCGGGGGAGCCGGCATACAGCTTCCAGGTCATGTGGCCAGCATGACTAAGCTGCTTCTGGTGAACCAGAGCAGCGCACGGTTTACCAGAGCAGTTTACCTTCCCGCCAGAGTGGTACCTATTTATCTGCTTGCACTTTGACATGCTTTCGAACTGCTAGGTTGGCAGGAGCGGGGACTGAGCAACGGGAGCTCACCCCATCACGGGGATTCGAACTGCTGACCTGCTGATCGGCAAGCCCTAGGCTCAGTGGTTTACACCACAGAGCCACCCACATCCCTTAGGCTCACTTACCTATGAGTAAATGCCACTGAACCCGTTGGAGCTTAATTTGATTCTGAGCAGAGATGTATAATAGGTTTGGGCTTGATTTGGCTCTCCAGACCAGCCCCATCTGGCCCTCATTTCTCTCTACAACATGTGCAGAATCCATCTTTGTCACTGTTGAAGTACACTCAATCTGCCAGAGCCAGTCGTCACACGCAGGGGAAGTCCCTAACTCACTGAGGGTTTGAGACCTATTGGCTAAACTGGCTGGTTTAGCCAGCCAGTTGAAACCATTTCCCAGGTTGTGACCACCACATACTGACAGCTTCTAGGAGCCACAGGTGATAGCTGAGTGCAGGGTGAGGACCAAAGGTGGACAAACTACCCCAGAAGGAGCACAACATGTTCCCCACCAGATGTAGTATCCATACACCCCAGTCAGATAACCAGTACTAATAGGAAGCCCAAGCACATTTCAAAGAGTCAAGAACCATATAACTGGAAGGCACCCAAATGGGCCCTTCAACCTACCCTATAACATGGTTGTTTTATTTGAGACCCTTTGGAGACCCTTCTGAATTTGATAGGCAGGGTAGAGATTGAAATAAGCAAATATAAAAACAAATTGTGAGAGTACCATTTGTCAGGGCTTCCCCCCCTCCCTCCCTCTTGCCTGCTAGAGAGTAAAATCTCTCTGTAGGAAGAGGACAGGGTGCATCTGGTGCAGTATGTTGTTGTTGCTTAGTCGATTAGTCGTGTCCGACTCTTCATGACCCCATGGACCAGAGCACGCCAGGCACTCCTGTCTTCCACTGCCTCCTGCAGTTTCGTCAAATTCAAATTCACGGATCTTTGTCAACAAGGTAATGTCTCTGCTTTTTGAGATGCTGTTTAGGTTTATCATCACTTTTCTCCCAAGAAGCAGGAGTCTTTTAATTTCATGACTGATGTCACCATCTGCTGTCACCGTCTCCATTTCTTCCCCTTCTGTTTGCCAGGAGGTGATGGTCCCTCTGTCCCTTCGAAATCCAGCTTGCACTTCTGGGAGTTCTCGGTCCACATACTGCTTTAGCCTGCCTTGTGGAACTTTGAGCATAACCTTGCTAGCGGGTAAAATGAGCGCAATTGTGTGGTAGCTGGAGCATTCTTTGGCACTGCCCTTTTTGGGGTCTCTAGCATGCAAACGTGTAAATGCTTGCACATCATTGCTAAGGGCAGAGCAAAATCAGCAGCACTCCACAAGCTTCAGCTAGCAAGGTTCATTTCAAATGGTCGATAACAGAGCGTGGAATGATTGTGTGTAGTTTTTAACAAGAGCAAGCTCTCTTGCTTTCAAGACAGCTGATTGCAGGGTAAATGGATACCATCAGGTGGAGAGGAGCCTTCGGCGATGTGTAATGGAGTTGGGGCGGGGGGCGGAGGATGTGGAAGATCAGCAGTTATCCTTGGTGTGAGAACAGGAGTGTGGCAAGTAGATAAAAGTGTCACGGTTCTAATCTGTGAAATATCAGAGTGCTTTTAAAAGGCTGCATTTTGCTGTGGCAGAACATTTGTGCTGAACACTTCTGTTGGCTTTCTTCTCACAGACAGAGGGCGATGTGGTTACCAGGTTTCTGAGAACAATATCCCTTTAAGTGGGTCGTGTTTAAGTGAACTAGATGAGGCTGGAAGGGGCCTCTGGGTAAAGGAATGATTGAGCAAGAGAGAAGCTATGACTTCCTTAAACTGAGACTCTTCACTCTGTAATTAGCTAATAAAGTTTATCTTATGTTTATGGACATCCTGGATTCTGAAAGTGATTAATACAAGAACAGCACAAGGCTGTCGTCAGGTGGAGGGTGACAGTCATAGGGCTGAGCCCAGAGAAGGGAAGATTAAGGGGAGACATAGCAGCCTCCCAATATCTGGAGGGCTTGCCACAGAGAAAGCGGGGCAGGTTTCTTCTCCATTGCGCCAAAGGGCAGAACTAGAATTTGTGGGTGGAAATTGCAGAGTGGTTTGCCATCCAATCCATCGTCCCAGGACACTGTGGGAACTGCATGGCTGTGCAGGGCATGGGGTCTCCTAAAAATTCTCAGCACCCTTAAGCTAACAGCTATTCCCAAGATTCTCTGGGTGAAGCCATGAAGTGGTTTGCTTCTCCTTTAAATGGATAGAGCAGATGGGTCCTCAGTGTTTTACAAACAGCAGTACTTCAGGGTAGATTTTGGAAAACCCAGACTCCAAATCGAAGGCATAAGAGTGCTTCAAATGTATGGTGCAGATGTGCCATAGGTAGCCATCTGTCAGGTGTGTTGTGGTTGCATCCTGCATTGAGCAGGGGGTTGGATGAGGTGACCTTCAGTGGTACCTCTAAACTTTCATGTTCCTATGATTCTAAGTGTCTTGGAAGACAGTGTAATATTCCAAAATGCACTTGACCATATGCACTGAAAATGCACTTGACCGTGACTAATGTGAACCAAACATGTACTTTAGCAATGCATGTTTGGTAGTTTGTTTCACAGGCTAACCCTACCCAGCTCTTTCACAAGACTCACAAGCAGGGAGGCTGGTCCTTCAGGGCAAATAGGAACCCCTCCCCCTGCCACTTCAGCATCTTCAGCATGCCCTCAGTCACCCCCCACTTTTATCCAATCCAGGTGGTGTCTCTGGCTGTCAGTTTCCTCCTCATTAGCCTCAGTGTCACATTTTTAGAAATCAAAAGGAAGGATGATGGGAAGAAAAGTAGAAATAACTGGCAGGGGATATTGACACCAGCCTCTTGTCATGAACAGATCACTTTCTGTTGAGATTTAGGCTTTCAGCCCCTTTTCTACTCTGCAGACGTGGTCCAGCCTCAGAGGCTGATGGATGCAATGGGTTTCCAGATGGTTAAGGGGGATTTTCTGGCTGATATGACCAGCCCTCCTGTCGAAGCCCTGGCTGATATCTGGAATATCCAAATGGCTTGGGCCATTGACACGGTCGGCCCTGAGTGCCCTCTCCTGCTTCATGGATCCCACTTGGCTCCCTGGTATACTCCAGAGTTTAGGGTGAGGAAGAAAGCTGCGAGGTGTCTCAAAGGCAAGTGGAGAAAAACTAGTTGAATGCAATTAAACACTGGTGAGGGCTCATCACCAAGCCTACATTGTGGCTGAGAAGGCATCAAAGAAGGCATACTCTGCTGGCTCATTGCATCCTCACTGTGCCATCCAGCAGAGCTTTTGCCGGGTAGCGCAAGGCCTTTTACAGCCTGGCCCAAAGGAGAACCAATGGCAGCTCACTGTGACTAGTTTGCAAAGCATTTTCAGGGTAAAACGGCTTGCATCCACTGGGACCTTGACTCCACTCTTAAGTCAGGTGAATCTCAAGAGGTGTCCAAATGAATGGCTATCAGATCATCTCTCAGCCTGCTTTTCTCTAGACCCAACTCTCTCACCTGCTTAATCATCCTATGTCCAGAACAGATATCAATCCTGTGAATGTGATCTGCATTCACTGTTGTTGCTTTCAGTCCTAAAAACGACACGTTGTCCCCCATATGCCTTGTGGTTCCTTTCCGTTGTACTGAAATGAATGGGGTGGAATAATGTGATGACAACATAATTTCACCACATCAGAATAATGTCATTTTTGGCAGAAGTCAAACTGCAGCACAGAAACGCTGCTGCAGAAAAGAAAACAGAACAGGGCAGAACAGAAAACATTACATAGTCATTGTTGGCAATCATCATATTCCTTCTCTCTCTGCTCAGCCACTGCACACCTTTATTTTGGCCAGACCAATATTTCCTGCACAAATTTCCCTGGGAAAGTTTCCACTGTTTTTCAAGTTGCATTTATGAGCAATGAAGCACTGCTTAGAATGTCAGAGTGTCCTTTCCTGGGATTGGTGCGCTGCCTTGTCTTGCTTCGCAATGTTTTATCTTTATTATACACACATCGACATTACGTGGCCTCATGGAAAATTCATTTCACTCTATCCCAAACAGGTATATACTGTAATACCTCAGAGACTGGCAGGTTCACATATGATTCCCCCCTCCCCATCACTTTGTGACCAGGCAAAAGTATGCTGTGTGTTTCAAAATGCTTTCAAATATTTAAATCTGTGATTCTTAGTGGGTAAAAGTGAGTCTCTATTCAAAGGGTCAGGCAGTTGCTAAATCGGGTCCTCCCTTATTGCGGTGAGACCGGGAAACCAACACCCTGGGTAAGATTGGTCAGCCACAACACTTTATTGGTGGGTCCCTCGTAGCTGGGTGCAATCTGGCCAATGGGACACAGTCCAAACCGTTCGAGGGACCTATTTATACCCATGCATGTGACCCAGAGCTTCCTCTTTCGGCACACGCATTTGGAACACCCTCCCACCTCTCCCTACTTTTAGGGCTTGTTGCGCTTGACCTTGCTATGCCGTCGTGTGTCATCTGTCATCGGGACAGAGGCACGGCAGGAATTTTCCCCACTTGGCTGATGGGCCAGTGCCATTTGGGTTTTGCCTGCCGCATAGCAAATCGTCACAACTTGTAAGGTTGCGGATAGGCTTTGGTTCAGGTGATAGGGATGGGAGAATGCTCTCGCCATCCCTATGTGAAGGGTATTCCGTTAAAGGAATCCAGGGACTCGATAGTTTGGTCAACCCCTGAGAGGAGGTTGTGCCCGTGCCTGAGTCCAGGGAGACATTTGGGAGGTGGAGTTAGCCTGTTCCCGGCTTTCCACTTATCCAGGTGTTCACTCTTGGCTGACCTATGCTGGTGCCCTGGGTCAGTGCTACCTGCAAGGGTGCAGGGAGCTAGTCGAACCAGAGCCTATGCAACCAGTCACTTTCTGTAATCAATAAAGTTTGGCCTAAATTCTGCCAAAAACCAAACCAAAAATTTGAGTTAAGTGTGAATTTATTTAGGGGGGAGGTTTCTGGGTCTGAACACACAAAAAGAATAACCCCACCTGCATGTACAGTTTAAAATGCCACAGATTGTTTAATTAACCAAAGGTCTCTGAGAAGAGAGATGTTTTTGCCTTGCTCCTAAAGATATGTATCAAAGGCGCCAGGGCTTGGGAGAGCATTCCACAAACAGGGAGCCACCACAGAAAAAGCCCACTCTTATATTGCTGCTCTCTAGACCTCTCATGGAAGAGGCACAAGAAGAAGGGCCTCAGATGATGACTGAAGGGTGCATATGGGGGTGCAATCTGTGGTAATTGAGGTATTGCGGTCCAGAGCCATTTAAGGCTTAATAGGCCAGAACCAACACTTTGAATTGGGCCTGGGAACTAACTGGCAGCCATTGCAGTTGGGTGGGCCAGAATTGGTGTTACATGCTCAAACTGTCTTGCCCCAGTCAGCAACCCAGCAGCTTATTTTCTGCTACTCCAAAGTTTCCTTATAAAATTAGGCTACTCATGACTTCCTGCATTGCATGGGGCTGGACCTTTTTGGATCCCTTCCAACTCAACTATTCTATGAATCTTTGAAATTGACCTATGAAAATTCACCTTTTAGTGTGAATTTCTCCTAAATACACATCTTATATTCAATTTTGCCTAATATACATATTTTTTGCAACATGGTTTTCATATTATAACATATTTTTGTATCTTATGTTCACTAACATATGCATTTATATTCACACATCGCCCTGGTTTATGCATATTTGTACGTGGTGCTTGGCTGTAAAGCTACATTGTAATATTCAAGGAAGTGCAAATTTTGAAGGATGTGCTGTGCTTTGCTTTGCATATTGCTTGCAATGTGTGAATTAGGTAAGTTCACATTTAAATGTGAATGGAAACAAATTTATCCCTCATCTTTACAAAACACGAATGAAATTTGATATGTGCAAGGCAATGGATGTAGAAAGAATATCAATAGATTCCAAGAGAAGCCGAAGCGGGAATCATACTTTGCCATCTGCTGCTAATTTGTGTGGCATGCAGAAAGAAATTAGTTACCTTTTCAGTAATAGGGGGAAAGTCATCATTTTAAACAGTAGGATATCAGAATTTCAGTGGGTCTTCTGGGTCTTCTACTAAAAGAAGAACCAGCCTCTCAATGGGCTCCTTCTACAAATTGCCATATAAAAGAGTATGAGCCGCACAGATTCTGAAAAGAAGGGCGTATGTCTTCTTGCAGACTGCAAATTTGAAATGCAGCACTCCGAGAAAACAGCATATGGGAACCGGAATTAAGAAAAATCAGTAAAATTTCCATAATATCTCAATAACACAATCTGTGCATTCTCTCCAGTGGTTAAACTTACAGTGCAATCTTACAGATCCAGGCGAGGAACCGGATCTGGATGTTTGTCCAGTTAGGCATATCCCCCGCCAAACCCTGTGGGCCAAAACAGCTGATTGCCAGCCTTTTGGAAAGCAATCTATGGGCCTCAAAGCCATAGCCATAGCCATCATAGCTAGTAGACAAAAGTTTGTCCAACTTTTTTAAATCTTCCAAGCTGGCCATCACTGACTCCTGTGGGAGTCAATTCCAAAACCAAACCATGGATTCAGGACACACAAAAAGCAAGTACATCATCCCAGAGGCGGAGCAAGGTGTGAAGTAAATGAGGTCCAGTACACTTCTGCTGGGACGCGGGTGGCGCTGTGGGATAAAGCACAGAGCCTAGGACTTGCCGATCAGAAGGTCGGTGGTTCAAATCCCTGCGACGGGGTGAGCTCCCGTTGCTCGGTCCCTGCTCCTGCCAACCCAGCAGTTCGAAAGCACGTCAAAGTGCAAGTAGATAAATAGGTACCACTCCAGCGGGAAGGTAAATGGCGTTTCCATGCGCTGCTCTGGTTCGCCAGAAGTGGTTTAGTCATGCTGGCCACACGACCCGGAAGCTGTACGCTGGCTCCCTCGGCCAATAAAGCGAGATGAGCGCCGCAACCCCAGAGTTGTCCGTGATTGGACCTAATGGTCAGGGGTCCCTTTACCTTTACCTTACACTTCTGCTGCCACTCAGCTTTTCCAAACTTGTAGCAGAGTAAACAGCGTGTGCTTCTGTATGTAAGCATGCAGAAAACAGAATCTGTGCACGGCTTCTTTTCTAATCTCTAAGCTTTCTTTTACAGTGGCAATAAATCAACATCTTCGGGAGCAACCGGCATGGTGACTCCCTTCGTCTTGGTCAAAACCACAAGCAGACTCACACAGAACAAAGAACAAGTTCCCGGATGTGGGAACTCCTCCCCAGTGGGCAGGACGCAGGACTCTGAGCTGTTTAACCCTGTAAGCTCTGATTCCCCTCACACAAGGTGGGGGCGGCCCACCACGGGTGTCATCGCTGAGGGGGGTGACATCGCTGCTGGCGACACACCCCCTCAGGACGCTTCCCACTGCCGGCACAACCCCTGGGATGCATGCCACCACAGGAACAGCCCCGTGGTGGCTGGCCCCACCCTTGTGGGCAGCTAGCCCCACCCCCACAGGCCGCTCCAGGTGCCAGAGCAGCTAGCTCCACTTCTACATCCTCCAGCATCCAGCTTCATTGGATGTCTATGAGTTCCAATGCTATGAGGAAGGGAGAAACACTTTTCTCTACCCACCCTCTCTATGTCATGTATAATCCTATGCACATCTATCATGCCACCTCTTCCTCCGCATTTTTGTAAACTGAAATGGCTGCAACTTTTCATCCTAGGGGTGAAATATTCTTTCTGAGGTGAGCTGCAGCTCCACATGGGAATCCTGGCAAAGGGGAGTAGCTTTGCCAGAATGCCTGGGCAGGCCAAAGGAGAAGGTCTGGAAAGCCAAATCAAGCCCAAACCTATTATACATCTCTGCTCAGAATCATAAGCCCCAACAGGTTCAGTCGCATTTACTCATAAAAAGTGAGCCTAAGGGACGCGGGTGGCACTGTGGTGTAAACCACAGAGCCTAGGGCTTGCTGATCAGAAGGTATGCGGTTCGAATCCCCACGACAGGGTGAGCTCCCATTGCTCAGTCCCCGCTCCTGACAACCTAGCCGTTTGAAAGCACATCAAAGTGCAAGTAGATAAATAGGTACCACCCTGGCGGGAAGGTAAACAGCATTTCCGTGCACTGCTCCAGAAGCAGCTTAGTCATGCTGGCCACATGACCCGGAAAAACTTTCTGCAGACAAAGGTTGGTTCCCTCGGCCAGTAAAGCAAGATGAGCGCCGCAACTGCAGAATCGTTCGCAACTGGACTTAACTGTCAGGGGTCCTTTAAGTGAGCCCAGGGTTGCAGTTTTATCTATTTTTTTTATCACAGCATGTAAACCCGTTGCTTATCTCCACTACAGTAATGGGTATCTAGCGGAACTTGGTGGAACATCTGCAATGGTTGCTTATCCCTCAAAATCCTCCACTATGACACAAGCTTCCCCATGCTCATAAAAAAAAAAAAAGTATAGGGGCTGAGGAAGTACTCAAAAACTTGTGCTTGAAAGTACAACTGCTGTGAAGAAAGAAAGCACGATCTGAAGCAGCTTCTTCCAGGTGACTGTGCTGGAAGTAAAAAAGCAGAGGCATAATTGCTACATAAGGGACCGTGGGGTGGAGATTTACTGTAGGCATCTTTGGACTTCAGGAGCATACAAGATGCCCTCAGCCAGGCCTCCTGTTAAACTAACAGGGCTTGCTGTGAAATAATTTACAAGAAGAACCACATCTCAGCCTATTATGCTCCCAAACACCATTGGTTGGGGGACTAAAGATCTTTTCCTTTTACCGTACTTCTGAACTGCATTAGATTTAAAGAGACTTATTTTCAGGGTTTTTCTCCACATGATTAGAATAGTGCAAGGGGGGAAGGGGTGCACTGGTCACCCCCTTCCCTTATGTCACATTCCAGTGCCCCTTCCCACTCCCCATACATCTTGGAGGACAAATGTCTGCAATGTGGAGCTCACAATAATCGCCCAGACTTTCTGCACAACTTATTTTATTATTACATTGATGCCCCAACTTTCCTCCAAGAAAGCCTAAGGTAGTATGATTGGTTCCCTCACTCCCTGTTTTATCTTCACAACAACCCCACCAGGGAAGTTAGGCTGAGAGACAGTGACTGGCTCAAGGTGAGTTTCCTGGGTTAAACCACAGAGCTTAGGACTTGCCGATCAAAAGGTCGGCGGTTCAAATCCCCGCGACAGGGTGAGCTCCCGTTGCTTGGTCCCTGCTCCTGCCAACTTAGCAGTTTGAAAGCACATCAAAGTGCAAGTAGATAAATAGGTACCACTCCGGCGGGAAGGTAAACGGCGTTTCTGTGCGCTGCTCTGGTTTGCCAGAAGCGGCTTAGTCATGCTGGCCACATGACCCGGAAGCTGTATGTCGGCTCCCTCAGCCAATAAAGCGAGATGAGCGCCGCAACCCCAGAGTTGGCCATGACTGGACCTAATGGTCAAGGGTCCCTTTACCTTTCCAACACTCTAAATACTATGCAATGCTGCCCCATATTACAGCAATGATCGAGCAAAACAACAAAAAATATCACCACTGTTTGGGACAGTGACATACTGGGGTGGGTTGGTGAAGCCTATACATCTCTGCTCTCTGGAACTGCAGGGAGCGAACTATGCGTATACAATTTAAGGTACCAAAATGACCCAACAAGCAGAATTCGTACCTTATTTTAATGCCCTAGTAGTTTAACACCCTGTTCTCCTTAACTGCAGGGAGGAAACCAACACCTGAATAAGGCTTAGTTGTCAATATCAGGTTTGGATTGAAAAGTACTAATGCGACTAAAGCAAACTATGGCAAGAGAAACTGATGGACTACGCAGAATTGGCAAAACTAACACACAAACTACATGACAAGGATAACTGTGATTCTAAAGATGAACAGGAACCCTTTACAAAGTATTTAAAGAAGCAACAAAATGAACTGGACTCCTTGGCAGGTTTTGAATAAACACCCACAAACTTTTTATTGATAACATTTAGATAGGTAAGCTAAGGATCTGTACACTTTTGTAACATGCAGAAAACAGAGAGAGGAGCTGAGGGAAGTCTGGGGGGAGAGGGGAGGGGGGGTTGGATTTTTCTTGGGGAGGGGAAAAATAAGGGGGGGATTCAAGGATGAAATGTTTTTTGATAAAATGTTATGTTGAAATTACTAATAAAAATATTATTTTAAAAAAGAAGAAAAGTACTAATGCAAGACCATGAGGAGGAAGAAACAGGGGAGGTGGAAGATGGGAACCTGGTATGTAGGGAGGTGAATCTCTCCCATAGCTGTCAAGCATCCCTTATTTGGCGGGACAGTCCCTTATCCCAGTGCCATGTACCACTGTTGTCCCTTATTGATGATGTCCCTTAAATTTCCCGGGTTTCAAAGGAAGCAGCTCCTCTCCCTCCCTACCTGCCGCCCAGGGAGGAGGGAGGCTCCAACTGTGTTGCTTGGCTGCATTGCTCACCCAATAAGAAGTCTAAGAACGACTGGGGGGGTGGAGCTTGCATGCCTTGTTCTGATCAAATTGGCTGCGTTGCCAGGGGACTCGCCTTTGCTCAGCGCTTCCCAGCGGAGAGGTGACGGTGGTTTTCCTTTAGGCTTGAGGCTTCGTTTGACTGCTGGCTGGGCTTTCTGCCTTTGGCTTGGAGGGGCTCAGAAGTTGAACATATCTGTGTTCGGAAAATCCCTTATTTTGGCTGCTGATCCCTTATTTTCGAGGCTGCTGGTCCCTTATTTTCAAATCTGTAAGTTGACAGCTATGATCTCTCCTCTCTGCCATGACTTCAGAAGGGGCAGCAAGAATGCTAACTCTCCCCCCCTCCCAACCTTCTTGCAGAGCAGAGAGCTTTGGTGGAGGCCAGACAGGGCTTGGAGCAGCTTAGCAGTGGGGGTGGAACTAGAAGTGGCAGTGTTTTAACAGGAACCCAAACAGGAGGGTGAGGTCTTGTCACCTAGAACCAGGCACTGCCTTTGCAGATAGGACCAAACCTGCACACCCTGGAGGAGTGTGTGTTTGCAATCCTGACATTCCTGCAAAGCAAGGGAGTCTCATGAGTAAGTGCGCCATTCCTCGTCCACGAAAGCTAAGTGGGTGGAGCAAGGAAACGGTTGCAACATCTACATTGCTACTGTCCAGTTCTGTACTTCTGGCCTTCCTCTTGAATGCCTGAACCATGGCTCCCAAGCCTTGTGTCTGCTGCTGAATAGATTTCTGCTCCTTTCTTCCAAATACAATCCTCTGCCTGTATGTTTTGGAGTGTGAGGAAGGACATTAAAATGAGGAACAGCTGGGAATCACTGCCTCCCTCATTTTCCAGTTCACATTAGGAATGCATGCTCCTACCCAAACACCTACACCTCATTTTAATATCCACCATTCATTGATATTTTTATTATCCATGGCCATGACAATAATGGAAATAACAGGCAACATTTCTATATATTATTAGAATGGATGCTTTTGGAAAGCACATGCACAAACACACACAAGATATACCGTATTTTTCGCTCCAGAAGACACACTTTTTCCCTGCTAAAAGGTAAGGGGAAATGTGTGTGCGTCTTATGGAGCGAATGCAGGGGGGAGGCAGGCAGGAAAAGCCCCAAGAGCCACACACAAGCTCCACGCGGCTCTTGCGGGCTTTTCCCCAGGAGGGAGACGGGATTGACGCAGCCAATCAGTCCCTTCTTCCTCCTCGTAGAAAAGCCTGCAGGAGCCATGCGCTCCTTAAAGGGTGTGCAGCTCCTGTGGGCTTTTGCGGGATGTGGGGGAATTGCTCGCGGCTAAAGAGGACACCAAGACAGCCAGCGGGATGGATCACGCTCACTGTCTTGGCTTCTTTAGCCTTGCGCAGCCTCTCCCAGCTGGAGAGGTTGCATGCGGCTTCATCCTGGGAGCAGAACTCTGAACTGAGCCAGTAGCTGAGAACCAGGAGCAATGGAAGTAGCCAGAAGTCAAGAGTGCCAGGGATGGAACTGGTGTTGTCTGTATGCAAAGCAGATTCTCCAACAATGAGCTATAGCATTTCTCCGAAGCCTGTTACAGGCTCGTGCCATCAATTTAGATATAAGAATGGCTAGCAATAAATTGACTCCAAAAGGAAGCTCAAATGTGACCTTAGCAAACATATTTCTCTTCTGTTCTTTTATTTTAATTTTTATCCCTGTTTCATTTATAATGAGAGAGAGGCAAGTATATCAAGGTGGCTTTAAATAAAATAACTTTATCTACTGAATTCCCTTTATTCTCCTTATCTTTCTTAGGTGCTGTAAATATTACATGCTGACCTTTATCATTTAGGTTCTTTTTCTTTTCTTTTTAAAGGGGGTGGGGTGGAATTCTTATATATGAGCGTTATCCATTAATCTTGCTTATGCACTTCCCACCTGGCGAGATTTTAAAAAACCTTAATTCATCTCTGACTCGTTTTTTTGGAACAAGGTGCTCAAATTTAATATGCTATAACTTTAACCGACAACCATGAACTGTAATGCGCAATGTGCAAGGCATTTAGAAGGCATTAATTGCCAATAAATGCAGTCGGTGGTATTACATCTTCATTCAATTCCATAAAGTTAGCAAAATTAGATGCTGAGAAATTCTTCTTTGAGCTGTTTTGAAGCAAAGCAGGGTTCAACTGAAATGTTGCATGCACGTGCAACTCAAAGTGGCTGGCCAGCTGTGGCCATTCCTGGACAAGGCATAAGCTGGCCATGGTGATCTGTACCCTAGTAACCCCCCTTTAAACCAAGGCCAAGTAATCACAAATGCATTGCTCTCTGTTTGGCCCTCGGAACTCTCTCCAGTCCTCGCCATGCTTTGCACCCTGAGTGTTTCTGCTTGGCTGGAATTCAAGCTTGAACTCTGTTAATGTCTACAGTGGTACCTTGGTTCTCAAACTTAATCCATTCCGGAAGTCCATTCCAAAACCAAAACGTTCCAAAACCAATGCGTACTTTCCCATAGTAAGTAATGCAAAATGAATTAATCCATTCCAGACTTTTAAAAACAACCCCTAAAACATCAATTTAACATGAATTTTGCTATCTAATGAGACCATTGATCCATAAAATGAAAGCAATAAACAAGGTACTGCAGTCACACACACAATCAATCAATCAGTAGCTGAACTGGGTTCCACGCAGTCACAGAAACAAAACAAAAAGAGCTGCAAGAACAAAAATGCAAAATAAATAGCAAAAACAGACAGATCTCAGCCCAACACTCAGATCAGAAGTGTAACACTCAAAATGGAGCGTGTTCAGCTTCCAAAAAAAGTTCAGAAACCAGAACACTTACTTCCAGGTTTGCAGTGTTTGGCTTCCAAGTTGTTTGAGTACCAAGGCATTTGAGAACCAAGGTACCACTGTATTGCTTGTCAGGTCCAATGTGTGTCTGATGGCTCCACCATCTCTGGCTCCACCTACTGTTGGTTTCCCCACCTTCTGCCCTGTCAGCAACCCCCACTCAGCTCTATATAGAATCCCTGAGGATCATCCAGTCCCCTGCAAGGCAGGAATATGCAGCTGTCCCTTCGAACCTGCAACCTTGGCATTATCAGCAAATAACATCTGGCAAATTGAGCTAGCTCTCAATGGATGATGTCAGAAAAGGAGTCAAAGGCAAAAGGAGTCAAGGCGGCAAAAATTGTTCATCTGACATTGTTGTGTCAGATGATTGGCAGGTCAGTGCCCCCCACCCACCTGTCAATCTTGGCCCACAGGGAATCCATTACCCCATCCCTGGTCTCCAGGAACAGCACTGCCTGTATTTACAAAATACTGCCCTAATTTAGTCTAATGAATGGCCTAGAGCTCTCCGTAACCTATCGGCATCGGTTTTTGCCTCTCCAGTAAGATTTCTCTTGCTCCATCTACTGAGTTCTTCTGTTGCGGCTGGACAATCTTATACACCCCCCCCCCCAATATTATGCCCTTTCACTCAATGCCACACATCTAAGCTTTGAAAAACAGACAGTCTCATTATCCTCCTCCTGAGCCACAGGTAATAGCCACTAACAGCGGCTTGACCAATTGTTTTGGAGAACACAAATTATCTCTGTGTGGAATAATGTGACTGTTCTCTCACATCAAGCGGGGAATTACTGAGGCTTTTCCCCCTCTTTTATGTTGCTCACTGGAACCGCCTCACCTTAATTCAAATGTAAATGAACAGCCCCTAATATTTGTGTTTGTAGGACAAAAGAGAATCTGGGGTGTTGATCAGCATCCTGCATTTGCTGGAACCTGAGAGCACCAATATATTTTTGAGAGTCTTACCTTAACATTCTTTACTTGTGCCTAGAGCTTTGCTCACTATAGCTAAGAATGAAAGGACCGTCACTTCAATTTCTTGTTTTCCTGCTGTTCATTCTGCCCCGTGTTCCCTTTTCTATTTATGAGCATTCTTTGGGTGTTCAATCTAAGCATGTGGGGGCAAAAAAGTATGCAGCAGGGTGGAGTCAAGTACCATATATTTCGCTCTATTAGGTGTGCCAGACCACAAGACACACCTAGTTTTTGGAGGAGGAAAACAAGAAAAAAAATATTCTGAATCTCAGAAGCCAGAACAGCAAGAGGGATCGCTGTGCAGTGAAAGCAGCAATCCCTCTCGCTGTTCTGGCTTCTGGGATAGCTGCGCAGCCTGCATTCGCTCCATAAGACGCACACACATTTCCCCTTACTTTTTAGGAGGGAAAAAGTGAGTCTTATAGAGCAAAAAATACGGTATGTTGGCCCTGCCCAATGTCACCATATATTATTATCCCACCCCATTGCGTGTTGATATTTTCATCCCCTCCCATTGCAAGAATCTCCTGATCTGATGTTTTGAGAAAGGAGGGAGCGGAAACTGCTCTTCTCTTCTTCCGCTCCTGACTGACTGACTCACTCTGTGTGTGGAGAGAGTCTTATTTATGTAGTGACTAGATAGCTGAGTGGGAGCTGTAACACTCATACAAGCCAGTAGTTCCTCAGTTTGTAGTAGCTGTTAGAAATAAAAGAAGTTATGCTTCACAGCTAGCTTCCGCGTTTAATAATAATAATAATAATAATAATAATAATAATAATAATAACAATAATAATTTATCTATACCCTGCTTATCTGGCTGGGTTTCCCCAGCCATTCTGGGCGACTTCCAACACAATATTAAAATACAGTAATGCATCAAACATTGAAAGCTTCCCTAAACAGGGCTGCCTTCAGATGTCGTCTAAAAGTCTTGTAGTTGTTGTTCTCTTTGACATCTGGTGGGAGGGAGTTCCACAGGGCGGGTGCCACTACCGAGAAGGCCCTCTGCCTGGTTCCCTGTAACTTGGCTTCTCGCAGTGAGGGAACCACCAGAAGGCCCCCGGCGCTGGACCTCAGTGTCCGGGCAGAACGATGGGGGTGGAGACGCTCCTTCAGATATACTGGACCGAGGATGTTATTTATACTCTGCTGAGTCTGGTGCTCACAATGCACAGTTGTGAGTCCAGGGCACTGAGACCTGCTTTCCAGGATTGGAAGGTCTCTGAAAGTGCTCCAGTCACCTAGCCCAGTCGGGGCAGAACCAGTTATTGAACCCAGTCGCTGACATTGGTTGAGAAGGCGTACTGACACTGAGTTCTCACATTGGCCAACCAGATACCTGTGGGAAACATGCAAGCAGGATCTGAGCACAAGACCACTCTTCCCTTCTGTGGTTTCCAGCAATATTCAGAACCATTGCTGCCTCCAACTGTGGAGACAGAGCATAGCCATCAAGGCCAATAGTCCTCAACAGCCCTTGTCCAATTGTATTTTGAAGTCCTCTAGACTGGTGGGCACCACTACCTTCTGTGAGAGCCAGTTGCATAGTATAAATGTGTGGTCCTACACTTAGTTGGAGGGAAACCCCACCAGAGTAGAAATCATATATCGAACAGATGGAAATCTCTTTAATCAGCGCAGGCTGAAAGCAAAGAGTAAGGTTACCATAACTTCCGTCATAGAGCTTCAGTTTGCTGATGGCAACGTAGTGTGTGCACACTCGGAGGGTGACCTCAAAATCATCCTAAATATCTTCGCAGAAGTTTACGAAAAGCTTGGCCTATCGCTCAACATCCAAAAAACCAAATTGCTGCACCAACAAGCACAAATCAGCCCCTCGGCAGCGCCACAAATCCAGTGTAGCACTGGAAAGTTTTGGTCACTTCTCCTGCATGGGCAGTTATCTTTCCACAAGGGCCGACACTGATGCCAAAATCCAGCATCGCTTGAGCTCTGTGAGTGCAGCTTTCTCCCGATTGAAGTGCAGAATGTTTGAGGACCTGGACATTTGCAGGGAAACCAAAATGCTTGTTTACAGAGCTATTGTTCTACCAACCTTAATGTATGCTTATGAAACATGGACCACTTATAAACGCCGTCTCCGACTCCTTGAAAGATTCCATCAATGGTGTCTCCAAAAAAGTTACATATCACTTGGGAAGACAGGTGAACTAATGCCAGTGTACTGGAAGAAGCAAAAATCACCAGTGTTGAAGCAATGATTCTTCAACATCAATTTTGTTGGACCAGTCATGTTGTTCGGGTGTCTGATTATTGTCTTCCAAAGCAACTACTCTATTCCAAACTTAAAAATGGAAAGTGCAATGCTGGTGGTAAACAAAAGAAGTTTAAAGACTCTCTCAAGGCAATTTTTTTTGAAAAATATAGTATAAATACTGACAACTGGGAAACACTGGCCTGTGAGTGCTCCAACTGGAGAACAGCCTTTACCAAAGGTGTCATGGACTTTGAAGACGCTCAAACTCAGGACAAAAGGGAGAAACATGCTAAGAGGAAGGCACGTTTGGCAAACCCTCACCATGATCAACTCCCGTCTGGAAACCTATGGTCCCACTGTGGAAGGACGTGTGGATCCAGAATTGGCCTCCACAGCCACTTATGGACTCACTGTTAAGACTGTGTTCATGGAAGACAATCTTACGCAGCTACGAGTGACTGCCAAAGAAGAAGAAGAAGTGAATAAGTCTCCCGAGTCTTTTAGCTCTCCTGATTCTTCTGACTTTTGGCTTCATTGGGTGTCCATGAGTTCTAGTGTTATGAAAGAGGAGTAAAAACTTTTCTCTAGCTGCTTTCTCCCTTACATGCATAGTTTTATAAATTTCTATCATATTGCCTCTTACTCACCTTTTCTTTAAACTAGCTCCTCAATATTGCTACAGCTCAGTAATCTTGCACTTACCTTTACTCAGTGTGGTACATTCCAGCCACAGCCTGAGGCCATTCCTGAGTGCATTTGGCTAAGCTGTTCGCTTTGTAATGATTTTCTTTCTGTGCTCCCCAAGACCTTTCATGCAATTAAGACTGTTTCCACTCATGCTGAAGGTTTATGAGCTGAACTTCTGAGGGTGTTGCTATTTGTGTGTGTGTGTATATGTGTGTCCAAACTAAGCAAACAAGAAAACACCTGGAATTTAAAGCTAGCAATCCCCTTAAGTGGCCTTATTGATTTTAGTTTCTCTCTGGCAGCTTCTTTCTAAATCCACATTATAGTATCTTTTTTAAAGACATTTAGCCACAGAAGAAACCACTCTCCACCTCTTCACAAAGTAGGTTTGCCCCTCTTGAAGAAGCAACTCACAGATCACTTTTGCTAGTGAAACTCCGTTGGAAAAACCAAGTCTTCATTGAAATTGAAATTTAAGAGGTTAAAACACCTCTTACGCTTCTCATTCTATTGATTTTTTTCTCCCCCACACCCCACACCCAGGTTAGATTTTTTTTTCTCCTATAGGGGGCTCAGATGAATGTGAAAGAAAATCAATTTTTAGCTCTGCCAGCAGTATTTGCCTTTCACCTTACCACATCAAATTGTCAAGAATTTTTCACCTGAGAGTGTGTATGTGTGTGTGTGTTTGTTTGCTAGTTTGTGTGTGTTTGTCTGTGTGTTTCCTGTCTAATGACCTGTAAATAACTGAGACAGGTAGTTTCTCTAGCTAAACAAGATCTGGAAATCTGAACAAAAACTTTCAAAGCAAAGGGCCCACTGAACAACTGCTGTCAGGAGGAAAATTGCTGAAGAAAACCCCAGTTAAATAAAAGATGAAGAAGCCATTCTTGATCCAACAGTTACTCGCAGAATGCCATGCAACCTGGGGCACTGCCAAAACAAAGTGGCTGTGGATTTCATTCACAGAGGTAAGGTTGTCACTTAAACATCTCCGAATAAAAGTAAATTCCTCACCCCAAAATAGGACACTGATTTGCATGTTTAATTTCTCTATCGAAATCCTCATACATCTTAACTATAAACATCTCCATGGCTCCTCAACATGTATAATATTATCAACAACCATAAAACAACTTCTGTGCATTAAGCCCCTTTACCTGGAAGAATATCTCACTGACATCAATGGAAATAAGGTAATGACAATGTAATTTATGTAACCCATTATGTCAATTGTGTAAGATTTCACTACAGCAGACAGTGAGATAAAGCACCTAGTTTGGGGCAGGTTTTGAACTGCAGCAGAACAGGTACAGTGCTGTGTGCGACCAATGCAGAACACAAAGAAGAGGAAGAAGAAGAAGAGGAGGAGGAGGAGGAGGAGAAGGAGGAGGAGGAGGAGGAGGAGGAGGAGGAGGAAGAGGAGGAGTTTGGATTTGATATCCCGCTTTATCACTACCCGAAGGAGTCTCAAAGTGGCTAACATTCTCCTTTCCCTTCCTCCCCCACAACAAACACTCTGTGAGGTGAGTGAGGCTGAGAGACTTCAAAGAAATGTGACTGGCCCAAGGTCACCCAGCAGCTGCATGTGGAGGAGCAGAGACGCGAACCCGGTTCCCCAGATTACGAGTCTACCGCTCTTTAACCTCTACACCACAAGGTAAACAAAGCCTTCCTACATCCCTAGTCACAGGCAATCTTCTTGCATCCTGAGCAAAGCGCTACGTTTCTTGTCCCCTGCCTTATATTCTGAAAGCAGGCTTGGCCTTCTCAGGCTAGCAAGATAAAAAAAAGACAAGTCTGTTTATGAACTGCACACTGTACCTTGGAGCCTAGTTAGTTACAACAAATGTTAGGTTTCCCAGGTGTTATTCTCCCCCCACCTCACTTTCTCTCTCCTGCTCTTTCTTCCCTGCTCTTTTTTCCCTGCATTGAAATACAGAGGCTGCCCATGAGGTGAGCCTCTCTGCATTTCAATCAGTCCTTTAACTTTCATAGACATTTGCTGTCTCTGCTCTGGACTTCAAAGCAAACCATCCAGGAGTAAGGCCCTCGCCTTCCCAAAGCAAATGGGGAGCGGTGCAGAATCTGGAGTGGGCAATTCTTGTAGCTGTTATTGAGAATTTAATGCTTTGACTCAAAACAGGGAAGAGAAACGTCAGTGTGTTTTAGATCTATGCAGCAACAGGCCACAAGAGTTTATGGCCCCTGCTCTGTGATGGGGGTGGGGTGGGGGGTGAGTGTTGGACTCACCACTCCTAGTCTTCCTACCTCCCTTCCCCCAAAGCCTTTCCTCATAGGGATTTATGTGTTAGGGACTAGCAAATCTGCCAATTTTGGTGACCAGCAATCTCCCCCTTTTCCAATCTTGGGTTCAGTTCACTACATTTCAGCATCAGATTACTTTTCTTTTTCCAAAAAAGAAAATAAATAAATCTGCAAGACAATTCATACATTTTTCTTAATATACATTTTTAAATGCATTTTTGTTTAATTGGTACATTTTAGAAATCAGTGCTGCCTAATGCAGCATATAATTTTTGCGCATGGCTTTTTGTTTCACATATGTGTGAATTTGTCTGCATTTTTCATTGCAGAATTTGTCTGTATTTTTTGCTTGGAGAACCATATCACTACAAAATCAGGAGAAGCATAAATTTAAAGTTATAGCTGTGTTTTATTTGAGCAAGTGTGAATTAGGCAGTTTTGAATTCAATTGCAGAACTGAATGCAAATTCCTCCCCATTCTCTAGTATTATGTATTATGTGTTCTACATGTTTTTATATTGCCCTTCAATCGTATTCACAGGCTGCATGTCACATGCAAAAGTGAAGTGGACCAGAAGCACACTGATTTATCTTCCCTACTGAAGGCATCTTGTCCAACTGCCACACAGAACCTGAAATTGGGGGCCAAATCACCATCTTCCAGTTCCTCCAGGGGCCACACACCAGTGGCAGGTGTGGTCACAAGGGGGATGTGGCCAGCCATAGCTGGAATGCACATGCAGAGATGGGGGTGAAATTCAACTCAGTTCACAATTTAAGGCAAATCTGCTTTCAGAAACAATGCAAACATTGAAACACAGCTAGCCTTTGAAACTCACACTTCTTTGAATTCACTAGCACGCATTTGTGAAAGTAGCATACAAAATGCATTATAAAAGGAGAAAATCCTTTTTTTAAAAAAATTGCATATAATATTAAAAATTGCATACAAATATGTGTGTATTAGAAGATATTTGCATTAAAATGCTAATGATTTTTCAGGATGACTCTTCTTAAATAAAAGTCCCAAACTGATGTGACGTTGTGGATAAATTAACAAGAGATACAGTGCTGCCACTGGTTGCGAATGGGATCCATTCCAGAGGCCCATTCGCAATGTGAAAAGCCAGCAACCTGAAGCGCCATATCTGCGCAGGTGTGTGGTGCGATTTAGCGCTACTGCGCATGCATGAGCAGCGAAACCCGGAAGTAACCCTTTCCGGTACTTCTGGGTCACCATGGGACGCAACCTGAAAAAACGTAACATGAAGCAAACGTAACATGAGGTATGACTGTACACACATACACTCCAGTGTGTGTGTGTGTGTGTTTGTGTGTGCATTCAAGAGCAATGGTAAAAGGAACAGCACTGTGCAATGGGGGTCATACTCTTCTTTTTCAAGTACTTTTTTCTAGAAATGCTTCTTCACATATTGATTGTTGAAATAATAGCTCAGTGACTCTGCTCCTTGGAATTCAATCTACTTGCTCTTGCAGCCTACACATCACTGTTAACCTTGTGATTGAAACCTGATGAGTGATCTGTGCAGACCAACACTTGCTTTCCACCAAAGGTTTACATCATCGCCATCAGGGACCTGCTCAGGTGGCCTGCCTATGCCATGTCAGCTCTCAGCGTTATAAACGTGACTAATCACTCCCAAAGAAACTACCTTACAGCAGGTCTTATCTCCCTCCCTTTTTCTTTGCTGCTTCCACAGTTCTGCAATTCCACATAGGGGTGATGAAAAGCTACCCACCCCTGGAGATAGCCAGAAATTCATCTTGGTAGTGGCTCATTCCAGGGGACAGCCTTGCCCAGGAGTAAGTGCATCTCTGTGTGCAGATGCTAATCAGGGATGAGCAATCTGCAGCCTTGGGGTGGAATGTGGCCTTCAACCTGATTTCTAAAGCTCTCTGTAAGTGGTGAGCCCAGACCTATACCATTATTAAAGGTAAAGGTAAAGGTAAAGGTACCCCTGACTGTTAGGTCTAGTCGCGGACGACTCTGGGGTTGCAGCGCTCATCTCGCTTTATTGGCCGAGGGAGCCAGCGTACAGCTTCCAGGTCATGACTAAGCCACTTCTGGCGAACCCGAGCAGCACACGGAAACACCATTTACCTTCCCTCCGGAATGGTACCTATTTATCTACTTGTACTTTTTGGCATCCTTTCGAACTGCTAGGTTGGCAGGAGCTTGGACCGAGCAACAGGAGCTCACCCGTTTATTTGTGATTTGTTGTAAACCACTTAGAGAATTTCTTTCAAATAGGAACCAACACCTAAATTACCTAAATAAACTAAATAAATCCACCTTTGCCAACCTAGCGTCCTCCAGCTACTTTGAACTAGTAAATAAGTAAGTAAGTAGATTTTTATTCATACCCCACCCTCCCCGGCCAATACCGGGGCAGCTAACATCAAATATCAAATACATTAAAACACAATCAAACAATTGATTAAAATACAGCTTGAAAATTAGAATCAGGATAAAATTAAATGACTGCCCACGAATTACAACCATAGGGGTCAGGAACCTCAAGTATTCATCAGGGCCAGCTATCCATGTTGGTCCCACATGAGCCGATAAAAGGGCCAAAGAGGTATCTTACAGGGTCCCAGAGACGGGGGTCAAACTGGGCCCAGACCAAAGGCAGAACAGCTCCATCTTGCAGGCCCTGTGGTAGGATGTCAAGTCCTGCAGGGTTCTGGTCTTCTGTGATAGAGCGTTCCACCCGGCTGGGGCCAAAGCCAAAAAGGGCTTGGCCCTGGTTGAGGCCAGTTTAACCTCTGTAAACTAGAACTCCCATCATTGTCAGCCAGCAGTATGGGTATTGTAGTCCAAAACAGCCGGACACCAGATTGTGGAAATCTGAAGTAAATGGTGAGAGAGGAAGGTAGCTGAGTTAGGCAACGGCATTGCCTCAGCACCAGTAGCCTGAATAGCTCCACATGCTTCAACAGCAGTGAACAATCCTTGGCTCCTTGCCTAGACATCCTGGGCTGGCTTCCAGTGCAGCCAGTTCATGTGCCTTTGCTGGGATAATGAGACTGAGGCGCATTGTATTCAATCCACTTTGCATAAGAAACGAGGTAAAGCTGCTCAACATGATCTGATTAGGGAGACGCAAATATCAGAAATAGTATCTTGTCCTACCTCACTATGAGACAAAGATGTGCATTCTCATTTTAGCAATGCTGTAGAGCAGGCCATTTATTCGTAGCCAACTAGTCTGCTAAGGTGGGGGGGTGAGGGGAAATTAGCTTCATTGGGGCAGATTAGCTAGCAGACAGTCTGTTAGGGGAATGCTCTTGCTTCCACAATAAGTCAATAGCAAAATTAGTTTTTGTTCAGGCTCTGGCAAGCTTGAGCTATAAGGGGCAAGGGGCACGACCTTTGCTTCAAACGCGGCAAACTTATTTGCACTGGGATGCTGTTGCTTCAGTAACAAAGACCATTGCCTGAGATATGTTCTTT
This sequence comes from Podarcis raffonei, assembly GCF_027172205.1. Lineage (NCBI taxonomy): Eukaryota > Metazoa > Chordata > Lepidosauria > Squamata > Lacertidae > Podarcis > Podarcis raffonei. Next base: position 34,897,857 of record NC_070617.1, read on the forward strand.
GTGTTATGGGTCACTGTTGTCAGTGTTTTGAGTTTACCTTTTTCTTTAAAAAAAAAATGAAGAAAAACCCAACACAGCTAAGGAGAAGTTCATTTCCCCAGCAGACAGATAGAAGGAATCTTGCTGTTGTTTCTTCTGCCAGCTGTTGGTTCAATGTCAGCCTCTGCAAGCAAGCCCCGGCTTCATATGAACACAGAAAGCTGCAAGCAGAACATTTCTCCATCTAGTGTAGCCTTATTAGACTATACCGATTGGTGGGGTCTGCGTTGCTCCCGGGAGGGAGAAAGGAAGTCAAATGACACTGAGGATGATTCAGAGAAAGAGTTTATTCTGCTCTCCGGATAGCAGAAGGCACTTGCGTGGTCAGTTCACAGCAAGTCCAAAGAAATGAGAAATTTCATGCAGTATATATATTCTCCAGGCACCCTCTCCCCCCTTCCCCAGGAATCCAACCATGTCAGCTCATACACGCAAGTTGACATCCATGACCATAAACAGATATTCCTGTTCCGGTACTCTTGACCATAAAAGGTTGTTCCTGTTCCTATACTCTTATCTTGGGGCAGGAGGTCACCAACTCTATGAACACTCCTGGCACCGTTCCCGGGTCTCTTGTCAGACCTGTCAAGGTCTGTGCGTCTTTTTGTGGTCAGGATGTAAGATAAGACCCATCCCTGCTCCACGGAACTGGCAAGGCCATCCATTGCCATCACAGACTGATAAAGGAGAGGGCTTTGAGCACTTGTTTATACAGCTGGCTTTCTGTTTATACATTGACTCAAGAGCTCAAGTTAATGCATTTTAGAAATGCTCCCTTGGAGGAGGGAAAATGTGGATTTTGGGTCCCATTTCAGACTGACTGCACAGAAACCCATTCCTTCACTAGCTCAGTAGTTCCTACACTGACTGGCAGCCACTTTCAAGCATTTCAGGCAGAGTGTCTCCCCTAGACCTACCTGGAGATGCTGGAGGTTGACCCTAGAACCTTTCGCATAGACAGCAGATGCTCTGCTACTGAGCCACAGCCCCGTCAGTGCTGCAGAAAGAGCAAGGATGCAAGCAGGATTGTCAAATGACCACGTGGATGAAGGTTTGGCTTGCTCTTGTGCTTCTACCAGCAGTGGTACAGCCCTGGGTGTGAGGCATGTGATCCTGCTGAGTGCATAAGATGGCCCTAATACTCTGCACTGTGGTCTGAATGCCCCGAAAGAAATATGCTGGGTTATATCCAGCCAAGTTCCACACACAGCAGGAGCTTTGAGATTAATGGACCTAAGTTAAGGCATATGTATTAATTTTAATGGGCCTATTCTGAGTAGGACTAACATTGGTTAGAACTCTCATTCTTTAGGCTAATTTGAAGTTTTGAGGCTCATGGAAAATGAACAGCTCACAGCAGCAGAAGGCTCTCATGTCACTTATTTACTTCCAGATTGCTACAAGAATCCCTGGTGCATTCGTTATGGGGAGTGAGAGGGGAGCAGAGTAGCATGGCACTTGAAAATAATTCGCATCGGGTGTTTCAGATCACAATATGAAACCAGGGAGAGAGACAGAAATCATGTGCGTATACTTTTCTATTTGGGCTCTTTTCTATATTTCCCAGTTTTTCTTCTTTGGGTTGAAAAGAATGGTTTCCAATTATGTGTCTCTTTCTCCAAAACACTGTGTGTGAATATTCACCTTTCCAAAAAAAATATCCCCGTTTAGTGCCATTGTGTCCCCCACCACAACAGCTGTTGCTTTAAAGCTGTTTACTCCTCTGGTTGTTCTTCTGCTGGACCAGGTGCGCAGCCTGGGAGTCATTTTGGACTCACAGCTGTCCATGGAGGCGCAGGTTAATTCTGTGTCCAGGGCGACTGTCTACCAGCTCCACCTGGTACACAGACTGAGACCCTACCTGCCCGCAGACTGTCTCACCAGAGTGGTGCATGCTCTAGTTATCTCCCACTTGTACTACTGCAATGCGCTCTATGTGGGGCTACCTTTGAAGGTGACCCGGAAACTGCAATTAATCCAGAATGCAGCAGCTAGACTGGTGACTGGGAGTGGCTGCTGGGACCATATAACACTGGTCCTGAGAGATCTGCATTGGCTCCCAGTATGTTTCTGAGCACAATTCAAAGTGTTGGTGCTGACCTTTAAAGCCCTAAACGGCCTCGGTCCAGTATACCTGAAGGAGTGTCTCCACCACCATCGTTCAGTCCGGACACTGAGATCCAGCGCCGAGGGCCTTCTGGCGGTTCCCTCATTGCAAGAAGTGAGGTTACAGGCAACCACACAGAGCCTTCTCGGTAGTGGCGCCCACCCTGTGGAACGTCCTCCCTTCAGATGTGAAGGAAATAAGCAGCTATCTTATCTTTAAAAGACATCTGAAGGCAGCCCTGTTTAGGGAAGTTTTTAATATTTAATGCTGTATTGTTTTTAACACCCAATTGGGAGCTGCCCAGAGTGGCTGAGGAGACTCAGCCAGATGGGCGGGGTATAAATAATAAATTATTATTATTATTATTAGTCATAGGAGTCAACCCATCCTATACAACCAGTGATCACATAGTTCACAGAATAGCCTTGAAATATTATGTAGCCAATAGGGATGCTGGAGAATTCAGATGAAAACAGAAACGGGAGTGGAAATTACCAATGGTCACTTTTTGCATTCCATGTTCAGAATGGAAAGCAATCCAGCAACTATTATGGGTATTCACTGTTGCTGTTGCTTTTTGTGTGCAAATGATAAGTGACTGATTACATTTCTCTCCCATCTGCACTGTGTTTCCTTTGCATTGGAATGAATGGAGTTGAATAACGTGATGGCAACACAATTTATGCAATTTATGTAGTTAATTGTGTACATTGCATAATTTCATAACTGCAGACATCCAGGACAAATGATGTAGATTTGGCAGAAGATGAACTGCAGCTGAATGACAACAGTGCTGCATGTGATGAATACAGAGAGAAAGGAAAACAGCACCAATCAGATTTATTAAGGCGATGGATATCACTGGGAGCGAATGTGGCGACCCAGTGTGTATTGGTTTGTTTGCTTCATCTGCCTCAAAGGGTAGTTGCGATAAAGGGCAAGGGGGGTCATGTACCCAATCTTTATGGAAGAGTAGGGTTAAAAGTGTAATAAATTATACCATTAAAAAAACCAAAGTCAGTAGTATGAGGACAGTGTTTTCTGGTTGTGTGGTGGATCCTAGACAATCTGTGATCACATGCAGAATGCAAGGGTATCACTAGGCGATGCTGCTAATTGGATGACATCACTGAGGACGAGTGTAGACAGAGTAGGATGATGCAATACAAGCAAACAGGTAAACACTTCTGCAAAAACAAAATCATTAGCAGTTGGTCATAGTGCTACAATGCAGACAATGTCTTGGAGAAACCACTGGAAGTTTCAGCTCAAACCTCCTTTTAATGTGAACTATTTCTCTCTCCCCATTCATTGCCATTTGGTTGTAATTCTCTCCTTCACACAAGAATTCACACTTCATTGGTCAGTTTGTTCAAAGGCGACTGCTTTCAAAAAGTTGTCCAATTGAAGCAGAAATGAAATGTGCTATTGCCATGAAAGTGGAACTGATCCGATTACAGAGAGTGGGAGGAGATGTGAGGAAAAGATTGTGTATCCAAATTCAGCATCTTTGATTCTGTTTATCTTTGATCAACAATTTGGTTTCTTTGATTTGTTTTCACGGCGATGATAATGAAATGTAATATTTATAAAGCTCTTCAGAATATCACGAGCCCATTTACTGTTCATGTACACACAGCTTTCACCAGGACAAATATTTGCGAAAAAGAGGATGTTTGGCCTCCAATCGCTTAGATTTCCATCAACAGCGACATTCTAAATGGGTTGTGATAGTCCTATAAATCATTTAATCATTGGGGGAGGTTGAGAGAATACAGCTTGTAAATTATACAGGAACCAGCTCAGCACAAACAGCAGTTTTGCTGCATCCATTGACGCATTTGCAATTCATGCTATTAGACTACGGTACTTAATTGGCTTGCTCCAGAGCAATCCTATCGACTTCTGTGTCACCACTGCAAAGTAAGCGGCTGGAAGGCTCTGGAATTAATACGATGCTCAAGCTGTTTTCACCATCTTATTCCTTGTCATGAAAATGCTATGGAAGTGTAGGGACTGCCGCGCTTGGTCTGAGCAAAAGTCTAGCTAGCCTAGTGATCTGTCTCAAACCATTGCCAGCTAGATGCCTCTGGCACAAATAGGGCACTGCCAGTATCATCACCACCATCTGCACCATTGTTTATTACCAGCAGGTTTCAGGACAGGTTACAACAGTTTAAAACTAAAAACTAAAAACAGATAAGATAGATGACAAGTCACAGGAATAGGGTGGGCTCACAACTCTAAGTGCTAGGCCAAAGAGGGGCATCCTCAGCATTTGCTGAAAGTTGCATAGTGGAAAAATCCACCCATACCTCTATAGGCAGGGGATTCCTCAGCTTACAGACCCTCCAGGCAGGGGCGGAGGAGGGGGGTGCGGTGGGGGCAAACCGCCCCAGGTGTCACCACTGAGGGGGTGACAAAGTGCCGGGAGGCACTCACTGAGGGGCCTGCAGTGTGCCCAAGCCATGCATCTCTTCTGGCAGTGATGCAGTGGCTTGGGTGCCCGCAGGCTCCGTGCTGCCCCAAATGGTCCACCCATGGCCTCCCCCTCAGCTGTAGGGTAGCTGAGTGGGAGGAGGCAGGCAGACTCCTCAGAGGCCGCACAGAGCGTCCTGTCCTGGCTGGCCCCAGCCCTGGGTGCAGGGCACGCATGCTGCCCCAGGCGCCCAATCGGCTTGCTCTGCCACTGCCTCCAGGTGACCTTATTTTCCAGGGGAAGTTTCAGATTTACAGAAGCTGTCCCGGTTTCTGGATTGATGCTGGAATGTCCCACTTTTCCTTAAAAGGTAAAGGGACCCCTGACCATTAGGTCCAGTCGTGACCGACTCTGGGGTTGCAGCGCTCATCTCGCTTTATTGGCCGAGGGAGCCAGCGTACAGCTTCCGGGTCATGTGGCCAGCATGACTAAGCCGCTTCTGGCGAACCAGAGCAGCGCACGGAAACGCCGTTTACCCTCCCGCCGGAGCGGTATCTATTTATCTGCTTGCACTTTGACGTGCTTTCAAACTGTTGGGTTGGCAGGAGCAGGGACCGAGCAACGGGAGCTCACCCCGTCGCAGGGATTCGAACCACCAACCTTCTGATTGGCAAGCCCTAGGCTCTGTGGTTTAATCCACAGCGCCACCCGCGTCCCTCCACTTTTCCTTAGGACGTCCCTATTTTCATTGTAGAAATGTTGGACGGTATGGTTTTATCCAACCTCCAAGCTAAGGAAATAAGTAACTATACAACCTTCAGAAAAGAGTTCCAAGGGCCAGATAATGAGGCATTTGGCCCCTGAGCCTAAAGTTTCCCCCCCTCGCTCCCTGCAATAGAGGCATGGACTTTGGACCATGAGAATCTGCTTTCTGTTACACATCTTTTCATGTCAAAGAAAGCATCGCTGCCCTATCAGATTTGCAATCTTTAAGAAGGTTGCATTTTCAGATGGAGCTTTTTTACCATTTAAAACCCTAAATGCAGTTTTAGCATATTTAAAAATAAATAAATCTATGTCTTTTAGTGTAATTGAAATATAAATTTCAATAACGGAAGAATAACACAGAGAGAGGCCTATAGCTGCGGGGAGGGCAGAGAAGGTAGCGGAAAAGTCAGATTCCAATCAAAAGGACAAGTGGAACTGTGTTATCTTAATAGGAAAAAATATGTAGGCTTTAATTTTTTATAAAAATCTAAGGCATCTTTTTAACAGGCTAGGTGCTCTGTAGGAGTTGAGCGATTATCTCATTTGGCCTGGGCAGCTTCCATGGACTTTATTACTTTTTCTTGATTAAATCTTCTCTAATGATTTCTGTGCAAAGCAGAAGAAAGGAGCATTCACAAATCACTCCTCCTAGCAGCATCTGACAAGCGGTGATATCTGATTCAGACACATAAAAGAGGACAAGAAAGTGGACAGTTGGGGGGAGGGGGGAGGGAGATGCGGACATTGACTTTGCATCCCTCCTGAGTCTAAAAGGCAGGCTAAACGTTCACAACCAGAAGGCTTGTGTGTGTTGGCTATTTGCAGTTTAGTAGCGTAGAGAGCTTGCTGGGGAGACCATGCATTAAAAAAAAAAGGACTCAAAAATAACTTAAACAAGGTTTTAATAAGAAAAACAAAAACTCCTTTTACACTAAATACATTAACAACCAAACCAGACCCAACCACCAACCCATCCCCCAGGGTAATGGGAGAGCTAGGTGCTGCTCCTTATATACTACACCCAGATGCTGACACACCTTAATCAAATACAACTCAGCAGCACCTGCTATGCTTCACAGCTGTAAAGCTGGGTCTCGTTATCTTACTCTGGCCCTTGCTCTGGCTCCTTAAAGACATACACATCGGGTGCAACAATGATGAACCTTTACATTTAAATAAACCATTCAACAGTGTGCTGTATCCAACGCTTTCTGTCTGAAAGTGCAAGGACTGTGTGAGTTTCAACGTTGCACGCAGACAGATCCAATGCAAAAGCTGCACTAGCAGAAATCCATGTGATCTATTGTGCATCAAAGTTACCAGCAAACTGTTTGATACGATAATCTTTATTGTCCTTGTCCCATACAGAACAACGAAATTGAAAAATCTACATAAGACATTCAAAACCCAACAAGCCTGCTATCCCAGCTATCCCAACCTGGTTAGCCCCCTAAAAACTCTGATACCCCATTTTTAAATACCATATACTACCATACAGACTCCTTACAATGCATTTAAAACCAAAATCGCATTTGGGTAGAAACTGTTTCTCAGGTGGCTAGTTCCTGCATACTCTTGTGCAACAACGTTCCCCAGGCACAAAATATTTTCCAGTAGAAAAAACAACAACTGCTATTTATACTACTTCAATACCACCCATACAGAGCGCAGCAATGAATGTGCAACCTGTAGAAACTTAAAAGTTCAAAGTGATATGATGATCTCCAGGATTTCAGGAAATGTTTTCTCCCCTGGAGTTGCCAGGGGCTGAACCTGAGACCTTCTGCAGACAAAGCAGATGTAAGCCACACTGAGAGCTCCCCTTTTCTTTTTTACTAAAGGGCAGAGTACAAATGCTGCAAGTAAATGACATATTATATATCTCTTGTCGAGCATATCTTCCAGTGATAGCGAAGCTCCGGCTTATGTGCCTAGTTAGGTGAGGCCATTTCCCCCAAAGGTTTTAGCCAGGGATGGCAAGATTGAATGTGTGCTCTACTAGTAAAGAAGGTCAAGGATCCCTGGACGGTTAATAATAATAATAATAATAATTTATTATTTATACCCCGCCCATCTGGCTGGGCCTCCCCTGCCACTCTGGGCGGCTTCCATAAAAACCAAAAATACAGTAAAATATCACACGTTAAAAACTTCCCTGAACAGGGCTGCCTTAAGATGTCTTCTGAATGTCAGGTAGTTGTTTATCTCTTTGACATCTGCTGGAAGGGCGTTCCACAGGGCGGGCGCCACTACCGAGAAGGCCCTCTGCCTGGTTCCCTGTAGCTTTGCTTCTCGCAATGAGGGAACCGCCAGAAGGCCCTCGGCACTGGACCTCAGCGTCCGGGCAGAATGATGGGGGTGGAGACGCTCCTTCAGGTATACTGGACCGAGGCCGTTTAGGGCTTTAAAGGTCAGCACCAACACTTTGAATTGTGCTCGGAAACGTACTGGGAGCCAATGTAGGTCTTTCAAGACCGGTGTTATATGGTCTCGGCGGCCGCCCCCAGTCCCCAGTCTAGCTGCTGCATTCTGGATTAGTTGTAGTTAAGTCCAGTCAAAGGCGACTATGGGGCTGCATCTCACTTTCAGGCCGAGGGAGCCGGTGTTTGTCCACAGACAGCTTTCCAGGTCATGTGGCCAGCATGACTAAGCCACTTCTGGCGCAACGGAACACCGTGATGGAAACCAAAGCACACAGAAACTCTGTTTACCTTCCTGCCACAGCAATACCTATTTATCTACTTGCACTAGTGTGTTTTCGAACTGCTAGGTTGGCAGGAGCTGGGACAGAGCAACGGGAGCTCACCCAGTCGTGGGGATTTGAACCACCGACCTTCTGATCAGCAAGCCCAAGAGGCTCAGTGGTTTAGACCACAGCACCACCCGCGTCCCTGGCTGTGCTCTACTGCTGAGCTATAGCAACATTCCTTTCTGAGGAAGTAGAACTTGGCTAGTTATTCTGTGGATATGTTCTAACCAGCCATGCTTGTTCTTGCAGCGGATGCCGAGGGAGTCTTGAGCTTTCTATGCCCGTGGCTTGCTTCGTTGATGGGCATCAGAGTGCTGTCTCACTTTGTGCTGAGTCAGACCATTGGCTAATCTACTTCCATTTTGTCTACACTGTCTGGCAGTGACTATTTGGGGTTTCAGGCAAGGAGTCTCTTCCAACTCTACTTCCCCCAAAGTCAGGCTTTGGGGAATCAAATCCCTCCCCCGGTGGCAGTAATTAAGCAGATCAAACGAAAAGAGCATTCTTATCAGGTAAGTTCTTTAATAATCACAGCGAGAGACAAAGGAAGGCATAGCACGCAAAAAAATGGCATTGCTCCCAGTGAAGGTTTACCCCCTCTGTCCTCATTAATCTACGTCACTCCTACGTGAGGTAATCTGAGCTTGTTGCTGTTGTGCTTTCTGTTCCATCATTTCCAAGCCCATCTAGTCTTAAGGGAAGGGGGGGGGCTTCAGGAATGCTGTCCAAGGACACTGAATCTGCCAGCTGTCTCTCTCCTAGTCTCTGTCTCTCTCTCTCTCTTCTAGCTGTCAATTCTGTCCTCCTGCGCTTGGGAAGGTTAATAAAAAGGGGGGGTCCCACCTTTCCTCCTCAGTCCAGGCCCTGACACCTGGAGATGCTGGGGGTTCAACCTGAGATCTACTCTACTCAGAGCAGATGTCCTCCCACAGTCCTATGGCCATTTCCTTTGGTCCATATATTAGTAAAATGAACTTGGAAAGCAGTTGTGATGCAATTGTGTATACAATCAGATAAAGATCACCTTTTTTGCGGAGTGCTTCCTTTGCAAATGTGTGCATCAGATATGCTGGAAAGATGCAAACAAACCAAAGGTTGCAGAAAAAACTTCAGCAACTGGCACCTCTGCAGTTTCATGATAAATGTATTTATTTAATAATAATAATAATAATAATAACAGATGTATGCAGAAGAAAATTAGCTCCCAGTACGAACAGTGTCAGTGGTGGTTAGGAGACAGTATCTGTCATTAATATTTTTTATGGTGCTTGCAAAGCCAAGAGGGTACCCAGGGACAATTTTCATAAAATAAAGAGCAACGTGTAATCGAGTCAATGGCATGAATGGGAGAACAAGAATGGTAAAGAGATGTGATTACCATGAACAAAAGGCCACCCGGCTGTGGTTTACACTGCAGACAAATACTATTCAATTTATAATTGATTTTACTGTATGTAAAAAAACACCATCTGTGGATGGCAAAAAGCAGAAGGCAGAGTCATTGTTAGCCTCGCCTTGCCATTGTGAGAAATGGCTCCCATCAAACTAGGATATAAATACAGAAGCAAAAGAACCATCTGGGAATGTGAATATAAACAGGAGCTGGAGACCTGGCAAAGACTTGCTGAGCTACAGGCCCTTTGCCCAGAAACACAAAACCATGCTGACAAAGTCCTGCTCCGCATCTATCTATAAGAGCTGGTGTGGCTAGGGTGTCGGGCTCTAGGAACTAGCAGATCAGGGTTCAACTCCCCATTTGGCCCATGAGGCTCACTGGGTGATCTTGGGTCAGTCACTGCCTCTCAGACTAACCTACCTCACAGGATTGTTGTGGGGATTAAATGAGGAGAGGGAAGGCAATGTTTTTCCGGGTCGTGATGTATAGAAGTGAGAGCTGGACCATAAAGAAGGCTGATCACTGAAGAATTGATGCTTTTGAATTATGGTGCTGAAGGAGACTCTTGAGAGTCCCATGGACTGCAAGAAGATCAAACCTGTCCATTCTTAAGGAAATCAGCCCTGAGTGCTCCCTGGAAGGACAGATCATGAAGCTGAGGCTCCAATACTTTGGCCACCTCATGAGAAGAGAAGACTCCCTGGAAAAGACCCTGATGTTGGGAAAGATGGAGGGCACAAGGAGAAGGGGACAGAGGACGAAATGGTTGGATAATGTTCTTGAAGCTACCAACATGAGTTTGACCAAACTGCGGGAGGCGGTGGAAGACAGGAGTGGCTGGTGTGCCCTGGTCCATGGGGTCACGAAGAGTTGGACACGACTAAATGACTAAACAACAACAATAATCCATACATTGAAATTCACAATGGAATGATTCCACCAAGACATCTCCCCACTCCTAATTGCAGTTCCTTATTGTCCTAGGTTCCTTTTTTATCTCAGGATGGATGCATTGTGGATGGACAAACCTGTCGATTTTGGTTCCTTGGTTTTCCCCACCTTAAGTTCCATTCATCACTTTTGCATACCATTTTGCCATTCAAAAAATCCTCACAGTACATCATCAGGGGGGTGCAGCATTGGCAAACCCTGTTCAGAGAAATGGTTGGCCACAAGAGCAGCCGATATCACAAGCGTGGGACAACAATGTATTTATTTTATTTTTCCACATGTGGTGGACTTATTCAAAAGTCTGTTTATTGTGGGAAAAAGTTGTTTGTGAAATAAGTACTATAACTAAACAACAGGTATATTTCAACCCCAAAATGTATTTATTATCTACATTTGAAGGACATGATAAAGAATTTTCATCTAAAAAGCTTATATTGCAAATAATAACAGCTGCTCCCTTGGCTATTGCCAGAAACAGAATAACTCTAAATATTGACTTTATTAAATGTGGCTGAATCAAATTTGGGACATGACACGAATGGATAAACTGACCAGAAAACTAGGTGAATGAAGAATAAACAAGGACACTTTGCAAAACACTGGTCAACTTTATTGCATATGCTTATACAAAAGACCCTGGCTACTGACCACTAGTGACTCATGGAAAATTATGGAAAGATACTTTTATTTCACATCTCATAGTAGGGTGACATTCAAACTACAGTGGTACCTCAGGTTACATACACTTCAGGTTACAGACTCCGCTAACCCAGAAATATTACCTTGGGTTAAGAACTTTGCTTCAGGATGAGAACAAAAATCGTGCAGTGGTGGTGCAGCGGCAGCAGGAGGCCCCATTAGCTAAAGTGGTGCTTCAGGTTAAGAACAGACCTCCAGAACGAATTAAGTTCTTAACCCGAGGTACCACTGTGTAGTTATTTCTATATCTCATGTAAAAGATAAATAAGCAGAAAGAAAGAAAGAACCACTGTGAGAAAAAAATATGTATTCATTTTAGGCAAGCAAATTTCCATTCCCATCCCAATGTCTGAAACCATAAATAAGGAGTGACAGCTATGGTGTTGGTGTTGGGAAATGACTCCTTCTGATTCTATTAGAACCAACAGAGAGTTGGTTATACATATGTTTTATTCTGAATGTGTGTACGTTTCTTTCTCCCCCTCCAGCTTAAATCGCAGGTGCAAACACAAAACTCAGAACTCGGAGTGGATTTGCAAGGCTCCCCAGAGGACTGCAAGCCCTGGAAATCAATAACTGGATTATGTTGCTCCATAAATGTTCATTATTGTTTTCTACGCTTTCTCTCCCTCCTGTAGCTGAGATATATTGATAATCGCTCTTTGTGGCCCTGAACCATTTCTAATAAAGAGGTCAGCAGAGGAAGGAAGATTCTTATAGAAAGTATGAAGGCAGAACGATTTGCCAGCAAGGGAAAAGCTAACAAGGTGGGGTTTTGTGACCTCTGTAGGCTGAGCCAAAACCTGCAGCAGAGATGGGAAACCTCTTGCTCAGAGGTCTAATTCAGCCCACCAGGCTCCCCTTTTCGCCTACAAGACTGGTTTGGTCAAGCTACCCTCAACTGTTCTGCAGGTCATGTATGACATCAGGTATAGGGCACACAAAGGTGCGCTTGGCAGGCACTGCTGATGGGCATTTGGGAATCCCTGTACTTGGGGGTTTCAAAACGCTGAGCACAAGGCTTGCAACTGGTATTCAGAAGCCCACAACCTCTGCTGCTAGAGGCAGCCCATAGCCTCTATGACAAGTACCCATTTAGAGTCTCCTCTGTGAATTTTTCGAAAAAGGTAAAGGTAAAGGACCCCTGACAGTTAAGTCCAGTCGCGAACAACTCTGGGGTTGCAGTGCTCATCTCGCTTTACTGGCCGAGGGAGCTGGCATTTGTCCGAAGACAGTTTTTCTGGGTCATGTGGCCAGCATGACTAAGCCACTTCTGGCGAAACCAGAGCAGCACACGGAAATGCCGTTTACCTTCCTGCTGGAGCGGTACCTATTTATCTACTTGCACTTTGACATATTTTTGAACTGCTAGGTTGGCAGGAGCAGGGACTGAGCAACGGGAGCTCACCCCGTCGCGGGGATTTGAACCGCCGACCTTCCAATCGGAAGCCCAAGGCTCAGTGGTTTACACCACAGCGCCACCCGCTGCTTTTCTACTCCCCTTTTAAAACCATCCAAGTTGGTGGCCATCACTACATTTTGGAGGAGCAAATTCCGCAGTTTGTAGGTGAAGAAGTGTCTCCTATTGTTCCTCTTGAGTTGTTGCATATTCAGGTTCGTTGGATGATGCCAGGCTCTATGATTATGAGTGGGGGGAGAGAAACATTCCTATCTGTCCTCTCCACCCCATGCGGACCTTTACACACCTCTACCATGTTCCCCCTTACTTGACTTTTTAAAAACAACAACAGCCACCGACCTGTGAGATACTGACTGATTCAATGAACATCAAGGCTGAAGGGGTATGTGTGTGTGTTGAATCCAGATTCTCCCATCCTAGCCAAGCAGAAGAAGAAGAAGAAGAGTTTGGATTTGATATCCCGCCTTTCACTCCCTTTAAGGAGTCTCAAAGCGGCTAACATTCTCCTTTCCCTTCCTCCCCCACAACAAACACTCTGTGAGGTGAGTGGGGCTGAGAGACTTCAGAGAAGTGTGACTGGCCCAAGGTCACCCAGCAGCTGCATGTGGAGGAGCGGAGACGCGAACCCGGTTCCCCAGATTACGAGACTACCGCTCTTAACCACTACACCACACTGGCTCTCTAATCTAAAGCATACTAATCTGGCCTTTATAACCTGGAACCCCCACCACCGCCACAATGCTGCTGCGAATGCTGGAAGGAAGACCTTCTCCCTGCTGCATGGCCCACTTCTACCTGGCCTAGGGGCGGGGCCTGGACGCACCTTGAACAGCTAAAAGAGGCTCCTGGGAGGCCACAGGGACATTGCTGGAACAACTGAAGGGTTGGGGCAACTGGCTAAAATGTTTTAAAATGTTTTAAACGGTTCTTTTTTTCCAAATTATTTTTCCAAATTATTACAAATCAAACCAAATTAAATTACCTTAATACAATTTCTTGAAATCAGGTTTCCCGCTCCTGTTCCAAACATAGGATCATCATCATTTCCTTGCATAGCCGAATCATTTCTTATTTAGAGTCCAGTTGACATCCTTCACTTGCCGTTAACCTATTCTTCCAGCTGGTTCTAATTTTGGTTCCTCTGCTTCGATTTTGACAGGTTGGTGTTGTTTAGTTGGGGTTGGCAGTTATTTTAATTTGGGTATAACTGCAAACTGTTATTGTTGTTGCTGTTGTTGTTGTTGTTGTTGGTTTCTATTGATTTGTTTGTTGCTTGTATGGGATATTTTGTTTTTTAAAGTGTGATGTTTTGCTGTGTTTTTATATATGTTGTAAGCTGCCCAGAGTGGCTGGGGAAATGCAGCCAGATGGGCAGGATATAAATTTAAAAATTATTATTATTATTAGTTGGTAAGGGACGCGGGTGGTGCTGTGGGTTAAACCACAGAGCCTAGGACTTGACGATCAGAAGGTCGGTGGTTCGAATCCCTGCGACGGGGTGAGCTCCCGTTGCTTGGTCCCTGCTCCTGCCAACCTAGCAGTTTGAAAGCACGTCAAAGTGCAAGTAGATAAATAGGTACCGCTCTGGCGGGAAGGTAAACGGCATTTGCGTGCGCTGCTCTGGTTCACCAGAAGCGGATTCATCATGCTTGCCACATGACCCGGAAGCTGTCTGTGGACAAATGCTGGCTCCCTCAACCAATAAAGCAATATGAGCGCTGCAACCCCAGAGTTGGTCACGACTGGACCTAATGGTCAGTTGTCCCTTTACCTTTACCTTTCAGTTGGTAAACTCCGACTCCCATCAGCCCCGGCCAGCATGGCCCAATGCTCAAGGATGATGAGTGTTGTAGACCAACAAATCATGCCCTAGCTATATGTAACTCCAGGCAATCTTTATGCAGGGGGCCTCAGATTCAACCCCTGGAATCTCCAGCTGGGGCTGGGGAAGGATGCTGCCTGAAATCCTGGAGAGCTGCTGCCAGCCAGTGCAGGACATACTGAGCCAAATGAACCAATTGTCTCACTACGGCACCTTCCTCTGCATTCTAGTGTTTGTTCATGAAGTCCATCACATCACATTCTTAAACTTCTAGGCTGTGCACCCAGGGGTGGGGCTAGCCACCCCAGGGAGCAGGACGAGCATCCCAGGGGTGCGGGGGGATCCCCCCCTCAGGGATGACACCTGGGGTGGCCTGCACCTACCACACCCCCTTCCTCCGCCAGTGCTTCTAGATGTTCTTAATAGTTTGTCTTAAGATGCATTTTGTTTCAGAAAGGTTTTTGTCAAAGGTTTCTTGTTAGGGTTCCAAAGGGGTTGCTTGAGAGCAAGCAGGCAAATGCCTCCCTGCTCGGCTGTGAAGCCTTGCTTTTGATGCCAAAATGAACTTTATCTGTCCAGTGCGCCACTCTCCCGTGGCTGGCTCATTCACTGGCAGAATCTGTGAGTGGGCGGTCCTTAAACCTTCCCCAGCAGAGTAGTTTCTTGACGCCCAATCTGCGCCTCCCCTCTCGGTGCAGAAGCCTACTGCGCAGGGAGGGTGTGGGTAACGGAGGACCTCTCTCCTCCCCGCTTTGCTCAGGCAAGGTGTCCTGGCACTGCCTTGCCTCCTCCGAGCCCTGAAGCTCCTCTCCACTGGAGGCGTGGTTACTCTCCTCCGCTGAGGAGGAGCTGCTTCCCACGATTTTTGGGGGCTCTCTGTAATCCATCTGGCTTTTTCCCTCTCCCCCCTGAGCCAATGGCAGTTCCCTGACATTACTGATGCAGGATTTTTAAAAACAAAACAAAACACCACACCTATTTTTAACTTCTTCATTTATTTTACTTCTTAGATCGGTGACTAATGAGGGTGCAACATTTTTGCCAATCCGTCCGTTCCTGGCTATTTTCCCTGCTGCCTTCAAACTGGGCAGCTGGGCCCATGACACATGATACAATTGGCCTCCCTTTCAGGGGAGAGAGTCTATTTTCTCCTTTGCCTGCCAGAGCTCCTATGGAAATAGAAAACCTGCTTTTGTGTATGCTTTGCCCTGTGCAGATAAGCTAATCAGAGACATTATGAAAAGCTGCTGTTTCACGCTGGTTACCTACACCGTTGGAATTAATGAATAATGAAAGAAATGTATTTCAGCCACTTACTGCGTAGACTCTTTCCTCTTTCTGACCTGCTTTCCCCACCGCTGCTGCCTCTTAGTGTTAATCAAACCCCATCAATATTATTATTCATTAGGTTGTGTGTGGAATTGTTTTCCATATAGTGATTTGGGGAATAATAAGGTATGCTTGCAGTTTGGTTTTGGAGAGTGATGCCGAGTGATGTGCCGCATATTAAATGCTGCATTTAACAGCTGGTCTTACAAAGGCAGAAAATCAAGCCCCCGTCTTCATTTCTGGCTTCTGAAATATAATCCCACAAATCAAATGGAACGGAATGAATCCAAAAGGGATCTTTCAGGAGAAGACTGTCACTAGGAGACCCGTTTCAGCAGTTAACACCAGAGTTTAATAGGATGTAGCAGCAAAACGAAAAAGCTCTCGGACCCACAACAAGAAATAAATACAGAATGTGATCAAAATACAGATGAGCCTTTGGTTGTCCCTAGCACCTGATACTCACAGGGTATATTGCTTTTGCACATGGAGGTTGTGGGATGAAAGTGCTTTCTGCAGCCGATTCAGAGTGAGGTCAGGGAGTGTTGCCCTCACTCTGAACTGGAGGCACAATGCTATCATTGTCTTCAAAAGATCGTCATGTTGGCTATGTGCTGCTTGATTGGCTAGGGTCAGTATGCCAAGGGAAGAAGATGCTAAAAACCTAATGTGGTCAAAGCAGCTGCTGAGATGAGCAGCAAAGAACAGAGAAAATGTGGGGGGGGTGCATTGGGAGACATTTCAGCCCCTTAGATAAGCTCACTTGTCACCCATCAATGTGGCAGCCCTAATAATTTGTTTGCAGCTCATAGGGACATAGGAAGTTTCCTTATACAGTGGTACCTCGGGTTACATACCCTTTGGGTTACATACGCTTCAGGTTACAGACTGCGCTAACCCAGAAATATTACCTCGGGATAAGAACTTTGCTTCAGGATGAGAACAGAAATCATGCAGTGGCAACGCAGCGACAGCAGGAGGCCCCATTAGCTAAAGTGGTGCTTCAGGTTAAGAACAGTTTCAGGTTAAGTACGGACCTCCGGAACAAATTAAGTACTTAACCTGAGGTACCACTGTATTGAGATCCATTGAGATCACATTACGTGCCCACGTAGAGACCCCCCAACCCCAGGCGACACCCAGGTGGAATAATGACTCCTAACAACATGTTATGGGATTAAAATAGGCCACAACTTTATTAAACTTTCAGATGTAGGAAGACCTTGGCTTAGGCATTGGGCATTTATCCCTCCTGGTCCCTGGCTGGGGATCTGGGGCACATCAGGGTTGACCAATCTGTCTGGGGATTGGGCTGGCTCTAGAAGACGTATGTTTAAGCAGAGAGGGCCACCCCCCCATTTCTCCGCAACACAGGGGAGTGCATTGACAACCTTTCAGCGTATGGCCAGTGACTCCCTTCAACACAACTCCTTTAAAGGGGAACACTGGGATTGCCGCCACAGGGGAGGGGGCGTGTGTCACCCCATCATGCCCCTCCCCCCATTTAGGGAAGATAGACTAAAGGATTCTGCCCAAGGCCTAAAACCGCCACTTGAGACCGCAAGTCTACCTACATCTGAAAAAACCCTTAGCAGTCCGACAACCATTCCATGAGGCCATGTCAGATGTCGTCCAACCAGTGTTCATTTCATGTGGTCTGCTCTCCTGGTTCCACCTCCCCAGTCATGATTGGTTATTTGAACTGAGGTTTGGCAGGAACCTCAAGGTTCATGATTTGGGCAGCAGGTCCAGGACCGTTCTGCCGGGAGTCACGTAGGATCAGGGGTGCTGCGCGCAGACACGCAAAGGGCGCCCTCCGTTTGATGTGGAGAGCGGTCATTTTCTACACTCAGTGGCAGAAGCGTTCCAGGGTTTCAGGATACGACTCTTTCTCGCTGGCTCCCGGTACGTTTCCGAGCACAATTCAAAGTCTTGGTGCTGACCTCTAAAGCCCTAAACAGCCTCAGTCCTGTATACCTGAAGGAGCGTCTCCACCCCTATCGTTCAGCCCGGACACTGAGGTCCAGCGCCAAGGGCCTTCTGGCAGTTCCCTCCCTGCGAGAAGACAAGTTACAGGGAACCAGGCAGAGGGCCTTCTCGGTAATGGTGCCCGCCGTGTGGAACGCCCTCCCTTCAGATGTGAAGGAAATAAGCAGCTATCTTCTCTTTAAAAGACATCTGAAGGCAGCCATGTTTAGGGAAGCTTTTAATGTTTAATAGGTTATTGTATTGTAATATTCTGTTGGAAGCTGCCCAGAGGGGCCGGGGAAACCCAGCCAGATGGGCGGGGTATAAATAAATTATTATTATTATTATTATTATTATTATTATTATTATTATTAATCACAGCCCTGCCAGGAATTTGTACCTACCATGACTATGCCCTTCCCTAAAGTTTGCCCAGATGCTCTCACCTACACTGTCTTGCACACTGTGGAATAGTCTTCATTTTGCATCTCCAAGTTCCCTCTGAGGGTGGAACAAGATATTGAAATGGATCAATGTGGGTCTTTTCCACTCGCTCTTGATTTCAGGGCTTCCCATTATGAGATTTGTCCAAGCCCAGGGATGACTCCTCCAGGCTACTGCACTTCTCAGTGTCTCGTTTTATATCCATTCGTTCATTCACTCATTCTTCATCCTTCATCTGTCAGGATCCCACGCTATTTAAAATATCCACAATTCAGCAACAATAAAACTAATCATAAAGCTTCAATAGAGCCATATGATTCAACACAACTATATTTCCCCAAATAATGGCATTTTGGACTGCTGCAATAAATGAAATTGACATTACAACAGAATAAGGCATATTAGTCATCCTCTTCGTTATCCAGTTATTTTTAAAAGACCTAGACATAACAGAAAATGTTATCTGTTTGCTTTGTAACACAACCCCCCCCCCAATAAAAACTAATAAAACAGAATAGAAATCATGATCCATTTATTAACAGCTGCTTATATAATGGTAAATGGGGGGGAATCATGAAGCCCCATATTAGATTGGATTCTTAAGGTTGGGGAATAACTCATATGGTTAAACTAATTAATATAGTGAGGGTAAGGGAAGATAGAAAACCTAGTAATTTGTTTATAAGTTTCTTTTGCATGTGTGCTATAGGACACAGGAAAACATTCATCCATATATATTATAGAGACCTAGGTAAAACTTTGTGGAATGATTCCCCTCCCCAATCATTTATGGATATTCTTATTTATTATTTATTGTTAATTTGCATTTCAGCAGCAAATTTAACATTTCAGTTTCAACCAACCCCAAGCAACTTAATTTTCATTAAAGACCTGGAGGAAACCATCAATTAATGAAGGTGCTTCATGCATCTCCAAGGGGAGGGAATACCATAAATAAGGTGCTACTACAGAGAAAGCCCTTTCCAACGTCACTGCTTGTTCAGTTAATTGTGTCCTGCATTGCTTGAGGATTAATCAGAGCTGTTGTAATATATAGTTACTGACTCAAACCTGTGTGCATGAAAGGGTTAAGTTGAGGACCTGAGCTCAGATTATCAGAGTGGATGTGATTTTGCAGGTTCTCAGCAGCCTCTGCTTTTCCACACAAACACACAAACACACACACACAAACACCAGTCTCTTTTTCTCTTCATGCTACCTGGAACATGCAAGGAGCCATGTGGTCAATGGCTCCCAACTGCAATAAAAAAGAAGTGAACTGAATCTCTCCAAAAGGTATTTGCTAACCCCAGGATTGCATGATCCTTTTTGTAAGGAAACCAAGTACTTTTCTTTTTAAGTTGTTTGGAAACTTTTTCTTCTTTGTTTTATTGCCAGCGGATGGAGACTTGTTTGCTATAACTTCTGGAAAGTCTGTGAGTGAAATCTTCACTTATTTGGAAACCTAAGTGTCTGTGATTTATTCTAGCCAAAGTATTTTTGCGGGAAACGTAAAATGAGGGCAGGTGTAAAATCTAATCAAGTTTTAATGCGCTTGGAGCAATTGCCATTGTGCTTAACTCTGCCACGAAAGAATAAAGATCTCTCTTCCAAACCTCTCTCTCCAGCATGCTCTGTCCCCAGTTCAATCCTGATTCTGGTGTGTCCTCCCATTCCCATCATGCTCCCATGGGCAAAATTCTTCTAAAAGAAAATGTGACTAACTGTTCCTTAGCCAATCTTGAGCAACAGGGTCTCTTCTGTGGAGGGGCAGCCTCCAACATTAAACAACAATAACACAATATCACTCAAACATCCCAAAGGCAAAAATGCATCCCTGAGCTAATTCACATCTTACTTCTAACACAGTAAAAATTACCCAATGATTTTTCACCTCATTAATTTTATCTAGGGATATATCTTGGGAATGTATCAGCTCATGGTGACAGGTGATGTTTGTCATGCTGGGTAGGAAATTAATGGGCCCAATGAAGTGGAAAATGCCATAATGCACAGTGCAAAAGACTTCAGATTGCAGGTGTTGGGGACAGTCTCTTGAGTGATCTATGAAATAAAAACAATCTTTGCATGTAGTAAGCTAGAACGTCAGGGAGAGGCCGACACTAGGACTTGTAGATTTGGAAGCGACTCCAAGAGTCATCTAGTCTGCAATGCAGAAATCACAGCTAAAGAATCCCTGGCAGATGGCTAATCCTCTCTTGCAACCATCAGAGTTGGTGGCCATCACAGCTTCTTGTTTTGTATGACTTTGCTTTCAGTTCCTTGTCAACCCCACGTTCTAGTCAGGTAGTTTGAATTTGAGCCAATTCTGCAGTTGGCTAACTTTGAGATGGAAGCAACGTTGCCAGTGCCAAGGGTACTTTTTATGGGAATTGACATATATGTCAAAGAGACAAAAAAAGAGAGCATTAAATAAAGATGCAGAAAGTCCTGCCATTCCCTGAACCTGCCAAGCCAAATGAATATTTTAAACATGTTTTAATAATTGATCTTGATTAGACACCGAGGGATAGTCTTCTTAGGAGAACTGTCATCTGGGGAGCAAAGGTCTGTCTCAATTAAATAGAAACTTCTAAGACCATGATTCACCACTGGGCTAAATCACTTTTATCTTCATAAAGTCTTGAGTACTGGGTTTTCTCTTGGATTCCAGTTGCACCATCATTCCCCAACCTTGTGCTCCCTGGATGTTTTGCATTGCAGCTCCCATCAGCCCCAATGAGGATGGGAGCTGCAGTCCAAAGTATCTGGAGACACCATTTTGGGGGAGACTCATTTCGTCAAATTGCTTATTGTGTGATTAAAAACTGTCCCTGGGTTGTACCATTTCAGACTGGAGGCAGATGGGGTTGCATGGTCGAGTGTCCATCTGTGCAGTGATGGGCAAATTCCTCTCCACTCAATTTAGAATTGGCTTGATATATTTATGAGCTTTTCCCCAGGACTCCTTGCACTGCCCCCTCACTCCATGAGTTCTGTTCCAACATTAACAACTATCTGTTGGCAGTGTCACATGTTCCCCAACTTAGTGCTCTCCAGATATTTTGGAGGACGACTCCAACCAACTCCAGCCAGTGGCTATGTATTATGGGAGTTGTCATCCAAAATCCCTGGAGGATGAAATGAGAGATTTTCTCCACAATCTGCTCCTCAGTGTCTACATCTAATAAGCTGGTGCTCCTTACAGTTTCAGACAATGGCGATTCCTTCCAACTCTTTTGCTTGTATGATTCCATAGTGTTTAGTTGTGATTCCTGCATTACAGGAGTTTGGAGAACATTACACTGGGCTCTCGACTCTATGAGATTACCATGGCAAACTGCTGTCTGCTGTCTCCTTCTTTACAAAAAGAGCCCTCTTCATACTACTAGTAGTGTTACTACTGCTAGTAGTAATAGTAGTGGGAGTGGGCTGCCTCACGTGACCAAGTGCTTTCAGCTTCAGGGAGGAAAGGGCATCAGTCTTGCTTTCTGAGCATCATCACTACCTGCAGTGAACTATGGGATACATGCAGATGGTGGAGGGGGACCTAAAATGGCCAGTGCTGCTGTCAACACCTCTGTTTCTGTCAGCAACACATAAATGCCTCCTGATCACACAGCAGGTACACAGGAAGCATGCATGAAAAATAGATGTTCTACCTCTTAGCTAGGACTTCCCTCTAAGACAGGTGGGCGTGTGACTGTGTACACAAAAAATATTCCCACCCCCCTACTATTTCCCCTGTTAGCTTTTCAGTCCAATTCATAGCTTATTTAATTCCGTGCCCCAGATTTCTGGACCTCGTTCAGATCCTGCCGTGACCCCACAATGTCATTAGGAAGACCACATTGTCCAACCCTTTCTCCAGTCCCACCGATGGGCCAACCAGTTACTCACCTGCTCATCTCCTTCTGCCAACACCTCACTTATCTTCAAAGTGGCAGGGCTACAGATCTCCCTCCTCACTCCTCTCTCTGCTGCTTGGCATGTTGCTATGAATGATAATCTGGCACGAAGAGCACTTGGAAATGTGGTTGTCCCAGGGCTGTTGATGTACAGGTTTAAGGCAAGGGTGGTGAAGACTTTTCGGCATTGCCTTCCAAGCAAGGGCCAACTACCTTTCTGGCAATGGTGGGCAGGGCCAGAGGCAAAAATAAGCAGAGCAATGAACCTAACTTTTACCTTGTGTTTAGTTTATACACACACTCAGACACTCCTCTCTATTTTAATGCAAGCAAGTAGCACTGTGGCCCCATCTGCATTACGCATTGAAAGCAGTATCATACCACTTTAAACTGCCACAAAGTGTTAAGTTGTGGGTGAACATATCAGACGACACGGCGATTCTTCAAACAGCTCTTGTTTATTCACAGGCCAGAACGGAACTGAACTGAAGGGTTCAGCCAGCCTGCTTATATAGAGCTCCACTACAACGCAACAGAGCCATTTCCGACCTGGGAGGAAATTTAATTTGCCGCGGGCGGAATTTTGCAGGTTTGCTGGGGCTCGGCGATATTTTCAGGGTCAGAACGCATTGCAGTGGTTAGGGGAAACAGCGCGGCTTTTGTCTTATTAGCGTGGGTGCTGCCTCCGTGTTTGGGGGGGGAGGAGTGTCTCTCTTCTACTCCGTGAGGGTGCTGATCGGCCCCTGCGCTTGGGGGGGTAGCGCTATTCCATAGCCGCTTGTACATCAGGTACCTTCTTTGTAAACCACGTGTTCTCCCTAACGGCCGCCATCTTCCTAGAGGCAAATACCGTGGGAGACTCCTTGGCGTTACAGCCCCCGACTCCGCTGCCGCCGCAGCATTAACTCCGGCAGAGCGGCCACCCTACTGAGCTCGCTCCCACCGCTGCTTGGGGGATTGGGGACCTCAAAAGTCATCGCGCCGGCGGGTTAACAGCTCGCTCGGGCAGTATCCCGGCTAAGAAGCTGGTTTGTTGCTAGGCGACCGTCCTCCCCAGCGCCATTTTGAGTACCACGTGGCTTGCCTAGCGGTCGCCATTTTACCAGAGGATTACACTGTGTGACTATTTCCTTTCATTGCTTCCCGTTATCCTGCCTTCTGCCAGCACATTAACGCAGGCAGGGGCCAGCAGGCAGGATTAAATTTCCCCTTTATTCAACAGCTTTTTACCAGGCACCTACAGTGATTTCATTGTTTAATTGCTTTTAAACAGGTTTTGATTTCTAGCGACTCTCTTTGAGGATCTAATCAGTGCTTGCCTGAGGGCAAGGTTGTTTAGTGGTTACTTTTGACTGAGAAGCTATCTCTTTACCCTATTCTTTTAAGTAGCATTCTATTTTCCGCGGAGTTGATTTAAGGCTTTCCAAAAGTGATTTAATTTTGTAGGTTTCAATTCTTATCTGATTTAATTCACATAAGGCGTAGCTTAGAGCATTGCAAAGGCAGTAAATAATTACAATAATAATAATAACAATAAACATATAGGTAGATAAAGATAATATTAATATTAATATTAATAATAATAATAATAATAATAATAATAATAATAATAATTAAATAAATAAGTTAATAAATAAAATAAAATAAAATAAAATACAACAGGCTACACCCAATAGCCCTTCTCTTAGTGCGGTTGACAACCACTGCATCTACTCTTCAGTAGTTGGGCAAAATATTATATAAGTAAAAGCAGAAAATTTAAAAGGAGAACTGCTTCTCAAAATCACTAGCGGGCCTTAACCAGTGTTGACAATACTGAACTAGGCAGATCCCTGTGTCAGCGCATCAATTTGAGGAGGCATGTTAAGTGGTGTAGACAATACTGAACTAGTCGAAGCAGCGCGCCAATTTTGGAGTAGGTGCATTTCCGGTGGGGGCGGTTAAGTTGTGTTCAGTTGGCCCTGATATAGCTGGCAATGGCATCTGGCGGGGACCAGCAGCCATCCACTTCGGGCAACCAGCGGGCACCATCTGCAGGTGCCAATAGCGCCCAAGTCATGGCCATGCCCTGCGATCCTCAAGCTTTTGCGCAATTTTTTAGAGCGTTTGAAACATTTTACAGACAGTGCAGGCCTGGGGCCACGGCTATGCCGGCCCTGGAGCCATCTCAGGATGTAATACCTGATACCCCCCCTAGCAATCAGGGTCGCCAGGGCACCATGGTGCCAGCGGTAGGCGCCGCACAATTGGAAAACTCAAACGCATGTCGACCCAATACCCGTGCCCAGGCAGCCATGAATAAGAAAGCCAGCCAAAGCGCTGGAAAGGGCAAGGCGCCAGTTAAAGGTCAAACCAGGGGGAAGGCTATGGCTAAAGGGACCAGTAGCAATACGGTTTCTCAGGTTGTAGACATTCCTAGTGTTTTCCAGGAGCAACAGCATCAGCAGAGCTCTACCGATGACAGCGCGGGCTCGGCCTGGGAGGAGGAGCAAGAGCAACCTCAAAAGAGCCGGGCACCCGATAGTGGGAACTCAGCCA
Organism: Podarcis raffonei; assembly: GCF_027172205.1. Taxonomy (NCBI): domain Eukaryota; kingdom Metazoa; phylum Chordata; class Lepidosauria; order Squamata; family Lacertidae; genus Podarcis; species Podarcis raffonei. The sequence goes on from NC_070617.1 coordinate 34,922,414, forward strand.
ACGTCGAGGCCCAAGGAGGGAAAAGAAAGGCCAAGAGAAAGCACACCTCTTCAAAGAAGAAAAGAAGTAAGCAGTCCGAGACTGAGGACGATTCAGGTACGTCATCCTCGGATTCTGATAGCGAGGGCCCCATGGATAACTACTGGGGCCTGGGCGAATCAAATCACGGGATCCCTCTTTGGGCGCATGAAAGGAGGGCTAATTCCCATCGTAAGACCTTCAATGGGGTGCTGGACTGGAAGGATGGGGCCTTAGTGGAGGATGTAAAAGTCGCCACCAATCAGTCCACCGACTTTATACTGGGGAACCATTTGTCTCAGAAAAAGAGGAATAAAATCCTCAATGGGGACTACGTGGACATATTCACCCTCCTTCCCCCGACTAAGCTAACAGGTAAAGGTGAGAAGAGGCGCACATTCGGTAAGCGGAGGTATAGGACCCCTAGGGCGGAGAGAACCTTTGAGAATTGGCTGGATGGGTTCCAGGTTTTCATGGGAGTCGTTTGCGCGGCTTATCCGCGGCGCTCCATGGATTTGGTTGCCTACCTGGCTCATGTGAGGAGGGCATTTGCGCTAGCCAGGGAAAATGCTGCCTTAACATATGACGAGAATTTCCGTAGAAATGCATCTCTCCTGCCTTCTACTCAATGGGATCTAACTGATCCTAATTACTGGGGCGAGGACGTCAATCCGTACATTGAAAAGAAAAACCAAGATTCGGCCAAGGCGGGTAAGACGGAGGCGAGACGGCGCCGCCACTGTTGGGAGTACAACAGGGGTGTTTGCTCACGTCCCACCTGTAAGTACCTGCACGAATGTGAGCGATGCTGGGGCAACCACCCTGCCTCTGCTTGCTTATTCCATAGCCTTCTTTGGGGCCCTTCGCATAGGGGAATTGGTTTGCGAAGGAGGGGCCCCCCGCGCCCAGAGGGGTATTCTCTTAAGTGATTTGACCCTTTCAGCGAACGAGCTTATAGTCCAAGTTCGGAGCTCAAAGACCGATCAGCAGGGCAGGGGGGCCCTCCTACGGTTACCAGCTGCGCAAGGTAGAGGTCCCTGCCCAGTCAGGGATACAAGACGTTTCCTCTACCTAAGACCCAGAAGCCCAGGCCCCCTATTAATTCATGCTAACGGAGCGCCGTTGGCTAGGCACCAGTTTACGCGGGTGTTGCGCAGGGCCTTGGCGGCATGTGGGCAGCCCGCGGCCGAATTTGCGGCTCACTCCTTCCGGATCGGTGCTGCAACCACGGCCGTGCACCTCGGGCTCTCCACGGAGAGGGTGAAGGACCTGGGTCGGTGGAAATCTAATGCATACAGAGCTTACGTAAGAAAGAACCTTTGACTTCTGGGCGCGACACTGATCTTGGTTTCTTTGTCTATTTGCTTTTCAGAATTTCGAAAGGTACGCATTTGGTTGGTGGGCCACAGCATTGTGCATTGGGCCAGGAATCGTGCCATTTGTACCGGGCTGGGGCAAAACTTGAACTTACCTGCTGATGTTGAGCTAACGTGGATAGCGCGAAGAGGGATGCGCTGGAGCGAGTTTATGCCAACCGTGATGGCGAGAGCCGCCTCAGAGGGCCCTCCTGATGCCTTGCTCATCCAGTTGGGCGAAAATGACTTAGCATACCGCAAAGCGATTGATTTGAGATGGAACATCTTTGACGATTTTGATGGCTTGTTGGCGGTTTACCCAAACATTACTATCCTGTGGTCCTCTTTGCTTGAGAGGAGGACATGGAGGGATTGTGTGAGCCCGGTTGGAATCAATAAAGCAAGAAGGGTCTTGCAGCGGGCTGTGGAGCGTAGAGTGGCAGCTCTGGGCGGGGGCGTCATCCGCCACCCGAGCATCCAGTACAGCAACGAGGCCCTCTACAGATGGGATGGCGTGCATCTGTCTGATGAAGGAAATGATATTTGGTTGGGTGACATCGTAGCAGGGATTAGGAATTGGTTGCAGGCTTGAAGGTATTGGCGGCGAGCTTTGCTCGAGTGGCGGTTAGGCATTGGCAGGGGTCAATTGTTATGCAAATGATGGGGGGAAGGAAGCGCCATCACCTTCCCCAAAGGTAAGGGTAGTCCGGTAGAGGACTCCAAGGCGCGTGGCCTTGTCCGAAACCTAGGGAGGTAAGGGCCCCCGGCACGCCCCAGAGCGGTGACACCCGTGGGATCCTAGTTGGCGTACTTCAACAGGACTCCCACGGTTTGTGGACAACCCTTCCCGGTTCCCATGCCGGGTAGTTGATAGGAGCCAATGCCTAAGGCCAATACCTTCCAATTCTGTAATCAATAAAGTTGTGGCCTTTTTATGCCCATTAACCTAAAATTCTGTGTCTGGCGTCTTCATTTCACATGGGGGAGGGTCTTGCCACGCAATAACCATTATCTGTAACTATCCAATCACTGAACATCACTTTCAATCCCTTAGTTGCATATGTGGACCTGAATGGAAACTATCTACAGTATCCCCCTGCTGGCCCAAGGTGAGAACTTCAGTACATAACACAAAGAATCCTGGGAGCTGTAGTTTGTTAAGGGTGCTGGGAATTGTTAGGACATCCTCATTCCGCCTCCTGGAGTGTTTTGACACTCAGTCTCTCTTCCCAGGGATCTTTGGGGATTATAGCACTGCCAGGGGAACAGGGGTCTCCTAAGAACTCTCAGCATCCATAACAAACTACATTTCCCAGGATTCTTTGTTTAAAGTGATACGATACTGCTTTAAATGTATAGAGCAACTGGGACAATGATAAGAGTTTAAGGACACATTCCAAGTGGGAGGGTGTGAAGTAAGGGTAACTGATGTCGCCTGAAGAGAGGGCCAGAGAGAGAGAGGGAGATGGGGAGAGTGTCCAGAAGTCCACATTTGTCCCATGGGCCTGAGGTTCCTCATCCCAGTTTAAGGGCAGAGAGGCAGGCAAGGCATGTTTGCTGCAATCCATATTTCTGAGCCTAGCAAAGTGCATCAGAGCTAAGCCACAACTTATAAGGATCCCTTGGCAAAAAAAAAAAGCAAACAAAATTTCTATGAGTCACATTTGTGCCCATTAAATCTACCAGTGCTTGTGGCATAGTTAGCATTGTAGCTGACAAGACAGAGAGTGTTGCCCCAATTCCAGGCATGAACGGGATTATTGAAGAAGAAAATTGGCTGAATGGGGGCAATTACTTTGCAATAACCACCCATGGTGTAAACAGCGGTGGGCCTTCCAAGAAAAACTGCGGACATAATAAAAAAATACCTTATAGGGAAATATGCTTTAAATGAGAGATACTGTCATAATGTGATTGTAATGTCCAGAAGAACAAAAGATGCATTGAAAAGAAAGCAACTTTCCAAAAATGGGAAGAAAATATAACTTTTTTGATATTAACATGGAACAGAAGTTTATATCTCAGTCCCTGCTGAGCCATTTTTGTCACTTAAATAATAAAGTTTTCATTAAAACTACCAAGGATATAATCACTCTATGCTCATTCATGCAATGAACACAGTGGTGGGAACTGAGTTAGTGGGACATCAATTGTTCCAGATCCATCTTTAACCTTGGAGCTGCAAGACAGCTGTATGCGAGAGATGGTTATTTCAGCCGCTTGCTGAGGTATCTCACCCAAGAGGTATTTCTCATCTGGATTGATTTTGTTCCTTATTCAAAATAATCTCAGGGAATGAGAGGTGAGGGAATCTCCCAAGATGTGATGGCAAATGACTCTCCTCAACTGCTTCATGGACAGCTGGGGGTGTGCAATTTCACTTAGCTACTTGCCTGTGGCGAGGGAGAATTGCTTTGCAGTGAAAGCTGAGTAGGAAATCGCTTCCGGCAATTACTGAGAGCTAAGAAGCGCCTGCTGGATCATACCAGCATCCCAGTCTCACAGTGTCCTCTGCGTAGCCTGCAAACTGGACAGCATCACTCTACCCACCTGTGATTCTCAGCCACTGTTATTCAGAGGTGTAATGCCAATGACAGTGGAGGTAGAACATATAGCTATCATAGCTAGTGGCTGTCAATAGCTTGATCCTCCTTTAATTTGTCTAATCCTGTTTCAAAGCCATCCAAATTGGGGGCCATCACCACCTCTGGTAGAAGCAAGTTCCATGAAGAAGAACTTTCTTTTATCTGACCTGAACCTTCCAATATTCTGTTTTATAGGAGGTCCATGAGGTCTAGTGCTATGACACAGGGAGGAAAACTTTTCCCTGTCCACTTTCTGCATAGAGTGCATAATTTTATAATCTTTTATCATGTCACCACTTACTCCCTTTTCCTATAAACTAAAAAGTCCCAATTGTTTCAGAGCTGGCTGACCTGACTGGAAGAATCCGCGACCAGAAAGAGGAGGAAACACAAGAAGACTGGAAGAAATTTAAAGAATATTTAGCGAGATATTGTAATATAAGATAATTAAGAAATTCCTAGAAGTAACAGATTAGGCTAAGGGATAGAAAAAGATTAATAATAAAGATTATTATGGATTACAATTGGAAGTAAGGTTAAGAAGTTTGTAATGAAAGAAGATACTGATGTTATAAATATGAAACTCGGAACTGCTAAATATGTGATATGATGAAATCCAGATTGGAGGGTGTCGAGGAAGTCTTTTAGCAATGTCATCTGAAACAGAGAATCTATAAGTAATGGGGAATATTTAAAGAATATTTTAAAAACTATTGTATGAACAAGAAACTCTTGGCAGAATTAGAGTGATTCTTGCAAAATAAAAAGTGTAAATGACATTTTGTGTGGACCTATGAAGATAAACTAGCGTAATACGAGACTGTTCAGTACAAAGGAAAGAATAGATACAGTAAATGAGAATATCTGGAAGTCTTTTTTAGTTTATTTCTAGAAACCTTTCCTGTTCTTTTTGTGAGTTTGTGTTTGTATGAATTTAAGTGTTAACATGTTATTGTATTTACGTAGAAGAAATGTATAATGCCTTATATCTCTTTGTCCCTTTTCTTGCTTCTCTTTCCTTTTTCTGTTTCTGTACTAAACCTTGTTATGTATCTATATTTTTGATCTAAACCAATAAAGATTATGGATGAAAAAAAAGTCCCAAATGCCACAACCAGTCCTCTTGGCAAGTTGCTGCATCCCATAGATCATGACTGTTGTACTTATCTGAACCTTTTCCAACCCTGCAATGGCCTTTTTGAGTTGAGGCAACTAGAACTGTACCCAGGACTCCTAATGTGATTGCACCATAGAGCTGCGCAGCAACATTATGATATTGGTGGTTTTATCTTCAGTTCCATTCTTAATGACCCCTAGCATGGAATCTGTCTGCCTCACAGCTGCCTCACCCTAGATCAACATCTGATTGAGCTATGATTCCAAAGTCTGGCTCCTGGTCAGTCACCGCCAGTTCAGACCCTGTGAGCATACACATGAAATCTTATTTTCCCCTTTTGCCCTGGCATACCTCACTTTACACTTGCTTACATTTAATTGCATTTGCCATTTTATCGCCCATTCAGTTTGGGGAGGTCATTTTTGGAGCTGCATGGTCACTGTAGAATGTTGAGGGGCCCCGGCTCCTTGAATTTTTTGGGGGGGGTCCTCTGCCCCTTGCCCCCCCCAGATGTTGCACCTGCCTGGCCATTTGCCATGCTGTCTGAAACCAGGCAGGGAGAAGAGTGTATCCAGTAGAGCACTAAGTTAAAGTCACTTAGCCGTGTTCTGCTGGCAAAATGTTTTGCATCAGTGGAGTGTTTCTGTGCAAGAGAATACATGGGCAGGTTCCTCATAACCTCGTTGCACAATAGATTGCACAATGGGCTTCTGCTAGAGCAATTGTGACAGATTCCTCTCTTGTGCAACATCAAAACTCACCCATCGTCTATTGGAAGAGCCCTTGCACTAACAGACAGAGAATATTGGATACAGCCCTGAGATTTGGCCTAGGAAACAAAATGTCTTTAAACATCTGGCTTCTAACTTATTGACCGACTCCTGACTGTTAGCTTGTGCTTATGGCTGCCTAAGGCTCAGCTCTGACATAACTTCACCTCAAACTTCACTTTTGGCTGATATCCAGTGTCAATTTCTTTGCATCCTGAAGTCTTGATTTGACTCTTTCCTTAGTGTTAAACTAATACTTGTGAGGTAATCAAATATTATGACAATGGGGGTCATAGGAGCACCTGGGATGAAAGCCAGAATCTCTGGCAGAGAACCATTTCCTCTGCTTGCTCTTCCACAGAAGGCAATGCTCTAACCCGACATGACATACAGGCAGCTAATGGTCATTTGACCACCTGGCTAATTGTCTGCTTTACAAGAAGTGGTCTCTGAACAGCTGCCTTGACAAACAGGCTCCCTGGTTGTGGGGGAAAGAACTTTATTCCCTAAGCAATCTCCGGATGTCACGCTAGAAAATTGTGTCCTGTAATTTGATTTCACCCTTAATGGGCCATCTGTTATCAGCTTTCCATTGTAAGGACAGCTCATCTGAGTTGGGAAACTTAAGGCATGTCTGCTGGTTGGTTTTTGGAGGAGATAGGATGCCCAACCCATCTAACCAGAACACAGTTACCTGATGAAATAGATGCAATGTTGCACTGGAGTACCCAACATCAGCATCATACTGTTGGTCTTGTACTCAGTAAGGACCTGGTTCCATATTTATGCATTTGATAACAGCATGATGCATATAGTTGCACATTGGCAGTGCTATGGCTTCTTCTGGCAAGATAGGGAGCAGTATGGGTTCAGCTCATCCACTGAAAAACCCAGTGTCTACATCATACCTTTCATTCATGCACTCAAGGCAGCTAAGCTAACTTTGGTGTAGCCCCTGATGGAGGAAAGAGAAGGTTGTGAGACTAGTGCATGTAGAAACTAGTCTACAGTGGTACCTCGGGTTACATATGCTTCAGGTTACATTCACTTCAAGTTACAGACTCCGTTAACCCAGAAATAGTACCTTGGGTTAAGAACTTTGCTTCAGGATGAAAACAGAAATTGTGCTCCAGCGGCACGGCAGCAGTGGGAGGCCCCATTAGCTAAAGTGGTGCTTCAGGTTAAGAACAGTTTCAGGTTAAGAACGGACCTCCGGAACGAATTAAGTACTTAACCCAAGGTACCACTGTATTGTAAAAAGGTAAAATTTGCATTCCATTGTTGTGCCCACTTTTACTTCCAGCTTCATTGCACCACTGTCATGTGCCTGTCTTCCTGCCCCCATGATTTGCCCAGAAGAGAATGAAAAAGGGTATAGATGTTCAGATTACCTGGGCTGCACCTTGTACTAAAACTCTTATTTGGTCATTAGTGGCTGAATCCTTTGCTTCCTGTCCCAAGTGTTGATGTTCACAGCGCTACAACACCCCCCCCCAACCCCTGCCATGCTCTTATAATCTACAATGACAGGGAGAAAAAATGAGCAAGCTCACATTCATCTTTATTAAGAAATTGAAAGTTGGTTGTTGTTGTTTTTTTCATTTTGAGAGGCAGCAGGGGGAGCAGTCATATCAACCATTTTATTACTTTAGAGGCAAAGTCATCATTGCTGCTACATAATCTATTTTTAACTCACATCTCATTCAATTAAGGTTCCATATTGGTGACAACACAGCGCTGTCTTGAAGACGTATCACAAAAGCCACATTATAGAGCCCATAAATAAATGGCAAGACTTTCATACTTTAGAAAAGGGCTGTGGAAGAAGAGGAGGAGGAGGAGATTTGTTAGAGCGTTCATTCTTTGGTACATTTCTTGCACTCTCCAAAGCAGTGAGAAAATGCACAAGGTCCAGCATGAAGAACAGAAAAGGATGCAAAAGCAACATTTATGGCTTACTCATTTTCAGTGCTTATGTGCCAGGTGGCTCGTGCCCATTGGGATTGGTAAGGAGGAAGGCAGAGCCAGAGTCAATGGCAGGTGTAGTTAGAACCCATCAAAGGTGCAGTCAACTAATTCTAGTTTTGTCTCCATTCTCCTCTCTGCAAGGACAACACAAATGAAGGAGGAAGAAGCTAACAGGCAGTGGTTCTAAGTGAGAAGACAGGCAGGAGGGGAATAATGTTGGTGGGGATGGGCTCCTATTTGCCCTAATGGCCCAGCCTCCACGACATGCACACATACACACTACCCTGTGTGTCTGATCAGAAAGTGTGTCTGATCAACGAAAAGAGGATTTTTAAAAATGATTTTCAAAGAAACAGTTCTTAATACAGTGTTTTCTAGCTCCAAAAACCACCACACATTAAAAAGGTGTTAAATATGTACATGCAAAGCATGGAAATTGAGTTACTTAACTTCACCATGCGGTCATAAATTAAACAGGCATAAACTGGTACAGACGTAACAACCACAATTTCCCATTGTTGGGAGCCCAGGACCATTGCACTGGCTTGCAGATTCCGCCCCCCACTCCACTCTTCTGCGAAATATCCGCTTTCCCTTCCTTTTCAGAGCCAACCACAGCACATCATGCCTGCAACAACATTATGGACCTGAAAGAGTATCTCCACCCCCGTCGTTCAGCCCGGACACTGAGGTCCAGCTCCGAGGTGGTTCTGGTGGTTCCCTCACTGTGAGAACCAGGCAGAACACCTTCTCGGCAGTGGCACCTACCCTGTGGAATGTGCTCCCATCAGATGTCAAAGAGATAAAGAACTATACAACTTTAAGAAGACCTATGAAGGCAGCCCTGTTTAGGGAAGTTTTAAATGTTCGGTATTTTATATATGTTGGAAGCCAGCCAGAGAGGCTGGGGCAACCCACCAGATGGGCAGTGTATGGATATTATAATTAGTAGTATGGATGTTATTATTATTATTACAGTGGTACCTCTGGATGTGAATGGGATCCATTCCAGAGCTCCGTTCGCATCCTGAAGCGAACGTAAGACGCGACTGCGCATCTGCGTGTGCGCGTGCGTGGATCGTGTTTTGCTGCTTCTGCGCATGTGCAAGTGGCAAAACCCAGAAGTAACGAGCTCCGTTACTTCTGGGTCGCCGTGGAGCGCAACCTGAAAATATTCATCCAGAAGCTACTTCAACCCAAGGTATGGCTGTATTATTATTATTATTATTATTATTATTATTATTATTATTATTATTATTATATCACTGAATTAGATTGCTTTTTTGTCTGGGCTCAAGAACAACCAGGCAGATGTAGAGCCCAGGGAGAAACCCCAGCCATTTCTCCTCTGGGGTAGAAGGAGTCCAGCAGCACCTTCTATTCATCAAGAGGTCATTGTAGCAGCAGAATTAGGGATGGGCTATCAAGAAGGCAGCAGGTCGAACCTCCAAGGAGCGCACCACAGCCATCACTGCCACCGCGGCAGAAACAGTGGGCAGTGGAGGCCAGATCTGTTGCCCCTGTGGATCCCACTGCCTGAGGTGGTCACTTCACCTTGACTCATGAATAGGTTAGCCCTGCTCACCACCATCCTTTACCAGATGGGAGTGCACCTAAAGTTCTTCCATAGCTGTGTGATTCAAAGGTAGACAGGAAGCTGGCTTATACCCATTCAAACCAGTTATCTCAGGGTTTTCTAGCAGCCAATCTGGGTAAATGCCATCTACATAGAATATCAACCGCTCTCCAAGGTTTCAGACGGGAGCCTTTCCCTACCATAGTGGGACATGCCAGGGATTGAAGCTGAGATCTTCTGCATGCAAAGCAGATGCTCTACCGCTGAACTCTAGTCTCAAGCATCCCCCGTTCATTTTTTTAAAAAAATAATACTCAGGGCCAGACCAATCAGGAGGCAGAATGAAGCAGCTATGTCAAGCAGCTCGCTCCGTTGGTCGCCTCATTCTTCACTGGTCCTGTTCTGCTCTGCTTGGGTTGCCATTCTCTCTCCAGCTCAAAAGAATGTTTCAGATAGCTCCTTCAATTGTTTTTTTGCCGATGATTTTATTGTTTTATCCTTTCTGCAAACCACTTGGAGGGTTTGTTCGTTTTGTTTTACAGTCACGTGGTGTATAAAGGCTTATGAAATAAATAAATAAATAAGACATGCCCCCCCCCCGGTCCTCTGGATCTGATGAGATCCTACACTTGAATCAAGATCACCTCTGCCCCCTCCCATGTTGCAGGCATGAAGAGCAAAAAAGAAAAAGCTGAAAGCCGCAGCTCTGCCCCGCTGGTGGTTTCTCCACCCTTCTCCTGTTATTCCTCACTCTGAGAATGATCCAAGGGGAATCTTCCTCAGAGCAAGGAATTCTGGGCAAAGCAGCCAGGAGAAGGCCTGCACCACCACCAAGGCAGCTGAAAAGTTCAGTTTAAACTTGGGAGCAAGGGGGTGAATTTACATTAATATAATTGATTTTTTAAAAAAATATTATTATTATTTACTGAGCACTTACCCACACTTCTCTTTTGCTTCACTTTTTCCAGGCACAGGTCCACACTCCCACCCTCCAATGCTTTCTTTGCAAAAACCCACTCTTTAAAGCAGAAGCGCAACAATTTGGGTTGTCCACAGTTTGCTGTTTGGTTTGATTCAGCTTTAAAGAGTGGTTTTCCACTCTTTAAGCTCTGGAACCACAACAACAAAGGATACCCAGGCACAGAATTTTAATGTGTGGACTGTGAAAAGCATGTAGGAAAGGCAAGTGTGGTTAAGCCCTGAGCTTAAACAGGATTTCTAGCTGTTGTCTCAACGATGTAGGTACTTTCCCAGCCACCTCTCACTGCAAGGAACCAGTGCCGGGCAAGTGGGCAATGGTGGTGAGAACCCCTTGTGCTGGCCTGTTTAAGAAAGCCATCTGCCAGCCCTTACGGCTGCAAAGGTGACTTGAACTGAGTCTATGCAATTCCTGGAACTGTATCAGAAAATAAACACGAGTAGCAAAGCCAATAAAGGCAAAAAATACATTTGTAGAATTAAAACAGGTGTTGCTTTCCCCTTCAAAAGACATTGCATCACTGCACTGCTGGAAAGACTAAAGGTTTGTTTATCAGGAGATGAAATAAAGTAAAATAACAACATCTGTGGATAATAACACAATCCCAGCTGCAGTCCGGCTGACGACTTCACAGTAATTTTTCTTCTTGTTGTTGCTGGTTTGTATGAAAGCGTTTTCGTTTTGTTTTGCATTTCTTTGTGGGGAGAGGGCGCTCCTGTTTGGCATTCAGCATCCGATGCTGCCGGGCAAAGAAGACAGATAAACCCAAGAGTCAGCTTTGTTATGATTCCCAAAAGCATACAGGTTAATTCTGTCCGCAAAATCTATTCAGCAGACAGTCGTTGATTCTCATCTGAAAGACTGCAGGCACCTGACTCATACCAAAGGGTGTTTTGGCTGATGCAGACAGCACTCCAATAAAATAACCCTGCAGGTGGACAAAACAGTCATTGGAACTTACCGTGGCAAAGCCCAAACAGATGTATAGGCCATGCACACTCAACATCTGCCATCATTGTTGGTCCCAAGGCCAATGTGCCACGTGATACATTGTTTGATCCTGACTCTATTTCCCCTTCTGTCTTTGACTTCCATGCCACTTCCAGGTGAAATGTCTGTTGGCTGGGTGTTCTCTGGCAATGCTTCTCCTGGGTAATTGGACTGCTCATATTATTTAATGCAAATTGGGGTTGTAGCACTAGACAGGAATGGCGTGGTTTTAATAATGCTACACACAAAAACACACATTTGCTTTGCAAGGCGGAAAAGCATGTCATGATCATCGTTCCTGAGGTGCCATTAAACGTCCGAAGTCCCATTACTGAGGGAGTGCAATCCATTTCCCCACACTTAGTGTCTCTGCTGCTGTTTACAAGACCATCCAGTGTATTTTGTCACTAGCTATTCCATAGCTATTCCTAATGGACGAGTGGCAGGCAGTATGCAATACTAACAGAAGCTGGAAGGGCTGACTTAATCCCAATGCAGCATGGGAAATTATCTCCCCAATTTAGCAGGTGGTGGTTAAAGGAGTGGTTCCTACTGGCACAAATTCTGAGAAAATACTGGACAGGCAGGCAGCATGTCGAAGATCCTGAGGATACGGTTTGGATATCAGAGAGGAGGGTTGTGAGGGTTTGCCGTCAAACTGCTGAGAGATCAATCTTGTTTGCTGAATTGGTACTCTTGTCCCAAGTGTTGAGTTTCGTGGGGGTTGTTCCTGGCCTGTTCCCAGTTATCTGGAGTGGGAAGGAGGGAGAGAAAGGAAGAAAACTGTGTAAGAACGTTTCCTGCTTCAAGCAAACTACCACTGACTCCCAGAGAAGTAAACTTGAACCCACTGGTTTTCCCTCAGGCAGCAACCCATGTCTAGATGTTGTTGGACTGCAGTTCCCATCATCCCTGTCCACTGGTCATGGCAGCTGGTGCTGATGGGAGTTGGAGTCCAACAACCTCTAGGGGGCCACAGGTTCCCCATCCCTGTCTCAAAACTCACATCATCAAAGAGAGTAGTTAATAAACAACATTAAACATACCTGCAAGTTTTATCTAGGCTCTATAAAAGTACCCCTTTCTGATTCCCAAAATGCAGTCTTGTCTGAGCAAAGAGATATGGAATTTAGGGCAGAACTAAGGCAAACAGTTGATTAACAAGAAGGTCCATTGGTTCTCGAGTCTCCTGTTTGCAAGGGACCCTTTCCACAACCGTGTGCACATCTGCCGTGGTACTAATAGCGCTATGTATTCACCAAACAACATAACAAGACAAACACAGCTATTTTTTCAGGTCCTTTTTCGGTTGCATATGTGCCATTATGCCATGGGAAGAATTGTTTGGGCAAATCGTCTGTCCAGTAGGATAACGAAGCCTTAGGAATTCTAGGAATATACTTACAATGTCCGAATTGAAAGGTTTCACATTGATGTTGCGGATCGAACTGCTGGTGAGCGACCACACCTTGGTTTTGTGTTTAAAGGCAGCTCTAACCTTGGCAGGGAGAAGAAAGACAAAACAGAAAGATTCAATCCTAAAACCACCCCTCTCCACACAAATCTTCTGTCCCCACACTCTCCTTCTCTGGAGCAGGAAAGGCAGGTAAGGGGAAGGTTAGGTGATGGTGCTTGAAGATGGGCGTTTGCAGGATAGTCTACTTTTCTCCTCGCCAGCCCTTTGGGGTCCATCTGCATAGGAAGGAGATGTGAGTTGGTGCCTACAATTTTAAACTTCACCAGGAAGGGCAGTGGGCTCCCTTTATTAGCATTAGAGGTAGATGCTAATAAATACAAATAATACAAATTAATTTATTAGATGCTAATAAATACAAATTAATACAAATAAGTATTAAGGTTTGTTTCCAATATAGCAATCAGTTAAAGTCTTTAACTGTATGCTTGATGTGCTGGTACACTGCTGTTCCGCAAGTGAAAACAAAAGCATGTTACCGAAGATCGTTGAGCAGCAAATTGTGCAACAAGAATGAGCAGTTGCAGAAGAATCAGCTGCTGCGCAAGAGGAAACATATTATCAAATATGGTTGTGCATCAAGCTTCTGCCTTTGTTGTGCAACCTTTAAACTCTGCAATTCACTAGTGCAAGGGCACTAGTGGGCAGAGAATGTTGGATATGGCCCATAGTTTTCCCCCTCCTTGCAATAATAGCTGAAGCCATTATTTATTTCCCCTGTCAATTACTGTCTCTCACCCTCCCATGTTTCTATGGCAAACTACAAAAATCTAACGGGGAAAGGTGAAATGCCATCTATAAGCCCAGCACAGCCAGCTCCTGAGGCAATCAAAATAGCTCCTTTTTTACAGCACACTTTCCCATCCAGCCCTTATGTTATTGCTTGTAAAAGTCAGGAAGAAATGGAATTTCAGCCTGATGTCATCAAGTCTGAATGCTGCAATAGAACTTACTTGTTCCTGTCAGGATTTCTTAACAACTGGGAAGGGTTCCTTCCCACCCTTAAATTATTAGTTTGCTTAACTCTCCTACTCCTGTAAAAAGCATTTTACTCATTGGGTATGAGGGTCACGTAGAGCACATGTAATACAAAGTCTAGAAGACACAATGAGATGTAGTTGACAACAGCTTCAATTCAGAGTCAAAATAAACAAATACGTATGTCTATGATGGATTATTGTTTACAGGAACAACTGCAGGCGGTGATCATTTTGCGGGTGCCCAATTGATGCTCAATTGCTGATATGTGGATCCTTTAGGACCCAGATGAGGGCAGAACAGAGGCAAAACGCGGGTGGGGGGTGGAAAGGGGCCATAGTGAGTGTGTGTAGAATGTAATCTACAAGGACAGAATTTGCATTGGTTTTTGCACCCACTTTCCCCTCTGGCCTAGCCCACCACTGAAATGTAGCCCTCAAAATGTGGCCCAAAGGAGAGAGTGGTCCTTGGACTGGAAAATGGTTTCCCATTCTAACAGCTGAGGTGGCTACTTCAGGGGGCAGGTGCTGGAGGTGTGGGGCAGTTGTGGTAGCCCCTGTGCTCCTGAGCTGCCTGCTCTATCCCGCTATTCCCCTCTGCTGGATAACAAAGCTACGAGTGCCACACGGAGCTGTGATTGTTAAGCCAGCCCATTGCCCTCAAGTGTGGTGGAGGACACAGTCCTGTGACCAGGGTTCAAAATTCAACTGCCATTCCAGTTGGTGGTGTGGTGCAACCTTGTCATTTCTCTCAGGCAGCAAAATGTCTTTGGGACACCCCCTCTCCCCATCTATTTAATGTATTCATACAGTGGTACCTCGGGTTACATACGCTTCAGGTTACATATGCCTCAGGTTACAGACTCCGCTAACCCAGAAATAGTGCTTCAGGTTAAGAACTTTGCTTCGGGTTGAGAGCAGAAATCGTGCTCCGGTGGCGTGGCGGCAGCGGGAGGCCCCATTAGCCAAAGTGGTGCTTCAGGTTAAGAACAGTTTTAGGTTAAGTACAGACCTCCAGAACAAATTAAGTACTTAACCCGAGATACCACTGTATGTCACCTTTCTCCAAAGCTGGTATTCACGGTGGCTTACCAAATTCAAAAAGATTGTAAAATACAAAGTCATAAAAGCGATCCAGTTAAAAACAATGGTACACAAGTACATCAAAACACATTTAGCACCAGCATTAAAGTACAGATTTCCCGACAGCAGCCCATAGGTCAGCATTGCTGCACCTTAGTTTCACAAAGGCCTGTCTGGACAGGAAGGTCTTAGGCTGCCAGAGGGAACCAATTTAACTGCTCTTGGAAGGAAATTTCACAGTCTGGGAGCAGCTGCAGAAAAGTCTCTCTCTCTCATATCACCACCAACTATGCCTCTAATGTTTCTGGAACTAAGAGAGGATGCTCATCCAAAGATCTTAACATCCAGGGAAGTTTTTGCAGGAAGAGATGATCTTTTGGGCAGCCTGTGCCCAAGGCATATAGGGCTTTATAGGACATGACCAACTGTCCTGTAGCATCAACCGGCAATCAAAGGTTTCGGTGGCTGTCCTTGACGGCAGCCTAGTCTCTTAGCTTTTGTGAAGATGCCATAAACTATGGAAGACAGCAGCTAAATATATATAATACACATTCACCAAGGGGAATAAAAGGCCCACTCCCCAGAGAAACATAATTAAATGGCGCCATTCTCCTAACACTGCGGCTGATTTACAACCGGATTTTAAATCATCGTATTGCTTCACTAAATAAATACATACACACAAAACATATATAATCCCAGCATTGCTGGGCCATTGGTTTTTACTGCCAAAGGTTCTCCTACATGGAAACATACCTCTGAGTTCAGGAGACAGTGAAATAGGAAGATGAAGAACCCCTAAAACAGTAAAATAAAAAGAAAGAGGTTAGGATTTTACAAAGGATTGTTTGAGCAACTGCTGTTGAATCTAAATGGCTCCAAAGGGAAAACGTGACCTTCTCATCAAGGTGTTTGTTGGGGACCAGAAAAACATGGCCTCTAAATGCTCTGAGAATCTCTTTCAAGGTCACTTGCACGGAGACCCCAATGCAGCATTTGGCAAGCTGTTGCCCTCCATATGTTTTCGACTGCGACTCCCATCAGTCCCAGCACTGCACTGGCTTGGGCTGATGGAGGTCATAGTCCGAAACATCTGGAGGGGCAGCAGCTTGGCAAAGGCTGTACTAATAGTGTCCCTCTTTATGACATGTCGCAGCTACAGCTGCAACACTCTGGGGAACATACAATCCATCCACAGAGACTCTTTCTGGAGGCAGAGGCCAGTCCTGTTGTAGCAATTGCCACTCTGCCTTCCACCCCTGAAAGAGGAATGTGAGGTATCACCTTCTACTCTAGGCTTCCACTGACAATGCCCATATCCAATCAAGATATTATTTAGTTAAAGGTAAAGGGACCCCTGACCATTAGGTCCAGTCGTGACCGACTCTGGGGTTGCGGCGCTCATCTCGCTTTATTGGCCGAGGGAGCCGGCATACAGCTTCCGGGTCATGTGGCCAGCATGACTAAGCCGTTTCTGGCGAACCAGAGCAGTGCACGGAAATGCCGTTTACCTTCCCACTGGAGCAGTACCTATTTATCTACTTGCACTTTGACGTGCTTTTGAACTGCTAGGTTGGCAGGAGCAGGGACTGAGCAACGGCAGCTCAGCCCGTTTTGGGGATTCGAACCGCTGACCTTCTGATCGGCAAGTCCTCAGCTCTGTGGTTTAACCCACAGCACCACCCGTGTCCCTTTAGTTAGATTGTCTTTAATCCTAAAGTTTCAGGGAATAATAATGGTAGCCATTGACCAGCGGTAGCCTTTTGGAATGCTGGTTGACAAGGCAACTTTCAAGTGAAGTCTGTCACATACAGTTGCAATCAAAATTATTCAATCCCCCACTGCAAATCAGGTTTATTATTAAAATTTACAGACTTTTGGCTGTTAGCAATCAGCAAATTAAACAAAAACAATTGAAATAGCTCGACACAACAGATGCTTCAAGTGGTTTCCCCAAATTCAGCGAAATTGCAACTTAGTCCCACTATTATTCAACCCACTGAATAGAACCACTCACAACAGCACAAATACAACAGGTGTTGTCTCAAGCACACCTGATGCAACTAATCAAGGGCTTCATTTGTTGTACCAGATGTGCTTGAGCTGGAACACATGAAATACCTGAACTGGCTGGGGGCTTGCTGAGTGTCAAATTTGGCTGCGCGTTAGAAATATGGCTAAGTCAAGAGAATGGTCCAAGAAGGTAAGATAAGAGGTCATTGCCCTTCACAAACAAGGAGAAGCATACAAAAGAACAGCAAATGCCAGGGACACACATTGTCATTACGTTATCCCACCCCATTTATTTCAATGCAAAGGAAACGCAATGCAAAGGATATGTGTGTGCAATCAATCACGTATCCTTTGTGGAATGAAAACAACTGCAGCAACAAACACTGTTTTGTATTCCCTGATTTGCTTTCCTTTCTGGGCATGCAACAAATAAGCAAACACCGGCAATTTCTGCTCCTGATTTTCTTTTCATCAGAATTCTGCAAAATCCCTGTATGCTGCTCCATTTTCTAAGAGAGAAAAATCTATGCCTTCTAGCAACAATACCCAACAGCAATGAGCATGGACAGTAGCACAACCTTGGCCAACCTAATACTCTGACTGCCTGGTTCACCTCATATTTAGTGCATAAGATAGCAAACGACGACATTGCTCCAGAGGCCCCGGTGTTACTGTTAGTTGTGAGTGATGTACAGAGACCATGAAAGGTCAGAGGAAGCGGGGCGAACAGAGAGGCAAGATACTGCGCACAATCTGTATATAGAATGTTTCGTATAACCTTTATCTTGCAGGCTTCTTAGTGCCACGATGCTGAAGTCAGATGCCTCATCTTTGGGGGATGAGGGTGAGGACTATGGAGCAGGAGGGTAAGGGCATGCAGCAGCAGCAGTACCAGAAGTGTTCTCAGATGAGCCTGTGAAGCTAGTGCCCCTTCAGCCTGAGGATATATTGCTGCCATTCTCTTACTCAGAGGGCTCCATTGCAGAAGACCTGGGGCTCTCTGATTCCATCTCAGTAGGAAACAGCTGGAGAAGCCTTAGAGGTGCATCTTTCAGCAGAGACGGTGTTAACAAGCAGGCTGCTCCTGTTGCTACTGCTCTATAGCACCATGTTTCTCAAACTCGGGTCCCCAGCTATTGTTGGACTGCACCTCCCATCATCCCTGACCACTGGTCCTGCTAGCTAGGGATGATGGGAGTTGTAGTCCAACAACCAGAAGCTGGGGACCCAAGTTTGAGAAACACTGATATAATGGCTCCTTTCTAGAACAACTTCCAAACTCTGTGTTCCTCAAAGCACATCCTGAACTCTGCCCTGGCTCACCCTCTGCCTGAACCCCTCGTCCCACCTTGCCTCACCTCACACCCCGGTGAGATTTTGTCTTGCTGCACTGCAGAACACTTAGCCCCTTAACTGGGCTATGAACCTACCTGCAAGGAGTTGAATATTGCAAACATGTACTGGAACACCAATGCATGCGCGTTGACCGCCAGAACACCTAAAATCCACGAGCTCCCCAAGATAGGCAACAAGACAGCAACTGCTTTGGCCGTCAACCTGTAAGATAAAGAAGAAGGGTGGGGATTTCAACACAATGAAGATTTTGAAATATACCTTATTATTTCGCTCTATAGGGCGCACCGGACCATAGGAGGGGGAGAGCAGGGGAAGAAAATTCTCCCCCTCTATGCTCAGCGCCCCTTCAGTGAAGGGGCAGGAGAAACGGAGCCCCTTCCATTTCTCCCCCCACTTCGCTGAAGGGGCGCTGTGCAGCTCTCCCTCTCTGCTGAAGCCAGGAGAGTCTTGCTCTCCCGGCTTCAGCAAAAGGAACCCGAAGCCTTTGGAGCACACTGCGCAGTCCCGCTGTGCTCCAAAAGCTTCAGGGATAGCCACCTGAAGCCTTTGGAGCACAGCCGGAACTCGCACTGTGCTCCAAAGGCTTCGGGTTCCTTTCACTGACCCGAAGCCTTTGGAGAGCAGTGCAAGTTCCTGCTGCACTCCGAAGGCTTCGGGTTCCTTTTGCTGAAGCTGGGAGAGTCTTGCTCTCCCGGCTTCAGCAAAAGGAACCCGAAGCCTTTGGAGCGCAGCACAAGGTCCCGCTGCACTCCAAAGGCTTCAGGCGGCTATCCCTGAAGCCTGGAGAGCAATAGGGGTCAGTGTGCACCGACCCCTCTCACTCTCCAGGCTTCAGCGAAAGCAACGCGAAGCCTCCGGAGCGAGCGCTCCCTTTGCGCTTTGGAGGCTTCACGTTGCTATCACTGAAGCCAAAGAGCCTGAATTCGCTCCATAGGATGCACACACATTTCCCCTTAATTTTTGGAGGGGGAAAAGTGCATCCTATAGAGCGAAAAATACGGTAATAACAACAACATGTACTTTATATATATAGATACCACCATATCAAGGGAGAAAAGATCATCACTCATGCCGGTCTGGTACAAGTATGGGAGAAAAAGCCCTATTGATCACCATATTCTGCTGGACAAGGTCTCCAGCAGATCCATCTTACCAGGAGGTCCACATGATATAAGAATCAGGCTTTAGCATTGCAGTACTTATCCTTCAGAACTCCTACCCTTTACTGCTACTAATCCTAATACTTCTCCTTTCTCCTTTTCTGTTATTTTACTTATCTCCTGACCTTCCTCCTCAAGATGCCCAGAGCAGAAAACACGTCAGTAATAAAATAAAATAATAAAATAATATAATTAAAATATCTAAAACAGAGTTTAAAATATCACCTACTCTTGAAGGAAATAATTTCAAGAATAGTACCTCTCAGCTATCAAATGCCTGGGTAAACAGGGATATTTTATAAATTCCTCCTAAAAGTTAATAATGAGGAGGAAAGAGAAACCTCACTAGGGAGGGCATGTCATGAATGGGGAGCCACCACTGAGAAGGCCCTGTCACTGCCAGCCAGACAACCTTCGGTGCCAGCACCACAAACGGCGGCCCCCCAGACCAAGTTGGTTGATAGCTCTTGAAAGCTAATCTAGATGCTATGCTAAAATCCACTGCTGCTTCTAAAAACAGGAGCTACACCTCCAGTTCCTCCTTCCTCTTCAGAATTTCTAGTCTCATCGAATCTATCGATATCTTCCCCTTCCTGCCACTTTTCATCACTAGCTGCCACTGGAGGCATGTTGGCATGTCACAACATGGGCAAGTCACAATAATCAAAAGAAGGTCTATATGTACAGCTGCCATTTTTCATGATAGATGTGTGTTTGCCTTGGAGCAGCTGACAGCTCTTCAACTAAAAGAGAGCCAGAGACCTACTCTTTGTATTTTTTAATGTAATTTGTAGGGCACTTGATTTTAAATAAAACCTCAAAGTGGCTTACAAAGAATATAAAATATGCATTGGAATTGTCAGTAAGTCACAAGTCAAAGCAAGTTTGTTTCTTAAAATCAAAATATAAATGAAACCAACCATATGTGTGTGTGTGTGTGTGTATGCTAAAGTGGACTTTGAAGTCACTCGAACTCAGAACGCAAGGGAGAAACATGCTGAGAGGAAGGCACGCTTGGCAAATCCACACCATGATCAACTCCTGCCCAGGAACCAATGTCCCCACTGTGGAAGGACGTGTGGGTCCAGAATTGGCCTCCACAGTCACTTATGGACTCATTGTGTTTATGGAAGGGAATCTTACTCGGCTACGAGTGATTGCCAAAGAAGAAGAAAAAGAGTATGCTAAAGTTACAGACTACACACACACACACACACACACACACACACACACACACAAAGTTACATATTAAAATATATTTAACTAAAGTAAGACAAGTCAGATGAACATTCAAGAGAATACGTTCCAAAAGTCAACACCCTCCTCTGAGGCTGTGGCCCTGTGGCACATCTCTGTATAACATCTTAGATCACCTTGCGCTCCCTGGACTAAATGTGAAAAGAGAAGCAACTGATGTTTGAAGGATCAGCCACGCTGGCTTTTCATCAACACCATGACACTCTAAGGAGGGCATATTTATGAACATAGGAGGAAGTAAATCAATACCACTTTCAGAAAGGAGTCATTTTATGGGGGGACATTAGCCTGCCTTATATCAAAGTACCCTGTTTCCATGCTTGTCGTGCAATTACTCGTCAGCTATCTAAAGCACTGTACTTAACTGACTGACAAATTATTGTGGAAACTGGGTCTCATCAATTCTACTGCAAACATTCTATAAGTTTGTGGATTTCCTAGCTGGTTTGATGCTTCTTTCCCCTCACTGCGGGTGAGAAAACTGGCTAGTCTTTATGTAGGTGTAACATGCAAAGGACAACAAGAACAGAAGCCACCAGCAGACAGGGTGATGGGGCGCTGGCGCTCACCTAACCTCCTGACAGTTGGGTCATTGTAGCTTACAGTGACTCAGCTGTTGGGAGGTCAGTTGAGTCCTGCCACCTCATCTTACCTCTATGGTGGCAGAATCCAATGGTTTTCCACAAGAGTGGCAACTTTTCACAATAGGATCGTGTGCATCTCTAAGTTACAACGAGAATGCAGCTTAGATGAAATGTATAACTTGGATATTCCTGCCCAGGCAACCTTCCAGAAGCTACAGGCCAGTGGTGGGTGAGGAAGAAAGGCAAATGAGACGTGAGCAACCAACGACCATTTCACCTTTCTACAGTAGGCTAGTTTCTACACACACCCTGCTCCATCCACGAAAGCAAGAGGTATCACAAGAGTTCAAGGAAACATTTTAGCCAGGCAAATATTACTTTGAGTGCAAAGTAGGGCCAATGAGCTGGCATGGCTTTGAGAGAGTTCTGAAGGCCAGTCAAAGAAGCCAGGCGGGTTGCTTCTGGTCCCCCAGGCCTAAGGTTCCCCACCCCTGGAGAAGACACAACTGAGCTAGGCCAGCCAATAGTTTGATTCTGAATAAGGCAGTTTCCTATGTTCCTATGCACTTGAAGAGTCCTTAGCACATGACCTGGGGGATTCTGGGATGGAGGGAAGATGCCACCTCTGACTTTATGTAAGACAACTGGATGGGTCAGAAGAAGGAAAGGAGGTAGGTAACAAAATGGCTTTAGGGGACGAAACTGTCAGTTTGCATTTCTTAGTGCAGAAAGTATTGATCTGATGTATAGAGATCTTTACTATTCTCCTTAATTCAAGAGGGTTCTGGAAGCTTCCAGAAGCTTCTCTGTGTGAAAGAAACAAGCAGAAGGTTCATGATGTTTAGGTTATTCCTTCAGAGAAGTTGAGTACAGCTGACCTAAACTGGTTCTGTTAGCTCTTTCTGTCAAGGTCATGCTGACTATAAAAGTAAGGCCAGAAGGAGCCTGGGTTTCACTTTCTATATCTTTTCCTTCTGGTGTGGTGTTCTGTACAGTGGACGCTCAGGTTGCAAACGTGATCTGCGCGGAATGCACATTCGCAACCCACGTCTGAGCACGTGCGGGTTGCGATTTGGCGCTTCTGTGCATGTGCAAAGCACGATTTAGCGCTTCTGTGCATGCGTGGCCGCCAAAACCCGGAAGTAACCTGTTCTGGTACTTCTGGGTTTCGGCAGTCCGTAACCTGAAAAAACACAACCTGAAGCATCTGTAACCCGGGGTATGACTGTACATAGTATGCTTACTGTTAAGGTTTAGACTTATTATAAGTTATTGTAAGTTTAAGTTAAGTCTGCTGTGACTGGATTTCTTATGGACAGTCCCAATCTTGAATGTATTGGATTTGTGACCATTACAGTGGTGCCTCGCAAGACGAAAAACGCGCTAGACGAAGGGATTTTCCATTTTTTGAGTCGTTCCGCAAGACGAATTTCCCTATGGGCTTGCTTCGCAAGACAAAACGTCTTGCGAGTTCTTGCGAGTTTGTTTCCTTTTTCTTAAAGCCGCTAAGCCGCTAATAGCCACTAAGCCGCTAAGCCATTAATAGCCGCTAAGCCGCTAAGCCGCTAATAGCCGTGCTTCACAAGACGAAAAAACTGCAAGACAAAGAGACTCGCGGAACGGATTAATTTCGTCTTGCGAGGCACCACTGTATGCTCATTTGCCTTCAGTAGCAGTAAAGCTCTGCTGGATGAACTACAATTGCCTCTGATCTATTTTGGGGGGGGGGGAATCCTGCAATGTGTTTAAGTTTTTACTCTGCTAACTATACATTGGAATCTGCTCTGTATCAATATTGAGTATTCTTCCATGACAGAAACATGCAATATGATGAGCTGGGAGGGGGGAAAATACAAAGGACTAGAAGACTTCCTTACAGTGACATTGTTTTACCAGAGCCAGAAATCAAATACTAAACATGAACAGCTTGAAAGTATGGATCTGCTTGAAGGTATGCAGCTGCCACCAAGTTTCACCTAAAGCCATGACCCCACCACCCTCATAAAATCATTGGAGAGCTTTGGAGTGAAATTATGGAGAGGCAGCAACCATGTTAATTCAGATAATGTCTGGAATGGGCCTTCAAATGGACTAAAAGAGCCATTCAATCCAGCCTGGTAGGAGCAGCTATCCACCAAGGGCCTTCCAGTCTGTCTGTACTGTGCATACTGGGAACCTTATGAACACAAGACCAGACTCTGCTATTTGATGTTTCAGCTAACTCTAGAAAGCAAAAGTCTGAATGTAAGGGTACCCACATAATGCGATTCAAGGCGCAAGAACAAAAAGGGGGTGAATCTTTTAAATTAAGTAACTGAGATCTAAGGAGGCTTAGTTCTCACAGCACCCCCTTAGCAAACAAATCATTTTGTGCTTGATTCAAAAGGATACACTACAAAACTGCACAGGGCTCTTCCTTTCAGTGGAATAGAGAAATCTGGGTCACAGAAGAAAGGCTGGATGAGATTCTTTGTATAGATTAGAAATTCTGTTGCCCTTGACTGAAATATCACTCTACAAATAAATTCTGAATGCTCAGCTAGGAATAGAAAAGAGATTCGGCGAGCGCCAAGGACAGTTGTTCACTACATAATTTGTAATTTTTAATAACAAAATGCTAGAAACATATATAACATAATCAAAAGGACACCTTGATCAAGGTGGTTGTAAAGTTTGGTGCAGCAGCTGCAACAGACACAGGTGCCTTCTTGGTAGACACCTACCTAACATTTGGGCACCTGCAGAAGTGCCTCTGCAGATGGATGGGGAGAAGATGGGTGCTTAGCTCAGTGCTGCTCAAAGTGGTGGTCTGTGGCTCATGGCTGGTCCATGAGCCATTAGCTGCTGGTGCCTAGCAACTCCACCAAAGCCCAGATTGGTTGGGGCACTTCAGGGACCAAATATGGTGCCAGCCTCTGGCACAATGCTGTAGGTGGTTCAAGTCTTGACATCTCCAAGTAGGACTGGGAAAGACCCTAGTCTGAAACCCTGATGAGCTGCTGTCAGTCAAGTCTACACTTTAGCTTATTGTCTACACTGTATATAGTAGTGAGCTAGATAGACCAAAGGTCTGATTCAGTATAAAGCAGCTTCCTACAATCCTCACCATGCGACCAATTCCATCCCTATGGAACAGTTACAAGGGGGTTGAGGGAAGACTCCATGCAGGAGAACTTCTTGCACTGCTGGGCATGAATGTAAATCTGGCCTGATGATGATGATAATGGTAAAATGTCAACCAGAAGCTGAGCATTCAAAACAACAACAACAACAACAAAACAATCAAAGAAGCCAAACCAAATAATCAGCAATCTTTTTTTTTAATGATGCAATGCAACGGTCATCTTCTTTAGTGCTAGCAAAGCCCTCTGGAATTCTGCCAGGGCATAAAGGGCATTTCAAAGTGGCATGCAAAACTGTCTGCTCCAATCCTTCTTCTTCCCTTCCTTTATTTAATGCTCCCCCTTTAGTCCTTTCAGTATCAGATAGCAAGCGAGAACACCTGCCTGCCCAACATCTATTAGAAAGAAATTTCACCACTCCAGGGACACCAACTCTATCGCAAACAGGAACGTGGCCCATAACTTACAAATCAATTTTATTTGCTGGATGTGTTTGTAACTAATCCTTCTGGAGGTGGCTGACCTCCACCACTTCAGCCATTCCATCTGCTGAGTTAAGGATGCTGCTCAGGCCTATAAACCAAAGTTATATAAAGAGACGAGGAAAGGTGGAAGTTTTCCCGGAGCAGCTTATCAAACCCAGTACCTTGACCAATATGTTTTTAGCTGACTGTCCCTTATTTAGGATTTGTTCAACAAATATTAGCTCAGCTCAGCTGCAGCTGTGACGATTGCCTAACAGAATTCTATCAAGAGGCGGTATTTCACAGATGAAAATCCTCATAACCCCTCTATTCATGTATCAGGATTACCACCCAAGGTCTTTCCAGGACCACTATTGCATGTTGCAGAAGGATCTAGAATCATAGAGATTTGGGGGAATGAGGAACCATATATAGAAATGGGGAAGAAATTTGATCCAGCTCACATTTGAAGGTGAACCTACCTAATTTGCACTTTCTGAAACAAGAGGCAAACTGAAAGGCATTCAAAATCCACACTTCTCTGAATTTTGTAATGCAGTTGTCCGGTCAAATGATGTACAAAAAAATGCTTATAGAACCATAGGCTTGTAGAGTTGGGAGGGATCCTGAGGATCATCTAGTCCAACCCCCTGCAATACAGCTATCCTATACGAAGAACAAACCTGCAGCACCACACTGTATCCAACTGAGGCATCTGGACTAGTATAGTAAAGCATGCATTAAAATGTATTATTTAGGGAGCCACATATATGAGTACAAATCGACACCTGAGTTCCTACCAGACAGAGATTCTGACAACTTTATTTGGGAATGGGTGAGATTTTTGTTACTTCTCTTAAACAATTGGAAGTCAGTGAAGGACACCAATATGGATGGTTTTGAAGAGAAGGAGACAAATTCATAGAAGATTAGAAGATAAGGTCGTAAGCATCTACTAGCCATGAAGGCTTTGTTCTACCATCAGTGTCGGAAGCAGAATGCTGGAAACTGCAGGCAGGAAAAGCACTGTTATGCTCAGACCACACTTTTGGGCTTCTTCTTCTGCTTTTCTACTGTAAAAACAGAATATTGGACTAGGTGAGCCTTTGACCTGATCCATCAGATTTCTTCTTTTCTTCTTATATATAGATGGAAATTTAGAAAGGATTATTTA
Source organism: Podarcis raffonei (assembly GCF_027172205.1). NCBI lineage: Eukaryota > Metazoa > Chordata > Lepidosauria > Squamata > Lacertidae > Podarcis > Podarcis raffonei. The sequence continues at coordinate 34,948,436 of NC_070617.1, forward strand.
CTTATTTATTATTTCATAAAATTTATATACAGTGGTACCTCGGGTTAAGTACGTAATTTGTACCAGAGGTCCGTACTTAACCTGAAACTGTTCTTAACCTGAAGCACCACTTTAGCTAATGGGGCCTGCTGCTGCTGCTGCTGCGCCGCCAGAGCATGATTTCTGTTCTCATCCTGAAACAAAGTTCTTAACCTGATGTACTATTTCTGGGTTAGTGGAGGCTATAACCTGAAGCGTATGTAACCTGAAGTGTATGTAACACTAGGTACCACTGTACTGCTTGATTGTCGGAAGGACCTCAATGTGGTTTACTATACATTGAATAAGAATGCAACACATCTCACCCAGATGGGGGAGACTGTGACCATTTGACCTACGTGTCTGCTCTATCTCACTGTTGGCAGGCCACTCTAAGACCTCTGATCTCCTTTCTCAAAGTTCTTTATCTTTAAACCAGGTTTGGTCTGGACAGATCTTCAAATAGAGGACAGCTTCAAACAGAGCAATGTTCACTGAATAGACCTTCAAACAGAGGGCTGTCCTTTGAAAAATAAGACTGATTCAGTAGAGCTCCTCTTAAGTTCTTGTAAGCCACCATGTTCCAAAACATTGATGCTTTGTTGGGAAGAGGGTGTTTTCTTTCTCTGAATGATGCTTTCAGTAGAGGCAGGAAGAGAGAGAGAGAAAGAGAGAGTGAGGATGGCATTCATCTTTGCATGCTTTTGTCACCCAGGAAAACAGAGCAGGGGACTCTGTTCACTGTTAGGGAATTAAAGGTCAAATCCCCACCATCTGGTGGAAGTTGGAAGGCGGTCAGTCCTGTTAAGTAGATTTTCAGAAAGAGAGAGAAACTGGTACTCAGTTTGCCCCTGCCTATTATTAAAGAGAAGCATCCTGTGAACTGTGAAGTTCGGGGCAGCAGCAAAGGCTGCACGCTCAAGTATCTGCCAAGGAGCTACACCAGTGATGGCCAAACTTGGTCCCCTAGCTGTTTTGGGACTACAATTCCCACCACCCTGACCACTGGTCCTGTTAGCTAGGGATGATGGGAATTGTCATCCCAAAACAGCTGGCGGGCCAAGTTTGGCCATCACTGACCTACACCTTAATAGGGGGCCCATAGACAAGAGCCCCCTGGAGCTGCTCCAGTGAGAATGTGGAGTCACTTGTGGAAGTGGGAACTGTGAATCTCCAGAACTAGGAACCATCTCTGGCAGATATATGGGGGGGGGGGTTTGGCATGCCTAATGTTTAAGGCAATTCAAGCATGATAATAAAAGGAATGCAGTTTCCATATGTGACACAACACAAACTTGGATGTGCAGAGGAAATGGGGGTAAGGAAAGATAAATGATGCTACATTTCATTTTTACTTTTTTAGAACAGTGATGTGGGGGTGGGGACTCAGAGAAGCACAGCTCTGGGACTTTTCTTTACAGCAGGAGTGATGATGTATTGCGTGTCAAGGCACCTGAGCGCCAAAGTTCCCACGGCTTGCGGAGAGCAGCCTGTTCTGGGAACTGGGGTCGGGGGAAGCTCGGGCTTCCCCCGCCCCAGCCCCGCACCTGGGGGGGAAATATTTTTTTTACTATTCCCCCCCCCAAAAAAAAACTAGGTGCGCCTTATGGGCTGGTGCGCCCTATGGGGCGAAAAATTCGGTATTTTGGTTTATGGGTTGAAATAGGCCACAACTTTATTGGTTACAGATGTGAGCAGTTTGGCTTAGGCATTGGGGTGAAGCCAGGCTATATTTTCACTCCTGCCCATCTGCAGGGAATCCGCTTATGGATAAACCACCAATAGGGTGCACCCTGTAACTTACATCGAATAGGGGCACCCTGAGAGGTCCCCATAGGGCTGTGACATGGCCCTAGCCCACATCCAGGCATCAGACAGGATTCACACCCTGGATCCCTTTAACAGGATACCCATACTGAGGAGGGAGAGGTGAGGCTACAACCTCCCCTCCATCAAACAAAGGCTTATCAAATGCCTAACCTCACAAAAGTTGTGACAATTGCTACTAGGTAGGCGAAAACCAAATGGCTGGTGCCAAATTGCCAAGTGGAAAAATTCCTACCAAGAAGAGTTTGGATTTGATATCCCGCTTTATCACTACCCTAAGGAGTCTCAAAGCGGCTAACATTCTCCTTTCCCTTCCTCTCCCACAACAAACACTCTGTGAGGTGAGTGGGGATGAAAGACTTCAAAGAAGTACCAAAGAACCCTTCAGATTGAAGATTTTCATATTGAGATTTTTAAAGACATTCCTAAACACATTCTAGACGCAAGAGGCCTTTATAAGGACTTGGTGATACTGCTGAAAAGGAACTACATACCATTCAGGTGGGAATTTCCTCAAGGCTTGTCTTTTAAATATAAGGGGAAGAAAAGAAGAATAAAGACAGTGAGTGATAAAGACAAGTTCTTAGGAGAACACGAAGAAGACTTACAGAAGGAAGTGTTTCCGGGACAAGGGCCACATCCTTTAAGCAAGGGATCATTAGACACGGGTACGGAACCACCGACAGAAGAGGAACAACGACTAGGAGCTGTAGGAGGAAAGAGTAAATAGCCCCATCATGGCTCTGCAACTTCTAACTTGGAACTGTAATGGTCTAAATATCCCCAGAAGAAGGAAAAGTATATTTCATGCTTTAAAAAAAGACCAGTTGGACTTGATTTGCTTACAAGAGACGCATGTGACTAGAGCACATAGAAAATTACTTATAAATAAAAGATTGGGACAAGAATTTATATCTTCAGACAGAGTAAAAAAGAGAGGAGTGGTGATTTACGCAAAGGAAAGACTGCAGCCGAAACTAATTTTTAAAGATGATCAAGGAAGATATTTGGCAATTGAAATCCAATCTCAAGGAGAAAAGTTTTTGATAGTGGGAATTTATGCACCAAATGAGGGGAAAGCTGAGTTTTTCAAGAAGTTGCATGAGACTTTGATGGACTATATGGATTACAATTTAATTATGATGGGAGACATGAATGGAGTAGTTTCAACAAATATGGACAAATCACAAAGACAGGTAGTTACAAAAGACGGAAGACTACCAAAAACCTTTTTTGAAATGACTGACAATATGGACTTGATTGATATTTGGAGAACAAAACACCCATTAGAAAGAGAGGGAACCTTCTTTTCTGAAGCCAAAATGACATGGACTAGGATCGACCAAATTTGGGTCACTAGCGGAATGGCATCGAATATAAAGAAAGTGGAAATCTGCCCAAAAACCTTCTCCGACCATAACGCAGTAAAGATGGTGATGAAGCAAACAACAACTGGCTCCTTCAGATGGAGAATGAATGACACCTTATTTGGAGATGAGGAGATTTGCAAGAAGGCCCAAAAAACTTTGAAAGACTACTTTGAAATCAACTTGAGGACTAAAGTAGAAAAAAGAATAATATGGGACGCAAGTAAAGCCGTGATGAGAGGATTTTTGATACAACAAAATGCATTAAAGAAAAGAAGCCAAAATGAGAAGAAAGAGAAAATTTTGGAAAAGATAAAAGAAGGGGAAAGGAAACTAAGATTGAAACCAAAATCGCAAGAGATTCTAAAAGAAATTAAATTATATCAAACACAGCTTATGGAACTGATGAATCAAGAAATAGAATGGAAAATTAAACAAATGAGACAAAAGACTTTTGAATCTGCAGATAAATGTGGTAAGCTATTGGCTTGGCAAATAAAGAAGAGACAAAAACTCAACACGGTAACAAATTTAGAAGTGGATGGAAAGAATATATTTAACCCAGTGGAGATTAGGAATTGTTTTCAGAGCTACTTTAGACAACTGTATACACAAGGGCCGCAGAAAGAAATGGACATAGAACAATTCCTCGAGAAAAATGGACTGAAAAAGATTTCTCAGGAAAGTAAGAGAATTTTGAACCAGGAAATATCAGAACAAGAAATAGAAGGTGCCATCCAAAGTATGACGTTGGGCAAATCTCCCGGACCGGACGGACTGACTTCCAAATATTACAAAGTTTTGAAGGAAGGGTTATTACAACCTTTGAAGGAAGTCTGTAATGAAATTATGGAGGGGAAAAGGGCACCTGATACGTGGAGGGAGGCTTACATTACACTTATACCAAAGACAGAGACTGAAAAGACCCAACTTAAGAACTACCGACCCATCTCGTTATTAAATGTGGATTATAAAATCTTTGCTGATATTTTAGCAAAGAGACTGAAAAGAGTTTTGATGGAGGAGATTCATGGGGACCAAGCGGGCTTTCTCCCGAAAAGGCACTTGTCGGATAATGTAAGGAATATAATTGACATTTTGGAAAAGTTGGAAGTGAATATAAACACTAAGGCAGTTTTGATATTTGTGGATGCCGAGAAAGCCTTTGACAATATTTCTTGGAGTTTTATGCTGAAGAACCTCCGGGGGATGGGGGTAGGTCAAGGGTTTGAAAATGGTATAGGTGCAATATATTCTGAACAGAAAGCAAAATTAATTGTAAATAATGTGGTTACAGAAGAGTTCAAGATTGAAAAAGGGACACGTCAGGGGTGCCCTATCTCCCCACTACTTTTTATATCGGTCCTGGAGGTTTTGCTAAATATGATTAGGAAGGACCAGTTGGTTAAAGGGGTTCAGGTCGGAGCTAAACAATATAAATTGAGAGCATTTGCAGATGACCTGGTACTTACATTACAAGAGCCAGAAGCTAGCACGAAAAGAGTTTTGGAACTAATCCAAGAGTTTGGTCAAGTGGCAGGATTCAAATTGAATAAGTTAAAGACTAAGGTATTGGAGAAAAATCTAACACTGTTTGAAAAAGAAAGGTTTCAGAATGTGACAGGGTTAACTGTGGTTAAAAAAGTGAAATATTTGGGGATAAATATGACAGCTAAGAATGTGAATTTATTTAAAGATAACTATGAAAAAACTTGGATAGAAGTGAAAAAAGATCTGGAGATTTGGTCAAATTTGAAGCTTTCCTTGTTAGGTCGAATTGCAGTTATAAAAATGAATGTATTGCCAAGAATGTTGTTTTTGTTCCTAGCATTGCAAATAATGGATAAGACGGATTGTTTCAAGAAGTGGCAAAAAGATATATCTAAATTTGTCTGGCAGGGCAAGAAGCCCAGAATAAAATTTAAGATACTAACGGATGCAAAGGAAAGGGGGGGGATTTGCCCTGCCAGACTTCAAACTTTATTATGAAGCGGCAGCTTTCTGCTGGCTAAGAGACTGGCTACTTCTTGAAAATACAGATATCCTGGATCTAGAAGGTTTTAATAATATCTTTGGGTGGCATGCATATTTGTGGTATGACAAGGTTAAAGCACACAAAGGTTTTAAAAACCATATTGTCAGAAAAGCACTACTAAATGTCTGGACTAGATATAAAGATTTGTTGGAAAACAAAACCCCAAGGTGGTTGTCGCCAATGGAAGCTAAGGCAGTTAAAAAGCTAAATATGGAGTCTAAATGGCCAAGATATTGGGAAATTCTGGAAAAGGAAGGGGACAGACTGAGATTGCAGAGTTTTGAGAAATTAAAAGGGAAAGTGAGAGATTGGCTGCACTATCATCAAATAAATGAAGTGTTTAAAATGGACAGTAAAATTGGCTTCCAGGTGGAAAAATCAAAATTGGAGACTGAACTGTTAGAATCCAGCACTAGAAATTTGTCAAAAATGTATAATTTGCTGCTGAAATGGAATACACAGGATGAAACGGTTAAATCAAGTATGATTAAATGGGCTCAGGACATTGGTCATAACATTATGTTTGCTGACTGGGAGAAGTTGTGGACCACCGGGATGAAATTTACGGCATGTAATGCCTTAAGAGAAAATATTATGAAGATGATCTATAGGTGGTACATAACCCCAGTCAAGCTTGCAAAGATTTACCATTTGCCTGACAATAAATGTTGGAAATGTAAGGAAAAGGAAGGCACATTCTTTCACCTCTGGTGGACGTGCCCGAAGATTAAGGCATTCTGGGAAATGATTTATAATGAACTGAAAAAGGTATTTAAATATACCTTCCCTAAGAAACCAGAGGCCTTTCTCTTGGGTATTGTCGGCCAAGGGGTGTTAAAGACGGATATAACTTTTTTTATGTATGCTACAACAGCAGCAAGAATACTCATTGCAAAGTACTGGAAGACACAAGATCTACCCACCCTGGAAGAATGGCAGATGAAGGTGATTGACTACATGGGCCTGGCAGAGATGACGAGCAGAATCCGAAACCAGGGAAGAGAAGCAGCGGAAGAAGAATGGAAAAAATTTAAGGACTATTTAAAGAAATATTACAAAATTAATGAAAGTTAAAATGATGTTGGATTAGAAAATAAATGGTTACTATTAGTAATGGATAAGATAAGGAGAATAAGTAAGATCAAACTAAATTAAAATAAGGGAAGATTTGTTGAATAAATGATTAGAAATTGGAATACAGAAAAGGGAGGCATGAGGAAGTCGGAGAAGTAAGGTATAAGAAAACAAGATCTGAAATTGTACTTGTTTTGTTTGTTTGTTTGTTGTGTTTTTTGTATTGTATTGTTATGTTTTTGTTGTTATAAAAAAATCCTTTAATAAAAAAATTTAAAAAAAGAAAAAAGAAAGACTTCAAAGAAGTGTGACTAGCCGAAAGTCACCCAGCAGCTGCATGTGGAGGAGCGGAGACGCGAACCCGGTTCACCAGATTACAAGACTACCGCTCTTAACCACTACACCACACTGGGTCCCACCGGGAAAAGCTGAGTGAACTTCAAGAGTTCTGGCAATATCATCCAGATTACTTTGGTGGGTTCCCCTTGCTCTGGCTACTGAATGAAGCAATAACAAGAGTTTTCAAGTTTTACTATTGTTCATTCCACATGAACATAAAGGAATTTAGTGAATGGAGGCAGCTTTATACTATGACTGTCAGCGGACCCTAACAAATTGGGTGCTATGCTTTGTATTACTATTGTATGTGTGCACGAAGGATCAGCATAGCTGGCTGCGTATTTAGACCTTGTGGGTCCCTGCCCTTCTGCATTAACTCCTACGCCGCTCTATGAGACCCTAGGCCTGCCTTCCTTCCCTCTCACTCACTCTCTTTTAAAATTATGTGCGGAACTAAGCTGAAAGGATAATGGCAGATGCATTGCATCTCTGTGCGCTGTAGCAAAGTAAAAAAAAATCCATGCTCCTTGTAAGATGGTACAACTTGCCATGAAATGTGATACATTAAAGACATTGCCAGAAATTGCCAGGCTAGCATCCTTGGCCCTATTTATAATCCAAGGACTCTGTGTCAGCTTTATGGAGAATCAGAAGACTAATATCAAAGTTATGCTGTTGCATAAAGTAAACACTCATTCAAACAAGCACCTTGCACTGCTCCATGGGCAGTGGCATAAATCACGGATGGAACCTGGTGGCTCGCTTAGCAGCACAGAGCTTGATATGCATATATCTCTTTGCACCATTTTCCCAAAGCAAAAAAATGAAAAAAAGATATGGGGTAATTATTAACAGGAGGGAAGTATCTGTATTTTTGGATTCAGCATTCTTCATGCCTCAGGATGTGATTTTTCAACTCCCCAACACATATTCTATATTCTAGAATTTTTCATGTCTTCATTTCTCTTTTTAAATAGAGCTCTGGCATCCAAACTTAAAAATGATGCCAGTCTGTGCTCTATCTTTTCACCGCGCAACTGACAAAACAAGAACATCATCATGCCTGAGCAAATGACAGTCCAGCCCAAGTTGTGTTTTTTTAAGTTCTGTAGATTCCAATGGGAGATTTAACTTTCTCCCATTAATGGAACTTAAAATTTGCTTCACTTTGGCTGACTTATACTGACAGCCCTTATCATAGCAATCCAGTGAAAACATTCCAGACTATGACTGTTCAAAACAGCACAAGGTGGGAATAACAATTAGCACGAAGCTGAATTTAGATGAAGTTTGGTTCTGGCTGCAAGATGTATAAAGAGGGGATGGCAACAAGCCTACAGGAACTCACATATCAAATCATACCTTAAGAGAGCTTAATCCAGGCGTCAGCAACCTTTTCCAGCAGGGGGCCAGTCCACCGTCCCTCAGACCATGTGGTGGACCGGACTATATTTTGAAAAAAAATATGAACAAATTCCTATGGCCCACAAATAACCCAGAGATGCATTTTAAATAAAAGCACACATTCTACTCATGTAAAAACACTCTGATTCCCAGACCATCTGTGGGCTAGATTGAGAAGGTGATTGGGCCGGATCCGGCCCCTGGGCTTTAGGTTGCCTACCCATGGGCCTTAATCTATATTCAGAATCCTCACTTGCACAGGCCCCTGAGCACAGACAGGTGTTCAAGCTCTCCAGGGGACCTCTTAAGTCATCTTTTCATCTGCTTCTTTTGTTGCTAATGTGTTTTTTTCATTGCTGCTTAGAAACCAGGCAAACAGAGACAACATGATGTGAAAACTATTGTTTTATAGCTGTAATGGGGAATCTGCTGCAGGTTGGAGCAGTGCACAACTGTAGCCTCCTCTTCCTTTGATGACCAGTTGCTAAAGGCAGGGAGGGCATTTCTCAGCTGGAGCAGGAAGAAGGGGTGCCTTGCTGTGCCAAGCAGTTCCTATGAGACAGGAGTTCTAGAGATTTGGTGCCCTCCTTTTTATCCCACTGCTAAAACAAGCTATATGGTAAAATCAGCTGCCTACCTGTTACAATTAGACTTACATAGTCATAAAAAGGTAAAGGGACCCCTGACCGTTAGGTCCAGTTGCAGACGGCTCTGGGGTTGTGGCGCTCATCTCGCTTTATTGGCCAAGGGAGCCGGCGTACAGCTTCCAGGTCATGTGGCCAGCATGACTAAGCCGCTTCTGGGGAACTAGAGCAGTGCATGGAAATGCCGTTTACCTTCCAGCCGGAGCGGTACCTTTTTATCTACTTGCACTTTGACATGCTTTCAAACTGCTAGGTTGGCAGGAGCAGGGACTAAGCAACGGGAGCTCACCCCATCGCGGGGATTCGAACCACCGACCTTATGATCAGTAAGCCCTCGGCTCTGTGGTTTAACCCACAGATCCACCCGCGTGCCTTACATCGTCATAGGAGGGCTTTTATACTTGCAAGGTGTGCTGCCCTCCCATCAGCGGGTTTAGATGGACGCTACAGAAACAAACCTTTGTCAAAAGGCTCTGTTCTTGCAATGGTAGAGACCATGTTCTCTTACATTGCCCCTATTATCAAGAGGCTTGTACAAAGACTATTGCCCCACTGCTTAGAAGAATGCCCAGAAGTTCAAGTTTGGAATTGCCCAGTCTACTTCGAGAAGACTACAGCAGTAGTTACAAAATTTAGTGCAACAGCCTACAAAATTAGTCTGTTACTTCTACCTACTGGGTCAGCGTATACTTTCTAACTTTTTTAAAAAAAATCACTAAGTTTTAATTTTGTATATCTACCATTTTATTATACTTCATTTTAACCATACTAGTACTTGTTGGATTTGTTGCATTAACTAGAGTATGCTGGGTTTTTTAACTATATAATAAAGATACTACTACAGGCTCAGGCTGTGTGGCAGAAATGAAAACTGATTTTCTCAGTGATGACCATTCCATATAACTATTTCAGTTGCAACCTTCTTGTTTTCCTTTTGCTATTATTAATCAGGTTCTGCAGAATGATCATTTTTAAAATCTCTTATTGTGTGTCAGATACTGTGAGTCCTTTGATTCCTATGTCTTTGTTCACATATTCAGGCTGCAGGGCAGGAGTTAGCCCTTCACCTGCCTTAAGCTTTTCCATGGCAACTTGTCTGCTCCCAAGCCGTACTGCTCCTTGCAGAAAGCCAGGTGGATGTTTAGCCTTACAAACTTGTGTTTGGAAAAGGGAGTTGCAGTGGGGAAGTGAAGGGTAAAGTTATTCTTCCTTATGTTGCTTTTCCACTGAAAATTTCCCCTAGAAGAAACAGTCTGCAGATTGTTCGGCCAATACTGTGTTTGCTCATTGTTTTGGCCTAACCAAGAACTCCATGCAATTTGTAATCTTACTGAATATTGATGCTGAACCAATAAAAGACATCGTGCTGATTCTCCATTACGTCTTCATGTCACTACCTTTACTGTCATTGTAAGATTGGTTTCAGCCAGAGATTTTCAAATTGCATAATGCTGCTGATAAGGGCTGCTGTTTTGCAGAGAAAACAACCCGCTAGAAATCTGCGCTTTTAAGAAACCCTTTTTAGAGGCAGTTTGACAATTCAAATCCGCTATAGGAGTCTACCAACCTGGTTTACAAAAAGAAATTTGCACTGCATACATGCTAACACAATGGCAAAACTGATTTATTTGGCTGCAAAAGCAGTTCTGAAAAATAACAGGCAGAGTCAACTGATTCTAAATTCCTCCCCATCCTCCTCCCTGTTGAGTTGTACAAGGTCAACAATGACATTAAGGAGGAGGAAGCTGACAACCAGGGTCACCCCTGGCATGCCAGGTGAGGGCTGACTGAGGGCAGGCTGAGGTTGATAGGGCACTGCTTCCTCTGTCGCAATGGACCAGCTTCCTCTGCTTCCTCTGTCGCAATGGACCAGCTTCTGCTGAGACAGAGTTCTCTTGCTGAATCCCTCCAAGGTTCAGCCCTCATGGGTCTACACTTCAAACTCCAGAAGCTAGGTAATCTGTCTGTTCTTGATGGGGTTGCAATCCTGATGAAGGAGCAGGTACATAGCCCAGGTGGTGGCAGTGGCTAGAGCATCTTTTGCCAGTTATGAGTTTTTATGAACTGATTGTCAGGAGTGGGTGCCGGGATAAATCACATGGCTTCAATGAGGTTAACTCTTTATTCGGAGAAACAAGACAGCTCAGGAGACCAGGCCTAGAGAGCACAGCGGCTCTTCCCAGTAGAACTTGCTCCTATGAGGCAATTGTAGGGACTGAAGGTCCTCACCTTCCATAGCTCCCTAAGTCTTCTCCTCCTCCAGTTCCTTCCCAAGCAATCTGAGGCTCCTCATCTTACCTGTCTTTGTTCCTCCCTCTTCATACCTCTTTGGGTTCTGGGAGACCAGGGGGATGGGAGCTGGTTGCAGCAGAACAGGGAGACAGACTAGCTTCCTCACTTGTTGTTTAGTCGTTTAGTCATCTCTGACTCTTCATGACCCCATGGACCAGAGCACGCCAGGCACTCCTGTCTTCCACTGCATCCCGCAGTTTGGTCAAACTCATGCTGGTAGCTTCTAGAACACTGTCCAATCACCTCCTCTGCCGTCCCCTTCTCCTTGTGCCCTCAATCTTTCCCAGCATCAGGGTCTTTTCCAGGGAATCTTCTCTTCTCTTGATGTGGCCAAAGTACTGGAGCCTCAGCTTCAGGATCTGTCCTTCCAGTGAGCACTCAGGGTTGATTTCCTCATTAGCCTGACTCATCTCTGCCTCTTGGTCCCCCCTCCTCTCTAGCCTCCTCTTCTGGACTGCTCCCTGCCACAGACTCTTCCTGCTCACTAAACCCTGTTGCCTCTCCAGCTTCCGGCACCTCCTCCTCCCAGTCTTCTCTTACTTCTCCCTCTGACCACTCATCATTGTCCCACCACCAATCCCATGGCTCTGAGCATTCTTCCCTTGGGGGTTCCCCAGCAGGTTCACCAACCCTGTTTTAGGGTGAAATGCATATAAATATGCATACAGCCAGGGGTCAGCAAACTTTTTCAGCAAGGGGCCGGTCCACTGTCACTCAGACCTTGTGGGGGGACGGACTATATTTTTTGGAGGGGAAGAAAAAAGAATGAATCCCTATGCCCCACAAATAACACAGAGATGCATTTTAAATAAAAGGACACATTCTACTCATGTAAAAACATGCTGATTCCTGGACCGTCCGTGGGCCGGATTTAGAAGGCGATCGGGCTGGATCCAGCCCCTGGGCCTTAGTTTGCCTACCCATGGCCTACACAAATGGTATTTTGTTGTGCTTTTTTCAGTTTACAGATTGATGCAGAAACAGGATGGGGTGGTTTTATGACCAAACACAAAATGAAACTGACATGGGCTTGCGGGGGAAGACCTGTCCACTCTTAGACCAACTTGCTCTGTGGTTGTTCAAGAGATCACTTTGAACTCATCAAATTTTAACAACTCACATCTTTTGCCTGTATTAAAAGTTGATGGCAGCAAATCCTTCTCTTTAAAAGTACTACAGTTTATTCTATTTTCCATGCCATGAATAATGCCGACATACACCGTATATTTTTTTTCAAAAATGTCTGCTTGGGTTTGCAGTGTTTTTGAGGGGGGGGGGAATTGAACGAGCTCTTCAAACTCATTTATCACCCACCTGCATTCCAAATTAATGAATACGTGCCACTAAAATTTAAACACCCCCTCCCCAACTGAAAGCCAAGCATTATGATTAAGGTTACCTGGTGCATTCTCACAATAAGAGATTTTACTATAAAGTTGCACAAATCTTTTCTTGCAAAGGAAAGTACTGTTCAACCTTTTAAAAAAATAATCATATTGTTTAATCTTCACAAACTTGCTATTGCCACTTAATTTAGGAATAACAAAAGGTTCTGTGCCCAAGCTCTTTAGGCAGAGTGTGTCTGACTAAATGAATTTTTCTTTCTCTCATTGTGCAAATTTAAAACGTTAAGTTCAAGGGAAAACAGGCAAACAAAAAAACAAAAGCAAAACACACAAATAAAACCAACCGTCAGAAATCCTATAATTGTATTACATTATTACTCCCACACCTGGGAGCAAGATGTGCTGAACAGAAAGGATTAAAAAAAGTTAAATGCTTCTGAGTTTTGCCCAAGTGCTTCCATTTAAAGTCACCTTATACAAATCATGCTTGCAACAAAATGTTACAGCACTGGGTGCTTCTGTTCAGAATTCCAATCACGCCTACCTTCTCCAGCACACCCACAGAAATGACTCATGGAGGGGAAAGTTACATTTATTCCAATGTAAATGTAAATAAAGGATCAGCAAATAATAAATCAACTGAATTAACCAAATAAAGACAGTCCGGGCAGGGAAGCAAGAGCTGTTACTCTGAGAGTAAGAGCTGTTCCCAGTGGAACAGGCTCCCTTGGAAAATGGTGGACTCTCCTTCCTTGGAGGTTTTTAAGCAGAGGTTGGGCGGCCATCTGTCATGGATACTTTAGCTCAGATTCCTGCATTGCAGGGGGTTGGACTAGATAATAATTAATAATAATAATAATAATAATAATAATAATAATAATAATAATAATAATTTATTTATATCCCGCCCTCCCCAGCCGGAGTTGGGCTCAGAGCGGCTAACAACAATAAAAGTAACACAGCATTCTAAAATCAATTCATTCTAAAATCACTTCAAAATCAAATTAATGGCAACCATTGGGCTAGAGTTCTGTGAGGATTACCAAAAGAGGGGGTCAGGCTGTGCCTTGGCCAACGGCCTGGTGGAACAGCTCTGACTTGCAGGCCCTGCAGAAAGATGTCAAGTCCTTCAGGGCCCTGGTCTCTTGTGACAGAGCGTTCCACCAGATTGGGGCCACATTCAAAAAAGCCCTGGCTCTGGTTGAGGCCAACCTAACATCCCTGTGGCCCAGGATCTCCAAGATGTTTTTATTTGAAGACCGTAATGTCCTCCGTGGGACATACCAGGAGAGGCGGTCCCGTAGGTACGAGGGTCCTAGGCCGCATAGGGCTTTAAAGGTCAAAACCAGCACCTTAAACCTGATCCTGTACTCCACCAGGAGCCAGTGCAGCTGGTATAGCACCGGCAAGGACCCCATAAGGAGTCTCGCCGCAGCCTTCTGCACCCGCTGGAGTTTCTGGGTCAGTCTCAAGGGCAGCCCCACGTAGAGTGAGTTACAATAATCAAGTCTGGAGGTGACCATCATATGGATCACAGTGGCTAGGCTATATGACCCTTGGGGTTCCTTCCAATGCTAAGATTCTATTATTCTAAGTCCCTCACCACCCCTGGACACATCTATAGGTCCTCCTGTAGCCTCGTGGCAAAAGGATTGGAAGGAACTCTCCCTCTTTGCCCGAGAACCTTAAGTCAGTGAACAGGAGAAGTGCCACATGGCTCTGCCAGTTCAACATTCACCCCGTCACACATGCCAAGGACCCCACAATTTCCCCAAAGCCAACCTAGCATTGGGTAACCTAAGGGTGCCCTTGACCCAATAATGCCTCAGGTTTTCCTGACCAGACCTGAAATTTCACTTGCCCATACTGAAAGGTAGTTTAAACCAACAAAACTTCCTACTGTAAGGAAAAAGATAGGGGTGTGCAGAGTCTCAAGAGCCAACCTGGGGTTGCCCCCTAAATCCTACTCACCCCCTGAAACAGGCAGCTAGCAGCAGCCGATATTGTAAAGAGAGGGAGAGGGAGGCAGATGCAGCAAATAAGAATGGTAGTGAGTTTGACGGGGAACCCACTGACATAGCCTGGCACCAATCCAGGCCTGACTAGGCTCATCTCCACATATAGAGCATTTCTTGTCAGGAGTTCAGCCTACACTCGAGTAGGACCCTGGTAGAGACACATGCCCGACTGGCATGTTCTCTCCCTCCTGGTCGTTCATTCGGGAGCTTCAAAAGCTTTCTTCTGCCCGAACATCACAGCGACTGATGCCAACAGACATTGGCACACTTAGGGATCCGCAGAGTCTTCGCAGCTTTTCATGACAGACCTCAGCAACTCAGCATTTTGGCTAATCTACTTTGTTTACATAGAAACACACACGGAGCACTGCAACATGGCTCCCTCTCTCTCTAGCATCAGACAGCAAAAAGAAAAAGAACAAAGGACAATAGTCCCACTTCACGGAGCACAGTAACACAAACATCCTGTCTCCGTCACTTCCCACTCTGTGGAGTCAAAACATATACCGTCATGTGAAAGACAAAAATCCCATGACTGCAATCATGGAGCAGGAATTCTAACATTTTTAAGTCTGCCCCAGAGCAAAGACACTTGGAGTCTTCTTTGGAGGGGGTTGGACTGTGGCAAGCCCCCCCCCCTTTAAATGGTGGTAGCAGCCTTTTCGGGATTCACCATCCCATTCGCCTCCAAGGTTTTCACAACAGGCACACTCACTCTCCATCTATTTTGCACCCACTCATCACATTCACACACACACACACACACACACACACACACACACACCTCTCTCTATATATATTGCTCTGAGCATTTTTTTCTCCTGAGTCTAATAAAGTGTGACCCAAACGGTGTTTGTATTTTGTCATGTCCAATGAGCCAAGGATTTAATTAGCTCTAAAACACTATCAGCAGTGACTAGCATTCTGGTTTGCTAATGGCCATCGCTTAATATGCTTTGCTTAATGTCTTTCCTCTGTGTTCTCCAATCCAGGATGGTATGTATACTGTTCCTCACTTTGTATGCCAGGCTCGAGGAACATCTTCCTCTCTGCTAATTCCACAGCTCCTTCCACATCCTCAGGGATTTGTCAGGAAATACAGACTCCAAACCTGACCCAGCTTGGCAAGCTACTCTGCCTACTGCTCCTTTCTGCAAAATAGAAGTGAGACTTTGTTGATGAGAGATTTGAATACGTTCTTCCCCCCTTCCCCCGCCAACGCCATGTATCATGTGTGGCAGCTATGCCATTTAGCACCATATTGGTCTGGAAACCAAGCCTTATGAGGAGCAATTGAGGGAGTTGGGAATTTTTGGCTTGGAGACGAGAAGCCTGTATAGGTGCTAGGGTAAGACATCTTCAAATATCGGAAGGGCTGCCACACAAAAGTTATGGCAACCTTGCTTTCTCTCAAGCCACAATGGGAGAAAACAACTGCTGGGAAGTGAAAAGGACAACACCAAAAGGAGGATATAACAGTTTCCACATGTAGGGCAGAATAAAGATAATAGTTTGAGTTCCTCACTTGAAGCTTTATAAATTTATATATTGTAACATCATGAATGGATATCGTTAATTATGTAGCTGATGACTAAGGGATGATTATTATAATTGAAATGTAACTGGCATTAATTATGATTAGGGAACACAGTTGTATAAGATCGGAAAATGCACCCAAACCATAATGCAGGGAGCCACTAAAATGTATTAATTGGAAGTTGATTGGCACTCTGATAATTGTATAATTTGGGAATTAATTGTTATTGTTATAATTTGGCTATTGTTGGGGCGTATATTGGAAAACTAATCAAAAAAATTATATTAAAAAAATCCAAATGAACAGATTAAAATGACAAGAATCAACACTCTGAGTAAACACCAGGAAGAAAATTTTGATTGCAAGAGCTGAACCTCAATCAACAGTGTGATGCAGCAGCAAAAAAGGTGAATGCTATTCTAGGCTGCCTCAACAGAAGTCTAGTGTCCAGATCATGGGAAGTCATATCACTGCTTTATTCTGCCTCGGTCAGACCAAACCTGGAAAACTGTCCAGTTCTGGGCACCACATTTTAAGAAGAATGTTTGCAAGCTGTATTGATGATTTGTTAATTATTTTATATAATTTATGTTGCAATTGTGATGTTCTACTGTGTTACTAAGTGGTGCTGTGGTCTAAACCACAGAGCCTCTTGGGCTTGCCAATTGGAAGGTCAGCAGTTCGAATCCCCATGACGGGATGAGCTCCCGTTGCTCGGTCCCTGCTCCTGCCAACCTAGCAGTTCAAAAGCACACAGTGCAAGTAGATAAATAGGTACCGCTCCGGTGGGAAGGTAAACAGCATTTCCGTGTGCTGCTCTGGTTCACCAGAAGCGGCTTAGTCATGCTGGCCACATGACCCAGAAGCTGTCTGCGGACAAACGCCAGCTCCCTTGGCCTGAAAGCGAGATGAGCACTGCAACCCCAGAGTCGTCCACGACTGGACCTAATGGTCAGGGGTACCTTTACCTTTTACTGTGTTACTATTTATTGTATGTAAGCGCTTTGTAACTCATGTGAGTGAAAAGCGACATAGAAATACAGTAAATGAAATGAAATGAAATGTGTGCCAAGGAGGGTGACCAAGATGATCAAGGGTCTGGAAGCCTAGCCATATGAGGAACAGTTGAGAGAGTTGGGTATGTTTAGCCTGGAGAACATGAGTCTGAGAGGACATATGATCACCATCTTCAAATCTCTGAAGGGCTTTCACATGGAGGATGAAGCAAGCTAGGTTTTCTCCTACTAAGGACCCATAAGAATAGATTTAAGTTACAAGACATAGGATTCCATATAAACACCAGGAAGAACTTTTTGGCAGTAAGAGCTGCTCAACGGTGGAATGGGTTCCCTCAAAAGGTGATGGGCTCTCCTTCCTTGGAGGTTTTTAAACAGGTTTTGGTGGCCATCTGCTGGGCATTCTTTAGCTGGGCATTCTGCTTTACAGGGGGGGGGGGCTTCCTTCCAGCTCTACAGTTCTATGATTTTATGGCAAACTGTGAGAAGAGACGTTTTTATCCTTCTCTCAAAACAGTAGAAATCATGTTCAGGCAAGTGGAGTCAATTTATGCAGATGAGAAAGTACCACTTGCTTTGCTGAATGGGACCAAAGTCTAGAACAAAGTTTCCAATATCAGTCAGTCGGGTGCTTAGAGAAGATTACCTGCAGGGTGAAAGCATGATAATGGTGTGCCCAAGGCATCTGTTCCCTAAGGTACATTGTGTACATGTAGGATTCGCAGAAAGGGGGGAAGGGAGTGAAGTTTTGAAATGTTAAAATGATTGTAAAATTATTGAAATGTTTAAAATTGAAAATCATAAATAAAATAGAATTTTTTAAAAAGAGTACAAGGGATGGTAACATTGGCTGAAGCACCAGAGTGATTCACATGCTCTGGCAAGTGAGGTTCTTTACTTTTGCTATTGCTTATGAACGAAGATCATGACCACTGGGCCCATCACCTCCTGGCAAATAGAAGGGGAAGAAATGGAGGCAGTGAGAGATTTTACTTTCTTGGGCTCCATGATCACTGCAGATGGTGACAGCAGTCACGAAATTAAAAGATGCCTGCTTCTTGGGAGAAGGGCAATGACAGGCCTAGACAGCATCTTGAGAAGTAGAGACATCATCTTGCCAACAAAGGTTCGTATACTTAAAGCTATGGTTTTCCCAGTAGTGATGTATGGAAGTGAGAGCTGGACCATAAAGAAGGCTGATCGCCGAAGAATTGATGCTTTTGAATTATGGTGCTAGAGGAGACTCTTGAGAGTCCCATGGACTGCAAGAAGATCAAACCTATCCATTCTGAAGGAAATCAGCCCTGAGTGCTCACTGGAAGGACAGATCGTGAAGCTGAGGCTCCAATACTTTGGCCACCTCATGAGAAGAGAAGACTCCCTGGAAAAGACCCTGATGCTGGGAAAGATGGAGGGCACAAGGAGAAGGGGACGACAGAGGACGAGATGGTTGGACAGTGTTCTCAAAGCTACCAGCATGAGTTTGACCAAACTGCAGGAGGCAGTGGAAGACAGGAGTGCCTGGTGTGCTCTGGTCCATGGGGTCACGACGAGTCGGACACGACTAAACAACTAAACAACAACATGGAGAATTAGCACTGAGGAACTCAAAGGTTGAGGGAAATGATCAAGCAGAAGCTAGACTCTGCATTCCCTTGATGGGGTTGTTTTTATATCACTTGCAAGTGATGGCTGGGGCCACTGTGTGCATGGCAGTCATGTAAAAGTCAGATATTTCTACACACCTGTACACACATTCCTGCATCCTTCATCTAGACAAGCATGTGGCACCATTACAGATGAAGGGCACATTCAAGCAAAAGCTTTCCACAAGGGTGCTGTCATGTTCTCATCCCATACCGGAACTCATAGGAAAAGCAATGAGGCTGTAGGCAAGACTGGTCAATGGCTGCTGGACCGTGGACAGCTCCAAGTGAGCAACTGGCTGTGAAAAAGGTTGGGAGCAGGGTACCTCTTCCAGGCTCCACCCGCTTGAGAGAATTTCAGAATCTTAAAGGGCCACTATCCAGTCTGACTCCTTCATGGATCACTGCCTTGCTGTGTCGAAGGGGCTTGAATAACTCAGAGAAGTTATGAGCTATACTGTGCAGGGCCACCCAAGATGGACAGGTCATAGTGGAGAGTTTTGACCAAACGTGATCCACCTGGAGCAGGAACTGGCAAACCACTCCAATATCCCTGCCAAGAAACAAGATGGTTGGACAGTGTTCTCGAAGCTACGAACATGAGTTTGACCAAACTGCGGGAGGCAATGGAAGACAGGAGTGCCTGGCGTGCTCTGGTCCATGGGGTCACGAAGAGTCGGACATGACTAAACGACTAAACAACAACAACATCTGGTCTGAAGATAGGCACTCCTCCATCATTCCACAGACTTCTTCCTTGTTCACTCCTGGTACTGCCAGGCTGGTGATGTGGGAGGTATCTGGTTGTTCAGGCTCAGTGAAAGGTGTCCAGGCTCTCTGGCCCTACAAGCCCTAGTGCTCTTGGGGGCTCCTCTGGGAGTCCTTGTCCAACCACCCCAAGCACAACTGTCTCCCTATATTCCACTGTCAACTCTGAGTTCCACACATGGATCTTCTGCTTGTGCTGCCTCCGGCTTGGTGTCTAGATTACTGATAGATTCAGGGGTTATGATTGGTGCAGAGCAGAGCCAGTGATGAATACAACCTGGGAAGAGGGCATGGCTTAAGGGGAGGCCTTAAGAACTACATTTGACCTCCAGACTTGAAGTCCCCACCCGAGAGACAGAGGAAGCTTCCATGCTTGGAGGGCTTTCAAAAATGGAATTCTTGACTTGAGATCTGAGGAGTCTACCATACACAACTCACCTCTCAGATGAAGATAGGTGAATCCTGTCCTGCCCTTGCATTCATTTTCAGAAGCCTATTGGCTGAAGCATTCTTATCTCAACAAAACAAACATGATTCTTTCCTTTGAGGAGTGTTGTGTGAATCAACACTTTACTAAGTAAAACACCGAGAGTCATCAAACCAATGGGCAACATTAAAAAAATGAGAACAGAGAATTTGAGAGAGAGAGAGAGAGAGAGAGAGAGAGAGAGAGAGAGAGAGAGAAGGAAGTTCAAGAAATGTTCTAATTGCTTTCTCCATGGCTGGGCACAACCACTCTCATTTCGGGAGCCTTGTGCTTGCTATATAAATGATACCGATTTTTCCAGCCCATCGGACCATTTCGAACAAGGCGATGAGAAAACATCCAGTAAGATCTGGGCTTGGCAGTTTATCGAGAGCCAGTTAATGAGACTCTGCCTGCAAGGACAAATGGGATGCAAAGTTGGGTGCGCTGAGCCTGGGCCAAGACCTGGCTCACGCACTCAAAATTTGCAAATTATTCCTGACTAGCAAGATCCAGATCATCATCACTGCTGCGACATGATGTGCATGAATAAAGGAAAAATCCAACTCAGTTTGCATATCTGAACTGCACTTTCTGAAGCAAAACACAAACATCTTTCAGAATTTCCACTTCTCCAAATTTTGCAGTGCAGATTTCCAGCCTAGTTACGTTTAAAAAGATGCATATATTAAAGTATGCATTAAAATGTAAATATTGGTGAAACTAACATATAAAAATGTGCTTTATTAGGGGAATTGATGTGCAAAAATGTGCACATTGGGATACATTTGCATTGAAAAGGTGATGAATTTTCATGGGGACTCTTCTTTCAAAATCTGCAACTGATGTGGAAATATGGAGAACTGCACTTAAGACTGGGGGGAAATGAGAAACAGAGGGCATTCTATAGCAATGCTGTCACAGTGGGAAAGGCAACTTATCTTTCTGCTGCCAACTGTCATAGAGATAGATAGATAGATGATAGATGATAGATAGATAGATAGATGATAGATGATAGATAGATGATAGATAGATAGAGAGATGATAGATAGATAGATGATAGATGATAGATGATAGATAGATAGATAGATAGATAGATAGATAGATAGATAGATAGATAGATGATAGATAGATAGATAGATAGATAGATAGATGATAGATAGATAGGACAGAGAGAGAGATCTTCCTGAATTTGGAAGGCAGAAATCTGAAATTTGGATCTGTGGGGATATTAAAGTTTGCTAAATTGGTCACAGCTGATGAAAAGGTTCATTTCTGTAAACATCTATATAAGGCCAGGCTTATGTTGTCCTGCACTGCTAATCGAATGAACATGCTGAGCTCGGCTTGCCAGCACCGTATGGAAAAATCTGTAACAATTACTGGTAACAATTGCATCTATTTGTTATTGCCAGCTGCCAAGAGAAACAAGACCCCTCCAGCAAATACACACTTCTGCTGCCAACAAACCTCACTCCTGGGGTCCCTCAAGGCATCTGGGCAAATCAACGGACGCCCACCAATATTTGTTCTTGCCAGCTGGAGTCATGAGCTGTGTTCCTTATTGTACAAAAACTGTAGGTTACTTTAACCCTGACATGGTTCTGATATTTATTTATTGGCAGAAAGTGAACAAAAAGGCTTAACTTCATCATGTATGTTTTCCAGAGCCCTGGGACACACCCTGCTGGTGCTTGTTTCTTTGGGGGGGCTATTTGCCAACAGTGAAATAAGTAATTGTCAGGGAACTGCCATCGGAACGAGAGGAGGAGGAGAGGCTCCACGACGATGCTGGAGAGGGGCCAAGTAGGGAGAGAGGCAGGTCTCCTGTTGGGGAAGAAATTCAGCACGACACCAGGGATGGAGGGGGGCCAATGGGGGAAGCGGAGAGCAGGCTCCGAGACTCTTCACTGGACACCAGCGGAGAGAGCACAGGTCCTCCGCTACCCACGCCCACCCTGCGCAGAAGGCTTCCACGCAGGGAGGCTAGGAGGAGACTGGGCGTCAAACAACTTTTATGTTGGAAAAGGTTGAAGAAACGCCCACTGTCGGATTCTGCCAGCGACTGAGCAGCCACGAAGTGAGGGGCTGTCCAGCCAGGAAAGGTTTAACCAGGCCACCTACCCAGGAGTGGCGGCAACTTACGCACGAGCAACCCCATAACCATTAGAGTAATCATGTGGAAATATTCTCATTCCATAGCAAGTTTGAAGGACCAGACTTAGAAGTTGAGTCAAAACTGAACAGATAAATAAATACTATTCAGTTTTTACTGTACCGGTGTAGTATTTATTTATCTACCACACGTTTCTGAGTACAATTCAAAGTGTTGGTGCTGACCTTTAAAGCCAAAAATGGCCTCAGCCCTGTATAACTGAAGGAGCGTCTCCACCCCCATCATTCAGCCCAGACACGAGGTCCAGCTCTGAGGGCCTTCTGGTGGTTCCCTCACTGTGAGAAGTGAGGTTACATGGAACCAGGCAGAGGGCCTTCTCGGTAGTGGTGCCCTCCCTGTGGAACGCCCTCCCATCAGATGTCAAGGAAATAAACAACTATCTGACATTTAGAAGACATCTGAAGGCAGCCCTGTTTTGGGAAGTTTTTAATATTTGATGTTTTATCATGTTTTTAATATGATGTTGGGAGCTGCCCAGAGTGGCTGGGGAAACCCAGCCACATGGGTGGTGTATTAAAAAAGTTGTTGTTGTTGTTATCTCTTCAGGTATGGCCGCCAACATGGGTGGCTTTAACAGAAGATTAGACAAATCAATGAAGTTTAAGACTATCCATAGCTACTAGTCATGATCCATAGTTACTGCGTCTACTGTTGGAGGCAATTTGCTTCTGAATGTGAGTTGTTGGGAATCACAAGTAGGGAGAGTGTTGTTGCACTCAGATCCTGTTTGCAGGCTTCCCATAGACATCTGGTTCACCACTGTGAGAACAGGATGCTAGACTAGGTGGGCCTTTGGCCTGAACCAGCTGTTTATTCTTACATTCTTAAGAAATGTGTTTACATTTCACTAACAGAAGACTCAGAGAAGGAATGGCGCCCTTATGTTAACTCCTATATTATTTTAAGAAATTGGACTAGATGAGCTCTGTGTCCCTTTCTGGTCTTCAAAACTCTGGTTGTATGGAAGATAAACACCTATTCCTCACTCTGTAGTGCTACATATTTTCAGCAGGGATACACAAGGTGCTGATATCCTCTTTCTGCATCTCACAAAAAAGTCTGCCATGCAGGTTCAATCAACCTAGGACTCCTCTATAAATACTCCTGATAAATCTTGCAAGTTTCTGCCATGGCTAATGGCAAGTGAACTGAACCATCTGGATAGTGGTCTGACAGGTTCTTTGTTTCTAAGAAAAATGGAGGGCACCTATACATGAAACCTCTTTGCAGCATCCCATAATTTCTTCCAGGGTCGTTCGTATTTATGGCCATATGAAAGAGAAGGAAGGAATCGTTTCCACATATCCTTGGTGACCATGGGTTGATAGAAAACAGAACTTTGTAACTTTCAGTGTTATTTGTAATGTTTACTCAGAAGTAAGCCCCTCTGGGTCTGTGTGTGCATGCTCTGATTATGGGAATGCATAGGACCAAGCTGATATGCCTCCTCCCCAAACTTTGTGGTCATGTGTGTGGGTGGTGGAAGGCATTTCTGGAGATATTTCCTTTTTTAGGATAGTGGGGCTGCAACTCACTGCCAGACAAATTCTGCAAGCCAATGTACCATCACTCCCCACCCCCAAGTCCCTGGAACAAAAATATGTGGTGATGTGATATGATCACTGTGGTTGAGGGCTTGGTAGAAAAGGTAGCCGAGAAGCAGCAGCTATCAGGAAGAGTCCTTACTAGCAAAGAGTTTCTCCCCAGTTTTTCTGCTGCTCCTCACTGTTAGAGAGTTGCTCCCTGCCACCCCAAAATCGGAAATTTTCATAAATTTTAGGTCTTTCAGGGGAGGCTAGTCCATTAGGGTGAAGGGGGGACGGTCTCATCAACCTCAGTCTGACCTCACAGTCAGTTCTAGAACCAGGTTTACCAGTTCCAGACCTGCCCTAATCTAAATCGCAGCCTGAGCACAAACAACAAAAGACAATCCACATAGGAAAACACCTACGTCACCCATAACAAATTGAAACCTACAATTTTGTCACAGCTCAAGTGGCGTGGAGGGGAATCTGAGTTGCCATTGATCACCATTCATTTCTCAAAGGACTATGCCGTTTGCAGCTTTTCAAAATAAAGCATCAGCCATCATTTTCCTTTCCAATACCTCAAACTCATTACAGAATAATTAGAACATAGATCTTAACAGAGACATATTTACTGGTTTCCCCTTCGATTCTGGAAAAGGCATACAATAACTAAGCAAGCTTTCATTAGCCCAGATCTTTCCACCAATCTCAGAAAAGTTGCTTGCTTGCTTGAAAAAGGAGCAAGTAATCTAAATCAACAAATTGCTCTTCTGAAAGTATGATTTAAAGCATATGCTCCAACAGCACATCTTTTATCAGGATAGTGTTGACTTTCTTTCACTCGGTTGCTGATGCTACATGAAATTCGTACTGCTGGACTTTGTTGCTGGATGTACCTTGAACAAAAAAGAGCTCTGCAATGCTCAGAAACTGACTGTTTTATCTTTGGTGGAGTACCCCAATAGTGTACTGCTGCACAGAGTGTTCATATGAGATTAGATGCATACTTCACAACACTTTTGAAAATCTTCACCCTTTTGAGTGAAGAACTGCCACAGAATTTTATCTAGAGTGACTATTCTTTGGATTTTCTGTTTGGTGCATCCATGAAGTCTAGAACCTTACTCCTGACCCTTTTAGATCTTAGGTACCACACTCCAAGCTCAGACCCACTTAAGAGTTATAAGTCACTATAAATAAAAGAGGCTTACTTGAATGCATTAGCATCCCCGTGCACCTTATAGTTTTCTGCACTTATTCTTGAGATGACTCTGGTGACTGCAATGAGAATGCCGATGTTAACCTAGAGGAGAAAATAAAGAATTGATTCAGGGAGGCAGAAATAGGCAAGATTATTTGTGAGGAGTGTGGGAAACATCCCTTTCAAAACATCAGTCACGGATGGCATGGTGGGGTAGAGGCACTTAATTACTTTAATTGACCTCCCAACAGGTGAGTCGTTGTAGCTTACTGGGAGGGGTGAGGCAGCAGGGAGGCTGGTGTGGTGCGAAAGCATCAGCGGAGCAATCAGGTCCAGCTGCTGGTTCATTTGAACTGTGCTGTCCTTTCTTGCACTAAGCAGCAGTAACTTGCATGCTGGGAGGTCAGTTAAGTGTCACTGCCCCATCTGCAATGTTTCAATAAAACATTGGAAATATCTGCTTAAAACTCAAATCCTGCTCTGTTCCTGATACAGCACTGATAACAAAACGACCATGTGAGTTCCAAGAATTGGACTATTTTTGCCAAGCAATATTTCATGGGAAGAGTTTGCTACTTAAAGAAAGTGTGGGGGGGAACCACTCCTTGAGCTTGTAAGTATCAAATTGATGACCTCTAACAATGCCATGAAAGGAACACATGAAACTGCCTTGTTAGAAGGCATTTTCTTCATCTTGCCTATATTGCCTCCACTGTCAGTGACTCTTCAGTCACTATCTGAAGCATTGTAAACAGTTCACAGGCAACATTTCAGTATTTCTGTTTTGATGTTTTATTGCACTTTAATTACATTTTGATATTACATGCTGACAGCTATTTTTACAAATATATGCATTTAATATGCCTTATTATTATTATTATTATTATTATTATTATTATTATTATTATATAACCCTATACCCACAGGTCTCAGGGAGGTTCACAGGATAATCTAGCACATGTGTTACTTGACTGGAAAGCTCGCAAAAATTTACCATCTGCCCGATAATAAATGTTGGAAATGTAATGAGACTGAAGGTACATTCTTTCACCTTTGGTGGACATGCCCAAGGATTAAGACATTCTGGGAGATTATTTATAATGAAATGAAAAGGGTATTTAAATATACCTTCCTGAAGAAACCAGAGGCCTTTCTCCTGGGCATGGTCGGCCAATTGGTGCCAAAGAAGGATAGAACTTTCTTTATGTATGCTACAACAGCAGCAAGAATACTTATTGCAAAGTATTGGAAGACACAAGATTTACCCACCCGGGAAGAATGGCAGATGAAGTTGATGGACTACATGGAACTGGCGGAAATGACTGGCAGAATCCGAGACCAGGGAGAAGAGTCGGTGGAAGAAGATTGGAAAAAATTTAAAGACTATTTACAGAAACACTGTTAAATTAATGAATGTTAGAAGGATGCTGGAATGAAGTTATATGGCTTTAGCAGAAATGTTATAAAGAATTAAGTAAAAATAGATTGTTAATGGGCCAAAGGGGAAAAAATAAGGTTAGATTGTGCTAAAATAAATTATAGGACAAAAACTGAGAAAGATGGAAAGGATTTGCTGAAATAGCTAACTGAACTAGAATACAGTGTGAGGAGGTCGTTGAAACAAGCAAATGAAAGATAAGATATGGAAATGTTGGATGTGTTTTTAATTGTTTCTGTTTTTGTTTTTGTTTTGTTAAGATAAGTAGTGTTTTTTGTTTTTCATGTATTGTATTGTATTGTTTTGTTTAACTCTTTTTCTTCTTTTTGTAATCTTTAAACTCTTAATAAATATTACTTTTTTAAAAAAAGGAAAGCTCCCTTGCAAAATTAAGAAAAGTGCAAAATTTTAATGGCTATGTTTTGGTTTGTGTTTTGATCCAGAAAGTACACATTGGATAAGGTTTGCCTTTAAATGTCAACTCAGTTGAATTTCTTCTCCATCCCTAGTTCTGAGGCCCTGGCCCAACGCTTGCTAACTCAGAAATCCTTCATATCATCTACTACATCATCCTTCCCCAACCTGGAACTTTCCACATATTCTTGGACTACAGCTCCCATTAACCATGATTATTGACCCTTGGGACGCGGGTGGCACTGTGGTCTAAACCACAGAGCCTAGGGCTTGCCGATCAGAAGGTCAGTGGTTCATATCCTCGCGATGTGGGGTGAGCTCCCGTTGCTCAGTCCCAGCTCCTGCCAACCTAGCAGTTCAAAAGCACATCAAAGTGCAAGTAGATAAATAGGTACTGCTCCGGCGGGAAGGTAAACGGCGTTTCAGTGTGCTGCTCTAGTTTGCCAAAAGTGGCTTAATCATGCTGGCCACATGACCCGGAAGCTGTCTGTGAATAAACGCCAGCTCCCCAAGCCAGTAAAGAGAGATGAGCACCGCAACCCCAGAGTCGTCCATGACTGGACTTAACGGTTGGGGGTCCCTTTACCTTTATTGACCATGCTAGCTGAGGCTGATTGGACTTTTAGTTCAACAGTATCTGGTGAGCATCGCATTGGCCTGGAGGTAAAGGGGAGCCTGGAGACTCGTGTGTATTTAATACTTAGGCTGCTTGGTTACAGATAATATTTTTTCTGGCAATTTTGTCAGTGAACAAAAGTCTCACATACTCCAAGCTGTGAACCTGGGAAGACCCCTTTTGGTGCTGAAAGCATATGAGATCATTTTAAAATGAGCAGAGAGGGAGGAGGGAATGTAAGTCTTCAGAGAAGCCACACTGGGTTTGAAGTTAAGGCCCAGCAGAAGCAGTTGAGCAATGAAAAGAAAACTCTCGACAGAAATCCAAGTCATCTTGAAAAGACTTGACAATGAGAGAAGGAACAAAATGAGCAGCTGCCAAGATCTCTGGAGTCACAGGTGAGGAAAATAAAACTTTGCTACTTGAAGGAGGCTGATCAAAAGGCACACAGGCTGTCAGAAAAGAAAAGAAAGGCCCCAAGCTTCTCAAGAGCTAGTCAGTAAAAACAAAGAAGAAGAGGAGGAAACATTGGCTCTGTTTCAGCCAAAGTTACACAACATCTGCGGAGTGTTTGAACACACCAGGATAAAGGATGGAAGAAGAATCACCAGGCCAGGCTCAGTCGTGAACTAAAAAGGTCCATGTGGTTCAACATTGTGTCACTTTGCACCATAGGGCAAGGGTGAGGAACCTATGGCCCACAAGCCAATCATCGTTCTCCAGGGGGCTGAATTTGTCCTGAGAGGCCATTAAAAAGAAAACTACGCTCTCCTGCCAGCTGGTGATTCAGTCCTTCTCAGTCCTTCTCAGTTTGGCTGTGCACACCTGTACCCTGCTAGGAATAGGCAAGCACATCCAAAGTACAGTACGGAGATGCTTTTAATCTCTTTTGCACACTGTTTGCAGAAGTCCCTTTACCTTTACCTTTATAACTTCCCTTGATTGGGACATTATACTTCTGTTTACGCAGCCTAAAATAGCATTAGCTTTTCTTTTTTCTTTTTTTCTTTTGCTGCTGCATGTTGTTGACTCATGTTAAGGTTGTGGTCTACTAAGACCCCTAGGAGTGCGTTCAGGGGTGTCATCTTGAATAAAATACTGGGGGTGCAGGTAAGCCCTGCCCTGCATAATCAATCACATGACGAGGTTCACACAAACCATTTGAATGGTAATGCCCAGCAACTGGGGGGGCTGCCCCCTCAATTATTTTATTGGGGGGGCGTAAACCCCTCAGTCCCTAGGAGTTGGCTCCTATGAGTGGGGTATTAAACCAAAGTGAACAATTAAGGTGCAATAACCAAAGTATCCCCTCCCCAAGCTCAATTCTGCCCCATCCTTAGGATGAACTCAGTGTCACATTCTCTGCCACTCAGTGGAAGTTGGTCTGTTAAGAGATGGTACCTAACCCCAGCCAAATTGGCCAAGATGTATAAGAACAGTTCAGAGGTTTGTTGGAGGTGTAAAAACGGGGTAGGTACTTTCATGCACATGTGGTGGGAATGTTAAGAGAATAAGTGAATTTTGGGATAGCATATATAATGAATTTTAAAAGATATTCAAACTCTCATTCACACAAAAAACCCCTGAGGCCTTCCTACTAGGAATTATGTCCACGGAAATTAAGAGAAATTTTAGACCTCTTTATCCCAACCACAGCGGCTAGGATTTTGGTAGTAAAGAATTGGAAAAGTGATAACATCCCCACAAAAACTGACTGGCAAGCCAAAATGATAGAATATTTACAACTCACAAGGATGACAGGGAGACTAAGAGGAAACTCATTACAGTGGTACCTCGGGTTACAGACGCTTCAGGTTACAAAGTCCGCTAACCCAGAAATAGTACCTTGGGTTAAGAACTTTGCTTCAGGATGAGAACAGAAACCGCGTGGTGGCAGTGGGAGGCCCCGTAAGCTAAAGTGGTACCTCAGGTTAAGAACAGTTTCAGGTTAAGAACAGACCTCCAGAACGAATTAAGTTCTTAACCCGAGGTACCACTGTACAGAAAGTTAATAAAGATTGGATAATGTTTAAATAATACCTTAAAAACTATTGTGATAATGTGTATTGTTTGTATTATAAGTATTGTCTAAGTTGAATAGCATAAGTTATAAGTTATATGTAAACTGATGTTAATTGATGTATCATAAAGGTGATATTATTTATTTTTTAAAAAAGGAAGTCGGTCTGTTAAGGCAAGTGGGGCACTGCCCCACCAGCCTAGGTTTCCCACAGCCAGACACCAGCTGCCTGCCTCCTAACTTACAACCCATCTAGGGAGTGGCACTTCTGTCAGCCACCATCTCCCACTTAATCTTAGCATTGCCTTTATATAAACATAGCAGGAAGGAGAATGGCGCTAAAATAAGAATTAGTTGGCTGCATCTATCTTTGGCTGTAGCTCTGCCTATCTGTGGCTCTGGCGCCACCTGCTGTTGGCCTCCCTACCTTCAGTCTTATCAGTCCTAATAAGCACAAGCTTCTGGAGTTACCACTGCAGACTGAAATCCATTACACAGATACTCTGGAGTAATCCTACAGAGTCCCAGCCTGACTGCTCAGCAACACATGAATCATAAATAAAAAAGCTTTGGTTATTAAGCATCCAGATTTAGAATTCCAGCTCTCGTTTGGCAGGAGATCCTGTTAACTTGCTTGTAGAGTGGGGGGGAGGATATGACAGCTTTTCTGCTGAATAACAATTTGCAAACAAACATCTTCATTATGCAGCCATCCAAAGAAAGTTGGATAATAGACAGTTACTATTATTTAACTGGAATCCTGGTGCTTGCTCTCCATCTAAATAATTAGCTAGAAAAGTGGATTCCCTTTCATTATTTAGCCAGCACTTTTAAATTGTTCGGGGCTGCCAATTATGCCTCATTTGAAATATATACCGTCTATGGGATGTGTTCCACAAAGCTTGCAATGTAGTTATATTATAATGGGAGCTATTCCAGCTGATGCTCAAAACTTTCAAGAAATCATGAGCCTTGCACTGCATTTCCTGGATTTTATTCTGTGTCTAATGTAACAAATGCATCTAGTTTAAATGACAGAAATGCACCCATAAGCACCCATGCATGGGATGTGAGCAGTAGGGACCATTCCATTGGGACTGCTGGGGCTCAAGGCAACAGTAGGTGCAACCACAGCCAACGACAGGCAGAGCCAACTAATTTTAGCTTTGTCTCCATCCTCTCCTCCAAATACAACAAGAAGACCAAGGAAGAGGAAGAAGCTGTCCTGCACCCTAGACTGGTTGTGATTAAGAAGGTAGGCAGGTGGGAGCTAGCTGAGGGCAGAATGAGGCCAGTGGAGCTGTGCCCTGTTCACCCAAATTGACCAGCCTTCACTAATAATAAACGCCCTCCCACCAGATGTCAAAGAGAACAACTACTACCAGACTTTTAGAAGACATCTGAAGGCAGCTCTGTTTAGGGAAGCTTTTAATGTTTGATGTATTACAGTATTTTAATATTTTTTGGAAGCTGCCCAGAGTGGCTGGGGAAGCCCAGCCAGATGGGCGGGGTACAAATAATAAATTGTTGTTGTTGTTGTTGTTGTTGTTGTTGTTGTTGTTGTTGTTGTTATGGCTTCCCACCTAAGGACACATGCCTGTCACCCACACGTCACCTGTTATTGTCATAAAGGTAAAGGTAAAGGTACCCCTGCCCGTACGGGCCAGTCTTGACAGACTCTAGGGTTGTGCGCCCATCTCACTCAAGAGGCCGGGGGCCAGCGCTGTCCGGAGACACTTCCGGGTCACGTGGCCAGCGTGACAAGCTGCATCTGGCGAGCCAGAGCCGCACACGGAAACGCCGTTTACCTTCCCGCTAGAAAGCGGTCCCTATTTATCTACTTGCACCTGGGGGTGCTTTCGAACTGCTAGGTTGGCAGGCGCTGGGACCGAGCAGTGGGAGCGCACTCCGCCGCGGGGATTCGAACCGCCGACCTTTCGATCGGCAAGCCCTAGGCGCTGAGGCTTTTACCCACAGCACCACCCGCGTTATATTGTCATATAAACATGTAAACAAACATATAAACTCAAACAAATATATAAATGTAGTTCTACAGTTTTCTGGGTGGACAATGCAAAAACATTTGCTTCTATTTTCTATTATTGGTGTGTGTTTGTTTGTGTTGTTGGTATCGTAGCCAAAACCAGAGCTCCCATGCACAAGAGAAAGGCATCTGAAGAGTCAGTAGAACTCCAAGGCTTGCGGACATCTTTGGTGAGGAGGCACCTATAAGGGGTGTTTATGGACATATAAATCAGCTCAGTGTTGACTGAATATGTTCCGTAGTCATTGAACACTTCCTGATTGTTGTGAAAGGGGCAGAAAACCATTGCTCAGCAGGACAGTGACTCATGGGTTCACATGCTCTTTCTTCTCCTCCTCCTCTTCAACATAGCTTTGAGGAGCTCAGAAATGTTTGCTTTGCTCTTTTCATTAATTCCAGTTTCAGCATGTCATCCAAACCTTAAACTAAAGTCAATTTCAAAGCCAATGATGTTTTGTATAAGAAAATCGGCTTATTTCAAACAAATGATTCTTAACGCCAACCACAGTTGGTTGGTTCCGGCAGCACAACAAGCTGTGGTTAAGCAAAACTGAAAGCAAAAGCTTCTGAACTCACAGCTGCCACAGAAGAGGAGAAGGGAAGGGCGGATGACCAAGCCAGCATCCATTGGCCATTGGCCATGGATAATTGTGAGTAAACCAAGTTCCTCATCCCTGATTTAAGCCCACCTTTTCTGCAATGATGTATAAAGTGGAGAGGCAGAAGGGTCACATGGCTGAGGGGAGCTAAACCCTAAACAGTTTAGGGACATGTCATCAAAAGGGAGCATACCTTCTTTAATATGAACCTCCAAAGATGGGGTGCCCCTGAGAAGCAATCCAAAAACATTGTGGGAGAGTTCATACAGAAGAAGAGGTCCATATGCTGTGGTCCTAAACCAGGCATCCCCAACCTATGGCCCTCCAGATGATTTGGCCTACAACTCCCATGATCCCTAGCTAACAGGACCAGTGGTCAGGGATGATGGGAATTGTAGTCCAAAACATCTGGAGGGCTGCAGGTTGGGGGTGCCTGTCCTAAACTGGTTAGGATTCAGCTCTCTTCATCCATGCTCTCTTTCCATCACCCCATTTTATACATGACTGGGAGGGGAAAGATGGGGAGCCTGTGGCCCTCCAAATGTTGCTGGAATGGAACTGGCATCATCCTAGGCTATTGGCCAAAATATGCTGGCTAGGGATGATTTGTAATGGTGTCCAACAACGTTTGGAGGGCACAACATTGGCTACCCCTGGTCTGGCACTACGTCCAAATTCTCCCAACAACAGGCAAATGTTTGTGACACAGCCCCAAATATAAAAAATGTTTTGCAAGAAAAGAAGTTGAACAGACTAGCCTTTAAGGCAGATAAAGTAAATAATGGTGTTCATACCTTGCTTGTGTAAACGGATTAGATATGAATAGTTTTTATTAATGTTTTTGCTGTCTGGAACAAAGAATCCATTCCTCTTACGTTATGGAATAAAACTGAGAAAGACGCAGCATCTCATCCCACCAATGGTCTTTTCCCTCCCTCCATATCTCAGTATCTTATGTAAATACCTTGTCAACAGTTTGAATTGGAGAAAATTGGTGGCTGATGAAGCACTCATTACATATATATATATAAACAAACTTCTCCAAATACTGTAACCATAATACCAAGAAAGAATTACGCTCTAATTGTGTAGATGTGAGCACAAACAGCACTCTTGTGTATATACCGGTGTTTGAGCGAGAAGAAATAAACATTTGGATTTGGGAGCTGTATGTCGAACCAATTGCTATCTTTCTAAGCGACGCTTTGTGTGGCTGCTGCTATTCCTGTGGTATAATTACACATGAATTCAGGATTGTTGGCTCAGCTCACTAGGCGCCGGCAGCCAAGGCTGTAGTTTACTCCTATCAAAAACAATATCGCTAATAAAACCAGTCCTGGTTTCACGTAAGTTGCAGGCTTTGTCAAGCAAAACCATTTAGTAAATGTATGAGGCCAGGTTCTCGGAGGCACTGAAATACACTGAAAGGCATATTATGTACACACGAAGCCATCATTTACTAAGGAACCCCCGGGGGCACAATGGGTCAGTGTGTCAACGAGAAGGTTTGGGGTTCAAGCCCACCCTGAGGTGGCTGTGGACAGGATGCCTTGACAATTCTATGACTCTGTGAAATCAGTGGTCCATGGAATCCAGGGCTGTCCACTCTGACTTGCAATAGCCCTGTGGCCCAAGATCTTTTTAGTTGGGAAGGATTGCACATGGGAGATCATGCGAGCAAACGTTATGCTCTACTTCTGAAGTGTGGTTCCATGCAACACCTGGAGCTGTTTTGAGTCAAGCCATGGGTAGATTTAGCAAAGCACTGTCTGTCCCAGCTGCCAAAAGCTCTCCAAGGTTCCAAGCAGATGTTTTCCCAATCTTGTCACATGAACCTAGTGCCCTTCAGTTGCTTTGAATTTCAATGAGCCCCAACAACTATGACCATCACTCAAGATGATGGGAAATGTAATCCAAAATATCTGGAGGGCATCAAGTCGGAGAAGGCTGATTTAATTGGAGCTAGCCAGAAGACTGAACCTGGGAACATCTGTGTGCAAGCATGTATTTTCCGACTGACCTATAACCTGCCTCCTCTCTATGCTGCTAAGTTCATAGGAATGGTCAGCCAGGGAATGGTGAATCTGTCAAATCCAATTTCTCTCTGCTTATTATTTTTCTACACTTACGTACAGTTCTCCACATCTATTTGCATTAAGAAGAAAAAACCTTCTCGTGAAAATTCAGCAGCATTTTTGTGTGAATTTCTCCTAATGTACAGAGTTTTGCAAAGCAAAACTACTACAATGCATTTTTGCATGTTAAGGTAAAGGTAAAGGGACCCCTGACCATTAGGTCCAGTTGCAGACGACTCTGGGGTTGCGGCGCTTATCTCGCTTTATTGGCCGAGGGAGCCGGTGTACAGCTTCCGGGTCATGTGGCCAGCATGACTAAGCTGCTTCTGGCGAACCAGAGCAGCACACGGAAACGCCGTTTACCTTCCCGCCAGAGCGGTACCTATTTATCTACTTGCACTTTGACG
The DNA here is from genome assembly GCF_027172205.1 of Podarcis raffonei. NCBI lineage: Eukaryota > Metazoa > Chordata > Lepidosauria > Squamata > Lacertidae > Podarcis > Podarcis raffonei. Next base: position 34,982,752 of record NC_070617.1, read on the forward strand.
TGCTTTCGAACTGTTAGGTTGGCAGGAGCTGGGACCGAGCAACGGGAGCTCACCTAGTCGCGGGGATTCGAACCGCCGACCTTCTGATCGGCAAGTCCTAGGCTCTGTGGTTTAACCCACAGCACATATTTGGATGCTATTTTCATGGATACATGCATTTTTATGAATACTTTACCCTAGCCAATTTACTAGTGTTGCTGACTTGCATCTAGTAAATAACGAAGTGTCTACTCAGAAGAAAGTCACAGTGAGTTCAGTGGGCCTTACTCCCAGGTAAGGGTTTGTGGGGCTATAGTGTTTTATCTAGGCAGCCAGGGCTCCTCCGGATGACAAGATCTTTTTGCACCAGGTCAGTGAGGACCTTTTGCTTTTTAAAATTCTCCCGTATATACAGAACTCTCTGTGCACCTTTTGTACTATATCTGTAGGTTTTCCCCTCTGTGTCAAATAACTGGGGTCAATAATATATAATACATGGAAGATGGATCTCCCTCAGGAGGTTCTGGTCTCTCCTTCCTTAGATGTTTCTAAGCAGAGGTTGGATGTGTTAGTATTGTAATGTCTCATTCTCACATTGCATAATGTTGCGGGTTACCTTTAATTACTTAATTGATGTATGAGTGTGGCAACTATTTAAATGTCTCTCCTCTCTCTCTGCTCTTCTGCCGAAGAAAAAGAAGATGGATGTGAGAGTCATCTTGCTGTTTTGTTATTTGCTTTATAAATAAAACCTTTGATGTTACTATTCCAACCACAGTTGCTTCTGCTGCATTCTGCTGTAAAGGACTGAGTTTACTATCTGCAAACAGGTTTTTTATGCTCACAGGATGACCATCTGTCATGCCTTTCCTACATTGCCTATGCCTGTTCTAGTGCAACCCCCTGCAAACTCGGCCCTCCAGATGTTTTGGGACTACAACTCCCATCATCCCTGACCACTGGTCCTGTTAGGTAGGGATGATGGGAGTTGTATTCCCAAAACATCTGGAGGGCTGAGTTTGCCCATGCCTGCACTAGAAAGATGACTCTTGGGGTATGTTCCAGCTCCATGAATCTATAGTTTTCTGCTTCAACAATATTTCATTATGTTCCTATCATTTTATGTAGTTGTATTTTGCATAAATTATAAAAATTATAAATGAAACATGTTCTATTTACAAACAAAATATTTAAATAGCTACCTTTCTACTGGTAGGATCAGGGGGAGCGTGGCCATAGCCAGGAGTTTTCTTAGGGTGCAAGCTTTTGTTAGGGGGGCAGAACCTCAGATAATATTTGTACTGATTTTTGCTTATTTGGGGGGGATCTGTCCCCCTTGGCTATGCCCAAGGGGGGCACATAAAGGAAACAAGGTCGGAAGGGGGGCACGGTTGGAAAAAGGTTGGGAAACACTGATCCAGGCTATGCCCTCCAATGCAGGAATCACAGCTGAATAATCCCTGACAGATGGACACCCAACCTCTGTTTAAAGGAAAGAGTCTGTCACCTTCCGCTGTCGAACAGCTATTACCGTACACACATGCCCACACGCAGCCACACACATTCACAGTGCCTGCATTTTTGGAAGAAAGAGATATGTCTTTTAGCAGAAGGCTCCCATTTTACCCGGCCAGCTGCCATGGTAGTAAATTTCCATATGATATATATATATATATGGCAGAATTAAGGACATTCTACTGAAATCTCAGGCATCTGCTTAATGCGTCGTATTAGTAGCATCTGAATAGATTGGAAGCAATTAAGCACTCGGGGCTGGCATAGCAATGCTTTATGGCCCTCGCATATATTTTGCGCTGCTCATTTAGTTGCCTGCTTTCTAAAGGTTCCTGTAAGTTCCACCACTTTTATTTGCTTGTTTCTGAGGGCCAAATTACCGTACTTTTCTGTGTATTGGACACCCCCATGTATAAGACGCCTCCTATTTGGGGGGAGTCATGATTAAGAAGATGGGGGGAGATGGCTCAGAGTTGTTGAGCTTTTTGGGGGGCTGCAAAGGGTTGTTAAGCTTTTTTTTAGGGAACATTGCCGGAAAACGCCTCTCCTCCGTCTCCTCACCGGAAAAAGCTGCCAATCGCCTGCCCAATTGCCGCAGCATCAGCCAATCAACACCAGCCCTTGATGCAGCAACCAATAACATGCCCAATAGCTGCTGACAGCTGCAGCAGCAACCAATCAAGCATAGTTCAGGGGCAGGAGATGCTTGATGGAGCTGGGCATTTGACAAAGCTAATGGAAGAGCCACATGTTTTCTCTCTCTCCCACTTAGGCAACCTGATGGAATGGCTACTCCCAGGTGATGGTTGAGGGGAGAGGAGCCCTGATGGAGCTGGTCCATCACTGCAGAACTGATGAAGTGAAAATACTGTTATCAATTTAATTGCTTTCCCACCCAGCAGGGACCCTTGGCAAGATACATAAGATTGACTTACTTACTTATTTCATGGCCTGAATAGCAAATGTGGGCTTAAACAGACCTCTCTTTGCTATATAAGTGCACTGTGCAAAATACAGGTGTAAATCACAAAGAGGTGGATGGATTCTTCTTAAATAGCACACATGCACAGTGAGAGTAAGGGTCCCTGGGAAGACAAGCAAAGCTGGGGGCCAGATGGGAAGTCTCAAGGTGTGGGTCAGATTGAGCCCTTTGGCTGCTAATTGTATACCCCTATGATTTATCTCTTAGGCTATTAAAAAAACACAACAACATTGTTCCACCAATTCAGTTTTTAAAAGTCTGCATGGAATCTTTTGGCAACTTAGGAAAAATCAAAGGGTGGTATCCAACCAACATGCCTCACTAGTGCAAGACTTTCGACTTGCCCAATGGAACTTCCTCCCTTCTCAAGCCGTACCTCCTAAATCTGTTTTAGGGGTGTCCCCCAACCCTTTGGAAAAGATCTGGAAAGAGCATAGGGGTTGTGCGGGGGGGGGAGGAAGGGAAATTCTGATGCACAAGGGCAAATCTTTACACTGATGCACTAGCTGGAAACCGCCCAAGTGCTAATAGGAAGCCCTGTGGGAAGGAATGCAGTTAATGATTGAGATGGATTTCCCTTCAGTGGTTCGTCATTTTCATCTCTCATCACTCTCAGCTGTGTTGTTCTGACATCTCGCCAAAACTTTTGCCCGCTATATAGGGCAACTGTCCGTCTCAAGAATTTATGAGTTCTCTGACAGGTATAGGGCAAATAAATTCCATGGCGTTCACACTGGGATCATGGCTCCTCATTGGTTTGGTGCAGCCATGGATCAGAATGTGCCAAGCTTTCCCACTCCATGCAGGCCCATCTAGCTCAATTGACAAAAATGTTAGACGGGTGAAAACACAACACCATCTGCTTAACGATTTCCTATGTGACCTCGCGAGACGCCCCAAAGCCACAATAACTCGCAATGGCAAGTGTCACTGTTAATGATGCTGGGGTGGGAGTTAACTATTATTAATTCAACTCCTGCTACCAGAGAGTCCATTAAAAAGTCAAGGCTGGGCAAATCGTTTCAAAGAAGAGACCTGGAAATTAAGTGGAAACAGAAATGAGTCTACATTCCCAGGAGTTTGTTCCATTGATTTTAGTTAGCCTAGTTGTTCTCCAACGTCTGCAGAGGAGGCGGACCAAGGTGATAAAGGGCCTGGAAACCAAGCCTTATGGGGAATGGTTGAGGGAGTTGGGAATGTTCAGCCTGGAGAAGAGAAGACCGAGAGGTGGTATGATAGGTAAAGATAAAGGGACCCCTGACCATTAGGTCCAATTGTGGCCGACTCTGGGGCTACGGCGCTCATCTCGTTTTACTGGCCGAGGGAGCTTCCAGGTCATGTGGCCAGCATGACTAAGCCGCTTCTGGTGAACCAGAGCAGCGCACAGAAATGCCGTTTACCTTCCTGACTGGAGCAGTACCTATTTATCTACTTGCACTTTGACGTGCTTTCGAACTGCTAGGTTGGCAGGAGCAGGGGCTGAGCAATGGGAGCTCACCCAGTCATGGGGATTCAAACTGCCAACCTTCTGACTGGCAAGTCCTAGGCTCTGTGGTTTAACCCGCAGCGCCACCCGCATCCCTCCAGATGGTATGATAGCTGTCTTCAAATATCTGAAGGGCTTTCACATGGAAGACGAAGCGAGCTTATTTTCTGCTGCTCCAAAGGGTGGGATCTGAACCGATGGATTCAAATTACAAGAAAGGAGATTCCGTCTAAACATTAGGAAGAACTTTCTGGTGGTAAGAGCGGTTTGACAGTGGAATGACTTCCTCAGAAGAAGTTGGGTGGCCAGCAGCCAGGGATCCTTTAGCAATGGTCCCTGGATAGCAGGGGGTTGGACTGCATGATCCTTGGAATCCCTTCCAACTCCACAATTCTATGATTCTATAAGAACATAATAGCAGCCTGCTGGATCAGGCCAATGGCCCATCTAGTCCAGAATCCTGTTCTCACAGTAACCACCCAGATGTCTGTAAGAAACCAGCAAACAGGATCTGAGCTCAAGAGCCCTCTCTCCTCCTGTGGTTTCCAGGAACTGATTTTCAGAAGAAGACTGTTTTCGGAGAGCATAGCCATCATGATTAGTAGCCATTGATGGCCATCTCCTCCATGAATTTTTCTAATCATTATTCAAAACAATCTACATAGTAATCGCTGTCTGCTGTTGGAGCAAGGTCCAAAGTTTAGCTGCAGTATGTTTCCAGGTGGAAAAATCTAAATTGGAAACAGAATTGTTAGAATCCAAAACTAAGACTCTGTCAAAAATGTATAACTTGCTGTTGAAATGGAATACTCAGGATGAAATGGTTAAATCGGTAATGATTAAATGGGCACAAGACGTTGGACATAATATTATGTTTGCTGACTGGGAACAGTTGTGGACCACCGGGATTAAATTTACGGCATGTAATGCCTTAAGAGAGAACATTATGAAAATGATATATAGGTGGTACATGACCCCAGTCAAGCTTGCAAAAATCTATCATTTGCCCGATAATAAATGTTGGAAATGTAAGGAAAATGAAATTACATTCTTTCACCTTTGGTGGATGTGTCCCAGGATTAAGGCTTTCTGGGAAATGATATATAACGAATTGAAAAAGGTATTTAAATACACCTTCTTGAAGAAGCCAGAGGCCTTTCTCTTGGGCATGGCTGGCCAAGTGGTGCCAAAGAAAGACAGAACTTTTTTTATGTATGCTACAACAGCAGCAAGAATACTCATCACAAAGTATTGGAAGACGCAGGATCTACCCACTCTGGAAGAATGGCAGATGAAACTGATCGACTGTATGGGATTGGCAGAAATGACGAGCAGAATCCGTGACCAGGGAGAAGAGTCGGCAGAAGAAGATTGGAAAAAATTTAAGGACTACTTACAGAAATATTGCAAAATTAAGGAATGTTAAATGATGTTGGATTGAAATTGTGTGGTTTCTAGCTGTAATGATATAAAGGAACATGGATGAAAAAAAAAGGAAAATAAGGTGATATTATAAGCTGTAATGCTTTAAGTTAGGGATTTGCTGAATAAATAACCTGAAATGGAATACAAGAAGGGGAGGTATGAGGAGGTCAGAGAAATTTGTTATTGTAAAGTATTTTGAACTATATGGTTTTTTTTGTTTGTTTTTTGTTTTGTTTTTTTTTGTATAAAAAATTGGAAACTTTAATAAATATCTTTTAAAAACAACAACAAAGTTTAGCTGCAGTATGTGCTGCTTGAAAATGTACTTTCTTTTATCTGTCCCAAACTTTCCAACATTCAGCAATTCATTCATCCTGATGGTATAAGCAATTTCAGGGGCGAGGAAACGTTGGCCATCCGGGTGTATTTGGATTCCAACTGCCTTCAGCCCCTGCTAGCATGGCCAATGGTCAGGAATGATGTGAGTTGTAGTCCAGTAGCATCTGGAGAGACAAAGGAGGATCTCCATTCCTTAGCTCAGGGCTGTCCAACCTCTCAGGCCAAGCTGGCTGCAAGAGTACTTCAGCCTGGAATTCCACACACTGCCTTGCCATGCAGGGTGTGTGTGGCCAAAATTACACACACACACACACACACACACACACACACTGAAATTACACACACACACACACACACAAAGCTGAGAAAGTACCAGCTAGGTTTTGGGAAGCAGGCAGATGTTCCAATTCTGGAATTAATGTTAAAAATTCTCCCAAGTTAACCTGAAAGTGAGGGACACAGGATGGGTGTGTCTGTGGGTGTTAAATGGGGAATATCCGCTCACCCCGACCCTCCACTCAGGGTTCTGCAACACTGTCAGTGACCTGATCCTCCTGGAAAAGCATCCAGTTCAGCCCCATGAATCATTTGCTTTCACGGGGTCCAGATATATTCAATAAAACATCAGGGCTCACAGGCTTAATTTACAACTCTCAGTCTAGCAGAGTCAGTGTTTGCACTGCCTTTGCTTGCTTTGCAATCAATAACATTTTGGGGCATTAGCCTTAAGGAATGTTGCTAATTGCCTCAAATTCTCTGCAGAGAAGGTTAAGCAAGATGGAGAAAGTACAGACTCAATTAAATGACATCAGAATATTGGATTTTTTTTTAAAAAAAATAATTCACTCCATTATTCATCGGCAGTTACGCCACTTTAGAAGCTTCTGCAAATATACAAAATAAAAGGAAGAGCAAGAGGCCATGCAGGAGCCAAGTGAAAGACAAGTTATTGAGATGAGAAGATAGAAGTCCAGAAGACCCGCTGGTCTGTGAGCTAAATTAGGACTGGCAGGAGTCCTAATTCAGTCTGCAAATCTGCTTTCCCTAAAATGCACACCCTGCAGTCAAAGATGCAGCTGCAAAGGAACTATCAGGAGTCTTAAAGCACGCTCCCAATTATTCCTTGACAGGCAAGGATTGCTGTCAGAGCTGATCAACCGATGGGCATTGACAGCAAGCTCTGCTGAGACAAAGAACTCTGCAGCTGATCCCTGCCCAAAGTTGGGTTTGCCGGAAGTGCACGTAGCGAAGGGCTTGCTGTAAGCTGATATTTTTTGTTTTGTTTTGTTTATTAATTTTTATTGAATGGTTTTATGTTACAAAAAACAATACAGCCATACTACCACTAAATATGATTAAGAAATAAAAATTGCATACATCGATATTTAGTTTGTTATTTGTTATTTACCGTCTTATTTCCTCCCAAACATTGCATACAACAACACACATATGTGCAGGCACCCACACCCGTGCAGAAAATAATAATAATGAAAGTAAATATTTTTTCCCCTTTTATCTTCCAAAATCTTTTCTTCAACTTTGACTTCCTGTCAAGTCCCTTTGCATATGTTTTATCTTACATTCGAATGTACACAAAACAATAAACCTTTCTATATAATTTTTCTAATACATTCTGAAAACATAATAAATCCTTAATTATAGTCCACCTCCTTTTAGTTCCTTTATCACTCAAATGCTAGCACGGAGTCAAAACTATTATTGTATTTTTGAACATATTTTTCATAAACATCCCATTTTTCCGCTAAGTTTTGCTTTGAGTTTCCTCTGAGTTTCCTAGTCAGCCATCTCCACCAATTCCTGTAATTTGATTTGCCAATCTGTTATTTTTGGAGTGCTGTAAGCTGATATTGTGGCTTGCCTCAGGTGCTGCGCAAGTGTTAAAATTGACTGGGGGGGGGAGCTCACCAGATCACACCAGACTTCACAATGACACCAGGTGATTTACAGGTGAGCAGTAGGGGAGTGGAAGGAGCTGTGGGGAGATCAGGAGGAGGAGAAGGAGCTCTAGGGTTGGCTGGGTACAAGGCGTTATGGGGAATAGCAGGAGCTGGGGGTGAGCTGTAAAGGGTAGGGAATAGAGAAAAGGGCGAGGGGTTAGGTGGGGTTGGTGCGCAATGAGAACAGGGGCAGCACTGAGAATTGCATGCTACATTTCTGCTTTCTTATTTGAAAATCAACAAGCCCCTTGGAAGTTACGGAAAACGGAGGTGTAAATTCTCGATCAATATGTTTATCCTTCCATTTGCCGGTAAGCCCCACAGCCATCTCCTCTTATCACAGGAGGTACAGCAGCCTGATCAATAATAAAACATCACCAGAGGGGATTGCTGCACAGAGCCACGCGGAGGAGCGAGCTCCCTCTTAATCCCTGGCAAAAAAATAAAATAAAACACCCATCCTTTGCAACCTCCTTGAGCAATTCAAGTGATTAAGCAACGATTCCCTGTAATTTAATGCACGGGTATAATTAAAGCGCTGTAATACATTCACGTATCAGTAACTCAGTCATGAACCTGCAACTCCCATCTAGAAAGATTAAATTCATTACAGCCGACAGATGCACCCTGAGCAGCCATCTGAACCTAACAGACCTGCTTTAACTACCCTCCTTTGATCAAGTGTTAAAAGGCTGCGGGAGCATCAAAGTACACTTCCAGAACTGGGAAGCAGAGTTTGAATCTCTTCCCATTGTTAAAAAGAAGAAGAAGAAAGAAGCTGTTTAAAAATGTAACAGGGGAGGATGATGTGTGCATAACAGCTGCTCAGTCAGGAGAGCCAGTGTGGTGCAGTGGTTAAGAGCGATAGACTTGTAATCTGGTGAACCGGGTTCGCTTCCCCGCTCCTCCACATGCAGCTGCTGGGTGACCTTGGGCTAGTCACACTTCTTTGAAGTCTCTCAGCCCCACTTACCTCACAGAGTGTTTGTTGTGGGGGAGGAAGGGAAAGGAGAATGTTAGCCGCTTTGAGACTCCTTCGGGTAGTGATAAAGCGGGATATCAAATCCAAACTCCTCCTCAGTCTAGGCCCCAGAATGTAGCTGGGGGAAAGGGATTATGAAATGGGCTACCTGTTCTTGAATTGTGAATCAGTTAAGATCAAATGTGCTCTTGAAAGCAACATATTCCTCTGATTCTGAAAATACGGATTTAGCTGTTTGATTTGGAGATATCGCATTGATTTAGGGGTATAGTGGTCTGAATTAGGGATGGGGAGAATTTTTCTTCTTCTGCATTTTAATGAGGAGCTACCCAATCTGCACTTCTCAAATCAAAATGTGAATGGAAACTCAGCTATGATTCAACATTTGAACTTCTTCTGCAACGCCACTCCCCGGCCCAGTAATGTGTACCAGGTGTGTATATTTTAGGGGGAAGGGTGCATGAAAAGGCATAAATAGGTGAAAAGAGCTTACAGAATGCATTACACTGGGGAAATTTGCTTGCAAAAACATGTGTCAAAACTGCATATTAAAATGTGTTGGGGGGTTGTACCAAAATGCTAACAGATTTTCATAATGATTATTATTATTATTTTAATGCAGATTGCTTCAGGAATGTAGAGAACTGAATTTAAGATTGTAAAAGAAAGAGAGAGAGAGAAGCAAAGGGAAGCAACATTGACAAATTCATCCATCCTTTGTCTGAATGTTCTACTGTTCCCCTTTTGTGATGGCCACTGTTTTATATCACTGTTTTATATTTGGGGTATGACTGGCTAAAACAGGGTGAGGTGAGGCTTGCATGGTTCATTTACTCCTCTCTCATAATTTAAATTCTAGGGAGTCCCCAGAGGATTGGGCCAAAGAAGCATGGTACAGCCTGGAAAGTGACTCGCAGTGCCTAATGGTGCCATATTTTGAAGAGCAAAAAAGACGATTCTATGACGTCCATTCAAAGCTAATACAGTGGTGCCTCGCAAGATGAAATTAATTCGTTCCGCAAGTTTTTTCTTCTTGCGAGTTTTTCGTCTTGCGAAGCACGGTTTCCCATAGGAATGCATTGAAAATCAATTAATGCATTCCTATGGAGACCGCCTTCAGACCAGGTCCGGGGACAGTCTGTCCCCGGACCTCTTCTGAAGGCTGGCAAGCCCTTCTTCAGAAGAGTTCCCCAGGGCTGCCTAGGCTGAGGATAGCAGCCTGCTGCCCGGCGCGAGGGGTGCTCTGCTTCAGAGTGCCCCTCACGCGGGGCAGACATTCGCAGCTTGGGGAGCCCTGCAGGACTTCCCCGCAGGGCTCTCCAAGCTGCGGATAGCAGCCTGCTGCCCCGCACGAGGGGCGCTCTTAAGCAGAGCGCCCCTCGCGCGGGGCAGACATTCGCAGCTTGGGGAGCCCTGCAGGACTTCCCCGCAGGGCTCTCCAAGCTGCGGATAGGAGTAGCTGTTCTGAATGTTGGCGGTGGGGAGGAAAAACCCTCCTCCCACCGCAAGCCCCTGGAACAGAGGAGAAGCGCTGCGCGCCTTCTCCTCTGTTCCCGGACCTCCCACCGCAAGCCTTCAGGACAGGTCCGGGAACAGAGGAGAAGGCGCGCTGCGCTTCCCCGCTGTCCCCAGAGATTTCCCTATGGGCTTTCATCTTGCGAAGCAAGCCCATAGGGAAATTCGTCTTACGAAGCTGCTAAAAATCGGAAAACCCTTTCGACTTGCGGGTTTTTCGTTTAGCGAGGCATTCGTCTTGCGGGGCACCACTGTAAATGCAATTTGTCTCGGATTTTTACCCCTGAAAAAGAGGACATGTCCTGGAAAGAGAGGACACATGGCAACCCTAGCGCTGCAGGCTGATGTCATCCTCACTGGGTTCTCCTAGCCAGTTTCCATCCAGCATATGCAGCATCCAGCCACCATCCAAGTGGCATCCAAGGAGTGCATTCTGACCCCACAACATGCACCACTATTTGCAGGTGGACACTATTCCTGTGTTGTTATGGCCATAAATGTATATAAATATCACTTTTATCACCCTCTATGGCTTGAAGCCATACTGCACCTCGTGACACAGTCCAGGTTGGGTTGGAAGCCTTGTTGAAGCCACTCCAGATTCCCACAGATCTTTTTTTTAAAAAATCCCAGTGCTGAGCTGAACCTTCACAGCAACTTTTTTGACCATTTTGTGATAGGTGGAGGCAAGTCTTTCTCAAAGGGTAAGGTGGGCTGTGTTTTCCTTATTTAAGTTAATGAGGTGACTTTTCAGATCAAACACACCTTAGTAGCCCAGAACTAACTCATAGCAGTGTTTTCCAAAGGTGCCAAGTTCAACTTCACTTTCATGAATGGTCATGTGATGTCTGCAGGCTCAACTACGTCTGCCAGCTACCATCTCTCTGTTTCATAGATTCCTAAAGCTGGAAGGGATCTTGAAGGTCACCTGGTCCAACCTTCCCTGTTCATTGCAGAGTCTGTAATGCATGATACTGTACATCCTTGACAGACAGCTATCCACTCCACCAGCAAAGGAAGGCCTTATAGCAACATCAAAGCCTTTTCAAAGGGTTGTGTTCTAGTTCACATCGACAGGATTTAGCCACAGACTTCAAGCTGCCTTCCTACCCCCCCCCATCAACATCCCTAATATGCACGAATGATAAAAAGAAAAAGGGGGTGTACTTACTACAATTACAAATAGAGCTGGGGCCACAAAAGCCCAGATTGTGCCATTCTTCAGCGAAAGCCAGCAGCTGTAGAGAGAAAACAGAAGGCTTACAAGCTTGTTCAGGACTACGTATTAAAAACGCTAAGAGCTGCATCCAGCATTGTCTTTCCCCTAGTACAAGGGCTCTTGTGCTAGCGGATGGGTGAGTTTTAATGTTGCACAACAGAGGAATCCAACACAACAGCAGAAACTGGCAACACAGCTAGCAGAATCTCAGGCAACAGATTGCACAGCCCATTGCGCAACAAAGCAACCTGCTTATGCAACAACATCCCGCTGCTATAAAACATTTCACTAGGGGACAAGTATACCGCAAAATGACTTTTGACTTAGTACTACACTGGATGCAACTCCAGGTTCTTAATGTTCAGGGCCAGCCCCATCTTAAGCCATACTGAGCCACTTGAGTCTGGTGGTGGAACCTGGGTGGCAGAATGTACCCCCTGCCTCCAGGTACCTGTTAAGCCAGGCACAGGCAAACTCTGGCCCTCCAGATGTTTGGGACTACAATTCCCATCATCCCTAGCTAACAGGACCAGTGATCAGGGATGATGGGAATTGTAGTCCCAAACTTCTGGAGGGCCAAGGTTTGCCTAGTTCCCCAAATTTGTTTTACTCAGGGGGTGGTATTGTGTTTTTTATTATTATTGCAAACACAACCCCCACAATGATGAATCTTCCATCCCTTCTTTAACACACTGGCCATAATAATATAAACATGGATTTACAGCAGGCATAGGCAAACTCGGCCCACCAGATGTTTTGGGACTACAACTCACATCATCCCTAGCTAACAGGACCAGTGGTCAGGGATGATGGGAATTGTAGTCCCAAACATCTGGAGGGCCAGGGTTTGCCTATGCCTGTGTTAAGCCATGGGAACAGGGTCACTAGGGGGTAGACCTATTGATTCCCCCTTCCTGCACAGCAGTTTGGGGTGGGCTTTCACTCAGACAGATACATCACAGGTGGAAAGTAGCAATTGCTTCTATTGACATGTCTCCAGGTGGTGGTGCTGGGGCAAATATACAGAAACACATGCAATTTGTCATTTGTTTGGCAGCTGAACTGGATAACATGTCATTCATCAAAGAACAACTTGCTGTGAGCATTACTTTTTCAAAGAGTAAAGGGAGGGGGCGGGGAGTAATCCAGATTCTCTCTTCCAGCTGTCAGCAAAGAAGAGGAGGCAGTATGTGACTTATTTATAATTCTTTCAGATGTAAATAGAGACGGGGAGGAGAAATTCTGTTCAATTCACATTTTAATGCAAATGTATCTAATTCACATTTGTGAACCAAAACACAACTATTCCCCCACCCCCACCAAAACATTTCTCTTTTGCTCTTTTCCATATGTTGCAATGCAGTTGTCCAATCAAAAAGAAGTCTCCAGAAAAGTGTGCAAAAAATGCATACATTGGTGAAAATAAAATACCCAAATGCATTATGTTAGGGAAATTTGTTTGCACAATGTGTCTATTAAGCAAAGTTGCTAAGCAATCTCCCTTTTAAAAATGCATTATTGTATGCTGTTTTCGCTAATATAGTCGTTTTTATGCACAATTTATCCTAGTATGTGCATTGTTTACACATTACTTGGCTGGAGAACTGTGCTACAAAATTCAGAGAAGTGTGAGTGTAGAAAAATGGTTGTGTTTCAGCTTGCTTGTTGTTCTGGAAAGTACAAATTAGGTAGGTTCATCTCTAAATGTGAACTGAAGTAAATTTCTCCTCCAGTGGGTCTAAGACCCTTCTTATTCTCTTCCCTCTTTTTGTCTTTGTCCTTCAAGTGGAGAGAGAGAAAGAGGCTTCCCTCTCTTTTCATGGTATGGAAGTGGCTAGAAATAAGCTTTTCTCCAACTTAAATGCCAAATGTGGGGACTATCCAATGAACCAGATCAGCACGTGATTGAGATAAGATGAAGTGCTTCTTCACACAGTGCAGAAGCCCTTTGTGAAATCTGCTGCCACAAGTTGTGGACGGCCATCCTGACTCGGCCCCAGCCACACTGATTAGATGTTTGGAAGCTGTGGCTGGATGGTTATGTGGGAGCCAGTTGAAGATAAATCCTTCGAAGACAGAGGTCCTTTGGCTGGGTTGGGACGATATGGGATTGGGGGGCCAACTCCCATCTCCTGCAGGGGAACAATTAGTGCCAGCGCCGTCCGTTAAGAGTTTGGGTGTAATCTTCGACACCTCCCTTTCTATGGAGGCGCAGGTTGCAGCTATCACAAAGGCGGCATTTTTTTATCTCCGCCAAGCTAAGCAGTTGGCTCCTTATCTCTCTCGCCCTGACCTAGCCACTGTGATCCACGTGACGGTCACCTCCAGGCTTGATTATTGTAACTCACTCTACATGGGGCTGCCCTTGAGACTGATCCAGAAACTCCAGTGTGTGCAGAATGCCGCAGCAAGACTCCTTACAGGGTCCTCGCCACAGGATCACATTCACCCGGTGCTATGCCAGCTGCACTGGCTCCCGGTGGAGTACAGGATCAAGTTTAAGGTGCTGGTTTTAACCTTTAAAGCCCTATACGGCCTAGGACCCTCGTACCTACGGGACCACCTCTCCTGATATGTCCCACAGAGGACCTTACAGTCTTCAAATAAAAACATCTTGGAGATCCCAGGCCACAGGGAGGTTAGACTGGCCTCGACCAGAGTCAGGACTTTTTCGGCCATGGGCCCGAACTGGTGGAACGCTCTGTCACAAGACACTAGGGCCCTGCGGGACTTGACATCTTTCTGCAGAGCCTGCAAGACAGAGCTGTTCTGCCAGACCTTTGGCCGAGGCACAGTCTGACCCCCTTTCTCCTCCTGTAATCCTTATAGAACTCTAACCCAATGGTTGCCATTAATTTGATTCTGAATTGATTTTAGAATGTATTTTAATTAATTGACTGTGTGATTTTAGGTACACTGTGCTATTTTTACCTGTTGTTAGCCGCTCTGAGCCCGGCATTGGCCGGGGAGGGCGGAATACAAATAAATTATTGTTATTGTTGTTGTTGTTATTATTATTATTATTATTATTATTATTATTATTATTATGGTGTTGGCATTACAAAGACATTAGATAGATTTGGGAAGGAAGGCCTGTCAATGGCAAGCAGACATGATATGGCTCTATACTACCTCTAGGATCAGAGGCAGCAAGGGCTGTTCACCTTCATGTCCTACTTACGGTGTCCTGTAGGCACCTCTAGTTGACCACTGTCACAAAGAGGGCGCTACTTGATAGGTCTTTGGTCTGGTACAGCAGGGCTCCTCCCCAACCAATTGTTTGAACTTGGTTTGCATCAATCCTCCCATCAGTTACATTTCAAAATGGAATGGATATGCTTGACTATGGACATTTCAAGGGTAGAATCAGGAACCCTCAAATCTGTGTATTACTGCTCCATGGGGTGAGCTTCTGCAGGGATATAGTTGGAATGCTTCCTGGACAGGAAAGGATACGTGGACTCCTCCGTTCAGGAAGGAGCTTACTGTTCAGGCTGAGAAATTGCCTGGGCAATGGAGGTGTGAAACAGCTGTGGCAGTGTTCTGTCTGAGTATATTTCAGGCAGGTTGTCCAATGCCTACCCACAGTTGGACCCAAACAGTTCTTCTATGTTTCAGAACTTACTTGTCTTCTCCATAGCTTTCCACAGCTGACGTTACTGAGATGACGCAGAGCAGCAGTGGACAGCCTGCATATTCAAAATGAGAAGAAGGAGAAGAAATTTGTTAAACCAATTTATTCATGTATGCAACTACAGCAGCAAGAATGTTACTTGCCCCAAAGTGGAAAGAAACAGAAGTCTCAGTAAAGGAAGAGCAGATACAAAAATTGTTGGACTATGCAGAAATGGCGAAACTTATCAGAAGAATAAGAAATCAAGGTAACAAACTTTTTATAAAAGAATGGAAATGGTTTATTGAATATTTACAGATAAATTGTAAACAGATAAAAACATTAGAAGGATTATTGTAATAACCTGCAGTCTTAGAAGAGTATGTATTTACAGCAGATAATGAAATGAGTAAGTCAAATGAATTTAGATATGCAGAAGATACTAAAAAATAGATTTAAAGAACCACAGGAAGAGGGGGAAGGAAGTCAAATTTTGAAATGTGAAATTTATTGTAAACCTAATGAAATGTATAAATTTGAAAAGCATAAATAAAAAACTAAAAGAAAAGAATGGAATTTGTTAGACCATTCTTTCTTCTTACTGAAGAAAACAACAACAACAGAATAGACTTGCTTCCTCTAATTCCTTTCTGTCACAAGCAGGCTTACGTGTCCCATGTCAGTACAAAGTCTATCAAATCTATCTACCATCTGTCTGTCTGTCTGTCTGTCTGTCTGTCTGTCTATTATACCCTGCCTTTTTCCCTGACAGGGACTCAAGACAGCTCACAGATAAAAAGAACAGCTAAAACATAGAGGGGAATCGTTAAAAACAATTAAACACTGATAGAATCTAAACTATATATTTATGCATAAAAATCTATTCAGACCATACAACTAATTACGATACAAATAGCACTGCACCAGTCTTTTCATAAAAGGACAAGATCCACAGGCGGCTGGTGCCCCTTGGGACTGGTGGGGTGGAAAGCAGGGAGCCCCACCTGCAGATGGGGCCACAGACAGGCAGACAATTGATTCTGTCTTTCTCCTCGTCTTCTGAGTTCTACAATCGCAGCACTGGCACTAAGAAGGAGGAAGCCAATGGGAAGTTACCACCAAATGAGATGGTTGAAAGTCAGAAAACAGGCAGATGAGGACTGGTTGAGGGCAGACTGAGGTTGGTGGAGCAGTGCCCCATTTGCCCTATTCAGTGGCCCCCTTCTGAAATTCATTTTATTTTGTTATTATATTCTAATCCCACTTTTTCTCCAAGGAGCTCAAGGTGGCATACGCCCTTCTCCCCCCTCTCCATTTTATCCTCACAAGAAGCTTGTGGAGTAGGTTGGGCTGAGGGACAGTGACTGGCCCAAGGTCACCCAGTGAGCTTCATGGCTAAGTGGTCTCAAAGGGTCTACTCCCACACTCTAACCACAACTGCTGGGGAAGGTTAGTGGCTCAGGATGAAATCTTATACACATTTACACGGGAGTAAGTCTCATTGAAAGGGATGCGGGTGGTGCTGTGGTCTAAACCACTGAGCCTAGGGCTTGCTGATCGAAAGGTCGCGGTTAGAATCCCCGTGATGGGGTGAGCTCCCGTTGCTCGGTCCCTGCTCCTGCCAACCTAGCAGTTCGAAAGCACATCAAAGTGCAAGTAGATAAATAGGTACCACACCAGTGGGAAGGTAAACGGCGTTTCCGTATGCTGCTCTGGTTCGCCAGAAGCGGCTTAGTCATGCTGGCCACATGACCCGGAAGCTGTACGCCGGCTCCCTCGGCCAATAAAGCGAGATGAGTGCCACAACCTCAGAGTCGTCCGTGACTGGACCTAATGGTCAGGGGTCCCTTTACCTTTACCTTTAAGTCTCATTGAACTGAATGGGATTCATGTCTGCATAAAAGAAGATCCTCAGTAAAGTGTGGAGAATTCAGTTACAGAGATATAAGAGTACACAATCTGAAACTCTGAAACTCACAGGGATTTTTGGAAGCAAAGGAAGTCTAGAACTCAACATAAAAGTAGAGATGGAAGGAGTGGACACACACTGCTAGTCTTATATTTGGGTTTAGTTTTTTGTTTTGTTTTTCTGCAGGGGAGATTAAGAGCTTTTTTGCAATTATGAATATATATATATATATATATATATATATATATATATATATATTCCATCCAAGTACCAAGCATAAAATCTGCAGTGATACCTCTGGAATCCAAATGTAGCACCTGATATCCTGCCCTTCTGACTGTTCATTTTTCTTCTATTCATTGTTAGTGGATAATGCTAATAGATAAAATGACACACATATTTTACCAGGGTTTGAATAATTCGGAACTGCATTATTGTATAAATAAGTAAGAGAGAGAGAGAGAGAGAAATCATTAACATTTCTTTTTAAATAATCAGAATGCAAATTTTAAAACTAGCTGCAACAATTTTGAGGCAGTATAATAATGTTACAAAAATGCTTTGGGAAAGTGAATGTTAAGGGAGCTTGAATGAATTATAGCATTTTGAATATAATCTTCTTATATTTCCTAATATGATTTCTATGTATTCATTCTTGAAGGAACGTTTCCTCTCCAAAAGAGCTTATACCCCAAATACAACTAGATCTGCTAAACAATAAACAAAAAAAGCCTTTCAGTACTTCTGACAGCAATAGTCTTCTGCAAGAATCCTCTATTTTCGCAAGCCTGTTTACCAGCAATGAAAAGAGGTCCCTACTTTCATTATTTGGGGTGGGGGAGCTTTGACTTAGATCCTCAACCTCGGCCCTCCCGATGTTTTTGGCCTACAACTCCCATGATCCCTAGCTAGCAGGACCAGTGGTCAGGGATGATGGGAATTGTAGTCTCAAAACATCTGGATGGCCGAGGTTGAGGAAGCCTGACTTAGATGAAGTGACTTCAATGGCAGCTGTACTTCCCAGTTCCTCAACAGCCCAATGTGCAACCACTGGTGGAGGAAGAGGAGTGCGGGGGGAGTGCACCGCCCCCGGCAACGCGATCCCAGTGGGGTGCCATCAAGGCTGCTCCCCTCCCTCACTGGGCGCCACACCCCCACAGGTGGCATGCCACGCCCCCAGGACACACGCCATGCCCCTGTAGGCAGAGCGTCACACCCCCGGGATGCATGCCAGCCCCGCCCCACCTGCTCTCCACCCCCGGTGCCGGAGCATGAAGCTCCGCCACTGCATGCAACATATATTTCCTCCACTCACCCATGCAGAGTGAGGGCAATGTGATGCAAGAAGCACTGCCTTCACTTTTAATTGACTTCATTTGCCTTCATTGCTACCAGCAGGAAAAATCTGACTGGCCGTTTGGCACTGTGACATCATGTTCACAGCTTTCTGGCCAATTGGTTGAGACCACATTATGGAGGAAGAAGCAGCTCTGGGGGAAGAAAAATATATATTCCTGAAGTGGCTGCATAGAGAAACAATGCTGTGTTACTTGCCCCTTGGCTCCATTAGGCAACCACATATGCAAGAGGAGGAGGAGGAGGTAGAGGGAGGAAGGAACTGGATATTGGGCACTCAGGGATGGAAGAGATAGATCCTCCCCATGGCCGGATTTAGGTTTGATGAGGCCCTCAGCTACTGAAGGTAATGGGGTTCCTTATATGTCCAGCTGTCCTTTGTCAACAACAAATTGTCACTGTTTTTTGTGTTGAATATATGCTATACAGTAATTTATGGACCTAATAGGTATCTAAAGGACGTCGGTGGTGCTGTGGGTTAAACCACAGAGCCTAGGGCTTGCCAATCAGAAGGTTGGCGGTTTGAATCCATGTGACGGGGTGAGCTCCTATTGCTCGGTCCCTGCTCCTGCCAACCTAGCAGTTCAAAAGCACGTCAAGTGCAAGTAGATAAATAGGTACCACTCCGGCGGGAAGGTAAACAGCATTTCTGTGCGCTGCTCTGGTTCACCAGAAGCAGCTTAGTCATGCTCACCACATGACCCAGAAGTTGTACGCCGGCTCCCTCGGCCAATAAAGCGAGATGAGCGCCGCAACCCCAGAGTCGGCCACAACTGGACCTAATGGTCAGGGGTCCGTTTACCTTTCCCTTAATAGGTATCTAAAGCCATTTGCACATAACAAAATATGTATTTTATCAAAGTAATTGTTGAACTGAAATACAATTAAGAAGAAATATATTAATAGTGAAATACAATTAAGAGGAAGTATATTTTTTGGAGGGCCCCCAAGAGAGTGGAGCCCTAAGCTTTAGCTTGTTTAGCTTATACGTAAATCTGGCCCTGATCCTCCCCTTTAATGTGAGGAAAGAGCTCTGTCTCCAGAACCCTCCTGCGGAGGGCATGGACTCATCACAGGGAGAGCAGGACTTCAACCAGCTAGAGGGAGGGGCTGAACAGGAGAAGCTGGTAGTGGAGCAGCAGGAGAACATAAGAACATAAGAAGAGCCTGCTGGATCAGGCAATGGTCCATCTAGTCAAGTATCCTGTTTGCACAATGGCCAACCAGATGCCTATGGGAAGCCAGCAAGCTGGATTTGAGCACAAGAGGACTTTTCCCTGCTATGGTTTCCAACAAGTGGCATTTGGAAGCAGTCCTTCCAACTGTGGAGGCAGAGGACAGCCATCATGAGTAACAGCAGCGACAGTCGTGTCGCTGAGAACCAGGTGCACCAATCCAAGAACCAGCATGTGTGTTTGGGCACAGAAGACTCATAGAGCAAGAAAGTCCCATACGTGAGCTCACCCCACCTCATCTTTAAAAGTTTGGTCGTGGGGGGTATATCTGTTAGAATTTATGCTCCATGATTGTAGTCATGGGATTGTTGTCTTTCACATGACGGTATATGTTTTGACTCCACAGAGTGGGAAGTGACCGAAACAGGATGTTTGTTTTACTATGTTCCGTGAAGTAGGACTATTGTCCTTTGTTCTTTTCTCTTTGCTGTCTGATGCTAGAGAGAGGGGGAGCCATGTTGCAGTGCTCCGTGTGTGTTTATATGTAAATAAAGTAGATTAGCCAAAATGCTGAGTTGCTGAGGTCTGTCACGAAAAGCTGCGAAGACTCTGAGGATCCCTAAGTGTGCCGGTGTCGGATGGCATCGGTCGCTGTGATGTTCGGGCAGAAGAAAGCTTTTGAAGCTCCCAAACGATTGACCAGGAGGGAGGGAACATGCCGGTCGGGTCCTACTCTCTGCCAGGGTCCTACTCGAGTGTAGGCTGAACTCCTGACAGTATCAACTGTTGCAACATCATCTTGCTTTGCTTTCAGTTATGAACCTCTTCTCTTGCTTGTGTACCTTAGAATCTTGCCTTCTGAACCTGACGCCCGCTGATGAAATTGTACTGCTTTTGGCATGAAAAAAGATCTCACCCTTGCTTGCAAGTAGGAGTTGCTGTCTTGTTTAGGGATGGGAGCCTGACAAATAAACAGCAAACCAATGGATCGGCCTCAGCGCCTTTAACAGAGTCCCCTTTTTGACACCCGAAATGCTCACTTGCAAACGTTCAGCACAGCCATAATGATTACTTTCTAGGACAGCTATATTATGTTAACTGACCCTTGTGAAGGAAGAGGGTAAACTTGCTGATGGCCAGGAGTTGCAATTTGTCCAGAAAACCTGATCAATAAACGTGGCCCTGAACCTCGGTTATTAAAAGGTGATCGCTGGCCTTGCTGCTGTAGATAACAATGTTCTGTATCTTTGATCCAGCTTTCCAGAAAGAAAAGAAAAATCTAATCTCTCTTGCTTCTGCTCTCAGCACTGCCTCCCAGGAAAAGCAATATCACCCTCATCTCCTTTAATAACACTCCAGAGTCAATGGCTCCCAATCCAAGCCGCTAAAAATAGCTTCCAAAATAGAAAGTACAACGAAGTCTCCCTGGAGATAATATGATCGGCACAGTTACCGCATAAAAATGTCACCAGCCAGTTACTCTCTCTTGAGAGCTAGCAAACGGGGGCGGGGGAAGGGAGAGTGTTGTGCATAAAAACTATTGAGTTTTAAGATCCCATCCTACTGTTCTAGTAGGGGTGATTTGCTCTAATGAATGGCAACCTATAACCCTAAAAGAGGGAGAATGAAACTGCATGTTTTTGGGGAAGGATAATCATGTTGCAATGCACGTTGAGAGAAAAGGTTTGCTTTCACAAGGCTGCATAGGTCCCAGGGCTGAATAGAATAGAATAGAATAGAATAGGTCTGTGAAGTTCATCTTGTCAAACCCCCTACAACGCAGGGATATTTTAGCCCAACGCAGTGCTCAAACACATGACCCTGTGATTAAGGTCCATGTGTTTATGTCGGAGAACATGAGAAGTAGATTTTACCTGTTTGCTAACTTTACTTATATAGGTCTATGTTCCCAGGGTCTTTAACACAGGGGTGGGGGACATTATTTTATCCCAAGGGCCACATTTCCTTCTGGGCCACCTTCTGGGGTCCACATGACAGTGGTGGGCAGTGCTAGAGGCAAAAGTGAAGTAGAACAAGAGATGCACATTTTACCTTTATACATTCGGCTATTTTCTACACACACGCTTCTCCGTTCTCCATCCAGGGAAGCAAGAGGCTTCGCCAGAGTTCAACGATACATTCCAGTCAGGCAAAGACATCTCAGGAGGGTGCAAATGCAAGGCCCTGCGAGTCTTCTGTGCCCAAACACACATGGTGGTGCTTGGGCTGGTGCAGAAGACTCAAGGTGTGGCGCAGGAGAGAGTGAAGCCTGGAGAGAGGCCCGGGGGCCATATGAGAGGCCCCTGAGCCCAGTGCTTTTTTCCTGGTGGTACTCAAGGGTACACAGCACCAGTACCTTCCACTCTCCATGTCAAAAGTGCGGTGCTCACTGTAACAACTTAATGGTATGTACCAGCAGCTTTCCCCCCTAAATAAAAGCACTGTCTAAGCCTGAAGTTCCCTGAAGTTCCCAAATTGGAGTCAATTTGATCCCCCCCCCCTTTTCTCCTTTCCTTTCTCCTCCTGTGATGAGACTGCATTTTTAATGGCTTAATGGTTTAATGTTGTATTTTAATCTTGTTTTTAAGTTGTATTCATTCAACTTGTTTTTATTATTGGCTGTTAGCCGCCCTGAGCTGGGGAGGGTGGGGTATAAATAAAATTTATTATTATTATTATTATTTATTCCAGACAAGAAAGCTGTATTGCACTCCCATCCCTATTACAGTAATGGAAAAAAATACTTTCATAGTCTACACCTTTTAAAAGATGCCCAAAAGACTCCTGGCCAATTTTGACCGGCAAATAATTGCACAGGGCCTGAGTGACAGGCAAGCAAACAAACAGGTTGAAGAGGAGCAGCAGGTCCGGGGGGCTCTTGTTAGTCACACACACACACACACACACACACACACACTGGGGTGTAGGTCCTCAGCAGATGCCCATGTATGCCAATCCATGTTGCCAGCCTTCCGGTGACCCCAGCCCAAGGGCCAACAGTTGCTGTAGCTTCGTGGTGGGTCATCTACTTTGCATGCAGAAGGTGGCAGTTTCAATCCCTACCATCATCAGCCTAGGGCTGGGGAAAATTCTCTTCCTAAAACCCATGGAGAGCCACTGCCAGTCAGTGTAGACAATACTGAGATAGATAGACTAATGGTCTGGGTCACAGAGTAATAAAGGTAAAGGTACCCCTGCCAATACGGGCCAGTCGTGTCCGACTCTAGGGTTGTGCTCCCATCTCACTTAAGAGGCCGGGGGCCAGTGCTGCCCGGAGACACTTCCGGGTCACGTGGCCAGCGTGACAAGCTGCATCTGGCGAGCCAGCGCCGCACACGGAAACGCCGTTTACCTTCCCGCTAGTAAGCGGTCCCTATTTATCTACTTGCACCCGGGGGTGCTTTCGAACTGCTAGGTTGGCAGGCGCTCGGACCGAGCAACGGGAGCGCACCCCGCCACAGGGATTCGAACCGCCGATCTGACGAGCGGCAAGTCCTAGGCGCTGAGGTTTTACCCACAGCGCCACCCGCATCCCGCACAGAGTAATAGAATCATGGAAATATGGAGTTGGAAGGGACCTCTGAGGATCATCTAATCTGACTCCCTATAAGGCAGCTTCCTATGTTGTACTCGCCTCCCTTTCTCTGAGACAGAACGACATGTTAAGTATCAGAAAGTTGTCCCCTGGCTGTAGGTGGGGAGGGGGCACAATTTTGGCCCATCGCTACCCAAAGGATAAATGTTGCTGTTCCCTCTGTCTCATCAAGAAACTTTCTGTCTTTGGAGGGAGGTTCTCTCTTTGTCCGTCTTCGAAATGAAAACATCAAATATCTGTGCAATCTGCTCTGCGCTTTTAGGGACGAAGTGGGTTTAAATTGGGGAGGGGAAATAATAAACAAATGTGCAGGAAAATATCAATGTCATAACATTCATTCCGCAGAAACATTTCAGACAAGTCTGTTTAGGTGGTATATAGCCTTAACCTGCTTGCTTTACCCAGAGCATATTTGAGATGTCCCCAGGATTTAACTTGATTATTTATCAGCTTAAAACTGCACTGGAGAAGAAAATTAAATAGAGAGCTCCCTGGCAAGATAATAAAACTTATGCAGATGAAATGCTAGGCAGTCATCTGGATAACAAGAAGAACTAATTCCATGAATGTAAAATGGTCTGCAGTTCACCCTGCTCAGTTCTCGTCTTCTTGGTTTTAATGGAATATTAGAAGATAAATTGGCAACATTCCGGTGGTGTTTGGTAGGATGCGGTGGCCAAACAACTGGCGTTCATTACTCTGAAATAAACAGACTCACTAAGAACCAACCATTTGAGACACCGGAAAGGGAAGAAATCAAATTCACTTAGGGCCATAATGCTGGGCTTTCTTTGATAAATCCTCCTACAGACAATGTAACTGTTAGGTTTCTGTTTGTGCCACTGTGCAGTTTTTGGAGTCACAAGACTCTGTTTACATTCCAGACTGTTGGAAGTCTTACAGGAGATGGGAGACGGATGTTGATGTTACTGGTTTCCTGTTTCTTTGTCCCAGTTGGTTCTCTGACTTCACAGAGAGCAGATGTATATTCTTTTCTGTCTGCGTAGTTAGAAATAAAACGTAGCAATGTAGCTCATATCTCTCATCCTTCTGCTGCTGTTAGTATACTCTGCAGAATGGGATCGTGCCTGGAGCCTCAACAAAGGCTTAGGTCGTTAATCACCATCCAAGGAGATTCCAAAGACTTGACTGGTGGAGGTGTAGCTCGGTCGTACGGAGTTCCGAAAGTAACACCCGGCACAAAGGTGTTCATGCATTTCAGCACCTGCTTGGGCATCTCGTGGCTGCTGGCAGGCTGTGAGATTTGGATGATCTTATGGCACAACAAGTTGAGATAAGCACATTAAGGCCTCATAGACACAAACAAGCATTATTTACCAGGGCTGAAACAGAACCACTCTCGAAGTTTGGGTTCTGGAAGCATAGCCTTGTTGATTCTTCAGCACTCCACTTGCTGCAGAATATTTCTTTTCTTATATCTCATTAGGAGGAACTTTTACATAATACCAGCACACATTTTTAAGAACCCGATGGTTTAGTGTGGCAGTATAGGCAATTAGAAACCCCCTGCCTATTGGTATCAGGCAGGAGCCTTCGCTGTACTCTGCTTGGTGCCTGCTGAAGACATTCTTTTTAAAGATAATATTTTTTTCCATTAAGTTTTCAAAAGTTGTACATATATACTTCAATACATAGATTTGTCTTTTTTCGACTTCCCATCCCATTTTCCATGGCGTTTTAGTTTCTTCCCCATTGCTGCACAATGCCTTCTTTTTCTTACAAAATGCCTTCTTTTTCTTACAATATCATTTCAATACTGTATTCTCTCATTCCTTTTGTTGATCATATCTCAAATCCTGCTCGCAAGTTCATCAAGCTATAGTATTTTCCTAAATGGTCCAAAAAGGGCTTCCAGACTTCCACCAAACAATCATCATTCGAGTCTCTTAGTTTGGCTGTTCACTTTGCCATTTCTGCATAGTCTATCACCTTACTTATCCATTCTTCTTTGGTGGAAACTTCTTCCTTCCATTTTTGTGCAATAAAGAATCTTAGCCACTGTTGCTACATACATAAATAACTTAAACACCTTTTGGGGAACTTCTGCCCCTGGAGACATTTTTATTACAAGCCTACCCAAAATGTTTAGGAAGTTAAGTTGTTTCAGTCCATTCTATTCTATTGTGGTTTTAACTTTCTCTATGTTTTAAATTATGGCTATATACTGATAATTTCATAGTCTTTTTGTTTTTTGTAAATCGCTTTGAGGTATTCCCCACAATCAAGGGATATACAGTGGTACCTTGGTTCTCAAACTTAATCCATTCTGGAAGTCCGTTCCAAAACCAAAGTGTTCCAAAACCAAGAGGCGCTTTCCCAGAGAAAGTAATGCAAAATGGATTAATATGTTCCAGACTTCTTCAGATACAAGATATCTGAAGAAGTGTGCATGCACATGAAAGCTTATACCAAGAACAAACTTGGTTGGTTTCTAAGGTGCTACTGGACAATTTTTTTATTTCTTTATATATTTCAACTGCGTCAGACCAACACGGCTACCTACCTGAATGTAAATAGTGTGTTTGTGTATAATGGTATATGCTGGTATAGATCTAGCAAATACAACTCTGCTAAAGGCTGCTTCCTGTGGTGAGCTTAAGTGCTTCAATGAGGTTCTGCAGTGTATACACAAAAAAAACACTGACAGGAATCACCCCTTGATGTGCTTACCTGGGCTTTAATTTAAGCATGGGAAGCCATGATGGCTGGTTATTGAGTGCCTATGATCAACACACTTGCCTGTTTGTTTTAAGGGAAGCTTTTCCAGAGGCATACAGTGGTACCTCGGATTACAAACACTTCGGGTTACAGACTCCGCTAACTCAGAAATAGTACCTCGGGTTAAGAACTTTGCTTCAGGATGAGAACAGAAATCGTGCGGTGGCGGTGCGGTGGCAGCGGGAGGCCCCATTAGCTAAAGTGGTACCTCAGGTTAAGAACAGTTTCAGGTTAAGAACGGATCTCCAGAATGAATTAAGTTCATAACCAGAGGTACCAGTGTGTGTGTGTGTGTAAAATAACAATCAACAGCTGCTAGTTGTGTAGTAGGTAGTCTTCCTGGCTTCCCACACTTGTGCTAATGCCCAGCCATGGACATTGCAGAGTTTTCAGGAACTGCTTCCCCCTGTGAAGGCTGAAGAGGGCGGATGACCAGGGAGCCCATTTGCAGAAAGGACACCCACGAATCCCCTCACCCCCCTTGAATGAAAGGCAAGTGAAAAACCAGCAAGAACAAAACAAAAAAAAAAAATCCCACCCATAACTCCCTGAATTTTTTCCCCCTTTGATAATATTTGAATACAGTTTCTTTTCTCGTCATTTGATGGAGAATATTAAGGGAGGGGAGAATGAAGCTTTCTTTCTTTTCTTTCTTTTTGACGCAACACAAATAAAAACAAAAATATGCTTAAGCCCTATGATTTGCAAGGTTCTTTTTCTCTCTTTCTTGGGCATGCACTTGGAAAAGGTATCTCCTGCTTCTAGAAAACAGTATAGTCCAAAAGGATATTCACTTCCAGTTTTCTGGGGAGGAATTCATCTTGCCAAATTGATTTTTTTTTTCATGGCCTCTAGGAAAGGAGGCCAGGAACTTCCTCTAGCATAACAGCAAAGAAGCAATTGCCAAGTGGCAAAATCTATGTTTCCAAGAGTTCAGAGCCCAGACTCCCACCAGCTCCTCCAAGCTGAAATCCCAAAGGAAAGGAAGCAAATAAATAAACCAAAATGGCCTGGAAGGCAGCAGAGAGGTTAAGTGAAAAAGTCCAGCAGAAACCATTTTTCATATGACAAACCATCTTATTAAGCAGGAGGAGGAGGAGGAGGAAGAAGAAGAAGCGGAGGAGGAGGAGGAGGAGGAGGAAGAAGAAGAAGAAGAAGAAGAAGAAGAAGAAGCAGCAGCAGCAGCAGCGGAGGAGGAGGAGGAGGAGGAGGAGGAGGAGGAGGAGGAGAGTTTGGATTTGATATCCCGCTTTATCACTACCCCAAGGAGTCTCAAAGCGGCTAACATTCTCCTTTCCCTTCCTCCCCCACAACAAACACTCTGTGAGGTGAGTGGGGCTGAGAGACTTCAGAGAAGTGTGACTAGCCCAAAGTCACCCAGCAGCTGCATGTGGAGGAGCAGGGAAGCGAACCCGGTTCACCAGATTACGAGTCCACCACTCTTAACCACTGCACCACATAGAATCATAGAATTGTAGAGTTGGAAGGGACTCCAAGGGTCATTTAGTCCAACCCCCTGCAATGCAGGAATCTCAGCTGAAGCATCCATGACAGGTGGCCATCCAACCTCTCCTTAAAAGCCTCCTTCTGAGGTCTACCACCTTCTGAGGAAGTCCCTTCCACTGTCCAACAGCTCTTACTGTCAGAAAGTTCTTTCTGGTGTTGATTCAGAATCTCTCATAACTTGAAACATTGGCTCAGGTGCTACCATCCCGAGCAGGAGAAAACAAGCTCGCTCCATTTCCCATGTGTCACATGGTCAGACCTCACCTGGAGTACTGTGTCCAGTTCTGGGCACCACAGTTCAAGAAGGACACTGACAAACTGGAACGTGTCCAGAGGAGGGCAACCAAAATGGTCAAAGGCCTGGAAACGATGCCTTATGAGGAACAGCTAAGGGAGCTGGGCATGTTTAGCCTGGAGAAAAGGAGGTTAAGGGGTGATATGATAGCCATGTTCAAATATATAAAAGGATGTCACATAGAGGAGGGAGAAAGGTTGTTTTCTGCTGCTCCAGAGAAGCGGACACGGAGCAATGGATCCAAACTACAAGAAAGAAGATTCCACCTAAACATTAGGAAGAACTTCCTGACAGTAAGAGCTGTTCGACAGTGGAATTTGCTGCCAAGGAGTGTGGTGGAGTCTCCTTCTTTGGAGGTCTTTAAGCAGAGGCTTGACAACATATGTCAGGAGTGCTCTGATGGTGTTTCCTGCTTGGCAGGGGGTTGGACTCGATGGCCCTTGTGGTCTCTTCCAACTCTATGATTCTATGATTCTATGAAAGATGGAGCAAGCTTGTTTTTTCCTGCTCAGGAGAGGAGGACCCAATCCAATGGTGAACCACAATTTTTTTTAAAAAAAATGTGATGTGCCACTTAAGCCTCTCCTCCTTCCGGAGGGGAGGGGTTGTGACCAGGAGACGATTCCCTCACCTTCGCTGGCGCGCCACACCCCCCCCCCCAGCTGGGCACCCAATCGGGTGCCACCGGGGAGGCTTGGTTTTGCCGCTCAAATGCGGTTGCGCCAGCTTTCCCTGCCATTCGCTCCCGATCTACTGCAAGTCACCCACCCACCACTCCCTCTAGGGCGTAGCTTCTCTCTTGGCCTTGCTATGGACCCATGGTTGGTCACCCTGGTTGACCAGGGGGCCTGGTAGGAGTTTTTTCCAATTGGCAAATTGGCACCTGCCTCTTGGTTTTTTTCCGCTTACCTCGTAGCAATCGTCACAACTTTCTTGGTATTTGGCGGTTAGGCATTGGAATATGTTGTTGGTGTATGGAAGGTTAAGGTGTGGCCATCGCCTACCCCTTCACTTTTGGGTATTCCGTTAAAGGAATCCGGCGGTCGTGGATCCTGTCAGATGCCCGATTTGGCGGGGGGCCATGGCACGACCCTCGGTGACATCAGGGGAGAGCTTATAGTTGCATTAGCATCAACAGGCTCTCCCTACTGGTGGTTAACCCCTCAACAGACTCACCCCTCTCCGAGTGGGTGGAGTCAAATTTCCAGTGGTCCAATGCCTAAGCCAATACCTTCTCACATGCTGTAATCAATAAAGTTGTGGCCTTTTCTTGCCCATTAATCTAATATACTGTGTCCACGTGTTTTCATTCCCCAAGCGGGGATCGGGTCCTCAAATCACAAATGTGATTTAAAATGTGATGTGCCACTTATCTTCTGTTCTGAATCACTTAGGCAACAGGGCAATTTCCTGACAAATCTCCAAAGAATTCTATAAGGGGAAGGCGCTTTATTTTCCCCTCTCCACCCCCTTCCTGACAACAGGAAGCTTCCATAAGCAAAGGCTCACAGTTCTTTGCACTTGGCAGAATGAATACAAACAGGAGATTTTGGATGAGCAGGAACATTTGGTGCACTGCCTCTCTGATTACTGCCGAATTTGTTTTACTAAACTAATTTCTCCTACGCCATCCAAGCAGATGCTGAGGTTTAAGCCAACAAATCCCTTGCTTGCAATAACACCCCTCCTCCCACCCCTTTGATCCTGCATCTATTCTCCGATGCCTGCAAAGGGCAGATGCACAGTAGGGTTAAGCTGGATGTTTTCCAATAAACATTTCCAGAGCTCTTGGGACAGGATAAAGAGTTTCTTGACCCCACCAAAGCTTACTATTCTCATGCCTGCTCACTGACGATCACAGGCTGCAGCTTCATTTTTATTTTTAATGGTCTTCTTTTTTACAGTGACATCACGATGCAGCCAAATAACATGGCTGCATCGAGTTGTCACTGAGGGCATGCAAGGCAAAAAGTGCTTCAGAGTAAAGGCAAGGTCTATCCAAGAAGTATTGCCCTTACTCTAAATTCCCTTGGCAGTGAAATTAAAAATTTGAGGAGATATAGATGATATAGATATAGACGCGGGTGGCGCTGTGGGTTAAACCACAGAGCCTAGGACTTGCCAATCAGAAGGTCAGCGGTTCGAATCCCCACGACAGGGTTCAAAAGCACGTCAAAGTGCAAGTAGATAAATAGGTACCATTCTGGCAGGAAGGTAAACGGTGTTTCCGTGTGCTGCTCTAGTTCGCGAGAAGCGGCTTAGTCATGCTGGCCACATGACCCGGAAGCTGTACACCAGCTCTCTCGGCCAATAAAGCGAGATGAGCGCCGCAACCCCAGAGTCGGTCACGACTGGACCTAATGGTCAGGAGTCCCTTTACACACACACACACACACACACACACATATATATATATATATATATATATATATATATATATATATATATAAACGTTCATAACTGCATATATAAACCGCATGTCTGAAACCCCACAGAAAAAGTCCTGAAACCATTTTGTCCCTCCCAAATTGACCTCAAATATTTCTCTGCAAGATCAAAGGAAAAAGGAAATGCCTCCCCATTGTCTTTTTGTTCACAAATCCTGTCTTAAGGGTATGTCTGTATGAATAGGGTGAGCCTGTGACCTGGCTCAGGAACTAAGTATTTGTCATTACAAAAGACTGGCCAGGCTCCCCAGGGTATCTAATCAAGTGACCATTAACAGGTAACCTGCCAGACAGGAGATAAACAACATACTCAGATTTCTGTTGTAGACCTCCTTTTCTGTGATGTAGGTATGATGTTTGTGGGGGGTGGTCTTGGGTTACACCCCTTCTGTGATGGATGGATGATGTATGGAGGGGTGGTCTTGAGCTCCAGGGAAGGCAATTTAAAATGTCTATATAAGGGCAGACACACCTTGGTTCTGGGTCCTCCTCCTTTCCTGCGTGTTAGGGAAGTAACAGTTCAATAAAGATCAGGTTTACTAGCTGCTTTGCTTCTCAATCTTCTCTGGTTGGCCTCTGTTATTTTCTCCAACCAATGGAGAACCTACAAAGGACTCTATAAGGGCTCTTGTGTTCCCCATAAGGGAATAAGGGCAGATTTTTGTTTACTACAGCAATATCATAACGAAATCCGATTGGCTATAGTGGAAACCAGGTTTGTGAGAGCAGAGCATAAATGGCTGAGGTAGATTTTGGGGGTGGTCTGATTCTTTTCCTGCTCGTGGCACCCATATTTCTGGGATCTGGAAGGCTTCCCAAATGCTTTATAATTATTTACTTCATTAAAAAAAACTTATATACTGCTTGATTGCAGGAAAGACCTCAAAGCGGTTTACAAAAAAAAGATAAAACAATAAAATGATCAATTTTATTTTAAAATTTTAAAAATTTACAACCATGATTTAAGACATACAGTAGGCTAAGTCTGTAGTAACTTAGACTAGAACAAGTTTAAACTCCTACAAACTTTCTAAACATCTAGGAAAGCTGATCTAAATGTGAATGCCTTCAGCAGGTGCCAAAAGTGAAAGCACCTGCCTGATATCAATAGGTAGGGAGTTCCAAAGTGTTTGTGCTGCCACATTAAACAAGGCAGTCAAAAGTGGGCAAATGTGGGGCAATACAATATCGTTGGTGAACTGGTCCCAAGTTGTTAAAGGCTGTGTTTACTAATCGTAGCACCCTGAACTCAGCCCAGTAGCAAATCAGCAGGTCATCTTACACACCTCTGAGCACAGATGTTCTATGGGGTTTTCCCCATGTTATTTGCTTGCTCAAAGGAGTCAGCCCAGGGGTGGGAAAACTTTTACAACCCCAGGTCTTCGTTCTCTTATGGGGAACCTTCAGGGGAGCCACATGCCAACGTGAGTGAGACCAGAGGCAAAAGTGGGAGGGGCAATGAATGTGCCTCTTACCTTTCTACAGCAGGTTACATTCCAGTCTGAAGTTTTTTCTACACACACACCTCCATTCATCAACTGGCTTGCCAGTTGTACGTGTGAAAAGGATCTAGGGGTCTTAGTAGACTACAAGCTTAACATGAGTCAACAGTGTGATGCAGCAGCAAAAGACAAAAAATGCTAAGAGAGAGTAAGGTTTCCTTCCTTCCTTCCTTCCTTCTCTCTCTCTCTCTCTCTGTGGGGGGGGGGGCAAGCAACAGAAGCAGCCATTCCTCCACTTAGCACCTTACCTGAGGCTGCCTTTGTTATGTTTTTCTACCCAGTAACACAACTCTGATGGCAGAAAGTGAGGAGGAATTAAAGAACCTCTTAATGAGGGTGAAAGAGGAGACAGCAAAATATGGTCTGAAGCTCAATATAAAAAAAAAAAACTAAGATCATGGCCACTGCTCCCATCACCTCCTGGCAAATAGAAGGGGAAGAAATGGAGGCAGTGAGAGGTTTTACTTTCTTGGGCCCCATGATCACTGCAGATGGTGACAGCAGTCACGAAATTAAAAGTCGCCTGGTTCTTGGGAGGAAAGTGATGACAAACCTAGACAGCATCTTAAAAAGCCAATACATCACCTTGCTGACAAAGGTCCATATAGTAAAAGCTATGGTTTTCCCAGTAGTGATGTATGGAAGTGAGAGCTGGACCATAAAGAAGGCTGATTGCCGAAGAATGGATGTTTTTGAATTATGGTGCTGGAGGAGACTCTTGAGAGTCCCATGGACTACAAGAAGATCAAACCTATCCATTCTGAAGGAAATCAGCCCTGAGTGCTCACTGGAAGGACAGATCCTGAAGCTGAGACTCCAATACTTTGGCCACCTCATGAGAAGAGAAGACTCCCTGGAAAAGACCCTGATGTTGGGAAAGGTTGAAGGCACAAGGAGAAGGGGATGACAGAGGATGAGATGGTTGGATAGTGTTCTCGAAGCTACCAGCATGAGTTTGACCAAACTGCGGGAGGCAGTGGAAGACAGGAGTGCCTGGCGTGCTCTGGTCCAGGGGGTCACGAAGAGTCGGACAAAACTAAACAACTAAACAACAACATTTACCTGTATTTCTTAGTGTCGCAACAAGGATAATGCATGACTGCGACCTCAGATTAAGTAAGTAAATCATTTTTAAACTTACTTCAGAGTGTGCTCTGTTTCATTGCATGAAGGTAGAAAGGGAGCCAGCTGCCTCAAGCAGCTGGAACATAATGAATGAAGGTTTAATATCCTATTCCTATGCTTCATTAATAATGAAGGGATTTAAACACTCCTACTGAGGCTCTCTGTGTGCAAGCCCTGTGGTTTTAAAACAGGCACTAGCCTGCTTCTTTTCTTTGCTAGTTAATCCACCTGAGGGTGGCATGGAGAGGGTGGCCTTGTAGCCTGGGGTAGGAGCATGACCAAGGGAGTGTTCTAAGAGCAAATCAGAAGGTCTGGGGAGCCACATTCAATTCCCCGTGCCCTGGCCCAAGTTTCCCCACCCTTGGTTTAGCTCCAAAAGGGCTTCTGGTGAAATTTACAATTATCAGTAATGAGCCAGTCTCTGCCCTCTGGATTTACAATCCAAAGGACATGACACAAAAGGAAAAGGATGGGAAAGAAAAATGGGAAATGCAAGCACCAGTTCATGAAGCTACAATCTTCTCAGGTTGCTGTTTTTAATGATCAAAACATATCTGCATATGTGTTGAGAAGATGTGTTTAGCAATGTGTGTTTTGAGAGCTAATACATTTAGAATTTCATATTCTGAGAAGAAATGGTTCTATTAACAGGAATTTAAAAGCAGGTTTCCATGTGTGTGGTTTTTTTTTACGAAAACAAAATGTGGTGGTTAATGCAGAAATGGAAGAGAACAGGGGGCAGATCCAACATTCTCTATCCACTAATGCAAGATCCCTTGTGCCAGCAGATGACAGATTTTAAACTGCGCACAGCAAAATAATCCAACACAACAACTGTGTTACTGGTTGCTTGTTGTGCATCCACTAGTTCATATTGTGCAATCCATCACGCAAGACTCTTTGGCAATGTACTTGTTGCACTGGCAGAACACTGTTGTGCAAGGGAAAACACAAATATAGCAGTAAGTGACAAAGTTAGCGCTACATTGGATGCAAACCAGGACTATCGGAGAACACATGTAAAACTGAAGTGGACCTGAAACAGAGTGATTTGCCCATCCCTATTCCCAATGTACGCCAAAGAATTGATGCTTTTGAATTGTGGTGCTGGAGGAGACTCTTGAGAGTCCCATGGACTGCAATAAGATCAAACCTCTCCATTCTTAAGGAAATCAGCCTTGAGTGCTCACTGGAAGGACAGATCCTGAAGCTGAGGCTCCAATACTTTGGCCACCTCATGAGAAGAGAAGACTCCCTGGAAAAGACCCTGATGTTGGGAAAGATGGAGGGCACAAGGAGAAGGGGATGACAGAGGATGAGATGGTTGGACAGTGAGGGTGTTAAAGACGGATATAACTTTCTTTATGTACGCTACAACAGCAGCTAGAATACTCATTGCAAAGTACTGGAAGACACAGGATCTACCCACACTGGAAGAATGGCAGATGAAGGTGATGGACTACATGGGCCTGGCAGAAATGACGAGCAGAATCCGAAACCAGGGAAGAGAAGCGGCGGAAGAAGAATGGAAAAAGTTTAAGGACTATCTAAAGAAATATTACAAAATTAATGAAAGTTAGAATGATGTTGGACTGGAAAGTAAAGGGTTACTATTAGCAATGGTTAAGACAAGGAGAATAAGGAAGATTAGCTTAAATTCAAAGTAAAATAAGGGAAGATTTGCTGAGTAATTGATTAGAATTTGGAATACAGAAAAGGGAGGCATGAGGAAGTCGAGGAAGAAAGGTATAAGAAATTAGGATATGAAATGGTACTTGTTTTTTTTCTTTTGTTTTGTTTTTGTTATTGTTTGTTTATGTATTGTTGTTGTTATGTATTGTTTGTGTGATTATAAAAACTGTTTAATAAAAATATTTTAAAAAAAAAAGAGAGATGGTTGGACAGTGTTCTCGAAGCTACCAGCATGAGTTTGACCAAACTGCGGGAGGCGATGGAAGAGAGGAGTGCCTGGCGTGCTCTGGTCCAGGGGGCCACGAAGAGTCGGACACGACTAAACGACTAAACAACAATTTCTACTGTAATGCTTCAATTTTAAAAAGAGAGAGATAAGAAACCCAGGAAATTCAGAACTCCACAATATGGAGAGAATTTCCTTGATGAGAATTGCAAAAGGATCTGCAGCTGGCATTTGAATTTTCTCTTTGACAACAAGCTGATGCGCCTTCTGAACATAGCATGCTTAACAATCTGTACGTGATAGGTGGGTGCAGAAATATAGAGCATTCACTCAGAGAGAGAAAGAGAGAGAGTGGTGTGTGTGTGTGTTATAATGTTTCGCCTTATAAAATAGCACATTACTCACGGCTATGGGATCCAGTGGTCTAAAGTGGCCCAAATAGAAACAAGGAAGATAAGACTTTGGAATTAGAAATAAAGGCATCAGAAGGAGAGGTGGAAAAGTACAGGCAGCAAGGATGACCAGAAAACATAAGCAACAATTAATAAACATATAAACGGATGTCACTCACCTGTCGCTTCCCCAGACCACAGCCTAGCTATTAATTATTCCAATCACAATGATGATATAGCTACATAATTGCTGTAATTGGTTCTTGATTCAGCTCCTAAATGTATGCGTGTGTGCTTAAGAGATAATGCATGTTTTAAAATATTTTCTAAACGATCCACAATTACACTGATAATTTGCCTTTGATCATTCATGTTTTTGTTCCTAGAATGTTACTCCCACTTCTTTTCTTTTCCAGATTGGGAAGCTTTGACAAGCATAATTCTTACCTCCCCAGAACAATGCCAGCGAGGCAGCCTTTGTCTTGCGGAGGGGAAGGAATGGATGCAAATGAGGTTCAGTGTCAAGGGGGGGGGGGCTTTTAAAAATAATAATAATGATAGGGAGAAGAAGGGATGTCAGAGAATTCTAACAGAAACGGGGGCAGAAATTGCTGGTGTCTGCTTATTCATCCATTCTTTGGGACACAAATGAATCAAGTGAATTAGTATCCTCTACAATTGTTTTTGTTTTTAGTCCGCAAATGATACTTGTATGTATCATACAGTTTTGCTCAGTTTGCTCCAAGATTACATCCACAAGCTCCTTTGGATGCAGATCACCAGGTCCTGGAAATGTGAATTCATTTTGAGAAGTGTTCACTGAGAGCCAGTGTGGTGTAGTGGTTAAGAGCAGTGGACTCGTAATCTGGGGAACCGGGTTCGCGTCTCCGCTCCTCCACATGCAGCTGCTGGGTGACCTCGGGCTAGTCACACTTCTTTGAAGTCTCTCAGCCCCACTCACCTCACAGAGTGTTTGTTGTGGGGGAGGAAGGAAAAGGAGATTGTTAGCCTCCTTTGGGTAGTGATAAAGCGGGATATCAAATCCAAACTCCTCTTCTTCTTCTTCTATCTTGGGCTGCAGCTCCCTCCTTGCATCACTTACAGTGCTACTTTGTATTACGACCGGGATCCGTTCTGGAGCCCTGGCTGCTAGCCAAAAAGGATTCAGGGCAAAGCGCCGCGTCTGTGCACACGTGTGGAGCGGTTTGTGCTTCTGCGCGTGCACAACCAGCAAACCCGGAAGTAATAATAATAATAATAATAATAATAATAATAATAATAATAATAATAATTTATTATTTGTACCCTGCCCATCTGGCTGGGTTTCCCCAGCCACTCTGGGCGGCTTCCAACAAAGATGAAAGATACACTAAAATGTCACATATTAAAAATTTCCCTGAACAGGGCTGCCTTCAGATGTCTTCTGAATGTCAGGTAGATGTTTATCGCTTTGACATCTGATGGGAGGGCGTTCCACAGGGCGGGCGCCACTACCGAGAAGGCCCTCTGCCTGGTTCCCTGTAACTTGGCCTCTCGCAGTGAGGGAACGGCCAGAAGGCCCTCGGAGCTGGACCTCAGTGTCCGGGCAGAACGATGGGGGAGGAGACGCTCCTTCAGATATACTGGACCGAGGCCGTTTAGGGCTTTAAAGGTCAGCACCAACACTTTGAATTGTGCTCGGAAATGTACCGGGAGCCAATGTAGGTCTTTCAAGACCGGTGTTATATGGTTTCGGCGGCCACTCCCAGTCACCAGTCTAGCTGCCGCATTCTGGATTAGTTGTAGTTTCCGGGTCACCTTCAAAGGTAGCCCCACGCAGAGCGCAGTAACCTGTTCTGGTACTTCCGGGTTTGCCATGGATGTTCGCCGGAATGGACGCTAGACGAGGCGGACGTTCACGGAGATATTACTGTATTCTGTTATCACTAGTTTGGGTGCTGCTCTTCTTTTGGGTGAAGACAGAGGCAAAGTAAGTGTTGAGAAGTTCCACCTTCTCTCTGTCACCCAATAGCATTTGTGCGCATTTTGAATGCCAACTCTTTAGAAAGACCCCTTTTCACCCATTTTAGTTTAAAGGAAGGAGAAAAAATATAAACACAAAGAGCCCTGCTGGGCCAGGGCAAAGGTCCACCCTGTTCTCAACAGTGATCAAAGGAGATGCCTATAGGAAGCCTGCCAAAATAAATAAATAATTGCTTACCCCATCCAATTCCGTAGTAGTATAAATGCTTGCTTTCTTCAGATCCAAACACTTTGATCACCATACTGTAGAGATGAAATCCTTCCACTAGCATCCATGCAAAAGCACTCAAGAAGAAGAAATGGAGGAGAACGGCAAGGATTTTGCAGGGCACCTACAAAGTGGAAGCAAGCAAATAAATAAATATCAAAATGCACAGATATGTCAAAACTGTTGGTGCAAAAAACCAAAAACAAAACTATATAGGAAGGAGAATTCCTGAATGCCAAGATCCAAATTTGGGGCAAGTATTTTTTGGTGAGAGAACCCCACAGAGATTTAAGGTTACAAGCTATGCAACAAAGTAAAAAATGAAAATATGATCTTTAAATTTGACCTTTAAAATATGCCCATCCGAATGAGATTCAAAATTTCCTTCTTCCCCCACCAGAGGAAAAGAACACACATGTGGTAAGTTAAAAAATCAATTACTTACAAATTTTTTGAAAGTTAGGTACATGTGCTTCAGAAAAGTTGCAGAGGCAGTAAAACTTAGTTACAAAGTAGTACAAAGTAGTAACAAAGTTCCTAGGTTATTGGTATAGGAACTCAAGAGTGGCTGGTGAGAGCCATATGGGTTGAGCTGAAGCAATCACCTCAAACCTTTTCACATGATGAGCTTCTCAAAAACTGGGGTGGGAATAATAGGCTGGATTACCTATTTCCTCCCAAGATAAGGGAAGTGACACAGCTAAGCCTGACAGGACAGCTAACTTTATGGTGTTAACCCTTTAATGCATTAATTAGACTTAATATGTTGGTTTTACTGGGAATAGTGATCCCATAAAACCATCCAATGCATCATTTCCAATAGTATTTATTACAATACACATACCAAATGCCCGAACTGTGTCACATACATTTTCTCAGCAATTCCTCCAGCTCCCATGTTTTCATCCTTATAGATGCAAAGACTGAAGCTCATACTATCTTGCTTAAGGACTGTATCCTGTCCGGAAAGTTTATTACTGCTCTTAGGTATGAACTACGGCTGAGGTTAAAGACCAGCCTCTTGGAGGCTGCAAAGGTAACAGGGGTGGATATGAAGCTGCCTTATACCATCAGACAATGCGTCTATCTAGCTCAGGACTGCCTACACTGGCTGGCAGCAGCTCTCCAGGCTTTCAGAGAGAGGTCTGTCCCAGCCCTAGTTGGAGATGGCAGGGACTGAACCAGGGACTTTCTGCATGCTAAGCAGATGTTGTGCCACTGAGCTATGGATGAATCTGTCAATTTTTGTTTCCCATATTCTCATTTCCCCCCATTTTAAATTCAGTTCTCTACATTTCCACAGCAATTTCCATTTGTGAATATCTCCTAAGAGAAATGTATTTTTTAAAATGTATTTTTAACTAAAATACACGTTTTTGGAAGCAATTTCCCCTGGTGTATGCATTTTTGTATACAGTACTGTTTGATTTGGCGTTGCAAAATTCAGAGAAGTGTGGATTTTGAGGATTAGATGTATTTTGGTTTACACACTGGTTCAAGTTGAATGAATTAGGTAGTTTGCCATTAAAATGGAAACAAAATAAAATTTGTTTCTCCCTAAATGCTGTGTATATGTACCCCTTTGTAGATGCTCTGTGGAAGGTCTTATGAAACTGGGGAAAGGTTGCTCACTGAACTGGGGAGCACCCCAGCATTGCCTAAGGACCACAGTGGTGCATCTTGTTCTTCCCACTCTCTAATGCGTCCTTTCAACTTAGCACAGGAAGCTAGACAAATGTCCTGATGTTGCCTGAGCTCTTTCTCTCTTACAACAGCTCTTTCTCTCTTACAACAGATTCCAGTTTTCTAGGCAACACTGGAATTCTTGTTCTCACTTCCCATAATGCTCCAGAAGTGCCAGAACCTAGGTAAGCAACCCTGAGTTGCCAGGGAAAGTGGGCAATACTTGCCCCTTTGCAGACGCTCGCTCCCTGGAAGAGGGCGAGCATTACCTTGTTACCTAGGCAACACTGGAATGATTCCTCTCTTTCTGCAAGACTAGGACCTAGGCAAGGATCCCAAAGTTGCCTAAGCAACTGAGTGGCTATCTCCTTTGGCTGCAACATACTGCCAGAGTCCTTTCCACAATGAGACAGAAATCTTCAGAGTAGTGGATCCTTGTGGGTGCAGATAAAAATAAGCATTTGAAGCATTCGACAGAATTTCATGAAGTGCTTATTTGAGGTGGTGGACAGATCCTAATTTGAACTGTATTAGTTAGCCCAGACTGGACAAATGGGCACGCATACATACCAGTCCAAAATGGATATATTTATGGAGGAAAAAGAAAGTGTTCACTCAGAAACATCCTAAGAGCTTTTCTCTGCATTTGTTTCATTTCAATATTTTTGTCCCACTTTCCTGGCAATTGTATCTCAAAGTGTCTCACATCAATAAAAGGGAGAGCATGAGTGAGTCAGCAAATGAGCGAATGAGAAAGAGAGGTCCTGCCATCACATTTATAAATGAAAAAGAAACGATACACAAAGGAAAGAGAGAAGAGGAAGAGAAGGAGAAGGAAGATCTGTTCTTCAAGGTCAGAAGAAAGGAGTGAACTTCAAGCATTTATACCCAGCTTCAGGAATGATTCATCTGCTGTTGCTGGTGTTCTTGCTTGAATAGTAGCTGGTGACTCTTGTTCCTTGGGCTGCTGGATGGTGCTAAACTTTCTTACTTCTGCAGTCCCAGGGCCTCTGGTACTTAAAACTGTGTATTTCTTTCATGCAGGGAGGCAGCAGGAACCCCCCCATACACACAGAGGTGCTCCCTCTCTGGTCTGATGGTTGAGGTCAGTTTGGTCTGCCAGATGCCATAAGGCTCTTCCTGAAAGGTTGGTACAGTGC
Organism: Podarcis raffonei; assembly: GCF_027172205.1. NCBI lineage: Eukaryota > Metazoa > Chordata > Lepidosauria > Squamata > Lacertidae > Podarcis > Podarcis raffonei. The sequence goes on from NC_070617.1 coordinate 35,022,797, forward strand.
AGGAGATTCCAGCTGCTTTGAAAAAGGTGACAGTGTGGCCACCCCTAAAGAAACCGCTCCTTCGTTGGAGGTTCTTAAACAGAGACATCACCTTGCCGACAAAGGTCCGTATAGTTAAAGCTATGGTTTTCCCAGTAGTGATGTAGGAAAGTGAGAGCTCGACCATAAAGAAGGCTGATTGCTGAAGAATTGATGCTTTTGAATTATGGTGCTAGAGGAGACTCTTGAGAGTCCCATGTACTGCAAGAAGATCAAACGTATCCATTCTGAAGGAAATCAGCCCTGAGTGCTCACTGGAAGGACAGATCCTGAAGCTGAGGGTCCAATACTTTGGCCACCTCATGAGAAGAGAAGGCTCCCTGGAAAAGAGCATGATGTTGGGAAAGATGGAGGGCACAAGGAGAAGGGGACGACAGAGGACGAGATGGTTGGACAGTGTTCTCAAAGCTACTAACATGAGTTTGACCAAACTGCGGGAGGCAGTGGAAGACAGGAGTGCCTGACGTGCTCTGGTCCATGAGGTCACAAAGAGTCAGACACAACTAAACAACAACAACAAAAGTTTGGATGGTCAGGGATTCTTAAGCTGTGATTCCTACATTGTGGAGAGTTGGACTAGATGACCCTCAGGCTCCCTTCCAACTGTACAGTTCTATGATATTATAATTCTACCTCAAAGAGATCATTACAGCTTTTCTGCCCAGGCTCCCCTTTTCCTGTAGCTTTTCTGCCCAGGCTCCCCTTCTTCCTCCTTGGTCAAAACAGCCAAGCTTAAAAAGTGGGTTGTGCATTCCTACGCCCTCCTCATGTAGGCATGTGTGTTTATTTCCCTCTTGTTCTCATTCCATTCCCTTCTCGAGTGGGTTTTCTGACTGTAACTTGTTTCCGAGTGACTGCTGGAGCTCTTCCTTCAAGAGACCATTGTGGTGGGATTGAATCAACGATTTCTCTGCAGTCCACCTTGCCTGGCTTTCTGTTCAAATGGGTTGCAGACACAGCTTCCCCACTGCATTGAGAATGGTTGTTTTGCTTTGCTGGGGCAAAAGACAAAAGAATGCATTTTCCTCAGAAAAATGATTCATGTTATTACAATCCATGAAAGCCAGAGGTTTTTTCCCTTTGTGTGTAGTTTTGTTTGTTCTGAATCCATCAAAAGAGAAAACAAAAGAATAACAAATCTTATTCTTCAGCAAGACGATGTCGCCATCCACATCTCCCTGTTCCTCAAGTAACACACAGGGTATAATTCTCCTTGACCTCAATTACTTTAAAATGCAGGCAGGGGTGGAGAGAAGAGTTATTCCATTTTACAGAAAGCAGAAAGCATTCAGCACCTCCTCTGAGATCTACAAGGTCTCCACAGACAGGAAATTTTTGTAAAGGTGTTCAGAATTGAACCAAGAAGTCCCTGAGGGTGGAACTACCTCAGACAGTGTGAACCTGCCACTCAACACCTGTGTCAATCAGGCCTGTGGTCAGAATGTAGCAGCAGTGAAAGGGCCTAATTCTCTTGTGTGGATTGGAAAGCATCTATCAATCAGATGGCACGATCCTCTGAATTTTGCTACGCAGTTCCACAGAAATGTATATTTTATTGGGAGAAGACATTCAAAAATGGGTATTTTATGTGAAAGTACAAAGATGTGTGTTTTAGCAAAATATGTATACAAAATTCACATAACATGAGTATAATTTAATTGCAATGTTTTGTGCGGTTTTTCAATCCACCCAAAAGCGAATGGACCTCTGGGAGCATGTAATAATGACACAGGACAAAAATAGGCTGATCTGTCCATCCTCGGTCCTTTCCCTTTAAAAAAGAATGGTGCAGTGGTCAGCACCAAATGACCGGATCTGAGAGAGACCCTTGCAGCGCCACTGATTTTTTTGAGGAAAATGTCCTCAAGTCAGGAGAAGAGTTGGAAATCAAAATGGCAGCTCATAACACTGATCAGAGCACTTTTGCTAGAGTTCCCTGGTGCTGCAAGGTGGGGTCACCAGAACCCACAACATGAAGGGGGCTTACCAGCAGGCACTTTGCTGGGGGGGGGGGGTCTCCTCAACTCTGGAGGCTGACGTCCATTGAGACTGGTAGGACTGAAAGCAGAAATCCACCACATGGTGGATGCAGAGCAAATGACAAGCGGAGCCAGCTAATTCTCGTTTTGTCCTCCTGAGGCTGCCTGCTGAGTTTTAGAAGGAGGAACATTGAGAGAGTAAGGAGTAGGAAGCTGACAGGCTGCATGATCCCTCACCCTGGACTGGTTGTATCTGAGAAGGTAGGCAGGTGGGGGTTGGCCAAGAGTAGACCAAGTTTGGTGGCTCAGTAGCCCATTTTCCTTAATGGACCAGCTTCCATTGCCTGGAGTCAGTCTATAGGCTCAGAAAAACTAGGAATTGGCCAAGTCTGGTATTAATATGAAATGCAAGAAAGAATGTGATTTTCTGGTCTTGCCTGACCAATAGAGCAGTCAACTCTGCCTGTTGCAAGCAGTGTTCAAAACTCCCATTGTTCTAGGCGCATTTTGTGACAGGGAATTTCATTAGTGCGAGCAGTTTCGGAGCTCTGGGCGCAGTACTGCGCCTAAGATTTCAGATTAAAACTGCAGAGTGGAAGGAAAGGAGGACCTTTTTCTGCCTGCCCACTTCCAGCTACTCTCTGAAGACTGGAGAAGAGACCCTCTTCAGATAATTAGGGGGATGGGCAGGGAAAAGACTAGACCATGTCAAAAAGGAACATAATAGTTTAGCTGCAGTTCATTCATTTTCAGCTTTGTATTCTTGTTATAAAAAAGTGTGCCTAGACATTCCATTGTTGCGCCCATTACCTAGGTTTAAGGTGCCATTTAGCTCCTAGCTTTTCATATCTCAGTTTCTTACACTGGTTGCAAGCACTGCATGCCAGACCCAGCAGAAAAGTTGGAGGAAAACCCTTCAGGCAAGGCTGGAGCCCTTGTTGAAATTAGGCTTTTTTTAAAAAAAGCAATGGCTGCATTTCTAAGAGTCTGGAGCCCAGACTCCCACCGGTTCCTCCAAGCAGAAATCCAAAAGGAAAGCAAGCACACTTTACCCTAATATATGCATTTTTGTATACATGATTTGCTTGGGAAAGTGCATTACAAAATTCAGAGGAGAGCAAATCTCAAAGGATGACTCTGTGTTGGTTCATATATTGGATCTGGAAGTGTGAATGAGGTAGGTTTGCTTTTAAATGTGAAGTGAATTGAATTCCCACCCCCAATTCCTAAATTTGTTTTTTTTAATAAGATATTTATTAGCTTTTTCACACATTATAAGCACACACATCACCACAAAAAACAAAAACATAAACACACACAAAACACAAAAAACACCACATGTATAATTTCAATCCCTTATTTTCATAAAACTTATTTTCCCGACCTCCTCATACCTCCCCTTACTGCATTCCAATCCCTAATTAATTTTGATCAACAAATCCCTCCCTAATTTCTAATAAATAATTTTAACCTTTCTTTTCATATTGTATAATGATTACAGCATACAACCTCATATTTTCCAAATCCACAACGTCTTAGCACTCAGCAATTTTACAATGTTTCTTAAGATAGTCTTTAAATTTCTTCCAATCTTCTTCCGCCGTCTCTTTTCCCTGGTCTCGGATTCTGCCGGTCATCTCTGCCAGTCCCATATAGTCTATAACTTTCATCTGCCATTCTTCCACGGTGGGTAGTTCTTCTGTCTTCCAATACTTTGCGATGAGTATTCTTGCTGCTGTTGTAGCATACACCCAATTCCTAAATTTGAGCCCAGTTCTGGACCAAATCTGCCTCTGTAGAACCCCTGATGACTTCAGTGAGGGCACAGTGGGGTCTTCTCCCTCCTCCAACCACCACTCAATGAATGGTGAGCATTCCAAGCCTCTCCCACCCACCTACATACCTCCCCCCAGTTTCTATGTTTCCCAGCACTGGGGGTGCTAGATTTCCAGTCTCACCCCTGGGGTTTGGAAGGTGAGGGAGAAAAGACTGCCAGGAGGAAAGTATGAGTCTTGGTGAGGTGTGGGAAGGTAACAGAAACGAAGCATTTTAATTCTTCAACTCAAGTTAAAATCCAAGCCAAAGAAGAACTTCTGGCATATTAATTCATTGCCACCAAGATTTATATTTTCAAGCAAGGGAAGCATTTGGCAATATGTGCAGAATTACCCTTACTCTGCAAAGCCTGCGCTGAATTCCCTAGGAACAAGGAGAAAAACAGCACCAACCCCTGTGGGCGGTAGCCATGTGAACCCACTTCTTCTGTACTGGAACTGCGGTTTCAAATCATGAGTGAAAACTTGGCGAATTGGGCTTCCAAGGGCTGGCTACACAGAGATCTCAGTGGGAGTTGCAATTTGAGAGAGTGAGATGAAGGTTATTTGGTTTTGCTTTTTGCTTTACTGCAAAAGCACAACAGGTTTGAAGCTGTGTTAGAGGAGTGGAGTGGTAGCAACAATCCAATATACAGGCTGCAGAAGTGGAAAGCAATGCTGGTTTCTGCCACCAATGTGTGGTGTGTGTTTTTACTGCCAGCTGGTCACTTCCCTAACAAACTCTCACTTTTCTTTGCTCATCTACAAAACCTTTTGAACATATTTTGTGAACAGCAAGGTGTGACAAATGTTGCCTCCACACACCACCTTCCTATTTTCAAAATCCATTTGGAATCTGTTTCTGCTATGTGAAGTCTATCTGCTTCCTGGCACCCTCGAAGGCAAGAGCAGAGACCCTTTGGCCAAGGTAGAAGCAAATGCTGTTTAGTTCTTCATTTGAGGGATTTTTCTTTTCTTTTCTGCAGCACCAGCCTGTGAAGCAACTTGAATCAGCAACCTGCTTATTGTTTGGGGGGAAACGGTCATTTGGTAGATTCGCCTTTACATGTGAACAGAATGAAATTTCACCCCTAGTCCCAATTCTGGCTCTAGGGTTCTATAAATCTACTGCCCATCAGTGCTTTGGGTGACCCAGATTTCTAGGGTTTGGAGAGCATGAGAAAACCTTCTCTCTATTTGTTTTCTCCACACTATGCATAATTTTATGACTATATCAAGTCTCTCCTCCCTCCACCCAGACACAGTTGCCACCTTTCAAAACTCAACACTTTTCAACTGGAATGGTGCTTACACTGTGTGTGTGTGTGTGTGTGTGTGTGTGTGTGTGTGTACACACAAAAATGAAGACAGCAACCATGACAATAAGAAATTCTCCCCCGCTCATTCAAATCAGATCTTGCTCCCTACACTCATGTTATATTCCTCCAGCTTCAATTACGCCTCTGGAGTTACACATAGTGTCTTGCTGATTTATTGAAGATGGTTTCATTGTATATTCTCTTGCCTTGCCTTGTTTTTTTGGTTGGTTTTTTTTTTTTTTGTATTTTCTGGTTCTATCTTTCTCTGCTCAGCTTCACTCTCTCCAAGTTTTGATTGCCCTTCTAAAAAGTAAATCCTTCTGTCTTCTCGCGTTTACCACCACACAATATACCGTATTTTTTGCTCTATAAGACTCACTTTTTCCCTCCTAAAAAGTAAGGGGAAATGTGTGTTCGTCTTATGGAGTGATTGCAGGCTGCACAGCTATCCCAGAATCCAGAACAGCAAGAGGGATTGCTGCTTTCACTGTGCAGCGATCCCTCTTGCTGTTCTGGCTTCTGAGATTCAGAATATTTTTTTTCTTGTTTGCCTCCACCAAAAACTAGGTGCGACTTGTGGTCTGGTGCGCCTTATAGAGCGAAAAATATGGTACCCTTATCTGCCTCCTGCAGAGATGTTGCTTAGGATCTCTGCCCAATTGCAATGTGGGAGAGGGAGAGAAGGGAAGGTTTCTCATTTTGCACACCTGCATACACTTCTAGCTTGTAGCAGCAAATGGAAAGACATCTCTGGGGTCTGAACATCCAGCAGAACCTGGACCTGGCCATCTTTCTTGCCTTCAGAACTATCCAGGATTGTCTGCACCTGCACCTTCCTTCATCTTTGCCTTGCCCTTGACCTCTCTCTTGCACCATTCTCAAGATCCTGCCCCACATAAGAACATAAAAAGAGCCTGCTGTATCAGGCCAATGACACATCTTGTCCAGCATCCTGTTCTCACAGTAGCTAACCAAATGCCTGTGCAAAACCCACAAGCAGGATCTGTGCACAAGAGCACTCTTCCCTCCTGTGGCTTCCAGCAACTGGGTGTCAGGGACTGGACTGAAGGGGATGAGGGAGAGGAGCAGGAATGGTGGAAATCACCACCACCTCCTTCTCCTGTAGCTTCCAGAGAGGAGAGAGACAGTCTCGAATTACAGCTGGGCCTTGAGCAAGATAGCAGCTCTGAGACAGGAGAACAGCAGAGTTATGCGTTGTTAGGAGAAGGGGAGGCAGAGCAGCTAGCTGAGGTCCAGCGCCAAGGGCCTTCTGGCGGTTCCCTCACTGTGAGAAGCAAAGCTACAGGGAACCAGGCAGAGGGCCTTCTCGGTAGTGGTGCCCGCCCTGTGAAACGCCCTCCTATCAGATGCCAAAGAGATAAACAACTACCTGATACTTAGAAGACATCTGAAGGCAGCCCTGTTCAGGGAAGTTTTTAATGTGTGACATTTTAATGCATTCTTCATCTTTGTTGGAAGCCGCCCAGAGTGGCTGGGGAAACCCAGCCAGATGGGCGGGGTACAAATAATAAATTATTGTTATTGTTATTATAGCTGACACATCATTGGACAGCGTAACCAGCCCCCTTTCTCCCAAAACGTGGTTTTTGTTAAGGTGCAAGAACAAAGAGTGCAAAAACAAGAAGCAAAGACGTAGAAGCAAATGCTGTTGCTAGAAGGGAAAGGGGAAGGAGTTCAGTGCGAGCAACTCCATTATGGGGAATGACCAGAATTCTTTATCTTTACTCTGATGGCTGAATAAATCATGCATAAGAACTTTTTTGTTTCCTCCCTGCCTCTTGGTGCCAGTGGGGGGTGGAGAGAGAGAGAATTTCTCAAGCCTGACACTGGGACTCAGAAGCATGAACAATGTCCATCAATGGAGGTAGAGCATAGCCATCATGGCTAGCAGCCATTGATGACCTTCTCCTCCATGAATTTGTCTAATCTTCTTTTAAAGCCATCCGTGTTGGTGGCCATCCCTGCTTCCTGTGGGAGCAAAATGGGGGACAAGGCTGAGACTTCATATGGAACTGTCTCATGAAAAGCTCCTTGGGACTATATTTCCTGTCTGACATGTCTATTTTTCTGCCGGCTATATTTGGATGAAGAGATCGAGGTCCCATCAAATGCTGTGAGATTCTCAGATGAAGCCCCATGATTATGATTATTAATAGTATTAATTACTGACTTAAGCAGCAGCCCACGGCCTGCTTGTGATTAACGCATGACTTTATTGTCTGATACACGCTGCCCAGAATGGAAGTGCACACACCTGTCATGTTCTATTTGTCATGATGACTGTAGAACTAATGCAAAATGGGGGAGGAAACAAAACTCTTTTTTGAAATGGCAGAAGCACTATGGTGCCACATCCTCATTGCTGTGGTAGCCACTGTGGCAAATCAGCTTTAAAAATGTACAGTTGCTATCTTTTAAATATTGGCTGTGTTTAGGGATGTCAGAGAGTTCTGTGGGAAACAGAAATGGGAGTGGAAATGGCCAGTGTTTGTTTTATTCATCTCAGGCCCAGAATGGAAATTGACCCAGTATACAATACAATATACAATACAATACAATACAATCAGTATTCACTGTCACTGTTGCTTTCAGTCCACAAACGATACTTTACTGACTATGTTCCCCACCACTTGATTTGCATTCCCTTTGCATTGAAATGAATGGGGCAAAATAACATAATGACAACGTAATTCCAAACTTAATTGTATATATAGGTTTTATAAGAAACATGTTTGCTTGCCAATTCCCACCCATTGTAAACTTACCGTCCCAGGATTGAACTGGAAGCTTATAAGCAGTAGGATCTGAGCCACTAAGATGGCAAATGACAGGTTGGCGTGGATGTGGTAGCGTTGGTTACATATGGTGCTGACAGAGCTGTGGGAAGGGAAAGAATTGATTAGTATTCTGAGATGAAATGGCTTGTTAACAATGCAACTGAAAGGAATTTGTTTCCTAAATTTACCCGTCTTTCAGGATTAAGCTGTGTCGGATGAGATTTCCCAGTGAAATCAACCCAAAGGACTGGATAGTACATTATGGTTTCAATCATATGCACATGTTCTTGGGAATAATCCCCAAGTGAATGAAGTCAGACTTGCTCCTGAATATATACAAATAGGATTGCTATCTGAGTGACATCTCTATCTTCCACCATATGGATTTGCTATGGCATGTAATGATTCTATCAACACAGGCAGAAAATTAAAGCATAAGCAGTGGAGGCTGGTTCATTGCAGAGAATGGGCCCCACCAGTCTCATTCTGCCCTCAGCCAGCCCTCGCCTGCCTGCCTTCCTACTCACATCCAGCCCAAAGGGTGAAGCGGGATTTCTGCTTCCTCTTCCTTAGTCTCTGTGTTGCCCCTTGTAGAAAGCAGAGAAGAGGAAGGGGACAAAACTAGAATTGGATGGCTTTGCCACCTACTGTTGATTCCCCTGCTTTCTGCCCTACCAATAGCAATGGTCAGCAGCCACTGCTGGTTATAACCTGAAGTGGGTTGAAAAGTAAGCATGACAGAGGCAGCTCAACATCATGTATCACACAAATGAGGCTAAAAATTAAGCTCCTTGTGAAACTATGGAGAACTACTGATCTATATTTCATCTTTTCACAGTTTGACCCACATAATGAAAGCTTTTTTAAAAAAATGGTGCTTTGGGTGCACAGACAAGCTCCAACAGTAATTTCAGGAGGCAAGCAGCACTGGACAGCCATGACAACTGTCCATTAATAGATGTTACATAAATTTAATATGCAGCTTACCAGAAGGCAACTGCGGGAATGTTCTAAGGAAAGAACTGGATGCTTGCTGTCATCAGACAGAGCAGGACCTAATCATCCGCTACATTCCACAGATCTGACCTTGCAGCAGTTCCACAGCAGAGTGTGACATGCCTCTCTCACATCCTAATGAGACCTAGCCCTCTAGCTACAAAATTATTTTTTAATTGGGATGGTACCATGTCAAAGCAAATGCTACTTAGGTCTCAGAATGTCAACTCCCTTTGCACCAACTAATTTTTACTTCACTTGGTGGACAGTAGCTACCTGCAGGCATCGTTGCAGTTTCAGGTGTTCAATAAAGTAGAATAAAAAATTCAACACCTAATCTGTTCCCTTACCACAATCTGCCTCTGGATTCAACAAAAGCAATCAATACAACATGAAAAGCAGCCATGAAATACCAACTATATATGAGTAGTTGTACCAAGATTTCTTTGTGTGTGTGTGTGTGTGTTCATATTTATTATATTTGTATTTTTGTTATGCTCATTATGTATGAGGGGTATGGAGTGTTAGGGGGTGGGTAGGACCTCTGGTGGGGGGCACGCCGTGTTCCTTCTGGGGTAGTTTGTTCACCTTTGGTCCCCACCCTGCACTCGGCTCTCACCTGTGGCTCCTGGAAGCTGTCAGCATGCGATAGCAGCCACACCATGGGAAACAGTTTCAACTGAGTTAGGGACTTCCCTGCATGCGAAGACAGACTCTGGTGGATTGAGTGGACGAGGCCAAGAGTGGGTCCAATGGTCAAGAAGGCAGGTTGTGCACGTGCTGTAGAGGGAAGTGAGGGGCAGATGGGGCTGGTCCACCTGAGAAGGTAGTCCACCTAGGAGAAGGAAGTCTCTGATCCTAAACCTCCTTTACATTGCAGGATAACTTCAGGAGAAGAAAGGGCTAAGGAGTAAACCCTACACAAATCTGGGGTGGAGTCCCTAAGACAGTTGGATGTTGTCTTGTATGCCTCCTTCCGGCAACTCCCACAGCCAAGCTGGTGTTCTGCTTTCCTTTGGGACACATCAGCGAGGTCAAGAGGAGGTCTTGTCATCTGGACAGCCCAGGACCTCCATACAGGACCATCTAGTCTTGCTTCTTAAGGAGGTCGCTTCTGTGCTGCTAACTCAACTGTTTGGCTTCACCACCAGAGGTGCACCCCATTGACTCTTGAGACAGATGGATGCCAGCAGCAACAGCAACATTTGTATGCATTGCTACATGTGGTGTTTGACCATAGTAGGGAGGGAAACAGCTTGAAAATGAGAGCTTGGAGATTTGGGAACAGCCAGGCTGCCTTTGCAATTACTAGAGGTTCTTTGGGTCATCCTGATATAAGAATTAGAGACCCCAGATGTATATTTTTATTATTTTAATAGTGTTTCAATTTAATTGCATTTAACCTTTCAGAATGTATTAGGCTTGATTTTTGTGTGTTCTGCATTTGCGAGCCTCTTCCTCCTTTGCTGTATTCAGTCTCTCCTTATCTACCCCTGAAAGTGGTACAAATGGCAGGATGTTTTAGCACCGGAGGGTAAGTCAGCTATCCTTGAAGCTATCTGAGACCCTGGAAGAGGATTTTATGATGCACTATCCCTCCCGTTGAAGGCTAGGTTGCCAGGGCAACATCGGACATCCAAGACCTAAAATGGTCAAATAATCTGGGCACATCGGGGCCACTCCAAGGTGATTGTGGGGTTGAAAATACCAGTATGGAGCCATGGGTGTTTTACTTCTCATGACCTGTAACATTTCCTGACATATGTGAGGATGTTTTATGACTCTTTGTTTGAACTACTATATAAGCTTTTGTTCTGAAGTGCCTTGGGGCAGACCTTCTCCACTGGCAGGTTGAGTTGGGTGAGCTCTGTCCTATTGCAACAGCTATAACAAGCGCTGGGTTCCTAAATCTGGGTGCTGGACTTGAAAATAGTTTCCTTGGTTCTGTGGTTTATTCAAAAGGTGGTTGTTCCTCACCTGGGTAACAAACAAGGTGCTGTCAAGGTGAATTCTTACCACAATCCTCTACAGCCAACTACTCATGCAATTCGTACTTCAAGATTGGAAGGCTAATCACCCATTATCCATTACTCAATGGTCTGAAAATCTCACTGCCCTTCTGACATTTGAAGGTGTATCTTACAATCAGCAATCTCATTTGGATATCGGTTTATACACATGGACTTATTGTATTGAAATATATGGGGGGTATTTAAATCAGGACTGATGGATTCTTCTTATTGTTAAATGCGAGCAGACTTCTTTTCTTTCATATCTGCAGTCATATATACCCTTGATGCAATCATATGTACAACTGCAGGAAGTGTGCTCTTTTGCAGCACTTGATTAATGTGGAAGCATGTGGTGATAATGTAGAGAGGGGAGAAATATGCAACTGAACTTAAGGAACTGGAAGCTGAGGTCCCCTGTAAATGCTCCGGTTTTGTTTGTTTGTTTGTTTTGTTTTTAATCTGTTATTGCAGAATTCAGAAAGACCAGAACCCACAGTAGAAGGAACACACCAAATGTTAAAGGAATGAATGAGGGAATATATTCATCCATAGTGTGAATGTCCAATGCCCCTCCATCCCTCTCTAAATGTAGGGTCTGAACAACACCTGCCCCTCCCCAATGTCTGGGTGATTTCCACATCATGATATATCGCCATCTAAACATTATGGTGCTGGAGGAGACTCTTGAGAGTCCCATGGACTGCAAGAAGACCAAACCTACCCATTCTTAAGGAAATCAGCCCTGAGTGCTCACTGGAAGGACAGATTGTGAAGCTGAGGCTCCCTGAGAGCTCAGCTGAGAAGACTCCCTGAAAAAGACCCTGATGTTGGGAAAGATGGAGGGATAAGGTGAAGGGGACAACAGAGGACAAGATGGTGGGACAGTGTTTTCGAAGCTACCAGCATGAGTTTGACCAAACTGCGGGAGGCAGTGGAAGACAGGAGTGCCTGGCGTGCTCTAATCCATGGGGTCACGAAGAGTCGGACATGACTAAACAACTAAACAACAACAACAAACATTGTGATATACTGATATATCACAATGTCTGAAATAAGGATGGAGCTATGTAGAGGCATTGGCTGGCTTCATGGTTTTCACCACATTGTGATTTTTGCATAGCACATGCACTCACACACCATGATTTGCAATATATGGCCAGGTCAAAAATTATGATACTGATATCACAATATGGACTTCAAACTGGCTTTGGAAGATTTTTTGATATATTGCCCAGCCCTATAGCTGTGGAGAAACAGGAAAACATTCATGAAATTGACCTGTGAAATTGAGGGAAAGCAGTATCAAGACAGACTAGATTGCTGCCATGTGGTCTCTGCAGGGCTGACCTTGGGCCTGATCCAGAAGCTCCAGGTAGTGCAGAATGCAGTGGCTAGACAGCTGATGGGGAGCAGGTGGCAGGTGGCACCTCTGCTAAAACATACATGCTGACAATGTATATGCTATTGTGCCAGGTTACCAAAAAAATCCCTGGACAGCTCAGGTCTAGGCTTCCTTAAGGATAACCTGAAGCCTTATATGCCAGCTCTGTCACCGAGATCTTTCAAAGGAGCATTGTTAGTTGCCCCCATGTTGCAATGGCCCAACTGGCCACCACTAGGAGATGGGCATTTTTGACGTTGGTCCCATGCCTTGAGATATTCTTCCTGCTGAGCTTTGGCAGCCATCTTGGCTTTTGACTTTGAGCTGTCTTTTGAAGACCTTTTTAGTCCAACAGGCCTTTGCAGCTCTTGATGATGACAATGATGAAGATTTCATTTTACATATATCACTTTAATGTTCACTTGTACTGTTTTGAATTGTGTTTATGTTTTAGCACTGATATTATCATGCTTATTTATTTCAATATTTGCTAAGGGGTGCGTGGAATGGACAAATCAAAGCAACCCCTTTCAATGGGAGTGAAACAACTGAAGATTGTCACCTAGTCATTTCAAGCCAGACCTGGGCAGGTTGTGGGACACAATGAAAGTGTCGTCACCTTGAAATCTGTGCCGGTGACCTCACACTCTGTATGAAACTCTGTGCAAAGGTTTGGGTGGCGCAGGCTGAATTTCCAACAACAAATAGCCCTGACCAGTAGGAATTGCCTGTCAATCATCAAGATGGCAAGGAGCTTCGCAATCAAGGGAAAGAATAACCAAGAGGCAGGTTTGTTAACAGTGTAATTCGAAACAGAAAGGATTGTGATAATATGCATTCATTTTCTTTTTCTTGCAGTAGCCTTTCATGCCTATTACGATGTATGCCTCTGTTCTGGAGGCAAATTGCTCTAAATAAGAGCACAATTAACAGCCTAAGGCTTGATCCTCTGATGGAAAAATAGGAGTAACTCTGTGGAAAACTGCCAAGGTTTAAATTCAAGTAAGCAGAGCAGAGAATCCCACCCAGTATTTCCATATTTATATCAAATTTGACACTTCATAACTACCGTTTTGTGTTGTTATCTACATAGGGGTGTCTTTTCTATAAATATGGAAATAAAGTGTTTATCACTAGCTCCCCAAATCACATTACAATTCCTGCTAAGGGCAGCTCCTTGGATGAGTGCTTCTTTCTTTGCCTGTGCCTTCATGAGAGATTCCGCTTGAATCCCAACAAGTCTTGTTTATTGCAAGCTGATGGGCCAACAGAGCACATTCACCAAATGCTCTCGCATTAAATAGCTTTAATACTGTTTTGGGGGGACAGAGGGAGAGCAGGTGTGGGGGACTCCCTGGTTCTGAATGGGGCAACTGTGCCCCTGAAGCACCAGGTGCGCAGCCTGGGAGTCATTTTGGACTCACAGCTGTCCATGGAGGTGCAGGTCAACTCTGTGTCCAGGGCAGCTGTTTACCAGCTCCATCTGGTACGCAGGCTGAGACCCTATCTGCCTGCAGACTGTCTCGCCAGAGTGGTGCATGCTCTGGTTATCTCCTGTTTGGACTACTGCAATGCGCTCTATGTGGGGCTACCTTTGAAGGTGACCCAGAAACTACAACTAATCCAGAATGCAGCAGCTAGACTGGTGACTGGGAGCGGCTGCCGAGGCCATATTACACCAGTCTTGAAAGACCTACAATGGCTCCCAGTATGTTTCCAAGCACAATTCAAAATGTTGGTGCTGATCATTAAAGCCCTGAATGGCCTTGGCCCAATATACCTGAAGGAGCATCTCCACCCCCATCGTTCAACTCAGACACTGAGGTCCAGGTTTGAGGGCCTTCTGGCGGTTCCCTCACTGTGAGAAGTGAGGTTACAGGGAACCAGGTAGAGGGCCTTCTCGGTAGTGGCACCTGCCATGTGGAATGCCCTCCCATCAGATGTCAAGGAAATAAACAACTATCTGACTTTTAGAAGGGAAGTTTTTAATGTTTGACATTTTGTTCTTTTTTAAGTGTTCTGTTGGAAGCTGTCCAGAGTGGTTGGGGAAACCCAGCCAGATGGGTGGGTGTATAAATAATAAAATTATTATTATTATTATTTATTAATGGAGTTCTCAACAGGCCCACGGAGCTCCTGTTTAGCTGAGTAGCCAAAAGGTTGCAGAACATCCAAGCATATATGAACTTGGAGATAAAGGCCATATTTTTTTTTACCAAGAGTAGATTACTGAACAGGCAAAAAAAAGAAATGAAAGTACAGTGGTACCTCAGGTTAAGAACTGAATTCGTTCTGGAGGTCCATTCTTAACCTGAAACTTTTCTTAACCTGAAGCACCACTTTAGCTAATGGAGCCTCATGCTGCTGCTGCGCCGCCGTTGCCGTGCGATTTCTGCTCTCATCCTGAAGCAAAGTTCTTAACCCGAGGTACTATTTCTGGGTTAGCCGAGTCTGTAACCTGAAGCGTCTGTAACCCGAGGTACCACTGTACTGGCATGGGACCCATGGATTCCACAAGACAGCTCAGGTGCAGTCTGCAAGTGCTAGTTAAAGAGGCCTCAGCGGCAGAGCAAGCCGATCTGGTGTCTTGGGCGGCATGTGTTCCCTGGGCTCAGGGGCGGGCCCAGCTGCCTGCAGGGGCGGGGCCAGCCAGGGCAGGATGCTCCATAGGGCCCCTGAGGAGTCTGCTTGCCTCCTGTCAGTCAACTACAGCTGAGGGGGAGGCAGCAGGCGGACCGTTTGGGGCAGCGCAGATCCTGTGGACGCCCAAGTCACCACGTCACTCCCAGGAGTGACGCGTGGCTCGGCCGAGTTGCAGGCCCCCCATGATGAGTGCCACCTGGCATTTTGTCACCCTGCTCAGTGGTCCACACAAACACACAAACACGTCAGAACCACACAATCACATCTCAGCCACTCTCTTTCCTTCCCATACATTAGAAAGAACTTTCTGGTGGCAAGAGCTATTTGACAGCGGAATGACTGCCAGGCTCTCCATCAGTGGAGATTTTTAAAAGAGAGATTGGATAGCCTTCTGTCAGAGATTATTTAGCTGTGAATCCTGCATTGCAGAGGGTTGGTCTAGATCATGGGTAGGCAAACTAAGGCCCGGGGGCTGGATCCTGCCCAATCGCCTTCTAAGTCCGACCCACAGACAGTTCAGGAATCAGCGTGTTTTTACATGAGTAGAATGTGTCCTTTGATTTAAAATGCATCTCTGGGTTATTTGTGGGGCATGGGAATTCATTCATTCCCCCCCCCCCGGAAAAAATATATACTCCGGCCCCCCACAAGGTCTGAGAGACAGTGGACTGAACCCCTGCTGGAAAAGTTTGCTGACCCCTGGTCTAGATGACTCCAGGGGCTGCTTTGCAAATCTTTGTTGTTTAGTCGTTTAGTTGTGTCCGACTCGTTGTGACCCCATGGACCAGAGCATGCCAGGCACTCCTGTCTTCCACTGCCTCCCGCAGTTTGGTCAAACTCATGCTGGTAGCTTCGAGAACACTGGCCAACCATCTCCTTCTCTGTTGTCCCCTTCTCCTTGTGCCCTCCATCTTTCCCAACATCAGGGTCTTTTCCAGGGAGTCTTCTCTTCTCATGAGGTGGCCAAAGTATTGGAGCCTCAGCTTCAGGATCTGTCCTTCCAGTGAGCACTCAGGGCAGATTTCCTTAAGAATGGAGAGGTTTGATCTTCTTGCAGTCCATGGGACTCTCAAGAGTCTCCTCCAGCACCATAATTCAAAAGCATCAATTGCAAGTCTACAATTCTCTAATTCCTCCTGCCACATTCACACACACACACACACACACACACACACACACACACTTTGAAAAAGAGGAATGGGCTGGAGAAATAAGAATAGATTGCAAGGAAATAACTTGCCATCTAAATAGCTTCCCGGATTCAGGAAATTACAGTAATTTAGACCAAACCCAGCCAAGTGTTACAAATATATATGCAGGATATAATTAAAAGAGGTTTAAGAAATTAATAACCTTTTATGAAACTCTCAACACCTGAGAGCGTCCAGTCCAGTAAGTCTGAAATGGAATACACACACTTTCTCTCTATATATATATCGGACGATCCATATTTCCAGGGCAATATCGGCTCAGCAGGTAGAAAAGTTAATATTACTCACGACAGAACCGCAAACGTGACCAATGTGATCATCAGGCAGAAGATGGAGATGGAGCAGCCGATGTAACTGATGGAGGACAGCGCCACCTTGTGTCCCGCTGAGAGCTGTGCGCCGGGGAAAAGAGAAAGGACGCCTATTGTTAATCAATTGGATTAGGCCATCAAGGAACAGTTTATCAACAGCTTTAGCCAAATGGGGAAAAAAAGTCATAATGACATTAGCAGGGCGGCATTCAGAAAACTGGGCCATATCAAACAAGCAGAAATATTCACACAATGAGATTTAAAAATAAACAAACACCCTCAATAAACAAGAGCATTTGAATTTGCAGAAAGCAGTACTGATTTCCGCCCGTTCCTGACCTGTTTCGCCCTGATGCACAAGACCTTAGAGCCAAAATGTTTGGTTGTGGCCAGGGCCAGATTTAGGTTTGTTTGTTTGTTTTTGAATATTTTATTAATAGAATGTAAGAACAACATATAATCAAATACAAGCAATCAAATACAGTTTTCCCCTAACATCCCCCCCCCAAAAAAAACACACAAGAAATTTCACCTAGAATCAGAGAATCATAGAGTTAGTTGGGATCTTTCTTTCTTTTTTAGTTTTTTTATTTTCAATGCAGAATCATAACAAAAATTACAAACATTGAATCCAAAATAATACTATCCAGACAAAAATCCCGGGAACATATAGGGAAAAAAAACAGAAAAGGAAAAGGGGGAAAAAAGCAAAGGAAACGAAATGAAACTAAGCAAAAACAAAAAAGCACACATCTACAGAACAAAACCATATCATTACGTACATAAACACAAATTGACTTCCTTCCTTTGTTCTATGACCTCAAAAAATTTACTCTTACTGTATTGTTGTGTCTAATTAGATTACTTCCATCTTTGTGCTTTTTTACACCATTTTTCTTATTCTTTAACCCTGTAAAGCATCATTCATTACATACCAATATACTAACTCCAGAAGAATGTTTTTTCATATAGTCTTTAGCACAATGAGTTAGTTGGGAGCTTGAGGATCATTTAGCCGGAAAGCTATCTATAGACAAACGCCGGCTCCCTTGGCCTGAAAGCAAGATGAGCACCACACCCCATAGTTTACTTAACCATCCAGGGGTCCTTTACCTTTACGATTCCCATGCCATTGTCCCTTACAGGAAACAAACCTGCAACCTTGGCACCACACTCGAATCAGCTGAGCTGATCCGTTGAGTTTGCTTTTAGAGAGAGGGGTGGGGGTTTTTTTAAGGCCAGGATAAATTCATGGAAAATGAGTCTGCCTATGTTAGCCGAGTGGAACCTTCATTAAAGGTAAAGGTACCCCTGCCCATACAGGCCAGTCTTGACAGACTCTAGGGTTGTGCGTGTTACGAAAAAGGAGCAATGCAGAAGCAAGCACCAGGTGGCTGGAATGGTAAACAGGATGTGGATGTTATTGGATTGTACCGTGGGAACCAGGAACAGTCTATTCACTGCTCTGAGAGCCGGATGTTACCTCAGAGCAGCACATGACCCTGTACTGGAAGTACATGGGTGGAGTTTATTTTCTCTCTGCGTTGGGAAGCAGAGTGTGCAGACATGTTTTCTCTGTACTGCTGAAAGACAGAAATAAAGACATGTAGATATATTTCTGTCTGTCTCTTTCCCCCTCCCTGGGAGAGGAGTGGGAGGAGTGGTGTGTTCTCCTTCACGTTGAGGAGAATCGCCGATTGGAGACCTCCCTTGATCTTGCCGGGAGTCGCAGACGGGAGGTCATAAGGATTCAAGCCGGGCACCTGGAGGGTGGCCAAATTCCTAAGAGCTGGAAGCTCTGCTCGCTTGAATTCCGAAAGTGCGCCCATCTCACTCAAGAGGCCGGGGGCCAGCGCTGTCCGGAGACACTTCCGGGTCACGTGGCCAGCGTGACAAGCTGCATCTGGCGAGCCAGAGCCGCACACGGAAACGCCATTTACCTTCCTGCTAGTAAGTGGTCCCTATTTATCTACTTGCACCCGGGAGTGCTTTCGAACTGCTAGGTTGGCAGGCGCTGGGACCGAGCAACGGGAGCGCACCCCGCCGCGGGGATTCGAACCGCCGACCTTTCGATCGGCAAGCCCTAGGCGCTGAGGCTTTTACCCACAGCGCCACCCTTGGAACCTTCAAATGCAGAAGCAATAAAGCACTGGATACCAGAGACAAGGAACAGGCAACAGGATATGATGCCCCATGTCCTATTCCTTTACAGGTGATTTTTTTAATTAAAGATTTTCTTGTTTTAAAGAAGTATGTGTAATGTCTCTCGTATTTTTTCCATGTAACATTTTTGCAAATCAGTTTCATTTGTTGAGACATTAGGAAGAAAAGGGGTGGAGGCCCTACTAAACATCTTCCAAGACAACAATGCCCATTTACACCACAAAGCACTCATAACCCACCTACTTTCAGCAGCCAGAAACACCATAACCAGACACTGGAGAGACCTGTCAGGAGTAAGCATGGACCAATGGTACCAAATAGTATGGGAAACAGCCCTACTTGAAAAATTAACCAATAAACTGAAACTGACACGGGGACAAATGGACAGAGGATTTGCATGTTCTCCATGAGACTTGGTGAATGTGTGCAATGTCTGGCTGTTATACCCATTAACCGCTCAGCTTCCATTACACCTAACGTATACACACAGTTTGGTCATCAAGTGTTGCACCTCAAACAAAAGTAGATTTTTTTAAAAAAAAAAGTTTTGAATGGGAAGAGCTGAAATCTTCTGTTATATTTATGAGGCTTTTTTTAAAAAAAGCGAGAGAGAGAAAAAGGAATTTTTTTCCATATTCATAATTCAGACTGATGAGCATTATCAGAAGAGGGGTCTGTGCTATTGGCTCTCAATTATTTAAAGAGGTGTTTTAAATTTTTCATGCTAAGTTTCCTTTTATTTTTAAATGATATAAGGAAAACTGATATAAGGAACTGATAGGAAAACTGTGTTAATAATTAAAAGAATCGTTAAGCACTTGTTTATCTAAGAAAAAGCGAGGTCATTCATTCTTTACTGATTTACGGGCCAACACAACAACAACATAGAAAAATGAACATTGCCACAAGAAGAAGCTCAAGGGTGGAATCTTAGCTCCAACAATAATAACTGGAGACAATGTTTATAATTACAAATTACTGCAAGAATCATTAATAGGTAATAGGCCTTTGGAGGGGAGAAATTAAATTCTAGATGATCACTGCCGAGTAAGGTTTCAAACAGATTTGAGTCAATAACTCTAGGTCTGGTTGATGTGATGCTATGTATAGCAATTACAGTGGTACCTCAGTTTTTGAACGTTTCCGCTGATGAACATTTCGGTTTTGGAACGCCGAAGACCCAGAAGTAAATGCTTCCATTTTTGAACGAGCCTCAGAAGTTGAACGGCTTCTGCTGAGTGTTTCTCAATTTTGCAGGCCACCCTTTGCACCTCGGTTTTCCA
This sequence comes from Podarcis raffonei, assembly GCF_027172205.1. Classification (NCBI taxonomy): domain Eukaryota; kingdom Metazoa; phylum Chordata; class Lepidosauria; order Squamata; family Lacertidae; genus Podarcis; species Podarcis raffonei. The sequence goes on from NC_070617.1 coordinate 35,042,746, forward strand.
ACGTTTTGGAACTCGAACAATCTTCCAGAACGGATTATGTTCAAAAACCGAGGTAGCACTGTACCCACTTGCTATATCAGCGGCAGGGAACCTCTTTCAGCCTAAGGGGCAACCATTCAGGGGATCTGTGCCACTGATGGGTGGAGCCAGACACAAAAGTGGGTGGAGCAATTAATGCAAATGTCATTTCGTGCAGTAGGCCAGGTACGTTGCAAGTTCACTTCACTCTTTCTCTCCCTCTATCCTCCACCCAAACAACCAAAGGGCTACTGTATCAGAGTTCAAGGACATATGCCAGCCAGGCAAAAACACTCAGGGTGTGGAGCAAGGGCCAGTGAGGGCTTTGGCCTCAGGAGAAAACTGAGCTCCAGATAGAAATACCAGGAGGGCCGCATTCAGCCTCTGGACTTGAGGTTCCCCTTGTTAGAATTCCTGCTGCATGATTGCAGTCATGGGATTGTTGTCTATCACATGATGGTGTATGTTTTGACTCCACAGAGTGGGAAGTAACAGAGACAGGATGTTTGTGTTACTGTGTTCCATGAAGTGGGAGTATTGTCATTTGTTCTTTCTCTTTGCTGTCTGATGCTAGAGAGAGAGGGAGCCATGTTGCAGTGCTCCGTGTGTGCTTATATGTAAATAAAGTAGATTAGCCAAAATGCTGAGGTTTGTTACGCAAGCTGCGAAGACTCTGTGGATCCCTAAGTGTGCCAATGTCTGTTGGCATCGGTCGCTGTGACGTTCGGGCTGAAAAAGGCTTTTGAAGCTCCTGAATGAATGACCAGGAGGGAGAGAACATGCCAGTCGGGCATGTGACTCTACCAGGGTCCTACTTGAGTGTAGGACAAGCTCCTGAAACCCCTCCCATGCATGCAATGATCATTTTGCAAGCACAACCACCAGGGGAGATGCCTCATGACTTTCCACATGTGCTGCATCAGTAGGATTTTGGTGTCACATGGCAGGACAGAATAGCAAGCCCACATCTCCCAAGACCACATCCACAGCATGTTCACACTCCTGTCTAAGCAACATCTATGCTGTCTTTATCATGTCCACAGAACAGAAGGATCCCCAAAGACATGCTCTACGAGGAACTGGCTTCAGGCACCAGGCCTGTTGGCAGACCAATTCTGTGTTACAAGATGATTGCAAACGTGGCATGAAGGTTGGCAACATCAACCCTGTCATGTGGGAATCCCTTGAAGACGACCGCAGTGCCTGGAGACAGACAGACAGGTTGTGCATCTATAGCAGTGACCAGAGGAGGAATGACCACTGGGAGGTGCGCAGAGAGAAGAAACGCCATGATACATCTGCAGCAACACAACTGGACGCCTTCCTCTGCCCCAGCTGCAACAAAACATCTCTCTCCCTTATTGGTCTCTACAGCCACAGCAGCTGCTGTAATCTCTCAACAGTTTAACTTCACCCACAAAGGCGCACTCCTCCATTTTCTCCCGAGACGGACGAATGCCAACAGTATTATCTAGACTAAAATGGACGAGCTGTGGTTTGTTAATGTATCAGATGTTAAAATCCTTAAACATAAGGACAGTTGTACTGGATCAGATGGGAGGCCCAGTTAGTCCACACGCATCCATAGCGGCGAACCAAATGCCTCTAGCCAGCCTGCAAGTCAGGCTTGAAGGGAACAGCCCTGATATCAGCAACTGCCTCTGAATCTGGAAGGAGGCAAGCCCTGTCTCGACTTGGATTCACTGACAGCCTAATGCCTCATGGATTTCCCTAATCTACTTTTAAAACCAGCTAAGCTGCCGGCATCCCGCAGCAGAGAATTCCACAGATTAAACTGCGCACTGTATGAACAAATAGTTCCTCTTGTTTGTTCTGAATCTCTTGCCAATCACTGTCACGGGATTACCCTCAAGCTCTAGAGCTTTGTGGAAGAAAAGCTCCTCTCTGTCGACTTTCTCTGTACCAGTCATAATTTTATAAATCTTCATTGGGTCCCCATTTCCTTTGGAAACTAAACTATACTCCAAAATCGAAAGCTTTTCCTCATATGGGGAGTGGCTCTGCATTCTCTGGTCTTTTGGGCCACCCTTTTCTGCTTTGCAATATTGTTTTTGAGATGTGGGAACCACAACAGTACAGAGTATTCCTTCTGAGCTGGGGGAAGGTAAATGGATGCTGTGTTGAACGCAGTCGTGCTTGTCCATTCTGGCGCATGAACACTAAGGTCACCCTCAGACTGTCAGTAGTTTGCGGAAGGGATTCAAGAGCACACCAGGAATTTAGTATGGGGCGAGTAAAATGGACCAAATCTCTCTACCAGCCTGGCATAACAAATCCACTTTTAAAAAAGAAACATGATTATTTGTAGCTAGGGAAGTGCACTGGAAAGTTGAGGATGACTGGATAATGAATGGGAAAATATACAAACATCACACAAGCAAATCAGGTTGAATGCCCATTGACATATATCCTACCCGGGGGGAGGAAAATAAAAAAGAATCTACCGTTGTACCTTGGATCCCAAACGCCTTGCGAGTCGAACGTTTTGACTCCCGAACGCTGCAAACCCAAAAGTGGGTGTTCTGCTTTGCTAATGTTCTTTGGAATCCGAAAGTCCAACACGACTTCTGCGACTTCCAATTGGCTGCAGGAGCTTCCTGCAGCCAATTGGAAGCCGCACCTTGGTTTCTGTTATGTACTGAGTTGAATAGGATCCAAACTGCAGCAGTCTGATTGGTGCTAGAACAATAGGATTCAGAATGCAGCAGTCTGATTGGTCCTGGAACAATAGGATTCAGAATGCAGCAGTCTGATTGGTCCTAGAACAATGCAGCAGTATGATTGGTCGGCAGGAGCCACCCAATCCAGCTCCAGATAGAAGTGAATCCACAACCTGATTGGCCTACAGGAGAATTCCGGAATTAGCCAATCACGTGCAGCCCATTGTGTAACTAATGTATATAAAGCAGATACTTTGAGGGGACTTTCATTCCCTCCTCACCACTATGAGCTGAATAAAGAGCATGAAATCCACTCTCGACTCTGAGTATATTTCAGTTTCCAAATGTTTTGGAAGTCGAACGGACTTCCGGAACAGATTCCGTTCAACATCCAAGGTACAACTGTACTATATTTTGGGAAATTGTTTGTCTGTCCATCCGCTTGTTTTCTATAGCTTCAGATGCCTCTCAAGATATTGTCACCCAACTGAGCACGAGAGTTCGCATAGTGAGTGTGGCTGTCTTTGTCAAGGTTTGGACGCTGGCTGCCATTTTGAACCAAGATGAGGGACTGAAACAGGATTTTGGCATGACTTCACCTGATTTTTAGCGTGATTGTCCAAAATCGCTAATTGCACTGTCCATTAAAAAAAAATGCTTTTTGTTTGTTTGTTTCTTTAAAAATCCCAGATAGCACTGAGCAACGTGGGAACCAGGGTGAACCTCCTCCTTCTGATCAGAGGGCCTGTAGCGGAGGAGGCAGTCTTTAAGATACGGAATAATAGAATTGTAGAGTTGAAAAGGGTCCCTCAAGAGTCTTTTAGTCCAAATGCCTGCAATGCAGCTATCACAGCTATGCCAGGAGCCTAAATCATTTAGAGCTCTAAACACTAAGGAGGAGCACTTTGAATTCAGCCTGGATATGAACAGACAACAAATGAAGCTGTTTTAAAATAGGGGTTATGTGAGTTTCAACTGGGACCCTCAGCTGATTATCTAGTCACTGCACTTTGGGCCAAGTGAAGTTTCTCAGTCATCTTCAATGGCAGCCCCAAACAGCACTCATTGCAATATAACCCCCTGGAAACAAATCAGAACAAATGCTCAGCTAAGACTGCACATTTTCTAACCTCCATATAAGCTGAATGCTCATTAAGCAAGTCATTTGGAGGAGTCCTAAGGCCTCTTGCAAATTCTTTGGGAGAAAAAGTAACCCCAGGGTAAATCCGTCAATTTTGCTTTAGGATTTTTTGTTGTTCCTGTTTTAGTAAAACAGTTTATCTGTATTTAAAGACTAGTAAAAATATGGTTTCTCATTTTTCCAGTCTTAAATTCTGTGTTCCACATAAGTTTGCATTTTTTTAAAAAAAAGACTCATGAGAATTCAGCAGCATTTTAGTGCACATTTTCTGTAATATACAAATGTTTGAATGCAATCTTGCCTAATATACATATTTTTGCCAATGCAATTTCCCTAAAGTAATGCATTTTTATGTTAATTGTCACTACTCTATGCATTTTTATGGATCCTTTACCCCAGTATATTCATTTTTGCATGCATTACTTGGTTGGAGAATAGGTAAAGGTAAAGGGACCCCTGACTGTTAGGTCCAGTCGTGACCGACTCTGGGGTTGCAGCGCTCATCTCGCTTTATTGGCCGAGGGAGCCGGTGTACAGCTTCCGGGTCATGTGGCCAGCATGACTAAGCCGCTTCTGGCAAACCAGAGCAGCGCACGGAAATGCCGTTTACCTTCCTGCCAGAGCGGTACCTATTTATCTACTTGCACTTTGATGTGCTTTCAAACTGCTAGGTTGGCAGGAGCTGGGATCGAGCAACGGGAGCTCACCCCGTTGCAGGGATTCGAACCGCCGACCTTCTGATCGGCAAGCCCTAGGCTCTGTGGTTTAACCCACAGCGCCACCTGCGTACCCTGGTTGGAGAATAGCAGTGACTAAATTTCCACGGGTGGCTGTATTTTGGAAAGAGAGAATCAGGTAGGTTTTCCTTGAACTGAATCAAAATTCTCCCAGCAACTGTAGCCTGTAACCTCCTTCCAAGTTTTCTTGGTTGAAGCAGCCCAACTATGAGAGGTGTCAAAAACCAGGCTTCCTTCTTGAATAGTCTCTATATAAGTCTATGATATATAACGAAACCCTGTGCACTTGGCTGAAGAAACAGGCTTCCCTGGAGAAGAAAGGCAGGAAGGCTCTGGGTCAGCTGTTTGCTGAGTTTTTACCTGTCAATAAACCATAGAGAAACAAGCACAAAATTGTGGGGTAGGGGAGAAAGTGTCAGTTTCCCAGGGATTTGCCAGTGTCAGAAACACTGAATTGTAGTAGACGAGCAATGAAAAACTTATCTGGAGGTTTTGCAGACCCAGGATTGCAAGCTATGAACCTTAGAAATTCTATCTACAGCTGCATGCATTTTTAAATGGACTATTTCTATTTTCACAGCTCTGAAAATTAATAGAAATACAAGTCCAGTTCAGCTTCCTCCTCTTCTTCTTTTTAAGGCAGAGCTGTGAAGTGGAAGATTCTCTCCCCCCCCCCATATATATGTCTAAGCCATTTATAACTTGCTTTTCTGAGGATCAAAGCAATGCATGAACCACAAATCCATTAAACCAACGTAAACACAGAACAATCAAAGGGTGTATGTATCTGCTCTATACAGTTGGGGAAATGGTTTGTCTGTCCATTTGTTTGTTCTCTATGCATTCAGATGCTTCTTGAGATATTGTCACCAAACTCAACGCGAGGGTAGCGGTTTTTATTGACAATGGGTCACTGGCCACCATTCTGAATCAAGGTAGCAGACCAAAATGTCACTTTGGCATGACTTTGTCCATTTTTTTGGCCTAGGTTTTGCTACGTTTTGAGTTATGGTTGCCAAACTTTGCATGAAGGTTCCTGCGGTGGTCGTGGCAGTCTTTGTCAATGTTTGAACACAAGGCATCATTTTGAATCCAGACAGCAGAACAAATTGTGACTTTGGCATAATGGGTCCAAACTGCACCAATTTCATTCTCAATATGAGGATTTCTGAGGTGTCGGCAGTGGGTTTTTGGGGGAGGGGGCACTGGTGGCCATTTTGAATCAAGGCAACGGGCCGAAACAAGACTTTGATGTGACTTCATCCAATTTTTAGTGCAATGGGTCCAAACTGTACTGATTTGGATACCTCTGAAGATACTGTCACTCCATTTGGCAGGACATTGTCAAATTTGGCATGATGGCTCCAGCATGTGCCAATGTGGATGCCTCTGGATATATCCTTGCCCAGCTTGGCACAACTGTTACCGTTGGGGAGCCAGCCTTCTGTATCTATGTTTCTATGGTTCTGTATCTATGTTGCTGAACACCATGCTGAAAACAAGGTGGTGGACCAAAATGTGACCACCCAATTTTTTACATTAAGTATCCCAATATACGGTATATATACCGTATCTTTCTGTGTATAGGACGAGGTTGTTTGATTATTATTTTTAAAAATGTTTAAAATGAGGGGTCGTCTTATACACAGATAGTGCAGAGGGGGAACGTGCGATTGGTGGCAGCTGCGAGCAGGCGATTGTCAGCGGTGATGTGGGCGGGTGAATGGTGGCTGTGGCAAGTCCTGCTGACAATTGGCTGCTGCTGCCGTGGCAATTGGGCGGGCGATTGGCGGCTTTGGCAAGGCAATCCCCCCTTTAAAAAAAGCTTAACAACTCTGGGCAATCTCCCCCCATTTCCTTAATTTGGGGTCCCCCTAAATAAGTGTCTCATACACTGGGGTGTATTATACATGGAAAAATATGGTATATATCATGGTTCCTCAACCTCGGCCCTCCAGATGTTTTTGGCCTACAACTCCCATGATCCCTAGCTAGCAGGACCAGTGGTCAGGGATGGTGGGAACTGTAGTCTCAAAAACTCTGGTAGGCTGAAGCCTGGTATATATAAACAAATCTATTAACATACAGATAGTAAAAATAGCATATCACTGTTTAAAAGCCCTTTCCTTACAAGCCTCGGCCTAAGACATATGAGGTTAAAATGAGATTATCAGAAGCCTGAATCCTGCATCTTTAATGGAAATGCAAAGAACAACAGCAACAAACAAACAAAAACTAAGGATAGCTTGTGTGGAAGGAAAAGACATGCCCATATTTGTGTTGGATGAGCATAGCTGAGCAGCAGGCTGCCCAGCTGGAAAAAAAGAACCTTTATGATTAATTCTGATTTAATTCTAGTCACATTTGTTGCGGTGTTTCTCTCCCCCCCCCCCAACTCTGATGATTTGTGGGGGGTTTATTTATTTATAAAAAAAAAAATTTACATACACTTGAAGTCCTAATAAAATATTAAGGTGGTGTACAACAATATATGCAAGTCCGGTGTCACTTAAAAAGCCATAAAGGCAACGCAACATAATCATTCGATTGGCCAATCAAGGAAGTCTGAGCAACTTGAAGATTCCCATCAGCACAAAAGGGTCTTCAAGGAATGCCTGAAAGTCAATCACTCGAGGGTGACAGATTCTGCTGGCGGCAGATTCCACAGCAGGGGACCAGCAATACAATATGCCTGACTTTGAGGTGAAGCCAGTCAGGTCTCTGTGACATTGAGGACAACAAACAGTTTTATATGGAGCGGCTACAGATGGAAGGATGGGTCTCTTTCAGTTCTCCAAGTGGCCCTTCTCCTCCTGTCTGACCAGCATGAGCAGAACACACTGGCAGAAAATAATAAATTATCATTATCATTATTATTATTATTATTATTATTATTATTATTATTATTATTTATACCCCACCCATCTGGCTGAGTTTCCCCAGCCACTCTGGGCGGCTTCCAATCAAGTGATAAACCTTAACAGCATTAAATATTAAAAACTTCCCTAAACAGGGCTGCCTTCAGATGTCTTTTAAAGAGAAGATAGCTGCTTATTTCCTTCACATCTGAAGGGAGGGCGTTCCACAGGGTGGGTGCCACTACCGAGAAGGCCCTCTGTCTGGCTCCCTGTAACCTCACTTCTCATAATGAGGGAACCGCCAGAAGGCCCTCAGCGCTGGATCTCAGTGTCCAGGCTGAACGCCGGGGGTGGAGACGCTCCTTCGGGGTGGAGATGCTCCTTCGGGTATACATGACCAAGGCCGTTTAGGGCTTTAAAGGTCAGCACCAACACTTTGAATTGTGCTCGGAAACGTACTGGGAGCCAAAGAGACTTCTCTGTCAGGATGCTAAAGATCTTGAGGGGGAGAAATGAGAAGGTGGTCTGAGGGCCACATTCCCTTATGGGCAACCATCTTGGGGCCACCTGCCCTGACTCTGAAGTCAGAGTTGGGCAGGGCCAAGGGCAGAGGCAAAAGTGGGCAGAGAAATGGATGTACCATAGGCTATATTCCAACTATGAAGAAACCAGAGGTTTCCATATTCACACCCTCTTTCTCTCTCTTTAAATTATTTTATGTATGATTTTCAATTTTATACATTTCAATAATTTTATAACCATTTTAACATTTCAAAACTTGACTTCCTTCCCCCTCTTTCTGCGCTTTCTTAAATTTATTTTTAACATCCTGCATACCCAAATTAACTTAATTTACTCATTTATTCCTTTAGTTTAAATATATGCGCTTATAAAACTTCAGGTTATTACAATAATCCCACCAATTCTTATCTGTTTACAGTTTATTTGTAAATATTCAATAAACCATTTCCAAAGTTTGTTATCCTGATTTCTGATTTTTCCAGTAAAGCATTTATAAAAGCTTCTGGGTTGTTGTTTTTTACAAATGTTATTTTAAACATCTTTTTCAATTCATTATATATCATTTCCCAGTAAGCTTTAACTTTGCTACAAGACCACAACATACAATAAAAAGAACTTTCTTTCTCTTTGCATTTCCAACACTTATTTGATTTGGATTTATACATTTTGGCCAATTTACTCTGTGTTAGGTACCATGTATATATCATTTTCATATAATTTTCTCTGACCATAACATGCTGTAAATTTTATATCCATATTCCACAATCGTTCCCGTGCTTCAATATCTATATTATGACCGACAATATGTTTTGGATGTTGTATGTGATGCCATTAAAAGGTTTTACGAATCATGGGAACTAGCCGACCTGACTGGGAGAATCCATGACCAGAAGGAGGACGACTACCAGGAAGAATGGATGAAATTTAAAGATTATTTAGCTAAATATGTTAAGTTAATTTAATTGAAAAAGCTTGTAAATATCAGATAGGCCTAGGATTTTAATATGTTAAGTGATGAATTAAGAGGATGTAATGCTGAATTGAAAAGAAAGAAAGATGCTAATGAATAAGTTAATTTTTTTAAGAATATTGGTGTTGGAAAACCGTTAAAATGATTTACAGTGGTACCTCGGGTTACATACGCTTCAGGTTACATATGCTTCAGGTTACAGACTCCGCTAACCCAAAAATAGTGCTTTAGGTTAAGAACTTTGCTTCAGGATGAGAACAGAAATTGTGCTCTGGCGGTGCGGTGGCAGCAGGAGGCCCCATGAGCTAAAGTGGTGCTTCAGGTTAAGAACAGTTTCATGTTAAGAACGGACCTCCAGAACAAATTAAGTACTTAACCCGAGGTAACACTGTACATGGGACGCGGGTGGCGCTGTGGGTAAAACCTCAGCACCTAGGACTTGCCGATCGAAAGGTCGGCGGTTCGAATCCCCGCGGAGGGGTGCGCTCCCGTCGTTCGGTCCCAGCGCCTGCCAACCTAGCAGTTCGAAAGCACCCTCGGGTGCAAGTAGATAAATAGGGACCGCTTACTAGCGGGAAGGTAAACGGTGTTCCGTGTGCTGCGCTGGCTCACCAGATGCAGCTTGTCACGCTGGTCACGTGACCCGGAAGTGTCTCCGGACAGCGCTGGCTCCCGGCCTATAGAGTGAGATGAGCGCACAACCCTAGAGTCTGGCAAGACTGGCCCGTACGGGCAGAGGTACCTTAACACTGTACATTGAAATTCAACTAGGGAGACATGAGGAAGTCACTTAACCAAGTTACTGAAGTTTGTCTCCCATTCCAATAACATCTTATACATTTTAGACAACACTTTTACATTACATTCTCTCCAGTTGTGATAGTCACACCCTCTCTATTCTCCATCAAGCAAAGAACCAGGAACGTCACATTCCTCTCTCACCGAGGTATTCCAAGAAAGCTGTTCAAATTAGCAAAATAAACACTGCAACCATTGAGACATAGGATCCCAGCCCCTCTGCAGATCCCTAACTAATCTGAGGGGTTTGGCTGTATTTTCTTTTTCTGAATATCAACGAAGAAGTCCTTGGCTCCCCACCACCTTGTTACAATTTTTCAGATGATTGCCACTCGATGATTACTACTCAGTTTGCTTTGGAAACAGACACCCTGAACACGGATGTAATTAATTTTATGAAGAATGTTCACAGGAGGCGATGGAACCGGCAGTCACGATGTGCTCTGATAAGGCAAGGAGGGACTCCACAAGCCGTTCAGTCAAAAGCCGGACTCTCCCATGGAAGCCACAGTTGGCCTAATTGAAGTTTATCTAAAAGAGAAACATAAAGGAGTCCGCCCCCGCCCCCCACCGCTCACTCTATCTCAGCCAAATACATTTCCTTAGGGCACTCCTCAGCTTTTGACTCCAGATTATTAATTCACTGCCATGATCTGTGCTAAACAAATTTCAGGTTTCAAAGGAAACCTGCTTCTACAGATGCCCAGCAAGACCCTACTCACTTTAAAAGTTTTTGCCACAACTTTTTTTTTAAAAAAGAAAAGGGTACTTAAATTCTCCAAAAGTTTGTGTCGTGTAATTAATTAGCAGGCTCTTCTCCTTATCTTTAAACACCTGGTGAGAAAAAGATGTCATCAAGGGGCAAGCTGGGTTTAAAAAGCTGTTAGAAGGCGCCAGCCATGAATCTTCACAAACTGAGATGGCAACCTTAATCTCTCCAATAAAGGGCTTTCCCTCAAATATGGAGAGCGCAGGCATAGTTGACTTTCAGGGCGGAAAACAGAATCATGGCCCTTGGTAAACATGAAACTGTTATGCTGCATCAGGCAAAAGGCCTGTCTAAGTCTAGGATTCTGTTTTCCAGAGTGGCCCAGAATATGGCTGCATCAGGCATTTGTGCCTGCCAAGCACTGTATTCACTCATGGGTCCTCTGTCATGAAACCAGAAGCTGGTGGTGAGCAGGGACAGTCAAAAATGGCTGCCCCCCTTCTCTCTCTCTCTCCTCTCTTTCTTCTACCCATTTCTTTTCTCTAGCTAGATCTACACAGCTATAAAAAAGCTCTGAATACACTCTGCAGAAAAAAGTTGTAAAGCTCACAACTGAAAATATCATTGTGGCAATTTCAGCTCTACATCGCCATCTGGTGTCACAGTGTTAGAATGCATTTATAACGCTTGTCAGCGCTGCCCAAGGTCCCAGCTCACACAAGACCAACGCTGCTTCTTTCTCTAGTATAAAAGTCTTTATTGAAGTTCAGTTTCACTTCCAGACGCGCAGCGCGCAACGCTACGTCTATACCTTAGATCGTCGAAGCTCCATCTGAATCTCCTCCCCCCTGACACCAGTTTAAGATTCTAGCCTTACTCCACCTCTTCCTCTGTTCCTTCCTTCTCTGGGTCCGCCTGCTAGTCGGAGTCTCAGCCCTCCTAGACTCCTCTGACGCTGAGTCCCCTGACTCTTCTCCCTCCCTCCTTCGGGCCTTTGGACCTGGCTCCCAATCCGGGTTTTCTGCTGTCCCGCGCTCCTCCACATTTGAACTTGGCGCGCGCGCGCAGCCTCCCACTTTCCTTCTGACCGTTACACTTGTGTCACTGCTCCCTCTTTCGGGGAGGCTAGCTGGACCTGGCCTTCCCTCCGTTCCCCCACTTCCCGATGGGGGCGTGGTTACCCCTGACTCATCTTCTCTCCCCGCTGGAGGAGAGGCTGGTCCTGGCTCATGTGACTCTTCCCCCCCACTGTGCTCTGGTGGGGGAACTGGTCCTGATCCTCCGCTGCTCCCTTGGGAGTCCCCGCTGGTCCCTTGTTTCTGGAGCGTCCCCCCTGGGACCCCCCTCGCCCTTACCAAAGGCGCCCCCTTCTGGGAATCTTCTGATTCGCTGGAGAAGCTCATGGAATCTCTCGGGCCATTGTCATATTCCCCTACGCTCCCTTCTGATTCCTCTCCTCCGCTCTCTATTTGCTCTCTCCCCTGCGCTTCTGCTCCTGAGCCTCTGACAACGCTGTATTTTGACTAATGTAGCTGAGTCCTTTCTCTTTCTGCCACCCCCTTCTCTCTGTCTTTCTGCCACTCCTTTCTCTTCTCCCCCTTTTCTCTCTTTCTTTCCTCACCCCTCTCTCATTCACTACCCACTTTTCTCTTTTTGACACTCAATCTCTCTTTATCACCTTTCTTTCTTTCTTTCTTTCTTTCTTTCTTTCTTTCTTTCTTTCTTTCTTTCTTTCCTCCTTCCTTCCTTCCTTCCTTCCTTCTACTACCCCTTTTCTCTTTCCTTCTGCCACCCCCACCCCCACAACTGAAGCCTGGGGAGCACACACACCCCATCACCAATGTCACCTCCTTCTCTGCCCCCCCAAGTAAGTTTCTAGAGCCTTGGGTAAAGCGAAGAGGGCAGCATTTCGCAGGATCAAGGTTGACAGAGCCCTGCTCACCAGCATACAGAGGGCCAAGTGGAGGCGATGCGCTCACCTCGAACCTGTGCTTGAGCATTCAAGAAGGCTGCACACTTTTTGCAACCCCACCTATCTGAAGACTTGAGACGTCTCTGATGCATAGTCCCACAATTATATCCTAAACACTTTACTTTTAAAATGCATAAGGGTAATTCTATGACCCCCTCTTGTGCAAGCGTGCCCCTTCTGTTTTTTCATAAGTTACTGTCCTGGTGTCAGGCTCTGGGAATGTGGCTTCCTCTCTCCCTTTGCCCATGGATAAGCAGGACAAAGCAAAATAGTCCCTTATCATTTAAAGAGATTTTAATGATCACAGCCAAAAGACAAAGAGTCCACTCTCAAAGCAATGGTGCTCCCAATTAATGTCTACACCCACTCCCCGCCCCGAGTCACCCTCATCACTTCCTCACCTTGCAACCTGATCTTGCAACCACCGTGCTTTTTGTATAGCCACCTTATCTGCTCTACCTGACCTTGGACTGATAGGCTGGACACTTTCCAGTGAGAGACACTCTGCTAGCTCTCCCTCTTCCAGTTCTTCTTCACTTTGCTGTTCACTCCCCAGCTTCTTCCCAACTTTTGTCTTCTGAACTATGCCCCTCTGCAAACCACTGTTCCAAATCTATACTGATCCACTGTGCCTGGGCAGCTTCAGGATCCTGGTCAGGAGCAGGAGGAGGCTCCCACCATTCCTCATCAGAGCTGATACCTGGGCATACCTCTGGAATGGAAAGAGGCATGCTATCCAAAACAATTTAAGAGCAGGCAATACTTTCATATATCTGAACTGGGAGGGGGTGCAACAGACTAGCCCAATCAAAATTGACGTGGTGAGTTGACAGAATGTCAACCTCCAGTAGAGGCTAAAGTGGGAAGTGGGAAGCTATATTATACCAGACCATTTTGCATGGTATTGTTAACTCTAACTGGCAGGGAGCTATGGATGGGCGTATCACTTGCACATGATATTCCTTCAACTTTGTTCCAACCCATTTCTACTATAAAGGTAAAGGGACCCCTGACTGTTAGGTCCAGTCGTGGACGACTCTGGGGTTGCACGCTCATCTCGCTTTACTGGCCGAGGGAGCCAGCGTACAGCTTCCGGGTCATGTGGCCAGCATGACTAAGCCGCTTCTGGCAAACCAGAGCAGTGCACGGAAATGCTGTTTACCTTCCTGCCAGAACAATACCTATTTATCTACTTACACTTTGGTGTGCTTTCGAACTGCTAGGTTGGCAGGAGCAGGGACTGAGCAACGGGAGCTCACCCCGTCGTGGGGATTCGAACCGCTGACCTTCTGATTGGCAAGCCCTAGGCTCTGTGGTTTTGACCACAGCACCACCCACTACTCTAAAAGCCTACTTTGCCATTGAGCTGCATATAAATTAAAACACTAATCTACCATTAGCCTGCCCCCACCCCTTTAAAAAAAAAACTCCGCATGAAAATTATTGTTATTGTTATTATTATTTGCAAGGTTGGAAATGAAAGTTGCTTCCCGGTGATCTGCTTACAGAGCTTTCCTTGTTACAAAAAAAAAAAAAGGATGTTTGGGAAGGGAACGAGTTTGCTGCACAAGAGCTCCAAATCAATATTAAACGCGCAACCTGAATTTGCCAGTGTGTGAATGAATTCCACCCCAAAATAGCAACCGTCTGGAACTACCCAAAATCACTGCTAGTGAACAGGAAAAGGGGGGATTGTTTTCTTCCGAGAAGGGCAAAGAGGAGAGGGAAACACTGGGGAGTTATTCTCTTGGGGAATGTACCGTAACCTTGTTTTTGCAGTAATTAGCCTAAGTGATTTCTCAGAAGTGCAAGTGACCAAAGCAGAAACTCTGGCAACCAACCAGTGCAAATATATCCATATACATTCACCTCCTTTTAAAACACCTCTTTGCAATGCACTCTGGCCTGTGCATCTCTTACAGCTGCATAATAAGAGGATTTGTCTCTGCTTTGTTTAACGTTCCTTGATGTTATTAATACTCATGAGATCAACTGTTTATGCAAAAGTCTGCTCCAAAAAGTATTGTACAGGGCAGTCGAATAATCTGTCATCTGAATGGGAAATGGCTTCCCAGCAAACAGGTTGCAAGTCCATTGCTGTACAGAAAAGGGAGTGGGGAGAGAGGTAAAGGCACATGAAGGAAGACGAGAGATGTTGACATGGGGGAAACTCAGAGATCCTATTTACAGTGGAGGCAATATTTAGAAGGAAGCTGAGAGTTTTGTCAGAATCATGGCATCATAGACTCTCAGAGTTGGAATGGAACCCAAAGGTCATTTAACCAAACACCTGCAATGCAGGAATCACATCTAAAAGGATGTCTGGAGGAGAGGTCTTAACTTATCAGATTGTTGTTGTTCTTGCTGTTGTTATTTAGTTGTTTTTGTTTATTTATTACCTGCCCTTCACCCTAAGCCCAAGGGTGGGTTACATCATTTAAAAACAGTATTAATAACAATTCTGACCATTCTTCTTCTTTGGTGATCACTCGTAGCCGAGTAAGATTGTCTTCCATAAACACAGTTTTAACAATGAGTCCGTAAGTGACTGTGGAGGCCAATTTTGGATCCACATGTCTTTCCACAGTGGGGACATTGGTTTCTGCATGGGAGTTGATCACAGTGTGGATTTGCCAAGCGTGCCTTCCTCTTAGCTCGTTTCTCCCTTTGCCTCCTGAGTTTGAGTGTCTTCAAAGCCCATGACACCTTTGGTAAAGGCTGTTCTCCAACTGAAGAACACTCGCAGGCCAGTTTTTCCCAGTTGTCAGTGTTTATACTACATTTTTTTCAGATTTGCCTTGAGACAGTCTTTAAACCTCTTTAAAGGAATAAGTTTGGAATAGAGTAGTTGCTTTGGAAGACGATCATCAGGCATCCGCATAACATGACCAGTCCAACGAAGTTGATGTTGAAGAATCATTACTTCAACACTGGTGATCTTTGCTTCTTCCACTACACTGATATTAGTTCGCCTGTCTTCCCAAGTGATATTTCAACCATAACAAATAAGGTAGGTCCTGAAAACATACAGCTGAGGTGTTAAAAGCCAGGCTAAAGAGGTGACAGGTTGAGTGGCCTTTTCTCTCTTCCCACCAGCGCCCTTGTCAGTTTTGGGTACGTCCAGCTCAGACTATCCTGCTTCGCTGGAGAGCCAAGTTGGGAGTGCACCTTGAGTCTGAACAAAAGGAAGAGTTGGAGAGACTTGTAAACCTTTTGGCTTGAAAGGAATCTCCTGCTGAGCTGCAGGGAAAGGAGTAAGAAAGGCTTTCTCAAGGCAGCAGGGGGCAAGCCAGCAAAGGTGGAGTAGACCTACACTGTAGGACTTATAGCATTTATGTCAGGCAATTTGGCGTTTCTGTACATGGTGCCACTTTAATCTTCCTTCCTACAGAAACCTTCCTCAAAACCCAGCTTTTCCCCGCATGGGGTCCTTGCTTATCCTCCTAATCTTCATTCCCCAGCTGTAACCAAGCTTTCAGGCATGTGCGACTGCATCTGCTCACACTCCTCCTTTCCTTTTCTGTCCCTGTCTCTCTGTCCCCCACCCACTTGAGAGCAGAGATTTGTGCATGTTAAGACAAAGTCAAGAGGTGTACTGGCAGCGATTGGCAAATCTGCTCATTTCAGCTTCTCTCGGTTTCTCATTTTTCCTCTCAGAGGTTCTGTTCTTCACATTTCAACATCAGTTTGCAAATACTGTTTTGAGAATGAACATGCACCAACATTTTACAGCAGATTTCTCCCACTATACAGTTGTACCTTGGAAATCGAATAGCTTAGTTCCCGAACATTTTAACTCCCGAAGGTCGCAAACGCAAACAGTGACTGTTCCGGTTTGCAAACTATTTTTGGAAGCCGAACGTCCGACGGGGCTTCTGCAGCCAATCAGATGCCACGCTTTGGTTTTTGAATGTTTACAGAAGTCGAATCCGTTCGACTTCCAAGGTACAACTGTACATGTTTGTTTGCCTAACATACACCATTTCACAAAGAAATTTCTCCTGATATACTGCATTTTTAATTCTACTTTGATGCAATTTGTGCATATTTCTTGGCTGGAGAATAGCCTTGCAAGATTTGGAAGTGTGTGGTAGCAGCAGTACTTCCTAGCTTTTTGCTTTTTGCTTTTCTTTTTTGGGGAAGGAGGAGGAGCAGGATTTTTGGATCACTTTATAATTTTAAACTAAGTAATTTATCTGCTCCTTCCATGTCTGTCTGCTCTTCACTGAAAGTTTAACCATACTTACCTTTTGCCCTGTTGTTAAGAGCCCAGGTTCCCGGCTTGATAACACAGTAAGCGTACATAATTAAAAGGGAGGATTTATTGCAAAAAAAACCAAGCAATTATCTCCGGACGGCTCTAGCAAGCCTCCGGCCCCCATCACTCAGTTGATCCTTCTGAGGAGTTCTTCCTGTGTCAACAGAAGAGATTGAACCTTCGACCGTTTCTTATTTTGCTTCCTGTCTAGCAGCCTTCCTATATGCCTATGCCTCAGACTTATTTGGTCAGCTGCAGCCCCTTCCAGTTCCGGAAAGCTGTCTCTGTGGCTTTCCATGCCTGTCTGGGCTTCCGGGGAGCTTTTGCTGTGTTCCAGCCAGCTCACTGTTCCTCCCTTATCAGCTAGCCACCCAAGGTCAGGGGGATTCAATGCTGGCAGCTGCAGGCTCTCCTGTGTCAGCGTGAAAGCCCAGCCTCCCTGTTCCTGACTGCATTCTGCAGCCGGCTGCGAGATTACACTTGGAGCTGGTGTGTTCATGACACCTGTTCTCTCCCTGGAGCTTTCCCCATGAGAACCTGTTCTTTAAAGCTGAATCAGAGCAAACAGCTATTCGGGTTTTCTACGGATTGCCATTTGCTCTGAATCAGCATTAAAGAGTCTGTTTTGACGGGAAAGCTTTGGAACAACAACAACAAAAAAGTGCTCATGAGCCATACCTTGAAATCACAGAGGAAATGTAAGTGCAGCTAAGCCCTGACTTTCAGGATGGTTTTACCCCTGCCCAAACCTCCTCAACACCTTTGGGATTCCACTGGGATGAAATTTATTTTTTATTTTATTTATTTATTAAATTTATATACAGTGGTACCTTGGGTTACATACGCTTCAGGTTACATACGCTTCAAGTTACAGACTCCGCTAACCCAGAAATAGTACCTTGGGTTAAGAACTTTGCTTCAGGATGAGAACAGAAATCGTGCTCCGGCGGCACAGCAGCAGCAGCAGGCCCTATTAGCTAAAGTGGTGCTTCAGGTTAAGAACAGTTTCAAGTTAAGTACCAACCTCCAGAATGAATTACCATATTTTTTGCTCTATAAGACTCACTTTTTCCCTTCTAAAAAGTAAGGGGAAATGTGTGTGCATCTTATGGACTGAATGCAGGCTGCACAGCTATCCCAGAAGCCAGAACAGCAAGAGGGAAAGCAGCGATCCCTCTTGCTGTTCTGGCTTCTGGGATTGAGAATATTTTTTTTCTTGTTTTCCTCCTCCAAAAACTAGGTGCGTCTTATGGTCTGGTGCATCTTATGGAGCGAAAAATACGGTAAGTACTTAACCTGAGGTACCACTGTACTGCCCTTCATCACAAGATCTCCGGGCAGTTCACAGAAATGTTTAGCCCAGACCTACGTAGTTCAAAGCCAGACTGAAGTCAGTGGCTGATCTTGGGAACTCAAATTTCAGCGGTGCCCTGTGCAACACCAAAATTCGGCCCACACACCCCATCTTTCATGCTCCATTCTAAAGAAAGTACTTCGTTTACTAAAGATTTACCCTAAGAAAGTACTCAGTTTACTGGATATTTTTGTTGTTTTTGATACTATTTGACCCCTGCCTGTTGCTGCTTCTCATGGACATAGTATTCCCCCTTTTTTTGCCTGTAACCTCCTTTGCCACTAAATCTGACTGGCTGTGATAACCTTTGTGATGTTCATGCATGTACACATCATAATTTCAGATGGAGCAGTGCGGCATCATCAGCAAAAGAATACTTGGAATACTTGGAATAATTGCAATCAGTCAGATTGACAGTTCAATCCTGGCTGTGTTCGCTGAGCAGTAAATCTTCCTCTGCTCAGTGGAATCCGCCCCCTAAGTAAGTGAGCACAGGGGGGCATTGTAAATGGCAGGGACGGCAGATGAGGCAGGAGACAGTCAGGGCAAATGAAAAGGGTGAGGGAAATGATAAAGAACAGAAACAAAACTGCATCCATGAGTGCCAAACTCATTGGAGGCAGGGAATATTGGATACTCATAAAAATGAACACAAAATTAGGTTTGACCCTGCACAGGGCACTTTCATTTTTGAAACAAAACTGCCCGTTCTTCTTGTGATTACATCTGCAGAGCTCCAATTAAGGTGTTGACAAAGGGAAGAAATTGGCTGGCATGCAGGGCAGGGAAAACATGCCACTTTGTTGATCATCTCAGGGCAACTCTTTGCTATTTGTTTAATTGCTGCTCATCCCCAATCCTTGCTGTCATTCTTCACTTTTTAGCAAACATGATGAATTCATTTCAAGCGAGCTTATTCTCTAAGGCATGCAGGGTGTGATAGGGGCATCATAGCCAAGTGATAAAGATGCAAATAATTTCAGCCTCGTTTGATGCCAATTTATCACTTGGCTAGCAGGACCAATGCCAGCACAGGATCTGAGTGCCACATGGCTGTAAATTCTTCCAGCATTGTTATGCTTTCCAAAAATAAAACGATGAGCTCCAATGAACCCTACTACTTGCTGAGCCGGCCAATATGCTAACAAGATGCTGAGATCTTCCATATGTTCCATTTTAACTCTCAGTTTTGAATCTTTTGACTGAAATATGTTGCCACCTACCCAGAACTTTGGAGTAGATAAGAATGTCCAGTTTTTGGTCAAGACTGTGAGATAGACTAGACTGAGACTTTGAGTCCACGAGCTTTGCAGCTGAGTGGAGATTTGAACCTGCATCTCCTCAGTCTTAGTACAACAATAAGTATCCAAACAAACCCCTGTGTTGCAAAAGTGAACATCAACAATGTTATTAGCAATTAGAATTTCCTCCTTGTTCGGGAATGACTGCCCTTCCGAGAATTAATAATTCCTTGCATACATTTTCTACCAATGAATTGCAAACTTTATAATTGGGACTGGGCTTTGTTCCAAAACCGTTATATAACGCTTTTCAGACCAGGGTTGACCTATTTAAACTAATACGAAATATAAAACTAAGTGATATGTTTGGAACCAATAACCCGGTTAGGCGCCAGTTCAGACCAAAATCATCATTTAGTCCAGCTAAAACGAATCCATCTATTTCTTTATTTCACCAATTGGTATTACGAGATTTGGAAAAATTAGAAAAGAAGGGTCCCAAAATTAAGGACAATTTGTCCAAGTCACAACGCGATTGTTTGAAAGCTCTTTCACATGATCCTAACATCATTATAAAACCTGCCAGAGTTGGACATTATATTTGCTGAATACACTAAGCTCCACAGCTTATCTTTCCTTGTACAAAGTATGGTACCTCGCTTCATTTAAAGATTTTCAGAGACTTTGAAACTAAGATTTGATTTTGAATTTGTTATTGTTTGAAGGAATTTTATCAAGATTGTCTATTACGTATGTATACGGTCATCGTGTTGCCTAAACATTGTTGACGATCTCCTCAGTCTTAGTCTGACATTCTAACCACTACACCACACTGGCTAACAGGACCACGAAGCACAGGACCACCACAATACACCTGGTGTTCTCAATGAGTTCTTCAGGCTGCTGACCACCAAGGGGTCCCAGTTCTGATGCAGTGTGACAGATGCTTCTGGTTTCCAATTGACAATGCTTGTTAACTGTCTTAATAGTGCCATGGAAATTGCTACACAGAGTTGTGAAGGTGATCGACTCCCCATCTTTGTGTCATGGCCCTGCCCACAAATTGAAACAGGAAGTGAGGAAACAAGACATTATATTTGTATGCAACAGTAGCCGCAAGGCTATTGATTGCGAAAAATTGGAAAAGTGGTATTATACCAACAAAAATAGAGTGGCTTGCCAAATTATTGGAGTACTACAATATATCCAAAAAATTGGGAGAAATTGGAAGGATCTCAAAAGAGAAGATAGACAGGGATTGGAAGGTGTTTAAAGGATACTTGCAAAGCCATATTGAAAAATCAGAACTCCTATTAGAATAAACAAGTTCCGTTTTAAATACTGAAATACTAAATAAAATGGATAACAATGTGTAATAGAAAAAGAAGCATGAAATTAGGTTAAAGGTGTGTGAAAGAAAGTAATAGAAGTGGAAAGAAATTGCAATTGAGTAGATTGGAAGTCTAACACAAAGGGTGTATATGAAGAAGTGTGCATGCACACGAAAGCTCATACTAAGAACTAACTTAGTTGGTCTTTAAGATGCTACTAGAAGGGAAATTTTTTTTGTTGTTGTTTTGACTATGGCAGACCAACACGGCTACCTTTCTGTAACAAAGGTGGGGTGAGGGGTGGTGGATGGTGGATGGTGAAGGGAAAAGGAATTATCTGTGGGATTGAGTGTAGGTATGTTTGAACATTATTAAGGATTGTATGAAATGTATGTTTGTATGCTTGTATATTCACAATATGTGTGTATTAATGCTGAATTATTTTAACAATAAAAACTTTTCAAATAAAAAAAATAAAGGAAATGAGGAAACAGAAAATGAGGTCTGCATGGTCTGAAACTGGATATTCTAGCGGTGGGGCCCAGACACTTTGCATCCTGTGCCACAATGGCCATGAAGGAATTGCTAGCCTGATTTCTGCTGCTCTATAGCACAGCTTGGCTGATGGCTGGGAGAATTACTGCAGCCTTAAACCCAGTGGGATCAGACGACATGGAGAAACCAATAAGGTCCCAGATGACATTGTATAACTACTGTCTCTAGCCTGGCTTTTCTGCCTGAGCTATTGTTTTTCCTTGCAGGTTGAGCTGGAAACCTTGCCGAACGGCTCAGCCACCAGCTCTGAAACATTCTAGTTTATTCTTAGGTCTGTGCAAAGCACAGAAAGAACAATAAAGGGCTGGTGAGTCAACGTGCTGCTAGAATATGTAGGTGGGGCTTCTCTAAACATACAGATGGAAAGAATCCCAATAGGTCATTGCCATGGATTCTGTACTCTGCCTAATCAAATCAGTGTGGAAGCGAGTTACATTCCCGCATGATTACTGCATGATCTGTTAAGTAGAACCATCCAGCCAAGAGTACCATAGATCAGCATGGTCAGAGACAGTGGGAATTTGTTTGATTAAAGCTTGTTTTAATCTCACTCTTCAGCCAATTAAAGACTTTCAGTGAAGTTTACAAACACTAATATTAGGATTTTAAGTCTGAGGGAAAGACTAGATAAAACAGAGAGAGGGGGAACCTT
Source organism: Podarcis raffonei (assembly GCF_027172205.1). Classification (NCBI taxonomy): domain Eukaryota; kingdom Metazoa; phylum Chordata; class Lepidosauria; order Squamata; family Lacertidae; genus Podarcis; species Podarcis raffonei. The sequence continues at coordinate 35,064,543 of NC_070617.1, forward strand.
TTTCTGCATGAAGAATGAACGGAGAACTGGCTCACCCACCCGCAAAGCCCATTTTTGACAGATGGATTCCTAATTCACATTGTCCAAAAAAAAAAGTGAACTGAAAGAACCGTTATTTTATTCAGAATTTGCACTATTCCAAATTTTGCAATGCAGTTCTGCAAGTACCGTATTTTTCGCCCCATAGGGCGCACCTAGGTGTTTTTTGGGGGGGGGGATAAAGAAAAAAAATTATTTTCCCCCCAGGTGTGGGGCTGGGGCAGGGGAAGCCTGAGCTTCCCCCGACCCCAGCCCCCAGAACAGGCTGCTATCCACAAACCTAGGGAGCCCAGCGGGAAGTTGCGCCAGTCTCCCCAGGCTGACGGATATCTGCCCGAAGCCCGGGGTGTGTGCCCCAGGCTTTGGGATGCAGGCAGCTCTCTGCAAGCCGTGGGAGCCCGGCGGGAACTCCTGCAGGCTCCCAAGGCTTGTGGAGAGCTTCCTGAAGCCTGCATTCACCCCATAGGACGCACACACATTTCCCCTTCATTTTTGGAGGGGGAAAAGTGCGTACTATAGGGCGAAAAATACGGTAAGTAGTGTGTTCAAAAATCTGTATGCTAGTTTAAAATATGCATCAAGATGCATACATCTTAATGTTAGTGAAAGTAACCCACACAGATGCATTGAATTAGGGAGAAATGCATTGCCAAAATGTGACTATTAGGTAAAAAACAGAAATGTGTATATAAGGAGATATTTGAACAAAACTACTGGTGAATTTTCATGAGGACTTTTAAAAATTGCAAACCAATGTAGCAATGTAGAAAACCGAACTTAAGATTGGAAAAATCTGAAACCAATAGAAACTGAAATTCATAGATCTGGTCTCAGCGTAATATCCAAAGCCCAGCTATCCTGAAAAACGTGGAGACCAAGCACAAATAGATGCCAGGAACCCAAGTGCTACTATAGGCGCATGCAATGGTTTGGGCCAGGAAACTGTCTCCTCCCCCTTTGACAGCAACTCCTATCACAATTCCAAAAACCATAAAAAGTGCTTCAGTATCGATTTCTTCAAAACAAAGGGGGGGGGGGCACCAAAATAACCCTCCCTCTACGCCTGTCACATACTGACCAAATCTTATTCTCTAAATTTAGCAAGTACCCTTCTTCACCTCTTATGACTACAGATCTTTTACCAAGGAAATTCAAAGATAACATAGCCACTTACACAGGTTTCAAATGCAGGCAAACCTTGCTGGCCCTCAATTTCCTTCTGTTAAATGGGGCAGTCAGCTCGGACTACCCTGCCGAATTCACCTATTGGTCAGGTTCACGTGCATCCACCATTGATTTTGTATGGATACCTCCCGACCTTACCCCCAAAATATCCAGCTTTAAGGTGGCTACAAGATTGGAGAGTGATCACTTCCCTCTAGAAATTTCCTTGACTCTGGCTGACGAACTTGATAGGCACTCCTTTGTGCCCTATCAAATGATCATCTGGAGATAAGACCTACAGCCCTTAAATGGACCTCCAACTCGGCCCAGCAGTTGAACGAACTTCTCTGGTCTGATCAGCTCCAAATAAAAAGGGCTTCCCTTATGCAGGCGGATGAGCCTCTACCAATATATGACGATTTAGTAGAACTTCTAAAACCAACACTAGCTCGGTCCCCCACAAAGCATGGTAAACAGTTTTTCCACAAAAAATGGTTTGATGAGGAATGCAAAAACTTCAAGAATCATCTGTATAATGAATGGTTGGCATACAGAGCATCAAATGACCCCATGCCAAATAACCGCCTTATCACCCTCAGGAGAAGTTACAAAGCCCTACTAAAGGAAAAGAAGCTCGAGGCAGAAAGAAACAATTGGAACAACCTTTTGATAGCTGCAGAGAATAGAAATCCAGCCTCTTTTTGGCAGTTAATTTCCAGATACCTGGGTAGGCCGCTTGCAAGAATAGAACCCCACATCTCAGCGGACACTTGGGAAAGATACTTCGCCGATCTGTATGCAGCCCATGATGCCTGCGGAGATACGGTGGAGCCGGAAGCACTGCCCGATTGGGACCCAGTTACATGCCCTGAAGTTGAAATTCTCATAGATCAATTTAAAGCAGGCAAGGCCCCCGGTGATGACCTTATATCCATTGATGCCATCAAAGCAAATAAAGATTGGTGGATCCCACTTTTAGCAGCACTTTACACGCATATAAACAAAACAGCAAAATTTCCCTCAAGCTGGAGCTCTGTGTTGATTGTATTAATACATAAGAAAGGCCCACGTACAGAGCCGAGCAACTTTAGACCAATCAGCTTGCTAAATGTCATTGGGAGGATTTACTCGGGGTACCTGCTAAACAAACTATCGAAATGGATGGAGGATGACAATATCATTGCCGATGAACAGGTGGGTTTTCGCCCTGGAAGATCTACCACAGACCAAATATTAACCTTGAATCACCTGGCGGAAAAGTATGCCAGCAAAGCCCCAAAGGTTCTTCATGTGGCTTTTATTGACCTTAAGCAGGCATTTGATCGAATCTCTAGAAAGCAGCTATGGACAAAACTGGCTGCTACAAAGATCGATCGTCGTCTCCTTCATCTGATTATCAGCCTCCATACAAATACCTTTCTGAGAATCAGGCTAGACAATAAAGGCCTAGTCTCCAACCCTGTTACCACCACTAGAGGGGTAAGACAGGGTTGTCTATTGGCCCCAGCATTGTTTAGCTTTTACATTAACTCACTGGTGACTCACATGGCCAATGATGCTTTCCACCCCCCCCCAAATTAGCAGGCCGATCTCTGAATGTTCTTCTGTATGCGGATGACACCGCACTTCTTGCCAGATCCCCTATTGGACTGAGGAGAATGTTGCAAGCTCTACATGAATACTGTGATCAGCATGAGCTCCAACCCAACTATGCTAAGACCAAGATCATAGTCTTCTCTGCCCGACCGAGACTCCATTGATGGTCGATGAACGGGATCCCCCTAGAGCAGGTTAACTGCTTTAAATATCTGGGACAAGTAATACGGTCAAATAGGACTTTTCTGGCCCATAGAGACTATATAACAACTAATGCATCTAAAGCAGCCATCCAGGTTAGATCTCTATATGCTAAGAATCAGGCTCAATCAGTGAAGATAGTTTTGAGACTCTTTCAAATGAAAGTCCTCTCCCTTCTTTTGGTGGGCATCTCTTTAGGCTCCCGTAGGGATTTTTTGAAACTGGATTCTATCCAAACGCGATTCCTTAGAGCCATCCTTAGGATTCCCCCCTTGGTAGCGGGTGCGGTTATGAGATTAGAGGTCAGCTGGCAAGCTCTACGCTATGTGGCCTTGAAGACGAAGCTCTGGCTATGGCTCAAGCTTTGTTTTAAACCAGTGGGTATTGCCCCCTTGATATTGAGGGACGATTTCCAATCATCGTGGGAAAGGGAGGTCATTAACGAGGTTCAATCCTGCGGATTGTCTCACCTTTACTTTGAGTCTATGACGTACAATCAAGCTAGAGCTGTGATCTCCCGGAGACTGAGTGACATTGCCAGACAAGAGGACATAGCCCAGGTAAAACCAGGGATGTTCCTAGGGGACCAGATTTATCGGACCATACCAGCCCCCTACCTTGCAGAAATCTACTATGTGGAATACCGCAGACTTCTTACAGCGGCTAGATTAAATGTCCTTGACTCTGCGATATTGTGGGGAAGGTACAGGGGAGTACCATACGCCCAGAGAACCTGTCATTGTGCCATGGGTGTGGTTGAGTCCACCAAACACATTCTCTTGACTTGCCCTTCTTATGCAGAGCTTAGACAAAATTTTATAGACCCACTCCTATGTCAATTTAGCTTCCTACCCGGAGAAAACCAGGTTTTACACTTGCTGAATAATGTCACTAGAGCTATACCTTCCTTAGTGGCCAAATTTCTTTTTTTAACTTTTAAGCGTCGCAAGACTATAATTGACTGTATTGATATGGGGCTATCTGTTTAGCCCATTTTAGTGTTGGCTAAGTTCTAAAATCTTCCTGGATGTTTTAACTGTGTATTGACAAATGTACTTTTTTCTGACTGACGGTCGAATAAAAGGTTGATGATGATAACCCTCCCTCTAAAAACTCCCACTTCATGCCTTCAATCACAACTCAGAACTAGGGTGAGGTATCATTTGAAACCTGTTTGAAGTCCATATTGTGATACCAGTTTCATAATTTTTGACCTGGCAATATATTGTGAACATGATGTGTGAGTGCTATGCAAAAAACACAATGTGGGGAAAACCATGAAGCCAGCCAATGCTTCCCTCGATTCCTTCAGCCCCAGTTAACTCTGCCAGCTCCGCTCTCTCCTGCCTCCTGCACAGGGGGCAGCGAATCGCAATAGCAGGCGCTGGCAAAAATCATGATGTGGCAAAAAGCGTGAAGCCAGCCAATGCCTCTGGATTGCCATCCTTATTTCAGGCATCTGTAACAAAAATCTGTAACAAATGTTGGAAATGTAAAGAGAAAGAGGGTACATTTATTCATATGTGGTGGGAGTGTAAGAAGGTGAAGGGGTTCTGGGAAATGATATATAATGAGTTAAAAAAATGCTGAAATATAGCTTTGTAAAGAAACCAGAAACCTTCTTACTGGCAATAACTAAAAATGAAATAAATAAGAGAGACTGTAAACTCTTTCAGTACGCAATAACAGCAGCGAGAATATTGATGGCCCAAAAATGGAAACAAGAAGAACTACCGACTTTGGAAGAATGGAGAACAAAACTAACTGACTATGCAGAACTGGAAAAATTAACTGGAAAAATCAGACTTCAAAGAGACCAGAAGTTCCTAGAGGACTGGGGAAAATTTAGAGAATATTTGAAAACTGTATGTGAGGAACAAACAATGCTAGTGTGTTTTAAAGAAGCTTTGTGAAATAATAAGGAATATTGCAAGAATGTAAATGAGGATAGAAAAATTTTACTTAAAGGCGATATTATAATTAAGGAGTGTGAAGATAGAAATTTATCTACGGATGATTGTCAGAGGAGTTGAGGGAGGTTCAATAAGTCAAAATATGTGATTTGGAAAATTGTATGATTGGAGATATTATGGAAAAATTTAATAAAAAATTTATTAAAAAAAGAGAAATATATTGGTATATTGTGATGTTTAGCTGGTGATGTATCACAATGTTGAAAACCAGATATCGCCCAGCCCTACTCAGAATAATGCAAAGTCACACAAAATACATCATCACCAAGGACACTGCTCTACAATAAGGAGTATAAACAAGCAAACAAATAAATTACAGAAGTAGTTTTTTCTTTACAGTCACTTGTGTATTTGGTAGAAGCAACATCAACTCGTGAGTCAACACCCAGACACTGTTCCGGGACAACCAGCGTTTTTTCCTACAGATGGGCTTAATTATCAAGCTGTACAGTGAAGTCTAAGCAGTACAGTGATACCTTGGTTCCCAAACTTAATCCATTCCGGAAGTCGGTTCCAAAACCAAAGCATTCCAAAACCAAGGCGCACTTTCCCATAGAAAGTAATGCAAAATGGTTTCATCCATTCCAGACTTTTAAAAACAACCCCTAGAACAGTAATTTAACATGAATTTTACTATCTAACGAGACCATTGATCCATAAAATGAAAGCAATAAACAATATACTGTAGTCACACAATCAATCAGTAGCTGAGCTGGGTTCCACACAGTCACACAACCAAAACAAAAAAGAGCGACAAAAACACGAAATAAATAGCAAAAACAGACAGACCTCAAAAAGGAAGTGTGGCGCTCAAAACAGAGCACGTTCGGCTTCCAAAAAAAGTTCACAAACCGGAAAACTTACTTCCAGGTTTGCAGTGTTTGGGTTCCAAGTTGTTTGAATACCAAGGCGTTTGAGAACCAAGGTACCACTGTATACAATCAACAGTTTAGAAAAATGGGCTAATCTGTCCCTTTATGCCTATCTCCCAAGGGAAGAACATACAGAGGCTCTCCATCCTTCTCTTTGTGAACAAGAGCTCCACAAGCCACCATTTTGTGGGTGCCACCACATGACCCAGGTAAGGGAGGGCTTGAGAAGGGCACCTTCCCATTTCACGTCAGGTGGAGAAATGGGATGTGCCGCCTTGAATCTCAGCCCACATAATTTATATAAATGCAATCATTCTGGATTGAAAAGGGCTATTATAAAGATTTCACATTTGAGTCATCTTAAAAGAAATCATTACAAAAGTGTAATATATATATATATATACCCTGCAGAGAAACAGGTTGATAGCAGGGCCCCTACAGAGCCCAAGGCACAGTTCCTTAAAAAGCAGGTTCCCTTTTGATGTGCTCAAGGATGTGATCACCAGCTGTTCTGGTGGCACTCGTAACAACATACCAAAGAGAAAGGCCATTGACTGCCTTCTTCAGGTGAAAGTTTCCCCGCTGGGCCCACAGCTTAGGCATAAACCATTTGACAGCTATGAGAACCCTGACCAAGGAAGCCTGCTCTCCTCTCTCTGCTTGGTAACTGGCTTGACAGAGATCTGCCAGGGAGAAGAAGAGACCATTGCCTTTTGGCTGCCATTATCATCTGGGCAAGACCTGTTTGCAAGTCCAGCACATTTCTCGTTGCTGGGCAGAATTGCTGTGAGACAAGCCTTTGTGCTGCACTGCTGCCAATGGAATGCCTACTATTCGACTCGCCATACCTTTTTAAAGGTAAAGGTACCCCTGCCCGTACGGGCCAGTCTTGACAGACTCTAGGGTTGTGCGCCCATCTCACTCAAGAGGCCGGGGGCCAGCGCTGTCCGGAGACACTTCCGGGTCATGTGGCCAGCGTGACAAAGCTGCATCTGGCGAGCCAGCGCAGCACACGGAAACGCCGTTTACCTTCCCGCCAGTAAGCGGTCCCTATTTATCTACTTGCACCCGGGGGTGCTTTCGAACTGCTAGGTTGGCAGGCGCTGGGACCGAGCAGCGGGAGCGCACCCCGCCGCGGGGATTCGAACCGCCGACCTATCGATCGGCAAGCCCTAGGCGCTGAGGCTTTTACCCACAGCGCCACCCGCGTCCCTTTTAAAAAGCATACCTTTTTAGCATGCTTCAAAAACTTGATAAACCTGTTAAGGCTGGGAATATTTCACCCAGCCATTTGGTTTTTCACCTACCTCATAGCAAATTGTCCCAACTTTGTAAGGTTAGGCAGTTAGGCATTGGAGTATTCAGATGGAGGGGAGGAGAGGGGAGGTAGTGGCCATCACCTACCCCTCCTAATTCAAGGGTATTCCATTAAAGGAATCTGAGGGGTGTGGTCTCTATCCAAAGCCCCAGACGGGGGGGGGGGTGGATAGGGCCATGGCACGACCCCTAGCGGTGACCCTGAGGGAGTTCCTAGTTGATGTGCATCAGCAGGGCTCCCCCTACTGGAGGTTAACCCTTCCAAGACTTCCTGCAGATGGGCAGGAGTCAGATATAGTCGGTTTGTTTCCAGTGCCTAAGCCAATACCACTCACATTCTGTAACCAATAAAGTTGTGGCCTTTTTAGCCCATTAACCTAAAATACTGGTCTCGTGTGTCTTTATTACTTAACATCTTGGGAGGGTTTGGGACCTCGCCACACAACTAGGAGAGAATTGAAGTGGGAAGAGCAGAGGCAGTTTCCACGCAGGCATAGTCTTCAGCTGTATGCGTACAGACCATCAGGGGACAGCTGGTGAGGGTGAGTAGCCCCCTGTTGCTGCAACTGTGCTTTTCCAGCTGCACTGGCTCCCGGTGGAGTACAGGGTCAGATTTAAGGTGCTGCTTTTGACCTTTAAAGCCCTTCACGGCCTAGGACCCTCGTACCTACGGGACCGCCTCTCCCGGTATGCCCCACGGAGAGCCTCAAGGTCCATAAATAGCAACACCCTAGTGGTCCCGGGCCCTAAGGAAGTTACATTAGCTTCAACCAGAGCCAGGGCCTTTTCAACACTGGCTCCGGTCTGGTGGAACGCTCTGCCTCATGAGACCAGGGCCCTACAGAATCTGATTTCTTTCCACAGGGCCTGTAAGACAGAGTTGTTCCGCCTGGCCTTTGGCTTAGAGCCAATTTGATTCCCTCCCCATCTTTCTTTTTTCTTTTCCTTTCTCCTCCTGCGATGAGGCTACCTTTTAATATTTTAATGTTTCAATATTTTAATGTTGTATTTTAATTTTGTTTTTAAGTTGTATTCATTCAACTTGTTTTTATTATTGCTTGTTAGCCGCCCTGAACCCGGCCTTGGCTGGGGAGGGCGGGGTATAAATAAATTATTATTATTATTATTATTATTATTAAGCACAGACTGGAAATAACTGCCTAGATGCTAGATTGGTGTGCATGGGTATTTGGAGCCATAGAACCAACTGTGTCAGCTTTGAAGAATTAACCATCTGCCGTGTGCATTCCTTTGGCTTCGGGGGGGTGCCCTTGACACCCAGGTTGCTTTGGGATGCTGCCAAATTCAGCCCTACCAGGAGGCAGTGTCAAGAAACACACCAGAAGCCAGGGCTGAGGAGCAAATGCAAAGTACAAGATGAAGGTGGGGAGCTGGGAAGTGAAGAACGACTGAGAGCACAGGAACATGTCAGTGTTCAGCAAGCCCTTGTTGCTTAAAAGCAAGGCTCAGCCGGAAACAGGAAGTCCTCTTATTACTCCTTCTTGCCCAGAAAGATCCAGACTGGAATGGCCAAAGTCAGCCCAGGACCTGGAAGTCCATTGCTGAAAAGCAGGCACCTGCAGTTCAAAGATTTGCCAAACGGGGCAGCTGCAGACAGATGCAGCCATTTCTGACATCACCACCCCAGAGCTATTTTTCTGCAGCTATCACCAGCTGATGGACCTTTCAAAATACAACAACAAGGCATGCGTGTGGCGCACACACACACACACACACACACACACACACGATTTAAGGTATTTACCCCTCATCTTTCAAGAAAACCTCAAAGCTATTAATTCAGGCAAAGCTCTGTGGAGCAGAGGGGGGATGTGCACCATGGTCAATAATTTATTACACAGCCTTCAATGCTTTTAACACCTATTACGTTAAGTGACTGAGCTGTGAAGTTAAAGTTGGGGTGTGTGCTTTAACTTGGATTTTGCCTTATTTAGAAGGTGGGAAAGCTCTGAAAGCAGCAGGAAACCACTGTTCTTCTTTTATATATAAAAAGTTAAGGCTGGGGATTTTTTTTAAAAAAAAATTAATTGCACTGAGTTGTAAATGTTCCCTTGATTTACTGTCAGAACACTTTGCCCTCTCCAGTTCTGCATGTACCGAATTCTATGTACTATCTATAGAATCTGGTATCTGGTACAGGGACTTGGAGACTTTATTTTGTTTTATCATAGCCATTCTTCAAGACTTGCAATTGTGGGAAAGCGCTGAAAATGTTCTGGCCGCAGGTGCAAAAGCTAGGGAGACTTGGGTGTTCCATGTACTCTTCAAGACCACGTGTCCTAGGGGCTCAAGAACTGTCATGGAGTAGCTCAACCTGTGGCTTTCTCGTTCAGCTTGTCTCTCAGAGCTGTCCCTTGCACTGAACCACTGGGTGTTAGGTAGCTCCCAAGCTATGTTCAAGGTGCCGGTACAGATGTGCAAAGCTCTCTACAACTCGAGATCAGAATATATAAAAGATTGTGCTCTGCAGGAGAGTGCACCCCACAGATACCATCTCATTAGGAGATGCCCTCTGTATGATGTAAGAATTGGGCCTCAGGTACCCTTTGGACCTCCCTCTCGGTGTTGTGGCTAGTAGGACTGGGGAGGCCAGGGTTCAAATCCCTACACAGCCATGAACCTCACTGGGTGACCTTGGGCCAGACACTGCCTCTCAGCCTAACCTACCTCTCAGAGGTGTTGTGGGGAGTCAGTGAGGATGGGATGAAAGTTGAGGTAAAAATTCAACAAATAAATTAGACAGGTGCCACCTCTATTGTCTTTCCATTGCCTGTTGAAGACCTTCCTTTTTCAACAAGCCTTTATCCCACTCTATGTATTGGATAGAGGGACGTGGGTGGCGCTGTGGGTTAAACCACAGAGCCTAGGACTTGCCGATCAGAAGGTCAGCGGTTCGAATCCCTGTGACGGGGTGAGCTCCCGTTGCTCAGTCTCAGCTCCTGCCAACCTAGCAGTTTGAAAGCACGTCAAAGTGCAAGTAGATAAATAGGTACCGCTCTGGCGGGAAGGTAAACGGCGTTTCTGTGTGCTGCTCTGGTTCGCCAGAAGCGGCTTAGTCATGCCGGCCACATGACCCGGAAGCTGTACGCTGGCTCCCTTGGCCAATAAAGTGAGATGAGTGCCGCAACCCCAGAGTCAGCCACGACTGGACCTAATGGTCAGGGGTCGCTTTACCTTTACCTTTATGTATTGGATATGATTTTTTAACAATGTTTTGACATTGTTTCTATGTGTTCTTATTGCAGATGCTTCTATTGTTCCATGGCTTTGTGCTGTTGCACAGGCAACAGGGTTGGTGCAGATACTTCCTGAGGTCCTGGTGTGTCTGGTTATGCTGCCTTTAAATAGAGAAGGAGGGGCCTGAGTAGGAGGTTCGCTTAGTGTTCCTGCCAGAAGCCATGGCAGAGAAGCAGCAGAGGAGAGGACTCAAGCTGAACTCCAGGAACTGACCCTTGCAGTGGGTGGTGTGGGAGGTTTGGAGAGTCAGGCCCACAATACCCAGTGAGGGAAGTCCTTACTTCATGGCCCATAGCTCAGTGGCAGAGCACATGCCTTGCATGCAGATTGTCCCAGGGGCAATCTTCAGAATTTCCAGTTAAAAAAACCCACAGGTAACACCTGATGTGAAATCCACTCCACTTCTCCATGGGGAGGAGTTGCAGTGGACCGTGTGGCCACCCACTCTCATCCGGGGATGGGGAACTTTTGTCCCCTGTTGCCTGGGGGATCCTGGCCACGTCAGCGACTGGCCAGCCAATCTGCTGGCCGGGGGGGGGGGCGTGGCCGGGACCATTTAAGCAGAGGCATGAGCCGGAGGGCTTCCTCTTTGGCTTGCTTCCTCAGTCACCCGTCCTCCCGCCCTATTTGCAGGTTTTAGTCATTGGCCTTGCTATGGACCTTGGTTGGTCGCCGTTGAGAGGCCTGGTAGGAATTTTTCCACTTGGCAAATTGGCATTGGCCATGTGGTTTTCGCCTACCTCATAGCAATCATCACAACTTTGTTAGGGTTGCAGTTAGGCATTGTTTGACCTTGTGATGGGGGAGGGAAGCTGTGGCCGTCACCTGCCCCTCCAAGCTTAAGGGTATTCCGTTAAAGGAATCCGGGGGTGTTGATCTTGTCTGAAGCCCAGGGCAGGGGCTAGGGCCATGACACGACCCCGACGGGAACACCAGGGGAAGCTCAAGTTGGTACGCATTGACAGGGCTCTCCCTTCCGGTGGTTTACCCTTACCAGACTTCCTGCGCATCGGGCAGGAGTCAGGTATAGTCGGGTCCATTCAATGCCTAAGCCAATACCACTCACATTCTGTAATCAATAAAGTTGTGGCCAAAATTTGCCCAACATTAACCTAATATCTGTGTACTTGTGTGTGTTATTTCTCAATGAGGGGGGTGGCTTCGGGGTCTCAACACACAAATGCCCCTGCCAGAGAACCACTTCCAGTCAGACAATACTGGGCTAGACAGACAAATTGCCTGAGCCTGGTACAAGATGCCTCTCTATGTTTTGAAACACAAGAAGCTGTCTTACGCTGAGTCAGAGCCTTGGACTGTCTAGTTTATTATTGTCTGCACTGACTGGCAGCAGCTCTTCAAGATTTCAGACAAGAGTCTCTTCTAGCCAGGGTAATGGTTGGGTTTGTGCATTCTGTGCACATGTTGACTGTGTCGTTCTGCCCTTGAAGCATGTGTTTTCTTTCACAAATTGCTAGCACAGGAGTCCTGAACGGGATCAGAACTCTAGCATAAGCAGTAAGGAGTGTTTAACCTTAGGTCTCTATTATAGTCTCAATCCTAATTGAGGCCCATATTCTGGCAATTGTGGGGGGGAGGCTAGCGATCAAGGCTAAACTACATGATAGACATCACATGGAGCATGCCTCTTGATGGAGAAGCTGGGCATTCTTTATATTTCTCTGCAGATAGCAAATCCTGGCAGGCAGCAATGCAAAATGGCAAACAGATTATTATTCTTTTAACAAATAAATTAGCCCATGTGCTGAATGAAGAATAAATATTTCTATATATTTATTAGTCACACTGTTATAGCAGTGTCCCTCCCAACTGACCTTTTTGAGAAGTAAGAGTAAATAGTGAATAGTAAATTGCGATAAGTAAATAGATCTCTTCTGCTCTAACGCTGTGAGACGAGCTCAAACCCTTTAGGAAAATTTCTTGGAAAGACATTGAAGAAAGAAAGAAATGTTGAGTAAGTGGGTAGTTTAATCTAGAGTTCTGGGCCAAAGAGAGGAGAGTCTGTAAAAGCAAGCTAGCAATGAAGAAATGCTTGTCCTGTTTTGAGTTTTCCATTCCTTACGTTCCTCAGGCGCAATAAAAAAAAGTATCTCAAGTATTAATATCTTCAATCTGGCTGGAGTTGAAAACTGTGGTTAACCGACTCACAAATCCGTCACAGGATCCTGAGCGGTTTTCTCTCTGTGGTTTCTTGACTGTGTGACTGAGCATGCCTTGCGCGAGCCGTGGAGGGAAGAGGGGGGGAAGCGAGGCTGAGCTTGTTATGAGGCTGTGTGTGTGTGTGTGGTTGTGGTTAGTGTAGGGACAGGCAGCTTGAATGCATAAGGCCCTCTCCTAATATCATGTGGCCCCCAGCCTAATTTCACGCAGGTGGAGAGAAGCCCAGAAGGAGCGCAGGAGGGAGGGGAAGCTAAAATGGCTGGAATTATGGAAGAGGGAGCCGAGGCAGATTTAGGGGAATGCAACCAGTTCACGCGGGTGGCGCTGTGGGTTAAACCACAGGGCCTAGGACTTGCCGATCAGAAGGTCGGTGGTTCAAATCCCCGGGACAGGGTGAGCTCCCGTTGCTCGGTCCCAGCTCCTGCCCACCTAGCAGTTCGAAAGCACCTCAAAGTGCAAGTAGATAAATAGGTACCACTCCGGTGGGAAGGTAAACTGCGTTTCTGTGCACTGCTCTGGTTTGCCAGAAGCAGCTTAGTCATGCTGGCCACTTGACCCAGAAGCTGTACGCTGGCTCCCTCAGCCAGTAAAGTGAGATGAGCGCCGCAACCCCAGAGACGGCCACGACTGGACCTAATGGTCGGGGGTCCCTTTAGCTTTACCCTAACCAGTTCACCTGCAGAGCCTCAAGGGAGCCACAGGGGGCGCCACAACTATTATTTAGAATGGAGTGTGAGAGGCCTGGGGGGGGCACCAAACCTTGGCTTTGCCCACAATGCCGCTGAAATTTGAGACCCCAAGGCCCACCACTGGGAAGAGCCATGCAAAACTTTCCGCAAGCAATCAGTTCAGATCTCTTGCAAGAGCAATCTCTTCCTCCCTGAGTAGATTGCTTAGTGGGGACAGAAAGCAGGGGGGGAGGGAAGAGAAGGGGTGGCCATGCCAACTTTTTGCTCTGACCCTTTATTGTTGATTTATTAAATTTATTACCTGCCCTTCACTATCAGGTCCCAGGGCAGCTTGCAACAATTTAAATTCAATATTAAAAACAGTTGAATTGCAGCCATTGGTTTCAGCCGTCCCCATCACTTTCAAGAGATGCCTAAAAATGGCCCTTGACCAATAAGCAACTGGAGGCTAGGCCATTAGCCTGGAGCCCCTCCAAGCTCAGGCAGTTCTTTGCCAGCAGCAACTTACTTATTTACAACCAGTCCAGGGGGTGACAGGGACGCGGGTGGCACTGTGGGTTAAACCACAGAGCCTAGGACTTGCCGATCAGAAGGTCGGCGTTTGAATCCCCACAACAGAGTGAGCTCCCGTTGCTCGGTCTCTGCTCCTGCCCACCTAGCAGTTTGAAAGCACGTCAAAGTGCAAGTAGATAAATAGTTACCGCTCCGGCGGGAAGGTAAACGGCGTTTCCGTGCACTGCTGTGTTTCGCCAGAAGCGGCTTAGTCATGCTGGTCACATGACCCGGAAGCTGTACGCCGGCTCCCTCGGCTAGTAGAGTGAGATGAGCGCAGCAACCCCAGAGTCGGCCACGCCTGGACCTAATGGTCAGGGGTTTCTTTACCTTTACCTTTACCAGGGGCAACACAGCCTGCCAGCTCCATCCGCATTAGTCCCAGTTGCCCTTGGAGGGCATGGCAGGGAGGAAGATGGGGTCAAAGCTAGAATTAGTTGGCTCTGCCTTGTCATTGGTTCTGGCGCCACCTCCTGTTGGCTTCCACTCATTGCGTCTCACCAGTCACCACTGGCCTTGGCAGAAAAAAACATATGTCCCCACTCCTGCTTTCCTGAGTGCAGGGCTCACAAGTCATGGGCATATTTATTGCACCACTGCTTGATTTGCTATGAGAACAGACTTCTTAGAGCACATCAGACCAGCTTCCAGGCAGTGTGTGTGTGTGTGTGTGTGTGTGTGTGCACAGCGACCTGAATTGGGAACCTCGTGACCTCAAGCTGACTTATAACTGGCACACTGGCCTGCTAGCTGGGATTTCAGGCGCTCTCTACCCATATACACACAGCAAAATCCTGATATCCTTTGCCCCAGTGACTGATAGATGTGTCTACGAGGCCACCCACCACTCACTTCAGCAATATGTTCTAGCCACTAAGGAAGCACCTTTAGCGATCTTCTAAATCAGAGATGGGGAACCTGTGGCCCTCCAGATGTTGCTGGAATACAACTCCCATCATTCCTCACCATTTAGCACCCTAAACAGCACCCTCCACTGCAGCTGAAAACAGCAGGCCAGCGGAGGTTTATGGCAGGCTTCGCCGCACATACAGCTCTGTCCTAAAGTGCTTTACTACCACTCCCTGTCTCAGCCACCTGAGACGCCCATCTCACTCTGCCTAATAATAGAGCCAGCCCTGTGGCTCATGGCTGTGAATCAGGCATATGCAAACTCGGCCTTCCAGATGGTTTTGGGACTACAACTCCCATCACCCCTGACCACTGGTCCTGTTAGCTAGGGATGATGGGAGTTGTAGTTCCAAAACATCTGGAGGGCTGAGTTTGCCTATGCCTGCTGTAAATCCATGTTTATAGTATTATGGCCAGTGTGTTAAAGAAGGGGTGGAAGATTCATCACTGTGGGGGCTGTGTTTGCAATAATAATAAAAAACACAATACCACCCCCTGAGTAAAACAAATTTGGGGAACTATGCAAACATTGGCAGTGGAGATGCACTGGGCTGGAACTGTGGAGAGAAACACACACAGCGAGAGAGAAGTCAAATGCAAAACCAGTACTTTACGGTCCCTGGCGGGGAGGGGAAATCTTTCTACTCACACTTGCAGCTTTCCCTGTTAATTGTAACTGTCGTCCTCCTTAATGAGTCCAATCAGCTTCAAGGTCTTTGGCAAGCAACACCGGGAGTTGGATTCCCAGTTGTCTTGGTTGCACAATGTTGAAATATTTCATCTCGGTCTCTTGCATAACCTACTAACCCTTGGAGTCGGTGTGGCCAATTATTTTCCTTGTTGAACCAGAGGTCTTCCCATCTAACAATGCCACTCAACATCAACCTCATGAGATTAGGTCAAGCCTACCGCCAACATGGGAAGAATCACATCTCCTCTGCGAAAATTCATGTTGCATTAAGCAGGAGGAGGAGGTAGAATTATGAACTGGACCAACTTAGGTGGCAGATTGGGAATTGCAGTTCTGAATCATCCCCTGAGTAAAAAAACCTCACTGTTTGTAGGAACAGTGCATCAAGGTTAAATAGAGCCTTCACCCTGGTGTGCTAGCTTTCTTCATTCAAGTTGGGTTCCTTTCCATGTGGGAAAGCATTCAAAAGTCACAAACACAATGTATGCCTATTATCTCTCAATAATTTGTTCATGTGGCAGAAGTCTAACATTATTTTTCCTAGATAAACTGAACCTTGGGAGGAAATATTCTGTATATTCTTTTATATTTATTTCCGGGGGGGGGGGTCAGTCTCTTCCTGCAAAACAGCAAAGACTATCTATCATGTCACAATAAATTGATTAGTCTTTTAAAGTGCCACAATTTATTTGTTTGTTTTATTTTTGTCCCCCTTAATTTTACATGTTTCCACCCCTGCAAACAAACCTTGAACTTGGGGCTGTGGAAGGACCAACCAAATTTCAATAAGAGCCATACAATGTAAACAAAGATTCAATAGCAAAATGTTTTAACACACACACAATGTTTCATATAAATTGCCTAAGGGAAAAAGAAAATCCTTACCTTGAGTGGTACAACTTGCATCAAAATGGCAAAGTTTGTGAGATGGTTACACAAACAGACCGAATAGTTGGAATCCCCTTCATCACGCACGCAGCCTTCATTAGACCAAACACCACTTCCGTTGCTACAAAGTGCATAAGAATAGGTGTCCATGTTATTTACTTTAAAACGTTTCTGCACTGCCTTTCCAAGGTTTGAGATCACTTATAAAATCTAATCTAAGTTTTTAAAACCACTGCTTGAATTAAGGTAAAGGTAAAGGACCCCTGGACGGTTAAGTCCAGTCAAAGGTACTATGGGGTTGCGGTGCTCATTTTGCTTTTCAGGCAGAGGGAGGCAGTACAGTGGTGCCCCACAAGACGAACGCCTCGCAAGACGAAAAACCCGCTAGACAAAAGGGTTTTCCGTTTTGGAGGCGCTTCGCAAAACGAATTTCCCTATGGGCTTCCTTCGCAAGACGAAAGCCCATAGGGAAATCTCCGGGACAGTGGGGAAGCGCAGCGCGTCTTCCCCACTGTCCTCGGACCTCCTCCGAAGGCTGGCGGTGGGGCGGAGAGACCTCCTCCCGCCGCCAGCCTTCAGAAGGCTGCTCCGAAGGCTGGCGGTGGGGCGGAGAGACCTCCTCCCGCCGCCAGCCTTCGGAAGGCTCCTCCAAAGGCTGGCGGTGGGGCGGAGAGACCTTCTCCCCGCGCCAGCCTTCGGATGGCTGTCCTGAAGACTTGCAGTGGGAGGAGGGTTTTCCTTCCCACCGCCAACATTTAGAATGCTGTTCTGAATGTTGGCGGTGGAGAGGAAAAACCCTCCTCCCACCGCAAGCCCCGGGAACAGAGGAGAAGCGCTGCGCGCCTTCCCCTCTGTTCCTGTACCTGTCCCGAAGGCTTGTGGTGGGGAGAAAAGCCCTTCTCGCACCGCCAGCCTGGCAAGCGGTCTCCATAGGAACGCATTAATTGATTTTCAATGCATTCCTATGGGAAACCGTGCTTCGCAAGACGAAAAACTCGCAAGAAGAAAAAACTTGCGGAACGAATTAATTTCGTCTTGCGAGGCACCACTGTATATGTCCACAGACAGCTTTCTGGGTCATGTGGCCAGCAGGACTAGACCACTTCTGGTGCAATGGGACACCGTGACAAGTGCCAGACCTCACCGTTTACCTTCCTGCCGCAGAGGTACTTATTTATCTACTTGCACTGTTATGCACTGGCAGAGGAAGAGGAGTGCAGGGGGAGCGCACCACCCCCAGCAGCATAATCCACACCCCCAGGATGCATGCCATGCCCCTGCGGGTGGTGTGCCACACCCCCGGGACGCGTGCCAGCCCTGCCCCCACCTGCTCCCCCCCAGTGCCTGAGCATGAAACTCCGCCCCTGCTGGTTTGCTTTCAAACTGCTAAGTTGGCAGGAGCTGGAACAGAGCAACGGGAGCTCACCCCATCGTGGGGATTCAAACTGCTGACCTTCTGATTGACAAGCCCAAGAAGCTCAGTGGTTTAGACCACAGCGCCACCCACCACTGCTTGAATTATGACGCATGGGTGGGGAAGAGATATAATGAAATCCTCACACCCCACCTCTTGACTCCTCCTAATTTCAGAAAAAGTGTAGTGGTGGGATCCAATAGCTTTCTAAAAAGAGTAGTTTGAAAGGCTATCACCAACAGTAAGGGGATGAGCTATTTAGCGCATGCTTTGCACACAAAAGGTCTTTGGGTCAAAGCTTCACACCTCCAATGAGGACCAGGGAAAACCATGTGTGAAGCCTTTAAGATCTTCCACAAGTCAGTATGGATAGTACTACGTTTGATGGGCCAATAGTCTGGCTCAGTATAAGATAGCTCCTGAAGTTCTCCCCCCCCCCCCCGCATACAAGCAGTTTGAAAACAGTGCTCTTCAATCTTGCATTTACAGATGTTATTGGACTATAACTACAATAATCCCCAAACAGCTTAGCCAAAAGTCATGGGTGATGGGATCTGCTGTCCAACAACATCTGGGGATTCAAGGTTGAAGAACACTGGATTAAAACACAATATAAAACAAAGCACAGAAGATAAAATGGCGTTCCAGAAAGAAAACTCATGGATAAGCCAGCCCAGTTGAAAAGATGTGAGTTTTGCAACCCCTTCTACAGCCCACAAAGAAAGGGAAGCTATGCATTTTTCAGGTGAGATCATCCTACAGCAATTGCAACTGCACAAAGCAGCTACAGCAATTGCATTCTGGTGTAATTGCAGTTGCACAGCAACTCTATCCTTGCCTTCATTCTACAGTCTCGGAGCAGTTAATATAGACAGATGTACATCTCCTCGACTGTACATCCGTAAAGCTCATTCGATCATAAGGCAAAATTGTAATAAATTGTTCTGTAAATGCCAGCAGCCTAAAGTTTAGTGCACATTTGATTCTTCACCCAAATCCAAAAAGAAAAAGAAGCTTGCATCCAACTAAGTAGACCCATTGTAATTAATGGACCCAAGTTAGTCATGTTCATTAATTTCAACAGGTGTGTTCAGAATATGACTAACAATGGATACAGCCCGGAACATGTGTTTCATAAAAAATAATAATCCTGGTGGATCGGGCCAAGGACCCATCTAGAGACTAACACTCTGTTTTAACATTAGCCAACCAGATGCCCATGGCAAGCGGAGCCAGAATGCAACAGCGCTCTCCCCACTTGTGATTCCTGGCGACTGGTATTCAGAGGTGCGCTGCCTCCAATAGCAGAGGTAGACCATTGCCATTGTGACTAGCAGCCACTGATAGCCTTGCCCTCCATGAAACTGCCTGATCCTCTTTTAAAGCCATCTAAGTGAGTGACCATCACCACTTCTCATGAAGCCAATTCTATAGTTCAACTATTTCCTGTGTAAAGTAAAGGTAAAGGGACCCCTGGCCATTAGGTCCAGTTGTGACCGCCTCTGGGGTTGCGGCGCTCATCTCGCTTTATTGGCTGAGGGAGCCAGCGTACAGCTTCCGGGTCATGTGCCAGCATGACTAAGCCGCTTCTGGCGAACCAGAGCAGCGGACGGAAATGCCGTTTACCTTCTTGCCGGAGCGATACCTATTTATCTACTTGCACTTTGACGTGCTTTCGAACTGCTAGGTTGGCAGGAGCAGGGACCGAGCAATGGGAGCTCACCCCGTCATGGGGATTCGAACCGCCGACCTTCCGAGTGACAAGCCCTGGGCTCTGTGGTTTAGACCACAGTGCCACCCGCGTCCCTCCTGTGTAAAGAAGTACTTCTTATTGTCTGTCGTGAGTCGTCAAACATTCATTGGATATGCCCTAGTATTATGAGAAAGCGGGTGGGGGGGATACTTCTCCTATCCACCTTCTCCAAACCATGCATAATTTTATACACCTCTATCAAAAGTTGCCTCATAAAGTGAGCACAACAGGAGTCTGTCATAAATATGCAGGTGAGCTCACTGCTGAAGTTTCAAAAGGAAACGAGCTTTTTAAATTGGAAGAGATCGGCCCCTGCAGAGCTCTCCGAAGAAAGCAAGGCAAAGCATCCCAGGGTAAATTTCCATCATTAAAACTGCCCCAAAAGAAAAAAGGGGGGACCAACCCCAGAAGGACAGAACAGTGTGTGTGTGTATTGGCAACCTAAACCTGTTATTGCAGCACAGCAAGGATTCCACACCCACCCACCCCAGTATCCTAATGTGTCCACAGGACAGATAACATGAATTTAAAAGATATCTAAGCTGGCTGGTTGACACATTTGCCTCATAATTCATGTAGTATAAGAATATCAGTGGCTCATTGGCTGCTAGCCATTCTGGTCATGTTCTGCCTCCACTGTCAGAGGCAATGTGCTTCTAATTAGGTAAAAAGGTAAAGGACCCCTGGGAGGTTAAGTCCAGTCAAAGGCGACTATGGGGTGTGGCGCTCATCTCACTTTTCAGGCCAAGGGAGCCGGTGTTTGTCCGCAGACAGCTTTCCGGGTCATGTGGCCAGCATGACTAAACCACTTCTGGCACAACGGGACACCGTGATGGAAGCCAGAGTGCTTGGAAATGCCATTTGCCTTCCCGCCGTAGTGGTGCCTATTCATCTACTTGCACTGGTATGCTTTTGAACTGCTAGGTGCTGTGGTCTAAACCAGGCATAGGCAAACTCCAGCCCTCCAGATGTTTTGGGACTACAACTCCCATCATCCCTAGCTAACAGGACCAGTGGTCAGGGATGATGGGAGTTGTAGTCCCAAAACATCTGGAGGGCCGGAGTTTGCCTATGCCTGGTCTAAACCATTGAGCCTCTTGGACTTGCCAATCAGAAAGTTGGCAGTTCCTGCCTCTGATTACCAGTTACTGGGAATTGCAAGTGGGGAGGGTGTTGCACCCGGGTCTTCCTTCAGGGTTCCCCCAAGGCATCTGGCTGGATACTGCGAGAACAGGATGCTGAATGGGATGGACCTTTGGTCTGATCCAGCAGGGCTGTTCTTACGTTCTTAGTGAGACACACATGCAAATAACACTCTGTGTGCCTGTAGTGGTCAGCAGTTGCTACAGGTGGCTACAGTTACTCCAGGGAAATGGGACATTGATAATGATAATAATACTTCCTTTTGTATCAAGCTTTCAGTTATGCAAAGTGCTACACCTGCATTATATAACTGCAACCCTTACAAGCAGTGGCACCTGGGGAGCAAGCCGATTGGGCACCTGGGGTGGTGAGCATGCCCTGCGCCCAGGGGCGGGGCCAGCCACCCGCAGGGTGGGGCAAGCCAGGGCAGGATTCTCTGTGGGGCCTCTAAGGAATCTGCCTGCCTCCTCCCACTCAGCCGCCCTACAGCTGAGGGGGAGGCGGCGGGCAGACCGTTTGGGGCAGCGCGGAGCCTGCGGGCGCCCAAGCCAAGACCTTGTGGTGAGTGCCACATGGCATTTTGTCACCCCCCTCAGTGGTGACACCTGGGGTGGCATGCCCCCACCGGACCCCCCTTCCTCCGCCCCTGTACCTTATTAAGCAAATTGCATTATCTCCACATATTGCAGACAGCAGGAGGGAAGACTGAGATGGATAGAAAATGGCCTGCCTAAGGCCATGTATGGTTTTTTAGTAATTATTATTTTATTATTATTATTATTATTATTATTATTATTATTATTATTATTATTACTACTACTACTACTACTACTACTACTACTACTACTATTATGCCAGATTTTTGTATTGCTTTATCAAATATACTGTATCTAAGCAGTTTACATAAACTGGTATAATAACACATTCAATTAAAACAGCAATAAAACTGGCTTTAAAAATAATAAACAGAATAAAATTATCATAGCAGAGGTGTTATTCAAACTGGGGACTTCCATCATTTGTAGCTCTATTATCCTGTATTATCATCATTGTCATCATGCCTGTCTCATTTATTACCCACTCTTTACTAGAAGGTCACAGGGCTACAACGATTTATAATTTTAGCCACCATGCTACATTCTGAGTGGCACTGAAAGGTGGAAAAAATTCACAGGAAGGGGGTAACTTGTCAATCAAGCTAAAAGAACTTTCTTTACGCTGGGGGGGGGGGAGAGATGTAACTTGCACAGCTTCCCTTGAACAACAAAGGCTGGCCTTCTGAATCCATGATCAGTTTTGTCCTGAATTTCAATCTCAATGTGGGAACGGATGCTGGAGAACTGTTCCAAAGGGTGATTAGCATTCTAATCCATATGGTGGGCTTTATCGTTCAGAAATGTGTTCCAGCTTCCCTTTTTTAAAATCCAGATGTGAGTAAGAAATCCCTTTACTTAGTTTAGAAATGGGGCGAGTAATCCGTCTTCGTTTTATTGCCCATGATTTCATTGTTTTGACTGTTCCCATGAACCTAAGACAGAGGGGAGGGTGGGGCAAAGTAATTCTCTGGTACTGTAGCCATTTTTTTTATTATTTAAAGGACTCAATCCTCTGATCAAATGCAGAACTACGTCACGCACCTGTAATCCAAAAAGGCACAGTAAAAGTTCACTTGGTTGCTTTCGTTCATGACTTGGCTGTATTGGGGAGCAGTCTGAAAGGAAAGAAAGAAGACGTGTAAACAAAAGGATAACCAGGACACACTGGAGTCTACCATGGGCAGAGACAAGATGTTGGCTGGCGCCACCCAAAAAGTTCCTTTTTGGAGACTTTGGATGGCATCCAAAGTCAACCCAAGGGACTGGCTTGCATTGGGATGCTCAAAGGAGGGACCTGGCTCAGTGGAACAGCATCTGCTTTTCATGCACAAGGTCGCAGGTTCAACCTTCAGCATCTCCAGGTAAGTCTGTTGATGGCCCTTGGCTGAAACCCCCAAGAACTGCTTCCAATTGGAATAGACCAGGCACGTCCAACTCCCAAGAGGCTGAGATCTATTCCCAGTATAAATAAATCTGGCAGTGACCTACCCATTGTCATTGGAGGGAGAAGGAGAGTGCGTGGGGTGGGTGGATTGCCCAGAGTTGTTGAGCTTCTATTAAGGGGAGATGCCATAACTTGCTCGCCAAACAATACACTGCTTAGAAAGTCACGTAGCCCTAAAGCCAACTATCGCATCCCCAATCGCCAGCAGCAGACGCCAAACGACTGCCCACATGACGCAGAGCAAGGGGGGCAGGAGGCGGATAGATTCATTGCCCAATTCAGTTAATCCCATGATCAATAAGGATCTTGTGATCAGCCATGATCATCTGGGGATCTACCTGTAGATTTGACCAGTTGGACATGTCTGGAATAGACTATACTGAGCCAGTTGATGGCCAGATATCCCAAGATAGATAGAACGATGGGTCTGACTCAATAGAAGGTAATATGCCCAGCCATTCAGCAAGCCACTCCTTCCAAGCAGGGCCTCTGATTGGCCTGTTGGAAGCTGCCCTCTTTGGTGGGAAGACAGCCCCTCAATCATGCCGGCCAAGGGGAACTCCCCCACCAATGGCTAGTGAGTGAATGTGCTCTGACTGCCAGGGGTGACGCTGGAGCATGAGGGGCCACAATCGTTGCACCCTGTGGAAGCAGTGAGTGGCCAACATGCAAACTCGGGCAATGCACATTCACTTGTGGTGAGATATATTTGTCTGATCTCTGTATCTTGCTGTCATGAGGGGCAGGGGTACGTTTATTGCATGGGACTTCTTGTGTTGTTATACTGGGGGGGAAACAGGTTAAAACATTTATTTAAGCACACATTTTTCAATGAATTTGAAGGCAATTTTCTCCTTAAAAGCACATTTTTTAAAAAAATATACGATATGTATTTACACATGCATTTATGCGCAAAATGTAAAATTTTTATTTATTTTTATTTATTTATTTATTTTTATTTTAATGTAAAATATTTTACATTTTGCACATAAATGCATGTGTAAATACATATCGTATATTTTTAAAAAATGGGAGAGCTGCATAAATGGTTTTATTTCGATCTGCAAACAAGTTCAGGAACATGAAATCAAGCCAATCTGCTGCAAAAAGTGGACTGAGTGGATTCCTCCCCCGTAGACAATTGTTTCAGATGTTGTTCTCAAAGATCATGCTTTCCCTGGCTCCCAGTGAGCAATCCACCCTACATAGCTCAAACACTTCTAAATTTAACATTTCCCCAAAATTTTCTCAGTTGGAATCTTTGTTTTTTCTTTGCACAAGAAGATTAGCCATCAGACAGAGTCTGATATCATGTTCTCTTAAGTAGAGCAATCGATATAAATTTACACATATTGTGTCTGCAATCAACTGGAGGAAAAGCACTTTAAGAGAATTCCATTTATTTAACTTAGCTCTTTTTTTAAAAAAAGTGATTTGATACAGAAGTACAGCAATAATTGCATGATTACATAACCATTCCAAATAACTCTTTAATTTCAAAACAAGAATCTGGAAAGAACATAACCAAGATCAGGTGGGCTGTATTTTTCATTATGTATCGTAGCAAAATTGTTTTTGCAAAGCTAAGGAATGCAGCTGCACTTTCAACCCCTCCAAATGAAAATCCTTGGCAGACCTCAAGGAAGCAAACCTTTTTTCATGGGAAAACAAACCAATGTTCAGCTATAAAGGCATCCCTCAATCAGTTTAGCCCCTTCCAACTAGAATGACAGACAAATTCATAAGTGGAGAGTTGTTTCATTTTAAGCCCATATTGATGATTAGAGAGATGCTGATGTTGCGTGGTGAGTTCCCGCCCCCCCCCCAGAGAAAATAAAGACACAGGACACCAGGTATTAAGCTTAAATGGGCAAATTAGGCCACAACTTTACTGATTTCAGGAATGAGAGGTATTGGCTTAGGCACTGGTCCTATCAACTAGCCGGCTTCAGCCCGATTGCATGAAGACCGGCAAGCGTTAACACCATAAGGGGGAGTCCTGCTGAGGCACGTCAACTAGGAGCTCCCCCAGGTCACCACTCGGGGGCGTGCCTTAGGCCCACACCTCCATAGGCTTTGGACAGGGCCACGCCCCCCCCCGGAATCCTTTATCGGACTACCCTTAGCTTTGGGGGGAGGCGATGGCATTTCCTCCCCCCCACATCCTCTTAACCCCTCCTTAGCAATGCCTAACTGCCACTCGAGCAAGGCAGGCCACGCCCCCCCCCAGCCACCCGATTGGCTGGCTGGGCGGACAACGCGGCCGGGATTCCATCAGTCTCGTGGGGGCTGGAACCAGCCCCCGGGCACATGGGGTGGGCATGAAGCTCGCAACCCCACCTCCTTGCCAGGTACGGAAGTGGCTTTATATCTGACTATGGCCTCCTTTGGAGTAACCTAAATATGTGCAAACTTCCACATGCTTGAATTTGTTGCATTTTGGTCTAATTATTACAAGCTCCCTCTGCAAACTAACAGGGATAGATAAGAAAAATGGGAAATCTAATTTAGCTCATATTGTACTATAAGTTGGTTCACGTAAATGGCACCAAATCACACACACACACACACACACACACACACACACACACACACACACATCAATGTAGGATAGATTCATCTGTATATGAGACGTAAGAACATAAAAAAGAGTGTGCTGGAGCAGACTTTTGCTCAGGGGAAGCATGCTTAGGAGAAACCATAATTGCCTTTTTGTGCAGGAATTTTCTTTTCTTTTTAATGCAAGGAGCATTCAGGTGCCCAATCCCTTCCTTGTGGTCCATTATGGTGCCCTCCAGAAATGTAGCACATCCAGTGAGTCCTGCTCCTCATGCAATTCAGTCCTCTACTGTCATAAAAGCTTTTTTGTCATAAGTCATATGAAGCACAAGCAAAGAGGTTAGAAGGTGACAGTCAAAGTGCCGAGGGTGCTCTGCGAAGCGTATATCCTGAAGCATACAGGTTCATGGGGCCTCATGCATCGATAAACAGAGCCATCTAGCTGGCTACTAAGGAAGAACAAATTGCTGGTGCAGAACATGCAGAACACAAGTCTCTGTGACCGTTTCCAAGCTCAGAAGGGATGTTCATAAAAGCAGGATGGGAATATGGGCTTCCATTTTTGTACGCCTCCTTTGAACAAGAAAAAGCCTCCTTTCTTGCTAGGACACAGACTTTTCCCCTTTTGCTACGCCACTGTTTTTTCCTTATTATTTTGTGCTCCGCTCTTGAGCAAAGCATCCCTTTTGGGGGGAAGAGGGGGAGATCCTGCAGAGACACTACATTTTATTCTATAATCAACATAGACTGGTTGCTTGTTCACACACAATCTAGATCCATCACATTTCTCTCTCTCTCTCTCTCTCTCTCTCTCTCTCTCTCTCGGTGTTTCTTGAGAAACTAGCTTCATTCCAAAAAAATAAAAGCTTGTTGCGCATTGATTCTGCATTACCCTACAGTCTGTCCATTTGGAAACAGGTGTAAGTTGCCCCATAATTTGGGGATGGGTATATCCACACCTGCCCAATAATGTTGGGGACAGGTGTTTCCCAATATCTCATCACCACTTCCTTCTTCATTCACCTGGGGCAGGAGGGAAAGTCATGGATAACCTACTTAAGGGTGGAGTGTTCAAATGTGTATCAAGAACCGCACACTCCCTTATTGACAGCAGGTTCTAGAGTCAATCTAGATTTAAAGCATCGTTTTAAGGATGTGTGAATGGATTAGTCTATGTGTAGCCTCAAGGCTTCCTACCTGACAGGCTGGCAGACTTTCAGGAGCCAGTGTTCCTGTCTGTGATAGAAGCAGTGCAAGAAGCAGTTTGGAACTGGGGAAGAGAGAAGGGTTTGGGGCTTGCTGGGAGGAGAGGTGGAAGTGCTATGAGGCTTCTGGCCAGCAGAAGCGGCTCCTAAGACACTGACACACTGGAAGAATTTTGCTGCACATTAACAGATCTCTGGTTTTGCTTCTCGATCCTCAGATGATTCACTAGTGCAGGGCACTCCAACATTACTGCACCATTTCAATCACAAATACGCTTACATAAAGATAGATAGATAGATAGATATAGATAGATAGATAGATAGATAGATAGATAGATAGATAGATAGATAGATGATAGATGATAGATGATAGATATAGAGATGATAGATAGATAGATAGATGATAGATAGATAGATAGATAGATAGATAGATAGATAGATAGATAGATGATAGATATAGATAGATAGATAGATAGATGATAGATAGATAGATAGATAGATAGATAGATATAGATATAGATATAGATATAGATATAGATATAGATATAGATATAGATAGATGATAGATAGACAGATGATAGACAGATGATAGATAGATAGATGATAGATAGATAGATAGATGATAGATGATAGATGATAGATAGATGATAGATAGATAGATAGATAGATAGATAGATGATAGATGATAGATATAGAGATGATAGATAGATAGATGATAGATAGATAGATGATAGATAGATAGATAGATAGATAGATATAGATATAGATATAGATAGATGATAGATAGACAGATGATAGACAGATGATAGATAGATAGATAGATGATAGATAGATAGATAGATAGATGATAGATATAGATGATAGAGATAGATTAGATAGATAGATGATAGATAATTGAGAGATAGATAGATAGGTAAGCAGGTAGGTAGATAGATGATAGGTAGGTAGGTAGGTAGGTAGATGATAGACAGATAGATATAGATAGATGATAGACATATATTAGATAGATAGATGATAGATAGATAGATAGATAGATAGATAGATGAGAGAGAAAGAGAGATGATAAATGATAGATAGATATAGAAAGAGAGAGATCACTCTCAGAGTGGATGAAACCATAGCAAGCAAATGCTCGCATGTGGCATTCAGATTGCCAAATCTATCTTTCTCTCTTCTTTTTAGCCAAGGGGAACAGGTCTGGATGCCTTTGCCTTTTCTGTAGAGTATTATAGATGACAACTTGTTCTGAAGTGAGGAACACCCCGGATTACAGATTGCCACCAAGCCCTGCAATCTCCCAGTCCAGCAAAGCAATTTAGCATGCTTTTAACACACATAACACTGGCTCTGACTTCTCCATACCCCACACAGTTCTTCGTCAGCTCTACAATTTGAGCTGGGTGTGGGTGTGTGTTTCTATTCACACTCACCCACTAGGCTATGGTCTGAAAGCACATGAGGAACCAAAGCAGATCAGGTTCTGGCTAGTGCCTGGATGAGTGACTACATGTGTGTCACCTTGGGCCCCATGCAGTGGGGGATGGACCATTCAGACGAATGGGGCACAGCCCCTCCAACCTCAACCAGCATACCCTCGCCTGCCTTCTTACTAAAAGCCAGTCCAGGGGGTGGCACTGGCTGTTAGCTTCCTCCTCTTTAGTCTCAGTTTTGCCTTTGTAGGAGGAGGGTGGGGATAAAACTAGAATGGGTTGCCCCTAGCACCACCTACTGTTGGCCTCCCTGACTTCCACCTTATCAGTTCTAATGGGCATCAACCACCACTGGTTCCATGACAGCAGCAAAGAGGGATAGGAGGGTAAGGAAATAAATACAAATAAATAGCTGGCTCCAGAGGTGGTCATAATGGTGGCCGAGAGAGACACTGGCCTTCTTCCATCTCCAAAGTACTGAGAATGCTCTGTTCCAGGTGCCCTGGCAGGGAAGTTTCTCTCCCACAAACACCATCATTGTCATCCAATCCCAGCTGCTGAAACCATTGTCTACTAAGTGGAGCTAGTAAGGGCGTGAAGAGGGTGGAGGCTTACAGGGCTAGGGCAGTAATTGCAAACACATTTAAGCATCCTCCAGTGTCTCACGGAACTGCTTGTTGCCATTCAAATTGAGCCCAGGGCAGTTTTTCCACCACCAACTTACATGTTCTACAAAGTTGTCACATTTTGGGCAACAGGACCTATCCTGCAGGGCGGAGAAGGCAAATCTGAAGCGATGACAAAGCTGGGTGATAAGGTTCAGAAGGCATGCAATAATACATCACCCTGTTGCTCAGAAGGGGAGCTTCTCCTCCCTTCGAAATATTTGTCCTATTAGCTAATTGCACTTCTTACAACATTTCTTTTGATAAGAAACATTTGCGCTGCATGAGAAACGTGAAACATTCCGCTAACATTTTTTTCTCTCTGCAAGAACAACAGCTTGGTGCTGCATCAAGCTTTAGTCATATTCAGATTAGAACAGTTGGATACAACAAACTTGGGAGAATTCATTTCAATGGGTCTACTCTGAGTAGGACTAATGTTGGCTGCAACCCACAGCCGTTAAAGCCTCAGTAAGCAAGGGAATATTTCATAGGGCATTAAGGATGGAAGCATCTATCAGGTTTCCTCAGTTTTTCATTTATCCATGTTTAATAGCAATTTGTGATTAAAAAAAATAATTGTCAACATTCATCAGCATTTTAGTGTGAGTTTCTCCTAATGAACACATTTTACAGCATATGCAGTTTTGACTAATGTACTATATACTTTTGCAAGCAGCTTTCCCCAATATAGTACATTTTTCTATATTACCACTAATATCTTCAGTTGGATGCAGCAACTGACATGTCAGTTTGAGGGGAGAGAGGAGAGACCCCAGTTCAAATCCCTAATTAGCTATAAATCTTGGGTCTCTCGGTATCTCTCAGCCTAAAAGCTACTTCGCCAGTACAATTGTTTGTGGGAGGGACATGATTGCCTTCCCAAGTTCCTAGGGCAAAGGGTAGGATAAAGATCTACCAAATAAAATATGATTGGCACCTGATGGTTGCAAAAACCAGTGTAAATTCAATTCGGATGTACCTGCAGAAACATCCACCTCTCTCTCAAAATAACCTCCTTAAACTCTGAGGCCTTTGGAAGATGATGATGATGAAGAAGAAGAGTTTGGATTTCATATCCCGCTTTATCACTACCCGAAGGAGTCTCAAAGCGGCTAACATTCTCCTTTCCCTTCCTGCCCCACAACAAACACTCTGTGAGGTGAGTGGGGCTAAGAGACTTCAAGGAAGTGTGACTAGCCCAAGGTCACCCAGCAGCTGCGTGTGGAGAAGTGGAGACGCGAACCCGGTTCACCAGATTACGAGTCTACCACTCTTAACCAGTACACCACACTGGCTCTCTTGTTTTAGTTCCTTCCTTTCATGACAGGGGGTGGGGGGTGTCAAAATTCAAGCCATTCCAAAACCTGGAATGTTTTAAGGTGGAATCGTTCCAAAAGATCAGGGGTCTTTATAATTGATGGTGCAACAGTTCCAAGAGTATGATGTTGAGCTAAATTGCCCTTATGAAGTAAGTTACATTGGAGTAAGCTCCTTGGAACTCAATGAGACATGTTCTGGAGTGGATATGCATAGGATTGCACCTATGCAAGTAAGTGTAAGTATGTGTGGCAAAAGAGAGAAAGAGAATTCTAGATGCATCTCTTATATTAAAGTTTGCAAAAGACTGACGGAAAGGTCCACTATGGTTATTTTACTATTATTCATATTTATTAAAGGTCTACACCACCCTTCATCCAAGGACCACAGGGCAGTTTACAGTATAAAAACACAAAAATACATACCATAGTAACAAACAAAACAATACACACACACAACACACAGTTTAAATGGCCATAAAGGTAAAGGTAAAGGGACCCCTGACCTTAGGTCTAGTCACGAACGACTCTGGGGTTGCAGCGCTCATCTCACTTTATTGGCCAAGGGAGCCGGCGTACAGCTTCCGGGTCATGTGGCCAGCATGACTAAGCTGCTTTTGGCAAACCAGAGCAGCACACGGAAACACCGTTTACCTTCCCGCTGGAGGGGTACCTATTTATCTACTTGCACTTTGATGTGCTTTCGAACTGCTAGGTTGGCAGGAGCTGGGACCGAACAATGGGAGCTCACCCCGTCACGGGGATTCGAACTGCTGACCTTCTGTTCGGCAAGCCCTAGGCTCTGTGGTTTAGACCACAGTGACACCAGCATCCCTTAAATGGTCATAGATTGTTTAATTAGCAAATGGTCTGAGAGAAGAGGAATCTTTTCGCTTGGCACCTAAAGATATGCAGTGAAGGTGCCAGACGAACCTCCCTGGGGAGAGCCACTGAGGAAAAGGTCCATTCTCATGTTGCCACCCTCTGAACCTCCCGTGGAGGAGGCAAACAATGAAGGGCATCAGAAGATGACAGCAGAGTCCATGTCAGTTCATATGGGGAGAGGTGGTCCTTGAGGTATTGCAGTACTGAGCCATTTAAGGCTTTATAGGTCAAAACCAGGACTTTGAATAGGACCTTGAAACTAATTGGCAGCCAATGCAGTCAGGCCAGGATTACTGTTATATGCTCAAACCATTGAGCGACCTGGAGGCCCAGTTCTAAACCAGCTGAAATTTCCAAACCATCTTCAGACGCAGCCCCACGTACATTGCCGTAATAATATGGTTCATTGATCCATTCATTTATCCCTCAATTAAAAATGTGCTGGTTTTAAATGGAACGCATTCCAATTCCCTTAGTATTTTGGCTATCTCAACCATGACTTCAAAGTGCAATGTTTCACATATTTCCACAATTAAGTGGTGCCCTGTTATTCTCTCGACCTTTCAGCAGTTACATCTCTTGACGGGCTGGCCACCCTCCTCCTGTCTGCTTCCTTGGCTACTCCCCTGGGAATGGGTGGGAGGGACAGTCCATGGAAGACGTGAAGCCTGAAGTTGTGATAGAGGCCAGCAAACTTCCCAGATTGCGATTCTATGCTGGAAACATGAAATACAGCTAAATGTTTTAGACCAGTGCAACAAACAGCCACAGGAAGACTGGAGAACGATGAGCAGAGGGATGCTAAACTGTTAAGCTGCCATTTGGGTGTTGTTGTTTGACTAAAGCACCCCAGTGGCTACTCGTGTCTATTCTTACATGTGCTCCTCACACATACTCAAGGCAGGGGGACATGAACCCCCTGGAGATGTCATGGAGGGGGTGGGAAGAGATAAGTGAGCTGGACGACCCGGGGGAGGCCCCGAGTGGGACAAGGGAGGCACAATATTTTGGGGTTTCTTCACATTCCCAGGGGCACTCTTGCTAGCTGTTTTATACCGTCTATGGAACTGTTCTTAGTTGTTTCTACACTTTTATTGTTAAGGTTGTAACTGGCTGTTTCCCTCCCTCTTCTAATTATACATTTTGTTCTTCAAACCCATGCTGGGATTTTGTGCTTGGGGTGGGCACACTCTCCCTTCTTCATCCCCCCCCCTTTTTTAGAACTAGTATGTGTGTGTTTATTGTGGACTCCGTTGTCCTTATTATTGATGTCCTTGTCATTGCAGTGGATTATTGGACTAAATCATGGGTAGGCAAACTAAGGTCCGGGAGCCGGATCCAGCCCAATCGCCTTCTAACTCCAGCCCGCGGATGGTCCGGGAATCAGCGTCTTTTTACATGAGCAGAATGTGTCCTTTTATTTAAAATGCACCTCTAGGTTATCTGTGGGGCCTGCCTGGTGTTTTTATATGAGTAGAATGTGTCCTTTTATTTAAAATGCATCTCTAGGTTATTTGTGGGTCATAGGAATTCGTTCATTTATTTATTTTTACAAAATATAGTCTGGCCCCCCACAAGGTCTGAGGGACAGTGGACCAGCCCCCTGCTGAAAATGTTTGCTGACCCCTGGACTAAATGACTTTTGCGTGTCCTTTTACCTCTACAGTTCTGTGATTCTATGAAGCTCATTCCCAGAGCCCCTGACATTGTATGTTTCACATTGACTGGAAAGCGTCAGCTCTGAATTTCCGACAACAGGCACACATACACACACAGTAAATGCTGGGGGAGGAGAATGCTCTCCCACCGCAACTGCCTGCACCTCCTTGGGGAGGTCATTTGACATACTGAGGAACTAACTCGCTTTGCAGACATGCCTGGACCAAGTCAGTACAGTCGTACCTTGGATCCCAAATGCCTTGCGAGTCGAACATTTTGGCTCCCGAACGCCGCAAACCTGGAAGTGAGTGTATTTTTGGTCTTTGTTGGAAGCCACCCAGAGTGGCTGGGGAAACACAGCCAGATGGGCAGGGTACAAATAATTTATTATTATTATTATTATTATTATTATTATTATTATTATTATTACGGTTTGCAAATGTTCTTTGGAACCCAAACGTCCAACGCAGCTTCCATGGCCTCCACAGATCTTCCTGCAGCCAATCGGAAGTTGTGCCTTGGTTTCTGAACGTTTTCGAAGTCAAACGGACTTCTGGAACAGATTCCGTTCAACTTCTGAGGTACCACTGTAGAAGAGTCTCCAAGTCATGTCAAAACACATCATGGGCAACAGCCCAACCCATGAAGAAGCATGCATGTCATGTGCAAGAGCTGGTGTCAGGAACTACCCCTGTGTGCAAATTAATTGAAACAAAGCATGTTTTCTATCGTGCTTGTAATCCTGTACTCAAAACAAACACAAAAAGTCAGTTGATCATTATGGTGTCGGAAGCTTGCAGCCAATAGAAGGAATGATGTGCTCACCACAATATATTGAGGTTCGACAGAAGAGAGTTATTCCAGAGCTGGGAAAGAGGTATCCTGACGCTACTGGGATATTGCAGCAGGACCTAGCCCCCGTCACACATTGAAAATGGTGAAGAAATTCATGACAGAGCAGCAAATACAGGTACTTGATTGGCCAGGGAATTCCCCGGACGTAAATCCCATTGAGAATTTGAGGACTATATGCAAAAGTCTCCTCCGTGCTGTAGACTGTACGACTAGGAGAAGCTCATTCAGGTGCTGATTCAAGTGTGGTGCAGGGATCCGAAAATCAACAGTGACTGTTTGAAACTAGTAGACTCCGTGCCCAAACCATGTTCAAATGCTGCTTAAAAATAGTGGAGGTCACATCCGTTACTAATGTCCATGTATGTGAGTTTTGTACATGTATATGTGAGTTTTGTACAATAAACTACTAAATTCATTGTTTGTTTCAATTAATTTGCACAAGGGTGTACAGTAGTCCTCTCCCTCTTTTACTAAGTGTTTTGAGAAAGAGACCCATGCAAGCTAAAAAGGCCACTACAAAAGATTTTGAATGAATATTTAAAGAGGAAAGCAGGAAGGACAAGGGTGGATTGGTGCCTGACATCTGTGTGTCTTTGCCGGAGCCAGGAAGAGCACCCACAGAGGTGTCTTGTGACGTAAACTCTGACATATCCCAAAGAACTCAGCCACTAACTCACCACGTTCTGTCCATAGCACTGCTTTTTCCATGAGGTTCCCGAAATCAGTGACTGGTCCCTCTGGAAACTGATCTAATGGATTGTGGAATGCAGCAACAGTAATTAGGGTCTGGCACGATTCTCCAGGCAACCCCCAAAGGTTCTGTTTTTTTATTTCTTTATTTCTACCAGACTATTCTGCAGAACAGCTACAAACACACAAGACAAAACGATTGTACACCACCCGCCCCCCCTTTTTTTTAATAAGCAAAAAGCCAGAAACAAAATGTTCTCCTTCCTGTGTGTCTTTCTGTGCTTTTCATTGCGGAAGGTCACTTAATCTCACAATTTTTGGGAAACCCAAATTGAAAAGCATCACTACACCACAATTTGGTAGCCAAGTATGTATGACTGATTAACTTTGTCAACCAGAGGAGAATTTTAAAAATAGCCAGTATAAGGGGAAATGCTTTTAGAACAGTAGTTTTAATTATATGCTTAACAGCGCACAAAAACAGCCCCTGAACTATTTGGCATTATTTGTTTAATCTTAAGATATTATTATTATTACTATTATTATTATTATTAAACACGCATACACACAAGCAAACAAACATTTTATCCAGATGTGACACAAAACTCAGATGATTCATATAATAGAGCTACAAGCTGAAATTTCAATGTGCTGTTCCGCTGTGATTGAAGAAAGAATGACATTATATAACAGTGTTAAATGAAAATATTCCCACAATGTGATTCCACCCCTTGTCAGGCTTATTTTCAGACTCGGAAATATGAAGGTTTGGGACTCGTAGGGCTTAAATTACAAGGTTAGCATTATAACCCCAATATTCTTGACAAAGAAACATTTGTCTACATATCCTGTCCCGGATCCCCCAAGTCCCGGCTGTAACCTTAACCATGCAGTGCTAGACATGGCAGTAAGCTCCATTTAGTTCAATGAAACTGATTCCCAGATAAGTGTGCATGCAGATAGATGATAGATGAGACAGAGACAGAGAGAGAGATATGAGAGATGTTAGATATAGATGATAGATAGATAAAGATGATAGATAGATGATAGATAGATAGATAGATGATAGATAAATAGATAGATAGAGATAGATGATGATAGATGATAGATAGATAGATAGATAGATAGATAGATAGATGATAGAGATAGATGATAGATGATAGATGGAAGATGGATAGATGATAGATATAGATATAGATATAGATATATAGATATAGATATAGATATAGATATAGATATAGATATAGATATAGATTAGATAGATAGATAGATAGATAGATAGATGATAGATAGATAGATAGATAGATGATATAGATACACAGATATAGATGGATAGATAGAAAGATAGAAAGATATAGATGATAGATCACAGAGATGATAGATAGATAGATAGATAGATAGATAGATAGATAGATAGATGATAGATAGATGATAGATTAGATTAGATGATAGAGATAGATATTGATAGATGATAGATGATAGATGATAGATGATAGATGATAGATGATAGATAGATAGAGATAGATAGATGATAGATAGATAGATAGATGATAGATAGATAGATAGATAGATAATAGATAGATGATAGATAGATAGATAGATAGATAGATAGATAGATAGATAGATGATAGATAGATAGATAGATAGATAGATGATAGATAGATGATAGATGATAGATGATAGATAGATAGATAGATAGATAGATATAGATAGATAGATAGATATAGATAGATGATAGATAGATAGATAGATAGATATAGATGATAGATAGATTAGGCCTATTGAACACAGAGGGACTTCTGAGTAAACAAAGGACTGAGCTGTTAATCATATGCATAAAACCACAGAATTGGATAATTACATGATGTGACTTCAAAGACTAATCTGGTACAGACTGGGAAAGTTTAAAAAACAAAGGAGACTTTAGCCTGATGTAGCAAAATAAAAAATAAAATAAATAAAAATGCCAGAAATCCCAAATACATTTTGCTAAAAACACAGCCTGTCCTGCTTATGTGGCATTTCGGTAATTAATTTCAATAGGTTAATTTGGTTTGTTTCTCTTTGCTTGTCTCTAAATGCTCTACGGGCTGCTGAATTAAGTTATTAATGCTCGTATCCCTGTTCAGGGAAGGTTTCAGTGTTTGATGTTGTATTGTGTTTTTACTGGGGGTTTTTTGTTGGGAGTTTCCCAAAGTGGCTGGGGCAACCCAATCAGATGGGTAGCATAAAAATAATAAATTATTGTTATTATTATTATCAATTTCTTTACTTTTGCATCGTAGCATGCTCTTATTCTATATGCTGTCATGTTCTGGGAACTGTAGCTCTCTTAGGGGAATAGTGGTCCGGTAACCCTCCAGCCTCTCCTGAGCTGCAGAGGCTCAGGGCAGAGAGGCAGAGGGGACTAAGTTCCTGCAGGAGGAGTGCTCGCCTCTAGGCCAGGAGAGATGAGTCACCTGTGGGCCGGGGCCGCCCTATGCCTCGGGGCAGATAAAAGCCAGTCAGCCCCAGTCCCAGGTTGCGGGAACAACATTGTTGGTAGCCTGTTCCTGCCTGCACCCTGTCCCGCTCTTCTGCCAGAGTTCCTGACCCCACCCAACTCCCTGCCTTGGACCCAACTACAGATTTGACGGACAGCCTCCATACTGCACCATCAACCTCGGACTGGACCCGTACCTCGCCTCTTGGTTAGCCCCCAAGACCAGCACATTTAGTGCCAATGTGCCGTAAGACGGATGCAAGGCAAGCCGTCTAATAAAAGCGTGTCACCAGACTGCAATTTTTCAAGTGAGTAAAACAAAGCAGCTTTTGGCATGACCCTGTTCTTGTCTGATAATAAATCAGGAAGGCAATGAGAGACTGCTAAGTGAAGGGGGCCATGAATATACCCAGAATCAACACGACAAGCAGGTGGAAAGTAATTTAGATCGCATTTATCTGTGTAGCTCTTGAAGGCTCTTAGGCCACCTTTAGCATACATTGTGCCAACATTTTAAATGCAAGTCAAAAATAAGAGGACCCCAAACCCACAAGGTAAAGCAACTTTTCTTTTCCAGGGCCAGCTCAGTGGTCCACCTCAGTGCAAAGTCTCAACTCAAAACATTTCCTTGAAGGGAAGAAGGAAGAAGTCCCGACAATAACGGATTGGCATAACAAGATACAAGAATTTGCTGAAATGGCGCAGTTGACAAATAGCCTGAGAGGCAATTCAAAACAGAAATTTATGGGAAAGTGGGATAGATATAAGATATATGTTCAAAAATACAGTAAAGGTTCGCTATCTATGCTAGCATTCGATTGACGTTGGAGAGTGACTGAGTTGAGAAATAAGACCAAGGGTACATATTGATATAGGAATGGATAAGATAAAATGTAAAGAAATATACAATAATAAGAGTACATTCGTTTGTAAAAAAAGGAATATACAACGGGATAGACAGGAAGTCCAAAGTGTTGGTACATATATGATTTTGGAATAGTTTTTTGTCCTTGTTTTTTTTCTTTAGGTATATAAACTTTGAATATAAACTTTGTATACATGCTGAAAATTATATTATAAGCAGCTTTGTAATGTCATATGATAATGTTTACCGATGTAACATAAGAACGTTAATAAATAAATAAAACTCAATAAAATAAAATAAAAACATTTCCTTGAAGGGAAGTGCATTTGCTTGGGGGGTGGCGGCTAAACAATGGAGCAAACCAGCCTGATTGAGGGATTTCTCCCCTTACTGATTCAGGGATCTTCCTCCATTCCTCCCAAAGGAACCCAGCAATAAAATAAGAAACAGTACAATAAAAACATATTTAAAGCATATCCAACCTATGCAGGCTGCAAACAATCTCTATTTAAAAGGCTTATGGGAAGAGGATAGTCTTCAAGTAGGAGCCAAAGGGATAGCAGACACAGCATCTATCTGACATTTAAGAGGAGACCCAATTCATTTAGTGAGGAACAGGCCGACTGATGGTATCTGCAGAAGGCCCTCTTCACCTGGCCAAACATAGTGATAAACTGGGAATATAATGAGCGAGACCATCTCTTCTTTTTAAGGTCATTGATTCGATTCCCATGTTGGGCAAAAGATTCCTGCATTGTAGGGGGTTCGACTAAAGTGCAAACTTGTGCAAAAGTAGCATGAGAAGGAGGCCATAGGAGACCACTTTGTACATCTTGTAAAACTGCAATACAGTTGTGACTCAAATGTGTTAGCTCCCAAATGCCGCAAACCCAGAAGTGACTGTTCCAGTTTGCGAACGTTCTTTGGAACCCAAAGGTTTGACGCGGCTGACACGGCTTCCGAATGAGTACAGGAAGCTCCTGCAGCCAATCAGAAGCCGCGCCTTGGTTGTCAAACGTTTTCGGAAGTCGAACGGACTTCTGGAATGGATTCCGTTTGACAACCAAGGTGCAACTGTATTTCCATGTTCTACAGTGAGCCTGCAACTTACGCAAAGGGTTATGGTTCGGGGACTGTGCCTAAAGCCAAAATCGTGTATAGTCAAATCCATTGGGTTCCATGGTGGGTGGGATTGACAAAGTCATCTTTCCCGGAACCTGGTCCCCTTCCCACCTTTATTTATTTATTTGTGCCCTGAGCGCAAGTTGTGGGCTTTCAGTATTTGCTATACAACAAACCAACAACACCAAAACTGGCTTATGAATATAAAGGACAATTTTAGTAGAACTGGTATATAAACTCATAAACCTACTAAACAATA
The DNA here is from genome assembly GCF_027172205.1 of Podarcis raffonei. Lineage (NCBI taxonomy): Eukaryota > Metazoa > Chordata > Lepidosauria > Squamata > Lacertidae > Podarcis > Podarcis raffonei. Next base: position 35,103,215 of record NC_070617.1, read on the forward strand.
AACAAACTAAAGTGCAATGTGCATAATCAAGCCTGGAGGTACTCATGAACATAGAGTGAACTAATGTTATAAATATTTATTTATTTATTTATTTATTTATTTATTTATACCCTGCCCATCTGGCTGGGTTTCCCCAGCGACTCTGGGTGGCTTCCAACAGAATATTAAAATACAATAACCTATTAAATATTAAAAGCTTCCCTAAACAGGGCTGCCTTCAGATGTCTTCGAAATAATCTGGTAGTTGTTTTTCTCTTTGACATCTGGTGGGAGGGCGTTCCACAGGGCGGGTGCCACTACCAAGAAGGCCCTCTGCCTGGTTCCCTGTAACTTGGCTTCTCGCAGTGAGGGAACTGCCAGAAGGCCCTCAGCGCTGGACCTCAGTGTTGGGGCAGAATGATGGGGGTGGAGACGCTCCTTCAGGTATACTGGACCGAGGCTGTTTAGGGCTTTAAAGGCCAGCACCAATACTTTGAATTGTGCTCGGAAACGTACTGGGAGCCAGTGTAGGTCTTTCAAGACCGGTGTTATATGGTCTTGGCGGCCGCTCCCAGTCACCAGTCTAGTTGCTGCATTCTGGATTAGTTGCAGTTTCCAGGTCACTTTCAAATGTAGTCCCACATAGAGCATGTTGCAGTAGTCCAAGAGAGAGAGAACTAGAGCATGCACCACTCTGGTGAGACAGTCTGTTACAGTATTTGCCCCTTCATTTATCCAACAAAAGGATGTGCCAATGTTTTCTATTCTTTCAGGTGCCGCAGGAGGGACATGACGCAGAGGGACTCAGTGCAGCTGCTGGATCAAATATTCCCGCAACTAAGGCAGAGAACCCACATCACTGAGCCCTTGCTTTGCACAGGGACTAGAATCCATTTCTCACGCTTGATGGAATGCAATTACAGGAGACTGTTAGATATACGTATATTCTAAATCATAGCGTGGAGCCGAGCGGGTAACTGAACATTACAGGGTGCTGATCCTATAAGCGTTGGACATTTTGCCTTCATCTGACATAAAACATCCTCCAGATGTCTCCTCATTACTATTTTTACCCCCTTTGGCCCAGAGGTGGGGTGCAAAACCGTTAACTTGAGCAACCTTAAATATAGGGCGTGGTTTGGAGCCCTTCTGCAAAATATAGTAACTGTGCATACACCATGATTTAAAATGCAGCACTCTTGAATGCTCTTGCTTCCAGCACCACTGGCTGCTAACATAGATTATCTGATGCACTGTGCTTTATAAAGCGATTTGCTATGATGGAAACCACCACCATATCGAGATCCGAAGCAAAGTTTCAAACAACAAAGCCACCGCCCATCAGGGTTGCGGATATGCCAGAAGGAAGAGCTGTAGTTTTTTCTGCCCGTTTCTATTTTGTTCTCAGATTTCATTAAATCATATGTTTTGTTCCCATGCCAGCTCTGAATGAAAGTCGTGGTATGAAAAGTGACACAATTTCAGCAGGAAGCTCCCAGACATGCACTGACTGTGGGGGCAGCTTTATGTTTAACCCAAAACCTTTGCAAATGCAAACAGAAATGAAAGTGGGGTCACATATAATCACCCCAATACCATCATAAACAGAAACCATCACGAGTGCACAATTTAAAAATAAAAACTTGAAAGGGCTGTAGGTCCCACTCTCAATCTCCTTCTCTGTGGTTTCGAACCCAGGCCTCTTGAGTCCCTGACATGCCTCAGAGTCTGGAGGAACCACGGGATGAGGGACAAGAGAGTAAGCATCTTTTCTCGGTGATTCTCCAGATTGCGGTCCTATTTTCATATTCCACAGATATCTATGGCGGAAAGAGCAATAGTTAAGAGCTCATTCCAGCATTATATTTAGCAGCTTGGAACCGCTCCAGGCCACAAAAAGCAATTTCAGAGGGAGTGCTGGGCTGAATTTGTGGAATCCCAAAAAGGTTTGGCTTTGTTTGGAGGGGGGGTCACTGCAGAAGAGGTGTGTGTGTGTGTGTGTGTGTGTGTGTGTGTGTTTAACTGTCTCTTTCTTGAGAGTGAATTTCAAGGAGAGGCATTAGCACTCCCCCAGCTCCTTACAGACAATTGCCAGTGCATTTAAAAAACAGAATCCCTCCCCCCCATGGTGCTATATAACTTACTATTGTCAGGGTGGGCCACAGCAAACCTTCAAGTGTCCTGGAAAAACTGGGACATCCCATTTCCCCCCTGTGAGTGCCCAGCAACCACTTTAGTTGCTGTGATTTTGCGCCAAGATCTTGCTGCTCCCCCTCCCCAGCACACCATTTGGACTCTGTGAACTCACTTGGGTCACGTGACTTACGCAGGAGCAAAGACAGGAAGACACGTGTCCCGGTTTTGGGACTCGACATGCTAGAGGGTGTGCCAGGTTTCCTCAACCTTGGCCCTCCAGATGTTTTGAGACTACAATTCCCATCATCCCTCACCACTGGTCCTGCTAGTTAAGGATCATGGGAGTTGTAGGCCAAAAACATCTGGAGGGCTGAGGCTGAGGAAGCCTGGAGTATGCCATAGCTCTGTGGCTGGGGATCCACCTTACATGCAAAGAGTCCGAGGCTCAGTATGTCTAGTTTGGGCTGCAGGAGACCGTTGCCAGAAATCTGGACAGCATCTTCCAGTCAGTGTACACGATACGGAGCTAGATGGGTCAGAGGTCTGATTCAGGGATCATCCACACTTCAGTTTGTCCTCTGCCTAGAAAGCATGGGTCTGCGTCATGTACTGAAGTTCTCACCCTGGGCCAGCAGGGGGATACTGTAGATAGTTTTCACTCAGGTCCACTTATGCAAATAAGGGATTGAAAGTGACGTTCAGTGATTGGATAGTTACAGAAAATGGTTACTGTTGCGTTCTAGTGGAGCTCTATATAAGCAGGCTGGCTGAACCCTTCAGTTCAGTTCTGTTCTGGCCTGTGAATAAACAAGAGCTGTTTGAAGAATCGCTGTGTCGTCTGATATGTTCACCCACAACTTAACAGTCTGAGTGGTTTTCTGCTTGGCCCACACTTTCTAGGCATGGGTCCAGGCAGTTTTCCCCTTGCCCCACTCCTTTCCCAGGGAATACCCAGGGAAAACCTTCTTCATGTGCTCCCCCCCCATGAGAGGTCTGGTGGGCAGCAACAAGAGAACAGGTCTTTCCTGCAGTGGCTCCCCGTTTGTGGAATGCTCTCTCCCAGGAGACTTGCCTGGTACCTTCATTATACACTTTCAGACGCCAGGCAAAAATATTCCTCTTCAACTGGGCCTATAGCTGATTAGCATTCTATGGTCTTTTAAATGTGTTGTGGGAGGGGAAATTATTGGTTTGCATTTGTTCTTATTTTCATTATGCATTTTGTGTTTTTATATACTCATACCTCGGGTTACAGCTGCTTCAGGTTACGGACTGCTGAAACCCAGAAATACCGGAACAGGTTACTTCTGGGTTTCGGCAGTCGTGCATGCGCAAAAGCGCTAAATCGCACTATGCACATGCGCAGAAGCGCCGACTCGCAACCTGCGCATGTGCAGACACGGGTTGCGAACGCTGCAGGTTGCGAACGTGCATCCTGCACGGATCACGTTCGCAATCCAAGCGTCCACTGTACTGTCATTTTATGTTGTGAAGGTAAAAGGTAAAGGTAAAGGACCCCTGGATGGTTAAGTGCAGTCAAAGGCAACTATGGGGTGAACAGCCCTGAGATCTATGGATGAAGGGCGCCATACTAATTTAATAAGTAATAATAATCATCCCACTCCTTAGTGCTAATTTGGAACAAACATCCATCTGGAGAACACCTGAATTGCTGTTTGCTCCATTCAAGTACTAAAGAGCTGTTTTCCATGGGGAGAAAGTGGCAGGACAATAGGAAGTGTGGATACGACCTCAGTATAAGCAGCTGTCTACATTCCTAGCTCCCTCTATTCTGAGAGGCACTGGATGGGGGGAGATCACAATTCCCATTGCAGAAAGTGCAAGCAATGTGCTTAATCAGAAATGCAGCTACCCCAGTCAGAGTTCTGGCATGGACTCCAAATGCTTTGCAGCCCCAAACCATCCCAGATCAGAATAATGATGAGCAGCGTGGTTAAGGGACAAGCCTCAAAACCCTTTCGTTCTAATTTATTATGAACACTCACACTTTCCATATTGCCAAACGCAGAGCAAAGGATTTGCTGTATGGACAGATGGAGGTGGTGGGAAGGACATTTAATCACAGTAGGCACACTAAAGATATCTTTTAGCAGCTATTGAGAGCAGCTGTAGTAGTGTAGTTAAGAATATGAGCTATGAACTAGAATTCCCTGTCTCATAGGAACCAAGTTGGTGGCCATCACTGGGAAAGCGAGTATTGAAGTTTAACTATGTTTAGCTGTGTAAAGAAGTACTTTCTTTAGTCTGTCCTAAATCTTCCAGGATTCAGATTCATAGGATCTCCCAGCATTTTAGTGTTATGGGAGAGGGAGGGAAAACTTTTCTCTAACCACTTCTTCCATGCCATGCATGATCTTATCAACGTCTGTCATGTCAGGTTCTACACATATGGCAGGAAGAACCAGCTGCACAAATGTAAGACAGGTAACACCTGTCTTCCCAGCAATACACGTAAAAAGGATCCAGGGGTCTTAGTAGACCACAAGCTTCACATGAGTCAACAGTGTGATGCAGCAGCAAAAAAAAGCAGTTAATGTTGTTCTAAGCTGCATCAATAGAAATATAGTTACCCGATCCAGAGAAGTAATACCACAGCTCTATTCTGCCTTGGTCAGACCCCACCTGGAATAGTGTGTCCAATTCTGGGCACTACGATTTAAGAAGGATGTTAACAAGCTGGGAATGTGTGCAGAGGAGGGCAACCAAGAAGATCAAGGTTCTGGAAACCAACCTTACGATGAACTGTTGAGGGAGTTCAGGATATGTAGCCTGGGAAAAGGAGGTGATATGATAGCCCTCTTCCAATATCTAAAGGGCTGTCAAGTGAAAGATAGAGCAAGCTTGTTTTCTCCTGCTCCAAAGGCTAGGAGCCGAACCAAGGGAAATATAATAATAACAACAACAACAACAACAACAACAACAACAACAACAACAACAACATATATTATTATTATTATTTATACCCCACCCATCTGGCTGGGTTTCCCCAGTCACTCCAGGCGGCTTTCAACAGAATATTAAAATACAATAATCTATTAAATATTAAAAGCTTCCCTAAACAGGGCTGCCTTCAGATGTCTTCTAAAAGTCTGGTAGTTGTTTTTCTCTTTGACATCTGGTTCCCAGGAACTGCCAGAAGGCCCTCAGTGCTGGACCTCAGTGTCCAGGCAGAACAATGGGGGTGGAGACACTGCTTCAGGTATACTGGACCAATGCCATTTAGGGCTTTAAAGGTCAGCACCAACACTTTGAATTGTGCTCAGAAACGTACTGGGAGCCAGTGTAGGTCTTTCAAGACCGGCGTTATGTGGTCTCGGTGGCCACTCCCAGTCACCAGTCTAGCTGCCACATTCTAGATTAGTTGTAGTTTCCAGGTGACCTTCAAAGGTAGCCCCACATAGAGCGCATTGCAGTAGTCCAAGCGAGAGATCACTAGAGCATGCACCACTCTGGAGAGACAGTCTGCGGGCAGGTAGGGTCTCAGCCTGTGTACCAGATGGAGCTGGCAGACAGCTGCCCTGGACAGTTACAATAAAAGAGATTCTGACTAAACATCAGGAAGAACGGTCTGACGGTAAGAGCTGTTTGACAGTGGAACGGACGCCCTCAGAAGGTGGTGGAGCCTCCTTCCTTGGAGGTTTTTAAGCAGAGGTTGGTTGGCCATGTAGCAGGAACCCCCCACCCCAATCATTCAGTTTGTACAAACTTCACACACACTCATACACTACATACACCAAGCTTCTGTTATAAATTCATAGAAAAATCAACCATACATCGGATTTGCACTGTTCCACTTTTATTTGACTCCATGAAGGAAGGACTACAAAATGGGGAAGGTTTGATACAGGCCAGCCATAATCCCTTCACCATCTCAGCACATCCACAGGAGCCCTGCCCAGTTGCTATGCCAACCCTGATGGTCCTAGACAGAAGACCATCAAGATCAGAAAGAACTTGCATATGGGAGTGGATTCAGCATGGACTGAAACAAAGGACAATGATCAGATCTTCCCTCTGGGGGCAGGAAACTGCCAACTCCCCTTTGTCTCCTGGAAGTGACTCATGGGGAGGGGGAAAGGAGGAACCAGCCAGGTGACAGGACACTCAGGTTACCACCACAACTCCTCCCTCAACCCCTCCTTTCTGTAATGTATGCATGATGTTTCTGGGGGTGGGCTTGATCTAGAGGATGGGAATTTCAAAAGTTTTTATAAGGTCTTGCACACCATCTTTCTGGGTCTTTCCTCTCTCTTGCAAGTGAGGGGAACACCCTGTTGCAATAGTTCAATAAAGGCCAAGCCTACAGGCTGCTGTTTTGCTCCAAGTTATCCTGGTTGGTGTCTTTGTTTTGTCCAAGGGAGCCCTCGGATTTTTCCGGTAACAGCCATCAGTCATGGATGGTTTCCTTGAGATTCCTGCATTGCAGGGGGTTGAACAAGACGTCCCTTGGGAACCCTCCCCATTCTACAATTCTATGTCACCTTTTCTTATTCACCTTTTCTCTGAACTAAAGGTAAAGGGTAAAGGGACCCCTGACCATTAGGTCCAGTTGTGACCGACTCTGGGTTGCGGCGCTCATCTCGCTTTATTGGCCGAAGGAGCCGGCGTACAGCTTCCGGGTCATGTGGCCAGCATGACTAAGCCGCTTCTGGCAAACCAGAGCAGTGCACGGAAATGCTGTTTACCTTCCCGCTGGAGCGGTACCTATTTATCTACTTGCACTTTGAGGTGCTTTCGAACTGCTAGATTGGCAGGAGCTGGGACTGAGCAACAGGAGCTCACTCCGTCACGTGGATTCGAACTGCCGACCTTCTGATCGGCAAGTCCTAGGCTCTGTGGTTTAACCCACAGCGCCACCCGCATCCCTTTAGTTCTTTGAACTAAAGAGTCCCAAATGCTGCTATCTTTCCTCCTAGGGGCAGGAGTGGTGCATCCTGTTTCGCTACTTGAGGAGAAACAGGAAGGGCCCGTCCCCCACTCCGCCAAGCCGTGACACCCGCCACACTGCTTCCACGGCAGGAGAAGTTGAGGTAGTATCAGCGGCAATGCCAGTGCCACTTCTCAGCTGGCAGTGGGGCAGAGCTTCCACTTGGGGCAGCAGTTTCACCCTTCCTAATGGTTGGGCTTGACCTACATAGAGGACAAAAGAGGGACCAATGGGCTGTATTAAGCCAACCCCCCATGTTTATTTGCTATGCTCCAGATCCCTTCAGCACAGTGGATCAGAGGGCGAGAATGCTCTGTACAACCACCTTGGCTGATCTTCAACTCCACAGCCTTAGGTATCGAGAAGGACAAGTGTTCTTCATTCAGATTAATCTCTGGGATGGCGGGTAACAATTTAGACATAAGTTTGTAACCATCTCCAGAGCCAATAAAGGTCGATGGACTTTGGAGAGCGGTGTTCTCTGGCACCACACATCAAAGAGGAAGGAAGCTATAAATCCCCCAGGAACGAAAGTTCTCGGCACCTCCTTGTCAGAAAAATATTGACAAATGGGAGGGCGTCCAGAGAAGAATGGGGGGGAATTGATTCAGAGCTACAGAGATTAATAAAGTTCGATGAGCCTGGCTTGGAGACAAGATAGCCAAGCAGGGACATGGGAAGAGAGGTGACCAATATTTCAAATGTTTTAATGACAAGTGAAGATGTAGAGGACGAAATGTGGAGCAGCGGAAGAACATGTGAAGGACAAAGGGAGAAGCTGCAATGAGACAACTGTGTGGCTAAAAAGCGTGTCTGGATTGTGCCATTTCAGACTGGATGGGGAGGTGCGAGCTTAAATCCTCGAGAAAATAAAATCCCTACACATAGAAAGCTGGTGTTTCAGGGACCCTTGCTAAATCTGACTTTCTGTGTGTGAGAAGTATTGGAAAGCATTCAATCTTGAGATTATTCTACCTGCAAGTGGTACAACCCAGAAAAGATTTTTAATAATTGTGGTTTATTAATTCAGCACAGTGACTTCCAGCCAAGAAAGGTTAGCAGTCCCACTGAAGGCTAGGGGTTATTTATCTGTATTTCATTGTTCTTCTGTGGAACTCCATGTAGCCTACACGGAGGCAGAGGGGTTGCGGCAGTCTCCCATCCTGACACTGACCAGATCTAAAACTTTACTGCTTCGTTGAGGTTACTGCATCATGTGACTTCAGATCCAGCTATAGTTGCAGTCTACCTCAAAACACCAGAGAGTGGAGGCCGGCAGCAGACAAAAAGCATCACATCGTCCCATGCTTGTGAACTTTCCAAAAGCATCGCAGTGATGTGTTTTTGGAAGCCGAATGCTGGACTAGATGAACCATACTGTGAAGCAGCAAGACAGTCCTCTGAACTACATAAGGCAAAAATCCCGTTAGTGCTGTATTTTTGATCTGGCAGTGCTCTCTGGCTCCCATTTCTCTCTCTCTCTTTTTAAAAAAGCAAAAAGCAAAGATCTGAAGATAAGCAGTCTGCTGGCTTACATTTCTGGGTGGACAGCACTTTTCTTAGCAAGGAGGTTTTTCTGGGCTGGGGAAGGGGAAGATAACCCACAAAGTTAATACATAGTTGTGCTCTTTGAACAACACGCAACTGCTCGGCAGAATGTGCTTCTCTTGAATAATTCTGCCTGTGCTGCCATTTCCTGAAGGCAGCTGGCTCTGATTCACAATCTAGGTTATAGCAACCTGATCCAAGTAACGATTTATTTCCATAAACTCATAGAGGAATCCAGCACATCATGTACAGAACCCCCTGGGAGCACATTCGAGAGGCCGTTCTGATCTAGAATTGCAGCAACCTGCAATAAATTGAAATGCTCAAAAGTTGCTTCCAAGAGACCTTCCACAGACCAACATAGCAAGCGGCCTATTTCTCTTATGGTTTCTGCTCTGTGCTTGAGGGGAGATCATTTTATTAGGATATATTGGGTGGAGGGGAGATGGATTTCTATAGTAGCAGTCTTTGGATTTTACTCTGGTTATTTCACGGACAATCCTGATCTGCTCAGCATGGCTAAGCACCTGGTTCAAAGCCTGCCATCCCCATTTGACCTTTCTATACATTTGGGAATCAGAATAGCACTGCACCAGATTCGGCCAAAGCTTGAATTATAGAAGCCATCCCAGGGGAAACCGCTCTTCAGCACTCAATCGGAACAAACATGAGAGCCAGCGTGGTGTAGTGGTTTAGAGCGGTGGACTCATAATCTGGGGAACCGGGTTCACGTCTCTGCTCCTCCACATGCAGCTGCTGGGTGACCTTGGGCTAGTCACACTTCTCTGAAGTCTCTCAGCCTCACTCACCTCACAGAGTGTTTGTTGTGGGGGAGGAAGGGAAAGGAGAATGTTAGCCGCTTTGAGACTCCTTAGGGTAGTGATAAAGCGGGATATCAAATCCAAACTCTTCAAAGGGCAATTCAGGTTTTCTCCGGATTGATGTTTGCCCCAATTTAGCCCTCAAGAGCAGGTTTGCCCTGGGAAGGGAGCGGGACAAGGGCACAGGCGCCAGGTTGCCCCACCTATTGGGATGACTGGCACGCGCCACACACATGTGAACTCATGCGCATGCAGTGTGACATCATGCATGTCTCCCGGCACTGTGCAGGCCAGTGCAGACTTCCACGCAGCCGCACTGGTCCCCACAGTGTCAGGACACACTGCGCAGGCCGGTGCAACCTTATGCCAGGCACGCCAGTCCCCACAGAATCTGCCAACACCATCCAGGCCAGTGCAGCTTTCCACTAGTTGTGTTGAGGCCTGGGGAAGAGGGGGCACAGTTGCAGGAAGGCCACAGGCCACAGAAGATTGAGGGGGCCTGACCCACTCCTTAATTTTTTTGGGGGCCCTCAGCCTCTTGGACCACCCTAGATAGCACCCCTGGGCAAGGGGGAGACTGCTCAGACCTATGTCTAGAAAGCACAGGCCAAGCGGAAAACCACTCACTCAGGATTTCTAGGCAGGGCACAGGAGGAAGTGTGGACAAAGCCTTAGAGAGAGAAACTCAGGTCATATCTGCACGATCCATTTAAAGCAGTAATCATTTCCCCCAAAGAATCCTGAGGTCTGCGGTTTGTTGAGGGTGCTGAGAGTTGATTGAAGACCCCTCTTCCCCTTCACAGAGCTACAATTCCCAGGGTGGTTAAACAGTCCATGCCTCCCACCTTATTCTTGCAATGTTAAGTTGCTTTACTGTGTTTTTATACTGTGTTTTAATATTAATGGTGTTTTAAATTGCTGCAACCCACCCTTAGGGTGAAGGGTAGGTAATAGATCATCTCTTCTAATGCCAGGGACCCTGAATCATTAACAACTGGGTATAAATGGATTCCAAAAACCATATCCATTATTGCATACATTTCAAAATGAATGAATTGGGCCAAAAGGGAGTCCTTTCAGTTCAGTTTTTCCATTTACCCCAAAATGAATTCACACTGGTACCTTTTGCATATGCTAAAAAGCACCACAACCCAGACAAAGCTAAGCATTGTTCAGTCCAACCGGTGACAATAAGAGAGCTTTTCATGTGCTCCATTCCCTTCCGTAGAAAAACAATGGGGTTTAAAAAGCGCATGCCTTTGGCTGGATGGTCCCCAAGGCAAATAAACAACTGAGCTACACACCCCAGATTATCCTTATGTCATTAATGTTATTATTCAATGCAAGCAATTGGCAGGGTATAGCATTTTCCTTCTCTTATTTCACTCTAATCCAAAAATTGCTGAAATGAAAAAGGAGGGGGGAAAGAAAAAGAAAGTTCTATTTTGTGGTGCTGAAATATGACAACCGCCCAGATTTTTTAGGCGAAAAAATTCTAAAAACAGCTTTCCCATGCTTAAGATTATGGGTGTGGGGCTTTTGGAATGAGCAACTTACAAAGATGATCACAGGCTAGCCACACATTTTAAATAATTCAAGTCAGAGGAGGATTTCTTATGTGGTTTCCACAACCCAACGCTCCCCGAAACTTCAGGGATGCCAGAGCAAATCTTGAAGAAAAGTGCTCATTCAAACTCTAGGAACATTTCAACACAAGCTACCAGCTGCATCAAGGATATGCAGCCGAACCCTATGCAAGGTTACTTGGAAAGAAATCACACTCTATCCAATGGGGCTTACACTTAGGTAATTGGGCGTAGGGTTAGGGTTGGGGAAGAAATTTTGTGGGAGGCTCAGCTCCCACAGCCCTGCATAGATGGCGCCCCTGGTAGGTTGTGGGATGGAGAACTTCTTTAGTCTGAACGATTGAGGCCGGCCACACCAACAGCTGAGAAGCAGTGACTGGTCCAAGGTAACCCAGTGAGTGTGATGGCCGAGGGGGGATTTGAACCCTGGTCTCCCAGGTCCTAGCCCAGCACTCTAACCACGGAAAATACAGCAGTTATTGTTAGGATATAGTTCCTTTCCACCTTTAGAACAAATGTGTGAATTGTTGTCTGTTTACATTCCAGCACAGTCTGCTGGGAACTTCTGTTGTATATTGCTTTTGCTTTGCTGCCGTTTGCTTGGACACGAAGGGAAGCAGACATGTTTTTTCCTTTGTTCCTGATGCTGAATAAACGCCTGTAAATATGCTTACACATGTCTCTGTCCGCCACTTCCATTGTGAAGATTTATTCACTCTGCTGATTGGAGCGTGCTCAGTCTCTGAAGGTTTCTGAGGCTCAAGTCACTGATAGATGCTGTTCCGAGAACCAGAGTTTGCCCGGCTGCTGGCTGGTGGCTGGAGCCAGCTGAGGGCCTGCCAAATGCCCCCATCTCCCTGGACACATCTCAACAGTTATGTCCACCCTGAAACTTATGCCAGTTCAAACAGTGAAAGTGTGATAATGTAGAAATGTCCCAATACCTTCCTGAGCACAAATCATCATGAATGCACATAAAATAAAATAAAAGGACATTGGCATTCTGCAGAGGCCTCGAGTATTATGGCACAGGCAGGAAAGTAGCCTGTCTCCAGCTAGGTGTTATTCACATTAAACCCATTCAAATGAATCAGCCTAGGTTAGCCATGTCCTTTCATTTCAATGGGCCTACTCTAAGTAACATCAGAGGCAACTGTTTGACTCCATCCACTTTCTGCAGCCCATGCCTAATTTTGTAAACCATTATCAAGACTGAAGTGCAACCCCAGTTTTAATTACAGGGGAAGGAAGAATGTTCCTTTGCTACCAGCAGTTTGCGGGCCACAGGTAGATGCAAGGACTTGACTCAGCATGGCAATTCTCCCGTTTTTGGCTCTCTCAGTCTTGCAATAATGTGATGGATATGGCAGGAGCTCAGAACATGTAAAGATATGGGAGCCTTCAGAACTGCGAGAGTAACAGAGGACCTAATGGTGCCATTAGCAAAAGAAGAAAGAAGGCAATTTAAAATGGAGTGCCTTTCTGCAGAATACCCAAGCACATGTTTTTCATGTAAATTCCAGCACTTTATTACATGCATGTATCTCCCTCCCTGGCCCATCATATTAACATACTCAAACAGTCCAAGAGATTTCCAGGGGTGGAGTTTGGGAGACAAGCTGTTTACAATTGTGACGGTATAAACACCACACTCTGCCCAAAAAACAAAATTCCAAATCATGGGGTGGGGTGTACAAAAGGCAGTGCTACATTTGTACTACAGGAACAGCTGGTCATTATTCTCTACAATATTCAGGGGGCAGCATAGCCTAATGGTTAGAGCAGCTTTTCTCAACCCAGTTGTTGTTGGGCTGCAACTCCCATCACCCCTGACTGCTGGTCCTTCTCACTAGGGATGATGGGAGTTGAAGTCTAACAACATCTGGGGACCCAAGGTTGAGAGAGGTTGTGTTGAAATATACATTTTTTAAAAAACCAAAAGCATTTTTACTTGGTATTATAGCTCAGGACATTAATAGGCAAGATGTTAAATTGTTTTTATATGCAACAACTGCGGCAAGAGCATTGTTAGCCCAGAAATGGAAACAAGAAGAAATTCCGATGAAAGAAGAATGGCAGATGAAATTAATGAGCTATGCAGAATTGGACAAAATGACAGAAAGGATTCGAAACCTGTGTGACCAGAGATTTACAGAAGATTGGAAGAAGTATATGAATTATTTGAAGAGCAACTGTAATCAACAAATTACGCTAGTAGGACCACAAGAAGTTTTGTAAGGAGAAATATACAAAGTGTTACAAAGTAGAAAAAGATAGAGATATTGGTTATGAGTTTGAAATGTAACAGGGAAGATGAGAAATGCATACTAAGAGATTAGATTGGGATATTTTCAGACAGGATTGATGGAAGTCAAAAAAATTGAATAAGATGTAAAAGTATGTTTAATTACTGTTGAAAATGATATGTTAAAAAACTAATTAAAAAATTAATTAAAAAAAACCTCCCTCAAAGGGTTGTTGTGAGGATAAAATTGGGGGGGGGACTTGTATGCCACATCCTGGGCTCCATGAAGGAACATCACACAGCGCTGCCTTGGATTCTGTCTCCTGGATGACACACTATTAGAAAAACCTCACTATTGTGAGAAGATGCCCATTGGGTCTATTCAGTTCAGCAGTAGATTTAATTGAATCAGCAGTGGATTTAATTGAAAGTGGCTGCAGAACAATGCTAACCCTGAGAAATGTTGGGCGAGGATTATTGGAGATGTTGAAATGTATGTGACAATGCTCTACTCAGATCTTTGCAAATAAATTTTTGCAGGGGTGGGAAGGGAAGCAGCCCGTGTCTTCTAGCAAATAAAGAAAACAAAGATTGTCCCTTTGGAAGGCAGCCCCTGCTCATAATGAAATCATGCGATGGGGAGGCAGGCGAGTACAGCCCTGCAGATGTGCTCCATGTTATAAACAAACGAGTGGGGTGCCTTGGGAGTATGCATTCTAATGTCTGAAACAGACAGCTCTTCCATTCCATCTACAAGATGTATAGGAGTAAGACCAGTAAGCAACAAATCCCTTTATTTGCCAGTGGTTCTAGTCCCCCCCACCCTACAATGCCAGGGCCCCTTAAACCCACTTTGTTAACCTTAGCTCTCTATTCTAAGGCAGAGAGTGGGGGGGGGAGGAGAGGGGAATATTCAGAACATCAGGAGGAAAGAAAAACTTGCCCTCAGGGAAAAGAACAATTGTTGTTTTGCAAACTCTTTCTGCAGCTGTTTCAGTTTAGGGTCTCTTGTCCGAAGGCAGAGTAAAGATGATCGATGCCTTGTCACATTCAGGAAAGCCTTGTTGCTGCACATGTTATGCCTGCACAATATCAGCCTAGAAGGTGGCAATGTCCCTCCCAGCCCCCCTCTTCCCTAGACACATACGCATTAGAATTTTGTGATTCCAGCCAGGAACCCAACCAGATTGCACCGACAATCCAAGCCATTGCTCATATTTGAGGGGATCGCGTTAATATGTGGTGTTCTGAATGCAAGGCAATGCCAACTTAGGTCCAAGGGCTGGAAAGCAAAGCGTTCCAGAGATGAGCAAATCTGTAAATTACTGTTTCTCCCTGCCCCCCCATTCATTCAGTTCAGTTCTCCCCATTTCCACATTATTGTTGCTGTTACCACCCCAATTTCCAAGCAGTGCAAGATTACAGGGAACCCAAGCGTTCATGTTTCCTTTGGGAAGGAGGCACCCTGGAGACTATGGTTTCTTTTATGAGATATACTTTATTTACACATAGATGCAGCCTAAGCCTAACTTGAAGGAGTTCACAGCACTAGCACCCAAAGAAAGCCTTGCTTCGCCCATAGTTGCTGCCTTGGATTCAAATAGAAATCAAACACTGATCTGTCTCGTTGAAGGAGGGGCATTCAGCCTATTCCCCCAAAAAAACTTCATAACATCATCATCATCATCATTATTATTATTATTATCCCACACATTTTTCCCTAACGGACTCAAGGCAGCCTAGGAGCCACGTACCTATGGGACCGCCTCTCCTGGTATGCCCCACAGAGGACCTTACAGTCCACAAATGACAACACCTTGGAGGTCCCAAGTCGCAAGGTGGTTAGATTGGTCTCAACTAGGGCCAGGGCCTTTTCAGTACTGGCCCCGACTTGGTGGAATGCTCTGTCACAAGAGACTAGGGCCCTGCGGGACTTGACATCTTTCCGCAGGGCCTGCAAGACAGAGCTGTTCCGCCTGGCCTTTGGTTTGGACTCAGTCTGACCTTTATGTTTCCCTCCCCTTACGGTTTTGATCTATAGGCTACTTTTAAAATGAGGCTGCATTTTAAATTGCATTTTAACCTGTATTTTAAATTGGTCCCACCCCCATTATATTTTTATTGTAATTTTACTGCTGTTAGTCGCCCTGAGCCTGGCTCTGGCCGGAGAGGGCGGGGTATAAATAAAAACTATTATTATTATTATTATTATTATTATTATTATTATTAGGCAGGTTACAGATAAAAAATAGTCAGGGGTACCTTTACCTTAGCTTTATGCAGCACCCCACATTACCAGCTCACTTTTCCATTAGAACCAGGAAGAGAGTAAAATGGTTGGGCTATGGGGAGGATCCAGCACCCTTCTGCCCCACATTTTATGAATGTGGAAGACATGTGAGTAACGGCTCTGAAATACCTAGCTTGACCCTTCGTATATAGGAGAAGTGTGTTATAATTCTTAAAAACCCACAGAGATAAAATGTTTCAAAATCAAAATTGGTTTGGTTTAAAGATCTATATGGGCCTTCCTCCCTTGCCTTGCTGAACAAAATTTAATCATCTGTTTCAAATTGTTATTAGCTTACTGAATCCCTATTCCCTGTTCTGCCTTCCAACTGACCAAGAGTACCTCTGTCTTGTCTGGTTTAAGTTTCAATCTGTTCACCATCCAGTCCATTACTGGTGACAGACACTGGTTTAGAACCAAGACAGCTTTAGGTGGAATGGAGAAATAGAGCTGCGTGTCACCATTCCCCAAAACTCCAGACAACCTTTCCCAGAAACCCCTGGAGCTCAAATCAATTTATGATTGATTGGTTGGTTGATAAGTCCTCGTGAAAACCCACTGGCATTTTTGCGAATATTTCTCCTAACATACACATTTTTGTAATGCAAATTCTGTCAAAAATATGTCTTCTAATTCTGCTCTTTTCACTAATACTTGCATTCTTACACACACTTCACCGTAGGTACATGTATTTTGGTGCACGTTAAACCACAGAGCCTAGGACTTGCCAATCAGAAGGTTGGCGGTTCAAATCCCTGTGACGGGGTGAACTCCCGTTGTTCGGTCCCTGCTCCTGCCAACCTAGCAGTTCGAAAGCACAAAGTGCAAGTAGATAAATAGGTACCGCTCCAGCAGGAAGGTAAACAGCGTTTCCGTGTGCTGCTCTGGTTCGCCAGAAGTGGCTTAGTCATGCAGGCCACGTGACTTGGAAGCTTCCTATGGACAAACGCTGGCTCCCTCGGCCAATAAAGCGAGATGAGCACCGCAACCCCAGAGCTGGTCATGACTGGACCTAATGGTCAGGGGTCCCTTTACCTTTACCTTTACTTGGCTTGAGAACTGCCTTGCAAAATTCAGAGAAATGAAAATTTCAAGGCATGGCTGTGATTGAGTTTGTAAGCCTTTCCTCAGACATGAAAATCAACCAGTTCATGGACGCAAACATATCACTGTAATATGTCTGAGTGCAATGCTGAAGAATAACTATCTCAAGACTCTTCTAAACCCCCACCTGCACCCCCCGCGAAAAGAAAAACAACCTTAAGTTTCATATCTGTAACAAAGATCATCCAAGCCTGTACCTCAGTCTAATTTCCTGGATATTCCTTTTCCAGCTCCTCATTTCTAATTCTGTGGACATCTTCCATTTCACTGTAAAGCAATATATGTAGGAAATATGCTTGGGAATCCAGCAAGGGACACCCACAGGCCCTATAATCTTGGAGACTTCCTGTCATAATCAAGCAGCTGGAAATCTAAAGTATTTTATGTACCTATTCAGAGTCTCCCTCGTTTTCCCCCAGTAAGCTAATAACAATTTGAAACAGATGATTAAATTTTGTTCAGCAAGGCAAGGGAGGAAGGCCCTTCTAGATATTTAAACCAAACCAATTTTGATTTTGAAACATTTTATCTCTGTGGGTTTTTAAGAATTATAACACACTTCTCCTATATACCAAGGGTCAAGCTAGGGATTTCAGAGCCGTAACTCACATGTCTTCCACATTCATAAAATGTGGGGAAGAAGGGTGCTGGATCCTTCGCTCTGCACATGTGTGTGTGTGTGTTTGCGCACGTGCACACACACACACATCACTCTTTGCCTCCCCATAGCCCAACCATTTTACTTTCTTCCTGGTTCTAATGGAAAAGTGAGCTGGTCCAGTAAGGTGCTGCATAAAGGTAAAGGTACCCCTGACCATTAGGTCCAGTCGTGGACGACTCTGGGGTTGCGCACGCATCTTGCTTTATTGGCTGAGGGAGCCAGCGTTTGTCCACAGACAGTTTTTCTGGGTCATGTGGCCAGCATGACTAAGCCGCTTCTGGCACAATGGAACACCAACACCAGAGCAGCGCATGGGAATGGTGTTTATCTTCCCCCCGGAGTGGTACCTATTTATCTACTTGCACTTGACGTGCTTTTGAACTGCTAGGTGGGCAGGAGCAGGGACCAAACAACAGGAGCTCACCCTGTCGCGGGGATTCGAACCGCTGACCTTCTGATCAGCAAGCCCTAGGCTCAGTGGTTTAGACCACAGCGCCACCCGCGTCCCAGGGTGCTGCATACACATCACCAAATAAAGGTAGACAACAAGGAGTATAGATTTGCATAAAATTTGCACATCCTAATTTGGAAATTATGGCTACAATTTTGCTGGTAGCACCTGCATTGCAGAATGCCCTCCCTGCTGAGATACGAGTGGCCCCATCAGCATTGGCTTTCCGCGGGCTCTTGAAGGCACACCTGTTTAGGCAAGCATTCCCCAGAACTCGAACATCTCACCTCATCGTTTTAACTGTCATGTTTTTAACTGCCTTGTTTAATTGCACATTTTACTTAAGTATGTTTTAACACACTGATGGAGTCGCGATTGTGCATTTTCATTATATACGGATTTAATAATTAGTTTCATAGCTGTAAACCACTTAGAAGCTGTTCTGTCTAGTTTTAGGTGCCAGGCAATAGCAACTGGAGAGCTTCATAAAATCTAAGTATTGGAAAAGAAAATGGGGGGCGGCATTTAGTCCAGCCCCACTGCTCAATGCAAGTTCTGCATTTATAGCACTCAAAGAACTTTCCCTAAATTCTCAGAAAAAAATATTATTAAGTGGACCATAAGGGCAGTGGCTACTAAAAACGACTTAAACTCCATGTACCTATCCACATGCGCCCGTTATATTTTAAACTTAGAGAGGCCCATGAACATATGTTTTACTTCAATGAATTGATTTTTGTACAACTCTGGAAATTGTTCTGTATGGGACAATGACAATAAAGGTATCATATCGTATCGTAGAAAGCTTTTACAGAGTTATGATTAAATACAATAAACTCTTCTTATAGAGATGGGAGACATAGAGGCATACCAGTAAATGAACGTGTTTGTATTATGGGATGCCCTGAATTAGAGGACCTTACGCATTATATCTTACGCTGCCCCTTATATAATGAAGCAAAAAGAATGGTTTTTGACATCTGTAATGACAAGGTCCTTCTGACATGATTCTTTATCTCCTCGCAGACATAGATAAGTATGTGACCTAGCGAGTAGCACTTTTTGCAACTGCCCGCCAGGAAAATTAGAAAGAATTATATAGCTGAGATAGCTATGAACTGTAAAGGAGATGAATTTATTTGACCTCATCTACACCAAACTGTATATTTCTCACATAATTGTCTATTGCATTATTTAATATTACTTTTAATATATTAGTGGCCCTGCGGTGATTTTAGCTTATAAATTTTATTGTCTAATGTTTCAATTTGTATATTAAGGAGTTTCCATAGCTTTGTGCAGATTAGGTCATGTTTTGATGATGTAAATGTTTTAAGTTTTTGTATCAAACTACAGTGGGGCCTCGCAAGACGAAAAGAATCCGTTCCGCGATTCTCTTCGTCTAGCGGTTTTTTCATCTTGCGAAGCAACCCTATTAGCGGATTAGCTCTATTAGCGGTTTAGCGGCTTAGCTGCTAAAAGGCTATTAGCGGCTTAGCGGTTTAGAAAAGGGGGGGCGAAAAAAAAATCGCAAGACTAGCAAGACGTTTCGTCTTGCGAAGCAAGCCCATAGGGAAAATCGTCTTGCGAAGCAACTCAAAAACGGAAAACCCTTTCGTCTAGCAGGTTTTCCGTCTTGCGAGGCATTCGTCTTGCGGGGCACCACTGTAGTATATATTTTATTCAATGACACTGAATACATTGCAGCAGCCTTTGGCTATAAGCAATAAACTTAACTGACTGACTGACTGACTGGCATCTATAGGATCCCTGACAAATGGCAGTCCTGCCACAACATAAAGGGCAGCCCACCAATTCGGCCAGGTAAAGTGCCTCGGGTGGCAGGATATCTGGCCTCCAAGAAGTGCATACCCTGCAATAGCAACAACAATTTTGACATGCTCTTTGGAAGCCAGATCTGCCACCTCCTTGGCAGCCCTCACCCCCCACCGAATGACGCCTCTACAGCAGGAGCTGCTGCTAGTTTCCTTGAACCCCTGGGGAAGAAATGTGGTGGTGGCCTCTTGGCTCTCCGGGGGCTCTGCACCCACGCAGCATGATTCAAAGCGGGACCCTTCCCCCACACACACACACACCATCACCATGACAACCTCTGATTCCCACTTCAACCATTGGGTAATGTTGACTTGATTCCCTCTCCCTTGTTCCCAACACAGATCTTCTGGTGGGGAACACCATTTTGTGGCACCAAGATGTCTTGGGCCGTCCCTGACTGCATAAATCACTTCAGTGGATACACCATGGCTATGCTTGCATAGGGGTGCACACCCAGATCTCCCTATTCCTAGCCTATGAGTACCAACCACCAGCTCAAATTTTAAAGGTAGTTTTATTTTGGCTCCTGTATCAGGTAGAGAAGTGTGAAATTGGGCAATTTCTCATTCAAGTGCATGCCAAATTCAAAATCCTCCCCCGTTCTTATTAGCCAATCTGGATGCCACTGTGAAAAGTGGGATATTCCTAATTTTCAAGTTGGTCTGCACGAAACAGTAGAAATTAGACTACTTCCAGTGTCAAGTATAGAGGGCGTTCGGAACCTTAGACAAGCTTTTTCCCTCCCATGTCTCTATTATACGTACAGCGCTCTCCGAGAGTGCTGCTCCAATCTCAACTGGGCTGTGCCTAGAGATTCCCAGTCACCTTGATCTTTATTTGGCGAGGGAGGGTGAACTGGTAAGAGAGGATGCAAAACTCCACACTGCCTCCTGAAAGCGATCATTTTACTGCCCACGCCGTTGGAATGTTTGCCCGCAAAGGCAAGGAGCTTTACGAGAGTTATAAAAAGTTCCTTGGCTCTGCAACATGTTATCATTGCGGTGTAAAGTAAATTGCCAATCTTCCTGTCAGATTTTGGGACAGCCAGGATTCTCATGAGCAGGGAGGGAGTACTAAGTTGCTTGGGAAGGGAGGTTACAGAGTATATATAATACTCAGAGCGGTTTAGCCATCAATCCTTCCTCTTACCAAGTTAGGGGACTGGAGGGGGATATTTCAGGGTTTCCAGAACTAATCTGGGAGTGCCGGGGGTGAAGCCTAAGGGCTTCTGCATGAAAAGTAGGTCTTCTGCATGTCAGGACAATGGTGGCGAGTGAGCTTGTTCATTAACAGACCTTCCCACATGTCTCTCAGTCTTCAGAATATAGACTTCATATTGAATACACAGGCTAGGCTGTTTTCAGATAAACAATGCCATATTGCTATGCCATCCTGTTGATGTCTGGGACAAACTGTCTCCTCCTTCCAAAATATGAGCCAGCTTTCAGATACAATTTCTTGTAACAAATGTCAGACTTACAAAGCCACCGCAGTACGAAACACCATCAAACAAATGGGACTGAGGTGGCATCTTTGACGGGGACAATTCATCTATATACTGGGGGGGGGTGTTGGTTGCCATCACTTTCCATTAAGTCGGAAAGATCTGGCGGCTGTCAGCGATTCTGTGACACGTTCTTCCTTTAACTTTCACAAATGTTTTAGCTTTGGGATTGAGATTAAAGCTTAAGGTGCCATCAAAGGGTTTGAGAAGAGAATAGAAGAGATAAGCAAGAAGCCAATCATACAAAAGAAATACTAGGAATAAAATGAAATGAATATTCAGAGGTCAAGAGGAATGTTTGTTTATCTACCCTGTCACTCAAAAACATAACATTCTCTTCTATAGTGCCCTCTGTCAGAAGCACTGAAATGGAAGAAAGTGAAATAGAGTTGGAAGGGATACTAAGGATCATCTAGTCCAGCCTCTCCAATGCAGGCATCCACCTCCTCTCCTGGGAGTCTGTTCCGCTGTTGTACAGCTCTCACTGTCGGAAACTCCCATCCATCTTGGACTCCCTTCTCTTTCAGCATTTCTGACCATAGGACTTCACCCAGTAGTTCCTAAAGCTTTTTGGAATCAGCCTTCTTAATGTCCAGGTTGCATAGCTGACTACACTCACTTGTGTATAAAGAAACCCAGAAGGTCATGACAACTTTCTCCCAAGGTTCCCTGTCCTTTCACTTCATTGACCAGTTCCTTCCTGTTGATGAGGACTAGGTCCATGAGAGATGACCCTCTTGTTGCTTCTTCCACCTTCTGGGAAATGAAATTGTCAGCAAGGCAATTGAGGAATTTGTTGGACCTTACATTCTTGGCAGAGTTTGAGTTCCAACAGATATCAGGGTAGCTGAAGTCTCCCATGATTACTATATCTCTCCTGTCCTTGGAAGCATCAATCCATAATGAACCACACACTGTTTCAGCTTCCATTCTGGGCAAGTTAAAATACTTATGGGGAAAGCTTACAACCTTTTAGGTATCTTTAGTTCAGAGAAAAGGCAAAAAAAAAGGAATAAATGATAGAGGTGTATAAAACTAAACATCAGGAAGAACTTACTGATAGTAAGAGCTGTTCATCAGGAATGGTCTCTCTCGGGAGGTTGTAGACTCTCCTTCCTTGGAGGTTGGATGGCCATCTGCCATGGGTGCTTTAGATGCATTGCAGGTGGTTGGACTTGATTACCCTTCAGGTACCTTCCAACTCTACAATCCTGTGATTCTATGAAAACTATGCATGTTGCAGATAGTGGATAGATTAAAGCTTTTCTCCCTCTGTAATTGCACTAGAATTCAGGGACCTCAAAAGAAGCTGAATGTTGGAAGATTCTGGATAGACAGAAGAAAGCACTTCCTCACACAGTGCAGAGTTAACCCATAAAATATGCTCACACAATATATTATGAAGGTCGCCAACTTGGATGGCTATCAGACCCCTGGGCTCTCACTTGTGGGGTGCCTCAGGGTTCCATCCTCTCCCCCATGTTTTTTTAATATCTATATGAAGCCGCTAGGAGATTTGGGCTGGGTGTTCATTAGTATGCAGATGATACCCAGCTCTACCTCTCTTTTAAATCAGAACCAGTGAAGGCAGTGAGGGTCCTGTGTGAGTGCCTGGAGGTGGTTGGAGAATGGATGGCAGCTAACAGATTGAGGTTGAATCCTGACAAGACAGAAGTACTATTTTGGGGGGACAGGGGGCGGGCGGATGTGGGGGACTCCCTGGTCCTGCAGGGGTCAACTGTGCACCTGAAGGAGCAGGTGTGCAGCCTGGGAGTAATTTTGGACTCACAGCTGTCCATGGAGGCGCAGGTTAATTCTGTGTCCAGGGCGGCTGTCTACCAGCTCCATCTGATATGAAGGCTGAAACCCTGCCTGCCCGCAGACTGTCTCACCAGAGTGGTGCGTGCTCTCGTTATCTTCATCTTGGACTACTGCAACGTGCTCTATGTGGGGCTACCTTTGAAGGTGACTTGGAAACTGCAATTAATCCAGAATGCGGCAGCTAGACTGGTGACTGGGAGTGGCCACTGAGACCATATAATACTGGTCTTAAAAGACCTACATTGGTTCCCAGTATGTTTCTGAGCACAATTCAAGGGTGTTGCTGCTGACCTTTAAAGCCCTAAACAGCCTTGGCCCAGTATACCTGAAGGAGCATCTTCACCCTCATCGTTCAGCCCAGGCACTGAGGTCCAGCTCCGAGGGCCTTCTGGCAGTTCCCTCACTGTGAGAAGCGAAGTTACAGGGAACAAGGCAGAGGGCCTTCTCAGTAGTGGTGCCCACCCTGTGGAACGCCCTCCCGTCAGATGTCAAGGAAATAAACAACTATCTGACTTTTAGAAGATATCTGAAGGCAGCCCTGTATCGGGAAGTTTTTAATGTTTGAAGTTTTATTCTGTTTTTAATGTTCTGTTGAAAGCTGCTTAGAGTGGCCTGACCCAGCAGAACTCCTCTTGTGTTTTTAACTACAGTGGTACCTCTAGTTATGAACTTAATTTGTTCCAGAGGTCCGTTCTTAACCTGAAACTGTTCTTAACTAGAGGCACGCTTTCACTAATAGGGCCTCTTGCTGCTGCTGTGATGCCAGCACACGATTTCCATTCTCATCCTGGGGCACAGGTTAGCGGAGTTTGTAACCTGAAGCGTTTGTAACCTGAGGCGTTTGTAACTCGAGGTACCACTGTAATGCTTTGCAGCAAAATGCCTCCTTCGTGCAAATGCAAGCAAGAATTCTTGGAGCCAATTCAAATATGCCCTAACCTTCCGTGGGCTATGTAGTACCATGACCACCAACATTTTGTAGATAAGATAAGGACACTGAAAACCACTGCACAAGTCCAACCAAGTATTGCCGAATGTCAAAAGTTGATTTCTTATGAAGTACTAGCAGCCAGATATTGAGCGTTGCTCATGAATTCTAAGAAATTCGGGGCAGTTTTGAAATCAGTGATTAAAATCAGTGCAGTTTTGAAAGGTTCAGTCCTCCATCTTGATTCAAAATGGCACCCACACATACACAAACAGGGCAAAAACCTCCTCCTTGAGCTCAGGAACCATCATACAAAATTCGGTTGCCGTCTTAATTCCGATGAAACCAAATCCAAAAGTCCCATGTTTGCTCACAAAGAAAAGGCTGGTCATGGTCCAATGTCAAAACACAGTGAAGGGCAAATGCCACCTAGGTCACAAGGCAAACTAGTACAATGATTTTATTCCAGTTCACTCTGCCAGGGACTGGAGGCTTTTAACCATGAACCTTCAGAGCCCCACCCAGAGCACAGACGCAGCCCATCTGGGATGCCTGAGGCATTTGGTGTACACTCATGAGGAGTAGCTTCCTTGTGAATATCCCCTTACTCCTGAGGAGTCCTATTTCTTCAGATGGGCAGTTAGGAAGCACCACTCCTACAGACTCCGTGGTGGTCCAGTCTCAGATTCTGTACAGGAACCCACTGTGTTTGAAAGAGGAAGTTGCAATGCCATGACCCCTAAAGACCCAGGACCCATTTTGTCTCACTGCCTATTGGTACACCATTTTCTGCAATGTTTAGTTTTGTTCAGGGCCATCTTTAGCAGATGCAGTGCCGGGGTGCAAATATCCCCTAGCGCCCCCAAATTACCACGGATAGTGGGTAGCGATGAAGCTGTGCACTGCCAGCCATGGGGGGCTGCGCAACTCTCCCCCATGCCGCTGTGTGAGAGCAATCCCCATGGAGGCTTGGGAAGGAAGCTGCACGTCTGCCAGCCATATGTTTGACGGGGCACAGCTGGCGGGCGTGCAGGGAAAGGGGAGGCCGTCGGCAAAGCCGCACAGCTCCCCCACTCGCTGGGGCGCCCCTGAGAGGCCGGCACCCTGGCGCAACGAACCACTAAGTCGTATGGGAAAGACGGCTCTGGTTTTGTGGAACACCACACTCTGAAGAGGATTCCTCTAGCAAGGGCAAGGCAATTGCAATATCTTAAGAGGTGTCTGAATAAGTGTAGTTTGTCAAAGTTTAGCCTGCCATCTTGATTCGAAACGGTGCCCGGCAGTATTCAAACACAGAACAAACTCTGCTCCTCAACCTCAGGAATCACCATGCCAAATTTGGTCATGGAATAGAAAGCAGAGGAATAGAAAGCAGATGGACAGACAAACAACTTTCCAAAATATATAGTAGATTTGTTTCCTCCAGAACTTTCCATCAATTTAAAAGCTAGGGTGGGTTGGGGGTTGGGGGCCGGTTAAAGCTATGCTAGAGAAACACAACTGCCCCGCAATATGTTATCAACAGCTCAAAAACAGCTCAAGACCTGTAGTGTGCAACATGGCAGGATACACACTGCTGCTCACTGTGCAGTGCTGCATTGTTCATTTGGGGTTCGTGCAGATGCATTGACATTAGAGATTATACATCTATTCCACATGCCAAAATCTAGGAATAGAGGTGAAATCTGAAGTCTTGCAACCCATGCTAAAAAATTTAACAAGACATTCCCCAAAGGATAGAACAGAGGGACAAAGTAGATTTACTGAGGACAGGAACCAGAAAATAGACTTGTCCTTGGTTAACAAGGACGTTTAGGCCTTATGCAATTGTGGAGGGGTGGACATGGTTTTGAACACTTGCCCATTTCAATATTGTTAAGAATTCTACCACACCTGTCAGCTCACATTGGCCTGATGAAAACACATATCTTCTCCATGCCAAGTTGCCCCTTCCTCCCAAGCCTTTGATGGCAATTCATCTGAACTTGCTTATTTTCTTAACTACCGTTTTGTATATTTTGGATGCTATTTTGAGCTGGCTTTAACTGTGTGTTTTTGTGTGGTAAGTTGTAAGCCGCCTGGAAGGCCAATTTTGGTAGAAATGGAAGTGATGGAAATTTTCAACAAGAACAACAAAACTCCTCTAATATTTTTTCACCCTTCTCAAAGTATTTGGAATACTCCAGCAATGTAGGAAGGGTGTTTCAAATATTTACTTGAGTTGGCTTGCATTTGGTAGAGGGGAAACAAAGAGATGTAAAATGAGCTCATTGCGCACAAGTGTGTTAGTTTAAGCTCGAGGCTACAAATTGCTTGCAAGAAGTGATTAGGAGTCACTCTGTGTACCTAGGAGTTTGTTAATAACATCCTCAAAAGAGCTTTGCTGGATCAGACCAAATTCCTATCTGTTTTGGCATTCTGCGTGCCCCAGTGGCCCGTCAGACGCCTTTGGGAAACACACAAGCAGAGAGCAAAGAGTGTTTTGTTTCCAGCATCTGGCAATCAAAGCTATGCTATCTCTGAACACAGGAACTTGGTTTTAGCTATCGTGGCTCTTCTTCTGCCCAAAGGGAATAATGAACTCCACTGAACTTTAAAAGGGCCAATGTGGGTGGGAGGCTGTGCCCCTCCAAATGTTGTTGGACTTCCATTGGTCTCAAGTAACACGGACATTAGTCAGGGATGATGGGAGTTGTAGTCCAACATCTGGGGTGCCACAGATTCCCTATCCCTGTATCAGGACACTGGTGAACTTGTGCAATCATTCTGGCTATCTGAAAATGCATGATCTGTGCTACACCTTGGCCAGCTCAGACACGCACTAAGGATCATGGATAGGTGAAAGTTTCTTGAACCCCAGGAACACGGCCCTTCAACACTTAGAACACAACAATAGCCCTGCTGGACGAGACCAAGGGCCCATCTAGACCAACATTTTGTTCCCACCAGGCACCCCAAAGGGAAGCCCACAACTACAATAAAATTTCCCCATGCAATTATGAAAAGTCCTTTGTATCCTCTCAACTGCTTTCCTATAGTAGTTAGAAGACATGATGTCATCAGTCCCATGGATATGTCATGGAGGAGATGGTAGTATCCTGAGGAGGAATGAGGGGAGCTCAGGGAGAACCCTGGGGAGGGATAGGGAAAGAGAAATCAGGACCCTGAGAAGTGTCCAAGCCCAGGGAGGGGGGCAGGAGTCTAGGCAATGGATAGACTCATCCATGGGAAGGATCAAGTGAATTAGCAGAGGAGGGTTCTGCCGCTGTGACACCAGATATCCCTTATCAAATACCTCCAGCTGTGGAGTCCCCTGTCCACCCCCAGCACCTCCTCCTGGCAATGACTTAGCCAACTGGAGAGGTGACTAATGTATTTTTTTATTTGTTTCGCCTATTCTTTTATTGTTTTTTGCTTTTTCTTTGTAAACCACTTGGTAGTCTTTTCTGATTAAAAGTAGTATATTAATACTTGAAATAAAACAAAGAATAAAAAGTTCATGATACTGGGGTTACGTTTAGCAATCTCACATTTTGAGGTGGACTCCAGCTTCCTTATACAGTGGTACCTCGGGTTACAGACGCTTCAGGTCACAGAGGCTTCAGGTTACAGACTCTGCTAACCCAGAAATAGTACCTCGAGTTAAGAACTTTGCTTCAGGATGAGAACAGAAATCGGCAGCAGTGGCGCGGCAGCAGCAGGAGGCCCCATTAGCTAAAGTGGTAGCTCAGGTTAAGAGCAGTTTCAGGTTAAGAACGGACCTCCAGAATGAATTAAGTTCTTAACCAGAGGTGCCACTGTACACTGAAATTGGCAAGTAAACCAATGGATACATCACTCATGAGTTGCAAAAGCACTCCCCTTCATCTTGCAAATTGAAAAGAAGCATGTTTCCTTTTCACCCGCTTGGGGCTTTTCTTTTTTTTCAACCTCTTATTTTTAGATGGATAATGTGTATCCAAATCTGGTTTAGGTCATTTGCTTTTAAGTTCATTCACATGACTGGCGGACATGTTCCTGACAATGGTTGGCATTAATTAACTTTCAAGGAGTCCTTGCACATGTATTTAAAGATCTCTTACACGTTGTCAAGTATCTAAAAAATATTTTCCTTTTTGTCTCATCTATCTCTGCAAATTTTGCAGACTCTTGGGGTGCTAATTAACCTCTGGAGATGTGGTGATAATAATAGATTATTCTCTGAAATGGCTTCTGAATCTATATGCCAGTGAATAGATATTTTCTTCTCTTAAGTGGCATAACTAATGCTTTACCAGAAAGTATACAAACCTACCTGACTGTGAAAGGTGGTCTCTTACCTTCAGAGACAGAGCCTTCTAGGAGAAAGCACCCCAGTGTTAGGATGCACTCCCATCTATTTGCCTGGAATCAAATCTATCTGCCCATAAATAGGCAAAGGCCTATTTAGCAGGCTTTCACTAACTGATCTTTTTTCTATTCCTCTGGTTACTGTGGTGCTACTGTATTGTATAAAAATTTTATGAGTGTTTCTGCTTGATGTTAGCACTGACAGTCTTATTTTATACAGGCACATACTTAATGATGCCCAGTGTTGTTGTTTTTCTAGAGCTGGGTTTTGTTTTTGTTTTTTTAGAGCAGCTAAAAAAGCCAATGCAATTCTGGGCTGCATCAATAGGAGTATAGCATCTAGATCAAGGGAAGTAATAGTGCCACTGTATTCTGCTCTGGTCAGACCTCACCTGGAGTCCTGTGTCCAGTTCAAGAAGGACACTGACAAACTGGAACGTGTCCAGAGGAGGGCAACCAAAATGGTCAAAGGCCTGGAAACGATGCCTTATGAGGAATGGCTAAGGGAGCTGGGCGTGTTTAGCCTGGAGAAGAGGAGGTTAAGGGGTGATATGATAGCCATGTTCAAATATATAAAAGGATGTCATATAGAGGAGGGAGAAAGGTTGTTTTCTGCTGCTCCAGAGAAGCGGACACGGAGCAATGGATCCAAACTGCAGGAAAGAAGATTCCACCTAAACATTAGGAAGAACTTCCTGACAGTAAGAGCTGTTCGACAGTGGAATTTGCTGCCAAGGAGTGTGGTGGAGTCTCCTTCTTTGGAGGTCTTTAAGCAGAGGCTTGACAACCATATGTCAGGAGTGCTCTGATGGTGTTTCCTGCTTGGCAGGGGGTTGGACTCGATGGCCCTTGTGGTCTCTTCCAAATCTATGATTCTATGATTCTATGATTGTTTCAATACATCTGGAAGTTTGCCATGCTAATGAAAAATCTAGTTCTCAAGCAGCAATGACGCTGAAGCTTGAAGTCACCAGTCTCAGAATACAATTTCCTCCTGAAATTTGCCTAATTCTTGGCTATACACTAAATCAAGTGCCATTCTTCTCTGGTTCTTCTCTGGCTCAGAATGTAAACTGAGGTTCTGAACAGGCACAGGCTGGCAAGGACCCCTGGAAAATGGGCTCAGCAAAAACATTGGGCACCCTGGGAACTACATTCCCAGGGCTCCTTAAGCTTGGGAGACTGCCAGGAGCAATGGGGTGTTCAGGTCCCATTGCACTTTTCTGAACATTATCAGGAGCACAATAGCCTAATGTTGGGGTTGAGTTTGGGTGGGGAGATGACCAGTTTTCTGACACCCGCCAGTAGTATCAAGCAGAGTTGAGATTCTTATTGAACGTCTACCAATTTAACTTTCCCATCCAGACATACAACCTGACCTTGGAGAAAGGACACATGACTTCATGTCTCTCATCTTGCAATCACATTATGATGCCTGGCCCAAGTGGGAATGACCTTTCCCTTTTTTTTGCACACACATGTTAGCCATTAAACAATGGGATGTTGGAGAAACTGGAGTCCATTGCAATCCACTGCCAAAGGGGGGAGGTGCGTGAAGCTCTACACACTATGAGTCACCGAATGGCGCATTTTTGGCTAGTGTTTCCCTGATCGGAACCCGACTCCTGGCCCAGATGGTGTTGCATTCATAAATCAGGGAGGTCTTCAGTCTTTTTTCTTTTTTAAGGAAAGGAGAATCCCTCACTAGCAGCTGCACTTTTCCTTCTGGGAAAATGTCTTCCTCGTCATAAATTTCACTGAGTATCTAATGAACTTGGGTGTGGACTGGATTAACCTTAACTGGATTGCTGTGTGCTTGTAGTGTTCTTACCAGGAAATGCTGGTGTGAATTTCCTTAAAACTGCTTATAATGCTTGAAACATATTTTAAAAAATTTATTATTTAGGGAAGTTTTTTAATGACTGATTTTAAATCTCCCGTTGGAAGCCACCCAGAGTTGCAGGGGAAACCCAGGGTATAAGTAATAAATTATTATATTATAACATTAAATGCAAGGATCTGGGCATGACAGCAGGTTTTGTTATACAGCATGGGAAAATAGCTGCCTTACATTGAGTCAGGCCATCTAGATTAATATTGTCTACAATGACTGGCAGTGATTTCTCCAGGGTTTCAAACTGGGGCCATTCCCAACTGTACCCAGAACTGCCAGTAATTGAACTTCGGCAAAGGAGATGACCTATAGCAGTGGTGGCAAACCTATGGCATGCACGCCAGAGTGGGCATTCAGAGCTCTCTCTGCACCCCAACAGACAAAGTTGTCAATTGCTTCCCCCCATCGCAGTGCATGCAGGAAATGCTCCCTAGAGCTCGCTGTGTCCGTAGTGGCATTGGGGGGAGTTGCACGCCGGCCAACCAGCTGGCGGTGTGCTGTTGGTGAGTGGGCAGACGTGAGAGATTTTCAGCGTTGCTTAGTGTGGTTAATGATTTTCTGTATCCCCCCCAAAAAAAAGCTGCAGAACGCTGTGCAATCCTGCCCCCCTAAAAAAAGCTCAACAACTTTGGGCAATTGTCCCCAAAAAAGTTCGACAACTCTGGGCCATCTCCCCCATTCTCTTAAATTTGAAAACATAGGGGCATAAATTGCCGTGTTATCACTTAGTGATAAATAAGTTGGTTTTGGGTTGCAGTTTGGGTACTCGGTCTCTAAAAGGTTCATCACCACTGACCTATAGTACTGACCTACAGCTCTTTCTCCAATGGGTGAGCTACTGGATGTATTCATCTGATCCCTCTCCAATCTGTTGTCTTTCAGGTGCCGTTGAACCACAGTTCCCACCATTCTTGATCATTGACCATGCTGGCAGTGGCTGAAAGGAGCTGTAGCACAAAACATTTGGAAGGCACCAGACTGGGGAAGGCTGGTTTAGCCTGAGTGCCACCACCAAGCTCTGTCCAAGAGATGAAGGAACTGCAGGGGGGATATTTCAGAGTTTCCAGTCCTACCTTGGGATGCTGGGGATGAAACCTGGGGGCAGTTGCATGAAAAGGAGATGCTCTACCCCAAGGAACAGTCCTTTAGGTTGTCTACGACAGCCCTATCCTCCATGAATTTGTCTGGTGGCCATCTCTACATCTTGTGGGAGTGAACTTCGCAAAATGCACTTTCTTTTGTCTGCCCTGAATCTTCCAACATTCAGCGAGGAAGTATTCCTCACCTTTAGTGGGGAAGACTATGGCCAGGTGAGTTGTGCACCTGCAGTGTCCAGGAGTTGCTGGGCAACTTCAAGGCCCCTGCTCTCCCTTCCTGTCCTTAAAAAAAAATCTTTAAACTAGACTTGTTGGATGAAACAGTCCTTCAAACAGAGGATGCATTTGAATGTGAAACTACCTTCTATGAACAGAGAACTGTCCTCTGTAAAGCAGGACACATGGCCCACCCTGGCATCATGTCCTGTTCTGGCACAGAAACTTTACAAGAATTGAAGAGGCTTGTAAATAAGGCCTGGATTTATTATTTTTAACCTCCCACATTGCCTCCAGTAGACTCCCCACTGTGACTGCAACCATCCCGGCTAATCAGTTGGCACAGACGGTGCAATTAGGACATTCCATCATGCTCTTCTGACTCTGAAAATGACCATCTCCCACATAATTTGTTATCCTTCCAATAAATCCAGCCAAAATGCCCAGAACATACTGTGCTGGGGGAAAAGAACTGATTGCACCTGATTTTTTTTTGGGGGGGGGAGCGCTAGCAGAGCCTTCATTAAATGCCACTGGCACCCAATTTGTTTTCTTTCACTCTTGCCCTACATGTATAGATCCAGCATTACGGAATGAGACTAGCAGGCATCTGAGGAGGTCCATGCTCCAGTAGTGGAGGAGGGCACTGCCTGACACACACACCCAAAGCCACCTGGCCATGTCACAGCTCTTCCTGAGAATCAGAGAATTGTAGGTGAGGGTCACCTGGTCCAACATCTAGTCCCAGCAATGAAGGAATCTCAACTAAAGCATCCATGACAGATGACCAACCAACCTCTATTATAAACCTCCAAGGATTTGTCCATGGACAATTATGGGAAATGAATAACAATATATAAAATGGGGGTGGGGAATAATGTGATAAAATTATATGTGATATAAAAAACCAGAAGAAGGAAGGAGCGAAGTCAGCTCTGAAGAGCAAGTATAAATGTAAAATGTAATACAATATGTGTATGTGGAGTATCTAATTGAAAAACTAATAAAGATTATTTGGAAAAAAATATATAAACCTCCAAGGAAGGTCATGGGGGACTTTGTCAAAAAGCCTTACTGAAATCAAGATACACTATGCCCACAGCATTCCCCTGATCCACCAAGCTTGTAATTCTAACAAAAAAAAAAGAAAGAAAGAAAGAAAGAAAGAAAGAAAGAAAGAAAGGAGATTTGCCTGCCATGGCAAACAAACATCTTGTGACAAGCACTATCTTGGACTCAGGCCCACATCGTAGTTGGCAAGTATATAAAGGATAAAATCTATAAGGTGGAAATTGAATGGCGCCAAGATGCCAAAAGTACAGCAAGTTATAACAAGAGTTTAAATGTTTCTTAAACCGGTGTGCCATTAGGGGAGGGGGCAGTGATTCCTAAGCACACACACCCATTTCACAAATGCAGAGATTTTCAAATCAAGCATTATTTTCTGTGCATGCCATTCAAGAGAAAGGGCAGTGCTTGGGGAAAGGTAGCAAGGAGGCCAACCAGCCACAGCTTCGCTTCGCCCAGAGCTTGTTACTACCTAGTCTTGCTTCTGGGAAGTTCTGGGCACTTTGTTTCAAGTAAAGCGTGTTCTCCCTAAAACGAGAGCACGGGTTGCGGTGTGGGCCACCAGGCCAGCCCTGTGTTGCTAGGCAGGTAAATGGCTATTGCCTGGTGCAACGATTGGCTGACCGGGTTGCTGGGGCAAATTGCATGTAGCAAATTGGTGGGTGGGACCATAGTCTTTAAATATTGGGGCACTCTGCCTTTTGCTTTCTCTTTTGCAGAGTGCATCGGATCAGTGTTCCGGTTGACCTTGCTTTGCCTGTCATGGGGTCGTCTGCCTTGGTGCAGGGGCCTAGTAGGAATTTTGCCATTTGGCTGATTGGCTGGTGCCACTTGGTTTTTGCCTACTACTTAGCAATTTGTCACAACTTGTAAGGTTGCGGTTAGGCATTGGTTATAAAAAACTGGTGGTGGAGGGGTCAGGATAGGCTGTGCCTGCCCCTCCAATGGTGCTGGAAGGGAATTCCGTTAAAGGAATCCTGGGGCTTGCCATGATTTCGTCCAATCCCTGAAATGGGACCAGGGCCGGCAAGCCTTGGGGAGCTGGTTGGGTGAGCGGTGAGGGACTGACGCTCAGCTCAACTGATCCCCAACATTGTCTTTCCCTTCAACTGGCTTCCGATGGAGTTCAGAATGTCAGTTCTGTCCCAGGCGGGGGGACAGATAGTCATAACCAATGTCTAAGCAACCACTCACAGATTTTGTATTTTAATAAAGTTGTGGCCAAAATAGTGCCCAAAAACCTAAAACTAAAATTACATGTGATGTGTGAATTATTTTGAGGGGGGGCTTGGGGACCCACACACGCAAATGATCTTGCTTAGTATAGTTGAAATTAAAGATAAAAAGATAGATAAATTTAAAGACTGAGCTAGAAAGCATTTGTTTGCTTGTTATATTTATCAGTCGGCTACAGGCATTACTGACATTTCCTCAACCAAATCCCTCTAGTTCCTTTAACAAGGACTGTTTCTGGAGGGGTCCCCAGTTCATTCTGTTAGCTAAGCTACAAAAATCCCAGGAATCATTTCCAGCACTTGGATTCATCTTAAGGGCCGGTACTTGGAAAGCGACAAAGAAATGTCACAGAGATGAGGGCATATTTGCAGTGTTAAATGAACTGCAGTTCGTAAGCTGGAAAACACTCAAGCTCCTTCAAAAGGAGTTTTCAGACGTTATTATTTTGCACAGTGATACTATGCATATATAAGCAAAGTGGAAATCCAATTATATCTGGGTCAGTGGAATGTGCATATACAGTAGAATGCAAACCTATTATGGGATGGCGTGGAGTGAAGGAATCCGTCCTCTTCTTCCAGGCAGACACTCTCTAACTGTATCCTCACAGGGCCTCCTGATGCAGCCAGTTATTATGGGCTTGCATTTTCTGCACTTAGGATGCTGATAAATGTCATCCCAAGTTCATTTTCCTTCTTTTTTAACCATTTAGGAGGGGTGGGGGAGAAGTTGCACCTGAAAACTGGGGAAGTTAGAAGTTTGGTGCTTACCCAAAGATACCGTTCCTGGCAATCTTGAGGTTATTCGTGGGGAGGGTATGTGGCTGTTTTAACATGTTTTTAATTGGGTGTATATGGTTTTAGATTTTTAAAATTTGTTTTCAATATCCTTTCGATCGTGTTTTTAAATTGCATTGTTTTATCATTTGAGTGTTTGTGAACCTGCGCTTCTTTGGAGGGGAGGGTGGAGTGGAAATGTAGCAAGGAGGAGGAGGAGGAGGAGGAGGAGGCGGAGGAGGAGGAGGAGGAGGAGGAGGAGGAGGAGAATCCAACTAGCAAATTCTGTCAGCACAGAAAGATGGCTATGTTTTGTTTCTCATCTGTTTTCAGAAAGGGCAAATTAGGCAAGTCCCCCTTTAAATGCAAACGGAATCCAGTGTCTCCCCCATCCCTGCCCATGGCAGAACTTAAAAGGAAGGTTATAGGGGTGTTCATGTAACAGTCCTCCTATCTGGCACACAGGTAGAAATCCAAGGAACAGTTAGGAGTCACTGCTGATAAGGAGACATATTCAGATTCCAATTTGTAGTGGGCTTAGGGGAAGAGCACAAGATTTAATACAGTGGTACCTCGGGTTAAGTACCGTATTTTTCACCCTATAGGACACACTTTTTCCCCTCCAAAAATGAAGGGGAAATGTGTGTGCGTCCCATGGGGCGAATGCAGGCTTTCGCTGAAGCCTGGAGAGCGAGAGGGGTCGGTGCGCACCGACCCCTCTCGCTCTCCAGGCTTCGGGCAGCTCTCCGCAAGCCGTGGGAGCCCGGCGCGAAGTCGCACCGTTCTCCCAAGGCTTCCGGAGAGCTGCCTGCATCCCGAAGCCCGGGGCGCGCTGAGTAGTGCGCCCCGGGCTTCGGGCAGATATCCGCAAACCTGGGGAGACCGGCGCGACTTCCTGCCGGGCTCCCTAGGCTTGCGGATAGCAGCCTGTTCTGGGGGCTGGGGTCGGGGGAAGCTCGGGCTTCCCCCGCCCCAGCCCCGCACCTGGGGGGGGGGAAATTCTTTATTTCCACCCCCCAAAACTAGGTGTGCCCTATGGGCCGGTGCGCCCTATGGGGCGAAAAATACGGTACTTAATTTGTTCCGGAGGTCTGTTCTTAACCTGAAACTGTTCTTAACCTGAAGCACCACTTTAGCTAATGGGGCCTCCTGCTGCCGCCGCTCCACCGGAGCACGATTTCTGTTCTAATCCTGAAGCAAAGTTCTTAACCCAAGGTACTATTTCTAGGTTAGCGGAGTCTGTAACCTGAAGCGTATGTAACCTGAAGCGTATGTAACCCGAGGTACCACTGTACCAGTAATCTTTAGACCACCCAGTTGGCACTATTGCAGCAATCCATCACAATTCTGCAGCCTTCCATTGGGAATGGATAATATTCGCTGATGAGTGCCTAAAACTCAGGAGGACAAAACTTGATTTAAACAGCAAGATACTGTGGTAGGTTAGGAAACACTGAGGAGAAATTTGATTGTGTTGTGCCTGATGATCCTCTCTCGCCCTTCAGGTGACAAACACCAAATCACAGGAGAGGAGAGTAAACAATATATCGCATGACTCTTGAAAATAAGCTATCTACGGGATTCACTTTGAAGTTTATAAAGCCGGCAATACTGCTCCAACTTCCCAGTTGGTATTGATTGGCCTGGTTGATGTTGACACATGGTGCCTCCTGCAAGCAGAACTCAGGAAAGGGAAGCAGGTCCTAAGTTTGTTTTCCATGTGATATACAACTCTAATCTGGAAGACTTTTGGTGGGAAGGGAATTTATGGGCCCAGTCCTTGCCAGGTCTCCAAACTGGCAGATGCAATCTCCACCCTGCTGAAAAACAGCTCTGTCAAAGAAAGTGCCAATTTCAGTAACCAATGTCAAAGAAGCATCCAGGCCCACAAACCACCCTTTGATGTGGCGTATAGATATATATAGAACCACTTGTCAAAAAAAAAAAAAAACAACCCACACACAAAACTACAAAAGTTTCTTATAGTAAGACTCAGACCTTAACTTTTTTATGTGGAAACCTCACCAAAATGTAACGTCTCACTCTCATTTTTCATTGGGCGAATCTGTCTTCTTGATGTGACAAAACAACAGAGGAGTGTCAGTTGCAAAGGCAGCTATGAATGTTGTTGTTTTTTTAACTGTGTATGAGAGAGAATTTTAAGCAGGGTGGAGCTTTTCTCACTCCTGTGTGATGAGCAGTATCAGACAAAAAATACCCCCCTTCTGCACAACTATTAGAAGTACCAGCCCTATTTCTGGGCAAAGTAACCCCAAATGGTTAGTTGCGCTTCAATACCCCCCCCCAAGCCATCCCCAGGAGAATAAAGACACAAGGACACAAAATTTAGGTTAATGTTATTGGGCAAAATTTAGGCCACAACTTTTATTGGTTACAGAATGTGAGCGGTATTGGCTTAGGCATTGGCATCAACAGACAATATCTGACTCCTGCCCGCCTTGCAGGAAGTCTGGAAGGGTAAACCACCAGCAGGGGGAGCCCTGCCAATGCAGATTGACTCGAGCCCCCCTGGGTTGCCGCTGGGGTCATGGCATGGCCCTAGCCCCTGCCCGGGCTTTGGACAAGATCCACATCCCCAGATTCATTTAATAGAATACCCTCCCCCCCCCCCCACATTCCAGTGCCTAACCACCAAACCTTACAAAGTTGTGGCGATTGCTACGAGGTAGGCTTTTGAATTATGGTGCTGGAGGAGACTCTTGAGAGTCCCATGGACTGCAAGAAGATCAAACCTATCCATTCTGAAGGAAATCAGCCCTGAGTGCTCATTGGAAGGACAGATCCTGAAGCTGAGGCTCCAATACTTTGGCCACCTCATGAGAAGAGAAGACTCCCTGGAAAAGACCCTGATGTTGGGAAAGATGGAGGGCACAAGGAGAAGGGGACGACAGGGCCGAGATGGTTGGACAGTGTTCTTGAAGCTACCAGCATGAGTTTGACCAAACTGCGGGAGGCAGTGGAAGACAGGAGTGCCTGGCATGCTCTGGTCCATGGGGTCACGAAGAGTCGGACATAACTAAACTACTAAACAACAACAAAGCGAAAATCTAGTGGCTGGTGACACCTTGCCAAGTGGGAAAAGTCCTGCCAGGCCCCTCAACACCAACCAACCGAAATCCATAGCAAGGCCAGCGACCCTACCTAAAAGAAGGCTGGAGGGCGGGAGATCTGCGGTGTGAGGATGAAAGATGAGTCGTGCTGTGGTTTAAATTGGCCCCGGCCATGCCCCCCAGCGCCCTGATTGGTCGCCTGGCAAATGGCATGGCCGAGTCACCCTCATTTTGACGTGGGATGCTATCCTGCACCATGCTGAGGCGGGGGTGGGGCCTGGCGACCTGAGCACAACCCGGTCCCACTCAGAAGCAGAACTGATTTATTTCATTCATTGCCATTGCATTTTTACTGCCAGAGAGATGGAATCCAATGCAACAGCTGAACTAGTGGTTGCTTGTGCTATAGAGAATTCATATTGCTCAACAGTTGGTTCTTTTGTGCAACGATCTTTTGCAATGTACAAAATATATTTCACCAATATATTCATTTCTATACGCATAATGCTCCAATATATGTGTGTGCACATTACTTGGTTGGAGAAATGCATTGCAAAATTCAGAAACATGTGAATTTCACAAGATAGCTATGCTCTGGTTTGCATTTTTTAAAAAAAGAAGTGCAAATTAGGCAGGCTCCCCTTTAAATTCCCTCCACTTTCCACCACACCAGCTTGCCTGTCAAAGTTCAATCTGCCACAATCTTCAGGGCTTATGGTGGGCAGAAAGGTCTCACACACAGATCCATCCAATCGTCGTTTTAAAATGGCAAAAACAACCATGATTGCTTTCTCACAGATTTCAGCAGCGATGCCTTTACGTGGAACATGCAAAGGGTGCCTTTGTGTGGCGAACCTCTCAACCTTACCGCTTCTAACTCTCCATTAAAATTGAACACTATAGTGATATATCACCTCAGCACCGTCATCCTGTGTGAAAAACGTTTTGCTAGCAACACCAAAAAAGAGGCAGGGAGAGAGCTTCTCCATTTCCAAATATTTTCTCCCCTCCCCCACAAAAAAACCCACTCTTCAGAAATGTGGATGAAAGCTATTTTTGAAATAAAAGGAACTTGGAAAGCCCTTGGCTATAAGAAGCTTTAAATATTTAAGAGACTTTGGCATGACAAAACTGTTCCAATATTGCCTCAGTTCCAAGAGCTGTTGACAGTTCAAATATTTATTTTTGTAAGTGTTGCGAATACACCTTCAAGTTAAGTCCATCTCAGTTGCCTCTTTTCTCTCCCCCAGGGGCTGGCAAATTTCCCATACTGCACCAGGAGGCAAAATGCATCATTTCCTTCTGCAGAAGGCCAAGGGGCACTTGTTGTTTATTCAAGGGGGGGGGTGCCTTTTACTACATCAGACTATATGCCTATATTTATTTTATTTCAACAAGTTATGTATACCCCTTGATTGTAGTAAAGCCTCTAAGTAGTTTACAAGAAATATTTAAAAATGTCAATAAAAAGTTAAAAGACAAAACAGTTAAAGATAATTAAAAATAGCAATGGGGAGGGGAGATTAAAACACATCAAGATCTACATGCCTGGGTAAAGGTAAAGGGACCCCTGACCGTTAGGTCCAGTCGCGGACGACTCTGGGATTGCGGCGCTCATCTCGCTTTACTGGCCAAGGGAGCTGGCATACAGCCTCCAGGTCATGTGGCCAGCATGACTAAGCCACTTCTGGAGAACCAGAGCAGCGCACAGAAATGCTGTTTACCTTCCCACCAGAGCAGTACCTATTTATCTACTTGCACTTTGATGTGCTTTCGAACAGCTAGGTTGACAGGAGCAGGGACCAAACAATGGGAGCTCACCCCATCGCGGGGATTCAAACCGCCAACCTTCTGATCAGCAAGCCCTAGGCTTTGTGGTTTAGACCACAGCACCACCTGTTTCCCTCCATGTCTGGGTAGGCTTGCCTAAAGAAAAGAAAACAAATCCCAAAAGAGTACAGCAAAGGACTCTTGTCAATAGGCAGGGAGTTCCATCTGGCCAAGTATTATCCAGTCAGACTTTTAGTGATGCTCCAAAGGCGAGGGGACTTTCCCATCAACTGCTACATGAGATCCTCTTAAGCGGAGATGCCAAGGGTTGAATTGGGGATCTTATATGTGCAAATCACGTGTTCTGCCAGGTGGCAGGTGCAGAAGAGGGAAGACCTGGTGCTTCCTGGACCCTCCCCTCATTTGCTTTGCTATTGTCTGTCTCTCACTACTGTGGCTGCCACCACTGGCCCCCCAACCCCCTGTCTTGCTCTTCTAGCCTTTGAGGAAGGGTTCTTCAAAGCAAGGCATAGTGGCTGTGGTGGCCAGAGGGACGGGCTGTGTCACCGGAGTTTGTCCAAGAAGCATCTGACCCCAGGCATGGGGCCAGGAGCCCCATCATCTCTAGCTAGCAAGACCAGTGGTCAGGGATGATGGGAACTGTAGTCCGAAAACAGCTACAGAGACCAAAGGTTGGGAAACACTGCTCTGGAGAATGGGGAGCTGGATTCCGAGGAGGGACCAAGTGGTTTGGCAGAGAAGTGACATTGGACACTCCTAGTCATACACCTCATTGTGTGGAGTCGTTCTGGTACGTCCTGTCTGTGAGAAGCCTCCTCTTTATGGGGAAGCGACAGAGCAAATCAGATGCTCAGCTGGTGCCCACACTGCTTCCATCTCTATGGACCAGAACGAACAAACCTCACAGACCCAGCCCACTTGAAGGACTGCTTGGTTGCTTGCCCAGTCCCAGGACTCCAACTGTTTGCCATTCTAAGTGAACTAAGTCCACTCCATTGCGTGGCAAGTCCCCCTCCCCCCTTGAGAAATAAATACACAGGACACAGTATTTAAGGTTAATGGGCGAAAACGGCCACAACTTTAATGATTGCAGGAATTGAGCGGTATTGGCTTAGGCATTGGTCCTATCAGCCCGATTGCAGTGGGAGAGTCCTGTTGATGTACATCAACTAGGAGCTCCCCCGGAGTCACCGCTCAGGGGCGTGCCTTAGGCCCTCACCTCCATAGGCTTCGGACAGGGCAACGCCCCCTGGAGTCCATTTACCGGACTACCCTTTGCTTTGGGGGAAGGTGATGACGCTTCCTCCCCCCCTCATCTGCATAACAATACCCCTACCAATGCCTAACTGCCAATGCCAAGAAGTTGTGACGATTTGCTACGAGGTAGGTGAAAAACCAAATGGCAGGTGCCAATTCGCCAAGTGGAAAAAAATCCTACCAGGCTCCTTGACGGCGACCAACCAGAGTCCATAGCAAGGTCAGAGTGTTAAACTAAAGGGCGGGCGGGGTGGGAAACCTGATCAGCTGGAGAGGCAAAGAGAGGGCGGTCCTCGGGCGCGCCGGGCATAAATAGCCCAGGCCACACATCCCTGACCAGCCGATTGGCTAAGCAGGGAGATGACGCGCCCAAGGATTCTCTCATTCTCGTGGGGGCTGTGAGCCAGCCCCCACGTGCATGGGGAGGGCATGGGCCCGCAACCCCACCTCCTCTCCAGTTCGGAAGTGGGTTTCTTCAAAAGGAAGGTGCAGGAGGCATGTCACTTGTTGGATCAACATATTTGTACTTAGCCGTGTATCTATGCCTCTTATGTACCTGCTGCACCTTGTAAGCTCTGCCTTGCCTTTGTCGGAATCGGGGGTCGAAAAGCCCCAGCTGGAACATCTCCCCTCAGCCTTGCCCCTGTGGAGATCCATCAACCTCTGCTCCGACGTTCATCAGCGACTCAAGCTTGCAGGCTTGAGCACATATTACTCAGCAGTGTAAACTGTGCAACAGAAGAGGCTTGAGGCTGTAGATACAATGCTAAGCTATGCATTTATTATACATAAATCAGGACAAAGAAAACATGGCATCTCTCCTTGCCGTCTTCTCGGAGAGAGAGCGAAAACAAAAGCAATACAGAGCGGAAGTTCTACTCAAGCCAGCAATCTGTGCTGAAATGTAAACAGACACGTGACATGTAACAATCCCATGTCTGCAGCAAAGGGTGGAATGAAATTCCCAACAGCCTGTGTACTGATCTGATTTGTGCATTAAAAGCTTTTTGCAGAAACGGCACTGGGAGTTTGAGTTCTTTGCCCAGCAATGAGGGCTAGGACAGAAACAAACAAATAAAAGACACTAGCAAAATCTAAAGTATCCGGTCAAAGACAAAGTTGGCCGCTGTGCCTTTGCAAGATTCTGTTCCCTGCCATTGTTTCGTTCCAGAATATTTCTTAAATCGTCTGTAGTGACTGAGGGCTTATCCAAACTTACCTTTCCCCTTCACTTTCCAAACACAATCTGCACTTTAAAGCTCAGTGTCCAAGCACTCTTTTTCCCCCCTTCCCTCTGGAGCTTTCCCCGTGAAAACCTGCTCTTTAAAGCTGTATTGGAGCAAAAAGCATCTGAGGAGGACCCACATTTCTGTTAGTTGTGCTTCAGCATTAAAGAGAGGAGAGGGCTCTGGGACAAAAAAAACAAGTGCTTGGTTGGAGGTTGTAGCAGGGGAGCGCAGCTATCGTATACCCTTGACCGAAGAACGGTACACTCCTTCTATCTGGGATGGTCGTCCTCTTCCACCGAGCGCGCAGCTTCGGGAGGGACGCACATGGAGCGGTGAGGGAGGAAGGGGACACCCGCCTAGCCAGCCAGATCAGCCGAATCAACCCTGGCGATCAATGGGGTGACAGATAATGGGGTGTCGCAGCCAGATCGCCCTCACAAGCTGTAATGCTTTAAGGTAAGGATTTGCTGAACAAAGAATTTAAAAGGGAATACAAGAAGGGGAGGTATGAGGAGGTCAGAGAAATATGTTACTGAAAAGATTGCATTTTGAACTATATGTTTTTTTTAATTCTTTTGTTTGTTTTTTGTTTGTATAAAAAATTGAA
Source organism: Podarcis raffonei (assembly GCF_027172205.1). Lineage (NCBI taxonomy): Eukaryota > Metazoa > Chordata > Lepidosauria > Squamata > Lacertidae > Podarcis > Podarcis raffonei. The sequence goes on from NC_070617.1 coordinate 35,145,644, forward strand.
AATCTCAATAAATATCTTTTTTTAAAAAGTGCTTGGACATGGAACTTTAAAGGCTAAAAAGCACAGGGCAAATGGAAAAAGGATAAGCCCAGCGCTTTTTTTCTGGGGGGACGCAAGGGGACGCATATCCCTAAACATTTTGTGAATCTCTGTACCTTTTGTCCATTTACTGTATTTATTTTTCCCGATTTGAACTATAAAATGGTGAATGAGAGTACCCCTAAACAGGTTTTTAAGGGGGGGGAGCACTGGATAAGCCCTGGTAACAGATTCCCAGGGTTTCAGTGAGGGGTCTTTCCCAGTCCTCTAAGCATCACGTCTGAAAACAGGCTCTCTTGCGTGTAACTAAAAAGAATGGAAGATCCTGGAAAGCCACTTCAGCAGAAATAACCTATACTTAAAGCAGGCAGAAATGGGGTCAGGCAAAGGACGGAGGTTTCAATCCATCTGAGTTATTGTTTCTGCAGTTCCCAGAGCACTGAAGATCAAGTTCGATGTTGGGGTAATGAGGAATGACACCTATAATCATGTCTCTCAGGCTGGGCCAGGCCCCAAATGCACAGATCCCCCGCAGAACGTTTGATGGGCTGCCCCTTTCCAAACCAAACTCTCAATTTCCACCCAGACCTGCCTCCCACTTCTTTGCATCAAGGCTATAATATGCACAGCTCCTCCGGTGCCAGGGACAAAACCCGCAGAGGCTACTCAGCTAATTCCTCACTTAGAGAGAGCACCAGCGGTGCAGATAATGTTTTAAAAATAAAAGTGGTCCGGATCCTTTTGCAGGGCTTCGTATGAGAGGTGCTTCCAGAGTGTCACTGTTTTCGCATGAGATTCAATCTCATACCAGCAAATTCAAGCTGTGCAGTCAAAGTTTGTTTTGGCATTCTTGCGCAACGAAGCTGCTCCCGCCCCGCCCCTCCCAAAATCACCTTGGACATTTTGCAAGAACTAACATGAGGGGAGGTGAACTGGGAAGTGCATGATAACAATTGCTTGATGCAACCTCACCTAAGCTCCCCACGGATCAGTCAGGATGATTGCTTAATAAACAGGTCACATGGAAGTGACTTTAGGCTGGAGATGGGTGGCAATCAAAGGTGCTTTGAACACTGGCAGAGGAGCGGGGTCGGGGGGAGCGTACTGCCCCTGGCACCATTGAGGAAGGGGGTCCCATCGCGCCCGCCCCCTGGGACATGTGCCGCACACATCCCACCACACTGGGTGCCACGCTCCTGCAGGCAGCGTCCCACGCTCCCAGGACACATGCCACGCCCCCAGGGTGCACACCACGCCCCCATGGGCAGCATGCCATGCCCCCTGAAATGCGCCTCAGCCACGCCCCTGCCTGCTCTCCACCCCCGGTGCCAGAGCATGCAGCTTCACCACTGGCTTTGAAAGAGGCATTGGCACACATGGCACATGTGCTCATCCCTCTCTTGCCTCTGGTAAACTGGTTGTGCAGATTACAAACAGCATGGGAAAATGTAGGAGTGTGTGGCTCAGCTCTAATTTGAGTAAACCATGGTTTGCTGCACTCAGAGCCTAAGAGTAAACTATGGTTTGCTGCCAAAGGGAAGCAGAAGCTTCTAATCTCCCTCCTTCTTGGGTGGGAGAAGGGGAGGAGAGTGGATGCAAGCCCTTGTGTGAATGCAAGCCATTGAATTTTCCTCCAGCAGGTTATGAAAAAGGAAAATATATATATATGTCTCCACTCCTATAACAATTCTTTATAAAGCATCTAAAATAGCTAGATGCTGCACACACACAAAAAAGAACAACACAGCCCACGCCTGCAGGCTTGGGACCTAGATGCAGAGGGAAAGAAAATACTAAGAAAAGGAAGGATAAGATATGCCTTAAAGGAGCACAACACAGAGAGAAAGGTCCAGAATTTCAGCCCAAATTCCTCCTCAAGGCAGCTTACAGTACAAAATAGAAAATGCAAAATGTCCAAAAGCAATTATACAAAGGAGGGAATTTAAAAAAGGTGGCAAAGAATATGCCCATAGCAAGGAGATGAGGATGAATAACAGATCTCATAAGAATCCAAAAACCTGACAGAATAGAAAATACCATGATTTGCTCTAAAACCTAGGGGCCACTCTTGAAGAGGCCATGTTCCATTTTCACAACCCTTCTCTACCACATAGCATTAAACCATCAGCTGTAAACAGTAACCAACAGAGAAACTGCCAAAACCATGTCCAGCCAACTCAACAGGGCAATACTATTTCCAGTCTGCCATAAAATGACACTGAGCTCCTTCAGAAGGAAGGAAAGGATATAAATTCAATAAATAAAATAATAGTCAAGGCTGGGTATAATTTGTGACTCCATGAAAGCATCATCCAAAATATCATACTCAGAGAATGTCATCATTCTTTTTAATAAATTCAAGTTTCTAGATCTCAAGAGCTGTATTACTTTGAAAGTGAGCTTGAGGCAGAGTGGCTGGGTGAGTACAGGGTGGAAGCACAGGGCGTCTCACAAAACAACAAAACAAGCACCCGCCGTACATTTTAGCCCTACACGTAACTAATAGAGGAACAACAACTGTTAAACACAAATGTCTCACATTGGCATAGTTTACGCAAGTCCCGAAATTCTGCTGTGCTTGATACCGAACGTGTCATACAGAGTTACAGACATCATAGCAAAGAAGCAAGTTAAAGGATTCATCGCTCCTTACCAGTTTGTGTCTGAAATGGATGGTAATGAGAGGTGAACCGGACAAATTGTGGGACAACGTCGGCGGGGGTTCCACTTTCAGGGAGATAAGGTAGCTGCTTGCAAAAATCATGCAGTCCTTGCAGGCAGCAGCTTCAGGAATTCTGAAAAAGAAAGAAGAAACAAGTCAAATCCGTGTCCAGGGCAGCTGTTTACCAGCTCCATCTGGTACGCAGGCTGAGACCCTATCTGCCTGCGGACTGCCTCGCCAGAGTGGTGCATGCTCTGGTTATCTCCCGCTTGGACTACTGCAATGCGCTCTACGTGGGGCTACCTTTGAAGGTGACCCGGAAACTACAACTAATCCAGAACGCTGCAGTCAGACTGGTGACTGGGAGCGGCCGCCGAGACCACATAACACCGGTCTTGAAAGACCTACATTGGCTCCCAGTACGTTTCCGAGCACAATTCAAAGTATTGGTGCTGACCTTTAAAGCCCTAAACGGCCTCGGCCCAGTATACCTGAAGGAGCATCTCCACCCCCATCATTCTGCCCGGACACTGAGGTCCAGCTCCGAGGGCCTTCTGGCGGTTCCCTCGCTGCAAGAAGCCAAGTTACAGGGAACCAGGCAGACGGCCTTCTCGGTAGTGGAGCCCTCCCTGTGGAACGCCCTCCCACCAGATGTCAAAGAGAACAACAACTACCAGACTTTTAGAAGACATTTGAAGGCAGCCCTGCTTAGGGAGGCTTTTAATGTTTGGTGTATTACAGTATTTTAATATTTTCTTGGAAGCCGCCCAGAGTGGCTGGGAAAGCCCAGCCAGATGGGCGGGGTATAAATTTGTTGTTGTTTAGTCGTTTAGTCGTGTCCGACTCTTCGTGACCCCATGGACCAGAGCACGCCAGGCACCTCTGTCCTCCACTACCTCCCGCAGTTTAGTCAAAATGGGCGGGGTATAAATAATAAATTATTATTATTATTATTATTATTATTATTATTATTATTATTATTATTATTATTATGTTTGTAGTTGGTTGTGTATTTTGATGTCTAATCTGCCCCATCCTGAGAACTTAAGCAGGTACCACTGCCTTTTAAAAATAACAAAAAACAGCAGCAACACTTAGCCTCTCTGAAACAGAGGTGGACAAACTGTGTACCTAGTGCTGCTTTTGACTTTTTGTCTGATTTCAAAAGCCCTTGGCAATTTGTCAGTTCAGACCCCTGCCAAGAGCAGCTCACTGTTTGGAGATGGAAATGGGAGCAGTGAGAGAAGTGCTTTCTTTCTGGGGGACGCAGGGGTACGCATACCCCTAAACATTTTGTAAATCTAAGTCAACTAGACCTAATGGTCAGGGCTACCTTTACAGTGGTACCTCTGGTTAAGAACTTAATTCATTCTGGAGGTCCGTTCTTAACCTGAAACTGCTCTTAACCTGAAGCACCACTTTAGCTAATGGGGCCTCCCGCTGCTGCCACTGCGCAATTTCTGTTTTCATCCTGAAGCAAAGTTCCTAACCTGAGGTACTACTTCTGGGTTAGCAGAGTCTGTAACCTGAAGCGTATGTAACCCAAAGTGTTTGTAACCCGAGGTACCACTGTACCTATTTCAATATGAGTAGGAAAATGAGAGTAACCCTAAACATTTTTTTAGGAAAAAAGCACTGGGCGGGGGGGGGAGAGAAAGGGTCTCCTGCCCCCTGAAGATGGACAGATCTGTCAATTTTAATAAATTATTATTATTATTATTATTATTATTATTATTATTATTATTTATACCCCGCCCATCTGGCTGGGTTTCCCCAGCCACTCTAGGCAGCTTCCAACAAAATATTAAAATACAATAGTCTGTTAAACATTAAAAGCTTCCCTAAGCAGGTCTGCCTTCAGATGCCTTTTAGTTTCTCTCACTTTCATTTCTCCACATTTCCACAAGACTTTACTTTATTTGTTAGTTTAGTTTGTTTATTTATTAGATTTACATACCGCCCTTCATCAAAAGATCTCAGGGCAGTTCACAAGATGAAAACACAAATAAATAGTTAAAACATAAATGACAAGTCCTCAGAAAAATTCACCAGCATTTTGGTGTGGATTTCTCCCAACAGACACATTTTTATATGCAATTTAAAATAATATGCATATTTTGCAGTGCAATTTTGCAAAGCTTTATATTTTTGCATGTCCCCCCCCCCAATATGTGCACTTTTATGCACCTTTCACTCCAGTATATGGATTTCTGCACACAATTCTTGGCTGAAGGACGGCATTGCAAAATTCAGAGAAGTGTGAATTTCAGAAGATGGCTGAGTTTCGGTTCACATTTTGTTTCAGAAAATACAAATCAAGGTTGTTTGCCTTGAAATGCAAACTGAATCAAATTTCTCCTCCATCCCTCCATCCCACCCATCTGCTCCCTGGTGACATGCAGCCCCCCAACAAATTACCAGGAGTGTAGCCCTCAGCAAAAACAAACAGGTTGCATGCTACTGCCCTACAACGTACAAAACAATAATTCATAGCCCTTCTGGAAACATATTTAAGACTTGGACGCTGATGGCACGCGGATAGGCTCCTTAAACCCTGCTGACTTCAGTGAGATTTATGCAGCCTAATTGTACATTTATTTCTAAAATTTAAAACCCAGCAGACTCACTAATCCAATAGGATCAAAGGCTAACTTTGCTGGTGAAAGATCTGTGTCACGTGACTTGTGGCATTGCCCAGTGCTGTCTCCAGAGCGATGGAGCACGGCAGCCTCTGCTCAATTAATATGTTGCAACCTTCCCCGGGACCTAAGTGAGGATGGTGGTGAGGATGAGGATGTATAATAATAATAATAATAATAATAATAATAATAATAATAATAATAATATTTGTACCCCACCCATCTGGCTGGGTTTCCCCAGCCACTCTGGGCGACTTCCAACAAAGATTAAAAATACATTAAAATGTCACACATTAAAAACATCCCTGAACAGAGCTGCCTTAAGATGTCTTCTGAATGTCAGGTAGTTGTTTATCGCTTTGACATCTGCTGGAAGGGTGTTCCACAGGGGGGTGCCACTACCGAGAAGGCCCTCTGCCTGGTTCCCTGTAGCTTTGCTTCTCGCAGTGAGGGAACCACCAGAAGGCTCTCGGCGCTGGACCTCAGTGTCCGGGCAGAACGATGGGGGTGGAGACGCTCCTTCAGGTACACTGGACTGAGGCCATTTAGGGCTTTAAAGGTCAACACCAACACTTTGAATTGTGCTTGGAAACGTACTGGGAGCCAATGTAGGTCTTTCAAGACCAGTGTTATGTTGTCTCGGGGGCTGCCCCCAGGCACCAGTCTAGCTGCCACATTCTGGATTAGTTGTAGTTTCCGGATCACCTTCAAAGGTAGCCCCAGGTAGAGTGCATTGCAGTAGTCCAAGCAGACTGTTCCACCAACCTCAGCCTGCCCTCAGCCTGCCTGTCTTCTTACATACAATCACAGCCTGACAGCTCCCTCCTCCTCCATATCAGTGTTGCCCTTGAATTCTTGTACAAGAGCTTGGAAGACAACATTAGGCTTAGTTGGCTGTGCCTCTCATTGGCTGTGTAATGTGTGAACGGCCCCTGCAGGCTGTGTTCAGTGCAACCTGAGGGGAGATTTCAGGAAAGGCAGCCTGAACTATCCTCTTAGCGGAGAGGTAGGGTGTTGCAAATGAGGGTCCTGACTGTTTGTTTGGGGAGGGGGTTTTTTTAAGACATAATAGTTGGGCTTTTATGCTAGCCAGATCCTTTTTTATGATCCAAACTTGTTGCCTTCAGGTGCTCCCCATGTCCAAGTTCCAGAAGAGCCAGTGTGGTGTAGAGGTTAGAAGAGGCATAGGCAAACTCAGTCCTCCAGATGTTTTGGGACTACAACTCCCATCATCCCCAGCTAACAGGACCAGTGGTCACAGATGATGGGGGTTGTAGTCCTAAAACATCTGGAGGGCCAAGTTTGCCTATGCCTAGGTTAAAGCGAGGGGGCGTTCCCCAAGCTTTGGAAACTTTTTTGAAATTGTAAAAGAGTGTTGTGGACACAAAAACAACATGGCTTCCATAGGGTAGCCACAAAATGGCTGCTATGGTCGCCTGTCTGGATAGAATAGTAACTTGCCTTAAAAACTGGGGAGAAAGCGGAGTTGGGATCTCCATCTCCAAATGAAAATCTGACTCATGTGTGTGAGGTGGTGGAAGTGGTGATGATCCAGTATAGAGAGTAGAGATGAGGCCCATGTAGAGCTGAGTTGAAATTTCCACTCAGTCATGGATCTCACTTTCAGTCTTACCCAGGGATAGCCAACATGGCAGCCTCTGGATGTTGTTGGACTACAACTCCCATCAGCCACAGTCCTCATGAGATGCTGGGAGTTGTGGTCCACGAGCAGCTGGAGGTTTGTTGAAAGGAGATAACTGTAGAGAGAGCAGAGCCATTGACACCACTTTGCATAGTTTAGGATTTTTTAAAGAAGAAGAAGAACCAAGATAAACAATCACCCCTCATTTCCTTTACTGCATTTCATAAGCTTCTTTCTCAATGCCTTTCTGTCAACACAGACAATTATATTTCCTGATGGGCCCACCTTAGATGACTGAAGATAAATCTCCATGAAGTGAAGGGTACAAAGGGAAAACTTCCCACACCGACAGCCTGGGCTCTCCGTTCAGAGGCCAATATTTTGCAAATTATTATTTGGGCATGTTATTTATAGCCCTGTTATGAAAGAGGCCCATCTTGTCCAGAAAGTGTTTGCTTCTCAAAGATAGCATAATTCAAACCAGGGTTCCGAGGGAAGCCAAGCTGGCTCAACCTCTCATTAGAAAACCTGCCAGAAAAGATATTTTCCTAGCTTGAGGGAATTTCAACGAGTGATGTTTAAATAATTGTGTTGTTTTCACTTTCTCTCTTTCTTTTCTTTTAAGGGGGCTAAATTTTGCAGTTGCAGGTGAATTTTCGCTATCATAATTTGATTTCTCTACATTTCCTGCTGAATGACTGAAACACAGAAAAATGTTTTCATTGGAGAGTGGTTTTTAAATTTGTGATGACTCAATTTAACATGAAACCCTCTTTTTTGATACTGGTTGCAAATATGGATCCACTATTCGTTGGCATCCATCTGTCTCAGGAGACAATGGAGGAGTGTGCCTATAGACTCACTGAAACTAATGAACATGGTTAACTAATAGACATGATTTCAGTATGCTTACTCTGAGCAGAATTTAGCTGGATGCAAGCCCAAGTGAGGAGCCATGCATGTCTGAATACAGACTTTGATTCCTGCCTGTATCCTTCTCCTGGTCAACAGCTGAATATGCCTACTGATTCCCCTGAAAGGTGCTTGAAGAGATACACAAATATTATGTGCTGAACCTGTGGCAGCCTCTCACACATGCAAGACAGCGCTGGATGCTGCAAGCATCAAGTAGTGGCTGAAGATGTGTGAGCCAGTCTGCAGTCAAAAGCCTCTAACCTATGGTTCGGCGATTTTATTTCATTATTTATTTAGTTATTTATTTATTTATTTATTTATTTATTTATTTATTTAAAATTGAATTTATATACCACCCTATTATAAGTTTGTACCAGTCACTTTTATCCATCTTTTGGATTCACTGTTAAAATGCAGTATAAAATGCAGAGAGGACAAAAGAAGCACACTGAAACTGAGAAAAGTATCTAAGGGTGTTAGCATGTACAAGCATTTTTTTTTTTTTTTACATATCATTACTAGCAGTTCGAAAGCACGTCAAAGTGCAAGTAGATAAATAGGTACCACTCCGGCGGGAAGGTAAACGGCATTTCCGTGCACTGCTCTGGTTCACCAGAAGCGGCTTAGTCATGCTGGCCACATGACCCGGAAGCTATACACCGGCTCCCTCGGCCAGTAAAGCGAGATGAGCGCCACAACCCTAGAGTCGTCCGCGACTGGACCTAATGGTCAGGGGTCCCTTTACCTTTAAGGGTGCATAGGATTGCAGCCCTAAAGACTTAAATCGGGGTAGCCAGCTTGGTGCCTTCCAGATGTTGATGGACTACAACTCCCATAATCCTATTGGCTTATGCCAGAGGGGGCTGATAGTTGTGGTCCACAGCATATGGAGGACACTGCCTTGGCTAACCCTGAGTGGAAAGGAAGGACCTTTAAAAGAAAATGAGATTGTAAAAATGCTCATTAGGGGCATATTAATAGGCAGTATAAACACACACAAAAAATTGTGCATCAGTGCAAGCAAGGAGAAAGATGACTGATGATTTGCAAGCATTCCTCAGCTAGCTGGACTTTGATTCACCAAGCGATGGGGGAAGTAAGGCCAAGCTAGCATTCCTGGAATTACTATTTTCTCCAAAGAACTGAGGTGCCATCCAGATTTTAAGAGATGGGATTTGCTTAAGTATACAACCAGTAAGGAAGTCAGAGAATTCCAAAGGAAACAGAAATGGGAGCAGAAATTGCTGATTTTTGCTCATTCATCCCATGTCCGGAACAGAGATCAACCCATAAAATAATCTGGATTTGCCGCTCATGGTGTTTTCAGTCTGCAAACAATACACAACAACACAATATTGATGATATACTATTTGCAGATTTGCAAGGCATTTCCTTCGCAATGAAGTGACTGGTGTGAAAGAACTTGATGATAATGTAGTTAATTGCATTACCAATCACATAACGTTTCACCATAGTGGACAGCAAGACGAAGGCTGTTGTTTTTTCTCGGAAGCCAAATATTGGCTGAATGGAAACGGTGCTGCGTGTGGTGAATACAGGGCAAAATGGAGATCAGCACCTTTTTACATCCCTAATGAGAAATAGTTGTGTGTGTGGAGCCTCTGGTCTCCCACGCCTTTTCTCTGTCTGTGGGAAGTAAAACATTCCAGCCCCATTTGCCAGAACAAATTATCGAGATAATACATCTTATACAGCTAATGGCCCATAAATTATGGCCTCTTGGGATTTGGTATCACAGTAAGAAATATTGCACTTCCCTGAGGATGATTGCTTCACACAACCCAGTTAGCCACCCAAGTGAAGAGTATGGTAACTTCTCTACAGGCTCCTGAGCTATAAGTGCCCCATCCTCTGCCTCCATCCGCCAGAACCTCTGCTGATGTCTTAATTATCTTGCTGCTAACATTTGCTTCCACTTTGTCCCAAAATAGGGATAGTACCTCTGGCAGGTAGTTTGTCCACCTTTGGTCCCCACCCTGCACTGAGCTCTCACCTGTGGCTCAGGTAAAGGGAAAGGGACCCCTGACCATTAGGTCCAGTTGTGGCCAACTCTGGGGTTGCGGCGCTCATCTTGCTTTATTGGCCAAGGGAGCCGGCGTACAGCTTCTGGGTCATGTGGCCAGCATGACTAAGCCGCTTCTGGCAAACCAGAGCAGCGCACGGAAACGCCGTTTACCTTCCCGCCGGAGCGGTACCTATTTATCTACTTGCACTTTGATGTGCTTTTGAACTGCTAGGTTGGCAGGAGCAGGGACCGAGCAACGGGAGCTCACCCCATCGCGGGGATTCAAACCACTGACCTTCTGATCAGCAAGCCCTAGGCTCTGTGGTTTAACCCACAGCGCCACCCGCGTCCCCCTGTGGCTCAGAGAAGCAGCCAAGACCACCAGAATGCCTATATTACACAAATCCAATTGGGAAAAAACCACATAAATGTAATAGGCCATATAGTAACAATTGCAAAGTTATTTACTAGAAACTACTTCTCAAAAATTAGATATTAGAAAGCAGCTTTTCAGTTGATCACCAAGTCCAGTATGTACAAAGTACAAATCCTATTTTGTCAGCACCGTAGTACATTCTTTTCTAATTTCTTCACCTTCTCTTGTACTACGGCACTGACAAAATAGGATTTGCATTTTGTACATACTGGACTTGGTGAGCAACTGAAAAGCCTCCGCTGCCTGGGAGGGGGTATCTTTGGAACAAGAAAAAGCTAAGGAGTTAAGTTCTACACAAATCCTGAGTGGAGACGGTTGGATGGTGCCTTGTACATCTTCTGGCAACTCCTGCAGTCATGTTGGTGCCAAAGGCATTGCTTTGCTTTCCTTTGGATCACATCAGTGTGATAGGTCTTGTCGCCTGGGCAGCCCAGGACCTCCATACACACTGCCCAGGCTTATCCTCTAGGAAGATCACTTCGGTGCTGATAACACAGCAGTTTGACTTCACCCCCAAAGGTGCTCTCCAATGTCTCTTGAGACAGACAGATGCCAACCAGATCCAAAACTTACTTGCCGCTGAAAGTCACTCATACTCCCAGGAAGTGTTATCTGGGCCCATTTAAGAAGATCAGCATGATCATGTGATAAAGCTTTTTCCTGGAGCACAACTCTTTTCAAAGCTGCAAGTGGAGGTTGCATATTTGACTGATCCCCTTGTGGAAAAAGCTCTATGTACTTATATGTTGTTGTTGTTGTTTAGTCATTTAGTCGTGTCCGACTCTTCGTGACCCCATGGACCAGAGCACGCCAGGCACTCCTGTCTTCCACTGCCTCCCGCAGCTTGGTCAAACTCATGCTGGTAGCTTCAAGAACACCATCCAACCATCTCATCCTCTGTTGTCCCCTTCTCCTTGTGCCCTCCATCTTTCCCAACATCAGGGTCTTTTCCAGGGAGTCTTCTCTTCTCATGAGGTGGCCAAAGTATTGGAGCCTCAGCTTCACAATCTGTCCTTCCAGTGAGCACTCAGGGCTGATTTCCTTAAGAATGGATACGTTTGATCTTCTTGCAGTCCATGGGACTCTCAAGAGTCTCCTCCAGCACCATAATTCAAAAGCATCAATTCTTCGGCACTCAGCCTTCTTTATGGTCCAGCTCTCACTTCCCATCACTACTGGGAAAACCATAGCTTTTACTATACGGACCTTTGTTGGCAAGGTGATGTCTCTGCTTTTTAAGATGTTGTCTAGGTTTGCCATTGCCTTTCTCCCAAGGAGCAGGCGTCTTTTAATTTCGTGACTGCTGTCACCATCTGCAGTGATCATGGAGCCCAAGAAAGTAAAATCTCTTACTGCCTCCATTTCTTCCCCTTCTATTTGCCAGGAGGTGATAGGACCAGTGGCCATGATCTTCGTTTTTTTGATGTTGAGCTTCAGACCATATTTTGCGCTCTCCTCTTTCACCCTCAATAAAAGGTTCTTTAATTCCTCCTCACTTTCTGCCATCAAGGTTGTGTCATCTGCATATCTGAGGTTATTGATATTGCTTCCGGCTATCTTAATTCCGGCTTCGGATTCATCCAGCCTAGCCTTTTGCATGATGAATTCTGCATATACGTTAAATAAGCAGGGAGACAATATACAGCCTTGTCGTACTCCTTTCCCAATTTTGAACCAATCAGTTGTTCCATATCCAGTTCTAACTGTAGCTTCTTGTCCCACATAGAGATTTCTTAGGAGACAGATGAGGTGATCAGGCACTCCCATTTCTTTAAGAACTTGCCATAGTTTGCTGTGGTCGACACAGTCAAAGGCTTTTGCATAGTCAATGAAGCAGAAGTAGATGTCTTTCTGGAACTCTCTAGCTTTCTCCATAATCCAGCACATGTTTGCAATTTGGTCTCTGGTTCCTCTGCCTCTTCTAAATCCAGCTTGCACTTCTGGGAGTTCTCGGTCCACATACTGCTTGAGCCTTCCTTGTAGAATTTTAAGCATAACCTTGCTAGCGTGTGAAATGAGTGCAATTGTGCGGTAGTTGGAGCATTCTTTGGCACTGCCCTTCTTTGGGATTGGGATGTAGACTGATCTTCTCCAATCCTCTGGCCACTGCTGAGTTTTCCAAACTTGCTGGCATATTGAGTGTAGCACCTTAACAGCATCATCTTTTACAATTTTAAATAGTTCAGCTGGAATACCATCACTTCCACTGGCCTTGTTATTTGCAGTGCTTTCTAAGGCCCATTTGACTTCACTCTCCAGGATGTCTGGCTCAAGGTCAGCAACCACACTACCTGGGGTGTACGAGACATCCATATCTTTCTGGTATAATTCCTCTGTGTATTCTTGCCACCTCTTCTTGATGTCTTCTGCTTCTGTTAGGTCCTTACCACTTTTGTCCTTTATTATGGTAATCTTTGCACAAAATGTTCCTTTCATATTTCCTATTTTCTTGAACAGATCTCTGGTTCTTCCCATTCTGTTGTTTTCCTCTATTTCTTTGCATTGCTCGTTTAAGAAGGCCTTCTTGTCTCTCCTTGCTATTCTTTGGAAATCTGCATTCAATTTCCTGTATATTTCACTATCTCCCTCGCATTTTGCTTGCCTTCTCTCCCCCACTATTTGTAAGGCCTCCTTGGACAGCCACTTTGCTTTCTTGCATTTCTTTTTCATTGGGGTGGTTTTAGTTGCTGCCTCCTGTATAATGTTGCGAGCCTCCACCCATAGTTCTTCAGGCACTCTGTCCAGCAAATCTAAATCCTTAAACCTGTTCCTCACTTCCACTGTGTATTCATAAGGGATTTGGTTTAGATTGTATCTTACCGGCCCAGAGGTTTTTCCTACTTTCTTCAGTTTAAGCTTGAATTTTGCTATAAGAAGCTGATGATCTGAGCCACAGTCAGCTCCAGGTCTTGTTTTTGCTGACTGTATAGAGCTTCTCCATCTTTGACTGCAGAGAATATAATCAATCTGATTTCGATGTTGCCCATCTGGTGATGTCCATGTGTAGAGTCGTCTCTTGTGTTGTTGGAAAAGCGTGTTTGTGATGACCAGCTTGTTCTCTTGACAGAACTCTATTAGCCTTTGCCCTGCTTCGTTTTGATCTCCAAGGCCAAACTTGCCAGTTGTTCCTTTTATCTCTTGATTCCCTACTTTAGCATTCCAATCCCCTATAATGAGAAGAACATCCTTCTTTGGTGTCACTTCTATAAGGTGTTGTAAGTCTTCATAGAATTGGTCAATTTCAGTTTCTTCAGCACCAGTAGTTGGTGCATAAACTTGGATTACTGTGATGTTAAAAGGTCTGCCTTGGATTCGTATCGAGATCATTCTATCATTTTTGAGATTGCATCCCAGTACAGCTTTCGCCAGTCTTTTGTTGACTATGAGGGCCACTCCATTTCTTTTACGGGTTTCTTGCCCACAGTAGTAGATATGATAGTCATCCGAACTGAATTCGCTTATAAGAACTGAATGTACTTATATAGGAAGGCAGAAAACTGCACAACAGCAGGCCAGCCTACCCATCTAGACTAGTGCTGTCTACTCTAACTGGCAGCAACTCGTTAGAGCCTGTGGCAGGTCCCTCCCATCACCTGCCATTTTCTCCTTGATAATGAGGGGTATTTCCAGACTGTCAGTTTTGAATTGTACTTGGAAACGTACTGCTCTGCCTCTGAGCTAGGTCCCTTCCCCACCCAACCTTGCTATGGTATGAGGGAAAGGGGGTTGGGGCTGCCACTCCCGGCATCCATTTCTTTCAGCAGTAATTACCTGAGTTAATGCATTTAGACTATGCTTATATATATATAATTGTCTTGAATTGGCTTGGGAAATTCTCAGGTCAGAGCTGGGCTGTCTTTTTGAATGGTATATTGCTCTTAGTTCCCTTTGTTTTAATCTATGGAACATGTCACTGGTGCAATGCAGAAAGTAAATGGATCCGAGTGCTTTATCTGCTTTAGTGGTGTAAAAATTAGCCAAGTGCGTATGGGAAAGGTGGAGGAGGTGGAAGAATGCTATACTTCACTGGCGATGTTAGTATTAGTCTGTCATGCTGTTTGAAGTGCGAACAAGGTGTGATCTTTACAAAAGGAGAAGTGAACATTAAACTTGCGGTAGAGGGAGGTGATGGCAATACATATGATTTATCTAGGCAAGGGTCCAAAGAGCTACTGGGCATACCCAGTGGGAATTATCTGAGTTTGTTTGCATTTGTTAGATACTTCAGAAAACAAATTATCTAGGCATTGCACAAAATCCACTTGAATCACGATACAATTCTGCTTGTAGGTGATCCACAGTCAGCCTTAAAAGTCCAACCCAGCACAAGACCCAGACACAAATAGGTTGCACAGGAAAACACAATGCAGATCACATGAGCTGAAAGCAACCAGCAAATGCATGCACTGAAATTTCCAGTCATGTTACAATCCAACGTAGTGTGAAACCCAGGACTCAGCTACACTCAATTATATAACTGTGTTATAAACATGCGACACCACATGGCGCTGTAGTTTGTTCCTTTACCAGTGTGGTTTTCCATTATGAGCTTTATAACACGTTTTCCTGTAACGTTTCTTTTAATGTGTCTAGATCCAGCAGAAGATGAGTCACCCTCTGCAAAGCCAGATGAGAACCAAAACCAGCCATCTTTCGAAATCCGCACGAATTTTACAATTTAGCCAAGTAAGGCCTACAAAAACAAGCAATGTGTACAAAAACATGCATATGCTAGGCTCACATTTTAGCGAAAACAACCTACAAATCATACATTATATTAGGGGAAACTGCTTTGCACAAATTTGTATTTCAAGAGAAATTTGCACTAAAATGCTGGTGAATTCTCATGAGGACTTTTCCGAAAAAAATAATAATCTCAAACTGATATGGAAATATGCCAGGATAAATGAAAACCAAGATTGACAGACACACCCATTCCTACCAGGGTCCAACTTGTAATATTAGTACTATTCGTTATGCACAATCAACTTGCCTTCTTTTTTTTTTAATAAGGAACTTACTTTGTTTCTGTTGGTCTGATACTTCCAAAGAACTGGTGCATGGTATGGTAGAGAAGTCCCACAATGGTTATCCAAGCTGTAGAGAGAGGGAAAGGGACAGGATGTTTATTACATGCCAGTGTTGCAGCTTGAGCAAAAAGTGGAGGGTGGGAAAGCCAATTTAAAGCCACATTGTAAATTGGCAACGTCATCTCTTCCATCCTTCCCCACTTCTACTTTTATGGGGATTCCAACCATTCACTTAAAGGAAGGAGGAACACTCCTTCTCACCTCCCGACACACACATACAGTTTTAGAAAAGGAATATCAACACAGGACAGTGTAGACTTCTCACCACCTTCATAATGTAATGAAGCTAAACAGCTAAATTACCGTATTTTTTGCTCTATAAGACGCACCAGACCACAAGACGCACCTAGTTTTTGGAGGAGGAAAACAAGAAAAAAAAAATTCTGAATCTCAGAAGCCAGAACAACAAGAAGGATCGCTGCGCAGCAAAAGCAGCAATCCCTCTTGCTGTTCTGGCTTCTGGGATAGCTGCGCAGCCTGCATTCGCTCCATAAGACGCACACACATTTCCCCTTACTTTTTAGGAGGGAAAAGGTGAGTCTTATAGAGCAAAAAATACGGTATATAAATATTGTCTCTAGTAAAACCTCCTTCAAATGGCTTCGAACTCAAAGGCAAAATGAGTGGCTAAGCATTTTGTGGAAAGGATTCATGTGAATACTAGAAATTCAGGTTTGCCCGATTGAAGTGCTCTGGGATGTGTGCCCAACCAAGCTCTACTTATAGTAGACCCATTCAGATGGATGGACTTAAGTTGATCAGTTCCATTAATTTCACAGGAACTACTCTGAGTATGATTAACTTTGGGGTTGGAAGCAACTTCAGGATCACAGAATTGTAGAGTTGGAAGAGACCTCAAGGGTCATCTAGTCCAACCCTCTTCTAGGCCAGAATCTCAATTAGATCATACATGACAGATGGCCATCCAACTTCTGCTTTAAAAGGAAGGAGAATCCACTACCTTCTGAATGAAGTCTGTTCCACTGTCAAACAGCTTATACCATTCTTCTTAATATTTAGTTGGAATCACCTTTAATTTAATTTGAAGCCATTGGTTTGGGCCCTGCCCTGTGGAGCAGCAGAAACAAGCATGCTCCATCTTCCGGGTGACAGCCTTTTACATACAGTGGTACCTTGTTTTATGAACAGGGCTGTCTTAAGCATATGCAGCGCTGGGGTGCAAAGATCTGCCTGGCTCCTCCCCCCATTGCCCAGTCCCAGGCAGGCAGGAGGGCAGAGCCAGCCGGCTGCCTCAGCGTCTTGCTGGCTCGGTCGCCCCCAAAGTCACACGCAGAGCCACCTGCAGCAGAAGTCTCAGTGCTCCGGCCAATGGGCTGGCTCTTCCCCAGACTCAACTCTCAGGCCCCAGTCTCTTGGCCTGGCGCCCCTGAGAGCCCAGCACCCAGGTGCCCCGCACCCCTAGCGCCTATGAGTAAGACGGCCCTGTTTATGAACTTAATCCATTCCAGAAATCTGTTCTTAAACCAAAGCGTTTGTAAACCAAGGCGTGCTTTCCCATAGCAGTGGGGGACTCAATTTACAAATGGAACACACTCAACAGGAAGTGGAACATGTTCTGCTTCCAAGGCAAAGGTCACAAACCAAAACACCTACTTCCAGGTTTGCAGCGTTCTTAATCCAAGTTGTTCATAAACTAAGCTGTTCTTAAACCAAGGTACCACTGTATTTGAAGATGGCTATCAGATCTTCTCTCTATTTCCTCTTTACCAGGCTAAACTTCCTCAACCGATCCTCTTAAGGCTTGGTTTCCAGACCCTTGATCACTTTGGTCACCCTCCTCTGCATATCTTCCAGACCATCCAGATCCTTCTTAAACTGTAGTACCCAGAACTGGACACAGTATTTCAGGTGAGGTCTGACCAAGACAGAATGGAGTGATGCTATTACATTCCTTGATCCAGGTTTACATCCCTTAATATGGACCTCCTATCATCCTACTGCAACAAATGCATTTTTATTTAAAACAAAAAACAGACTTTTTGCAAGTAGGAAAGCAACAGGGAAATGCACCAAAGTGTATGCAAAGAATGAATAATTAAGGTGAAGGTGTATAAACAG
The DNA here is from genome assembly GCF_027172205.1 of Podarcis raffonei. Classification (NCBI taxonomy): domain Eukaryota; kingdom Metazoa; phylum Chordata; class Lepidosauria; order Squamata; family Lacertidae; genus Podarcis; species Podarcis raffonei. The sequence goes on from NC_070617.1 coordinate 35,163,172, forward strand.
TGTGCAAGCAAATCAGAATGAATGCTCATTGTCATATAACCTCCCTGCAAATGAATCAAAACGAATGCTGAATAGAGACTGAATAGAGTCTAACCTCTACATAAGTGTTGTGCAATCAAATCAAGACAAACGCTTTGTAAACAGGTCATCTGGAGAACCACAATGCAAAGAGCAATTCAAACAATCCTTCATAAATAGATTTTAAAATGCACATCCTACCCTGCAAAGTTGCATCTGTTTTATACAAGCCACTTCTAAGCCATGACTTCGCATCCACCCCCCAAAAAAAATCCTCGGAAATATGATTAGGTGACGGTCTCTAATCTATCCCACAGAACTGTGGTTCCTAGAATTCCATGGAGAGAAAGAACAGCTGCGCAACTAGTTTAAACAACCAAGAGTCCCATGGTTTCTTATTAAGACTTATTGTGGCTCAATAAATCTATCTTTAAGGTACTCCCAAACTTCTTTTTGCTGCTTCGTTTCTGCGGCAAGGAACCAACACGATTTGACTGTGCAGTGCAGATGTGACTGCTAACAATGAACAGCCTTAGCTGCATGTGATTCAGATGAAATAATGTGAAGTTGTAGGAAATATGCTGAAGCTCAGACATTGCTGGCTAAAGACTAGATGGCAACACCTAGATTAGATGAGTGACAAAAGAGGAGCATAGGATTTTGATGTTGTAAAGGTGGTTACTAGAAAAGATCATGGGTGACGGGCGAGCTGTTCATGTCCTGAATCAACATATGAACTGGAAGAAGGCTGCAATGACTAGCCTTACCTCTGATATTTCACAAACTAAGTCCACACATGCAACAAAAACATCTGCAGACAGGGAGCCGATTGCACAGAATTCTAGACCATATGGAAGTTTTTGAGCATACAGCTGTACACACAAAGGCTCCCCCTTTCCCTGCACACATTCACTCTGTATTGCATAGCCTTGATTGCTGTAACATGCTTTAGGTGGGGCTGCCCTTGTATCTGGTCTGGAAGCTGCAGAATGCAGCATCTGGACTTCCAGTGTGGTGCAGTGGTTAAGAGTGATAGACTCGTAATCTGGTGAACCAGGTTCGATTCCCCGCTCCTCCACATGCAGCTGCTGGGTGACCTTGTGCTAGTCACACTTCTCTGAAGTCTCTCAGCCTCACTCACCTCACAGAGTGTTTGTTGTGGGGGAGGAAGGGAAAGGAGATTGTTGGCCACTTTGAGACTCCTTAGGGTAGTGATAAGGGATGCGGGTGGCGCTGTGGGTTAAACCACAGAGCCTAGGACTTGCCGATCAGAAGGTCGGCAGTTTGAATCCCTGCGATGGGGTGAGCTCCCATTGCTTGGTCCCTGCTCCTGCCAACCTAGCAGTTCAAAAGCACGTCAAAGTGCAAGTAGATAAATAGGTACTACTCCGGTGGGAAGGTAAACGGCGTTTCCGTGCGCTGCTCTGGTTTCGCCAGAAGCGGCTTAGTCATGCTGGCCACATGACCCGGAAGCTGTACGCTGGCTCCCTTGGCCAATAAAGCGAGATGAGCGCCGCAACCCCAGAGTCGGCCACAACTGGACTTAATGGTCCGAGGTCCCTTTACCTTTTCCTAGGGTAATGATAAGGCGGGGTCTCAAATCCAAACTCTTCTTCTTCTTCTCACAGGAATGGATTGCTGTCCCCATGCAACTCTGCTGCTGAAAGAGCTGCTTCCATCACCAATTTGCTACTAGGTCAGGTTCAGGTCTTTGTGTTAAATTCGCAAAGCCCTCAACAACTTGGACCTTGATCGCCAAGGTCTTCTGATGGGGCACTGTTTGTAGTTCCTCATGCAGCTGACATTCAGTCAGAGTTTACCAAGTGTGGCAAGTCCTGGCTTTGCTTGGAAGGAGTCGTCTCTGATCGCTTTCAGATTTCTTCGGGAAAATGCATTGCTCAGGATGCACTCCTTTTGAACCTGGGATTCTCCGCCCAACAGCTTTTGCAGATGTGTTTGATGCCTTTATTGTTTTCACCGCAGCACTGTACTTTTTAATATTACGCATAATGCCTTGCAATATTTTTATATGAAAGTGTGGTTTATAGATCTTTAAATAAATAAATAGTTGGATGTCAGAGAGTGAAGCCACTTGGAATGTGCAACGTTATGGGTTGCACGTTGATAGAATATGTTGCCGATCGACCTGAGTAGGGTTATGGGGTGTTGGTGCTCCTTTCTAGAGTATTGGGACAGAAATCATAAAATACAACTGGGTGCTTCAGCGACATGTTGCTTGGGATCCTTAAACTCGCGGCACTTGTAAATGTAAGACAAGAAGTCTTGAACTTAACGTAATTTATAGCAGTGGGTAACATTCTGGTTCTGGGTTTTGGTTTTTGTCTCTGCCTTATCCTTATGGCATTTGATCTCCAGATTCATAAATGGGTGTTTGGGTTGTGTTTGGTATACTTTTGCTTCCTTTCTGGGTTTTGCATCTGGTATTTATGGAAATTGTGTGCAAATTTCTGGCCTCTAAAAGCTTTTTTTTAAAAAAAAGAAATGAACACTATTCTGTGTTCTTTGAATTACTCTCTTCGGAGTACTTTCCCCTTTATGACCAACATGTGGAAGCCCTTTGAATCCGGCAGGAACTAGAGAGGAGAGTCAAGATGCCTTTATTGTTTTTGGCTCAAGGATTAACCGAAGTTTGGCTTGATGTTCTTGCCTCCCTCCTAAATACCTATCTGCATCTCAGTATTCTTGCCTGCATCTCTCACCTCCAACTTAGCAAGTGCAGAGAAACCTGATTAAGGCTGCAGTTTTATTGCATGCACTGTGTGTGTGTGTGTGTGTGTGTGTGTGTGTGTGTGTGTGGTTGGTGTTCATGACCTCTGTGACTGCCACAAGGCCCTGCATTGTTATAGCATTACAAACCTTTTTGGCCACGGTTGCTAGGTGACCGTTCCAGCAGAGCAAAGAACCTACTTTAAAATTTAGCAGGTGAGGCATGGGTCAGGTAATTTTCAGTCTGATTGGCTAGAGGTTCCAGCCAATTGGATAGTGAATGGCCCGTTGGGTATCATTTGTCAGTGAGAATAGAATCATAGAATTGTAGAGTAGGAAGGGAACCCAAAGGTCATCTAGTCCGACCCCCTGCAATGCAGGAATCTCATCTAGCTCATACAGGACAGATGGCCATCCAACTGATGCTTTAAAAATCTCCAATGAAGGAGAGTCCATCACCTCTTGAGACAGTCTGTTCCACTGTCAAACAGCTCTTACTGTTAGCAAGTTCTTCCTGATGTTTAGTCAGAATCTCCTTCCCCATAACTTGAATCCACTGGTTTCCATCCTACCCTCCAGAGCAGGAGAAAACAAGCTTCCTCCATGTGACAGCCTTTAGATATTTGAAGATGGCCTTCGTGTCTCCTCTTCTCCAGGCTAAACATACCTAGCTCCCTCAGCCGTTCCTCATAAGGCTTGCATTCCAGACCCTTTATCATCTTGGTTGCCCTCCTCTGCACACATTCCAGCTTGTCAATATCTTTATTACATTGTGGCACCCAGGACTGGACACAATACCCCAGGTGGGGTCTGACCAAGGCAGAATACAGCAGTACTAATACTTCCCTTGATCGGGACACTATACTTCTGGTGATGCAGCCTAGATGTTCAGCTTGTGGTAAGACCCCTAGATCCTTTTCACACATACTACTGGCAACCCAGGTGTCCTCCTTTTACATCTGTGCAGCTGTTTCTTCCTGCCTAAATTTAGAACCTTACATTTGTCCCTATTGAAATTCATTTTGTTAGTAGGAGAGTTAAGAGTTGGTTGGCGGGAGGAAATAAATTGGCTGGGGTGGAGAATTAGACTGAGTTGAGGGGAAAGCTGCTTAGAGGATCACATCAACTGTGACAGTGACAGTGACTATCAACTGCCAACAGTCACTTTTGAAGCCCCCTGTACATGTGTCAGTTTCCCCTTAGGTAAATAAAATCCCCTTAATAAAGCCTGTTTAAGTTTATCCTGCCTCCAGTGGTGGTAACTCTCTCATGCACAAACTTTACTACATTGGCTCACAGTCTGTTTCTGAGCACAATTCAAAGTCTTGGTGCTGACCTTTAAAGCCCTAAATGGCCTTGGCCCTTTATACCTGAAGAAGTGTCTCCACCCCCCATCATTCAGCCCAGACACTGAGGTCCAGCTCTGAGGACCTTCAGGCAATTCCCTCGCTGCAAGGAGTGAAGTTACAGGGAGTCAGGCAGAGGGCCTTCTTGGTAGTGGCACCCGCCCTGTGGAATGCCCTCCCATCAGATGTCAAGAAAATAAACAACTACCTGACTTTAAGAAGACATCTGAAGAAATTGATTGATTGATTGTATTTCTATGCCTCTTTTCTTTCAAATGAATCTCAAAGTGGCTTACAACCAATAAATAACCATAACATAATAAAACATAATAGCATATTGTGGGTACGCCATACATCGTATAAAATAATTAACAAATTATCAATAAAACAGTTGTAATTTATAAAAAAAAACTTAACAAAACAGCAACTAAAAAATAAGCTAAACCTCACAATTACTGCAAGTCATGTGATTAACAGATCAATGCAGCATTTAGAATCTATAAAACAATATTAAAAACATTATCAAAATAGCAACTAAAAATATAAACTAAGCACTAAGTTCCTTCACACAATCTCTTCATTTTTATTTCCTCTTCCCTTCCTGTGCTTTTACCCTTTTGTATCGTGTTCTTCTAAGATTGTACGCCTGTAGGCAGGGACTGTCTTTGTATGTAAGCTGCTCAGAGAGCCTTTTGGGTTGAAGAGCGGAGTGCAAATACTCCAATAAACAGATAAATAAAATTACTTAAAAGTTTTGAAGCATTCTGAGGGAATGGATGGCAACAAAAAGTTTAAAGAAATGCAGGCATGGGCACTTGCAGTGCAGACTGGGGAGGCTGAGGAAGCAGGAATTCCTGACACACACCTACCTAGGAGTCAGCCCAAGAGAACACAGTGGGGCTTTTATTCCAAGTAAAAATGCATATGGAACAACTAATTGGTTCAAAATTGGGAAAGGAGTACGGCAAGGCTGTATATTGTCTCCCTGCTTATTTAACTTATATGCAGAATTCATCATGCGAAAGGCTGGGCTGGATGAATCCCAAGCCGGAATTAAGATTTCCAGAAGAAATATCAACAACCTCAGATATGCAGATGACACAACATTGATGGCAGAAAGTGAGGAGGAATTAAAGAACCTTTTAATGAGGGTGAAAGAGGAGAGCACAAAATATGGTCTGAAGCTCAACATCAAAAAAACGAAGATCATGGCCACTGGTCCCATCACCTCCTGGCAAATAGAAGGGGAAGAAATGGAGGCAGTGAGAGATTTTACTTTCTTGGGCTCCATGATCACTGCAGATGGTGACAGCAGCCACGAAATTAAAGGACACCTGCTTCTTGGGAGAAAAGCAATGACAAACCTAGACAGCATCTTAAAAAGCAGAGACATCACCTTGCCAACAAAGGTCCGTATAGTTAAAGCTATGGTTTTCCCAGTAGTGATGTACGGAAGTGAGAGCTGGACCATAAAGAAGGCTGATCGCCGAAGAATTGATGCTTTTGAATTATGGTGCTGGAGGAGACTCTTGAGAGTCCCATGGACTGCAAGAAGATCAAACGTATCTATTCTTCAGGAAATCAGCCTGAGTGCTCACTGGAAGGACAGATCCTGAAGCTGAGGCTCCAATACTTTGGCCACCTCATGAGAAGAGAAGACTCCCTGGAAAAGACCCTGATGTTGGGAAAGATGGAGGCCATCTTTCCCAACATCAAGGTGTTTTCCAGGAAGAAAAGACCCTGATGTTGGGAAGATGGCCTCCATCTTTCCCAACATCAGGGTCTTTTCCAGGGTCTTTTCTGTTTTTTCTTCTTTTTTACTTTATTGTAATACTTTAAAAAATCTTAATAAATATCCTATAAAAAAAAGGAAAGATGGAGGCCACAAGGAGAAGGGGATGACAGAGGACGAGATGGTTGGACAGTGTTCTCGAAGCTACCAGCATGAGTTTGACTTTATTGCAGGAGGCAGTGGAGGACAGAGGTGCCTGGCGTGCTCTGGTCCATGGGGTCACGAAGAGTCGGACACGACTAAACGACTAAACAACAACAGGGTTGCACTGTAAGCCTACAATCACAAACACACTTACTAGGACAGGGATGGGTAATTGATGGGTCTGTTTTCCATTAATTCTGGTTCCAGCTGGACCTTACTAATAGCATGTAAAACCAGAGTAAGCTTAAAACTCTGCATCTCCCTGACAAAGCACAGCATTCTCTCTTAACCATTTTCTTCTTTTGTCCATTTCTACAGATAGAAACTGTGCAGTTGTCTACTGCACCTCCCGTCTCCCCCAGCTAGCATGGCTACCAGTCAGGGACAATGAGAGCTGTGTTCCATCAACACCTGGAGGGAAACATCGGCTTCTCTGAGTTAGAAGATTTCAGGACTCATCACTGCAGTAGGCAGTTTGCACATTCAATTAACGGAGAATGATAACCCTTCCCCGTCATAAATCCTTCATAAAGCATAGCTCTTACCTTTGTTCTGAAATGCTTCTCCAGGGATAGAAATATAACTCTGCCCTTCCAATGGGAAACGGTAGTGGGGCACGCTCAGGTGTAGAGGAGGCAGCTTGACCAAAGAGTAATCTGTGTAATAATGCAAGCACATGCAAAAACAATGATAAAGGGGAGGGGGGGCGACACAATTAATTACATTTACTTCTTAGATTGTTTTGTTTCATCCATCAATACTGCCTACATATCTTGCAGAAAACAGAGGAGGGGGAGGAGAGGTTTCAGGAGCTGGAAAGAAGACATGAAGGTGAGCTAGCCCAGAAGTAGACCAGGGGCACCCTTGTCCTGTTTTGACGTCTGAGGTAAAACAGGAAGGTGCTGCTACTGCTCACCCCCCACCCAAGCCCTTCCTCCTTCGTGGAACCCAGAAGCCACAGCTACTTCTTGCCCATGGACTATCTCGCCAGAGTGGTGCATGCTCTGGTTATCTCCCGCTTGGCCTACTGCAATGCGCTGTACGTGGGGCTACCTTTGAAGGTGATGCAGAAACTACAACTTAATCCAGAATGCGTCAGCTAGACTGGTGACTGGGAGTGGCCACTGAGACCACATAACACTGGTCCTAAAAGACCCACAGTGGCTCCCAGTATGTTTCCGGGCACAATTCAAAATGTTGGTGCTGACCTTTAAAGCCCTAGACGGCCTCGGCCCAGTATAGCTGAAGGAGCATCTCCACCCCCATCGTTTGCCCAGACACTGAGGTCCAGCGGCAAGGGCCTTCTGGCAGTTCCCTCACTGCAAGAAGTGAGGTTACAGGGAACCAGGCAGAGGGCCTTCTTGGTAGTGGCACCCGCCCTGTGGAATGCCCTCCCATCAGATGTCAAAGAAATAAACAACTACAGTGGTACCTCGGGTTAAGAACTTTGCTTCAGGATGAGAACAGAAATTGTGCAGTGGTGGCACGGCGGCGGCGGGAGGCCCCATTAGCTAAAGTGGTACCTGAGGTTAAGAACAGTTTCAGGTTAAGAACGGACCTCCAGAACAAATTAAGTTCTTAACCCGAGGCACCACTGTAGCTTCTTTTGTCCTTCCTGAATCCTCCAGCACATAATTTCATTACACATCCCCTGAGTTCTAGTATTGTCTCATGTAATACTAGAGTTCTGTGCACCAGCCCTTCCCAGAGGCAATAATATAAAATCAGAAGTCCCTGGATCCTAGTTCCCACACAGCTACCCATCCAAGAAAGATGTGTGTGCTAGAAACTAGTTTTTTCATGGTAGCAGAATTGGAGCTGCCTTACCATAGGATGTTTTTAAGCATGGGTTTAAAATAGTGTAAACCAATGCATGATAGGCCACCAACTAATCACTGCAATAACCATGTGAAACATAGAATATTTAGAAACCCACTTTTGGAGACCTGCAACCGAATCAAAAGGCATTGGTGAATATTCTTCCTTCCCTCCAATCCACTGTATAAACTCTTTTGTGATGGATGCAGTCTCCCCCCAGAGGGGAGGAAGAGGGGAGAAAGACTTCCTATTCCTTGTCACCAAGTGAGAAGCTGCAGACGCAGACATGTCATATTGCAATTATCCAGATTCTGGTTTCAGAACAGGTGTCTGTCCGTGTGCCAGATAAGCCTCACCTGCCACGGATGATGTGCCTTCGACTGTTATGGCTGATGGGCTTCCTCCAAGATTGCGGCCCACATGAAGCATTACACTGTCAATTGTGTCAACTAAGTCTTGAGCAATGGGTACAGTCTGAGAAGCAAACCAAAAAAGAGCCACGATTATGATTGTGTGGAGGAGCAAAGGGAACCTTATGTCGAATGTGGGACTGAGAGGCCAAGCACTCCTTGTTGAAGATAGGGCTGCACATAGCCTACCATAATTTGGGGTGCTGATCTGGTGCCCCTGGCAGCAGCGTTGCATGAGCTCACAGTGCCCAGCGCTGGCATGCCCGCAACGGAGGGGTGCGTGTACTGGGGAATCAGGGCACGGAGGGGTGCTCACCGCCAACACTGCCAGACTGACCCCGCACTGCATCAGAGCCAAGCAGGGCTGCACTGTGCTACCTGCCCATCTACACAGGTGGCAGCCAGGCCAGTTGATGCGGCACTTGGCAGGGGCAAACCAGCGTGGCCCATCCAGGTGCTCCTCTGAGTGTTGGTTCTTCTGGTGCCAGGGGAGGAGTACTGGGCCAGGCCGGGCTAGGGGTGCCTGCATGGGGGCGCATGTTTCGTGCCCCCTCAAAAATCCATGACTGGGGTCACAACCCCTCTGGCACTCCCACGCTAGGACCCTGGCACCTGATTGGGCCAATCTGACCCAAGACCACCTAGGGACCACCCACCCTGCATCCACCCCCAATTCAATTCAGGGTTTGGAATAATGTTTAATGATGATGCTGATGCATTAAGCCTAATTCATTATTTCACTAATTAAAAAATGATACGGATCAGAACATAGGAATCAGCTCCTAGGGGCAGAGGTCATACGTGTGGAGGAAAAACTTAGACATGTAGCAGGGTTTCCAAAAATAGACCAGAGGCCATATTTCATCCAGCAGAACTTTACTTGTGCTGAAGGCAAATGTAGCTTTATGGTGACAAATCCAATACATTCAGGATTGGCACAGTCCATAAAAATCCAGTTGCAGCACTTGCAAAACTTACAATCGTGTAACAAGACTAAACACTAAGCATACTATGTACAGAACAGCACACCAGAAGGAAAAGAGATTGAAAGAGAAAGAAAGTAAAACCCAGGTTCCTACTGACCTATATTTACAGCCAGCATGACCTTAATTGAAAGAGATAAGAGAACTAGTTCAAACCAGCTTCCCAGAAGGTATAACCCAAACAATCATAAAGCTTCTGCCTGCTTCTCTCACACAGAGAAGTTTCTAGTAGCTTTTAGAATCCTCTTGTATTAAGCAGAATAGGAAAGATCTCCACACATTAGATCGATACTTTCTGAACTGACACCCTTCACCCGCCCCCAATATTTGAGCCCCCAATGATGGGAATTGCCATTCAAATTGTGTGTGTGTGTGTAACATCATGTAATCGGTTATGTGGGGTGGGGCTTGTTGAGAATTTCCATTCCACCTTAAGGAGCAGACATGGGATTGTTACATGTCACATGTCTGTTTACATACCAGCACAGCTTGCTGGGAACTTCTGTTGTGTGTATAGCTTTTGCTTCTCTCTGCCTCCCTGAGAAGACCAAGAGAGAGATGACATGTTTCTTTGTCCTGATTTATGATTAATAAATCCGTAGTTGTAGTATGCTTCCACAAGCCTCACGCCTATTCTGCGTGCACAGTTTGTGTGCGCAGTTCGCTCGGCTGATATAGTGTGCCCTGGCTTTGAAGCCTGGGTCACTGATTTACATCAGAGCAGAGGCCGGTGGGTCTTTAATGGGTCTTCGCAACAGGATGGCTGCGACCCTCTGCATGCCAACAGTGCTTACCTGAGACCCCCCCCAAAAAAAAATATTTTATTCAGGTTGGCACCCTTGGATCAGAAATAGACTAGTCCATCTGCCCCTAGTGTGCATGGGTCATCACAGATCAAACACCAGCAAGCAAAGTTCCATATCACCTGTAACACTAAGCACATACCATACTTTTCGCTCCATTGGACGCAGTTTTTCCCCTCCAAAAACTGAGGGGAAATGTGTGTGCGTCCTATGGAGCGAATGCAGGCTTGTGCCATAGCCGCGCGCAACCCCTCCGGCAGGGAGGCTACGGGGCTATTGCTTCTTTAGCCCTGTGCAGCCTCTCCCAGCAGGGAGAGATTGCGCAGGGCTAAAGAGGAAGCCAAAGCAGCCAGCGGGATCCATCCTGCTCGCTGCCTTGGCTTGTTCCATAGCCGCGTGCAACCCCTCCGGCAGGGAGAGGTTGTGTGCAGCCTGTACGCTGCTCTTTGGGGCTGGGGGGGTTTAAGATTTTTTAAATTGATTTCCCCGTCTAAAAATTAGGTGCGCCCTATGGTACGGTGCACCCTATGGTGCGAAAAATACGGTAGTCCAAATCCCATGGACAAAGGAAAAAGCAGAATGGGAGAGGCAGTTTGGAGAAGAAATGTGTGGGCAGTTGAGCAAATGAAGGATCCCTTCCCTTTTACCACATCACAATTAAATATATATATATATTAGGGGAAGAAAAGTGGCAAGTTGGTTGCAGGTTTGCAGCTGATGTGTAGCAAGGCATTACCTGTGACATTTCATTCCAGCCGTGAAACGCAAGCACACCTTCCACAGTTTTAAAGAAGACCTGCAAACAAATAAACCCAGGTCATTTCGTTACAATATCAAAACCCTCTGCCTCCATCTCCTCCATCCCCCAGGAAGTAGCATTTGAGTCAGGGCACCCCAGGTGCATATTCACTCTAAAATAATAGACACAAATCCATGCAAGTCACAGAGAACCACTTGTGGTCATTAAATATTGTACAATAATATTTTAAAGCAGAAGGGTATTTATGGACTCTAACAGGACAATAAAACTACAATTACATTAGCATCCATTTAGCCCCCTGCTCAAGATATTAAAACCAATGTACAAAAGCAAAATGATTGAAACTGACTAAACCTTGGAGGGGTTAAGGCAGCAGAGGGGAAATGCTTGTAGAATATATATATATTCTTGTGTGTGTGTATGTGTGTGTGAGTGAACATCAGTCGCCAGACGGAATCTTTAGAACAGGGGGTATCTACAGAAATTGTTTCAATAGAAAACGAAAGGGACCCATCTCTGCAACAGTTTATCACAGTTTCCTTCTCCCATTTCAGCGCTGCATTAATTCAGTTGGTTTATACATTTCCACTGCAGAGCACGTTTTCATTAGCTGTAGCTCAGCGGTAGAGCAGATGTCTTGGACCAGAAGTTGGAGGGAGGAAAGCGGAGTGGCAGACAAAAGTGATGGTTCAACATGTTTTGGACACCACTGGTATCTCTCCAACGAAATTCAGAGATTCAACATTTAATAATAATAATAATTTTTTATTTATACCCTGCCCTTCCCAGTTCAGGAAACCGGGCTCAGAGTGGCTAACAACAAATTTAAAACACTTAATTGATGCTACAAAAAAAAGCATAAAATACGGTATAAAGTGTAAATAACAATAAAATCAAAATCAACTTAGGGGGGAAGTCCATCCAATAAACATTAGATGATCACCAGGGCTAGCTGGCTAAATTAGTCCCACTTGGGCCAGCAAGGAGGCCAGGGGAGAATTAGCTGTGGGATCTCAGAGTGGGTAATCTTCACAAAAAGGGGAGGGTGAGAGAAGGAAGGGGAACAAAAGATCAAGCCAGGTTCAAATTGAAAGCCAAGTGGAATAGTTCTGTCTTACAAGCCCTGTGGAAGGAAGTTAAATCCTGCAGGGCCGTGGTCTCATGGGACAGAGCATTCCACCAGGTCGGAGCCATCACTGAGAAGGCCCTAGCCCTGGTGGAGGATAGTCTGACTTCCTTAGGGCCCGGGACCTCTAAACTATGATTATTCCTGGACCTTAAGGTCCTCTGCAGGGCATACCAGGAGAGGCGGTCCCGTAAGTACAAGGGCCTTAAGCCACAAAGGGCTTTAAAGGTCAAAACCAGCACCTTAAACCTGACCTGATACTCCACCGGGAGCCAGTGCAACTGGTAAAGCACTGGGTGAATATGCTCCCATGGCGGGGACCCCGTGAGGAGCCTCGCTGCTGCATTCTGCACCCGCTGAAGTTTCTGGGACAGCTTCAAGGGCAGCCCCGCGTAGAGCGAATTACAGTAGTCAAGCCTGGAGGTGCCCGTCGCATGGATCACTGTGGCCAGGTCGGAGTGGGAAAGGTAAGGGAGGCACTGCCTCTTCTTTTCCCACTTCCAATTCCTTTTTGGAATTCCCGTTTTTGTTACAAATGCTTTGCACGCCAAAGGTCCCAGGATCAAGCCCTCGCATCTCCAGTTAGGGCTGTTCCCTGTCTCAGATCCTGGAGAGCCGCTGTCAGTCAGTGTAGGCAGTACTGAGCTAGATGGATCAATTGATCTGTCTCAATCTAAGGCAGTTTCCTCTGTCCCTAACCTACTCTAAGGGCTGCAAAGGTAAAGGTAAAGGGTAAAGGGACCCCTGACCATTAGGTCCAGTCGTGACCAATACTGGGGTTGCAGTACTCATCTCGCTTTACTGGCCGAAGGAGCCGGCGTACAGCTTCCAGGTCATGTGGCCAGCATGACTAAGCTGCTTCTGGCAAACCAGAGCAGTGCACAGAAACGCCGTTTACCTTCCCGCTGGAGCGGTACCTATTTATCTACTTGCACTTTGACGTGCTTTCGAACTGCTAGGTTGGCAGGAGCAGGGACCGAGCAACGGGAGCTCACCCCGTCGCGGGGATTCGAACCACCGACCTTCTGATTGGCAAGCCCTAGGCTCTGTGGTTTAAACCACAGCGCCACTCGCGTCCCAAATGTATGCGTAATTCCTGGGAGTGCGCTCCATAGAACCCAATAGGTATTACTTCTCAGCACATATGTGTAGGATTAAGAATGGGTCTGTTGTTGTCAGTGTTTTGCATTAACAATGTCTGCAGCCAGCAGCAAGTTTTCAATAAAGATTTTATGTGATCTTGTACCAGAACTGCTGTTGTTTTTTTAAGCAGTATTACAAGGAGATAACAAATATAGATTTTGTTTTCTGCAAAAGTATTTAATGCTCCACCTCACCAAATAAATACAGTAACCAAAGGACAGTTCCACCATATATGCATGTAAGCACTTTATGTGATTACTGTATTTTTCCGTGTATAAGACGATATTTTTTCCTTAGAAATAATAGGCAAAAATTGTGGTTCGTCTTATACACAGATAGCAGCGGGGGGACGGGCGATTGGTGGCAGCAGCCAGCAGGAGATTGTCAGCAGCGATTGGATGTGTGATTGGTTGCTGTGGCAAGGCCTGCTGCCGATTGGCCGTGGCTGTGGCAATTGGGCGGGCTATTTAAGGCAGCATCAAGGCATGCATGCAATCAGCTATGGTTGCATTGAGTGTGCAGGTGGTCTTTAGGCAGCGAGCGTACAGACGATTGGTGGCTGCAGCGATGCATGTGATTTGCAGTGGCAGGCAGGCTGTAGAGCAATTGGCAGCGGTGACCCCCCCCCCCAAGAAAAGCTCAAGAACTCTGAGGAATCCCCCCCCAAAAAAAAATTGTTGTAGTCCAAAAAATAGGGGCCATCTCATACATGGAAAAATACTGTAGTTTTTAATTCCTTTTAGGGTTTTTATGGTGTAAGATACCATTTATGCAAAAGTGTACATCATATCTCTGTGATTAAAGGATATAACCTGCAATCCTTTGTAAATTTACCTGGGAGCAAGGCCCAGTAAATACAGTGGAACTGCATTCACATGCACACCTACTTCAGAGTAAACCCCATGGGACACAGTAGGACTTGCTTCCAAGCAGACATGCAAAAGACTGCACATTAAATCCCATTCAGTTCAGTGGAACATGCTCCCAAGCAGAGATACAGATAAACCAGATTGGGGTGAGGAGCTTCAGGCCTGGGTGTCAAATGTAGCCCACCAGGCTTCTCTGTCTGTTCAGAAACCACCCTACGGTACAGAGGTAAAAATTACATTCATTGCTCTACCTACTTTTGCCTGTGGCCCTGCCCACCCAGGAGGGAATGTAGCCCAAAGGCACAAACAGATCCCCCACCTCGGCAGTAGATTATCCTTCCCACTGAGAATTTCAGGCACTCTACCCCAGTTCCTATGGGACTCCGGTGAGGTTGACCTGCAGAACCGACACTGTTAGGAAATCAATATTTTAGTGCACAAGCACTCTACACTTTGGAATTCCCTGCCTGTTGATGTCAGGCAGACACCTGTATCTGTACTTTTTCACTGCTTAAAATATTTGTATTTAGGCAAACCTGTCTTTTATCGATAATTTTAATGTTCTCTTTTATTTTCTTGTAAACCACTTTGAGGTTTTAACTGCCAAACAACATATAATTTTTTGTTAAAAATATCCTGGCATTCCTGACATTTAGAAGTTGACATGTGTTTTAAGCTGGCTGTTGATTTTAATTAGTTTTGAATGCTTTTTAATACATGTTTCTCTTTTGTCTTGATAGCATGAATGTTTTCATCTTCTTTGGTTTTGTAAACCACTTAAGAGTCTATTTTTTTACAATCAATGTTGTGAAATGAGCAAGTAATAAATAAAAGTACAGTGGTACCTCAGGAAGCGAACGGGATCCATTCCGGAGTCCCGTTCTCATCCTGAAGCGAATGCAACCTGCGACTGCGCATCTGCGCGTATGCGGGTCACGATTCGCTGCTTCTGCGCATACACGTGACATCATTTTGAGCGCATGCATGAGCGGCGAAACCCGGAAGTAATGCGTTCCATTATTTCTGGGTCACCGCAGAGCACAACTCGAAAGCTTTCAACCTGAAGCGTATTCAACTTGAGGTATGACTGTATAAAAGCACCCCTCCTCCTATGTCACAATCTGGCTTTTCCTCCCCATCCCACACAGTGGCTAAAGACACAGAACACAGAAGTCTCGGGTTAGAAAGACCCCAAGGGTCATCTATTCCAACCCCCTGCAATTCAGGATTCAAAGCTCAATCACATGAATAATATTACATCCACTCTGGCTATATGAGAATAAAATTCAAATGGAAATTGGGGGACTAATAGTCATTTTATTTTCCTTTTTGTCTGAGCAAACAATCTGTGTCTCTGCTACGCATGGGTTTAGCAGGACAATCGCTGTCAAAATCACAGCTGATTACCGTCACAGCCAGAGCTCCAGCCAGCAGCGCTAAAAGGGGAATAATCCGCCCGCTGCTGAAATCAGTGCCAGAGTTTTGTTAGCAGAGAGCAACTTCTCGACTCTGTCAAGCTCAAAATCCTCCAGGCATTGCTGCCCATGGTGCACAAAGCAAAGAGGGAGCGCAGAAGCCCTTTAGCTCAGCTACATAATGGGTCTGGGGCAGAAAAATCCAGGGAAGTCAGCACAAATTCTCTCTGAGCCGTAGGAAGTGCTAAATGGCCTGTGAGTAAAGATGGGCAAGGGAGAGAAACTCAATTTTGTTTGCCTTTTAGCGAGATACTACCTGGTTCGCACTTCTCAAACCAATAAGCAAACAGAACTTGGTTATCTTTAGGTGTACTACTTCTAAACGAAATTTAGCTCTCTTTATGTGCTCTTCTCCAAAGTTTGTTCTCCACCCAAACCATGTGCACAAAAATGCATATATCCGTAAAAACGAAGCACAAACTAATTATATTACAGGGAAATACTTGCAAATAAAGGGTACATTGGTCAAACAAGTTTGAGGTACTTGCCACCTTGTCATTTTATCCTCACAACATTGTTTTCAGTGTACAGGCACTGCCTCAGTCCCTATGGCCAACTCTACAAATGGCCTTATTTGTTTAATAAAGAGATGGAGAGTTGAAAGAAATTTACTCAATAAATTCACTAACAGGTGAAGGAGATTCACCTCAGTCAATTGGTAAAGTATCTCATTAAGTTGAAGAAGTGAAGAAAGTTTACCTCAGTAAGGTTGAAGGCCGTATTTGCCGTGAGTGACTCATCGGGTAAGGCACGGGAAATGTTTCCTAAATAGTCCAACATGGTATATGGCCTGTGAAAGTTTCCTCTCTCCTCTGTAAGGTTAATTATTATGGGCTGGTATGCATTTCTGGACAGCTAAAAGGGTGACACAAAAAGCATATATTAGAACTTTCTGCTCCTCATCTCCCTAGGTCACGGAAATGAATGGTTGTTTTTGTTCAACATAAGACTTTCTGAATACTACAACCCAAAATGGTCAGAAGTGGTGGGTGTCTACTCTAACATCGGAATCTTAGAGAGATAAATTTAGAGAATACCATATTTTTCCATGTATAAGACTAGGGTTTTTTCCTTAAAAAATTATGTCAAAAATTAGGGGGCATCTTATACTCTAGGCCATCTCCCCCCAATTCTTAAATCTGATTCGCAAAAAAATTGGTGTGTTTTATAGACAGAAAAATATGGTATTTTGTTTTATTTCAGAAACTTTCCATTTCACTTTTTGGCCCCTGAATGGGCTCTCAAGGAAGCTTCCGAGTTAAACACACAAAATAATGATGGAAATATGTTTTCATGGGTCATTTTGCTGCTGCAACTTTCTCCCTGATCTTCCCTCGTCACGACCTTTTCCCTCTGTCCCAGCCCCCAATGTCCAAAACTTTCTCCATTCTTGTCATTCTGATCCTGTGGAAGCTCTTAATCATTACTGTGGGAGCTCTTCACAACCCAACTGTACAAGAGGGTTGGGAAGTCTCAGTCTCAAGAGCTATGTCTGGCCCTCCCAAGACTCTCTATATGGCCCTTGAGACTCTTCCCAAGCCACACCCCATCCCCACAAGCCACTCCCCCTTGAGTGTTTTGGGCCTGCCTGAAATGTGCCATTAAATTCTTGCCGCCTGGACGGAAGACAGAGTAGGGTGTGTGCAGAAACTATTTTACTATACAGTGGTACCTCTGGTTGCGAACGGGATCCATTCCGGAGGCCCATTCACAACATGAAAAGAGTGCAACCTGCAGCGACAAATCTGTGCACGTGCGGGTTGCGATTCACCACTTCTGTGCATGCACGTGGCATCATTTTGCACGTCTGCGCATGTGCGAGCGGCGAAACCCAGAAGTAACCCTTTCTGGTACTTCCAGGTCACTGTGGGACGTATCCTGAAAGAACGTAACATGAAGCGGACATAACATGAGGTATGACTGTACAGAGGTAAAATTGCTCCTCTCCTTGCTTGCCAAGAAGGAAGATGGAGAATGTGTGGTTTGTGTGAAGTGCCCTCCAGCTCCCATCAGGCCCAGTCTGGAGAGCCAGTGTGGTGTAGTGGTTAGGAGCGGTAGTCTCGTAATCTGGGGAACTGGGTTCGCGTCTCCGCTCCTCCACATGCAGCTGCTGGGTGACCTTGGGCCAGTCAAACTTCTTTGAAGTCTCTCAGCCCCACTCATCTCACAGAGTGTTTGTTGTGGGGGAAGAAGGGAAAGGAGAATGTTAGCCGCTTTGAGACTCCTGAAGGGGGGTGAAAGGCGGGATATCAAATCCAAACTCTTCTTCTTCTTCAGTCAACGTGGCCTGTCGGAGTGTTGTGGGTATCAAGGAGTGCTAATTGGGAATGCTGTGCTAATTGGGAATGCTGACTCAGCAGCATGTGATGACTAAGCATCATGAGACATGGGGCGTTGCCTAATGGATCCATTGCCAGCTAGTATAAAGAGTCTTGGTTGACTTCAGTTGGTAGGGGTATAGAAGAGGTGATGGCTTCTCCCCTGAATGTAATTCTACCTGTATGCTGTGTATACAACAATACTACTTTACGATGCTGCAAGACTGCAACTGAATAGAGCCTTAATGGTCAAGGATGATGGTCTACCCAGCCTAGCAATCAGTTTCCAAGAGTGACCAGCCAAATGTCTCCAGGTACTCACAAGTAGCGCATGCAGGTTAAGTTGGCTAACCCTGGGACCCACCACATGGTATGGAGGCCCTGTTTAGCTACCATGGCTTTCCCCCTAAAAATTATCCATTACATGCCACACCATAGAAAGACCCTCCAAAACATTTTGAGGAGCAGTGGTGGAATTTAGTCTGAGCACATGCCGGCACAACGAGAAGAACCTTTCACCGTGGATTTCAGCCTGTTAAATTGCAGCTCACCGCAGTGAAACATTCCTGACAACTAGCAAGCAGTAAGTGGGAAAGCTTTTAAGGAAAACAAAACAAAACACACATCAGACACGTTTCACCCATATACTGAGCGAAAATTGCTTTCCTTCCCATTCAGGCTAAACATGCTTGATAACAGCTGCATCAAAATCCCATTAGTTTTTCGTCTTGTTCATTTTGAGACTTGCGGGGTGAAAGCCGAATTCTGATGGAAGGGAAAGCACTCTAGCAACAGACTTACTTGTGCTGGGAGTTATAAACTGAAAACTTTGCCTCCAACTATTTTATTCCATATTCTTGTAATGTATAGATAATAAACTTAAGAATTTTTCTCTGAAGAAAATTAAGGAAACAAAGTACAATAACATGATACTGTGTAAAAAATAACAAATGAGATTCAGTTTTTTGAGAACAATTGGAAGTTTATTTTATCTTCCTTATCTTTATTCTTTCTTTTCTTTCTTTTTTCCTTCTCTATTTTTCATTGTTGGTTTTTTCCTTTTTTCTGTGTAGTGTACGTGCATAAATTGTAACATGGTAAATTGCTGTGTAAATATGTGTTAAATGTTGAATGTTTAAAAGATAGATAGATAGATAGATAGATAGATAGATAGATAGATGATAATAGATGATAGATGATAGATGATAGATAGATATAGATAGATAGATGATAGATAGATAGATGAACCAGGGGCAGCATCACGGGTTGGCATCGCTGGGTATTTGCTGAGGTCCATAGTCCTGCAGGGGTCTCTCTGCTGCTGGCTCCTCCTACCTTGCTGTCACTGCCTATTCAGCTATTCTATCCAACAGGCAGAGACCTGAAAAAAGGAAATGGGGTGTCTGCCTCCTCTCACTTTGCAATCTTCAGCCTCATCTACAGCTGGGCCAGCCCGCCCATGAGACAGGATGAGGTTGTTGCCTCGGGCGGCAGGAGTGACAGGGGCCGCAGATGAGGACTCCAAAATGCTGCTGCAGATATCAAGTGAATCCAGAAAATGATTAGAGTGAAAGGAGAGTAAAGTTAAGATAGAAGAAGAGATTAAAGAAATAATGAAATGCGTTTAAGCTAGTTGGAAAAATAAAGTAGCGTAACAAGAACGGCTGGAAGTCAAGTCACTTGGTCCGTGTGGGGTAGGTGTGTAGGTATGTTGATATGTACAGTATAGGAAGGTATTATATAGAGTAATGTAAAGGTAAAGGTGATGGCAGAAAGTGAGGAGGAATTAAAGAACCTTTTATTAAGGGTGAAAGAGGAGAGCGCAAAATATGGTCTGAAGCTGAACATCAAAAAAACGAAGATCATGGCCACTGGTCCCATCACCTCCTGGCAAATAGATGGGGAAGAAATGGAGGCAGTGAGAGATTTTACTTTCTTGGGCTCCATGATCACTGCAGATGGTGACAGCAGCCACGAAATTAAAAGACGCCTGCTTCTTGGGAGAAAGGCAATGACAGGCCTAGACAGCATCTTGAGAAGTAGAGACATCACCTTGCCAACAAAGGTCCGTATAGTTAAAGCTATGGTTTTCCCAATAGTGATGTATGGAAGTGAGAGCTGGACCATAAAGAAGGCTGATCGCCGAAGAATTGATGCTTTTGAATTATGGTGCTGGAGAAGACTCTTGAGAGCCCCATGGACTGCAAGAAGATCAAACACATCCATTCTTAAGGAAATCAGCCCTGAGTGCTCACTGGAAGGACAGATCGTGAAGCTGAGGCTCCAGTACTTTGGCCACCTCATGAGAAGAGAAGACTCCCTGGAGAAGACACTGATGCTGGAAAAGATGGAGGGCACAAGGAGAAGGGGGCGACAGAGGACGAGATGGTTGGGTAGTGTTTTTGAGGTTACCAGCATGAGTTTGACCAAACTGCGGGAGGTAGTGGAGGACAGAGGTGCCTGGCGTGCTCTGGTCCATGGGGTCACGAAGAGTCGGACACGACTAAACGACTAAACAACAACAACAAAGGTAAAGGTAAAGGGACCCCTGACCATTAGGTCCAGTTGTGACCGACTCTGGGGTTGCGGCGCTCATCTCGCTTTACTGGCAGAGGGAGCCAGCGTACAGCTTTCAGGTCATGTGGTCAGCATGACAAAGCTGCTTTGGCGAACCAGAGCAGCGCACGGAAACGCCGTTTACCTTCCTGCCGGAGTGGTACCTATTTATCTACTTGTACTTTGACGTGCTTTCGAACTGCTAGGTTGGCAGGAGCAGGGACCGAGCAACGGGTATGTAGGTATGTTTTATTTTATGCAAATAAAGTAGTGTGTTATGTACGTGTATTATATAATTGTGTAAATGTATATGTATGTGTTTTATATGTTAATAAAATAAAATTTAAAAGAAGGCTGCTGCCACAGTAGCAGGGACAGCTGCAGTGCGCTTCTTGCAAACCAGATCTGCTGTCACCCCAAAAACCTCTTGAAAAATAGGAGATGCTGCTGGTCTGTGTCCACAACTAGGGAGGAAATGGCAGGGGCTGCCCTTCTTTCCTGGCAGGGGTGGAGGACCCCATTTTGTGGTTGGCCTCAGGTGCCAAAGTATCTTGAGCCAGCCCTGATCTGCACTATACATACCGCTTTGAACAGCCACGGTTTCCCCCAAAACACCCTGGGAGCTGCAGCTTCGTAATGGTGCTGAGAGTTGTCAGGAGTCCCCTGTTCCCCTCCCAGAGCTACTATTCCAGAGTGGTTTAACAGTCAATCCCTTTTCCTATATACAACTCAGAGGAAAGAGATCCAGGAATGTGCCTACCATCGGAAGGGTTGCAGTTCCCTGCCATCCCCACGGAGATGCCGAAGAAAACAAAGACTGGTCACCTAGAAACGAAAGAAAATATTAGATATAAATTGCTCCTGTGCCTTAAAATCGCTGCAGTACCTGATGTAAGATTGGACGGGGGGTGGGGGAGAGAAAACTCAAAACAACCTAACACAATCCTGCAAAGAGATTGAAAGTGCTGCCTGCCTGCGTGCCCTCCTTAACATGCAGAATAAACAGATGGGCAATGCAAACAGAGCTTCTTCGCTACCCAGGTATCTGCAAGAGAACTTCCTCTGCCCTATGCATTCAGTTCTTCAAATGGGTCCCGCTTTTAGCTGAGACATAACACTGGCTCCCTGTACTCTGCAGTTTGTAAATCAGGGACAAACTACACGAGATACCCTTCACACAATGAGCCATTGCGACAATGGCTTTCAAAGCTTTAATGGTAGTTGCGAGGTCTCCAGTTCAAATGTGGATGGGGTACAGAGTTATTATTCTGATAATATATCAAGTTTCTATACTGTCCTTCATCTGAGGAGCACAGGGTGGTATACAATTCAGAAACACAAAAATATATACCATGGAAACAAACAAAAACAATACCTCCCCCCCCAAAAAAAATTAAAAGGCCATCAATTGTTTAATCAGCCAAAGGCCTGGGAGTAGAGGAATGTTTTTGCTTGGCACCTAATAGTGTGTAACAACAGCACCAGGCAAGTCTCCCTGGGGCATCTGGCTTGTGTGCAGAAGGTTGCAGGTTCAATCCTTGGCAGCTCCAGAAAGGGCTGGGAATATCCCTTGTCTGGAGTCCTGGAGATCAGTTGTGAGTGAGTGTAAACAATGTTGAGTGAGATGGACCATGCATCTGACTAAGGCAGCTTCCTATGGGAAGTGAGGAGGGGGGTCACCAGGCATTTGCCCCTCTGGTGTGGTCCTGATCCACTTCCCCAACCTGAGACCTTGCTGCTCACACTGCAAGAAAAGCTTCCATGACAACGTATCGTGTGGTTGGGGGGGTCTCACCTAATTTGGCTTTCCACAACCAATGCACTTCGTTCCTCAGGAGCAGGTTTCCTCAACCTCGGCCCTCCAGATGTTTTTGGTCTACAACTCCCATGATCCCTAGCTAGCAGGACCAGTGCTCAGGGATGATGGGAATTGTAGTCTCAAAACATCTGGAGGGTCTAGTTTGAGGAAGCCTGTTAAGGAGGGAGCACTTCCTCCTCCTGACACCAACCCCTCCCCCCATTCCACCGGTGCAAATTCTCTTCTGCATACCCTTATTTTTAAAAAAGAAAAGGCACTGGGGTTTTTCCCCCCACGTTCTTTATTTCTGAACAACACACTGTGTAAAGTGGGTGAAGCTGGGGTGTGGAATTCAAAGGAGTGGGGATTGTGAGAGGAGAAAACAGGGGGGGGGGAATAATAAAAGGATTGAGTGGTATTTGAGGGAATTATGTAAGCAATGATACACGTAAGTAATCCAGTTCTGTTTGTTGAATCGAGTAGTATTAAAAGCCATCTGTAAATACCTGCGCAGGCAAACCAACTGTTCTAGGAAGTATTTTCTTGGCATAGTCTTTTAAACATAATCTCCTAAGGGATAGGGCCATAGCTCAGAACCACAGTGCATGCTTTGCATGCAGATGGTCCCAGGTTCAATACCTGACGACATCTCCATTTAAAAGCAGCCTGCGGCAGATAATGGGAATGAACTTCTTTCCTGAGACACCCTGGAGAGACACTGCCAGTTAGGGTGGACAATATGGGGCTGGGTGGATAAATACCCTGACCCAGTGGCAGCTGGTGCCCACTGGGGCTGGTGGGATGGAATGCAGGAAGCCCAAACAGCAAGCAGAGCCAGAGACAATGACAGGCAGAGTCAACAAGTCCAAATGTTGCCCCTGCTCCTCCTCCCTAAGCAAGCAATCCTGAAGCTAGGCAGGAGGAAACTGACAAGCAGTTCCGCCTCTGGGGACCAGTTGCGTACCTTCCAACACAATGGTCTGGAAGACCACCTTCTGGGTCTGCACTCCCATGTGAGTCAAGTGCCCCACACCAGATCGTGGCCCCAAAATAAGGGTTTTTTCTGGGCACAGAACCCCAAAACCTGTGTTTTTGGGTGCTGTGCCCAAAATCGCACGAGATTGTGGCAGCCATTTTGGACACTGTCCACTCACAGGGGGGAAAACAGGATGATCCGGGGTTTTTCCAGGGCAGTTGACAAGTATGTCAGCTGTAAGCAAGCAAACAGGCAGGTGTGGGCTAGCTGAGAGCCTGGAGTTGATGGGAAAGTTCCTTGTCCACTCTAATGAACCAGCTTCTACTGGCCTGACCTGATGTGTGTTATCTGTCTCATGAATAAAAATAATAAAAAGGCCATGTACAGTAACTACGGGTGCCTTCTCTTTTCCACTTTGGAGGTGTCAATTACCTCTTGTCAATCTTAAAGTTTGGTGCTTTATCATCAATGAAACAATCTATGGCAGCCCACCCCAGTTTGGTGCCTTCCAGAAATTATTGTATTATGACTCCCATCATCCCTGACCATCAATCATGCTGGCTGAACTGGTTGGTTGGTTGGTTGGTTGGTTTGATTGATATCTGGTGGGAGTTTGAGTCCAAAAATTACTGGAGGGTACCATGCTGTGGATGGCTGATTTCATTCAACATGCACTCATTATCATTTTGCAACATGCAACATTCTCACTTTGTCTAGAGTTTGCAAAGCCCTAGTTAATGGGGAAGGGACGTCCCCTGCAAGGTCATAGAGAACATTGGTACATCTCTTCTGGATTGCATGCAATCTTTTCTAGGAGGAAAAAACGGACCATTTCCACTTACCTACAGCAGCAGTAAAATACTGCTCAATCTCATTGGCTGTGAGCACTCTTTCCCATATGATAAATTCATCGAAAGCCCCATTGACATAACGCTTAGCCTGGTCACCCTCTGACCCTGTCAACATGTTTGAATTAGAGTCATCGTAGCTGTAGAAAACTGTCCCCTTTGGATCAGTGGTATTTAAGGTTCCATTGACGTAGACTTTCAAGCCATCTTCAGATTTCCAGGTAAATAGAACATGAGTCCATTGGGGACCTGAATGAAAAGCACAGAAAGCTAGAGTAGACACTATGACTCTATAAACCCATTTAAGAACACAAGAAGAGCCTTGTTGGATGAGCCCAAAATCCCTACAGCAATCTGTTTCCCACAGTGCCCAACCAGATGGCTATGGGAAGCCCATAACCAAGGTGTGAGGACAAGAGCCCTCTCCCCCTGTTGTTCCCCAGTGACTGGTATTCTGAGACATGTAGATATCTGGTCTTCAGGATAGAAGATTGCCCTCATGACTAGTAGCCATTGATAGCCTTACCCTCCATGAATGGGACTACTCAAATTCATTTCCCTCTACTCAAATAGATTCCCTCTCATTGTTAGGTTTCTATCTGCTGGATCTTCAGGCTCTATAATGCTATTGTGTAGGTTGGGAGATGATGGGCTTCTGCAAATTGTAACTGTTATGCACATAATAGGGGGAGGGGAATACATTTTCTCAATATAGCACCGTGTTTGTCTATCCCACCCCCTTTAAAGCCATCCACACTAGAAGCTAACACAAAAGGTATCAATGAGTAATTAAATGATGCAATTCATTATGTGAAGAAGCAGTCTATTTTGCCTTTCCTAGATCTATTGAAATTCTAATTCACCAGGAGGAATTAATGGACTTACATTAGTCAATTCCAATGGGTCTGTTCTGAGTCAAACTAACATTGGATGCAACCCTAAATTTCTAGCCTGTATGACATTGCCTGGTGAATTCTCAGAAGCTGAGTAAGATTTCTAGTGCTCAGGAGGGTGAGGTTTCAGTACTCTACATCATGAATAGTGGAACTAGAATTGCGCAGATAAGCACAACTATTCAACTTTGCATCCTTTATGCAATTTTGGCAGGATACAGAACCCAGCTTTTCTCAATGCAGAATTCTGGCAAACTTAAGTGCAGACATCCCCAATAATAGCTGCATAAAGGAAGGGTGAAGTTCAAGAGATGTAGCTTTTTTCCATCACAATGCAATGGGGAGGAAAGGATCTATACTTTCAATACTCTCTTCCCTGCTAGGCAGTTGTTAAAGGCAGAAGAGTTCACCTTTTAACACCCTTTGAATGTGACCTTTTTATGTAAAAATACATTTACTATGGTTCATCACTAAATTTCAATGAATCCATACAGACCTGAAAAATCCAAATTTACCTGGCGGAATGAAATCGGCTTCCCACTTCTTTGAAATCTGATGGTTAAAGAGCTCTATAGACCCTTTGCTTTCACTGAAGTAGACTTTAAATCCACTGGAAAGTACCTGATCCCCATATGCAGGAGGGGGCTTAGTCTGCTGTTCCTGAGTCTTCCAGAAAAAAGAGAAGGTTACACCTAAAGAATGGCAAAAAGAACATGAATTGTCTGTGAGAAGATAGACGTGGAACTGAAGTTCATCAGAACAGAGGTGGGTGCAGCCCAGCTTGAGCAGGGCACACCTCAGTTGTGCTTCCACTTTGGCTAATCTACTTTATTTACATATAAACACACACGGAGCACTGCAATGCGGCTCCCTCTCTCTCTAGCATCAGACAGCAGAGAGATAAATAACAAAGGACAATAGTCCCACTTCACGGAACACAGTAACACATACATCCTGTCTCCGTCACTTCCCACTCTGTGGAGTCAAAACACATACCGTCGTGAGATAGACAAAAATCCCATGACTGCAATCATGGAGCAGGAATTCTAACATCTACTGCAACTAGGTTGCTCCTCCCTCATCCTGCAATCCTGCCTAATTACCTCCTCCTGTCTCTCCACACTTTCCCCCTCTGTCAGCAATGGGATGCAGCTGACATTGGGTAAAGTGAGGCAGCCACCGCAGACAGCAGGTGCTGGAGAGGGAGGGGCAGAGAGCAGTTTCGGTTTCTCCCAGTTTCTCATTTTTCCAATCTTAAATTCAGATTTTCACATTTCCAAACCAGTTTGCAATAATAATAATAATAATAATAAGAAGAAGAAGAAGAAGAAGAAGAAGAAGAAGAAGAAGAAGAAGAAGGTCCTCATGAAAATGAGCCCCAGTCAGCACGCCCAGAGGTCAGGGATGATGAGATCTATAGCCCATTGGCATTTGGGATACACTACATTGATTGGATCAAGATGAGTTCTGGGGTCATCATCAATTTATTAATCACCTTATATAGAATAGTCTCAGGGCAATGTATCATTTTGAAAAGCAACAAATAAATAAATAAAGCACGTGCAGAACAGCAGATACATTTAAAACTAAACTAGAAAGAACGAAACATAGATACTCATGGCAAAGGCCCACTCAAAGCTGAGGAAGCTTCTCAGAACACAAATGCCTTCATTTGTTTCCAGAAAGAGTGAATAATGGACAAAGACTCTATTCCACAGAAATGTATAACTGTAAGGGGACCATAAGGTTAATCTAGTCCAACCCCTTGCAATGCAGGAATCTTTTGCCCAACGTGGGGCTCAAACCCACAACCCTGAAATTAAGGGTCTCAGGCTTTACCGACTGAGCTAGGGACAGCCACGTTAAAAGCCCTGCTCTGAGTTGCTGTGGCTTCTGCGCTCTTTGGAACTTGCAGGAGAAACTTTGCCACAGACCACAGCAATCTACTGGGTGCATGAGGGACAAGGCAATCTCTCAAGTGTTGCCTCTGCAACCCTTTCCTGAACCAAGGGGCCAGGGCTGCCTTCACCAGGCAAATGCCCAGTCGCTGATATTCCCTGCTTTCCACTCCATTCCGTTCCGCAAGGGGGAAATGTGTGGTTTTGCTAGCATTGTTGATTATTATTTTAGGCCTGCTGAGTTTGGTACTTCTGTTGGTGGAGGGAAGCATGCCGTCAGGCTCAGAATGGAAGGTTGCCAAGCTGAGCTACAGTTGAGGTCCTCCTCGTTCTCCAGGAATTTCAGCTCCAAGTCTGACTGACTAAGCTCTCCCTTGTTTATACCCTACATTGATAGGAAAACAGTCTGAAGAGCTGAGTTTTGTGAAAACGTCTCTTCCCTTTTGCCAAAGCCATCTAAATGTCAGACTGTCAGTGGGAGAGGTGGGGGACAAGCAGGAATGGGTGAATCCGTCCATTTTGTAGGAATTGGTGAATCTGTCAATTTCAGTTCTTTCAGTTTCTTATTTATCCAATGTTTTAATTTATTCGTCTGCATTTCTTCAGCAATTTTCTTTTCTTTTTCAAAACCATCCTAAAAAATCTTCATCATTTTAGTGTGGCTTTCTCCTAATAAACACATTTTTGTATGCAGTTTTTATTACTGTACACATTCAATTTCTCCTGATACAATGCATTTTTGTACGTTTTCTCCCACTAATATATTCCTTTTTCTGCACACTTCCCCCTAAAATTTCCATTTTTGTAAACACTGTCTGATTCGAGAACTGCATTGCAAAATTCAGGTAAACGCAATATGCACATTTTGAATAACAACTGTTTGCATACATGTTTCAGAATGCTCAGATTAGCTAGATATGCCTTTAAATGCAAGATGAATAAAATCCCCTCCCCCAATCCCTAGAGAAGGGGGAGCTTTTGTGCACCCCAGACAAGGAGTTCACCCTCACACATTGCTAGATTCCTGGAGCATACAAATTGCAGTTGCATTCCACACTGGAATTTAAAAAAGAAAAAGGCTACAGTCCTAAGCATGCTTGATAGACACCCAAGCATCTTCTTTTAAAATGGACAGAGTTGTTCAGGCTGTGTGCTGCCCACCTGTCTGAGGTTGGCAAGAAGAAGAAGAAGAAGAAGAAGAAGAAGAAGAAGAAGAAGAAGAAGAAGAAGAAGAAGAAGAAGAAGAAGAAGAAGAACAACAACAACAACAACAACAACAGCAACAACAATTTATTATTTGTCCCCCCACTGACTGGATTGGCAGCGATGTCAGGCTGCATGATATTCAAGCAAGCCAGCTGTGATGGGTTGCAGCTACCTTAGTTTGATGGTGATGAGCCAGGTGAGGTCACCTGTTCAACTCTGGTGGAGCAGGAGGCATTGAATGGAAGCATGTCAGGAGTAAACAGCATAGGGGATCCTTTAAGTGACATTCGGGGTGTTGCATCAAAACCCCAGCCCAGTTCAGGGTTGCCCTGTTTGCCACAAACATACCAAAGTTGCAGGTATGACTGACAGTTCAGTTGTAGGCTTGAACTTCCTCCCACTTCTGAAATGTTCTTCCATCATGGTTTCTCCCTGACATTTATAAGGGTGTGTGAGTTTCCCCATCTCCTTTTTCATACCATTGTTACTCGCCACACAATGCAGTATTTGAATGCCTTAATGATCTTGCTTGTGAGCCCTGGGAAAGCCAGTGATGGCGTGATAAACATTTACCCAGTGCCTTATATTATCCTCGTCATTAGAGAATGAACATTGCAGACCAAGAGGTTTTTATTTCCCAAATGGTGTGCTTGTGTGTGTAGGAGAATATTTCTTATACACACAACAAAACGTGCCGATAACAGCAAACAAATCCCTCTGGCCTGTTGAGATTAGATGAAAAGGCATCATTTCAGGAAAATGGGTTGCACAGGCTGAATCCATTAGTCTGCTGCTGCCTTTGCTCTGGTTGGAACCAACAGGTCTTTGGTTCCTCCCCTTCTGGAACCTTACATGATTGGGGTTCTAGATCATGTGGGAAGCCACCGTGAGTGGCGGAGGAGCCCCACATCACCCAGTCACATTCCATGAGATGGTGGGCATCAAGGATGGTGGCGAAAGAGGTGGACCTCAGCACTCTCACCCCCCCCACTTGCATGTGGGGTTTACACATGAGCAGAATGCATGAACAGGACTTAGGTCATTTCAGAACAACTAGAAGGGACAGTGTGTGTGTGTGTGTGTGTGTGTGTGTGAGAGAGAGAGAGAGAGAGAGAGAGAGAGAGAGAGTGCAAAGCACGCCAACAGAGAGGCTGTGACTCTGCCCACTGCCAGCATGCTGCCAACCAATTACTTCCAAGGGAATGTAGTTCTTGGCAGGGGAAAAGGTTGTCTGCCCCTATCATAGCTTAATCCACCTCAAGAGGTTGCTATGAGGTTAAAACAGAGACAAACACCTGTATGCTAGACTCCAGAAGAAATCATGGGACACCAACTGATTCTTTTCTTTCTTTTTTCTTTAAAGTGTTAATGACATTCTTGAAGCGAATTTTGGGAGGATTGTTCTCCTGGACTGATTGCTGACCAGAATAAACTTACCATAGATCCTTAGAGAGATTCAAGCCAAATATTGTTCCTAACCAGCAAAACTTATAACTTGAGAGATCTAATGCAGTCCTAAGGGGGTGATGCTCAGCTTGTGATAGCGCTCTGAGATATGAGTCAAGAGAAGGATATTAAAATACAGGGAAGATGTCTCTAAAAAACAGTCTTTCAAGACAAACTCTTTGTGGGATTTGCTTGGGGAATTTCTGGCAGCAGCAATCTTCTTTCTTTCTTTTTTTATTTTTAGAAGCCCATACTTAAATTACAGCAAGAAAACTGCACCAGTAATTCTGATAAATGTATTTGCATTTTCTAGGCAAATAATCTGGATTTTCTTTTTTTCTTTTTCTTTTTTTTTAATTAAAATGGGAGGTTGCAGAAAATGCACATCATTAAACCTCAAAAGAGTTGCTGATGCGTGTCTTCTTTCAGCAGCTTTCTCAGGATCCTCCTCCCTTTCTCTGGGGAAAGTGTGATGCAATAAAGGAATATAAAGGAGACAATGACGACTGTGGCTTTGTACTAACCTTCAGGTTCACAGAATTCCGGGTTAACAATGCAAGAGTTCTGATGGCTTCCAAAAAGGAGGAAGGTCATTCCTTTAACATCTGGGACGCAGATGCCTTTGTTCACTATTCCTTCTACAATATCTACCAAAGGAGGGAAATTGTTTAAATGATACATTGATTTATTTTCAATAGCCTTGTCGGTTCAAACAGCCTAGGGATACAACTCAGGCAATTTTAAATAGCTTTCATCCTATTCCTCTCCCCCTCAGTCCCATCTCTATGGGGCCTCAGACCCAATGACCACTGCAATCCATCTCACTCCTTTGCATCTATTCAGACCCTCCCCTGAGTACTCCATACATTGCAGAAGACTTAGTGCACTGCTTTAAATGTATAGTGCACATAGGGGCCTATCACTTTAAACACTCATGTCATTCCCCAGAGAATCACGGGAAACATAGTTTGTTAAGGGCTCTGAAAGAGACCCTCTGTTCCCCTCCCAGAGTTAAAATAACCAGGGTTCCCTGCAAGGAGCCTCTGGTTATTAAACCACTCTGGGAACTGTAGAACCAGTACGGGGAATAAGAGGGTCTCCGAACAACTCTCAAAACAAAAGGCAGTTTCCAGGATTCTTTGGAAGGAAGCCATGACTGTTTCAAGTGGTGTGGTACTGTTTTAAAGGCATGGTGCAGATGGGGTCTTAAGAAAGTGAGTAGTCAGTCTCTCGCTTTGTTCTGAGATGGTGGAAGCTCCCGTCTCCTGAGTTCTAATAGCAGCCTGCTGGGTGGGGTGGACCTATGGCTCTACCTTCCCCACACCAGGAGCTTACCTAGATGGAAGGGTATTGGTGAAGGAGAGCTCTCCCATTGAGCCAATCCAGTGCTTCTAACCATTGTACTCAGGCACCCCCAAGCTCATTTCTGGGGAACTCACAAGGGATGGCTGTGGGCTCTGCTGTCTCTCAGCTTCTGGCCCCTGCAACTGGCGGAGCCAATAAGGGCCCTTAAACATTACATTGCAATTCATGAGCCATAGTTACGGATCATCTGTAAAGCACAATGTAAAACCATGGCTTGAAGAAGGTTTTAATTTACCATGGTTAAGTGCTACATGTGCACCAAGCTAACCATGGTTAATGCAATTTCCATGTCTCTCTGCTTTCTCTTCTTTTTGAGGTGACAAGTAGATGGTATACAGTAGATCCAAGTTGAGGTATACAGTAGATGGTTTCTGAGGCAGCAGAATGCAGCTTAGCAAACCATGGTTTCACAGTATTTTTGATATTGTAACCGGAGTTAAGGCCACAACCCTTGGTTAGACCTAATCACCCTCCTGTTTTATCTCCCCTGGACGTACTGAAGTATCATTTACTACAAGCTGAGGCATACAGTAGATCAGGCATAGGCAAACTCAGCCCTCCAGATGTTTTTGGCCTACAACTCCCACGATCCCTAGCTAACAGGACCAGTGGTGGGGGATGATGGGAATTGTAGTCCCAAAACAACTGGAGGGCCGAGTTTGCCTATGCCTGCAGTAAATGGTTTCTGGGGCAGCAGAATGAAGCTTAGCAAACCATGGTTTCACAGTATTTTTTGATACTGTAACCAGAGTTAAGGTCACAAACCAAAGTTAGACCTAATCATCATCCTGTTTTGTCTCCCCTGGACCTACTGGAGTATCATTTACTGAACCTGCATACCCACAAAGAAACTCCTTTATATTCTGTTTTGAGAGGGAGAATTTCCATTTAAAACAATACAGATTTAAAATAATTTTTAAAGAAAAATGGTGCCTGCTTTAAAACCACGTCTAGCTTACAGCATTATTCAGAATGGCCCGAGAGTGACAAATGCAGAAGAATCATACTGAATCCTCACCTACAGTTGCAGAGAAGTTAGAGTAGGCAGAATCATTGGTATATACAAAAGTAGAATTATGGGAAGGAAGCACAGTGAAGTTGTGGAATCTTAAAGCTGGGTGGAACGACAAAAGACAAAAAAAAAAGAGAAAAGCAACACAATGAATAAATGCAAGATGAATATGAATCAGCCAGTCTGTATCTCTCAATGTGGGGAATGAACAGTAAAGTAGTGAAAGCTCCTCCCAGGGGATTGTACCCAGATTGGGGCAGCTAGCACATTCAGCAGCAGATGGCTTGGTGGGGCAGAACTGCTTACCAAGAGAGAGAAGGGGAGGTGGCACGGAGGGTGTCGTGGTGCTAATGTACTGGCAGACACACTGGATTGGTTCCATTGATGCATTTGCCCTGCACCACCTGCCCTGCTGCCTCGCCTTTTGTGGAGGTAATGCTCCGCTTTGCGAAGGCAAACCTCACACCAGACATGCAACAGTATGTCAAGGAGTGTTACGTCTGCTTTCCCTGACCTTCTTGGCTAGAAAACAGGGCTTTCCCCCTGACATTTTGTTTTCTCACAATTTGTTTGTTAGACATATCGCTTGGCTGGAGCATGACCGGGGACACAGACGTAATCAAGTATCGGGGGAAACATTTCAGGGAAACACCTGCTGACACGTGTATTTGCTAATGCTGGAAATGTGCTTAGATGGAAATACGTTAAGTTCAGGGTGGTTTCACTACTGTTTCCAATTGTTGACTTCTGCTAATAAAATGAGCCTCAGCAGAGCTAGTCGGCAGCTTGCTTGGAGCATGCTTGCCAGCATGCTTCTGTACAGCTCATCTGCATCCAACCTCCTGTCGTCTCCATTACTCCAACAGCCCTTCCAGTAAGGAATGGCAACTCACCTGCGAAGAAGTCAGATAAGCACTTCCAGCCCAATCCATCTGCTGCTGAGCACATCCTACTCCACCTAGAGCGTGGGTTTGCCCTACCTAAGACTTTCTTTTTTCCAGGGGTGAGGGAGTGGGGAGAGGGACACAGAACATGTTTTGTCATAGGGTAGCCTCCAATTAAAGAGAGAGTGCTTGTTTTTTGGAATGGTGGGGGGGAGGAAATCTGATTAAGAAATGAAAAAGCCTGATGGCCAGTTCCTCACCCACCCACCATATCCTTTTTTTAAAAAGAGACATTGCTTCCAGCTCCACCCACCTGGCCTCTCCAGGTATGCCACGCTAAGCTGACGCCCTGGCTCAATGTGGAATTTCAAAATTATCATCACTCTTATCATGCAATCTCACCTTTTTGGGGGGGAGGGGGCAGTATCTCAGGTTGTTTCCACACCGTACATTTAAAGTACAGTGGTACCTTGGGTTAAGAACTTAATTCGTTCTGGAGGTCCATTCTTAACCTGAAACTGTTCTTAACCTGAAGCAACACTTTAGCTAACGGGGCCTCCTGCTGCCGCCGCGCCGCCGGAGCACAATTTCTGTTCTCATCCTGAAGCAAAGTTCTTAACCCGAGGTACTATTTCTGGGTTAGCGGAGTCTGTAACCTGAAGTGTATGTAACCCGAGGTACCACTGTACTCTTATACCACTTTAACAGTCATGGCTTTCCCCCAAAGATTCCTAGGACCAGTAGTTTGCTAAGGGTGCTGAACTCACAAACTTACCATTCCTACAAGCAGAATTCTTTCACAGCCTGCATCTGTATTGGAATTTTTTTTTAAGATGTCATACCACTTGTATATTTGTCACCCGGGACTCCTTTAGGAGGAAGAGCGGGGTATAAATTAAATAAACAAATAAAATCCAAGCACCCTCAACAAGCCGCAGTTTCCCCATGGATTCCCCTGTTAAAGTGGTATAAGCATGATTTATATGTATGGTTGGGATCTGACCTAAATGACAAAGCATCTTCCAGGTCCAACCCCTACCACATAGTGGTGCAGCAATAAAACGGCTGGCATGTTTTCAAACCTAAGCAGGATCCAGTATGGTTTCAAATTGGATGGGGGACCACACGTTGAGATTCCTGCATTGCAGGGGGTTGAACTAGAGGAGAATTGGGGTCCCTTCCAACTCTACAATTCTAGGATTCTATGATCTCTAGATGGGCCTCTAGAATTGCCTGAAACCCCAATTGTCTGCCAATCAGTGCAGACAACACTGAACAAAGTTCTAAAAACTTTGGTGTTCCCCCCAAAAGGCAACCAACACCTCATTTGTGTGGATGGGTGATGCCATTTGGGCTAAATAAGCAATGGCACTCGCAGCCAAGAGAGAGAATGGTATTGGCGCTTGACTCGGGAACTCCCATGTAGATCAGTGGAGGCCAAGTCTCATCAAGACTGGTGAGACTGGAGGACCACGCATGTAGAGTCAGATTCAATGACAGCCAGAGCCAGTTGAGTCTGCTTTCCTCCCATCCTCTGTTGAGTTCCACAAAGGCAACACCAAGAGCAAGGCAGAGGAGGCTAAGAGCCACCAGTGGTACCCTGTGCTCTGGTTGTAAGTAGGGAGACAGGAGGACAAGGGCACAGTGAGGTTGGTGGGGCAGTGCCCCACTGGCACCAATGGACCCAGACTCCACTGATTTCATAGCAAATAGCCATTTAAGTGTTACAGGGAAAAAATTACTTGCTGCTCCACTATTTCCCCCCAGAACACAGAGATACCTTGCATCAAAGTCACCTCCAAAATGTGTGTATATATATATGTATCACTTCTATCCATCTAATCTATCTATCTATGCATGTATCTAAAAAAAGCCAGTCTGGTGACGCTGGTATCTGCAGAAACAAGCAATTGAGAGATACAGAACTGGATTTACAACCACACAAAGATTTCAACAAATGAAATGGATTAACATGAAATGCAAGCTTATGACGCTCTGAGGATTGATGAGCGGGAAACATGGAGTGAAAAAACACAACTGCGTGGAATTCATGGAGGATGCGAAGGCTGAGTTGGGTGGGTACAAGTAAATAAAACATGAAAGACTCTTTGGCTACCGACGGAAGAGATGCATGTAATCAGAGAGTGATATCAAAGCAGTGATTTTGCTGCTGTGGCATCCATGAAAGGAGACCTTCTAGGACAGGGCTGGAGAACCAGGTAACCTCCAGATGCTATTGGACTACAGTTCCCATCAGCCCCAAACAGTAAGGTCAATGGTCAGGAATGGCGAGAGCTGTAGCCCAGCAACATCCAGCCAGCCACAGGTTCCCCATCCATGTCCAAGCAGGCTCCCTGCTGTTATGACGTTACACAACCAAAACAATACATACAGCCCCAGCTTATTGCTGTCTACTCAAAAGTAAGGCCTACTGAGTTCAATGGCACTTGCTCCTGTGTGAGGCGTGTGTAGGTTTTGCAACCTTAGTCCTGGTTCACATATGCATGCTTCGCAGTGTTAGAAACCCAGATATGTAAGCTAGGTGTCAAATGGCTCCTTAAACCAGGGTTACAGTTGCCAAAATGGAATGCTTAGCTGCCAGAGACAGAGAGCTTGAAAGTTGTATTTTTCAATATGACTTTTTGGTTCCTGAAATTCGTTACGATTGTGCAGGTAAAATATCACAGATAGGATTCCAAAGAATGTGTTGCTAGTGTGTGGAAACAGTCAAGATCCCCAGGCATGTACCTCCAGATGGTAGAGATGTCAGGTGCCACCCTGACACCTGGGCATCTTCACTTGGTCACAAAGTGCAAAATGCTCCTGGCACCAAGCAAATTTCAAATGCTGCATGCTCATTGTTCATTGGATCAAGGAGTAACTTGTTCCATGTCTGAATGAGCCATCACAGAGTATCAGTTGCCATAAAGAAAAGTTTTAGATCATGGGAAGTTGTCACAGAATGAACACATTTCATTGGAGAGGGTGGGGGTACCTATTCATATATTCGCCTGCCACCTTTAAGGTTCAGTCTTAATGGGAGATGAAGTGGTCAAAGGACTTCTGAACTGTACCACTTCATGTAGTGGTGGTGGTGAGAGACGATTGGACACTACACATTGTATGTGTTGGGTGACCAACTCCACACAGAAAACTAGCATGTCCTGAGAGAAGGTTTAGACCAGGACACACTTCTCCCTGACATGTATCTTTTTATGAGCATTCAACCCACATGTGCACCCTGAAGTCAAAAGTGGTTCTCTCCAAGCCTCCCTCATTGCTATTTCTGCTTCTGTGGACCAGCCTAAACGCTGGATAAATCTCATGATGGGGTACCAAGTCAAGTGTGATTCCCATGCATTTGTGAACCAGCCTGGGGTGCTTACGTTTCTAATCCAAACACGAACCACAGGGAGCATCGTCAGAAGGCAAAAGGCATGCTTTGTGCCTATATTTACATAATACACACACAAATCCAACCACAGTCCACAAACACAAATGAGTTTCAGTGCAGGATCTAAAGGACAGCATGAACAAAAGCCTTCTTGGGATTGGGGGATGGAGGAAGACTACTTTCAGACATGGGGCAAACATGCATTACCCCACAGAGACACACACACCCAGTACCCCCAAACTGTGTTAATAATGCATAGCTTTATCCCATGTGGTTTCCATGTGACGGAGGCACCACTTGGTATTGTACCAAGCACAGGAGTAATTTTTAAGCACACACAACACAGCTGGTTATCATTGCCCCTCCGAACCCATCATCAATGTTTCAGTTTGGCTCATGAGGTTGCCCACCCACCAATATTGTCTTTGAAAGCATAGTTCTGTGTGGGTCACCAGCCCACCTCTTCCCCCACCAAAGATCAATGGAGTCTGTGGTTTGAAATGCCAACAGAAAAGGTCATTTGGGTCCAAAACATTTGCTGGGCCAATCGACAAACACAAGTGGGTACCCCACAAAGCCAGTGTTTCTCAACCTTGCTTTCTTACACTCTGAATTTCGGAAAGATTTAAATCACTCTAAAGGGATTGGGGAATCACCGTTCTTCGATCTACCTCCATTTGCGTCTCGCAACTCATGGATTCCTTCCACAGCCCCCAGAGGCCAATAATGCGATGCTTGGGCCAGGACATCAAAACCTGTCAAGAAAACACAATGTCAAGGACTGCTTTGAAGATGTCTTCCACAGGGACGCAGGGAGCGTCTTATACAAAGTCTGACCATTGAGTTCATCTAGTTCAAGTATTGTCTACACTGACCATCAGCAGCTTCCCAGGATTTAAGGCAGTGTGGTAGAGTGGTTAGAATGTCAGACTGAAACCTGGGAAACCAGGGTTCAAATCCGCCACTCCAGCCTTGAAGCTCACTGAGTGACCATTGGCCAACCCCTGTCTCTCAGCCTAACCTACCCCACAGGGTTGTTGTGGGGCAAAGTGGGGAGAAGGAGAGCCACCTGTGCCACCTTGAGCTCCTTGGAAGAAAGGTGGGAAATAAATAAACAAGCCCTATCTGGAGACACCAAGATTTGAACCTGGGACCTTCTGCATTCAAAGCAAATGTTCTGCCACTGAGCTACAACCCATCTCTTGAACATAATGGGAATAGGATCAACTCCTCTCCAGCAAATGAAGCAAACACATATTGGTTCCCTTATTATTATTTTTCCATTTCACTTCATTTATTTAATTTGTGATTCACTTCCCATGAGGCACCTCAGAGTGATTTACAGTGTACTAAAAAACATATGCAGAGCGTTTGAATAGATAAAAACCAATTAAAAGCTAATTATAGAGATGAGAACATTTTTTTAAAAAAAAGCAACATCAATAACGCATATACAGTCAATTCAAATCCATTGCAGGTACCAGCTCAGATAACTGAGCAAACCAAAAATCTCTACTCAGAAGGCATTGAAAGAGGAAAGCCTTCAATGGGTCATGAAGAGATAGTCTGAAATGAGGCAGACAGTGCAGTGTAGCGGTTAGAATATTGCAGTAGGACCTGGGAGATCAGGGTTCAAATCCCCACCCAGCCATGAAGTGGTGACTTTGGGCCAGTCATTGCTTTTCAGCCTAACCAACCTCACAGGGTTGTTGTGGAGTTTAAATGGCAAGGGGTAGACCTGTGTTAGCCACCTTGAGACACTTGGGGAAAAGGTGAAGTACAGTATAAGTTAACAATACTGATATGCAATGGGAAGGAGTTTCCAAGGGTAGGTGCTGCCACACAATGTATGTATTTATGTTTGTTTCATTCAATGAGTCTACTCTGAGTAAGACTAGCACTGCATGCAATCCCATGGGGGGGGTTAGATGTGGAAGAATGGCCTCAATCTGCAAAGAAACATCTGGAAAAGCAAACATTTAACAATTCCACCATTCTGCGCGCACGTGCACACGCAGAGAGAGAACATCTGTGGCTTTTTTGTTTTCTGCTTTCTGCTTCCTACCAGCAAATAAATAAGCCCCGCAGCTAATCAGTAATGTTGAGTTTCCTTAAGTGCTTTATTCAGCTGCAGATGGTCATCTGCACTGAGATCGAAGTGCACAAGCTAACAAAGAACAAGCCCTCCAAGGGCTTTTGCTTCCCAGTGACAACATAGCTGCAGAATACCAACGTAAGAAGAGTCTGAATCAGGCCAGGGGCCCATCTAGTCTGGCATACTGTTGCTGCAGTGCCCAACCAAATGCCCTTGGGAAGCCCACTGTGCTGGGCCCAGGGGTTAACCCGAGCAACGCGGTCCAGGTCCGGTCCTGAATCCAAGAATTCCACAAGGAGTCAGTCCGACAGGGCCCAGGCAGGACACAAGGCAGGAAACCAGGTTAGATCAGGCACAGGGTCTCAGGCAGGTTATAGCAAACAGCAATGTTGCTCCCGCAACCTGGGGTGGGGTCTGACAGCCTTTTATCTTTGTCGGGGTAATGGCCGGTCCTGATCCCCCGGTGACTCACCTCCCTGTCTCTCCCAAAGGCCAGCACTCCTCCTGTGAGTATTCAGGTCTCTCCTTCTCTCAGACCTTGGTCTCTGCAGCTCAGGAGACGTTGGTGGGTTACTAGACCCAGAGGCCGCCTCAGCCTCCCCTGACCCAACCCATAGTGGAGCAGCTGTAAGTGATTGCCCAGCTGAAGGCAACAAGGTCATCCCTGCATCTGGAGCCAGGGCAGGCTCAGGCCCCTGACTCAGCCCAGCTGGTGTTTGTTGCAGGGGAACCTGTGCAGACTGGGGCTGTTCAGAATCAGGCCCCAGACTTGGTCCAGAGGCCGCCTGAGGCAAAGGATCTGGTGCAGACTGAGACTCCGCTGGTTCCGAGCCTGAGCCCGAGCCCAAGTCCCAGGCCATCACACCCACAAGTGGGAAATGAGTACAACAACACTGGCATTCAGAGCCATATTGCCTCTGACAATGGACATAAGCCCATCATGGCTAGTAGGCCTTGGTTGGTCCTTCCATGCAGGAGGATGAAATGATGGTTCAGGTGGCCCAGCGTGGGGTGGAGGCATAGATGAAGGCAGGGATTGTTGTCTATATAGCACAGGAAGACATTTTAAAGTGTTGGCCCTAGCAAGCAGGGAGGGGGCTTACTTGGGACCCTCTTCAGGCAGCCCGAAACCTTGGGACAGTTCTGCTCAGACAACTTCCTCTCCTCAAAGGCTATCACACATTCACCCTTAGCCAGAAGCACTTTGTGAGCTTGGGGGGTGGGGGAGGGGGTGGATTCTGATTCTACAGTATCTTCCTGCAAGTGTGAAGGGCCCACAATACCAGTTCAAAGTGCTTTTGTAGATATAAGACCCGCTTTAATAAATAGTGTGGGTTGAAATTGGTAAAGAAGGACTTCCGGTCAGCACCAGCGACTAATGGCGGATTCCCTCTGAGCTCCGGAGGGAATCGGCTCCACGGGACTGGGTCTTACCGCTGCGGCGAAGCGGGGACCCGAAGAAATCACAGGCGGTGAAGCCTGTGAACTTGGAGACTCGGCAGGCTCCATTTGCGCCCCCCCCCCGACTGCGAAGGGGCCTTTTTAAAGGCTACGGAATGGAACGGGGGTGAGCGGCGCGGGGCTGAGAGTCGTCTACCTCTTCCGCGGAGTGAAGCCGCACGGCCATGGTCGGAGAGCGCTGATTTCTTTCTGGATAATTGGACTCTAAAGCAACTACCCATGAGTAGGATTAAGTGAATCATTTGGAGGAAAATTTTTAAAATTCGGCACCGAAACGGGAAAGGTAAAAACAGGAAGTCTACCTTTCCGGCTTGTAAATAGATCAAAGCAAAGAGACTGCAAAGCTGTAACTTTGAGAGACGTTATTTAAAGGCTTAAAATCCAGCACCAAAAAAGCGATCTCCCCCCTGTTTGCAGGAGCCGAGGGGAGAAAGTGGAGAAATATTTACCTGCATGAAAAGAGGGAAGTAAAGATATAGCTGCTGCCTCTAAAACCTGGGAACGGACTGCCTATGACAGGGAATGCCGAACAGTGGGAAGAATTGTCAGCACATTAAGGGTGAAGAATCCTGATATAACTCTGTGATAGATACAGTCTATTTGGAACTGTTTTTGATTAAAAAGTAACTTTTAAGGACACTGAAATTGTGGCGTAAGGGATATTGGGGACCCACAAGGACTATATTTGTTTTAAAGTTGCAAAGTGAAGTTGGAAGTGTGTCCCCCTAGAGGAAACTATGTTGCAATAACAACTAAGCCACTAACTAACTAAGCTTTGGAAAATTCCTTTTCAAAACAACTTACCAGGCGTGAGACTGACCTTGGACTGTACATGAGAGTGTTATGGCAGATGGGAAAGGGAAGATAGAGTCGGTGCAGGAAAGAATTACTAGGTCCGGCAGACAATACAAGACTGATATTACGCATCAGAGAAGGGCCTCGACATCTGGAGCAGCAGGCACAGTAGGAGCTGCTGCTTTGCAAGCAAAACCAAAAGCTATGTCATCTGAGGAGTTATTGGCTCAAGCACTTGGCAAAATTAATGCATCTCTGGAAAATTTAGCTAAACAGGTTGCAGAGACAAATAAACAGGTTGCAGAGACAAATAAACAAGTAGCTGAGGCCTCAGCAAAAATTGACTTGAACACTACAAGTATTAATGAACTGGGAAAGAAGGTGAATTCTAATACACAGTCCATTGAAAAATTATTAGAGGAATCGGCCTCAACTCGAAAGATAGCAGAGGAAGCTAAGGAAATTGCAACTGCTGTCCAAGAAAAGATTCCACCGGTATATAAGAAATTAGAGGATCATGACCTGACACTGTCTATTATTGAATTACAAGGAAAGGAGAGAAATTTAAGAATCAGAGCAGTACCTGAAAGTGAGAAAGACAACCTGGCAGACTTCCTTACAAAGGAATTTACAGATTTTTGGCAACAGGACCTGGGAAAAGAGGAATTCAAGATAGTGAGTGCTTTTAGACTTGGTAGAAGACAAAGAAAGAATAAAGCAAGAGACTGTTTGATTACTTTAAGAACAAAAGAAGAAAGAGACAAAATTTTGAATCTGCACTACCAAAGAACTCTGGAAATTGAAGACACTTTTGTAGAGATCTTCAAGGATATACCTAAACATACCTTGGACATAAGAGCCTACTATAGAGATCTCGTGGTTCTACTGAGAAGAAATAGAATACTCTTCAGGTGGGAATTTCCCCAAGGTCTATCTTTTAAATACAGAGGAAGGAAAATAAGAATAAGGACAGTGAATGATAAAGACAAGTTTTTGAAAGACCACGAGGAGGATCTACAGAAGGAAGCGGAATCTGGTGAGGACCCAACTGCATCAGGAAAAGGAATTTTAGACATAGCAAACTTATCATTTGGACTTCTTGGCCCAGGGAAAGATAAACCACCTACAGAAGAAGAAGAACAACTTGGTGCAGTTGGAGGTAAAACCAAGTAACTGATCATGGCTGTGCAACTTCTAAGTTGGAATTGTAATGGACTTAATTCCCCTCGTAAGAGAAAAGGTGTTTTTCATATATTAAGAAAAGAACAATTGGACTTGATATGTTTACACGAAACACATGTAATGAGGCTACACAGGAAAATAATTATTAACAAAAGATTGGGACAAGAGTTTATTTCGTCTGACAAGGTCAAAAAGAGAGGAGTGGTGATATA
Organism: Podarcis raffonei; assembly: GCF_027172205.1. Classification (NCBI taxonomy): domain Eukaryota; kingdom Metazoa; phylum Chordata; class Lepidosauria; order Squamata; family Lacertidae; genus Podarcis; species Podarcis raffonei. The sequence goes on from NC_070617.1 coordinate 35,204,925, forward strand.
TGCGAAAGAGAAATTACTATCGAAATTAATTTTTAAAGATGAACAAGGAAGATATTTGGCAATTGAAATTCAACTCCAAGGAGAGAAATTTTTGATTGCAGGGGTGTATGCACCGAACGAGGGGAAATCCGAATTTTTTAAGAAGTTGCATGAGACCCTTTTGGACTATATGGATTACAATATAATTCTGATGGGGGATATGAATGGAGTCGTATCTACAAACATGGACAAGGCACAAAAACAGGTAGTCACCAAAGATGGTAGACTACCAAAAACCTTCTTTGAATTGACTGACAACATGGACTTGATTGACATTTGGAGAATTAAGAACCCCCTGGGGAGAGAGGGAACTTTCTTCTCTGAAGCTAAGATGACATGGACTAGAATTGACCAAATTAGGATTACTAGAGGAATGGCACCAAAGATAAAGAAAGTGGAAATCTGCCCTAAAACTTGCTCTGACCATAATGCTGTAAAGATGGAGATGAAGCAAACAACAACCGGCACCTTCAGATGGAGGATGAATGACACTTTATTCAGAGATGAAGAAGTATATAAGAAGGCTCAAAAAACTTTGAGAGATTATTTTGAATTAAATATGTCAACAAATGTTGAAAAAAGAGTAATCTGGGACGCAAGTAAAGCTGTGATGAGAGGGTTCCTGATACAGCAGAATGCAATAAAGAAGAGAAGTCGAAATGAGAAAAAAGATAAAATCTTAGAGAAAATAAAAGAAGGGGAGAAAAAACTGAGAGTAAAGCCAAAGTCTCAAGAGATTTTGAGAGAAATAAAACTCTATCAAGTACAATATATGGAATTGATGAACCAGGAAATAGAATGGAAAATTAAACAAATGAAACAGAAGACATTTGAATCAGTGAATAAATGCGGGAAACTATTGGCTTGGCAATTGAAAAAACTAAATACCATCACAAATTTGAAAATGATATACAGGTGGTACATGACCCCAGTCAAGCTGGCAAAAATTTATCACTTGCCCGATAATAAATGCTGGAAATGTAAAGAAAATGAAGGTACATTCTTTCACCTTTGGTGGACGTGCCCAAGGATTAAGGCTTTCTGGGAAATGATTTATAATGAATTGAAAAAGGTATTTAAATATACCTTCCTGAAGAAACCAGAGGCCTTTCTTCTGGGCATAGTCGGCCAATCGGTGTCAAAGAAGGATAGAACTTTCTTTATGTATGCTAAAACAGCAGCAAGAATACTTATTGCAAAGTACTGGAGGACACAGGATTTACCCACTCTGGAAGAATGGCAGTTGAAGATGATCGACTATATGGGATTGGCAGAAATGACTGGCAGAATCCGTGACCAGGGAGAAGAGTCGGCGGAAGAAGATTGGAAGAAATTTAAGGACTATCTACAGAAATATTGTAAAATTAATGAGTGTTAGAATGATGTCGGATAGAATTTAAGTGGTTTGCAGCTGTAATGTTATGCGGGATAGGGGGAAAAAAGGTGTGGAATTAAGTTAAGAATTATTGATAAGGATTTGCTGAACCAATAATTGAACTGGAACACAAAAAGGGGAGGTATGAGGAGGTCGAGGAAATATGTCAATGAAAAATAACTATTGTGAACTTTATGTGTTTTTAACTTTTTTGTATTTTTCTACTTTTTGGTATTTTTTTTTTCTTTTCCTTTTTGATTCTTTTTTCTTCCTTGTATTAACTTTGAAAATCTTAATAAATATCTTTATAAAAAAAATGAAATTGGTAAAGAAGATCTATTCAGCTGGAAGCTCCCTGGGGAGTGTGCATACAGATCATTTCCTTCTCTTTCATTCTGAAGAAACAAACGGAGGTTATCTACAGCAGGGGGAAATGTCCTAGGAGTTTATTTAGCCCCGGCAGTGTGACTGGCAAAGTTGGAACTAAAATAGCAAGTTTGATCACTGCCAGAGATCCAGGACTTCTGGGGCTAAGTACGACTTACTAGTTCAAGGCTTGCTGTTAGGGAAACTGGGTGTGCTTGGAACAATGGGTTGTATCAACTGTAGGGCCAAGTTAAAGTCACTTAGTGGGATATCTATTCCGTTGGCAAAATGTTTTACTCCAGTAGACCACTATTGTTGCACAAGCGCTGGTAACTTTGTTTCTCAATAGACTCTGCAATCTGTTGCATGGCATGTTTCCGCTGGTGCAACTGTTGCATTTGATTCCTCTGTGGTGCAAACTTAAAGCGTACCTATCTGCAAGCACATACTCATCTTTGCCACTGGGGGCACAATATTTGCCTGGGCCCGGGCAACCCATGCTATGTCACTGCCAGCCACCAGGGCTTATAGTGTGGCTCTCCAGAGTTTCAGAGCAGCAGTCTTTCCCAGCGATCGAACCTGGGACCTTCTTCATCCAAGGCAGATGCTCTGCCACTGAGCTATGGCCCTGCCCCTAAACTGATCTTTGCTTCTGCCTCCTGGCTTGTTCTCTGGTCCTGACTACTGCCTTGCCCCAGGTTCCTGGCTCCTCAGTCACCCGACTGTTGCTCACAGGGCAGTACTAACAAAGAGACTTTTGCTGCCCTGCCCAGAGATGCTAAGAACTGAAGCTGGGTCAGTTGGAGGGACTATGCTACCACTCAGTGGATTTGTAACTGGCTGACTGACCAAACCCAAAGGGTGCTCATCAATGGTTCCTCTTCATCCTGGAGAAGAGTGACTAGTGGGGTGCCACAGGGTTCTGTCTTGGGCCCGGTCTTATTCAACATCTTTATCAACGACTTGCATGATGGACTCAAGGGCATCCTGATCAAATTTGCAGATGACACCAAACTGGGAGGGGTGGCTAACACCCCAGAGGACAGGATCACACTTCAAAACGACCTTGACAGATTAGAGAACTGGGCCAAAACAAACAAGATGAATTTTAACAGGGAGAAATGTAAAGTATTGCACTTGGGCAAAAAAAAATGAGAGGCACAAATACAAGATGGGTGACACCTGGCTTGAGAGCAGTACATGTGAAAAGGATCTAGGAGTCTTGGTTGACCACAAACTTGACATGAGCCAACAGTGTGACGCGGCAGCTAAAAAAGCCAATGCAATTATGGGCTGCATCAATAGGAGTATAGCATCTAGATCAAGGGAAGTAATAGTGCCACTGTATTCTGCTCTGGTCAGACCTCACCTGGAGTACTGTGTCCAGTTCTGGGCACCACAGTTCAAGAAGGACACTGACAAACTGAAACGTGTCCAGAGGAGGGCAACCAAAATGGTCAAAGGCCTGGAAACGATGCCTTATGAGGAACGGCTAAGGGAGCTGGGCATGTTTAGCCTGGAGAAGAGGAGGTTAAGGGGTGATATGATAGCCATGTTCAAATATATAAAAGGATGTCACATAGAGGAGGGAGAAAGGTTGTTTTCTGCTGCTCCAGAGAAGCGGACACGGAGCAATGGATCCAAACTACAAGAAAGAAGATTCCACCTAAACATTAGGAAGAACTTCCTGACAGTAAGAGCTGTTTGACAGTGGAATTTGCTGCCAAGGAGTGTGGTGGAGTCTCCTTCTTTGGAGGTCTTTAAGCAGAGGCTTGACAACCATATGTCAGGAGTGCTCTGATGGTGTTTCCTGCTTGGCAGGGGGTTGGACTCGATGGCCCTTGTGGTCTCTTCCAACTCTATGATTCTATGATTCTATGATTCTATGTGCTGTAACAACAAGAAGCAATACCTCATGATAACCATTTGCTCTACCACCAAGTGGGGGGGGGGAGAGAATATCCATTTTGTTTGCATTAAAATTCTGCCTAATTCACACTTCACAAAACACAACCCAAAAAAACTTTAAAATATTCTTGCTGACTAGGCCTCGCTGGTGTTGAAAGGGAGGAGTAAGCAGGGGCGTCTTACCCATAGAGGCTGGTGGCACAGGGCGCCAGGGCTCCAAGTTGTGGAGGGCACCAGAGAAGAGGTGGAGGCTGGACGCAGCACCTCCCAGCATCAGCTCGATGCCCCCACCCGCCTCCGCCATGCCGTGCCAAAGCAGCGCCACTCTCAAAGCCTCCGCCTGCCATGGCCACCACAGCACGGAGCGGCCAGCTGAGCCGGGAGCTGTCGCATCCAGCCTCCACCTCTTCCCCACCGGAGGAGCTGCCCTCCAGCCACTGCCTGCCTCCTCCAGCCCCGCAAAGCTGGGCACATCGCCAGCAGCGCCGTCCTCCCTTAAAAAGGTCAGCAACTCTGGGAAACGGGGGGGGGGGCGCCGGAGGGATCTTTGCACCACGGTGCCAGATATGCTTAAGCAGGCCCTGGGAGCAAGCTGCCTTGTCCCCGGCCTGCAAGGTGCTGGGGTGAAAACATCACAGTTTGGAGCTAGGGCAGTTTCCCCCTGGTGCCTTACAGCATCGGGGACAAGGCATCTAGCTCCTCCTGCCCTTCTTCACTGAGGAGCCACCTGCCCACGCAGGCAGCCGAGGGAAGAACAAGCTACATTGGCCCTGTCCGATGTAACTTGTTCTTCCCTCAGCAGTATGAGGGCCAGAGTGCGACGGCGGTTTCACCTGGTGGTATATTGCAGGTGAAACCGCTGCTGCTCCTGAGCTCCTTCGGCCACCAGCTCCTGACTGCAGCTGGTTTCTGCTTCGGCACGCTGGGCGCTGGTGGCAGAAGGACTCAGGAGTGTTGGTGGTTTCACCCATGATATACTGCCGGGTGAAACCGCCATTGTGCTCTGGCCCTCGTACCAGTCCTTAGTGAAGTATCGATACCCCACCCAGGCCTATTGCTGATCCAAGCATTTGATGCCGACCTTGACATTATCAGTTGTGAGGATATGCAACTGTTTTTAAATGTTCTGGGGTGTTCATAATGTTCTGAAACGTTTTTAGCTTCTTTTAATTTTATTGTTTTAACACTGGGGGTTTTCGCCACCACGGAGACGAAGAGTGGGTTAGAAATTCAATAAGCAGCAATAACAGTGATAAACATCTCATACTTGATGTGGAAATATGGGAAACGGAACGTAAGATCAGACAAATGAGAAACTGAAACGGACAAACTCATCCATCCTAAGCTGTGGCCCATCCACATTGTGTGGAAGGAGTGCAACCCTGCAAAATGGATTTTATGAGAGTTAGCTGGCACAACTGAGCGATGGAATTTGATTTAATACTTTGTTCTGCAGCGTAAGCGTTCAAGCCACACAATTGTTAAATCAACAAGTCTATTTGAAATCCTGTGTCTGTTTTTTTTCTTCCTTTTTTTAAGTCAAAGCAATACAAATAAAATATTCAGTGTGAAACACGGCCTGTGAAGAATCAGGAAGGATGAGCAGACCCAGCGCTGAAGAAACAGACTGTTGCTCACTAATACCCATATATAATCTGGAAACAGAATCTTTCTTATGAAAGAATAGAAGTGGACCTATTCCAATTGTATATTTTGTTTGCATGCCCTGGCACTCTCCCAGGTCCCTGGAGGAGAGCGAGGGAAAGAAAAGGGCATGTGAGGGTGGAGGGATGTGGTGGTGGTGGGGAAATAGTAATCAAGTTGTGAAGTTTCATGACTTGCAGCCCATGATCTGCAATGAACACATTGTCCAAACATTCCAGAAACCTTGTAAAAATTCAGATCACCACTTAAAATAAAACAGAAGCCATTTTTCACTGGTGTTTCAAACCCTGTGCCTCATAAATGGCAGAACCTATGAGGTAGTGAAAGATGGAGGGTGGGGTCCCTGTCTCTCTTTGTCTCCCCAATGCCCCCAACCCTTCTTTCTCCAGGACTAAACTGCTTCTGGCACAACGGAACACCGTGACAGAAACCAGAGTGCACAGAAACACCATTTACCTCCCCACTGCAGCAGTACCTATTTATCTACTTGCCCTGGCCTGCTTTCAAACTGCTAGGTTGGCAGGAGTTGGGAAAGAACAATGGGAGCTCACCCCGTTGAGGGGATTTGAACCGCCAAACTTCTGATCGGCAAGCCCAAGAGGCTCAGTGGTTTAGACCACAGTGCCACCCGCATCCCTGTTTGCTAATCCAACCTGCACTTGTTGCATAATAGCAATTCCCATCATGTCCCTTTAACAATGATCTCACGATGTCATTTTGAGGAAGCATGGGGGGGGAGGGGCTTCCACTGAGAGAAGTGGAATGGAAACCAAGCCTTACAAGGAATGCTTGAGGGAGCTGGGTATGTTTAGCCTGGAGAAGAGGAGATGTGAAGGCCATCTTCATATATCTAAAGGCTGTCACATGGAGGATGAAGCAAGCTTGTTTTCTGCTGCCCCGGAGTGTAAGGCCCAAACCAGTGGATTCAAATTACTAGAATGGAGATTCCAACTAAACATTAGGGGAAACTTCCCAGTGGTAAGAGCTGTTTGACAGTGAAATGAACTATCTCAGAAGGTGGTGGATTTTCCTTCTTTGGAGACTTATAAAGAGAGGTTGAGTGGCCATCTGTCAATGATGCTTTAGCAGTGATTGCTGCATTGGTTGGTGTTCCTTCCAACTTTGCAATTCTATGAGTCTAAGTTCCACCGACAGTCATTTTGAAAAGAGAGAAGGAAAGGAATGCTGTCACTGCTGCAGCAAATCAATAAGGCCCCTCAAAGCCTGCAAATAATGTCTAATGCCCCCCCCCAACATTACCATTAACTCCCTTCAAATTTGTCACGTACAAATTAGGAGACATTTTCTTACGGCGATCCCTAGCCATGTCCTGGGATCATGCTAATAATGAAATGTGTTGATGGTGGCATGGGTACTAGCCAATACATACCCAATACAACCTTTTTAAAAGAAAAACAGAAAGAAAATCAATAGAATTGAGCTGCCTGGTGACAGGAACCGCAGCAATATTAAACCATCTTTACCGTTCTTTTTTTAAAATTACATCTCCTTTCACTGAGAAGGAACTTGCAGCAATCAGGAAAGAAGTAGCCCATTCAGGAAAGGCCTTATGGAATGTGCATTTTAAAGGACCATTTGAAAGGCAAAGGCAGTCCTTGCTTCACTGATTTTTTTCCATTCTCCTAAGGGAGACCAACCACTCTACATTTTAAGCCTTCCGTTTAAGGACCATCCTTCAGCTCATTAATTTTGATGTAGGAGTAAAGAAAAAGTAAGTATGGAGCAGGATTAAAGCAGCAGCAACGGAGTCAACCTCTTCTCTTTCTTTGCAGGATAATACATCCTGAAGAAATACGGTTGTTAATTAAAAGAAAGAAAGAAAAAAGAAATGGGCATCAAAGCTCCTGTGGAGACTCTGAAAAGATTTGTATCAGGAAACGGCCTAATGCTTGGCCCGGACTTTCCAAGTCTATAAAACATGTGGCACTTACAGTATCCATCCCAGCCACAAAAAGCAGATGTTATTTGCGTGAACAGATCTGGAGAGGTTTTTAACAGTGAGCTGCAAACCAGCCACTCGTGCTGAGGCTGAGCTTCAGAGCAACCATAATTGCCGCAGAGCGTGGAGCAAGTTTTCGGCATCGCTGAAACCGCAACCGAGATCATTGCAAGTGGGATTGTGCGTATGGTTCCCAGTTCATTAAGGAGCCTGCTCAATGGGGCAAGATGGAGCAGAGCTCTACCACTATCTTTTTCCCTGCACCCCAAAACCCACAGCTCTACCTCAGTGGTCCTATGCCCCACAATCATATTCATAAACTTATAATTCAAGAAAGTCTCTCAAGTCTTTTCTGTGCCTCTCACAAACATCACTATAGCCAGCAGGTCTCACTCTTCACCTGCCTCTGGGATGGGGAGAGTTGGAACTCAGCTTAACCTATCTCACAGGTGTGAATTCAGGTAGATGCTGTACAATTGTACTACAGTGGAACCTCATGTTACGGACAGGATCCGTTCTGGAGGCCCGTCCGTAACACAGAACTGACACAAGCCAAAGTGCCATGTCTGTGCACACACACGGCGCGATTTAGCGCGTCTGCACATGCGTGAGCAGCGAAACCCAGAAGTAACCCATTCCATTCCTTCTGGGTTGCCGTGGGACGCAACACAAAAGCACATAACCTGAAGCGGACACAACATGAGGTATGACTGTACTGCATTGCTTAAGTGTCTACAACACTAGGTCCAGGGGTCAGCTGGTGGGGCAGGAAAGAAGAAGAAGAAGAAGAAGAAGAAGAAGAAGAAGAAGAAGAAGAAGAAGAAGAAGAAGAAGAGTAGTAGTAGTAGTAGTAGTAGTAGTAGTAGTAGTAGTAGTAGTTTGGATTTGATATCCCGCTTTATCACTACCCGAAGGAGTCTCAAAGCATCTAACGTTCTCTTTTCCCTTCTTCCCCCACAACAAACACCCTGTGAGGTGAGTGAGGCTGAGAGACTTCACAGAAGTGTGACTAGCCCAAGGTCACCCACCAGCTGCATGTGGAGGAGCAGAGACGCGAACCCGGTTCACCAGATTACGAGACTACCGCTCTTAACCACTACACCACACTGGCCATTGCTTCTCCTTCCTGCTCCGTCCACAGATGCTGTCATCCAGCCCACTGCTCAGCTTTCCGCAACTGATCAAGGGCTCCAGGTGTGCCGCACAGGGAGCGGGAGCGAGAAGTAGATGGCAGAACCTGCACCAGAAGATTCTAACATACAGAAATGTTCTTCAGCTCTAAATTGGGGGAGCTTAGTTCTGTTTGTGTCTGTGTTGTGCATAGAATGTTTTCATATTTTTAAGGCAAGTTTCTAATCCTTGTGGCTGCAATAATATAGATTAACTGCCCTATGAAATCTCAGAAGGGTGCCTGATTAAGGTTTATAGCATTGAAGGGTGGAGCCTGGGTGTCAGGATGAGCAAAGATGTTGGTTTCTCACATTTCCTCCTTTTTCCAATCTTAAACTCAGCTCTTCACATTTCCAGATCACTTTGCAATTTTCTTAATTAAGAAAGCCATTATGAAAATTCATCATTTTAGTGTGTGCTTTTCCTTATGTACGCATTTTAAATGCAACCTTGCCCAATATACACGTTTTTTTGAAAGCAATGTTCCAGAATATATGCATCTTTTTATGTCATTTTCACTAAGCTATGAACTTTCATGCACACTTTGCATTTTGCACACATTATTTGACTGGAGAACCACATTGCAAAATTGAGAAAAGTGCAATTTTCAAAGGATGGCTGTGTGTTCCCATGTTGCCTCGCAAACTGCAGATTAGGTAGGTTTGCCTTTAAATGGAAATGCCGCGCAAGGTTTTGACTGCAAGATTGCCCGTTTCATAACCGTTACTTGAGGCATTCAAGCAAAAATCTGCATAGCACCTCTATTAATGCAAAATTTGTTGAAATATTTATCACAGTTTGCTTTATGGGAATGTACGACCATTAAGCATCTGGTTGCAGGGTATTCCTGGACACATCAGAAGGGAACTGTAATAATCACTCAAAACTGCTCCCGGTATGAGAGCACTCTGTGGTGAATTGTCACCACATCTGCCACCAGTCAGCAGAGAGCAGCTCCCAAGTGTTAAGCTGCAAGACGTGAGCCTCTCCAATGTTCAGTTACAAGTGGTGTTCTCATACTTGTCAAGTATTAAAAGGAAGTACCGTATTTTCCGCTCTATAAGATGCCCCAGACCATAAGACGCACCTAGTTTTTGGAGGAGGAAAACAAGAAAAAAAATATTCTGAATCCCAGAAGCCAGAACAGCAAGAGGGATCTCTGTGCAGTGAAAGCAGCGATCCCTCTTGCTGTTCTGGCTTCTGGGATAGCTGCGCAGCCTGCATTCGCTCCATAAGACGCACACACATTTCCCCTTACTTTTTAGGAGGGAAAAAGTGAGTCTTATAGAGCAAAAAATACGGTATTTGACGTTTACTTACAAAGCCTGTAACTCACTTGCACAGGTTTCCTAACCCACGGTTGACCCACTTTGTGACCTATGGGTTGGGAAACATGGCCCTAGATCAGAATATTGCATCGGTGGATAAAATAAGGAAATGTCACTTTGTGCTACATGCATACACACAAACACACAGAGAGAAACAGCGTACAGGGGGGAGGTTCAAAAAGTATCTACATGGTGCTTAGAGAATAACTTGCACCTAAATATTAAGACAAAGGAGATGGTGTTGGACTTCTGGAGGAAAAGAGGGGAACCTGCCCTGTTGTATATCGGGGGGGCTGTGTGGCGAGAGTCTCCTCCTTTAAATTCCTGGGAGTTTACCTTAGTGAGGACCACACTTGGAAAATCAACATAACTCAGGTGGTCAGAAAGGCCCAACAGAGACTCCATTTCCTCAGGGTCTTGCGAAAGAATAATGTGAAACAACAATTGATGAACTCCTTTTGCCGGTCCACAATAGAAAGTGTCCTCTCATATTGTATCACAGTGTGGTATGCTAGCCTGACAGCCATGGACAGAAAGTCTCTACAGGGGGTGGGGAATACAGCACATGATATCATGGGCTGTCCCTTGAGTCCGCTAGATGGCATCACAAGGGATCGTTGCCTTAGGAGAGTGAGAAAAATTCTCAGGGATGACTCACACCCTGGCCATCACCTCTTTAATCTTCTACCCTCAGGCAGGAGATATAGAAGTATAATCAGCCATACCAACGGGCTAAAAAATAGCTTCTATCTGTGGGCAGTTAGGCTGTTGAAAGGAAAATATCATAGCGAAATTGACTTGTGAGGTGGTGTGTTGTTCGATAAGAGATTGAGTGTTTGTGAGGGGAGGCTTGTTTAATTTCATTGTACACAGGTTGTACAATGACAATAAAGATATTATTTTTAGAGTATTTCCTTTCATTAGCCTAAGAAGTTCTGGAACATAGCCTTATGCCAAGCCAGCCCACCCAACAGTATTGTCTACACTGGGGTCGGCAGAAGCTGGATTGGGATCTACTTGCAGATCTCTCTGGATAATTTGCAGTAGATCAGCAAGGCTTTCTGTCTCCCAACTGCTTTAATAATTGCAGCAACAAAACCATATCCCCACAACTAAGTTATAACTGAAAACAATATTCGAGGCCAGGCATCCCCAACCTTCAGCCCTCCAGATGTTTTGGACTACAATTCCCATCATCCCTGACCACTGGTCCTGTTAGCTAGGGATCATGGGAGTTGTAGGCCAAAACATCTGGGGGGCCGCAGGTTGGGGATGCCTGTTCTAGGCTCAGAGAGAAACCGTGTCCTTTCCTTCCATCTATATGTCTCTTGCACTTGGCTGCGGTTCTAATAAACAACAAATCTGATCAGATAAGACTGAAGTCTACCCAACTCTGGTCTACAGACTGTCTCCGGGAGTCTCAGATAATGGCATTTCCCAGCCGTACCTGGAGACGCTGGCAATTTAACTCAGGACCTTGCCCATACATTTCTCCAAATCTTGCAAGCAGCTCTCCAGCCAAGCAATGTGCACAAGGGTAAATTGTGCATAAAACTGCATATACAGCAGCATACAAAAAAAAAAAGCATTATATTAGGGGAACTACACTTTGAGGGAAATGTTCACGTTAAGCAAAATTTCATATTAATGTGTGAATATACGGAGAAATGTGCCCTAAGATGCAGAGGAATTTTCATGAGGACTTTAAAAATAAAATTTGCAAACAGAAGTGGGAATATGGGAAATGGAAGTGAAAGGGACAGATTCACACATCCCTAATTGCAGATCCGTCTGGACCAGATCCATGTGTCTCAAAGAGCAAAACAACACTTTTCCTGGCTATGTCATTGGAGGGGTGTTTGGGTTTTAAAGAAATGATGAAGATGAAGAAGGAGGAGGAGGAGGAGGAGGAGTTTGGATTTGATATCCCGCCTTTCACTCCCTTTAAGGAGTCTCAAAGTGGCTAACATTCTCCTTTCCCTTCCTCGCCCACAACAAACACTCTGTGAGGTGAGTGAGGCTGAGAGACTTCAGAAAAGTGTGACTAGCCCAAGGTCACCCAGCAGCTGCATGTGGAGGAGCGGAGACGTGAACCCGGTTCCCCAGATTACGAGTCCACCGCTCTTAACCACTACACCACACTGAAATGTGGCATTGGGTGGGAACTGACGCTTTGAACAGAGTGATGCAATAAGGGGTTGTTTAACCCCTTCCCCCCGTCCCATTTTCTGTATCAAAAGAATTGCTCTCCACCCCAATGCTGCTATTGGAGGAAATGCAGGCGTTTTATGGTTCCTCGCCTGACTCATGTTCTGGCTGTTGATGAACAAATGCATTTAAATGGATGGGGGTGGGGGGAATCTGTCCCAAGACTTTTTGCAACTGCATTGTACTTCTTGTTTTGCCCCCCATTTGTTACATTTTTATGAAGGGGCCAGCACACACGGCCCCTTTGCTTTTAATCTATAGATTTATTTTTAACTACATTCCTATAATTCCAACTGGCTGGAGGTTTTGGGTGGTTTGAAAAATATTTTTAAGCCTCACAACAACTTGGGAGGTAGATTAGGTTGACATGCACACAAGACAGGGCCTTCTCAGTGGTGTCTCCAGAACTGTGGAACTCTCTTTCCATTGATTTGTGCCTCGCCCCCGTCAGTACATGCATTTAGACGAGAGTTGAAGACTTTCCTCTTCAATGCTGCCTTAAACTGAGAACGCAATCTGGTTAGCTTAAGCTTTGTAAAGCATCCTGTATGTTTGCTAACATGGCTATTTCACGTTAACATGTTTCCTCCTTCTTGTTTGTATGTGGCTTTGTGAGGGCACAGCCCTTAAAAACAACTGAAATTAAACTTTGAATAAATAAAGAGTGACCAGCTCAATAGTTCCCAATGGGTTTCATGGATTAGTAGGAATTCGAACCCAGATCTCCAGCACTTTATCCACTACATCACACTGGTTCTTATAAACTCAGGAGTGTGTTCATGATCCAAAAAGCTGTGCCTTTGAGCCACTAAAGGAGCATAACCTCTCACATTGCTTACTAGTTTATTGGCACCCGAACAATACTGATCCCCCAAGCAATCTGTTCCAATTTGCTTGCACCATGAGACCAGGTCTCTACATTTGCTGCGCCTTGGGAATCTTAAGGTGCAAGCTAATCCGGGTAGTTTAGGTGTTTTTCTTCTTGTGTTTTGTTTAACATATTCCATTTGATTGGAAATGTTTTACAATCATGAAAATAAGAGTAGGTACTGATTTTACATGCTTTTAATTCCATGATTATACTGCTTTGATCTACCCTGAGACTTTAGGGTGAAGGGCAGAGAAGAGAGATAACTTGAGGTTTCAGCAAGCAAGCCTGCGCAAACAGAAGCCATCGGCCAACAAATAGCGGTGTCGTGGCAATTACAAAGATTATAATCATTTCAAACCAGCAAAAACCAAACGTTCCTTACCTGGGTGTTTGCGTAGCCAGGTATGGTTTCCATACACCTGCGTGTCAAAGAAAACAAAATAGATTTATATGAATATGGCACAAGGAAGCAAAAGTGTCAAAGAAAAAAACCGGGAGAAAGGTGGAGGGTGAATCTGTCAATTCCATGGGGGTCCTTTACCTGAAATAAAATCAGCAGGGAGAGGCAACACAACAGGGACAGCAAATTCTCCATAGTTCCTGTCCTGGAAGTGAAAACCAAAGCAAACTCTCCAGTGAGTTCTCCTCGGTTCACAAAACATTAACTCTCTGCACAGGTTTGTATTCTTTTCGGAGGGGCATTTCCCAGACAGGATCAAATAAAATAATCCATTCACAGGAGAAGAGGTGATCGCTTGCCGATGCCCGACAACAAATGGTTTTTTTCCCTTTGAAGGTGGAATACTTCAGTGGCTGGTAAATTAAATTCCAAAGAACTGAGCGAGGATGAATAGTTTAAGTGAAATCGGTACCATCCCGTGGAAAGAATCTGGAAAGTTACACGTGCAGGTTTCTGCCCACAGATCTTATTCCCAAGCGTCGTCTTCTGCCTTCCACTCCCTTTTTTAGAAATATCTTGTTTCTGTCTGAAGCCAGTGGGTGAGGACTGGGCTGATCAATAATGAAGGAGGTCCATTCTGATTATCCACCAGGCTCTCAGTTCTTCCTCTTTCCCACAGAAACTGGGCTGGACTGAGTTGCTCTCTTCCCGTACAGACTGGGTGGCTGAAGTTTACACCTCCATCCCAGTCCTCTTTGGGTGGAGAGAAAGTCAAAATGATGTCATGCTTTCTGCTCAAACTTTGTCCCATTTGGGTACTCTGTTTCTATATCGCATTACCAGCCAGACTCCTTTGCTGGGTCCTAACACCAGCCAGTCAGAAGGAAAGGGGGAGCTGTTGGAAGAGGAGGTAGCTCAAAAAAGGAAAAGGAAAAGTTAAACAGATGCCATGTGAGGAGTACGAAGCGAGAGCAAATAATAATTTAAATCTGTGTGAACCACAGTTTAGGTTTCTGTGTGAGAGAGAGATAGCAAACGGGAGTTTTTGTTACAATGCTATGCACGCTTAATAGCGATGAGCAAATCTGTTAGTTGTTCTCCATTTCTCATTCTTCCAATCTTAAGTTCTGATTTCCATATCAGTTTGGGTTTTTTCAAGTCTTCAGCAGCACTTTAGTGCCCATTTCTCTTAACAGACACATTTTTGTGTGCAATTTTGTCAAATATGCACACATTTGGCAAAGCAATTTCTCCTGATATAATGCATTTTTGCATTCTGTTTTCACTAATATATGCATTTTAATGCACCTATATGCACTTCTGTAGGCATTACTTAGCTGGACAACGGCACTGCAAAATTCAATGGGAGAAGTTTGAAAAACAGCTGGGTTTCCATTCTTGAACTGCAGATTAAAGGTAAAGGTAAAGCGACCCCTGACCATTAGGTCCAGTTGTGACCGACTCTGGGGTTGCGGCGCTCATCTCGCTTTACTGGCCGAGGGAGCCAGTGTACAGCTTCCGGGTCATGTGGCCAGCATGACTAAGCTGCTTCTGGCGAACCAGAGCAGTGCACGGAAATGCCGTTTACCTTCCCGCCGGAGCGGTACCTATTTATCTACTTGCACTTTGATGTGCTTTCGAACTGCTAGGTTGGCAGGAGCAGGGACCGAGCAACGGGAGCTCACCCCATCGCGGGGATAGCCCTTAAATGCAAAGTGAATGGAACTTCTCCCCCATCTCCCCTTGGAAGTAAGCGCCGTTGAACTCAACGAGACACATTTCTTAGAAAACATGCAGGAAGCCAGCCATAAATCCTCCAACTGCTTACTATCCACCAGGGACAGTCCCCATTTCATGGTCCTTGCTCCTGAAACTCTCTCCCGGTTTCATTTGAATTTTGCATCTTGAAAAACCATGTTAGTGTGCACACACATTATCAGGGCTGGAGAACAATCTGGAGCAAGTTGGAAGCCAGCAGCTCTGGGTCAGTTGAGGGCGAAAGAGTGATCAGGATCAGAGATGCCAGAAATTAGGAAGAGAGAACAAGCCAGGAGAAAACAGAACACTGGAAGCTGCCTTATCCTTTGCCTGATGCCTGGTCCATCTGGCTCAATCTTATCTACTCTGCCTGGCAGTGACTTTGCAGGATATCATGCAGGGGTCTCTCCCATCGGTACCTGGAGATCCCAGCGTTTGAACATGGGGTGCTCTGACCACAAAGCAAATGCTGTACCACAGACACATAGTCCATCCCCTAATACAAAGCTGACCTTCTAACCGTAGGGCTGCCATATTTTGAAGAGCAAAAAATAGGGCACAATTAGGCCAGGGAGGGGGGGTGAAGTAAAATAGTAGCAGTAAAAGATAAAGGTAAAAGATAAAGGTACCCCTGCCCGTACGGGCCAGTCTTGACAGACTCTAGGGTTGTGCGCCCATCTCACTCAAGAGGCCGGGGGCCAGCGCTGTCCGGAGACACTTCCGGGTCACGTGGCCAGCGTGACATCGCTGCTCTTGCGAGCCAGAGCCGCACACGGAAACGCCGTTTACCTTCCCGCTGGTAAGCGGTCCCTATTTATCTACTTGCACCCGGGGATGCTTTCGAACTGCTAGGTTGGCAGGCGCTGGGACTGAACAACGGGAGCGCACCCTGCCGTGGGGATTCGAACCGCCAACCTTTCGATCGGCAAGCTCTAGGCGCTGAGGCTTTTACCCACAGCGCCACCCGCATCCCTGTGTAAAAGATAAAAGGTGCATTCAAATATGTAACTATGGTAATTAAAATTGAGAATGACATACCCTCCAACATTTTGTGAGAAAAATTTGGGGCATCCCCCACCACCAGCATCCTGCATCTCTGTTGCTTGTCCCCTCCCTGCTACTGACTCCTTCCTCACCCACCTGCTCGCCTCCTCCATCCCTTCTCTCTTACCTTTGCTGTCTTCGGCCTCCTGCTCACAAGTAGTGGTAATAATAATAATAATTTTATTATTTATACCTCACCCATCTGACTGGGTTTCCCCAGCCACCCTACAACATTTCTAAAAACATCAAACATTAAAAAGTTCCCTAAACAGGGCTACCTTCAGATGTCTTCTAAAAGTCAGGTAGTTGTTTATTTCCTTGATGTCTGAACAGCGGCGGAGGAAGCCTCTCGGGCACCTAGGGCGGCATGCCCGGGGGCGGGGCGGGGCGAACCACCCATAGGAACGGGATGGGGCGTGCCATGGGACCTCAGCCACCCTACAGCTGGGGGGGAGGCAATGGGCAGCCAGCGTGGAACCTGCAGGCACTGGAGACGCGTAATTCGGGCACACTGCAGGCCCCGTGGTGAGTGCTGCCTACCATTTTGTCACCCACCTCAGTAGGAACACCCGGGTTGGGCCGCACCTACTGCACCCCCTTGCTACGCCCCTGCATCTAAAGGGATGGTGTACCACTGGGAGGGCGCCGCCACCGAGAAGCTGCATTGCCAGATGATGCAAGGTTGAGCAGCCCCGGGAAGGCCACGCCAGACCTGGGGGCCACCAAAAACACCTTGAGGCCTATAGAGGCCCCAGGAAGGCTGCACAAAGCCGCACCACCGCCAGAGATGCCACAAAGATGGTGATTTTACCTCTGAAAAAGAGGATATGTCTGGGGAAACCAGGACGTATGACAACCCTATTCTACCGGGTCAGACCATTGGTCCACATAGCTGAGTACTGTCTACACCAGAGCTTTCCAAACTGTGTGTCATGCGAATGCTCTCCGTGCTCCTCCCAGGCCTGGAAAGGAGTTTATTTAATCTCTGGTTTGCTAGTAAAACTGAATTACTGAATTACTGTGTCCTAAAAAGTGTGTCACCGACATAAAAAGTTTGGAAAGCTTTTGTCTACACAGACTGACAATGGTGTGCAGAGGTTTTAGACAGGGATCTCTCCTAGCCCTACCCAGAGATCCCCGGGGATGGAACCTGGGACCAGCCACATGCAAACCAAAAGCTACAGCCCTTCCAGTAAACAGAGTGACACAATAGTGACACAACCGCTCTGTGAATTGTAGCTCTGTGAGTGGGGAAGAGGGTGTCCTAACAACCCCAGCACCTTTAAACTACAATTCCCATGATTCCTGGGGGAAGCCTTGACTGTACACAGTGATATATCTGTTTTAAACATGTAGCGCTGATGAGACCTAAAACAATAAAAATTCATCAGAAAACAAAACACAAGCCTGAACCTGAACAACAGGACTCTTCCTGTCCATGAGGTTTTTCCCAGTGTTGGCTCTGACCCGTTACACACACACACACACACACACACACACAGACAGAGCACATCTCCCTTTTCCTTTCTGACAGCAACCAAATACTCAGTGCTGACCATACCTGGGGGGGAGGGGGGCGGTCTGGCCAAACCTAACAGCAGCAAACCTAATAGCAGCTATTAGGTAAACGCAGCAAACCTGAGCATAAATATATATTTGCATGCGCACACATCAATGCACAGAAGTTTGCATGTGATGCAAAATAGCATATAAAATTGTGTATATATTGCTCTTGGCAATTTTCCCGGAGGACTTTGAAACTCTGCAGACTGGTGCAGAAATGTGGCAAAAACTGGACTGGCTATTGCAAAAAAATGAAAAACTGAGTAAAACTGAAATTGTCGGATCTGTCCACCCCTAGCTGGCTTGCCCCTCTGCAGCTAGAAGGGTGCTGCAAACCTTTGCACTCAATACCTTTTAAGAAAAATGTCTTTAGGAGGGGGACATCTTGGGCAGAGAGCCATTCCCCACTTTCCCTGTTCCAAATGGCTCATCCCAGTTGCTCCCCCTCCCCACATGTTCAAGCGCAGAGGGTGGGGTTAAGTGCTGGCACTATTAGCTCCACTTCACTCAAAATGAACCCCTCCCCTTTAAGACAGAACAGCCTAGGGGGCCCCTTCCATGTATTTGCCTGACTATGCTCCTCTGCTACCTGTGTTTCTACAAAGCATGTGCTTAAACCCTTAATTAAATTGCTAAGAAGAACCCTTTCAGAGTAAAAATAAATCCATACACGTCGTTGACTGTCCAACTGCTCCATCATCAGGAGGGAAAAAAGAACTGCAGCTTAAGGAAAGGATAAAAAGCACAACAGAAAGTTGTGCTTTATTTTGTTTTCGGTTGCTGGAAGGAAGGAGGCCTCTTAAGGAAAACCAGAAGCATGCAGAGAAACAGCAAAAGGGTGGATAGGAAGCTAAACAGCAGTGCTGAAGGAGCTGGCAGCAAGCTAGATGCCAGAGAACATCTAAGCCACAGTAATATATATGTTATATGTTTCTCTCCAAGTTGTAATGAAAGGAAGCGAACCGACTTCACACAAAACAACAACATATGGTGAGGGGGCTACAGTGGTTTCACTCCAGCCTGGCAAGGAGACTCCAGAAGTTGAGGGTAGAGCCGGCCCTACCATCAGACACAGCAAGGCAATTGCCTCAGGCGATCCCGGATGGGGACATCGGGACCGGGGGCAAGATGGCGGGGTGGGAACAGGAACAGGAGTCAGGAAGCCAAGGGTCCGAGGGCCGGGAGTCAAGAAGCCAAGGGTCCAAGGGTCAGGAAGCAAGGAGTCACGAAGTCAGGGATCGGGGCCCAAGGATCAAGAAGGAAGGAGTCAAATACAGCAAGGCAGGGAACATATTGCTGTGGCAAAGAGCAGAAGGGGAAATGCTGACCTTATATCCCTTCCCGGCTCTTGCCACCAGGTGCTTTGAGTTACCAGTCGGTCTCACCTGTGTGGCAGCGCCTTGCCTCTTCAGAAGGCCCCAGTCCTGCAAAGTCCTATTGGTCACAGGGCCTGGCTCCTGCACGCACACCTGACAGCTGGGATCCAGAGGCTGCAGGTCCCACCATATTGCCCACCTGCCACCGCCAAAGTGAGGAGAAACAGCAGCAGTGACGTAGCGTGGAGGGGCTGGGGGGCATGGCACATTTTTTTGAGGGGGCGCAACCAGATGCAACCAGGCACCCCCACAATTGGCTCCCTCATTGGAGCCTGGCTCCGCCGCATGAGGGAGCTGCAGAGACAGCTTCCTTGGGGGGTGGACCAACGCCTCCAGCTGCAGCTCCACCCCGGAGGGTCAAGCCTAACCCTGGAGACAGAGAGAAGAGAGTCAGCGCCCCCTTGCCCAGTCCTCTCCTTGCCTGGGCTGCAGTGCGCTTCCTTGTGCCTGGCTGCAGCTCTGCCCCCGGGTCAGGTCTAACCCAGGGGTGAAGAGAAGGAGGAGAGTTGGGGGCAGCTTCCCAGCCCCTCTCCTCGCCTGGACTGTGGCATGCGAGTGCACCCCCCCAATGCCGCTTTGCAAGGTGAAAAGCACACCAAGAATTCAGGCCAATATAAGTTTCAGCAGTGGGAGTGGTCCCTCCTCACAAATCAATAATCAATTGTAACAAAAACTAATCCATTCAAAAGTATGTATTCTGACAAGGGTTACAAACTCAAACAGAGATTACAAACTCAAACTCAAAAGGATATGTATAACACAATAATTCGTTACAGAATTAGAGTTAAGAGTTTATGAGTAGAGATAAGTTCATGTTAGTCCATAGTCAGATTTGACATGAAGGTCATCGTTTCAATCAATGAGCAGAAGTCAGAAGTCAATATATGGATCAGAAACCAGGACAGGGACCTGTTTCAATGTATTCACCTTCATCAGCTAATTTTTAAAGGATCGTGTAAGTTTGAAGAATTTGTATAAATATATCCTGTTACTTGTGAATGGATTCGTTTTTGTTACAATTGATTATTGATTATTGATTGGCGAGTAGGGACCACTCCCACTACTGAAACTGATATTGGCCTGAGTTCTTGGTGTGCTTTTTTCTGGGTATATTTAATAACAAGAACTCCAACTTACCGTATTTTTCGCTCTATAAGACTCACTTTTTCCCTCCTAAAAAGTAAGGGGAAATGTGTGTGCGTCTTTTGGAGCGAATGCAGGCTGCGCAGCTATCCCAGAAGCCAGAACAGCAAGAGGGATCGCTGCTTGCGCTGCGCAGCGATCCCTCTTGCTGTTCTGGCTTCTGGAATTCAGAATATTTTTTTTTCTTGTTTTCCTCCTCCAAAAACTAGGTGCGACTTATGGTCTGGTGCGTCTTATAGAACGAAGAATATGGTATTTAGCTTTGCAAGGTGAGCCACAGTGCGCTCCCTCCACACCCCACACCCCACCCCAGGCAGCCTTAGCATTCGCTTTGCCACCGAGTGGCAGTGACACTGACTCTGGCAAGCAGGGGCAGAGGAAGGGGGTGCAGTGAGGGCTGTCCACCCTGGGTGACACCACTGAGGGGGGTGACAAAATTCTGGGTGGCACTCACCACAAGGCCTGCAGCATACCTGAGCCACGTCTCTCCTGGGAGTGACACGGTGGCTTGGGCACCTGCAGGCTCCGCGCTGCCCCAAACGGTCTACCCGCCACCTCCCCCTCAACTGAGTGGAGGGAGGCAGGCAGACTCCTTGGAGGCCCTGGTCTTGCCCTGGCTTGCCCCGCCCCCGCGTGTGGTTGCCCCCCCCCGGGCGCACCCCAGGTGCCCAATCGGCTTGCTCTGCTGCTGCTGGCAAGCTCTCATTGCTGCCATTGGTTCTCCTCACTTCTCTGGCGATGGAAGGGATGGGACGAGCCGGCGGTGTCGCTGGAGTTCTGTCGGTGCCTCTTTTCCCCACCATAGCTGTCAACTTTTCCCTTTTCTTGCGAGGAATCCTATTCGGAATAAGGGAACTTCCCTTTAAAAATGGGAAACTTTGACCGCCAGGATCCCCACTTCCACCACAGAAGGGAGGAGAAGCAGTAGCAGAACCCCAGCTTTGGCAGCGGGTGGAGGTGGCAACTTCCTGTTTTGCCTCAGATGGCAAAACGAGACGAGCCACCTCTGGGTCAGAGCATTAATTCTGCATAGACTTTTTAAAAAGGAATTCTCAAACTGCTGTTGAAATGCTGAGAACTGAACTTAAGACTGGAAAAATGAGGAAACTGAGAGAAAATTGGCCAATTTGCCTGTCCCAAATGATTGCACCCTTTTTCTTTGCTAACTCTTCCTCGTCCCTGCTCTTTGCTGGCCTAGAAGTCCACCACGGCCCTTTGCAGCTTTTTGAGTGAAATATTGGCCACCTAACTCACAGCAGGTCACCTAACTCACAGACTCAGGACGCAGGTGGTGCTGTGGGTTAAACCACAGAGCCTAGGACTTGCCGATCAGAAGGTCGGCAGTTCGAATCCCTTCGACGGGGTGAGCTCCCGTTGCTCGGTCCCTGCTCCTGCCAACCTAGCAGTTCGAAAGCACAAAGTGCAAGTAGATAAATAGGTACCGCTCCAGCGGGAAGGTAAACGGCATTTCCGTGCGCTGCTCTGGTTCGCCAGAAGTTGCTTAGTCATGCTGGCCACATGACCTGGAAGCTGTCTGCGGACAAATGCCGGCTCCCTCAGCCAATAAAGCGAGATGAGCGCCGCAACCCCAGAGTCAGTCACGACTGGACCTAATGGTCAGGGGTCCCTTTACCTTTACCTTTAACTCACAGCACCCTTAACAAACTGCAATTACCACGTGCAGCCGCATCCTTAAGGCACATGACTTCCCTCAAAAAATCCAAGGAACTCACTGAGCTGCAATTCCCAGTGCCCTTAACAAGCCAGAGTTCTCAGGATTCTTCAGAGGAAGCCCCGTGCTTCAAATGCAAAGTGTGGATGTGAAATTTCTGCAAGCAAATCGGGATGCAATCTGAATAAACAGGTCATCTGGAGGAGGCCAAAAACATTCGGAAGGGTACCAGGTTGGAAAAGTCTGTCCTGGACATCTTTAGTTCTAGAGCTTCCTCCGTGGGTCGATCACAAAATCATATTAAAACTTTGTGTGTGTGTGTGTGTGTGAGAGAGAGAGAGGGGGGGGAGGGAGGGAGGGAGGGAGGGAGAGAGAGAGAGAGAGAGAGAGAGAGAGAGAGGGAGAGAGAGGGAGAGAGAGGTGGGTGCAAAGGAAGAAATGTTGCTTTGTATGTGACAGAGTCTTTCTTTTTTAAAATTAAACATATGGCTGATGAGCTAATACAATGAAACTTGATAGCTTGGTTTCAGAACTCTATTTCACACCGGATGCCTTCCAAGAGATTTTAGCACTGTGAATGCCAGAAAATTAGCTAATTGTCATAAGCTGGCAAAAGGCACTCCAGGAAAAGAATGAGAACCCAAAGTGAAAAATTCTCTTTTTTTCTGATTGCTTAAAAGGGAGGCTACAGAAAAGATGGGGTGGGTGGAGGAGTTTGTACTGCAGTTTTCTTAATACTGTTTTTATTGGAATTGCCTTCCTCTTGGTGATGCTGTCCAAGTCAGCTGAATCCATCTGTGCCATTCACAGACCCTCAAAGGGTCCCTAGTTTCCAGGGACAGAAGACTTCCTGGTTTCTGATTTGATCCCAGAATGTCCCACTTTTCCTTAGGACATCGCTATTTTCATCGGAGGGTATGGAGTTATGCAACCTCCAAGCCAAAGAGATTATACAACCTTTAGACAACATCTGAAGACTTCCCTGTAGAAGGAAGTTTTTGAATGTTGAATGTTTTATTATGTTTTTAGTCACTGAAATGTCACCAGAAGGGCAGAGAGGGGCAGAATGAGGTGTTTGCAGGCTTTTTCAATGGGTTTATTATTATTATTATTATTATTATTATTATTATTATTATTATTATTACTACTACTACTACTACTACTACTACTACTATTGATTTCACTGGTGTGCACGGTGCCTCAGAATGTAACCCCCACATAAACAGGTTGTTGCCTGCATTTATTTGTGTCTTTATCCTGTGAACCAGCCTGATATATTTTGATGAAGGGCAGTATGTAAATCTAATAGATGATCATAATTGAAATATTCTACCAATATCACAGGCGAGCTCAATATATTACAAATCCTTTGCAATTCTAGCTGTTAAGTTTCATTACAAATGACCTAATATCTTCAATGGCTTTGAAATCTAAAGGAGAACGGATAAAAAGTACTCCAAATGTATTTCTAAATAAGTAATGGAGATTATTAATGAGTAAAATACAGCTGATCCCAGTAGGAAAAAGCTCCCAAAAACCCACACACAATTGATGTGAGTTATAGCTTTAATGTTTCGTCTTCTGGCTTAAACTATAGGCCTCTGGGGAAGTTAAAATCCTTGTTGCTTTTACTTAATTTCTGTTGGCAGAACAATTCCAAAATAATAATAGCAATAATAGAAAGGCAGAAGAAGAAAGAATTGAATCTAGGCAGAAAAATAAGTCCCCAATCCTATGCATGTTCATGCAGAAGTAGGTCCCTCTGTGTTCATTGTGGCTTACTCTCTAAGTAAGTGTGTTCAGAGTTGCAGCTCCAGGCTGAACTCCCATTTCCTGGGAGTAAGTCGCATGGCTATCAGTCTTACTTCTGGATAAATATGCATAGCACTGGGTGACAAGCCTGAAGTCATAGATATATATACCTCTGAACTCAGAGGCATAGCTGTCAACTTTCAGATTTGAAAATAAGGGATCAGCAGCCTCGAAAATAATCAGCAGCCAAAATAAGGGATCAGTAGCGGATCACCGCCTGCCAATGTACTCAACCAGCTCCTTTCCTTTCCCCCATAACAGTCAATTGGAGGAGCCTCAAAAAAAAATCCAAAAGCCCGCCCTCCCACAAGATCGCCACCCACCATTGTACTCAATGCTCCTTCTCTTTCCCCCATGTGCCCCCACTCCAGACAGACCTTATCCCCAGCAAGGGTGAGTGGGCCGTTGATGACGATGTATCCATCCGATTCCGAGCACAGGTACGTTTCCGAGCACAATTCAAAGTGTTGGTGCTGACCTTTAAAGCCCTAAATGGCCTCGGTCCAGTATACCCGAAGGAGCATCTCCACCCCCATCGTTCTGCCCGCACACTGAGGTCCAGCGCCGAGGTCCTTCTGGCAGTTCCCTCACTGCGAGAAGCCAAGTTACAGGGAGCCAGACAGAGAGCCTTCTTGGTCGTGGCACCCACCCTGTGGAATGCCCTCCCACCAGATGTCAAAGAGAAGAACAACTACCAGACTTTTAGAAGACATCTGAAGGCAGCCCTGTTTAGGGAAGCTTTTAATGTTTGATGCATTACGGTATTTTGATATTTTGCTGGAAACCGCCCAGAGTGGCTGGGGAAGCCCAGCCAGATGGGCAGGGTATAAATAAATTATTATTATTATTATTATTATTATTATTATTATTATTATTATTATTCACTGTGTTTTTGCTATGATCACTTTCACCTCTGGCTGTTGCCTCTAGAAGGTTGCCCAGAAAGGGATGTGGGCCTCAGGCTGAAAAGCTTTCCCTACCCATTGGGTAAAAAATAGAGGGGGTCCCTGGTAAAGAAGGATTGTTGAGAGCTTCAAAAGCTACTAAAGACTGGAGGGGCCATTTCTTCCTCTGCATCTGCTCAACCTACCCAGCCCCCTTCTCTTCAAATTCTCTCTTGGAGACATGCTGGGAACTTAAATCACTTGCCCTTTTATCCACATCCGTGGAATAGCACCACGCCCATTTGTTTGCTGTCTGTGACACAACACACTGCAGGGCTCATGTGCCCTTTGCCCAAGGGAAACAAAACCTCAGAGGCCCGCTATTTGGTTTCAAAACATACACAGGAGCTTCCTGCTGGTTTCACAGCAAGGGGCGATGCGTTTAAGCACAAACATTGCAATAAGCGATGGATTTAAAAGGAAGGGCAGGCAGAAACAGCTGTTAGTCATACAGTTGTCTCAGCATCACTGACAACCACGTTAATGCCTCGTTTTCGCAACCTGCAGAACCCTTTTCCCGGTGCAGAAAGAAGAAAATCCAGCAAGTCGGAATCACAGGAAGAGATCTCTTCCAGCATCATCATCTCACTTCAGAATGAGAGATGGGGTGTGACCTAAGAAGAAATGGGTGGGGCCTAGGGGAGTGCTGGAGAGTCAGATTACAAGGCCCCATAGCTAGAAGTTCCCAGTTTCTGGTGCCTTAAAAAAAAACCCAAGACCTTTAACATTAATATTCTAGTCTAGTCAATGTGGAGGTTTCACCACCTGTTCCATTTTGAGCGATGGCCTCATCAATGCAGAGGTGAGGCTTTAGCAGTACTCTGGACAGCTCCATACAGGGCTTAAGCTGAAGACTCCATAAGAGCAGAGTGTGGATGTTGCTTCAGCAGCAATCATCCTCAGGCTGAAATTTCAACAAGAGCTGCAGCTGTATCTCAGTTGCTATCTGAGCAACTCACCTTCAGGAGCTGTTGACTCCACCAAGCGGGAGAGACTGTGGTACCAAGAGGACAGGGTTTGCAAAAGCATTCCTATCTTCCCTGGCCATTGACCAGTCTTGTCTGGGCTGATGGGAGTTGCAGTTCACCAGCATCCGAAGGATCAGAGCTTCCCCACACATGCAGTAGAGCATCTGAACTGGAATCCTCAAAGTCCTCCGTACATCTCAAGCTTTCTCCTTAGGGCAATTACCTCTCCAAATGCCCAGCCTCATCCCCTGAAGGCATCTGACCCCAGAGTCATGGTGCTACCCTACCATGTTCAAAATAACATATCACAATGGTGGGCAAACTAATTTGATCTGCAAGGGCTTCTTTTAGTAGTTGCCACAACAAGTCATTGTGGAAGAAATTAAGTTTTGGGGGGAAATCCAACTGTGGATTTTTGTTTGAAGGGGCTGTGAAGTCTCAGTTCAGTTGTACAAATCCCTGGGTTGAGCATGTACTCAGAGACATCATGTTGCTTAATTCTATGTGTTTGTCTGCCCCCATCCTGCGCCTGGCTCAGATTGGGTGGCCTTGGGGGGCTTTTGCACAAAGCAAAATAAATCACACAAGATCAAAGCCTGCTCCACATAGCTTATCCCTTTCCCCTATCCTATTTTGGTTTTTCCCCCCAAAAAAAATATTTTATTCATTTTATGGCACAAATAAAAAACATAAACTGAAAAACAAACAATACAAATTCTTGTCTTATCCTTGTTTTTTCTAAACATTATTAGGTGAGTTTCCCCTAGTCCCCCCTATCTGATTTTCATTTCACCTCATCTTTAGCAGTTTAAATATATCATAATTTTTAACCATTTTTAATCACACTTACTTTGATCATAAAAATCTTCATATTTTATCCCTTACAAGTAATACTATTTTAAAATACACTGTCTTCTACTTCTAACCCTACAGCCTATATCCACTTCCAAAGCTATTCTAAGATTTAAATATTAACACATTTTTTCAAATATTCTTTAAACTTCTTCCAATCTTCTTCCACCGTCTCTTCTCTCTGGTCTCAGAGTCTCCCAGTCAGTTTGGCAAGTTCCATATAGTCCATCATCTTCATCTGCCATTCTTCGGTAGGTGGTAAATCTTGTTTCTTCCAATTCTTCGCTAGTAATATTCTTGCAGCTGTTGTGACATACAGTCCCCTATCCAATTTGAGGGCTGTTGGGTCATAGGAAGCAATCTGAAGCCTATCTGGAGCCAGGGAACTGGGAATCAGTGCCAAAAAGCAAGACCAGAAACACAAGCCATACCAAAGCTAAGGATCAATGGGATGGGAAGTTTTTTATACTGCTTCCTGTCCAGGAATAGCCAGTGGTCAGGTCAGATTCAGGAGCACAGCAGGTGACAACAACAAGGCCATGAATTTAAATGAATTTGCCCAAAGCGTTTTTAAAACCATCCAAGTCAGTGGCTATTGCTGCATCTTATACATATCCATGAGACCTCTTTTAAAGGACTCACCCTGTAGTAGCTAATTCCAGAGTTTATGTGCTTTGTGAAGTACTTCCTTTTATTTATATGTGGAAAAGGAACAAGAACACTGGCTTGTTGTTTTGCTAAACCAAACAGCACAAATTCACAAACATTGAATTACTCGTGCCTCTGTAGCAGGACTTCTGTTGCCTATGCTAAGCTACTTCCAAGTGACTTCCATGATTCCACCCCCTCCCCACCGTCTTTACATGAAATGGTGCCATAAAGTTTTATTCATCGTCATAAGCCTGAGTTGCAGGCTTCAATAAAACAACCCGTACCAGGCTACCGCTGCCTTCCTGAAATCCTGGCGAGCTTGTGAGAAACCCATTTTACAGAGTTTTAAAATAGTTTATTGGTGCCATTTATCTTGTCTTCTATAAGTCAGGAGTGCTTCAACATCAAAGAGCTGATAGCACAGATCTTGGAGGAAAGACAGTTTTTCAGACAAAAAATATCCACTTTACTCTTCTTCTTCTTTTGTACTCCCACATGATGGTGATTCAGTTTTACACAACAACTATGAAAGAAGAACTGGACAATCTCACATAAACCCAGAGATGACTACAGTGGTACCTCTGGATGTGAACGGGATCTGTTCCGGAGCCCCGTTCACATCCAGAGCAGAAAGCAACTCGCAACTGCGCATGCGCGGGTCGCGATTCGCCACTTCTGCACATGTGTGTGACGTCATTTTGAGCGTCTGCGCATGCACGAGCACTTCCGAAACACAGAAGTAACACATTCCATTACTTCCAGGTCGCCGCCAAGCGCAACCTGAAAATGCTCAATCTGAAGTGACTTTAACCAGAGGTAAGGGATGTGGGTGGCACTGTTAGACCACAGAGCCTAGGACTTGCTGATCAGAAGGTCGGCGGTTCAGATCCCTGCGACGGGGTGAGCTCCCGTGGCTCGGTCCCTGCTCCTGCCAACCTAGCAGTTCGAAAGCACGTCAAGTGCAAGTGGTTAAATAGGTATCGCTCCGGCGGGAAGGTAAACGGCGTTTCCGTGCACTGCTCTGGTTCGCCAGAAGCGGCTTAGTCATGCTGGCCACATGACCCAGAAGCTGTCTGCGGACAAACACCAGCTCCCTTGGCCAGTAAAGCAAGATGAGCCCAGAGTCGGCCATGACTGGACAGTGGTGAGCAGCTTGCCTAGTATTATCACTGCTATGGGAGGCCAACATGATTGGCACTTCCCACACCATTGCTGCCTCTCTGTGCAGGAGAAAGAGGCAATCTCAGCATTTGCCCATTCCACATACCCTCCTGTAGTGATCACAGTTCTAATGTCCTGTTCCTACCACACCTAAGTG
This sequence comes from Podarcis raffonei, assembly GCF_027172205.1. Taxonomy (NCBI): domain Eukaryota; kingdom Metazoa; phylum Chordata; class Lepidosauria; order Squamata; family Lacertidae; genus Podarcis; species Podarcis raffonei. Next base: position 35,233,316 of record NC_070617.1, read on the forward strand.
CTGTGACTTGATTCCCCACAATACCAGTGAGGGCTTTGCCCCACAATTTTTCCCACCAGTCGTCCCATGATTTCTAGGCAGGTATCTGAGAGGCTTTTCTTCTGTCCCACCATTTTCCCCAGGAAAAAACCCACAGATTACTGCTGAATCAGAACAAATATCAGTCCGCAGAAAACTTATTTGTTGCTTGTTCCAGCAGTGTGGATAAGCCCTGAAGCTGTTCTCTTCCAGGATATTCCCTTCTGGATAGCTGTCCAGCAGAGCCATTAGCAGGTCTGATGCTCTGTAGCAGCAGGGGAGCTGAGCAAAAGACTGAGACTGGAGCCAAGGAGCTGAGCAGCAGAAGGAGTTGCACTAGCAACAACCAGGTAACAAGTTTTATAGCTGGTCCACCATTGCTGAGCTCCCGGATGTCCAGGAGAATCAGCAGGACACTAATGTGAAGTTCCACTCAGACAGTTATTTTCTCTTCCCAAATAGGGCTTTGAGATGCGGAGGAAGGGGGGACCCTCATGCTAGCAGATGTGTGCTGGGTCCTTTGGGCTTCAGTAAAGGTGTTTTCTCAATCTCTGCTCCTGAGGTCAATGATAGATTATGGTGGAAAGGTTGGAGCTGGGAGGTATGGCCAGTCTAGAGGGCATAGGAGTGCCCTGACTCAATAGACTCCCCGAGCGGGTCATCCCGGGCCAGATTTAGGTTTGATGAGGATGCGAGTGGTGCTGTGGGTTAAATCACAGAGCCTAGGACTTGCCGATCAGAAGGTTGGCGGTTTATATCCCCATGACGGGGTGAGCTCCTGTTGCTCGGTCTCAGCTCCTGCCAACCTAGCAGTTCGGAAGCACGTCAAAGTGCAAGTAGATAAATAGGTACCACTCCGGCGGGAAGGCAAACGGCATTTCTGTGCGCTGCTCTGGTTCGCCAGAAGCGGCTTAGTCATGCTGGCCACATGACCCGGAAGGTGTATGCTGGCTCCCTCGGTCAATAAAGCGAGATGAGCACCGCAACCCCAGAGTCGGACACAACTGGACCTAATGGTCAGGGGTCCCTTTACCTTTACCTTTAAGCTACTGAAGGTAATGGGGCCCTTTATATGCCCAGCTGTCCTTTGTCAACAACAAATTGTCACTGTTTTTTTGTGTTGAATATATGCTATATGGTAACTTATGGACCTAATAGGTATCTAAAGCCATTTGCACATAACAAAATAGGAGCCTACGCAGCACAAAACACTGTTGCTGTATGTAGGTTTTATTTTATTTGTTTTTTATCTTATATTTTGGAAATGTACATGCAGTGTTTTTTCCCTTTATATTTTTGGGGGTTCCCCATGAGTGGGGCCCTATGCTATAGCTTGTTTAGCTTATATGTGTAAATCCAGCACTGGAATCATCTTCTAGTGTAGGAGCCCCCGAAGTCCATGAAGATATGTTGACATCCCTCAGTCTCAGAGCACAATGAGGCTGGCTGTGGGATCTTCCTCCTCTAAGGATGAGGAGGGACGTGGGTGGTGCTGTGGTCTAAACCACTAAGCCTCTTGGGCTTGCCAATCAAAAGGTCGGCGGTTCGAATCCCCGCGACAGGTGAGCTCCCGTTGCTCTATCCCAGCTCCTGCCAACCTAGCAGTTCAAGAGCACACCAGTGCAAGTAGATAAATAGGCACCACTGCATCAGGAAGGTAAACAGCATTTCTTCGCTCTCTGATTTCCGTCACGATGTCCCATTGCGCCAGAAGCAGTTTAGTCCTGCTGGCTACATGACCCGGAAAGCTGTCTGTGGACAAACACCAGCTCCCTTGGCCTGAAAGCGAGATGAGCGCCACACTCCATAGTCACCTTTGACTGGACTTAACCGTCCAGGGGTCCTTTACCTTTCTTTTTTTATCTCAGCTAGTCTCAGAGAGGGGCATGGACTGGTCCTGGTAGCAACAGCAAGTGCTCTGTGCTGCAATTCTAACAGCTGAATCAACCCTAAGTAATATTTCAGATCTGCCCTGCTCAGTAATTGACTCTATCTACCACAACAAATGTCGGCATTTCAGGAGTTACTCATGAATGCAGATATTACATAAAACAATAATATTAACATAACTGGGTAAACATTCTCTTTGTTTTTTCTCCCCTCTAATCCATAATGCATTTCCCAAAAAGCCACCAACTCTGCAAGCTTTTCTGGCATTGCACGACTGCAGCTTCAGATCTCTGCAATTAGGAAAACATTTTTGCTACAGCAAGCACCTGCCCTTGGAGTTCATGTCAACGCATTTGTTTTCTATTGTTCTCTCAATTCATTGCCTTGCTGCCCTCAGAGGTCAAAGGAACCCGATGGAAAATGACATCAGATAAAATAACACTGCAGCCATGTTGCATTGCAAATTAAATTCTACCACTCAGAGTTGAAGAAATGGAATAACTCTTCACCCCCACCACACATGAGCTAGTCTTCAAGGTCTTTCCAAGGGTGAAATACAAAATAGATAATAGAATCGTAGAATTGTAGAATTGGAAGGAATCCCGAGGGTCATCTAGGCACTGCAGGTACCTTATCTAAAGCATCCATGACAGATGGTCATCCAACCTCTGGTTAGAAGCTTCCAATGGAGTCCATTCCACTGTCAATCAGCTCTTACCATCGGGAAGTTCTTCCTAATGTTTTGTCAGAATCTCCTTTCTTGTAATTTGAAGCCGGTGGTTCAAGTCCTACCCTCAGGGGCAGCAGAAAACAAGCTCTCTCCATCTTCCATCTGGCAGATCTTGGGATATGTGAAGATAGCTATCTTATCACCTCTCAGTCTCCTCTTATCCAGGCTAAACATACCTCAACCATTCCTCAGAAGGCAGACCTTTTATCATCTTAGTTGCCCTCCTCTACACATACAGTCATACCTCAGGTTACGTTTGCTTCAAGTTACGTTTTTTCAGGTTGCGTCCCGTGGTGACCCGGAAGTACCGGAAAGGGTTACTTCCAGGTTTCGCCACTTGCGCATGCACACAAGCACCAAATCGCGCTGCACACCTGAGCAGATATGGCGCTTCAGGTTGTGGGCTTTTCATGTTGTGAACGGGCCTCCAGAATGGATCCCGTTCGCAACCAGAGGTACCACTGTACTCCGTCTTGTCAATATTTTTCTTGTGGTCTCCAGAACTGGACACAGGACTCCAGGTGGGGTCTGACCAAAGTAGATTAGAGTGGAATGTGTGCTTCCATTGATCATCTCACTGTATTGGTGCAGCCTAGAACTGAATTAGCTTTTTTCTTGCTGCTGCATCACACTGATGCCTCATGTTAAACCTGTGGTCTTACTAAGATCCCTAGATCCTTTTCATATGTACTACTGCCCAGCCAGGTGTCCCCCATTTGTGCATTGAGTATTCCTGCCCAAGTGCGGGACTTTACATTAGATAAGAACCTTACATTAGATAACAGAACATCGTCTGCCAGCCTAATCCGGTGTTAAATGATGTGGTGAGTGTTTCACTCAGCCGTGAAAGCTCAGTGGGTGACCTTGGGCCAGTCACTGTTTCTCAGCCTAACCTACCTCACAGAGTCGTTGTGAGGATGAAATGGAGGGAGGGGAACTTATGTACACTACCTTGAGATCCTTGGACGATAAAGGGGGTATATAAATGTAACAAACAAACAAACAGACAGACAGAGATAGATAGATAGATAGATAGATAGATAGATGATAGATGATAGATAGATAGATAGATGATAGATAGATAGATAGACAGACAGATATTGATAGATGATAGATGATAGATAGATAGATAGATAGATAGATAGATAGATGATAGATAGATAGATAGATATAGATAGATAGATAGATGATAGATAGATAGATAGAGATAGATGATAGACTGACAGATAGATATAGATAGATAGATGATAGATAGATAGATAGATAGATAGATAGATAGATAGATGATAGACAGATGATAGATAGATAGATAGATAGATAGATTAGATAGATAGATAGATAGATATAGATGATAGATAGATAGATAGATAGATGATAGATAGATAGATGATAGATAGAGATAGATAGAGATAGATAGATAGATAGATAGATAGATAGATAGATAGATGATAGATAGATAGATAGATAGATGATAGATAGATAGATAGATAGATGATAGACAGATGATAGATAGATGATAGATAGATGATAGATAGATAGATAGATGATAGATGATAGATAGATAGATAGATAGATAGATAGATAGATGATATAGATAGATAGATGATAGATAGAGAGAGAGAGAGAGATAGATAGATAGATGATAGATAGATAGATAGATAGATGATAGATAGATAGATAGATAGATAGATAGATGATAGATAGATAGATGATAGATAGATAGATAGATAGATGATAGATGATAGATAGATAGATGATAGATAGATAGATAGATAGATGATAGATATAGATGATAGATAGATGATAGATAGATAGATGATAGATAGATAGATAGATAGATAGATAGATAGATATAGATATAGATGATAGATAGATAGATAGATGATAGATAGATGATAGATGATAGATGATAGATAGATAGATAGATAGATAGATAGATAGATAGATGATAGATAGATGATAGATAGATAGATGATAGATAGATGATAGATAGATAGATGATTGATAGATAGATAGATAGATAGATAGATAATGATAGATAGATAGATAGATAGATAGATAGATAGATAGATAGATAGATGATAGATAGATAGATAGTAGGAAAAGTGCTGGGGGTTTATTCCAGTACCATAGTATAGATTTTTACCAAGATGTCCTACTGAGTGCTATGGGAGCTACTACCTAGTAAGACAGCTTTTCTTATTTCCATTACATGCTGAAGAGGCAAGCTTTTAGAGTGAAATGCAGCTTGCCTCTTCAGTGCACAAGCAGTTGTGAGATTTGCCAAGGGCAAAAACAGTGATGAATGAAACCAAGGAATCAGAATCACATTCCCAGTGGGAAAACAGGAATCTTTCAAGTCCCCTCACATGATGACCATACCATAAGAACATATGATAGTCCAAAAGCACAAATCAGAACAAAGATCGCCGAGACAAATCTAAGCACTCTGGATTAAGTGTTCCTTTTTCTCACACCCCAATTCAATGCCTGTATGATACAAATAATTAGAACATGCAAATACAGCAAATCTGTGCAATATATTTCAGTTGAAAGCTGGATTTGTTTGTTTGTTTTGTTTTAATCAAAACAGAATTCTATAGCCCATTTTTATCGCTCTACCCTCTCCGCACTTGGCCCGCTCTATGGAGATTTGGAAAATTAAAATTTGCATCCTTTTCCCCCCAGGTGAATTACTGAGCATATGCATAGTGCCATCTTTTTAGCTTCTGTTGGCTCTCCAGACATTGCTCTGCTGCCAAATGCCAGCGAGAACTCCAGCTTCCATGCTGGTCCCTGTGGGAATCACGGTACAAAGCTAATTTGAGGCTGCACGCTGTGTCTCCAAGAAAACAATCTTATTCAGTGGTGGGGGCAGAAAAACAACATCCCTTCCATTATTCAAATATGCTAAGCTACAAGCAAATGTAAGTAGCTAATGCCATTGGGGAAACGGGTAGCTAATTAAAATGTAACACAGCTCGGCAAGATGTCATCAACCACTGAGTGGGGAAGGCCTTCAGATTCCCTTTCTGTACGACTACGGGGCTCAATTTCAACATGAAGCTGAAGGTTCTTGTGGGCTAGCAAAATACCTGCCATCACGATGGAGGGGGCAGCGGCCTTCACGTTAGCCATTCCACCGAGACCTTTGGGGGAACACACCCGTTTCTGCAGGTGAAAGTTGGACCATCCAGTGTCAACAGTGTCCCCAAGTTAACAGCAACCATTCACTTGCGGAAACAGATGTGTATTTGGGGATGTGGGCAGTGGTGGAACTAGCTGCTCTTGCACCCAGAGCGGTGGGGCAGGGCGATCCATCCATGGGGCAATTGGCACAGTGGCACAATCTTTGGGGGGGTGTCAGATTGCTGCGCTGTGGTGCGATACTCCTCGGGGGGGGGGTCCAATTGCGGCGTGGCGGCACAGCTGTCAACGTTTCCCTTTTTTTAAGGGAAATTCCCTTATTCCGAATAGGAGTCCTCGCAAGAAAAGGGAAAAGTTGACAGCTATGCTCTGGGAGGATCCGATCGCTGCGCTGTGGTGCAATCCTCCCGGAGGGCTCTGATCACAGCGCTGTGACGCGATCCTCCCTGCGGGGGTCCGATCGCAGTGCAGCAGCGCGATCCTCCCGGTGGGGAGCTGATCATGGTGTGGCGGCATGATCCACCCAGGGAGGATTTTGTCCCCCCCTGGGATTGGCACCCAGGGCAAACCGCCCCCACTGCACTCCTCTTCGTACACCCCTGGATGTGGGCTGAACTTCTTCACTGTGCCTGGAGGTCCCAGTTTCTTAGTTACCGTATTTTTCGCTCTATAGGATGCACCCGACCATAAGAAGCACCTAGTTTTAGAGGGCGAGAAGAAAAAAATCTCTCCCTCTCTGTGCAGCGCCCCTTCAGCGAAGCGGCAGGAGAAATGGAGCCCCTTTCCATTTCTCCTCCCGCTTCTCTAAGGGGCGCTGCGCAGAGAGGGAAAGCTGCGCAACGCCTCTCCAGCGAAGCAAAGCCAGGAGAGCAAGAGGGATCGGTGCGCACCGATCCCTCTTGCTCCTTCTGCACTCCGGAGGCTTTGTGTGCTTTCGCTGAAGCCATGGAGCATGCATTTGCTCCATAAGATGCACACACATTTCCCCTTAATTTTTGGAGGGGGAAAAGTGTGTCTTATAGAGCGAAAAATATGGTAAACAAGCTGTTTCCTTCCTCAACAGTTTTGCCTTACAAAATGTTAACTGGACGTGTAAACACAATCATTCACCTCCGTCATCATTCAGATTGCATGACTTCTCTCCTTTACATCAGGGGTGGGGAACCTCAAGCCCCAAGGCCAAGTGAGGTGCTCCAGGACTTGCTATCCAGCCCTTAGCACCTTCACAAGTACTGGGATGTGTCCCTGAACTGCGAAAATGCCTCTTGCTAGTCTGGACAGAGGAAGGGAAGGTGTTTGTGTGCATGTTGAAACCTCTGGCGTCAAAGCAAGAATTACATACGTTGTTCTGTCTGTTTTTGCTCCTGGCCCTGCCCATCACTGACATGTGCCCTCTCACCGGAATGTTTCCAGTGAAAGCATGTGTATCTAGGGCTCGAAAAGTTTCCTATTCATTGCCCAAAATCTTTAGTTGGGTTTCCTGACCAGTGCCAGATTTACGTATAAGCTAAACAAGCTATAGCTTAGGGCCCAACTCTCTTCGGGGGCCCCAAAAAATTTAAAGGGGGGGGGACTGGATGTACATTTCCAAAATATAGGCTAAAAAACAAATAAAATAAAACCTACATACACCAACAGTGTTTTGTGTTGTGTAGGCTCCTATGATGTAAGTAATGGGCCCCGCCTGCTAGCCTGCTCCCTAAAATATCACTGGTTTGCTCATTTCTATATATAGGGTGCCTACATTCTGCATGTGCAAATGGCTTTAGATACCTATTAGGTCCATAAATTACCATATAACATATATTCAACACAAAAACAGTGACAATTTGTTGTTGACAAAGGACAGCTGGACATGTAAAGGGCCCCATTACCTTCTGTAGCTGAGGGCCTCAGGAAACCTAAATCCGGCCCTGTTCCTGACCACTCCAGGATTCCACACAAACTCCTCAGCTTTACGACCAAAGCTTTCTAAAACCTGGCTGCTGCTTCTCTCCATGTTCTTATATGATGATACATTCCACTGCTGCAGAGCCTTCCTGGTGGTGGCTCTGTGTGTGTGGAATTCCCTCTGTGGCGAGGTGCGTCAGTGAACCTCATTATGAACATTCAGGAGGCACTGAAAAACATTCCTCTTCATCCAAGCGCTGGATATCGGAAATTGTTCAGACTCTTTGAAATCGTTAGCCATGAAGATATGTGACTTTCAAAGACGTTTTTAGGTGCTCTTGATTTAACTGAATCATTTTATTACTTTATTGTCTGCCATCCTGAGCTCCTCTGTAAGGAAGGAAGGATGGGACAGAAATGCAATGAAGCAATAAATGAAAGCAGTTGCCATATGTCCTCTTTTTCCAGAACACGTCCTCCTGGGTAGAGTCATCACAGCGATCCATAGTGAAAAGTAGAATTCAGCAAACGTGTCCTCTTTTTTTGCTCTTCAAAATATGGCAGCCTTAGAACAACATACATTTGGGGCATATTTAAAGCACATGACAATTTTGAGACCTGTAGTTTGTTATGGGTTCTGGGAATTGCAGCTCTGTGAGGGCCAAAATTCAGTTCCCAGGATTCTTTGGGGTATCAAGTGTTAAATGTATGGTATATATGCCCTAAATCTCTGCCCGTGTCTACCATCAACTATTCAAAGGTCTCCCAGCTCCCTCAAATGACTCTGTTCTTTCTTCCTCATTGACCCTTATGTCCAATAACAGCTCCCCAAATGCCTGCCTGATATCGCTTCACTTTCATAAAACTCTCTGGTGATGTAGTCTCCTTTTAGGCTAGCTTGTGGGTCGTGTGGGAGACTGTTCGAGATTTTGAAACTTTGAGCTCAAATGCAGATGTTCCTCATTAAGGTCTCAAGGCCAGTGTTCAATGTTAATCAAAGGCATGTGGTGGGAACAGGCATTGATTCCTTTAGGGTGGAGGGGGTGAATGGCCATAGTTAGCGTTCCCTTAAGCCTGGGTTGGGGCTAGTATAGAGAAGCTGTCATCATGGAGGGATGATTAGTTCAGACCTTAGTCAGAATTTTGCCTCGCACTTTGTGTAAGTGTTTTTAGTCAGCCAGCTAGATAAGATAGTTTTGTTATTTCCTTGGCTTCTGGGCAGTCTTTAATTTGTGTAATTATTTGATGTCTTTTCTTCTAACAAAACCTTGTTTTTAAATAAAGTTTCTTGGGCCTTGATAAGAACTGGCTTTGGCTCGAGTTTCTTAACCTTCCTAATCTTGACTGCACTTTTGAAAGTGGGTCGTTCAACACAAACTACTTCTCAAAACTCAACTTTCCCATGAAGCCACCAGCGCAAACCCCATACAAACAAGCTGGTGGCGTTCATCTGAAAGCAACGTCCCATCCCACACACCGGAATTTGAAACCAGGTCCCCAGGAAAATACCAGACTGTGGCATCAGAGCTCAGGCTGTGTACACACAATACCTTCAAAATATACTCCAATGAGATTCTTTCCCACAAAGAAATCTGGGTACTGTGGTTCGTTGACATTTGCTGGGAATTGTGAGGGTGGGGAAAACGACAGTGCCCAGAACTCCTTGAGAGAAAGAATGTGTTCTGAATGTGCTGTAACATGTGGAGTTTCAAGGACCCAGAGGCTCCACATCTGTGGAATGGTCTCTCCAGTGAGGTTTGCCTACTGCACTCAATAATCTCTTTTGGGTGCCGGAAAAAGACTTACCTCCTCCACCCTCGGTTTTTTATGGACTTAACTGATTTTATTCCACTTCCTGTGACTGCTGTGTGTGTGTGTGTGTGTGTGTGTGTGTGTGTTGCAGATGTTTAATGAGACGCTTAATGTTTTATATGAATATTGTAATGGCATAATACATTTATGTTTATGCTTTTAAATGCAAGTTTGCTTGGAGACCTTGGTAACGAGAAATTAATCAATATTAACATCAATAACAACAATGCAGGTGGCTGTGGCTTCTATCCCTGGTGCCCTGAACATTCAGCTTCCCAAGAATGTAGCATTTATGGCAATCACATAAAGCTGTTGAGGTGTTCCCCCTCTCAGTACTGGCTAGTTTTAGCTTTTTTAAAAAAGCTCTAATACTTGGAGACTTAGGGAAGTTAAACAGGTAAAAGATTCTATTTTACAACAAAATTGCTAAAACAAATTATTATTATTATTATTATTATTATTATTATTATTATTATTATTAATACCCCACCCTTCTGGCTGGGTTTCCCTAGCCACTCTAGGTGGCTCCCAACAGAGGTTTAAAAACACCAAACATTAAAAACTTCCCTAAACAGGCTGCCTGTCTAAAAGTCAGATAGTTGTTTATTTCCTTGACATCTAGTGGGAGGGCGTTCCACAGGGTGGGCGCCACTACCAAGAAGGCCCTCTGCCTGGTTCCCTCCAACTTCACTTCTCACAGTGAGGGAACCACCAGAAGGCCCTCGGAGTTGGACCTCTGTGTCCAGGCTGAACAATAGGGGTGGAGACGCTCCTTCAGGTATACTAAGCCGAGACCCAGATGTGTCAGGAGATTTAAATTCTTTCAAAAACAGTTAACTGTCTCTCTCTCTCTCTCTGTATATATATATTTGTTTCCCTTAAGCTTTGGTCTTAAAACTTGGGGTTTCTAAAACAAGGTGGTACTTTCTGTCAGTTTTCCAACCTTCTCTAAATCTCTCTCCTGGGGTTCCTCTATTAGTATACCAGACCAGGGGATGACCGCACCCCTCGTAACTGGCTTGGGATTGTTCTTGTCTTTCTCCAGAAGATCTATCCCCTTCTCACTGAATTGAGACACAAGTAGAGTGTTTCCTCACAACTCCACTTCTCCTTTCCTAAATTCCGCATCCCAGTTCTCACTTGTCTCTATACTCTTAAAAGACACCAGTCACCCTCTGTTAATCTAACACGCAACTCAAGAGACTTCCTTCTTTGGCTCTCAGGGTGGATTTTACACACAGCTCAGAAGCTATACTCTTATCCAGCAGCCTTTCCCAAAACGTGGCTGGGACATTTCTGGACTATCAGTCCCATCAGCTGACCATTAGAGTCTGAAAGCATCTGGGGAGTCAAGGCTGGAAAAAACTGACCTAAAAAGAAGAGCCATGTTATCAGGCTTGGCCCAAGACATTTTGGCACCTGAGGCGAACCACAAAATGGCAGAGAAGAAGGGGCGAGTGAGGATTAGCATCAGGAATAAAGGAGGAATAAGCACCTGTTGTCACTGTATATCCTGCTGTCTGAGGCAGTCACCTCACCTTGCCTCACGGATGGGCCAGCCCTGCATGTTGTACAAGAGAACTGCAGGACCCTCCGCAATCTTAATATTTTGGTGAGGATCCAGGCAGATGGGATGCCTGTTGTGTTGAATTAACACTGGTGCTGCTAAGGAGGGGCTTTTTGGCTTCCCCCACCTCCCTGCCACTCTTCTTTCCAGCTTGTTTGGATGCCTCAGATCAAGCTCTTTATTAAGTGTAATCATGCTCAATTTGTTCCACTAATTATGCGCAGCTGGGTGTCAGCCAGACAGCGCCACAGATGATCAGATTGCTGCTTGTTCCCAGTTCCCAAACTTTCCCTGCCTGGTGGATGCAATAGAATTTGGGGCTTCGGGTGTCCTTCTTGGTTACCCAGATTGCCTTTAAAAAGCAAATAATAAATCGGCAGAGCTGAGAAATGGCAAGGAGCAATGGAGGAGTATTTTGCAGTACTCTCTTCATCTCCAACTAGGATTTTCCAGTTTTGCTTTTGCTTTGGGCAACAGAAATAGAAACTTTTTGTAGGAAGATATTTGGATGCTTCTGCATTAATCGGTAAGAATTTAAACTCACTCCCAGTCATTTTCACAATTGCAGGCAAACTATGCAGAACTAATGCTAATATTTGCTTGTTGCTTAGTCTCTACATTCCTCACCTGCAAAATAGGATTATTTATTGATCTGTTTTTTAAAAATGTATTGCCTGCCCTTCACCAAAAGGTCCCAGGCTTTGCTGCAACGATTACGAATATGAAAATAGTGGGATATTGACTGTTCACATTTACAGATGGGTGAATCTGCCTGTTTGTCATACTCCCAGATTGTCATACTTCCAATCTTAAATTTAGTTCTTCACATTTCCATTTCCATAGCCATTTGCATTTTTTTCCATAGAGCAAGCTGCAAGCCCTATCTAGTTTTATACCAGGTCTATTTCAAATTGGAGAAGATGGACCAGCCAGCCCCACATATTAGTCCCCCCAGGTTAAAAAAAAAAAAAAGGTAAAGGACCCCTGACCATTAGGTCCAGTCGTGACCGACTCTGGGGTTGCGGCGCTCATCTCGCTTTATTGGCTGAGGGAGCCAGCATACAGCTTCCGAGTCATGTGGCCAGCATGACTAAGCCGCTTCTGGCGAAACCAGAGCAGCGCACAGAAACTCCATTTACCTTCCCACCAGGGCGTTACCTATTTATCTACTTTGCACTTCAAACTGCTAGGTTGGCAGGAGCGGGGACAGAGCCACAGGCGCTCACCCCGTCGTGGGAATTCGAACTGCCGACCTTCCGATTGGCAAGCCCAAGAGGCTCAGTGGTTTATACCACAGGGCCACTGGAAAGAGAGGGGACATACAGTTCCCTTGCGTCCAAGTTGTCCATCAGGGGTCATCTGGTATTCCTCAGTGGGGATAAATTTGGCTGTGAGGTTTCCAGTTCCTGGTTTTTAAGTTGCAGGCTATCAGCCTTCAATGACTGCCAGCCCCATACACATTTTGTTGTTGTTGTTTAGTCGTTTAGTCGTGTCCAACTCTTCGTGACCCCATGGACCAGAGAACGCCAGGCACCTCTGTCCTCCACTGTTCAGTTTCTGTTAATTGGTTCTCATGGGAAACTTACAGATTCTGGCTTCACACAATTAACTCAAGGCAGTGTCAATTTGGCAGAAAGCCAAGGTCAGCTTGACCTAGAAACTACTTACTCTGATTGGTTAACGACCAGCACTCAACTCTGTTATCTAGGGATTGCTAGCACAGTGTGATGTTAGGTGTGTGGGGTGTGTTAGGAGTAAGAGTGCTGTGTATGGTTAAGAGAGAGAGAGAGAAAGAAAGGATTTATTTTGCTTTGTTTTGTATGCAGAAACTCTGCTGGTTTTAGTTTTCCTTTTAATAAATCCTGTAAATAGTTATTCTGAGTCTAGCTGACTAGTCATTTCCACCTCAACTAGCTTCTTCGCTGTGCAGGAAAACTCTGCTACGTTTGGGCTAAAGCCATTAGAGCTATGCCTGACACTTCAAAGTTCCATGATCCACTGCCTCCCGCAGTTTGGTCAAACTCATGCTGGTAACCTCGAAAACACTATCCAACCATCTCGTCCTCTGTCGCCCCCTTCTCCTTGTGCCCTCCATCTTTCCCAACATCAGGGTCTTTTCCAGGGAGTCTTCTCTTCTCATGAGGTGGCCAAAGTACTGGAGCCTCAGCTTCAGGATCTGTCCTTCCAGTGAGCACTCAGGGCTGATTTCCTTCAGAATGGAGAGGTTTGATCTTCTTGCAGTCCATGGGACTCTCAAGAGTCTCCTCCAGCACCATAATTCAAAAGCATTAATTCTTCGGCGATCAGCCTTCTTTATGGTCCAGCTCTCACCCTGCTAAGCCACTTCAATAGAGTCTGTAAACAAAAGCTCCACTTGCTGATGGTCCTTTTATTTGTAATGTGGTGCTTTCTTTGCCCTGCTTACATATATCCAGGACAATATATAAGATGTATTTTTAACTTCCTTTGTTTTCGCAGTACAACAGGAAAGGTGACAAAGCATAAAAGGGGCATTAACTCGCTTGAGATGTCGCAGCAAGTGGTTGTGGTTGCAAGTGGATATAATTAAGGAGGAAAGACGTGCAAAGGGAGGGAGGTGGGAACAGAAGAAATATGGCGCAAACAGCTGCCTGCACAGTGTGTTCACACCATTCTGAGAACTGGATTTACAAAGAGAACAATGCAACAGAGGCAATGCTGGTCTTTAGGGGCATAGCTCAGTGGCAGAGCTTCTGCCTTGCATTCAGAAGGTCCCAGGTTCAATCCTCACCATCTCCAGGTAGGGCGGGGAGAGCATCCCTGCCAGAAACTCTGGAGAGCTGTTGCCAGTCAGTGCTGACAATACTGAGCTAGATGGACCAGTACAGTGGTACCTCAGGTTAAGTACTTAATTCGTTCCAGAGGTCCATTCTTAACCTGAAACTGTTCTTAACCTGAAGCACCACTTTAGCCAATGGGGCCTCCTGCTGCTGCCATGCCGCCAGAGCATGATTTCTGTTCTCATCCTGAAGCAAAGTTCTTAACTTGAAGCACTATTTCTGGGTTAGCGGAGTGTGTAGCCTGAAGCGTATGTAACCCGAGGTACCACTGTAGTCTGTTACTGCAGGATGAACACTTCTAGTTAATGTTCTTTTATCTTCTGGTGTGTTTTGAATTTGGCACTGTATTTTTTATTTTAAAAAAAAACACCTTTAAGTGACTTTCAGCAAATTCTAGTAAGCAGCAAATAATGAACAAATAAATATTAAATGCTTCTCCTCCCATTGGAAACAACAGGAGGAACAGAGGACGGCTATTACTTCCTCTCCCTTTTCATTGGATGTTTTAAGCTACCCTGTGCTGCAGCTTAATACAGTTGACATATATAAAAGTTAGGCTAAAAGGCAGATGCGGTTCATCAACTCAAGTTGCAGAGCTTGCATGGGTGCATAGCTCCATCATGTGGGCTCTCAGCACTGTGGGAATATTTCTCTTTTAAAGCTGATCATTTTTCTGCTCTCCATCAGGCCTTGGCTGCAGCAGGCTTTGCTCCAACCAGCTCAGAAATGAGCAATTTTCGCAAGACCACATCGCGCCTGGCCTGCACTGGAGCTGTGACAGGCCTTGTTCAGCCAAGCCCTGCTTGGATCACACATACACACAAAACCCCTGGAAATTGGGGGAAACTGATTGTTTTGAGCTTACAGCAGAGGCGGATAGTTCCAGTAGCCATAAACTGGATCTTTCACTAGCATGTGGCTCCTGGGTGGTTGGCCAAGGGTGCAGTACTTTTTTTCCTACACCCAAAGGTGCTGGATCACACCTCCCTCCGAAGACCTACCCCAGAGCCCAAAGAGGATACAGTCATACCTCGGGTTACAGACACTTCAGGTTGTGTTTTTTCGGGTTATGGACCCGCCGAAACCCAGAAGTACCGGAAAGGGTTACCTCTGGGTTTTGGGGGGGTCACGCATGCACAGTAGCACCGAATCGCAACCTGCACATGCGCAGATGCGCCGCTGCAGATTGTGAATGCTACAGGTTGCGAATGTGCATCCGCACAGCTCATGTTCGCAACCCGAGCATCCACTGTATATCACAGGGGTAGGCAAACTAAGGCCCGGGAGCAGGATGCGGCCCCCCAGGCTCATAAATCCGGCCCATGCAGAGAAGCTGGAACCCACTGCGAAGCCGAGACTCCTGGCAATGGCCACAGAAGGAAGAGGCCAAGCAGCGGTGGCTCTGCCAATCAAACGCTGCACCTGGTTTACCTCAGCACGGCGCGGGGATGTCTCTGCCAATCAAAGGCCACATGCTGGTTTGATTGGCAGAGCCGCCGCCACTCAGCCTCTTCCTCCTGCCCCCGCCGCCCTGGTGCTCCTGTGGGCCAGAGAGCAGAGTGGACGAGCTCGCTCTGCCTACCCGCTTCACGAGAAGCAGAAGCAGTGGTGGTGCAGCCCCTGGGAAGATAAGCGCAGCGCCTTCTTTCTCTAGGCGGGAAGCCCGTTTCGCGCCACCACCGCCCCCTCGGCGAATGAGGCAGGCACAAACCGAGAAGGCGGCTGGGGAGGGACAGTGGACCGGCCCGCTGCGAAAAAATTTGCTGACCCCTGATATATCATGTGAACCAGAGCTGTTTAGGGGCTTGCTCTGCTGATGCATGGCTTTGCCGTGTGTCACCCGATAGCTGGGAGGCTGCAGAGTCCTGCTGCTCCTCTGGCTCACCTGCACTTCTCCAGAGCCCGTAGAGGATATCCCCTTCAGGCTCCAGGGAGGGGCTCCTCATGACCCGGAGGTGCAGCGGGGCTTTGGTGAAGCTAGCCCTACTTCCAGGGCCCAGCTGAGAGGCAAGATTCATTCCCCTCTCTCCTTACAAGTTCTAAGAGTTTGACATAGTTGGGACAAGGGATACTAGTTATCTGCACACGTGCAAAGTTCTGCCTCAGATGGTTGGTGGTGATCACGATTCTGTCTTCACTTGCAATGATAAAAGGAAGAAGCACTCAGGAATTAAACTAAGAGATCCAGAATGACAATACATTTTTGAAACTGCAGAGGTTCAGACGTTTGTGTGCTCTGCAGAGGTGGACATCTCCACTCCAGTATTTTAAGGCCTCTTTTTTGTGAGGAGTTACCTGAATTCCAAGATAATAATCAGAGGTCTTCTCCTTGTGCCCCTCCTGTAGGTGGTGGTGACAAAGGGACAGTCCTTCGCAGTGGTGGTGGGCCATTTCTGGATTCCAACAGTAACCAACATTAACATCTTTTCAGCGCCAGGCAAATGTGTTTCTGTTCTCCCAGGCATATTGAGTACTAGTATCTTTGTAGTACATGGATCTTTTTCTGAAAGACACTGGTGATCGTGCCCAGGTGATGGGTTTTGCAGAGGGGGTATTTACTTATTATGCATAAGTAGTGTATTTAAATTTTAGAATACAAAATACAACTTTAGTTAAGTCACACTGGATTGTATTCAACTAAATTCTACTCTGATTCAGCCCCCTGAAATAAATGGGCATGACTTGGTTTATTCATTTCAGTAGGTCAACTCTATGTAGAATTTAGACTTGGGGATAGTGACAAAATAAATTCTAAAAATCATGGTTAAAGGGCTTTTCTTTACCTGAATGAAGCTCGCTCATGAGTTTCGGTGTGCATTTCTTTGCTGGGAACCAGCTACCAATTGCAGCTTCACTACTGGTGTATACTGAGCAAACACATTGAAATTATTGGATGTGTTCTAAATTGTGTTTGTTTTGTTTTGTTAATCTAATGTTTTGTGTTAGTGTTACGTAGTGTTTTTGTTTTTGTATAGTGTTGTTGAATTTTTTTTCTTTTTTTCTTTTCTTTTATAGTCTTTAAACTGTTACAAATATTATATATATATATATATATATATATATATATATATATATATATTTATAAATAATATTTAGTAACAGTTTAAAGACTATAAAAGAAAATAAAAAACTATATATATATATATATATATATATATATATATATATATATATATACTATATATATATATATATATATACTATATATATATATATATATATACTGAGCAAACACATACAAGCACAACCTTCACACAATAGACCAAAAGGTAAAGGACCCCTGGACGGTTACGGCCAGTCAAAGACTATGGGGTTGTGGTACTCATCTCACTTTCAGGCTGAGGGAGCCGGTTGTCCACAGACAGCTTTCCAGGTCATGTGGCCAGCATGACTATCTCACTTCTGGTGCTAAGGAATACTGTGACGGAAACCAGAGCGCACAGAAACACTGTTTACCTTCCCGCTGCAGCAGTACCTATTTATCTACTTGCACTAGTGTGCTTTTGAACTGCTAGATTGGCAGGAGCTGGGACCAAGCAACGAGAGCTCACCCCGTCACAGAGATTTGAACCGTGACCTTCGATTCAGCAAGCCCAAGAGGCTCAGTGGTTTAGACCACAGTAAACGGTGCTTCCATGCAAACTGGTTTCCGTCAGTGTTCCATTGCATATTTAATATAAAAACTGAGGGCATTTTTCAGTAGAAAGATAGTCATCTTTAAGATGCCTGATCTCGGATTAATCTAACTCCAAGCTGCTACATGGGACTACCTGCTCCCTGCCAAAAAAAAGTTTACATTTTTGCACCTCTCGTTTTCCTACCCCTAGCAACTAGCAATTCTGGATTGCGTTGTTAGCAATTTCACTCCTCCGATGCTGCAGATGAGATTGTTGTAAATCACATGCCTGTCTGGGACAAGCCTGGGAAAGGTAGAATGTCTTATCTCTTCCGCTGCAGGTACTATTACAATGTACTTTCGCTTTTAACACAAATTACTGCCGTTATGAATTGGCACTAGGCTTTATTTTGCCTAACCTAGCCTTTAATTATCATATTATAATTGTTTCATTACCATTTAACACCAATGTTTACATTTCTCTCTGCAAACCCACAGACAGTACACCTTCACTTCATAGCTTACAAAAGTTCATGCCAAAGAAATGTGAGTCCTTCAGGTGCCAGAAGGCTTCTAAAATGGTTTTTCTGGTTCTATTATTGTATGTCCACTTTTAAGGCTTGCAGTCTTTTTGATATACCATTAAACTACAATGGGCACTTCCCCCTATATACACAAAAACCTAAGGCTGTCATTGAACAGTCACCGTAGGAGGATTTGTAGTGCCGTATCTTTTGCAGGAAGCTAGGGCAGGGAAGGAAAAGATTCTGAAATGGCAGCTTTCAACAAGAGCGGAGGTTTGAATTAAGCAAGACCCAGAACTGTGAGGATATGAGACAGGTCCAGAGAGATGAGAGAATATGGGAGGGGCTTGAAGCTGTGAGGATATATGCACCCCCCAAAAAAAAAAATTACAGTACCATCCCACATTGTATTTCATTTCTGATACCATGTGTTGCCTTCAACATGAAGTTCCTAATTCAAAGAACTTTAGAAAGTATGTTTTATTCACAAGCAAACAGTCATGTAAGTACATTCACCTACTGAAGTTCAACCTTCTCTAGCTGAACAAGCAGACAGGCCTGCTCTTAATTCTAGTCATCTTAAAAGATATATATAGAAGCATGGGGAGGGGTGAGCAAAGGGGGCTGTAGAATAGGGCAAGGCATGTAAATGGTGGTGACCTATGTGCAAGGGGAAATTGAAAAGGGTCTAAGCAGAAGGGTAGAGGCGGAAAGGGGGGCAAAGTGAAAATGGGACTGCAAAGGGGGTTGCAAAAGAGGAGGCGGCATGGGAATGGAGTTGAGAGCAAGGGCGTGAAAGGGTCTGAACAGGAGAGGTGGATTCACTAATTGGGCAGGTGAAAAGGGTGCTTAGCAGTTGCAACATGTTGGATCAGGAAGATGCAGGTTACCATGTAGGTGGTTTGTGTGCAAAGGGGTGCACAAAAGGAGAGTTGTGACATAGGGGAGGTGCTTTTAAACCAGTTGCAGTGGGGCTGTGAAACAGAAGTTTCAGAAATGGGAGTTGGGGAGGTAAAAAGCAAAAGTAGTTGCATGGAGTGGGAAGGGAAAGATCTAGTGGGTTAATATGGTAGGGGGTGGCAAACAGAGGCACAGCCCCTAGCATCCCAGTATTTTTGTTAAAGCAAACCTACTCTTATCAAAGGCTACAAGCCAGAAAGAAGACTTCCTCATTTGTTGAAGTCCAAGGATTTAGTTACAATTTCTTCCACAACATTTCAATAGATCTGTTTTAAGTTGAATTTCTTAGGATCTGGGCCAACTGACAGAACCTCTCCCATTCTAAGATTGTGCCTAAGATTGTCCGGAGGTAAGATTTTGGCAGCTTGGAAGGCTATAGCTTATTTAGTAGCAACTACAGCACTAAAACCCTGCACCACACCAATTGTGGGAACAGAGTATGGCTGAGATGCAAGAGTAGAGCTACTCTAATTACTCAACATGACTAAGATAGGTCCATTAATTTCAATGGATCTACTTCGAATAAGGTACCGTATTTTTTGCTCTATAAGACTCCCTTTTTCCCTCCTAAAAAGTAAGGGGAAATGTGTGTGCGTCTTATGGAGCGAATGCAGGCTGCGCAGCTATCCCAGAAGCCAGAACAGCAAGAGGGATTGCTGCTTTCACTGTGCAGCGATCCCTCTTGCTGTTCTGGCTTCTGAGATTCAGAATATTTTTTTTCTTGTTTTCCTCCTCCAAAAACTAGGTGCGTCTTGTGGTCTGGTGCGTCTTATTGAGCGAAAAATACGGTAGGTTGGTTGAATACTTTCTGTTGAAACTCCCTAGCTCAAGAACTGATATTATCCACACCATGTACTTTGCAATCACATTAATGTACAACCAGAGTATTTAGTCTTCTGAGACTCTTGCAGTGTTCATTCTACATGCTCTCCTTTTACTGTACTTATTGCCAATATAGGATCTCACTCATTACATGGTTTATAAAAATTTAAGAGCCTAAACACTGGTGTTTCCTTTTTCCAGCGTTTCTCCTTCCCATGACTTCTCTTGCTTTGGGCCCAGCCTCACCAGCACAGAAACAAAGTAGCTAGCAAAACACCATGGACATTTGAAAAATTGCAAATAGCTTCTATGCAGGGAGGAATTTTATTCAGAAGTGAGCTGCTAGAGAGGTAAGCCTTTTGCTCACCTGACACAACTCTATGACCTGGAAAGCAAACTTCCATAGGCACTTAGTGTCTGAAGAGAAGCTTCCATATACACTGTGGCGGAGTAAATTGTTACCACCCCACCTTCCCAGCACACAACAATGAAAACTGCCCACACACTACACAACTGGTTAACACGCACAGCACTTTATGATGCTTTAGTATTACACTTTATTTGGCCAGCCTCTCCTAACTTGTACAAAGGAAAGTGAACTGGAATAAAGTCCCATAAAACTTGCTTTCAGTTAATTTGCTAAAAAATATATAGTACAGTATTGCCTATCTGCAGCCCAGTGCGGGAAACAGATGTGCAAGTGACGAAACTGTTTCCTACTGCATGCCTTTACAGTGCTATGGACAAATCTCCAAAAGGCAGACCTAACTGATTAGGTCCAATGCTGCAATTTCAATTCAACCCCAACACAATCCAATTGTCTTAAATCAAAGTACGGCAGCTTTTCCAGAATGCGAATTTACTCTGACTGCTAGCCAGAGCACTTGGCCTCTTTAGGGTTAAAAGTGTTTTTACTCTGCCCCAATTTGGTTGAAGCTTTGAGGACTCTGAATAACTATTCTTAAATTCATGAAGAGTCACTTGCTTGGATATTTGAAATACAACTTTATTATGGTCTAAAGAAAAAGGAATGGGAATGACAGTAACAAACAAGATTTACCACTGAATACTGTGATGCGACTGCAGCAGTCAGATTCGAAACTCAAAATGGGGAGTAAATTGCAGTCCAAAACAGCTAAATATGCAGGTCCAAAATGAAGGAATTTTTTTTAACTGCCACATTCACTCCAAAGCCCATTCTCTCTTTCAGCATTTCAAAGATTAAAGCACATGTTCTGCTCAGCTAGAATAATAAAGTGGCAAACACGCTGCACCACTGACATCACAGGACAGTTGCCTATAAAACTAGACTTCTGACGCTGGGCTCCAGCTTCACTCCCTCACAGATCATCATCTTCATCTGGCAGTGCAGTGGTCTGAGCAATCTGGAATGGGGGGGTGGGGAGACGGAAAACAAGTTTAGTAACATTCAATGGCAACAACAAGCAGATCACGATCTCAAGTCCTTTTATGAGCTCATTTACCTGTAAATCTTGCTCATACTGTGCTGCCAATGCTGGATCCATAACGACCTCTGGTGGTGCAAGAGCAGGCATGGCAACGAATTCCAAGTTGGGATCTCCAATTAGCTTTCTTGCCAGCCAAAGAAAGGGTTTCTCAAAATTATAGTTACTCTTGGCTGAGATATCGTAGTACTGGAGGAAAAGAGAGATTATGCATTTAGAAACAAACCAGAGGGGAATCAGTGCCCATATGTTGTTGCAGAAACAAAGTTCTGCAGCAGCTGAAAGCACAAACTGTTTAACTGTGGAACAAGCCTGCAGATTCATGAAGAGTTTTCCTCAATGGGCAAATAAGCCCAATGATTTCTCTCCCACTACAAGGTGGAAAATTAACATTGCATAGAACCTCAGAAGACTTGTGCACTATCACCACTAGGCCTGGGTTTGAGGGCCAGAGTGTAATGGCACTTTCACCTGGCGGCATATCGTGGATGTGCCTGCCTGCACCTGACTCCCTCTGCTGCCAGCGCCTGGCACACATAGGCTGTAGCTTGTTCCTACCTCTGCTTTTCAACATGGTGATGTACCACTGTATCATAATGTTTGACTGGCGATACATCACAATGATGAAAAGCTGACATAGCTCAGCCCTAATTACCACTTAATTCCATTCTGAATGTTGCAGCCCTCTTGCAGACATTCATGTATGGTACAATGCTTTTAGTCCCAATGATATTCTGTGTCCATGTGGTACAATTTCCATCTAGTCATATCTGTTTGCATAAACATACACCCAGCTGTGGAGTCTTGAGATGTCCTTGATGCAACTAGTTGACAAAAGTAGAATTATCTTCCAATGAACCTTCCTTTAACATAGCCTTTTACATACTTATCATCAGAAAGAATTTAGAAGTAGACTTCATTATCTAAACTTTTCTAAAGCAAGCAGCTGAGAAATGTAATGTGAACTAAGAAACCAAAATTACAGAGGACGTGGCTCCTTTACTTCTTCCCAAAACAACTGACACACCACCCTACTGCTTTTGTCTTCCCATCTTAACTATTATCTTTAGCAAGAGAACTTTCTCTTACCTGCAGGTTCTTCTTCCTGTGAAAGACAATCGACTTTGCTTTGACTTTCCTGTCCTTGATATCCACTTTGTTGCCACACAAAACTATGGGGATATTCTCACACACCCGTACCAGATCTCTATGCCAGTTGGGTACGTTCTTGTATGTAACTCTTGATGTTACATCAAACATTATGATGGCACATTGAGCTAAAAAGTTGAAACGATTTGTAGTTAATTAACAGTGATCAAACTCACATAATGTACAGCTATCCAAACTCAAAATCTACTATTTTATACATGCTCCTTTAACAGACCCGCCAACCCTTGATGTGTTACCTCAAAAACTAATCTTAGCAGCTGTATTTTTATGATTAAAGAGCCCACAACCCAACATTTCAAAATAAGGCATGAAGATGGCAAAGAAACACTGCTTAAGTTGATTTAGTTACTTTCTGATGTCTTCCAATGAAAGTCCTGCACAACTGTGATAATCTAAAACATGTTTAACACATTGGTGCAGACCAAGCCTTCACAAGCAGCTGCCAGTGATTACATTGGCAGATGCCCTTCAAAAAGCCAAATTAAAACTAGAGGTTGCTGCAATTAAATTACAGACATTTCACACTCTGGTCAGGTAGCAAAAATGTGCTTTGAGCAGTTAATCAGTCAAAATAGCTGTACAGACAACTTACCTTGGATGTAGTAGCCATCTCGCAGACCTCCAAATTTCTCCTGTCCAGCTGTGTCCCATACATTAAATTTAATAGGACCTCTGTTAGTGTGGAACACCAGAGGATGAACTTCAACACCCAGAGTAGCTGCAATTACATAAAATCTCTGTTGGAACATTGCATGTATAAGTGTAGAATATGAGTGCATATTCTAATTGAAATATTGACCTGTAGGCTATCAGCAAGTGTGACAAAACATGAGGAAAATATGATCCTTCACTTACATAAGAGTTATTCACCTTCATCCGTTTAATAAGACTGACCATCATAAACCACTTGCCCAAAACAATGGGATGTTTTTTATCTTGTCAACAAAAGATCTAAGATGCCTGTGATGCTGACTTTAAAGGCCTCCATTTAAATAAGGGATGGAGAAACCTGAGGTTCTCCAGAAGTTGCTGGGCTCTACCTCCAGGCTGGGGCTGATGCAACTTGCAGTCCAGTATTAGGTTCATCAGCCCTGATCTACAGCTTCACATTTTTCATTGCATGATCAGGTACATTCTTTTCCCTAGAACCAATTTATTTTGCCTACCGCCCTCCCCTCTTCCAACATCAATCAGCTGACAAAGGAGAAAAATCCAATTGTGTTACAAATTCAGATGCCCCCTTAACTTATAGTGTTAAGTCACACAACTGTAAATACTCAAAAAAACTTGTAATTACAAAAAACACATTACTACTTTATTTTACTGAAATCTACTTTGCAAAAAAAGCGACCAAAGTTATTTTACATAAGTAAAAGGTACATAGGTAAAGGATTACATATCACTAATATAGCAGCATAATAGAATAAGGAAGACATTTGACATACCTACATACTTCTTCTCAAATTCACCAGTCAAGTGACGTTTTACAAATGTTGTTTTACCAGTACCACCGTCACCAACCAAAACAAGCTGTTGAAATACAAATTTAAAGAATTCAAGATACTTTTGTACTGCAACTACTTCCTAGGTTAACTTCTACCAACAATGGAAGGATTTCTCCAACTAGACAGGTATAGAGGTTAAGAGTTTTAGGCCAGGGCTGGGGAAATCCTAGTTCAAATTCCCACATAGCCATGAAGTTAACTGGCTGGCCTTAGGCCAGTAATTCTCTCACAACCTAACTTTCCACAAAGGATTGTTGTGGAGGGTGGGGGTAATTAGGGGGAACCAAATATGGCACCTTGAGCTACTAGAAATAAAGAATGTAAAACAAATGTATCAAGTACTGGGTTTAAGATAGCTAAATTACATTAAACCACTTTAAAACTCAAATACACTGCATCAACTGCAGCCAAGAGCTTATTTCATTTCATTATTAAATTTATATACTGCCCTTCATTCTAAGATCAGTGGTATACAACAGAAAGATTCAAAATGAAAACACAAAATACATAACATAGTAACAAAAAAACCCCAATAACCTCCTTTCCACAAACACATTTAAAAAGTCATAGATTGTTTTTATCAGTCAAAGGCCTGGCTGAAGAAGAACATTTTCTTTTTCTTTTCTTATTTTTTTTATTGAATTGTTATGCAAATATAAATGAAACAAAGTATGAAAACATTTCAATTGAATACAAAAAAAGAAAAGAAACAGAAAAAAGAGGGGAAAAAAGACAAAGAAAACAGAGCAAACGCAAAAAGTAAGAACATAAGTATAATACAATGTAACTTTAATAGACAGCCCAGAATGTCATTTCTCTACCAAGATGCTGGCCCTTATGGGGTGAATCTCTTTTTAATCATACTTTTGGGGGTTTTTTTACTTCCATTGACCTCATGGTGGTTCATTTCTTATAACTAAAGCAATTTCTCTGTATTTCAATATATTCCTCATCTTGGTATAAGGAAACATTTTACTTACAGGTTTATTCTAAACACAACCAAATCTTGGTTGTTGAACCCTGACTCAATAGGTAGGTATTTAGGCATTACCATTCCTTCTGCACTATTTTATTTGACTTGTTCCTTAAGGCTTCAGTCAACTTAGCAAGTTCCAAGTACTCGCTCAGCTTCTGTAGCCAATCTTCTCTAGTTGGTATATGGCCACCCTTCCAGTACTTGGCTATTAGTACCCTAGCCGCCGTCAGTGAATAGAAAAATAATTTTATTCTTTCTTTTGGGATATTGTCAGTTAGAATCCCAAGAAGGAATGATTCTGGGTTTTTGTGAAATGTGATTTTTAGTAATTCTTTCGTTTCCTCGTAGATTGTGTCCCAGAATTTTTTCATTTTTGGGCACGACCACCACATATGAAAGGTTCCCACATTTTCATTTGGTACCTAAAGATATGTAAGTAAAGCACCAAGCGAGCCTCCTGGGGAGAGCATTCCACAAGCAGGCAGCCCCTGTAGAAAAGGCCCATTCTCACATTGCCACCTAGTCCAGGTCAGTTCTTATTGGGAGATGTGGTCCTTGAGGTATTGTGGTCCTGAGCCGTTTAAGGCTTTATAGGTTAATCCCACAAAACATCTACACACTGGCACATGTCCATTCTACCAGACTTTATAGGACTAATTCAGAGTAAGTGGCATATAGCTGCCATGTAAAATGTTCATAACCATAACCAACGCCACTTCAACCAGGCTTAAAATCTATAACCTACCCATCTTCAAGATGACTAGAAAACCGAACAGATGACAAAATGTTCTTTTTGCACATTGCCTGGGATAGAAGAGGAAGGTAATACCATAGGTGCTGGCCCTCTAGGATTTAATTCAGAGGAAAATGTACATGGCTTACATTCAGCCTAGTGCCTATATACTGCATAGATTAATTGGACTAGTAGAGGATTAAAAATTAATTTACACTTTTAAGCATCTATCTATGGGAGTATGCAAAAATTACGAAGGGTGATAAATAATTTTAACCTAAAGAATTTTTAGCCAATGTGACTGGGCAGACCACTTAAGGATTTTCTGCCTGCTGTAACAATTGTCATACTGTGCTAGGTGTTGTATGGTTTTTAATTGTATTTTGAAAACACACCATGTACCACCTGAACAAAGCTCAGAGACCACTAATAATTGATAGATCAGAATTTGGGAACTTCTGCTCTAGAGCAAATTAGGGGGCACTGGGGGGAGAAGTAGGAGAGTCCTTTCAGGTCTACTTGTTATTGCTCAACGATGGAAGGAAACTTCTAAAATACTGTACCAAGAGAGGCTTGGGTTAATAACACCTGGAATTTTGCTCTATCAGAACACCTCACAAATCATCAGTGACTAATCAAAGGTATCTCCAAAAAAAGATACCTTTGACATGTGGTCTCACTTTTTCTCTTTTACTGAAGTACAGCATATTTTAACGCCACCATCATTACAGAGGTGTCTGTGAAGGGGATATATTGATTGAAAATATATTGTAACATTCGAATAAATGTGGGTTTTGGGGGGGGGGTTGAAAAAAGTCTACTTGTGAGGTGTTGGGTGTCCACACTTTTTCCAAGATGTGAAATGTAGTGATCTGTACAAATTTGTACAATCACTTCCCTGACTGAGCTATTAATCCAACCAAAAGGCAAGATAGTACTTCATGCATCTGAGACTATATTGCCCTTAGATCTCTACTTTTAAAGGCTTACAGATAACTCAGCTGTAGAAGCGTAAGTGGAAAGTAGTTTTTTTAATTGAACATGTGACGTTAGAAAGAAATTGCACAAGTTACACATTATGCCACAAAAAGCACTGAAGGAAGCACAGGAATTGCTATTGAAAGCATACAACACAATTTACTGTATATGGCTCACTTTAAAATGCAAAAAAATATAAAAAGTCCCAAATATCCATAACTCTGTCTACCTATTTAAATATGTCCCCACATTTTAATTGGTAACTTAATCAAATTGTAATTTGTACAGCCCTGGCAGAAAAGTTGCGCATCAAGTCTTCTCTTGAATAAATGATGTAATCAAAACCTATGGAAACAAAGAAGACAGACACCCAAGCCTCCAATCCTATACACACTTAAATGAGAGTTAAATCCAAATGAACTTAATGGACCTTTTTCTAAGTAAGCATGCAGAATTGCATCTCCCACATGTCCGATCCCAAACAAACCTAGGAGACTTTTAAGATTTACAAGGTCCATTTTGTTCTTATCGACCTTAAGCAAGCAGCTCTCAGAAGCCTTCTCAACAGAGGAGTGGGTTTTAAAGAAAACAAATAATCCTAACAAAACGGCCCACCATGGTTACAAGACGTGTAGCTTAACGAACATCCTTGTGGGTTTTAACATCAGCCTAACAAAGGAAGCTCCCAAGCTAGTATCCAGGCGTTTTAAAGAAGTGGTTTCTTTTAAAGAGAAAGCAAGAAAATAAGGGAAGTGTGGGTGTCCCGGCCTCGCTCCTTACCTTAAACTGCACTTGCGGTTCTCCCTGCGGGGCGGCCATGCTGCTGCGTCTACTGAGAGAGAGAGAAAGGCCCGATTGAGGTTAAAAAGGAAAAGAAGAAAAAAAACTCCCGTGCTGCGCTCATCTGCCCACGCCGCCCAAAAGGCGCGTGGCTCGCTCTCCATCCGGGTCAGGGAGGAAGCAGTAAATGGCGGCCAAGGGGTTTTTTTGTGTGTGTGTGTGCGCGCGCGCGTTTCTTTCCCCGCCCTCCATGCTCTCTCTCTCACCCCCCCATCCCCCCCTAGGATGGCTCAGCAGAATTGATAAACTGCATTAAATGGGGGGGGGGAGTTGCTAATGGCGTGGGCAGGCAGAGAGGAAACAAAATTTTAGAATATAATCCAAGACCCCCCCAAAAAAAAACATATCCAAGGACTTCCACCTTTTATCCATTTTATACGTTCCCAAACCAGCATGCATCATATATGCGCACAAATAAGGATTTAACACGGAAGGAATGGGGGGGCCTCCCTCTCGTTTCTCCCCCTCCCCCCGCGCGACGACCCTCCCATCATCTCTCTCCCCCCCCCTCCCGGAATCCCCGTCCCCGCGCACTCACTCGCGCCCTCGAGCCGGTGGGAGGGGGCGGAATGCGGTTCTCTCTCTCTCTCTCTCTCCCTCAACGGCCTCCCCTCCAAACCGCCGTTCCGCGCCTCGCCTCCCGACTAACGGCGCGAGGAGGGGAAGGGACCGCGAGGGATTGTGACGCGGGCGCGCGACGGAGCGCGTGCGTCCGCGTCCCCGCCGCCGTTCCCCTCCCCCCCCCCACGCCGTCGCCGCATCCCGACCCCTCCCCTCCCCCCACCGCCGGCGTGAGGTAAATCCTGGGCCTCTCTCCTCAGGAATCACGCGAGGAGGCCCGAGAGCTTCGAAGGCCTCAAAGGCCGCTGCCTCGGGGAGGCCTCCTTGCCGTCGCCGCGGAGAGGCCGCCGCTTCGTTCCTCATCTCTCTCTCTCTCTCTCTCTCTCCCCTCCACCCCCTTAACCGCCGTCCATTACCTTCTCGATGCGTCTCTCCGCTCTTTCTCTCCCGCCGCCTCCTCCTCTGGTTTCTTTCTTCCTTTCCGTGTGTGTGTGTGTGTGTTTAAACTGGGCGGGCGGCTGAGGAAGAAGATGGCGGAAGCGCGGCGGTTCAAATAGCCGTAAAAAGAACGAGGCAAAGGCGGGCTCGGCTCTCTGGGTGGGTTGGGAAAGGCGGGAGGGAGGGAGGGCCTGCGTGCGCGCGCACGGCGGGAGACGCGACGACGTCGGGGGGGGGCAGCACGCAACGGACGCCGGGGCGCGAACAGCCTAGAGCGCCGTGGGAGGGGCCGCGTTGTCACGTGGGAGAGGGTTGAAACGCGCCGCGCAGAGCGGTCGCGTGGGACTTGCGCGCATGCGCGGCCCCGTCTCGAAGGCCTGGAAGTACACTTTTTGTCCTGGGCGCGCGTGCGCAGTAAGGCACTCGAGCCGCCCGGCGCTGAGCCTCGGGTGGGAGATGATGGCGGGAAAGCCTTGTTTTCCTTCTTTTCCCTCCCTCTTCTTTCCCCTCCTCCCTCCGTCTTTCCCACAGAGCTCGGGGCGCCCCTTTCTGTTACTCGCTTCAAGGGCCGGGAGCCCGTCCGTGAGGCAGAGCCAGCCGCCTCAGCTGTGCTCACCTCAGAAGAGGAGCTGTAGGGGAGGGCCGGCCTTCTCCCACACACGCAGCTCCTGTCCCTTGTGGGCCGCATTTTAAATTATTATTACATTTATAGCCCGCCTTTATCTTACAATGAACCCAATGGTTCTCTTCCCCGTTTCATCCTACCTGTGAGGTGGGTTAGACTAGACATGGGTAGGCAAACTAAGGCCCGGGGCCGCATCCGGCCCAGTCGCCTTTTAAATCTGGCCCCCAGACGGTCTGGAAATCAGTGTGTTTTTGCATGAGTAGATTGTGTCCTTTTATTGTGTCTTGTCACTTCTGAAGTCAGTTTTGCTCTCCTGGGGACGCAGATGGCGCAGGTTTAACCTCTCCTGGTTTGCCCCGCAGAGGACCTTAAGGTCCGTGAATAACCATAGTTTAGAGGTCCCGGGCCCTAAGGAAATAGGATTATCCTCCACCAGGGCCAGGGCCTTCTTAGTGATGGCTCCGACCTGGCGGAATACTCTGTCCCATGAGACCAGGGCCCTGCAGGATTTAACCTCATTTCGTCATGGCTGTAAGACAGAGCTATTCCGCCTGGCCTTTAATTTGAATTCAGCCTGATCTTTTATTTCCCTTCTCTTCCCTCCCCCTCCCCTTTTATGAAGATTACCCGCTCTGAGACCCCACAGCTAATTCTCCCCTGGCCTCCTCACTGGCCCAAGTAGGACTAATTCAGCCAGCTAGCCCTGGTGACTAATGTTTATTGGATTGATTTCCCCCAAATTGATTTTGAACTTTAAATGTTATTGTTATTCATGCTTTTATATTGTATTTTATGCTTTCTATGTTGCATTACAATTAAGTGTTTTAAATTCGTTGTTAGCCGCCCTGAGCCCAGTTTTCTGAACTGGGAAGGGTGGGGTATAAATAAAATATTATTATTATTATTTAAAATGCATCTCTGTGTTATTTGTGGGTTATAGGAATTCATTCATATTTTTTTCCAAAATACAGTCCGCCTCCCCACAAGGTCTGAGGGACAGTGGACCGGCTCCCTGCTGAAAAAGTTTGCTGACCCCTGGGCTAAGAGATGGTGACTGGCCCAAGGCTGAGTGGGCATTCAAACCCTGCTGTCCAAGGTCCTAGTCCAAAAGCTAACGATTACGCCACACTTAACAACTAAACATTATGCCTCTTAACAGCTAAACATTAATTAACGTTTATTGGAATCAAAACACGTTTTCTCACGGCTATACCGGGTTAATTGTAGTGTTGGAATGGACCCCACCCCCCATCTAGTCCATGCCTGTACCCCTGCAATGCAGGAATAGTAGCTGAAGAATTCCTGACTGCCAGGGCCGGCCCCGTTTTTGGCACCTGAGGCGAACCACAAAATGGCACGCACGCACACACCCTTCCAGGGAAGAAGGGATGAGTGAAGATCTGCATCAGGAACAAGGGTAAGAGGAGACCAGCAGTACTCCCTGAGGCTGCTGCAGAGGTGGCATTGATGGGGCTGCTGAGCAGGTGTCGCACAGCAGCGGGCAATGCATTCCTTGGAGGCTGGATCTGCTGTGCGGTCCAGGGCACTTGCCTCATGGGTGGTCTGGCCTTGCTGACAGTTGGTCATCCAACCTCTCTTTAAAAAGCCAAGGGAGGGGAGCCCACCATCTTCAGAGGTAGTCACTGTTTAGGGAAGCTTTTAATGTTTGATTCATTACTGTATTTTAATACATTGTTGGAAGCCGCCCAGAGTAGCTGGGGAAGCCCAGCCAGATGGGCGGGGTATAAATAATAAATTATTATTATCCCTCGGGCCCTCGAAGGATTCATGGTGTCTTCTCTCTCCAGCTCCGAGAAATGAACAGGCACAAGTAAAAGCAAAAGTACAGTACAAATAGTACATACTGCGGAAGAGATAAGACTGTCTTCCGTTCCCATGCTCTTCCCAGACAGGCATGTGATTTATGCCAATTTCATCTGCAGCATCAGAGGCGTGAAATACTAACACCTTCACTGGGCCAGGCCTTCTGATAGTTCAAGATCTTTATGTTGCCTCTCCTTATACCAGGGGCTAGGGAACCTGAGGCATGGGTGTTGAGTGCATGCCCTCCAACGTTTATCTGATGAAAATAGGGACATCCTATTCAATAACAATAACACTCTGCCCATCTGACTGGGTTACCCCAGCCACTGTGGGCAGCTTCCAACATATATAAAAACGTAATAAAACGTGCATTTAAAAACTTCCCTATGCAGGGCTGCCTTCAGATGTCCTCTAAAGGATGTATAGTTGCTTCTCTCCTTGGCTCTGGGGTCACTTAACTCCATACACTCCCATTATTTTTCTGATTAAAATTGGGAAATTCTAGGGGAAAGTGGGATATTCCAAGATCAAATCAGAAACCGGGGCGACTTCTGTACATCTGGGGCTGTCCCTGGAAAATAGGGACATTTGGAGGGTTTGTGAGAGAACTGCCAAGCATCTCTCTGGCCCTTGGAACTCTCCCTAGACTGCACAACTCACCAAACCTAGTTCAGACCCTCCTTTGAGTGGCATACATCCCTGAACTCAGATAATGCCTCTTTGTTTCCTGGATGGGCGATACATGAGTGTGTGTGGAAACTAACCTGTACAAAGGTAAAATTTACAGTCACTGATCTTTTGCCTATGGCACCGCCCACTCCAGTGTATGGCCCCTAAAAGGTTGCCCAGAAAGCAATGTGGCCCTCAGGCTGAAAAATGCTCCCCATCCCATCTTACTCGCCCCCCCCCAGTGGACCCTTGGCAACATGCCATTCCAATATCCTTCTTAAAACATGGCGGCCAGAACTAGATACAACTAAATCAACTAAAGGTTTTCATCCTGATAAATAGTAAGAACAATCATAATTTCTTTGGGTGTCCTGATTAAATTTTTATTAGCGGACAGTTCCCTACAGCTTTGAAAAAGTGGTCTGTTTCTCATTTAGAGCAGATTTTTTAAAGAGAAAAGTTTGTGGGGATAAGAGCAAAACTATCTGACAGAATGCCAGGTTTTAACAGTTATTTTAACTGCAATTAAGTTTATTCTGTTTTATGTATTTTGCTTTGCAATGGCTTCAGCTATACAAATAAATAATATTTGTATTCAAATTATAATTTATTTATTAGAGCAGATTCTAATGGATCATGCTATATGAAGTGATGAACAGAGTTGGTTGTGGGTGTTTTTCTTCTGAGAATTTATCAGTTTGCCTCTAGAGGTCAGGAAGGGACCTTATCTCTTTATAGATTGGTTTTCCACAGAGCAGACCAGAATGCTATCAAGCCTCCTTCACCACCTCCTTTTCTGCCTTTGTTCTGTCTTCTTGCCTGGCCTAGCTTCAGTCCTCAAGAAACTTAGCTTTTATCTGGTCTGGCAATGACAACACAATGAAGTGTTGTCTTGGCACTCCCCCCCCCCTCGTGCCTTTTATGTATTAAGGAGTTCAACACGACACACCTCTTAATGAAATATGTTTCAGATTTGAAACTAAGAGGCAGAAAGACTGCATTGCCTACCCAATACAGTATTGCAGCTCCTGACTGGCAAATCCCTGTGAAATAGAAACTTAATTGGCTATTTTGAGTCATTGTTGACCTATACCATGGCTTCTGAACTCCCAGTGGGTTTTGTTGCTCTCACAACAAGGGTACCAGCTGGCTTGCTGCTCAGATGAGACGAGAACCTTTAGTTGATTTGGCCATGTTCCACCTCCACTGTCAGAAATGAATAGCAGTTGCTGGGAATCGCAGGTGGGCAGAGTGGGTTCCATCAGGACCTGCGTGGAGGGGGTTAAAATCTACAAGCAGAAACATGGTGTACAGATCAAACAAATTCCTTTGTTAAGGTAACAGCCTTGGGTGGCCTCACCAGCATCTCAAAGAGTTAGCTAAAAGAGACGTGTTGCCCTAGTGGCAATGGAAGATACTTCCATGAGGCAATCTGCCACCTCTCTCACCTATGTGGATTCCACATCATCTTAGGAAGGGAAACAATAGGCCAGGGAACTAGTGTTGGAGAGAGAGTTTGGTTGGGTTGGAAGCTGCAGAGGGAAGCTTGACTCCCATCAGCTGTGCTTAACCCAAAGCTATGATACCTTTAGGGCTAAACCACAGAGCCTAGGACTTGTCGATCAGAAGGTTGGCGGTTCAAATCCCTGCAACGGGATGAGCTCCCGTTGCTTGGTCCCAGCTCCTGCCAACCTAGCAGTTTGAAAGCACATGAAAGTGCAAGTAAATAGGTACCGCTCCGGCGGGAAGGTAAATGGCGTTTCCGTGCACTGCTCTGGTTTGCCAGAAGTGGCTTAGTCATGCTGGCCACATGACCCGGAAGCTGTACGCCGGCTCCCTCGGCCAATAAAGTGAGATGAGCGCAGAGTCGGCCACGACTGAACCTAATGGTCAGGGGTACCTTTACCTTTACCTATGAACTTAATGCGGAAGAAATATCTGTTGGGAGTGTTAATGTGGTGTACATTAAGTGTAAATAAAACACTGTACAGTGGTACCTCGGGTTACATACGCTTCAGGTTACATACGCTTCAGGTTACAGACTCCGCTAACCCAGAAATAGTACCTCGGGTTAAGAACTTTGCTTCAGCATGAGAACAGAAATCGTGCTCCAGCGGTGCGGCAGCAGTGGGAGGCCCCATTAGCTAAAGTGGTGCTTCAGGTTAAGAACAGTTTCAGGTTAAGAACGGACCTCCGGAACGAATGGGTACCACTGTATACTGAAAAGACTAAAGTCTTATTTGACTTTCATTCCAAGGAAACCATATGTTGGGTAAGCACCGGAACCCCTGGAGTCCCAGCACTCCAGGGAAAATGGGGTGCAGGCAACACAGTATGTTGTAGAAAAAGTTGCTTTTGACTGTTGAGTGTTCCAAAGCTCCTATGAACTGGCAGAGAAAACTTGAAGGGATCATAGACAAGCATCTGCATACATACCATACTTTTAAAGCACTTGTGTTCCACCCCCACCCCCAAAAAAGAATCCTGGGAACTGTAGTTTGTTAAGAGTGTTGGGAAATTTAGCTCAGTTTGATAAATTTCAGCCCCCATGATTCTTTGGGAGAAAACTACTTGCTTCAAATTGCAAAATAGGGATTAGGGTTAGGTTCTAGACCAGAATACAAAATTTCAGACAGGGCTCTTTTTGCCTTGGGCTCTTTTCGATGGACCTGGATGGTAGACAGTAGCAGCAACCTGATGTCTGCCCACCTCTGGTGTAGATGTTGCCTTTGCCTGCCTCTCTTCTCATGTTATCTACCATTTATCAGAAACAAGCAGTAAGTCCAATTCTGGAATATACCATTAGACATTGCCGCTTTGAATGCAGGGCCCTATTAAAACACCCTGCATGTACAAAAGTAGCAATGAGAAGAGCAGCCTAGCTTTGCAGTGTCGTGCAGGGAGATTATTTGAGTTTTTGTATAGTAGCAGCATTCAGATACAACAACACCCCTGCAAACTCTGGTGGTACAGCCCAGGAAAAGCTTTGCCACTCATTTCTGCTGAATGGATAAACTAGCCCATTGATACATGCGTCTATGTGTCAAAAGAGAATGCCAGCCTTATCTTGGGACTGAGAAAGAGCAGTTATGAATACGACGGTGACAAGCCTTCTCTTTGCCTTCATAGTCCCAAAAAGTGGCATAATTTTTTTTATTCTGTTTGTATCCTTTGTGTATTGTCAAAGTAACACCAGGGTGGTTTGCAGGACACAACACAACAATAAAAAATAATGCTAGCTTCATAACAATGCAGAAGTATCAGCTGAAAGACTGGTTGCATTCCAAAGGCTTGGTGGGTGCGGGGGGAAATGCAGTGATATGGGAAATTGCATAATAATAATAATAATAATAATAATAATAATAATAATAATAATAATAATTTATACCCCGCCCATCTGGCTGACTTTCCCCAGCCACTCTGGGCGGCTCCCAATCAAATGTTAAAAACAGTACAGCATTAAATATTAAAAACTTCCCTGAACAGGGCTGCCTTAAGATGTCTTCTGAATGTCAGGTAGTTGTTTATCGCTTTGACATCTGATGGGAGGGTGTTCCACAGGGCGGGTGCCACTACCGAGAAGGCCCTCTGTCTGGTTCCCTGTAACCTCACTTCTCACAATGAGGGAACCGCCAGAAGACCCTCAGCGCTGGACCTCAGTGGAGACACTCCTTCAGGTATACTGGGCCAAGGCCGTTTAGGGCTTTAAAGGTCAGCACCAACACTGTGAACTGTGCTCAGAAACATACTGGGAGCCAATGCAGATCTCTCAGGACCTTAATTAAAATTAAGATTAATTAATTAACCATTAAGATCTCTTAATGCTGTCTAATAAAATTGGGGCACTTAGCACAGTACTGTCTGCACTGACTGGCAGTTGTTCTCCGTGGTTTCATTCAGGCCTCTATCCCAGTCTTACATGGAGATGTTGGGAACTGAACTTGTCACCTTCTTGCATGCACAGCAGATGCTCTACCACTGAGCTACAGCCATTCCAAAATGGCTTTCAGCTTACACCTAAATGAGGCCTACTTGGAGACAACTGCATGTAATTTCTGAAGGAGTTCTCTAATCAGGGGGCAGCCACAGAAAAAGCCCTGTTTCATGCCTGCCCAGCAGAAGGTAACATCCCCGGCAGATGTTAATAGTGTCAGTTTGCATTTCTTAGTACAGGAAGTATTGATCTGATGTGTACAGATCTTTCCTATTCTGCTTAGTTCAAGAGGGTTCTGGAAGGTTTCTACGCTGCATGAAAGAAGGTTCTTGTTTGGGTAGGGACACAGGTGGTGCTGTGGTCTAAACCACTGAGCCTCTTGGGCTTGCCGATCAAAAGGTCGGCAATGGAGTGAGCTCCCGTTACTCTGTCCCAGCTCCTGCCAACCTAGCAGTTCGAAAGCACACCAGGGCAAGTAGATAAATAGATACTGCTGTGGCAGGAAGGTAAAAGGCGTTTCCGTGTGCTCTGGTTTCTGTCACTGTGTTCTGTTGCGCCAGAAGCGGTTTAGTCCTGCTGGCCACATGACCCGGAAAGCTGTTGTAGCACCCTGCTTGTGGTTAACGCTTAGCTGGAATGAAATATTCAACGCAGCAATAGAGAAATTAAAATAATCATTTATTTGTCAGACAAATAAATGAGAGGCACAGTGGTATATGGTTAGCAAGCTCTGGCCTGCTCTCCTGCCATTATGGCCAGCACTTATATTTCCTCAATCCAGCCCCCTTTCTCCTCCCTTGGCTGCCTCTGTCCAATCAGCCTGGTTGAAATTCCTATTGGCTGTTTACTAGAACCAATCATAAAAGATACACCCATTTCCTATTACCTTTTATGGGAGACAGAGAGCTATATTTTCTTCTATTTATAAATGGCAAACAAGTAGCCATACATCTTACATTAGCCTCGACAAGGCACCTTAATTACCAGATCACCTTTGCCCCCTTCATTCTAAAATGGAGCAGATGGCTAAAACAGATGGTGGGGTATTTTTATCTGAACAGATCTTTTGTTTTCATCTTCTCACACTCCATCAATGAAATAATAATCTAACATAAGAATCTAACATTTATCACTTTGCTTACTGCATTTAGACAACAAAATATCATACATAACGTAAGATAAACAACTTTTTAAAAGGAAAAGACCTTTGCAGAGTAAAAAGTCTCAAGTTTAAAAGGAACAAGGAACAGCTTTAAAAAACGGCTCTTTTACTCCCCCTCTTGCCAGCCAGATGCTTTGACCTTTTGGCTCTATATCTGATGAGAGGCCAAATGGTATTATTTTCTGTTAAACAATAAACCTTACTATTTACCAACTCTTAATTTAGCAGCTTTTATTACAGCTTAATTATATTCTGTAATATGTAGGGTCAGTGACCTCAGCCTTTTTATGACCGCAATAAACCAGAGGGGCCCTCTGCCCAAGAGCTTGCCAGCTGCCTGCTGGTTTCCTGCCTCGAAAGAAACATTTGTGAATTTAAGCTAATTTTTAAGATACAACCTTGATCAAAAAATATAAGCCTTGATCAAGAATATAGGCTTTGATCAGATGCCTCACTGTCTGTGGACAAACGCCGGCTCTCTCGACCTGAAAGCAAGATGAGAGCCACACTCCATAGTCGCCTTTGACTGGACTTAACCATCCAGGGGTCCTTTACCTTTACCTTGTTTGGGTTATTCCTTCTGAGAAGCTGAGTAAAGGTAAAGGTAAAGGTACCCCTGCCCATACGGGCCAGTCTTGACAGACTCTGGGGTTGTGCGCCCATCTCACTCAAGAGGCTGAGTACAGCTGGTTTAAACTGGTTCTGTTATCTTTCTGTTATAGGCCATGCTGACTATAATAGGCCAGAAGGAGCCTGGGTTTCACTTTCTTTCTCTTTCTTTCACTTTGTTCTGGTGTGGTGTTCTGTATACAGTGGTACCTCGGGTTAAGAACTTAATTCGTTCTGGAGGTCCGTTCTTAACCTGAAACTGTTCTTAACCTGAAGCACCACTTTAGATAATGGGGCCTCCTGCTGCCGCTGCACCGCCGCTGCACGATTTCTGTTCTCATCCTGAAGCAAAGTTCTTAACCCAAGGTAATATTTCTGGGTCAGTGGAGTCTGTAACCTGAAGCGTATGTAACTTGAGGTACCACTGTACTGTATAGTGTTAAGGTTTAGACTTACAATATTATAAGAAATTGTAAGTTAGGTTAAGTTTGCTGCAACCGGAGTTTTTTTATGAACAGTGCCAGTCCTGAATGTATTGGATTTGTGACCACTATGCTCATTTGCCTTCAGTAGCAGTAAAGCTCTGCTGGATGAAATACAATTGCCTCTGGTCTCTTTTTGGGAATCCTGCAACATGTTTAAGTTGTTACTCTGCTAAGTATACACTGGAATTTACTCTGGATCAATATTGAGTAGCATTTATATGACATGGGTACGGTGCAGTACGGGAAGAAGCGCTCCCAATACAGTGGTACTTCGGTTTACGAACTTAATCCGTTCTGTAAGTCAGTTCTTAAACCAAAATCGTTCTTAAACCGAGGCGCGCTTTCCTAATGAGGCCTCCCGCCACCAGTGCCCTTCCATCGTTTGGCTTCCATTCGTAGACCAAGGTAACGTTCACTAACCGAAACACTACTTCCGGTTTTGCGGAGTTCGTATACTGAATAGTTCGTAAACAGGGCTGTTCTTAAACCGAGGTACCACTGTATAACAAAATGGAACATGCCATCTTGCCCTGAGGATTGGGGGGGGCGGAGAAGCTTTGGGGAGTGACCACCATCCAGCCCTCATAGTGTCCCCTCTGTCTCCCAACTGCCACCACAGAGGCACCATCTTGCTCTGAAGGGAGAGGAGAAGCCGCAGCAACATCTTCCCCAAAAAGCAAGTTGTCTTTTCCCTTTAATTTAATGCAAACTTTTTTTAAAAGATGCTTATCGTTATAATCTTATGTAAACTGCTTTGGAGGTTCTCTCTGAAAGCGATACAGTGGTACCTTGGTTTACGAACTTAATCCATTCCGGAAGTCCGTCCTTAAACCAAAGCATTCTTAAACCAAGGCGTGCTTTCCCATAGGGAAACTCAAATTACAAATGGAACACACTCAACATGTTCTGCTTCCAAGGCAAAATTCACAAACCAAAACACCTACATCTGAGTTTTCAGTGTTCTTAATCCAAGTTGTTCATAAACTAAGCTGTTCTTAAACCAATATACCACTGTATATAAAATACTTTAAAATAAATAAGAATATCATCAAGAGAACAGTAAGACCAGGGCCGGCTCAATCATGAAACAAAGTGAGGCAATCGTCAGCAGTGGCAGGATCCGCAGCAGCAGCAGATCCCCATGTCGATATTTATTCTCTGCTTGTTCCTGATGTAGATCCTCACGGAGGCACCCTTTTGTGATTCACCTCAGGTGCCAAAATGTTTTGTGCTGGCTCTGAGTAAGATTACTGTTACAGTATCCAGGAGCTGGTGTTACTGGAATGTAGACACAGTATGTTTATTATCCCACTGAGTTTAGCAGGACGTGCTGCTCATTAATCAGCAGGCTTCGGGTTTCACTGTCCGTAATTCCAACAGGCATAAGGTGGTTGTGGGAAGGGGAACTTCTCCACGAGCAGACTCTAGATCAGGGGTCAGCAACCTTTTTCAGCTGTGGGCCAGTCCACCATCCCTCAGACTCATAGCTGTCAACTTACAGATTTGAAAATAAGGGACCACCAGCCTCGAAAATAAGGGATCAGCAGCCAAAATAAGGGATTTTCCAAGCACAGGTATGTTTGACTTCTGAACCCCTCCAACCCAAAGGCAGAAAGCCCAGTCAGCAGCCAAACGAAGCCTCAAGCGGTGGTTCCCACAGTGCAGCAACCCGGCGAAGGGGATGCAGCAAGGAAAACCACTGTCACCTCTCCGCTGGGAAGCGCTGAGCAAAGGTGAGTCCCCAGGCAACGTGGCCAATTTGATCGGCACAAGGCATGCAAGCTCCACCCCCCAGTCGTTCTTAGACTCCTTACTGGGTGAGCAACGCAGCCAAGCAACACAGTTGGAGCCTCCCTCCTCCCTGGCTGGCAGGGAGGGAGGGAGAGGAGCTGCTTCCTTTGAAACCCGGGAAATTTAAGGGACATCATCAATAAGGGACAGCAGCGGGACACAGTGCTGGGATAAGGGACTTTCCCGCCAAATAAGGGACGGTTGACAGCTATGCTCAGACTATGTGGTGGGCTGGACTATATTGGGGGGGGGGAATGAACGAATTCCTATGCCCCACAAATAACCCAGAGATGCATTTTAAATAAAAGCACACATGCCACTCATGTCAAAACACCAGGCAGGCCCCACAAATCACCCAAAGATGCATTTTAAATAAAAGGACACATTCTACTCATGTCAAAACATACTGATTCCCAGACCATCCGTGGGTCGGATTGAGAAGGCGATTGGGCCACATCCGGCCCCCAGGCCTTACGTTGCGTACCCCTGCTCTAGATATATGCAGGTCAAAACAATCCCCCACCTTCCCTGGGGCCACTTAAGAAAGACATGGGAGGAGGCAGAACAAGGAGGCGCAAGCCAGGGAGCTTCCAGTCAGCCTGGGAAGATTCTGGAGTGCTTCCAGACTGTATTTTGGGGTGTGATTGAATTGCCTACCATCAAATCCAGGTTGAATGATTAAAGGGGATGCAGGTGGTGCTGTGGGTTAAACCACAGAGCCTAGAACTTGCCGATCAGAAGGTCGGCGGTTCGAATCCCCGCGACTGGGTGAGCTCCCATTGCTCGGTCCTTGCTCCTGCCAACTTAGCAGTTTTAAAGCATGTCAAAGTGCAAGTAGATAAATAGGTACTACTCCGGCAGGAAGGTAAACGGTGTTTCCGTGTGCTGCTCTGGTTCACCAGAAGCGGCTTAGTCATGCTGGCCACATGACCCAGAAGCTGTACGCTGGCTCCCTCGGCCAGTAAAGCAAGATGAGCGCCGCAACCCCAGAGTCGGTCACGACTGGACCTAATGGTCAGGGGTCCCTTTACCTTTACCATTGAAAGTTCTTGTGCAACAAACCTGATCACCATTACTGCAAAGAATCCGGGACTTTTCATGTTTTTGCGACACAAGGGATAACATTTGCTTGACAAAACATCGTCTAACCCAGGGGTCAGCAACCTTTTTCAACCGTGGGCCAGTCCACCGTCTCTCAGACCATGTGGTGGGCCAGGCTATATTTTTTGGGAGCGGGGGAATGAACAAATTCTTATGCCCCACAATTAACCCAGAGATGCATTTTAAATAAAAGGACACATTCTACTCATGTAAAAACACGCTGATTCCTGGACCATCCGCAGGCCGGATTGAGAAGGTGATTGGGCCCACAGACCTTAGGTTCCCTACCCCTGATCTAACCCGTAAGCCTCCAATCAGTGGGTCGGGACCCACAGGTATGTAGGTCACATGACCTTCCTGGGTGGTTCTCAGAACAGCTGTTGCTGCTCTGTTGGATTCCAGCAGAGGCTGATCAATGCTTATTTTATCTTTTTCCTTGAGTGATGCAAATCAGCAGGAGAAAGATGAGGGCATTTTTTCTATAATTATATTTCTTGGCAACCATATCCCCACCTTCCTATAGCTATGTCTGTACCTCTCTAAGGAGCAGGGACACTGTTCACTTTCTAGTCTGTTTCTATGGCTTTCTAGGCTTCCCCCAGAATGAAGGTATGCTAGGGACTAGAATGCCTAAGTGTCTGCTGAAGTGGGTAGCTGGGTTGTGCAGTACAGTGGTACCTTGGGTTACATACGCTTCAGGTTACATACGCTTCAGGTTACACACTCCACTAACCCAGAAATAGTGCTTCAGGTTCAGAACTTTGCTTCAGGATAAGAACAGAAATCGTGCTTCGGCGGTGCGGCAGCAGCAGGAGGCCCCATTAGCTAAAGTGGTGCTTCAGGTTAAGAACAGTTTCAGGTTAAGTACGGACCCCCGGAACGAATTAAGTACTTAACCCGAGGTACCACTGTAGTTGACATAATGTGTCGGGGGGGGGGAGAATCACTGGTTTTCAATAGCTTCTTAGCCTTTTTGCTAAGAACATGTGTAACACCACTAGTTTCATTTAGCAGTCATGCTAAGGAAACACTATGTATAATACTGCTTTGTGAATTGCCATTTTAGAATTAATAATGTGCCTTATTGACACTAATAGGTATAAATCAGAAGTGAATATGTGAAAGTGGGGCCCAAATTGCAGGCTGGAAGTCAGAGGTGAGTCTTAAGTCTAGACCAGATGAAGACCACTGACCTAACCTCCCAACAGACAAATCAGGATGAATGCAAACCCTCCAACATTTCTCTGATGAAAATAAGGATGTCCTATTCCCTAATAGTAATAGCTGCTATTATTATTATTATTATTATTATTATTATTATTATTATACCCAACCCATTTAAATGGGTTGCCCCAGCCACTCTAGGCGGCTTCTAACATATATAAAAATGTAATAAAACATTAAACTTTAAACAAACAAACAAACAAAAACCACTTCCCTATACTGTACAGGACTGCCTTCAGATTTCTTCTAAAGGTTGTATAGTTACTTATCTCGGAGGTCGCATAACTCAATACCCTCCAACATTTCTCTGATGAAAATAGGGACATCCTAAAGGAAAGTGGGACATTCCGGGATCCAGTAAGAAACCGCAGCAGCTTCTGGAAATCCGGGACCGTCCCTGGAAAATAGGGACACTTGGAGGATCTGTGAATGCTCAGTCAACAGGATTCATCCTAGCCTTACTGTGTTGCACTACATTTATGTATGTATGTATGCATGTGCAGGGGTATTCTAACATCCAAGCAAACTTTGTGCAAACAAAGCTGGATGAATGGTCAAATGGGTCATCTGAAAGCATCCTGTCACTCTACATTTTATAAAATTTATTTGTATCAGTGTTTTAAAGTTGTAAACCGCCTTGGGTGTGAACAGCAGAACAGAATGCAATAAACAAACAAGCAAACAAAACATTTGTGAACTGTGTTTGAGAGAGAGAGAGAGAGTACCGAAATATGTAAATATGCTAAACAGACAATCTATA
Source organism: Podarcis raffonei (assembly GCF_027172205.1). Taxonomy (NCBI): domain Eukaryota; kingdom Metazoa; phylum Chordata; class Lepidosauria; order Squamata; family Lacertidae; genus Podarcis; species Podarcis raffonei. The sequence goes on from NC_070617.1 coordinate 35,275,962, forward strand.
CTAAAACATTTTCTTTTCTTTTTTGGTCCTAAGATGGTTAACAACAGGTCTCTGGCTGGCAGTTCCCAAAAGAAAAGTTTTGTTCGTTCTGCTCCAATCGTTCATGCTAAGAACAGGACACATTTTGAAAACATGCCTGTTTCAGATTTATTTCTCAATAAGTATGCCACATTATATAAACATTCCCAGCTTTTTAAAGCTCCAATCTTACCAACATAATTGCCTTTCTGAATCGCACTTAAGGTCCCTTAAGGCGGCTGACATTCCATTGAGAACTGGAGCCATTTGCATGCCTCTGAGAAGCTGCTGCAGGACAGGAAGGTGAGGCTGCTTCCTTTGTTTCCCAGTACTTGGGAGACAAACATCCTCTGAATGGGGAAGTTTCATTTTGCTCTCATGGCTATAGCCCTTGATGAAATATAACGGTCCATCTTATTCAGCATCGTCTTTCTCACAAATACCTATTATTTATCAATGGCATTTGGATGCCATCCCAGGATATGAAGCTTTCTGGGTGGTGTACAATTCATAAATTTAATTTATAGTCCTCTGTGGATAAGACACACAGTTTGTATTCACCAGGAGCCGTGCATCCAATATTGTGAGCCCCGTTTTGAGGAGCACCCTCCCAGCTGAGATCAGACAGGCCCTTGGCTTCCAGCACCTGCTGAAGATTTAAAAAAACAAAACAAAACCAGAAAGCATTTGAAGTCTTTTCTAGTTTCATAATTTTTAACTGATTTTTATCTATATGGTATTTGTTGAGTTTGCTGTACACTACAGTGTACACCAGTGTGGTGTAGTGGTTAAGAGCGGTGGAATCGTAATCTGGTGAACCGGGTTCGATTCCCCGCTCCTCCACATTTAGCTGCTGGGTGACCTTGGGCTAGTCACACATCTCTGAAGTCTCTCAGCCTCACTCACCTCACAGAGTGTTTGGGGGGGGGAGGGAAAGGAGATTGTTAGCAGCTTTGGGACTCCTTAGGGTAGTGATAAAGCGGGATATCAAATCCAAACTCTTCTTCTACATCGCTTAGAGATGATTGTGATTAAGCAGCGTATAAAGTGTCTAAATAAATATACTAAATTAAATACGAAATAAAACATAGAACCGAAAGCAAGAAGAAAACAAGGACAAGATCCACTGCACTCCAAAACGCAAATTTAGGCACCGGCTTGGTTGTTATTGAGAACAAGATGCTGGACTCAGTTGCTGACATTCTGTGTACGGAATTCAACTGTTTATATTATGGCTTTTCCATATGACGAAGAGCGGTATAAATTTAATAAATAATAATGATAACTAATTGCTATGGGATGCTGTACGTTGCTTAAGTAATCTTCCCACACAGAATCGTAGACTTGGACAGCATCGTGATGGTCACCGAGTCCAACCCCCTGCAATGCAGGAATCTTCTGCCCAACATGGGGCTTGAACTCACGATCCTGAGATTACCAACCTCATCCCCTACTAACTGAGCTATACCAGTTAATTATACAAAGTATTCAAACGCTGTTCATTTGTATTATATTTTTTGGCTTGCGGTGCCATCGCGAAATCGTTTCTCGTAGCGCCCCCTTGAAAATTAAAAAGGTAAAGGGTAAAGGGACCCCTGACCATTAGGTCCAGTCGCAGATGACTCTGGGGTTGCGGCGCTCATCTCACTTTACTGGCCGAGGGAGCCAGCGTACAGCTTCTGGGTCATGTGGCCAGCATGACTAAGCCGCTTCTGGCGAACCAGAGCAGCGCACGGAAACGTTGTTTACCTTACCTCCAGAGCGGTACCTATTTATCTACTTGCACTTTGATGTGCTTTCAAACTGCTAGGTTGGCAGGAGCTGGGACTGAGCAACAGGAGCAATCACCCCATCTCGGGGATTAGAACCGCTGACCTTCTGATCAGCAAGCCCTGGGCTCTGTATGCATCCCTAAAAGAAACAGAGATGTATGTCATAATTGCAAAAAACGAAGTGCAAGAGGCAATTTGAAAACAATTATGGTATAAAAAATGATAAGAACATAACAATATTCAATTTAAAGAATGCAATATTAAGGTATAATAAAATAAGCAGGAGAAGTTAATATGTAAAGAACCAGAAAAGGAAGTTGGGGGGGGGGGAGTCCTGGAATTGTATTTTTCTTTCTCTTTGACATAATGTTATTGCGATGAATATAAAACTGCAAAACTTAATTAAAACTTTTTTTTAAAAAAAGAACATTATGCACCCCTGCTTCCTTATGCTGCAAGCAGCCCCGAGCAGGATCTCATTATCCTTACTCGTTTCGCGGGCGAAAGCGGCATACAAAATTTACAAAAAAAAAACCCGAATCCCCGAACGCGCCCCCCCCCCCGCCCAGGGCGCTCGATTTGCGTAAGCGACGCCCCACCTGCTGTCATTTGCATATGGGCCACGCCCCTCTACTCGCGCGGTCCTCTTGCCTCCCCGGCGCTCTCCTCAGCTGCTCGGCTCTCGGGAGCGGCGGCGGCGCATGCGCGGGAGGCGGTGGTTGCCCTGGCATCGCAGCTGAGGGAGCCGCAGCCCGTGAGGGGGACGACGGAGGGGAAGCGGGCGGAGAGGCGGCGGAGGCGCCCCTGAAGCCCCGGGAGCGGCCGGAGGAGGAGGAGGAGGAGGCAGAGGGCCGCCGGGGCCCCGTCTTGGCCGACATGAGGGACCGCCTGGCCGAGCTGGCAGCGGTGAGGGCGGCGGCGGCGGCAGAGGGAGGGTCCCGGGGGGGGCGGGGGGTGGTAGCCTGGCATCAGGTTGTCTGGAGGGCGCCCCCTAGAGGGGCTCCAGCCCCTGTTGTGGGGTTCTGGGGGGCTTACTTTGGAGTAGGCGCGCCCCGGGGTCGCTGAGCCCCGAGTTCGCGTCCACCTCGCGCTGCTGCTCTCGGGTCTAACGTAAAACGTAGAAATATGAAATCAGATGCGGTTTTATTGCTAGGATTTATTTATTCGTTCGTTCCCCCCCCCCTTCTTCAGTGCTACTTCTGAGTAGGCATATGTAAAGGGGCTGGGCAGTTCGCAGCATCCTCGTGTTGTTGCACTCGTGAAAGACTCGTGTGTGTTTTTGTGTGCATATTATTATTATTTATTATTTATTAGTTTGTGCATATTATTGTTTATTAGTTTGCTGGATTTTGGTTGGGGGGGGGTTGTTTTTTGTTTACTTTGTTTACAGCGGGTCTTTGCTTTTGAATAGGCGCCTAAAGGGCTGGGTTCCGTGTTAGCAGCATCCTCCCTTTGCTCTCATAAAAAACCCCTAAAAAAACCACACACCAAGTGTTAATATAAAATGTGAGTGCGCACTTCATTATTGTTGTTGTTTTCAGTATTATTGTGCTGGATTCATTCATTTGGGAGATATTTGTTTACTTTAAAGAGACATTTTTTTGAGTGTGTATGTATGTATGTATTATCCCTCCATCTGAAGATCACAGGGCAGTTTGCAGTGTAAAAATACAAATTGAGAAGACAAAATAAATAACAGGAAAAACATAAGCAATAACCTGCTTCTCACAAACACATTTAAAAGACTAAGCATGAATGTGCTCTTTAAAATGGGTATTTAGCTTCACAATTGTGTGTGTGCGAGGACAGCCTTGAAAATACATGTAAAAGAGCTCTCAATTCATAGCATTCTCCTTGCCTTACTCTCATTAAAGCCTCATGTTAATATAAAATGTGCATGTGCACTTTTATTATGATGATTATTGTGCTGTATTCGGTTTTGGATTTGTTTTTTTACTTTAATGGGGCTTAACTTTGAGTAGGTGTGTAAAGGACTGGGCTCTGAGTATGTGTTTGTCTTAAAATGTGCATGTGCACTATATTATTATGTTGGATTGCTTCGTTGTTGCTTATTCTTTTTCATTAATGGGGCTTACTTTTGATTAGGCAAGTAAGGGATTGCTCTTGAGAACTGTCTTTATCTGACCTGTGCATGAATTTCATAAAGACTCATGTGTATGCCTATTTTTATTATGCTAGATTGATTAGCTTTTGTTTTTTACATTTTCTTTTGTGGGACTCACTTTTGAGTAGCTTGAGATCTGTCTTTATAGCATCCTCGTTGTACTGCTCTCATAAAAACTCATTTCAGATAAAATGTGTGCATGTATGTTTTTACTATGCTAAATTGATCGGTTTTTCTTAACTGCTCCAGATACTCATTGTGTGCAGAAAAGCAGAACATGCCTAGAAACATAATCTAACACATATACACATTATATAATGTACATATTAAAATGTGTATGTGCCTGTGTACACACCATACATTTAAAGCACATCCCTCCCAAAGAATCTTAGAAACTGTAGTTTAAGTGTGCTGGGAATTGTAGCTCTGAGGAGTGAACTGCAGTTCCCAAGATTCATTGGGTAGGGAAACCTATAGTGTGTATGCTCCCTTTTTCTTTTTTACATTTTCATAATTTTTTTACACAAAAAAATAAACAAAAAAATAAACAAGTTTAATGACTAGAATCTAGTACAGTACAATAAAAATATGTATGCATACATTTCAAATAATAGGGCTTGTTTTTAGAGGCATTTTATGTAAAGTGTGTTTGTGCAACTGTGTATGTATTGGACTGGATTGTACTTATCTTTTAAATGGGTGGATAACCTGCAATCCTTCAGGTGTTTCTGTACTCCTTAACTCCTCTTACAACAGGGACTGTAAGAATGGATGATGGGAGTTTTACTTACCTTTAAAAAATATTTAACGCTTTACCAGTTGGTTTGCTGTGGTTAGCTTCAGAAGTACCTCTGTTTCTTCTGTGATTTTTTAGATGCTAGGAAGAGGTGTATTTCAAGCCCTTGTTGCATCTAAGAATTATTTTCTTCCCTGACATTCTGAAGCAGTGGAGCCACATTTGGCTTCCTTTGCCCCATATAGCATTCCTAAGGGTAAGAACAATTTGCCCTTAGAAGAACACAGATCTTTCTTAATGCTTCTGCATGCGTTAGAGAAAGCCCAGAGTAGTAATTAATACAGAACAGGCCACTTCTTCTGACAGTGGATAAGTCTGCGGTATCTCTCTGCTGGAAGGGATCAAATGCTCAAATCACACCTAATGCAGAGATGTGTCAAATTACCCACCCTGATTGGAATGCAGTAGCTGAGGTGCAGTGGGGAGGTGTTCAGGTGGGTTGGTATTTGGGGCTTACAATTTCTTCTAATGATTGTTTTAGTTTTGCATACAGTTTGGCAGCTGCCCTTATAGGTGGCTCACCTTCAGAATATGGTTAGTGAATGGGATGTTCTTTGAGGGATGTGCAGGTTGGGGTCAGGTGCATTTGTGCCTGTGAAAAGGAACTTTAAGGCAGTGTATCATGTTGATGATGGTTGGAGGCAGAGGCGCTGAATTGCGCCCAACATTGGGGGACCCATCATGCGTGCGTGATGTCACACGCACATGGCCCCCACCATCTAAACTTGCCTTTGTTTGCGCTGCCGCAAGACTAAGGCTGCCTTGGCGAGGCCAATTCTTACCCCTTTGTGGGGCTTGCTGAGGTGCTTTAGTGCATCCCTTTGAGTTTGCCAGGGCGCCTTCTTGGAGGGCACCCTGGCACTCATCAAAGGGATGAGCTGGATGAAGATGTTTTGCCCCACCACATCCCTGGCGGAAGACGCACCAGGGCAAAGACAGTTCACCCCACCATGTCCCTAGCACACCTTCCAATAAGTAGCCCTTGCAATCCTCAAAGGGATGCACCAGTGCGAAGACCCCTAGCCCACAAATATTGAGGGGGCTGAGGATGACTTGGCCCCTGGGGTTGGCATGCTTGTTTGGAGGTGACATTTGGTGCATGAGATGGCAACTGGAATGGGGAGCTGAATGAGTGTGGTGTCTGTGGGGCGGAGGTTTGAAATCTGTACTATAACTTCTAGGGATATATGAGAAGGCATGGGTTAAAGTGAGGCACAGTCTCTAAGAAGCAAAAGCCTGAATTGGTTCCTAGATGAAGTGCAACTTCCTGAGGTAGCTTTAGGCAAGCTGTATCTCTTGGGCTCATGCTTCCGAAGAAGAAGGTCGTGGGTGGGGACTGGAAGAAACAAGGTCACTGTGAGGATCGGTACACAGGAACAGATGCATTGTGTGACGTGTAACTGAGGCTGTGTACACACTAACCCATTTGCGGCACAAAAATGTAGTTTTTCACAATTTGGAATTATTCAAGTTTGTCCTCAGCATGCCTCTTCCTGTCTCGATTGATTTGCGATCCTGCCATCCACAAGGGTGGGTGTGGTTAATTTATATGCTTTTGAAAACCCTCCCCTTGATTAGGTTATCCATTCCTTTTCCTTCCTGCACTTGTCCAAGGTGAATGAAGGAGGAAGTGGTGATCTTGGTATGTACCTATGTGGTATCTTATTGGGCAGGTGTGGATACACACACACAAACACACACACACACACACACGCCACCATTCCTACATCTGTTTTCAAGTGGACATACTGTGAGGTGGTGCAGAATCAATCCACATTAAGTTTTTATTTTCAGAATGAAGCCAGATTTTCAGGAAGTGTTTTTCAGGGGGGCAGGTGTGTATGTAGTAGAGTTTTATTGTACATGGGTTACATAGAAAAAACAAGTACACAGTCTATTGTTTCTAGAAGTCACATGTTGTGTTTATGTAGCCTGAGGATGGGAATCATGCTAGTGAGGCAAATGGGAAGGAGCGCATTGCTCAGGTGTTACAGATTGGGAAATGTGCCTTGAGTTTAGATGGGTTGTGTTGGCAGGGAATAGAGAGCAGCAGCAACGGAAGTGGATGTGAATTGGTTGAAACTAGATGGAGCTTATGGGAGGGTAGTCAAGCTTCGGTGGGATATTTATGAAAAGATGAATCTATGCCATCCTCCAGTCAATGGACTGAGGATATGACAACACTCGCAACTTATGAACGGATTGCTTGTAGACGTAGAGTGTGTGTGGACAAGTGTAACGTTATTTGGAATATGTTTATTAAAATGCAGTTGTACCTCGGAAGTTGAATGCCTTGCGATTCAAAACTTTTTGGCTCCTGAACACCGCAAACCCAGAAGTGAGTGTTCCAGTTTGCGAATGTTCTTTGGAACCTGAACATCCGACATGGGTTCCGCGGTTTCCGAACGTTTTGGAAGTCGAACAGATTGACTTCCGAGGTAAACTGTATAGTGGGTTATAAATTACTATATATATATTTGGATGATAATAACATTTATATACATATGCACTAGTCAAGCATATATGGAATTGTAGTTGTTTGCATATATAGTGACATAATATACCTTCCTCCCCTTTTTTCTTTTTTAAATTCACTTTTTATTTCCATTTTATTTTGTTCAGTTGACATATTCTTAATAAAAAATAGTAATAAAAAAGCTGGGGTGGGATATAACTGTTGGAGTAGTGTTTTGAGAGGATCACAGGGTGTTAGAGTGGTCAGTATGGCAGCATGGAGGGGATGCTACCAAGTTGAGTCACGACATGTACCATTTGAGTGAGGCTTTGTGGTACATTAATCTGTGTGGCATGACTGATGTGGGTTTGGGGAGTTGAGTTGTGAGGTGGTAACTGGATTTGAACAGCGACTATGTGAGCATGTACATACATATAATAATAATTTACATAATTTTGTATGCCGCCCACCCAACTGGGTTACCCCAGCCGCTCATCAAAATATATGTAACCTGATCCATGAATCAGGGGAAGCTTAGCATGAGAGCTAATGCAAAAAGCAGAATCCAGCTTCAGCCGGTATCACAGGCACTGGGATAGTCAGGAGATGCAAACAGGAAATATGGGTCAGGAAGGGTTGCCATGTGGCAAGGATAGCATGCAAAGGAAAAGCAACAGATTAGCCTTGAAAATTTCAAATAAAGGCATGATGGGAAATTGAGTGTTAGTCCAAGTTTTTGTGGATCCTGTGCTGATCTCATCTTATTTCACCCCTTGGTCCTCTACCCCAGTCTTAAAATGCAGCTGCCTACATACACACTTCATTCATTTCCATTGTCCCAATTCTCGCATTTCTTGTTTCCCATTTATGTGTTTTGGCACCCTTCCTTTGGCTGTTTCTCTATCTTTTGACCCAATTTCTTCTTGGTTTATGCTGTAAAACATCATGTATGCTTTATGGCACTGTATAAGCAATACAGGCACACCTTATTATATTGCGTGTCAAAGATATTGCTCCTTATGAGGACATGGGCAGTCTGGCCACTTCCAGGGGAAGGAAGTCCTCCACTGTTCTGATTCTGGCCACGGGAGTGGACCTGACTGGGGCTGGAACTGGGGTTTCCCCCTCTCACCCCTGCAGCCAGCAGGACTTGGCATAATAGACTACTGTATAGTGTAAACATCACTTTTATATGCACCAGCACTGGGGAACAAATAATAATAATGCTTGACTCGCTTTATTACGATACTTGCTTTATTGAGGTGGTCTGGAACTGAACCCACAATATCTCCAAGGTATGCAATACAGGGGTACCTCAGGTTACAGACACTTCAAGTTAGACTCTGCTAATCCAGAAATAGTACCTCGGGTTAAGAACTTTGCTTCAGGATGAAAACAGAAATTGCGGGGCGGCAGCAGTGGGAGGCCCCATTAGCTAAAGTGGTACCTCAGGTTAATAACAGTTTCAGGTTAAGAACGGACCTCTGGAACGAATTAAGTTCTTAACCCGAGGTACCATTGTAGAACTAAATGTAATAGAACTAAAATGAATATTAATTCATATAGTGTTTAACTTCGCATAAGGATCAGAGAGGGAATCTTCCAGGAATGTACCTTTGAGATAAATTTCTGTCCTGTGAAAAAAGAGTCGCTTCCTTATCTGTTTTGCTAGAAAACAGGAGGTGTAACTAATCCTGCAATTTTTAATGTGATTTGCTAGTGTAGTTTTCTGGTTTTGTGCAAATCTGAGGGGTCAAAGGGGGAAACAGTTCAGGAGCATGCTTGAACTAGTTAGGGGCACAGCCGGAGAGAAATGAAACCATTGACGGAATCAGTGTGTGTGGAAAAGGGGAGTTGTAGAAAGTGGTAATTCGTCTACCCACCCAAAAACACAGAAGTAAATTGCAACCCTGAGTGCTGTGTTTTGGAACCCAATTTTCCCCAGTTCATTAGTGGGTAAACCTGCATTTACAGGGGGAAAGCGTCGAGATCGGTGGCATTTTGGGAACTGGCTATTCTCCCACCCTAGGTTTCTATGTGCAGGGATTCTTGTCTTTGGTTTTATACAGAAAAACCTTTGGACTTGTGAGTTTGAAGTGGTGTAGTTAAGAGGCAGGTTGCTGGTGTGAGAATCAGTCCCCTGAGGAGCAGAAACGCCCCTCTGTTGTTCAAATCAGCCCCCGTTATAGCAGTTACAGATGCAGATAAGATTATTTCTCTGTTTTATGCCCATGGGGAAAGGGATAGGGATTGTGTGGCTCTTCCAGAGGCTGTTGGACGCCCAACTCTCACCAGCCCCTGCCAGCGTGGCCAACAGGGAGGGATGATGAGAACTGCACTTCAGCAAAGTTAGGAGGGCCAGAGGCATTCAAGCTTCCTTTGGGAACAATGAAAGTACTACATCTGCCTGCATTTTTTGTATGTTTACAAGTGGGCATTCAAGCTGTGTGTGTGTGTGAGTGAGAGAGAGATACATATATGCTTTCCTTCCGCTTATTCTTATCTCTTCCTGACGCAGCAAAAGTTGAGAGGGAGGTGTTGAGGGTGTGAGAGGTCTTTTGTTTTAGCATTGGTGGAAACTCATGAAATGGCGTTTGGAGAATTATGCCTTCGGCTTTTGCATCTGTATTCTGGAGAGCACCAAAGCAATGCAATATACCTATCCTGTTTTCCCAATAACCCTTCAGGATAGGCTGTTCCTATTTGATTTCGCTACATGTCCAAAGTTGCTCTATCACTGTCATGTGGGTGTGATTGGAATACAGGGTTGTTGTTGTTGTTGTTTTGCATCCTTCAGTTAAGCTATTGCAGGGGCAGGGAACCTCTAGCCCATGGACCTGCAAGGCCCTTTCTCCACACCAGATGTAGTATGAAATGTCAGGTGTGGGTTGGGCAGCTGCCAACGCACAATCAGAAGCCATTGTTATTTTAACTTTTTGAAAGTCTTGAATTAGCATTTATTTTTCTTACAATTTTACTGTTTTATCGTTTTTGTAAATTACTTTGAGGTTTTTGTTATTGTTGTTTTTTTAAAAAAGCCATGTATCAGGTTTATGAAATAAATACATAAATGCTGCCGAACTCCTTCACATGCCCAGTGCTTGTAGAACACAGTCTTTGGTTGTATTGCATGTTTCGGTAAAGGGACCCCTGACCATTAGGTCCAGTCGTGGCCGACTCTGGGGTTGCGGCGCTCATCTCACTTTATTGGCCGAGGGAGCCGACGTACAGCTTCCGGGTCATGTGGCCAGCATTTAAAATGTAGTCTGATTAGTAAAACATGTTGTTATACACTAAGCCGCTTCTGGCGAACCAGAGCAGCGCACGGAAACGCCGTTTACCTTCCTGCTGGAGCAGTACCTATTTATCTACTTGCACTGCGTGCTTTCAAACTGCTAGGTTGGCAGGAGCAGGGACTGAGCAATGGGAGCTCACGCCATCGTGGGGATTCAAACCGCCGACCTTCTGATTGGCAAGTCCTAGGCTCTGTGGTTTAACCCACAGAAGTTGACCCCACTGATTTTTCTTAGACTTGCTCCCTAGTAAGTGTGCATAGGATTGCAGCCTTAACTACATAATTAGGAAGTGCTTAATTGGAAAAAAACATTTCATAAGTTATTCTCCAAAGACTTCATAGGAAAGTTTGAGGAATAAATATTTCCGATCTGTCTTGTGTGCCGTAAGCTTCTTCTACGTCTTTCCAGTGAGTCATGGGGGTGCAGGGAGTACAGAAGGGAAAGACCTGTTTATTGCAAATGAGGGGAAATCAGTAATGAATTTTTGTTGTCAGTGTTTTAAGTGTGGTTCAGTGCATCAAGTACTAGCTTTAAAATGTAGTCTGATTAGTAAAACATGTTGTTATACACAAGGACAAAGTGATAGCTAATTTTATTGCTGTATAATAGCTTGCAAGTATGATAGCTTGCAAAGCTAGAAATCATCTTTTCTTTTTGTCTTGCGGTTGAAACAAATTTGCTTCTTTTAATGCAGGCACCAGGAACCTCTGGCCCTCCAGATGTTCCCGAACCACAACCCCCATCTTCCCTGGCCATTAGCCATGCTTCCTGGAAGTGATGGGAGTTGCAGTTCAGCAACATCAGGAGGGCCAAAAGTTCCCTACCAGTGTTTTAATGGATATCTTTGAATAACATAATACTTGTTTTTTTAAAGCGCACCCAAAATGAAGATGGAGAGGCATCTGTTGTTGTTGAAAATGACCATTATATGGAAGACTTCTTCCAGCAGGTAAGGTGCATGCAAGAGACAACCAAGAAGGAGCTACGTATTGTAATAATCATATTGATTTAATGCAGTAAATCATAGAATTGTAGAGTTGGAAGGGACCCCTGTGCTTGGCACTTCTGAAGGCTGCAAAGCTTGCTCAGCATGCATCCCTTTTCAAATGCCTGACAATCAGCTGGTTGACGGGTGTTTGGGAAGTGCTGCATACAGGGATGAATTATCTCCACCACCCCACCCTCATGGACCAGCTTTGATAGGTCTCTCTCAATCGATTCCATTACGATGCCAGATAACTGACAGGTGGATGGTTGCATTCACATGTCAAAGTTGCATCTACCCACAGGGGACAGGGGTATAAATATCTTGCCCTCCTGATCAAAAAGGTCCCCCACTCCTGCTTTTGGAACCTCTGAACTTGGGTTTGAAGATGAGTTCTGGGTGACAGAGGTTGGCCTATGTTAATCGAAGTGAGTTCCAAAAATTCTGTGCTCCTAGTTTAAAGGTAATTCTCTCCTTGCTGCTTCCCAACCTTCATCTCAGTCCTGGCATATGTATAAGACAACCATCACAACTTGGTGAAGTAACGATCACCTTTCACCAGCAATATCTTTCCTCTTTCTTTGACCAGGGCTTCTGTAACTTACCTGGGCGGGTAATAAATTAAATTAATTTGCCCCCTCCCAACATTTTTAATTAAATTGTAATAACTACAAATAGACTCAGAAAAAAATGAAAAGAAAGAAAAAATAGTTTAAAAAGAAAAGCGGGGAGTTGTCAAAGTTGGAAATAAAGGAATATGCAGTTTACTAAGTCAATGACAAAACATATTAAAGGGAAAGAAGTGTGGCCTAAATCAAAACAATTACATACTTTCATTTCACACAACCCCAACCGTCAACAGTACTCATTCCAAACACTCGCATAGACCTGTGGTACCTGACACACCTGAGCCACTGTGTTTGTATATAAAATAAAATTAGACCAAATGACGAACAAGTGATCGCAAGCACTTTGGCCCCTGATCACTTTTAACTTGCATGAGACACTTTTTTTCCCAAGAAGGGCAATTTGCCAAGTCTTGGAATACCAGTAGTCCAGATTATTGAGATTAAATGTCTTCCAAAACGTGACAATTGTGACATGGGTTGCTGTCAAAAGATGTGAAATCAGTTCCTTGTTATTTGGGTCTCGATCGGAATCTGTGAACAAATTCAAAAGAGCCAGACAGGGGAAGGATGAATCATAGAATTCTGGATTTGAAAGGGACCATGAGGGTCGTCTAGTCCCAACCATTTGCAATACGGGCATCTTTTTGTCCAATGTGGGGCTCAAACCCTTGCCCCTAAGATTAAGAGTCTCATGTTCTACAGACTGAGCTATTCTAGTTGCTCTCAGAAAATACTTTTACTTTGGAGCACTCCTGTCACATTGAAATAATGATAACATAACATAATGTGAAAATGTCTTAGATAAATTTGTGCAATGTTTTGATTGTAGCTTGACTTACAGCCAGTGCTTTTTTCCTTAAAAAATGTTTAGGGGTACTCTCATTTTCTTATTCATATTGAAATACTGCCCCTTAATGAGGCCAAACTTAGATTCGCAAAATGTTTAGGGGTCTGCGTCCCCCCAGAAAAAAGCACTGCTTACAGCAAACTGTATATGGGTTTTCTGGGAAATTTCTGATACCCAAGAGATTGGTCCCATTTAGCATGCTTATTTTACTTGTACTTGGTAAACAAAGCTAAAAACCTCTGAAACAACCAAGCTTGCCTAATACTGTATCAGCAGTTGGTGTCCAGTCATTATTACTGATAAACTTATGAAATGGAAAATACCCTGCTTCACTGACAGAAAAGGGGTGTGTTGTTGTTCCTCCTTGTTCTAGGATATCATCTCTTGTTAGGCGCTACCTAATGGACCCATGCAGACAAATGAACTGTGGATTTAGTATTGCAACGGATTATTGACTCATTGTGATTAGAAGCAAAGCTACCTCTCCCTTCACTGAATTTATTCATTTCTCTCTCTCGTTGATGTTCTCTTGAAAGGTTGAGGAAGTTAGAAAGTACATTACAAAAATAGCAGACGTTGTGGAAGAAGTGAAGAAGAAGCACAGCGTTATTCTTTCTGCCACACATCCTAAAGACAGTAAGCTTTTCATTTTGTGACTCTGAAAATGCATGCTCACTGAATTTGCATGAAAGGTTATAGTCTGTGATGGGTTAGCAAGTGAAGCTAGAATAGCATCTAACTTGGAAGGCAAGCCTACCTTGGAAAGGTCCAGGTGTTTTCTGTGGGTGGCATTGCTTCCTCTGTAACCTCTTTGGTGCTTGTGCATACTAGGAATCTGTGTACCACACCTGTCCCCAACAACCAGTGCCTGCTCAGGAAGTGTGTGCTTCTCAGTGTGGCATTCTGCCATGATGGGGGTCATTAGGGGCATTTTATTTATTTGCTTTCCCCCTTTCTTTTGTGGATGCTGTGAGAAAGATTCATCAGGCCTTAGCCAGCTCCTGCCATTTCTCACGAAATCCACAAGGAAACTTTGGTCTCGGCGTAATGTTTGCTATACAACATTATATTTTGCAGGAAACATTGCAAGGTGCTCCCAAGGAGGGGAAAAGTTTATGGTTTTGAGCTGATGCTCTGGCTCCCTAAATGCTTTCTATATGGCCAGGGGGCAGTCAGCACAGCTAGTTACACATTTTGTGGAACTAGGTGGCTACGCTTCTCCTAGACTAGTGTGCAGTCTGCAGTCTGCAGGTTCTGGTGTTGGAGAGGTCCACACTAGTGATGTTAAATTCTCGAGAATAATCTTTTTGAGAATATTCTCGAGAATATTCTCAATTAATGAGAATATTAGAGAATTTTCATTTAAAATAGGAGAATATTCATTTTAATGCATTGAAAATGGGGCAATGCAGTGAATTACATTCTTTAATTTTTTGCACCAAACTTGAAATAGAAAATACAACGTGAATGACTCACATTAATCACTAAGCCTGCCACTAACCGTATATTTACCATCAACTTATTTATGTTGTGTATGTATGAAGTGTAGCTTTTAAAGTGGAAGGAATTAAAAAAAAACCCCTCAGGTCCACTACTTGAGTACGTTCTTGAATAAGCATATCTACATGGTACAGTATTTCCAGTGCAACACTAATAAAATCAATATAAATTTTAAAATAAATGCTATTATTTCCAGTAAATAAAACACAAATGGTGAATGACCCAATGGCCAGTTATGTAACGGGATGAAAAAAATCATTATTCATTACTTACACTTGCAATATCACAGCTTCATTTATTATTTACTAGGTCTTTAAATGTGGGTTGTAAAACTGGTTCTTACGTTAGAATTTACAGTTTGTGGAGAATATTCTCCAGAGAGAATTTTCTAGCAGAGAATCTTCTAGCCATACCCTGTGAAAAAACAACAAAAAACACCCACTTGCACCTTGCAAACAAGAGTAGCATATCAGGAGAAGGAGTGCCAGGCCAGCTTTTATGAAGAAGGCAGGTGCATCTTGTAACACTTGTAGGGACTGGGCTGGAAAAGGAGGATGTGATGATGAGTTTCTCTTTCCGCAGGGAGCAAGGTTGGCTAGGTTGCTTTGGCCTGAGGGCTGCATTCACCCTTGGCCAACCCTCGGAGACTCCTTGCCAGCAACAAGTGTCACTGAAAGTGGGTGTCACCATCTCACACTCTAACCAGCATGCTTGCATGCACATGGACAGAGACATGCACATACGCAGCCACACAGCCTCCCCTTGCCTCTGCTGATCCCTGCCTTGTGTTGTGCATGATTTGTTTTTTTATACTGCAACCATAACAAATTGGTGCTGTATTGAGGTCATGGTTAAAAAATTGCACGGGCCCGAACTGAGGGACTCCATCCATTGAGGCCTGCCTCAGCCTGATAGTGCTGGAATAACATCTTTTATTGTCCTGACAGAGCAATCTATACCTTTTCATCCCAAATGCTTACCTGCTGCCACCTCAGATCTTCGGATCAGGCCCTCCCATCCAAACCTAGAGTCCAGATAAAATGAAAACGCAAGAATTTAAGCTAGGGTAGTTCCATCAGCATTTGTGAGTCTAAGGCTGGTAGTGCATTTTCACTGACACCACTAAGGCTTGCTTTCAAGTAAGCATGGCAAGGTAGAGGCAAGAGGCAAGAGGCAAGGTAGAATTTATTTATTTATTAAAAAAGAAACTTAGTTATTTGGCTTAACTGTGCTGTGCCTATTGCACACGAATCTTTTAAAAATCCACTTGTTTCCCTAACAGTTGTGATCATGAGCTAATTTTAGCTCTCTATACATCTAAGAGCAGAATGAGCTAAATGCAGCATACACTATTCTCTAGAGAAATACGAAGCAGTGCTTGGTACAGTTGTTTGGCTGGCAGGGGTTGGGACGACAATGATCCGCTAATGGAGGCTCAGATATATAGAGCATTGTTTTATAAGAAATCATTTAAATTTTAAACGGATGTCTGTGGTTATGTAAAGTGTAAATTGATTGCAGCTGTTTCTTGTCTGCTAGCTTGATTTGGAAGATGATATAAAACTGGAATTACTATTTTTCAATCACTAATAAAGTGCAGGTGTCAAAAGATAAGGCAGTCCTTGCCTACAGGCTCAGTGTCTAATAGACATGAATATTTAAAGGCTGTAGACCAAATAAACCAATAGAAATAGACACAACACAAAAGGGAAAATGAGCAGTAAGGGTAGAATAAAGCAAACCATTTCAGATTCCCCTTTTTCAATTTAGATGTTTTGCTTATGCTGGTCTGTGACTGTAATAAAGCAAATTCACTTTTTTAAGTTGCATCTTCTCAGTGGTATTGAAGTCCGGTCTCTCCCAGTCTTTAAGTAAACAAATCACTCCAGCAGTCCTTAGTCCCCTAGTTAGTGGCAGAGTCCAGAGTGTGCTTCCCCCCCACTCTGCTGTTTCAGGGCAACTTGCAGTTGGAGCCAAGTTATTTCTGCAGTTCTTTCTGGCTCCTAGGAGAGGGAAGCAGGCTTCCTCCAGCTGCTCTTTCTCTGCCTGTGGCCCTTGCCATGACACATAGGAAGCAGGGGCCTGCAACCACTTTGCATTGACTCAGTCCAGGATCATTTCAGCCATATAGGATGAGCCTGGAGCAGGGCAGTGTTCTTTCTGATTCAACGCTCTCTGCAGGGTCTGGGGATCCTTTAGCCAGAAACAGCGCAGCACCATGTCTGGGTACTGTTTTCTTTCTTTTAATTAATTGTTTATTAAAGTTTTTTCATAATACAAGACGATAAAAGAGACTAGTCTAAATAAGAACAATGCAGAATTTAGGGGCTGTTTTCTGAGGGGCAGGAGCACTTAATAAGCAAAGCTTATTCTTAAGCTGTCGTTTGTCATAAACAGCTCTAAAATATGTTTCAATATTCCTCCTTTTTAAGAAACAAAGGAAGAACTTGAAGAACTGAACAAAGAGATCAGGAAAACAGCAAATATCGTTCGTGCTAAGTTGAAAAGTAAGTGCTGTTATTGTTACATCTATAGCACACCCTTGTTGCATCTATAGCACACGAAAGGCCTGATTCCTAAAATACAGTGTCACATAGCTGAGTGCAAAGTAACACAAGTCAGGCCATAGTTGTGTAACGGTGTCATTGGTAGGCTTTTATAGCCTTACAGCAGGCTTGCACAGCTTGCTGCTAGTCAAGCCAAACACAGCCTACCAGGCAAAAATGGTAGCTCACGAATGGTCTGTTTCACATGTAACACTAAGCCATGGTTTGTTTAACAAACC
Organism: Podarcis raffonei; assembly: GCF_027172205.1. NCBI lineage: Eukaryota > Metazoa > Chordata > Lepidosauria > Squamata > Lacertidae > Podarcis > Podarcis raffonei. The sequence continues at coordinate 35,293,170 of NC_070617.1, forward strand.
AAGAGTTAGCTACAAGTTATCATACGGATTACCAAGCAAACCATGGTTTGTTTAGGCAAAGCTTTGTTCGGTGTGTCCCCCCCCCCCGGGCTCCTCACTGCCTAAACACTTTTGCAGTGCCCTTAGTACTGGCATTGCCTTCCAGCGCCATCCTTCCTCTTTCCACTGGCCAACTGCTGCCGAGGAGGAAACACGTCACATAGCGATGGTGGCTGCTGAACTGCAGAAACGAGACTGACAGATCACAGGGTGGTGGGTGAAATTTGACTTCAAGGGCCACAGGCTGCATGCAGGCCTGCTTCACAGTGAAAGCGAAGAGGTCAGTGTAAAGATCCATAGAGGCATGCTGAGCAGCATATGGGGCAGTTTGTATCCGGCAGGTAGAATCTTTTTTTTAAAAAAAGTTCCAGCTTCCATTCTAGTAACAATGTGAGTTTCTCCTAAAGGCTCCCTTCTTCTGTCCCCCAATGCATCGGAAGGTAACTGCTGTTCTTCAAACAAATTGCAGTTGTACCTTGGTTCTTGGACGGAATGCGTTCTGGAAGTCCGTTCAACTTCCAAAAACGTTCAAAAACCAAGGCACAGCTTCTGATTGGCTGCAGGAGCTTCTTGCACTCAGTCGGAAGCTGTAGAAGCTGCGTGGGACGTTTGGCTTCCAAAAAACGTTCGCAAACTGGAACAATCACTTCTGGGTTTGCAGCGTTCAGGAGCCAAAACGTTTGAGTCACAAGGCGTTTGAGAACCAAGGTACAACTGTATATTAAAAAGTAGAAATGACCATCAGCTGTAGAGTCACCTTCCAGATTCATGATAATATAATAATTATTATGAAAATTTCAACAGCAAGAGCATAGCAGCCGGCTCTTTCCAGCTAGCCACATGTTTCTAAGCTGGCCCTCCAGCCTCTGTTGTTTCAAACTAACAAATGGTGCCTGCAACAGAATGTTGCAGCGCTGGGTCCTCCTGTTTAGAGTTCCAGCTAGTCAGCCAGCTGTGTTGTCTTCTAGGATTTTGCATTTTTCTCCTCCTTGTCAATTTTCCTATGCCCAACAGACAGCATTCTGTACACATTGAGCATCCTCTGTCCTCATTGAATAGCTTTTGTTGTGTCCACCCCACCCCAGCCCAGCCTTTTAAAGTTATTTAAGAAAAAATAATTGATACTTAAAATTTGATGGCTCCCTCCTGGCCTGCTGCTATCTCCCTTTTTCTTGTGCATTGATAGTGCTGTTTTGGCTAAATAGGGTTAGGCTCTTAGATGATCCATTTGCTATTTATAGGAATTTAATTCTTGACTTGAGATTTGTTTCTGTAGGATATGTATTTTTTTAATGCAATTTCCATTTTTATGGTAAGGAGAGATGGGTAGTAACTGTGTGTGGCATCTTAAGTTCTACGAATTGCTTTTGTCTGTTTTGCAGCCATAGAACAAAATTTAGCTCGACATGATAATGTTAATCGAACTTCAGCTGATGTCAGAATACGAAAATCACAGGTAAGGTACGGCTGGTAGGTGCCCTGAAGAGAATTTTAAAGAGAGAGAGAGAGATGTGTGTTAGGAAATGGTAGCTCTCTTCTGCTTGAGTTTATGGTTTGTTTTCTCATTATTTTGTGTGTGTTCAAAATAATTCAGTTTGAAAGTTAAGTCCCCCGCAAGCACTAAAATGGGAAACAAAGGGGATGATTCACAGAACTAGATGCCTGGATGTGAGCTGTGCTGCATCTGGGTGAGCAGCAAAGCAGTCATTAGGCAGCTCCCCACTGTCTTGAGGCTGCCAGCATGACCCCGCACAGCTGTTTCCCTTTAGAGCTGCAAGGTCTGCACTGGTCCAATGTCAGTTCTTTGCTATCCTCCCAAAGGGGGTTGGCCTGCTTTTGGAACGAGCAGTGCATTCTGCATAATTGTAAGTAAGTAAATAAGGACATTTTTATTTATACCCCGCCCTCCCTGGCCAAAACCGGGCTCAGGGCAGCTAACATCAAATATAAAATACATTAAAACGCAATCAAACAATTGATTAAAGTACAGCTTAAAAATTAGAATCAGGATAAAATGAAATGACTGCCCACGAATTACAACCATGGGGGTCAGGAACCTCAAGTATTCCTCGGGGCCAGCTATCTATGTTGGTCCCACATGAGCTGATAAAATGGCCAAAGAGATAACTTACAGGATCCCATAGAGGGGGGGCAAACTGGGCCCAGACTGTAGGCCAGGCGGAACAGCTCCGTCTTCAAAATCGGCTTCAAAATTGCAAAGGCTACAGTAGCTAAGCTCCAGACTGCTAGTTTCATCGTCACCCAGTCTCCCCAGGGAACCTTGGGAACTGTAGGGCCAGTGGGATCGCAAGCAACTCTTAGCATCCTCCTAAACTGCCCTTTGGGGACGGGGTGGGCTCATAGGTATGTGGAAGAGCAATATGCTTTACATATAAAAATAAGTCCTAAAAGTAACTTTGCAAATGTTATTTATATCTAATCTCAGCATACAGTGTTGGCCCGGAAGTTTGTGGAGGTCATGACAACATATAATACAACCCAGACATGCTTTCGGGAACGTACCAAGGATCAGATACGGCGGCAGCTAGAAATAAGTAAGGGATTCCCTTTATTACTTAGTACTGCTGAAAGCTTTTCTGTGCTGTCAGGATTATGCAGGCAGTTAAGAAAATAGCCATCTATAATAGCTGATCTCCTAAACAAAAGAAGTGGTTTTTAATTTTGTATATGTTATAAACTGCTTACATATTTTTTATGAATAGTAAGAGACAAATATATTTATAAATAAAATGCATATATACAAAAAATGCTATACAAATGAGAACTTTGCAATAAAATTTGCAGAATGGGGCAGCAGGGTTGTTAACTGCACTGCTTCCTTGATCCATACATGATTGTGGTGATAGTCCTGGATAATCTGAATGCTTGTTGTTCTGTTAACTAGGGCTGATCCCACCCCTTCCTCAGTGCCAGGCAATCTGACATATAAGATGCTTGCACTTAGGAAAACGTACTACCAGGATGGTGAACTTGTAGCTCTCCATAAGTTGTTGCAATGCAACTTCCAGGATCATTTCATCATTGGCCATTCTGGCTGGGGCTTATCTGATTCAGGAGTCCAGCAGCATTTGGAGGACTCTGTGATTCCCATCCCTGACTTTTTCCCATCCCTGCTTTCTGTAGCATGAGAACTGAAAACGATTAGCAATTTAGATCCATTTTTTCCAGCTCTCAGGGTGGCTTACAATTAAAATCCACCCCAAAATACAATAATAGTTGTCGATAGGCTGGTGCTTGTGTGTGTCAGTCTCCTCTGTCCCTTGGCAATTGGCGACCAGTTTCTAGGTTCTTACCTCTGGAGGGTGAGGCAGATGAAGTTGTACATGGCCCTTGGCAGGCAGTAATGCATTTGTTTCCATTTGTTTCTAGTCCTCCTTGGTTGCTCTTAAGAATGTAGGAGGGTCTGCTGACGAAACTAATGTAAACCACAGATGGGGAGCCTGTAGCCCTCCAATCGTTGTTGAACTCCCCCAGCTTGCCTGACCAATGGTCGGTGGTGGTCGTGGTGGATTTGCAGTTCAACAACATCTCAAAGGGCCACAGGTTCCCCAGCCTTTCTTAAAGGATTACTGAATAATCAGGGGCGGAGGAAGGGGGTGCAGTCTGCCCGGGTGTCACCACTGAGGGTGGTGACAAAATGCCAGACGGCACTCACCGCGGGGCCTGCAGCGCACCCGAGCCACACATCTCTCCTGGGAGAGACGCAGTGGCTTGGGCACCTGCAGGCTTCGTGCTGCCCCAAACAGTCCACCCGCTGCCTCTCCCTCAGCTGTAGGGTGGCTGAGTGGGAGGAGGCAGGCGGACTCTGGAGGCCCCGCCGTGCGCCTTGCCCCACCCCTGGGCACCCGAGCGGCTTCCTCCGCCGCTGTGAATAATAAAAGTGCTCTGAGCACTTGAAGGAAGTAATATATTTTATATAAATATGCAGCAATAATAATTGTTAGTAGAAGTGTAGCAGAAGCTGTCCACTTAAATACTAAGCATACGTCTGTTGCTCTTCTGATGAAGTGGCTTAAGAGGAGTCATCTCTGCACACTGTCAATTTCCTCTTGGTGAGAGGCAGACGTTTCCTTTCAGCTTCTGAGCAAGTAGCTATTTTGCAGCATGTAACAAATGGACATCTATAATTTCTTACTAGCTGGAAAAAACACTTCTGATGAAGAGCTGGAAGAAATGCTGGAAAGTGGCAATCTTTCTATCTTCACTTCTGACGTATGTATTTCACGCCTACTTTGCTTCCCTTGTATGTATAACATTTCTGGAGTGCTTAAAATGAAAAGAAGGCAGTGTGCTTGTAGAATTAAGAAGTTCTGCTCACAGGCTTACGACCTAAATGTCTGTCTCTCTCTGTGTGTACTATTTCTCCAATAAATGAAAGAATCCAATGCATATTTTCTTCTTCCCCGAAGATTATTTTAGACACCAAAATTACTAGAGAAGCTCTTGATGAAATCGAGTCACGTCACAAAGATATTATAAAACTGGAATCCAGTATACATGAGCTGCACGAAATGTTTATGGACATGGCAATGCTTGTTGAGGTTCAGGTATGTGACCAAACTATAACTTAATTCGTTCCAGTGCAGTATTTTATTAAAACGTTTGAGGTCTTCTAGTTGGAGCAGCAGTCAATTAATTGCATTGGACACATGTGACCCCCCCCCCCAAAGCACTTAGGGTGTGTCCAATAGGGTGTGTGATAAAGCAGCCACAAAAATGGAAGATGTCATCACTAGCAGGCAAACCTCCAAACTGTTTTGTGAGCTGCTTTCCCTTTCATTTGAGGAAAGTAAAAAAAAAAGGGGGGGTGGAAAAAATATGTACAAGGGTATTTTCAAAATGTAATACATTTCTCAACTGTGCTTTGGCTGTATGGCATATTTAAGGAGGTTTGATGCAGATTTTGTGGGTAGCAGCCAATCAGATACTCAGATCCATTTTAGTTCCTAGTTCAGTTCTTTTCCTTGAGATTATATAAACAGTTGCATTCAGGTAGCTTAGTTTTTTTATTATTACTAAGCGTAATAACTGCTTTCTTATTATTGCCCTGGCTTATAGCAAAAACATAATGACTCAAGTCTCCAAGTAATGTGATGCTTTGGGTGGGCTCTGTGGTTTTTCAAGTTAATTAGACTCCTATTGGGGGCTTTTAGCAGTGCAGAAGTGAAACGTTGAATGAGCTTTTTAACACTTTGCTGTTTATTGCTGCTGATAATGTCTGCTGACGGACAGAGCTGCACAGGTAACACTCCTGCAATATTCCCATTTTTTCCCCATGTGCCATTTCCCGAGTTAGTTCATCAAACATGATATATTATATGTATATATATACTGGCATTCTAACTGGAATTGCTTTAAAGGAAGTTCATGCAGGGATATCTTATGCCTCCAACCTAGCCCTGAACCAGCAAGGACAGTCTCTGAGTGTTTGGAGAAAACTGAAAATCTAAACGTGCTCTCCCTTACGAATAATAATAATAATAATAATAAATTTGTACCCCGCCCATGTGGCTGGGTTTCCCCAGCCACTCTGGGCGGCTTCCACAAACACTAAAAATACACTAAGATGTCACAGATTAAAAACTTCCCTGAACAGGGATGCCTTAAGATGTCTTCTGAATGTCAGGTAGTTGTTTATCTCTTTGACATCTGATGGGAGGGTGTTCCACAGGACGGGCGCCGCTACTGAGAAGGCCCTCTGCCTGGTTCCCTGTAGCTTTGCTTCTCGCAATGAGGGAACCGCCAGAAGGCCCTCGGCGCTGGATCTCAGCGCCTGGGCAGAATGATGGGGGTGGAGACGCTCCTTCAGGTATACTGGGCCAAGAATTAGCTCTCTTGTTCTGACCTTGTTCACTATAGCTTTCAGCAAGAGTGTTTCCCAGCAGACTGCTGCGTAGTTCTGGTCTGTCTATTCCCCCACACCATCTTAACAGCACCTGCATTCTGTTACCTTATCTCCTGGTGCATAGAGAGAAGCCTAAAAAGTGGACATGGAACAGGAAATCCACACTACCGCCAGCGCCTTCCATTGACGTGAATGGCAGCATGGCCTCTTTCTGCCTGTTATGATGGCAGGTGGGAGGCTTTATTAATCTTAATTAGTTTCTTAATTTTTTTATTTATACCCTGCCCTCCCTGGCCAGGGCCGGGCTCAGGGCGGCTAACACCAAATATAAATTACAATAAAACGTAATAGAAAACAACAGCAACAAGCAAACAGTTAATTAAAATACGGCTTAAAATTCAGCCTCATTTTTGTAGTAGCCCATAAATCAAGACCATAAAGGGAGGAAACATCAGATATTCACCCGAGCCAGCTGTCCATGCTGGTCCTACATGGGCCAGCAAAAACGCCAAGGCAAAATTTATATACCAAATCCCATATAAGGGGTCAGAGTGAGTCTAAGCTGAAGGCCAGGCAGAACAGCTCTGTCTTGCAGGCGCTGTGGAAAGATGTCAAATCCCGCAGGGCCCTGGTCTCTTGTGACAGAGCATTCCACCAAGTTGGGGCCAGGGCTGAAAAGGCCCTGGCCCTAGTTGAAACCAATCTAACCACCTTGAGGCTCGGGGCCTCCAAAGTGTTATTTATGGAGCTTAAGGTCCTCCGTGGGGCATACCAGGAGAGGCAGTCCCGTAGGTATGAGGGTCCTAGGCAGACTTGTGCAGGACATCATCTAAGCTGAGGTGCTGTGCAGTGCGTGTCTCTGGGATGCACGTGGGGAGCATGTGTTTGGCCTGTGAAAACATGTCATCATAATAATTGGGGCATGCTTACCTTTTTTCTTTCTCACAGAAGCATAGTGACTCTTATGTGCAAACACTGTGCAGCCCAGATCTGTGTGGCAGTGGACCAAGTGTCAAATCTCGTTGACCCTCGTTGAAAACACAGAGTCACTGATCTAGCGCTGGGTGCCAGACATCTGGTGCCAGTAGGAAGTGTAATCTGGCTCACCTGAGGAATATCAGGTGTGAATGCCAGAAAAGGGAGAACATTCATCCCACTGTCCCTCTCAGTATTGAGCTTGGCCCAGCGTGCTGGTTCACTGTGAGAGAGAATGTTGCACAGAAAAGGTAGGCTGCAGACCGGGCTACTCTTGCATCCTTGGAGGGAAGGTAGTCAAGGACAGGTGAGGTGGAAAAACTTGAGCCTCGTTTTTCAATGCTGGGGTGGCATTGCAAAGAGATGCTGTATAGCAAGGTAGAGCACTTTAATTGCATAGCTTCTCTGGGAGCCCCTTCCTCAGGGGACATATTGCCTTGGAGAGCAGTCTGGTGTCACCGAAAGAGGGAGAAATAAATTTAATTTGTAGGAAATAAACTGGTTCCTTACTCTTTAGGGAGTTGCTGGTTTGAAGCTTATTAGCTGTGACACATGACAATTTTAAAAAAAGTTATGATTGCAGCACAGGAAGCTGTGTGGGTAAGGGGTGTGTTCGGGTGGATGGAGAGTGTAAGATATAAAATTTCCATGTTAGAATGCCAGTCCTAAGGAAGCATATCTCATTTTTGTAGTTATGCTTTCAATTATCAGTATTTTTTCCCATGCCTGCTTTTACTGATGTGATTTCCATATGTCTTAAGTTAAGCATCAGATGTACTACTAATAAAAACCTGCCCTTTTTCTTTAAAATGTAAATTTCATCACATAATCCATGTCGTACAATCATTTAAGTATGTTTCTTCTCGTTCTGAGCCATTAAAAAAATTCTGCAAATTTCCAACAGTGGTGAAATAAAGCTCTGTTTCTGCTGTATGTTCTTGTTTTCGCTTTAAGGGTGACATGGTCAACAGCATAGAGAAAAATGTGATGAATGCAGTTGATTATGTAGAACATGCAAAAGAAGAGACGAAAAAGGCAGTTAAATACCAAAGCAAGGCTCGCAGGGTAAGTTTTCCTGTTGGTGAGCAAGTCTTGCTTTTATTGCATGCGTAGCTAGCTAGCTAGATGTCTTTTTTATTTTGGCATGACATGCAAAATCAAGATTGCTACAAAGCCACCTTTTCTGGAGCAATCCCAAATAAATGATCGAGTTTAAGTTGGGGAAAGCACTTTTTCGTGTGTGTCACTATTATTATTATTAGTATTAGTATTAGTAGTATTCTTTCCTCACTGATGGAAGGAGTTGGAGAGAGGGTCTGTTTCTCTCTTTTCTTCTCCAAACATTTTGTGTTTATTTGTTCTATAAACTTAAGATTTCGTCCTATAAACTTAAGGGTTAGAGTCCTACTCAGAGTGGAGCCATTGAAACTGATGAACATGACTAACTTGGATCTATTGATTTAAATGAGTAAAGGTTAGTTGGATATAGCCCCTAATAAAGTTACAGTGTCAGAAATTGGCTTTGTACACCACAGTCCCGTGCATGGTTAAAGGTAAAGGGTAAAGGGACCCCTGACCATTAGGTCCAGTCGTGACCGACTCTGGGGTTGCGGCGCTCATCTCGCTTTATTGGCCAAGGGAGCCAGCGTACAGCTTCCGGGTCATGTGGCCAGCATGACTAAGCCGCTTCTGGCGAACCAGAGCAGCGCACGGAAACGCCGTTTATCTTCCCGCCAGAGTGGTACCTATTTATCTGCTTGCACTCTGACGTGCTTTCGAACTGCTAGGTGGGCAGGAGCTGGGACCAAACAACGGGAGCTCACCCCGTCGCAGGGATTCGAACTGCCCACCTTCTGATCGGCAAGCCCTAGGCTCTGTGGTTTAACCCACAGCGCCATGGTTACTCAGAAGTAAATCCTGCTGTTTTCCGGTGAGGCCTTCTCATCAGTAGTTGCTTGCTTGCTTGCTTAATGCATAGTCGCATAACAACTTTCACATGTGAACAGGCCATTGCTGATCAATGATGCAGAATCCACATTATGTCTGTGCATGTGTGAATGGGCCTTTAGGGAATTTGCTGGGCTACTGAAGTTTATTTGTCATGATTGTAGTGGACTTGCCAGAGTGTTTGGGTTGGTTTTTTTTTTTTAAAAAAAGATGCAGTGGAAACGTTGCTAATTTAATTGCATGTATTGTTACACGTTTTTCCCCAGCTTCCTTTTTCCACAAAGCCCTTCATTAGGACTAGCACGCACTTTCCCTCATTGATGGGAACTGAAATTCCACAGGGTGCCATATGTGGGTCAGAAAGTTAAGCTGACCTAATACAGTCAGAATGGGTTTATTTTAAACACACTTTTTCATTCTTTCTTTTTGACCCCAAAATGGCTTTATTGTTTTTGGGGCTAACTGTACAGCCCCACATATGAACTGGTGGGATGTTAGTAAGCTATTTTTAACTTTGACAAACGGTTTTTGGCTATTCTTGTATTGTCCGGTGGCTCTCTAGTGTGGGCAGACAATCAGTTGTAACCCCCTCACCCTGGTAAGGTCAGCTGGTACTACTGGCATGATGATGATTTATTATTTATACCCCGCCCATCTGGCTGGGTTTCCCCAGCCACTCTGGGAGGCTTCCAACAAAAGATTAAAAATACATTAAAACATGTCATTAGAAACTTCCCTAAACAGGGCTGCCTTTAGATGTCTTCTAAACGTCAGGTAGTTGTTTATTTCTTTGACATCTGATGGGAGGGCGTTCCACAGGGCGGGTGCCACTACCGAGAAGGCCCTCTGCTTGGTTCCCTGTAGCTTCACTTCTTGCAGTGAGGGAACTGCCAGAAGGCCCTCAGCGCTGGACCTCAGTGTCCAGGCTGAAGGATGGGGGTGGAGACCCTCCTTCATGATGTCACTGAGTATATTCCAAAGAAAAGAGAAAAGGGTGGATCGGGATGAAATGGTGTAGGGATATGCCATGATAACCTTCCCCATCTCCCTCTCGCAGCATTGCATTTATTTTCTATTAAAATTGCAAGGGGCTTCAAAGTTCATAAGTGATTTATGGTCTGGGGAAAACTCTGTGCTTCTGTATCCCACCTTGAGGTGCTTAGTGTGGAATACATGGAGCCATCTTGCTTTGCTGTCAAAATTTGTGAGAGGTTAATCTGAAATGGTGATGTGCCCAAGACCACCTGTGAATTTCAGGGCTATGTGAACTCGACTCTCCTTAGTCCTAGTCAAGTATCCTGTCCTCTGTGTCAAGTGTGGGGAAAAGTGTCTCCTTCAGTTCTTGAATTACAAGGGGGCATGAGAGAAGGAGGTTAGCTCTCTGAATTTTTGATGCCCCCCCAGTACTGTTTTTAGAAGATGGGAGGTGGTGGTATAGCTTGGTTCAACTGGGAAGAGAATGCATGGGGGTTATGAATGTCATTAAAGGTCCCTATCCCTCCCACACACACCCTTGGCCTCCCTTGTTTCTGCACTGGATTGCTGTTCGATGGTTGGTTATTTACAATATATTGGCAAGGCTTCCTGATACCCCATTGTTAGCAGTGGCAACCATAAAAATTGCCTCTCTTTTTTTTTACTTTCTCAATTAGACTTGGCATTTCCGATCTGTAGTAAATCAAATGTAAATTTGTGGTTGGAAACACAGTTCATAAGAACATAGGAAGCTGCCTTGTGCCAAGTCAGACCATTAGGCAGCAGTTCTCCAAGGTTTTAGAGAAGGGTCACTTTCAGCCCTGCCTGAAGATACCAGGGTTGAACGCTGGACCCTCTGCATGCAAAGCAGTTGCTCTGCAATCGAATTTACAGCCCTTCCCAATGTATGGCTTTCAAGGTTCTGTGGATAATTGACTCTCCCTCTTGTGGCCAGGATTTTGCATCTGGCTCTACCATGGCCACTATATTGCACCTGACTACTGCAGCGGTGGAAAACCCTTTTGGTTCTACAGGCCGGATCCCAGCCTTGTGGGCCAAATTGGGCCGGGCTTGTTTTCCCTTGCCCAGTGCACAATCAGAAGAGCGCCTTGGGGCTCCTGATTATGTATTGGCAATCACCGTCTGTACCTGCCCCACATCTGATGTCACACTGGATATCGAGTGTGGGGCTTGCAGGCGTGGTTTGGTGAAAAGCTGTCTCATGGGCTAAATTTAAACCCACGTTGGGCCACATTTGACCCATGAGTTTGAGGTTTCTCCCCCTGCTCTAGGGCATGGCCTTGGAGGTTCCATTAAAAAAACCCCAAAGTAGATCCAAAAAGCCTGCATTACACCATACTGACTTTTTCAGGCTGGGTGGTAGAACGGTACTTGACATTTCTGAAATGAAGCTTTTAACACCATTTTGCAAAATTGAAACAATTGCCTTACTTTCCTTTGGCAGAAAAAGTGGATAATTCTCATTATAGTGCTGGTGGTGCTTGCTGTACTTGCTTTAATAATTGGCTTGTCGGTCGGGATTAAGTGATGCTTCGATAACCTCAGCATGCAGCCTCGCTCTGCTGTTGTGCAGTAAGTACTAATCAACTAACTTGCCGTGCATGCTAACCTTTGTTCATCGGTGATAAGTGCGGTGATTTAACACACCCGCCAAGCTTGTGGGTTACACTCAACAGCTACGTCAACCCTTAAATGTGTTTGAGAGCAGAAGTCATGCGCATAGTGAGAACAGCGACACCTAGTGGCTAGCTGCTGAATATATTTCCTTCCAACGCTTCCAACAGATATTGGATGGAGTGATACCTACTGGGACTAGATCTGTTTTGTATTGGTGTAGAAACACACAAGCTTGGGGGCTTACACAGATTTCATCAACGTGTAGAGAAAGTGATGAACTGGAGAGAGAATTTGGATCTCTGCCGCAAATTGCTAACTGGGCCTCTCTTGGTCTGCATGTATTGTATATTTGATAACGTGGATGAAGCGGCTAATTTCCTTTTGTAAAGATCCTTGCTCAGCAGTAGTTGAGAATTATGTGGCATGTCCTGTCTCAAAACCCATTTCCTCCGCAGGAAGCTGCCTTACACCAGATCAGGTTGCTCAGTACTATGTACTTTAACACTTCCAGGGTCTCGGGTCTTTTCAGGCAGCTGATACCTGATCCTTGTAACTTGAAAAGTCAGAGATTGAACCTGGGATCTTGTGAGTGCAAAACATAAGCTATGCCCATTCCCCACAAAGGCTTCCGTACAGCCTTTAACATTTTAGCCCTTGGTTCTCACAACAACATAGCAAAGGCTGAGTTGTATATACTGCTGCATATTTGATCTATGTGAATACGTGCTTTGTCCCTTTTTCTTCTGTTGCCCCACCCCAGCCCCACATCTCTGTTACTTCTGCTGCTCTGTTAAGTACCTGAGACTCTGGTGTTACCACACAAAAGAAGAAACCACAAAAAATGATGCACTGTTCCATTCTGTTAAACATGGTTCTGTGTAACTCCAAATGTTTGTTGCTCCTACACCAACATCACAGTGCTCTAGTTTCTGGTTATTTTATTACATATTTGAATTCAGAAAGTCCCTTGACTTTAGTTTTTACTATATGTGATTACCACTGAAATTGCTTGCTGTCAGGTAATTATGCTTAAGTTTGGGGGTGCATATTGTAAATTCTTGCATCTTTGCATTTATTAAATAATAATAATCTGGGGGGTAAGCTAATCACAGTTTTCCTCTCTTTGCAGAAATTGGTGTTCATAATAATTTGTGTAGCCGTAATCCTTCTAATCCTTGGAATTGTCCTAGCAGCGACTTTCTCATAACGAACAGCACATTCCAAGAGTTTGGGATCTTCTGAATCACACATGCAGGGAAACCAACGTGGCCTAGTTCTTGTAAAGATGCCTTTTCTTGCCATAATGAAAGTTTCTTTTGCAGGATTGGCCATTTACTAGCTATTTAAATAGTCAATAGCACTTACGTTTTACTCCTGCAAGTTGGAACCAAATTGTAACCACAGTTGTTTTTTCTTATTCCAAACAAGAAAAAGCTGGAAAGCCTATCATATGGACATGTAACCTTAAAAGCTGCTAAATCTTTTCTGCACTAACTAATTTGAAGATGAATTCCAACTTTAGGTACATCAGTGTTACCAGTATAGAATTAGGGAATTAGTTTGTGGTTTTTTTGTTTTGTTCTTTTGCCAGAAGCATTCAGCTTTTGAAATTTGGCTTCGTTTTTTTCCACTACTAATTCATCTTCTTAGCATAACAATCTTGTTTAAAATTAAAGCAGCCACGTTCTCTAAATAACTGTTTGACTTCAATCCTAAACACATTTACTTTGGAGGTGGGTCACACTGAAGCAACTGGATTTACTCTGAAGTAAATGTCATTGAGATTGAGATGTGGCTTTCTCTTGTCTCCAGTTTTAATGTTGAAAAATGGTCTTAAACTATAGGTCTTAAGATTTGTGTGTGATATTTTTTAAAAAGCAAGTAATTTTTTATATTCATTTTTATTAGCGTCAAGGCAAACAAGTAGAAGTTGAAGTGCCTCTTTAACAGTGACCTCATCAACTCTTTGCTTTTAAAACTTAAACTCTATTATGAATAACTTTTAATCTGTGCTATAAAACTGTCTCTTTTTAAAGAAGATCCACTCCACTGTGAAGTTTGCTAAGTGCTCTCTCTGTATGTTCTTTCAGAGTTTTGTTATAAAATGCTTAAAGGACACAAGATTTCTTGAGATGAATGAGAGGTGCAGTCCATGCGAGGGAGACTTCCATTCACCTCAATGGAGGGAAGGGAAGCTTTGCATGCTTCTTCAGCCACCTCCGCTGAAGTGAATGGGGAAGGCTTCATGGGTGGCACTGATCCAGACACGCACCAGGGCCCATTGGGAAAAGGATCTTTGGGTCCACGTTCTCTTCTCTTGTGCAAGTCCTGTTAATTTTAGCAAGACCTGCAACTGAGGCTGATTTAGTGGGCCGTGTTCAAAATGCCTAGTAAGAAAATGGGCTGCAATTAAAAAAAAACGTGATGATGGAGCAAAGATACAAGTGTCTTGAAGCTTGACTTAATTTTGAAATACTTCCAATCTGCGGTGTATGCAAAGGAACTCAAATGCGCACAGATCAGATCTGCGTTAACAATATTGGGTGTAATGCAGTGAGCCACTTCTTTGCCAAGGAGCAAAAATCAAGGTATTGCTTCTTTACCATTTCTGTTTGGTCCTTGAAGAGTGGGTGGTTGATCAAGAGAAACTGGCATGTTTATACTTTAAAAATAATAATAATAATAATAATCTTAAATAAAACACGGATTTTGTTGGGGAATTGGCTTCTCAGTTTCCAAAACATGAATGAAGTGTTTGTGACGGCAAAAGCTTCGATCCAAAGAAAGTTGGTTGCACTGAAATCCTACTGAAATGAATGGGACCTAACACACATAACTTCCTCTGGATTTGGGGCCAAAGTGTCCATCTGTTAGCAACTTTTAAGCATTTCTGAAGTAACCCAGACGTTTGAATTTTGTTGGGTTTTTTTTGTATCGTGTTTATTACTGTGTAAAATATTTGTAAGTGTATTTTGATTTGCTACTGTTTAAATATAGTAATGTCGATATTTATGCTGAAAGTGAAATAAACTATAACGGGTGCCTTTTTAAAAAACCAAACCAAACCAGAATGTGGCCTTGAAATGCTTATTTCTCTGTGTTGTGTGTATAATAGATATATATATATGTAAACATAAACTGCAGGTATACTTTGCCTTGCAGTGAACATTTTTTTTTCATGTAACCTCTCATTTATTTTACTTTTTATGTATTTGAAAGACATACTGTTAAACAATTGCGACACATGCAGTGACCTAAAAAGGTGTCTGTAATAGTGGCTATTGCTGATGTGTATAAATTCTTGGCGCACTACAAATGTTCTGTGGAAAGTGTTCACCCTGAAAATATGGAGACTAGTAAATATAACATTCCAAATAAGTTTCTTGATGCTTTAAAAACACCAACATTGGATCTCTTTTTAAATATAAGATTTTTCTAAATATTTGCGTTGGGAGTCTGGAGTGAAGACATTGTGTAGCATTTCCAGGAGAATAATTGACACATAACCTTAATTGTTGTTCGTTCATTCATTCATTTCTTTAAAATGGTTGCTGAACATCTTTTGCTATTTAATGCAAACATCTGTAGGAATAAGTTACTTACTACATGTTGTAGGAATAATTAATTATTTCTGTTAAAGTGTTTTAAAGTTCCATTCCCTATGTAGCCACACCTTTTCTCTTGAAATTCCAATACGTGCACATCTTGCAGAGATTAATTTTGGAGAGGGTGGGGGGCAGGCAGGCAGAATGATACCTTCTAATAAATGCATTGAAACAAAATATTTGTTTCTTAACTTTGGAACAAACCATTAGCCACTAGGGGACAGCGATGTTGGCATTGAAGACGTGCATCATAATGTATCTAGAATCATAGAATTGTAGAGTTGGAAGGGACCTCAAGTCATCTAGTTCCTGCAATGCAGGTATCACAGCTAAAACATCCGTGACAGATCACCATCCAACCTCTGCTTAGAAACCTCACACTGTTAAGGAACATGCACTAGGCTTTAAAAACAACAACCCATCATCCATCTCTTATGACATTGGAGAGTTGCCGTTACTGCTCTGACACTACAGTCTTTGCCGTGCTTGTTTCTCCCTTTCATGAGTTTCTCCTTCCATCAGCATAGTTGTAACCTTCAAGAGCTGTTAGTTGAACGGCTTCTATAGTCAGCTATGAATAAAGCTACTGGTTGGTTAAGAAAGCTGAATGTTTTCTGTAGGCTAGTGAGAGTTGGGGCAGAGTCTGTGCAACTGTTGAAGCTCTTGAGAGGTGGACCGGACTAAACAAGTCCTCCTTGGTAGTTGGAACAGCAGCAGTTGCAGTTGCTCCTTTCAACAACACAATTATTGCCAATGAATTGTAAGAATTCCAAGAAGTGTGGAAGGGAATATTTTCCTTTTCCATTTATTGCATTTAGCAAGTAACACAGAGAGAAAAGCAGGAAGTGTGGCTTTTAACAAAAATGGGAAAACAGAATTAACTTTGGGAATTCCCCCACCCACCCACCCACAGCCTCTCTGATATGTCCCCGTGCCTCGTATACCTTGCTAAATATAGCCATGGGACAGACACAGGCCAGCGGGTCACTCTCTGCACCTGTGAAGCAACATAAGCCATGTACCACGATCGCCTTCGCAGTTTATGCAACCATCGGTTGCGATCCCTATTTTGGTGAACGATACAAAGCACCGACAGCTTCACACGGCCGACGCAGGAAAAGGAGGGCAGATAAATCCTAGGAACTGATCAAGGAAGCAGATTGTCCAGGCGTGCAGGCTTTTAGTGGACTCATAACTCATCTTTGTCAATTGCTTTAAGGGGTTGGAAATGGAAACGGTAAGTTGCATGGTTTTGATGTTTGAAAAGAATTGTATACAGCACCCTGCTTTGCTCAGAGCAAACTTCTAATAGGAAGAGGCTGGAATAAACCACAAAGTTACCGATCAAAGCAGGATAGAAAATGGGTATGCATTTTTTACTTGGAGGTGGAAAACAGTCAAAGCATCTGAGCTTTGATTTGGTGTAAAAGAAGACGAAAGAAAGAAAACGTTTCTCAACTCTACCATGCTGCTGACGACTTAAATCGGAGTGCACTGTTTGGGTTAGATAACGAAAGTGATGACTCCAATTCTCTGTCCTGCTAGTACTGCACCTTAAATTCTTCACAGACTTCCCTCCTTAGTAAAATGTAATTAAATGAAATATGTTAAGTTCATCTTTAAGCTACCATGGGCAGTGAATTACCTCATTTGTCTGCTTTGTTGCCCTTGTTCTGTATTCCCAAACATCAAAATTCAGAGTGTAAGCTCCTTGAGGGCAAGGAACAATCATTTTTGCTTCTGTTTCCTTAATAAAGCATCACATAAGCAGATGGCGCTGCATAGATTGTGGTTGCTAACTTGTGGACCCTCTTGATGTTGTTGGACTACATCTCCCATAATTCCTGGTTGTGGTGGTTGGGGCTCATGGGAGTTGAAGTCCAACAACATACGGTTTAGCAACCCAGAATCTCACAGGTCAGTTGCTAGAGCTGAAGCTGAGAGATCCAGATGGCCCAAGCTGTGGCATTGCAAACCTGGGAAAGAGAAAGCTTGCAAGAGACGATTATATACTGCCTACGAGTCACAGGAGCCCATATTGGATAGAGTCTTAAATATTGCAGAATTTTTAGGCAGCCCCAATAACAATGTTCTCTGGGCTGCTCTTCAGTGTCCAAAGAGGAATCTGAGTTCTTAAACAGTCCCTGGGTAGGTAAGCTTAACAACATGTCATTTTCAAAATACTTGCTCAAGGGAGTGGAGCCGGCAGCTGGCTTTTAAGGGGTTGCCCCAGCTCCACTCACCTGAGCAGGTGTTTTGAAAATCGGCCTGGTGGGAATAAGGGATGTTGGAGAATTCCAACAAAAACGAAAGAGGAAGTAGAAATTGAAGCAATTTGCATATTCATCTGTAGTCAGGAACAGAAATCAGTTGAGTGAACCCAACTAGTATTTGTTCACATGGTTGCTCTCAAGTCCACAAATGAAACCTAACGATTTTGGTTTACAGCATGTTGGTGTTTCCTTTACATTGAGATGAACGTAAATTGCATAGAATCATACACAATTTAATTACAATAAATAGCAAACAGTGAAAAGGGTAACACAACATTTGATGGAAATGAAACTGCAGCAAAAAGGGAACAGTGCGGATTGTGATGGCAGCAGCTCGGCCCAGAAATTGCTGCTCTGAGCAGACTAAGCCCAAACGAAGACCATTTCTAAATGAATTCTCTGGCAGCTTTGGCCAAGATTTGAGAGCAATTCCAAAAACAATTCTTTGGTGGTGTCCCAAGTGTCTGTTTTTGAAACAAAGCTCAAAGTGTTTTTTGTCGCTTTTAGCCACAACAATACCCCCCATAGAACAATACCACGTGGACAGACATATCTCTTATCATCATTGTAATTTATTCAGTTTGCATCCTGCCCTTCCTCTGAAGGAGCCCAGCCAACATGCCACATGAATATAGGGACAGTCTATTCTTTATAAAATAATGTCCCTATTTTTATGAGGAATGTTGGGGGCTTTGCATCAGTGATATTGGGGTTGCCAGGAACAGTGCCTTTCAGCCGCCTCCTAACCACCTTTCAGCACCTTTGGCAAACAACAGTTCACAGGAACTGTTCTTTCAGGGGAAGTCACAGATGTTTAAAGTGGTATGAAACTGTTTTAAATGTGTATGGTGTGGATGGAGCCCAAATCAAATCCAATATACTGTACACTCATCCAGCTGAGGTAGTCCAAATTCCACTGCCAGAAAATGTGGATTGCGTGACCTGTATAAATTTGAAGGACCTTATGCTTGTGAATGTAAACCAAATGCTAAAGTTCTGAAGGCAAATGTTCTTGAGGAAGGTCCTATTTGCGGTTTCCATGATAGGAAATTATGCTCCACAGCCTAAAACACAGGACAGAGGAATAAAAGGAACTTTGGTGCCAGAGGACCAAGCCCATAAAAGTGAAGTCGGAGCTGCGGAGAAAACGAGAAGCTCTGTGAGCCTTAAGAAGAAAAGCAAGGTGTTGTGGACAGTACAGAATGTCTTGTGTTCCAGGGGAAATTCAGGATTCTTCCCGCTGGAAGTAACTCTTATCAAGTTGGTTCTGTTGCAGTGCCAAAAAGCTTTCCTAACCTCACCACAACCCCTCAAAAAGGAGTTTTGGGGTTGCCTCCAATGTGAGTCCTACTCAGAGTAGACCTATTTAAATTAATGGACATTACTTGATTTGGGTTCATTAATTCTCTTGGTAGGACTAGCATTGGATGCAACCCTTACTTCTGGCTGCAGTGAAATGGAAGGTTTCTTTCCTACCTCCAAACCCAGTGCTCCGATTGGAAATTAAGCACCACGAAACAACGAGGAAGGGAGGCATGTGGGTGGGAGGGAAGGAGAGGCTTGTGATGCTCACCATTCATTTGGTGGCAAGTGGAGGAGGATAAGCATGCTCTCCCTGACATTATCAGGGAGCACAGCAAGGGCCAATTTTGCCCAGGACTGGGCTCAGAAACATGGGGAAGTAATTCAGTTCAGGTTGCATTTAAAGGGACGTCTACCTGATTTGCACTTCCCAAAACAGTACCTGAACCCAAAACACAGCTATCCTTTAAAATTCACACTTCTCTGAATTTTGTGATGCAGTTCTCCTGCCAGTGCCACAGGCCCGGCTGAAGAGGAGAGCATTCCACAAATGGAAAGCCACTGCAGAATAGGCCCATTCCTGTGTTGCCACCCTCGAGACCTCTCCTGGAGGAGGCACACAAAGAAGGGCGATGGTTGCAGGGTCTGGCTAGGTTCACACAGACTGTCAGGTGTGCGTGCAGGAGCCAGGCCTTGTGACCAATAGGACTCTGCAGGACTGGGGCCTTCCTAAGTTTGTTCTGAAGAAGCAAGGTGCGGCCACACAGGTGATGCTGATTGATAACTCACAGCACCTGTTGGCAAGAGCGGGAAGGTATATAAGGTCAGCATTTCCCTTCGGCTCTTTGCCACAGCAACACGTTCCCTGCCTTGCTGCATTTGACTTTGTGACCCCTTGCTTCTTGGTCCCTGGACCTTTGACTTTGTGACTCCTTGCTTCCTGACCCTCGGACCCTTGGCTTCTTGACTCCTGGCTCTCTGACCTTTGGATTCTTGGCTTTCTGACTCCTGGCTTCTGGACTCCCGTTCCTGCTCCCACCCTACCATCTTGCCCCTGGTCCCGACGTCCCCAGCCAGGACTTTGATCACCCGTGAACCAGACCATGACATGGACAAAGGTGGTCCTTGAGATATTGTGGTCCTGAGCTGTTTAAGGCTTTATAGGTCAAAACCAGCACTTTGAATTGGGTCCGGCAGCCAGTGCAGCTGGGCCAGGATTGGTGTTATAGGCTCAAACCATCTTGCCCCAACCTGGCCACTGAATTCTGCACCAGCTGAAGTTTCCAAACCATCTTCAGAGGCAGCCCTGCGTACAACACATTGCAGTACCTGGCTGCCTACTCCTCTGAGCTCAAGGCCATGACAGACATATGCATTCCAGTCCACATCCATTTAAAGACACACAGACAAACCAGATACCAGCATATCGTCCCTTTTCCATCTCCTTGGTAACCACACATCTAGATAATACACTTTACTAAGCATCCTTGTAAAGTTAAGGGAGGGAAGCATAAACTGTGTTCTTGGACTACAACTCCCATAAACCCTGACCAAAGTCCATGCTGGCTGGGGTATTAGGGGTTTGTGGTCCAGCAAAACGCCCCATCCCTGACTCTAAACAATGGTGGATTTCTAATTTGCTGATTTCACCTCGGTAACAAGACCCACCAATTTGGAACTCCAGAATCTGGAGAGAAATTTGGAGAATTTCAGGAGTATTTCTCTACCTGCTGACTAGGTGAAGGTCAAAGTGCAAGCCTTCCTCAGCTTCCTGCTACAGCGCTGACAGTTGTTTCTTGGAGCTATACAGTGTGGAGCTCCGGCTTGAAAGTTCAGATTTGAATCTAGCTCACGAACCAGGTAATTCAGGAACCACCATTGAGATGTTCTTCAAGTGGAAGGTTTTCTTTCCCCCCTCTTAAGGTACCCATTATGAGTGCAGGCATACACAAACACACATATAATCAATGAGTAAATCCAAGCATATGGCAACTTGTTCCCTCTTTTGCTCTGCCGTTCACTTGACATGTTAATGCTTAATAGGAACCTCTCCTGTTAAATATTCATTGGCCAAACTATCAGTGGGTAAAGCATCACAGTTTGATTCAATTTTCCTGACACTGTTCATTCACAGCAAAACGAACTGTTTCGAGAGAATGAAAATTGCATTTGCTGAAAGCGTTGCAGTTGAATTACTTATTTTGAGGTCAGCACCATAGCCTGTTCATAAGGGCCAGTTAATATTCCAGTCCCCAAGTGGTGTAGTCATGGACATTTCAAAGGGAAACCTGTTTTGTAGTTTCAAAAATCCAGGCTTTTAGTGGAGAGCGCCAGGTGTGAGCGAACCTGGCATATTTATCTTCTGCTTTTTCATGTTTTTGGTGAGCGTTTGTGAAAGGAAGCCATACCGTTTGTTATACACCACTGATTAAAAGTAAGAGGTGAAGGTCAGGAAGGAATCGCAGGTTTAATCTAGGTGAAGAAAGATGATACAGGTGCTTTGAGTCATCAGACTCAACATGAAGTCAGCCATGTCACTAGACCTTCTATGATATAAATAAGATAAAATAAATTGTAGCAAATTAGCCTGAAGGCACTGAAGGCAGTGGGGCTTTAACCCTTTGTCCCCATCATGGTTCTGATCTGGAACACGGTCCCAGTGCTGTTTGTCCAAGGAGGAAGCTCTAACTCCCCGGAATTAGATTGTGAAGGGGCAAAGAGTTAAACGCCCCCCCCCGGTCCATCACAACAATCCCTATCTGCTTCATCTCACTTTCTCCAGCAGCTGCTGCTTATTAAAACCAAATCACGGATGGGTTAGTGACATGATTGATGCCATGAGCAGTATGATGTAGAAATAAACATAGCTTTGGGGAAAGTGCCTTCCATCTTTCCAGAATGGAAGGCAAAGGCAGCTTATTGACTGGAATCCAATGGCTTCTCTCTGAAATCCCTAGAGGCATTTCACAACTAGTTTTTGTCGCTGTTTTTGTAAGTCGAAGAAGTAGGTGTGTGAGATATTGATAGTGTGTGTGTACACACACGAGAGAGGGAGAGAGAGAGAGAGAGAGATTTCTTAATCAAAATGAATATCTCACAAGTAAGAGCATCTGTCATGTATTTTGGACGGAAGCAAGGACAGCTTCCATGTATTGTTCGGACTCCAACTCTCATCAGTCCTGGTCAACCTGGTCAAGGATCAGGAAAGATGGGAGTTGTATTTCAACAACTTGTGTGGTTGCCATACTGGTGACGCCTTGTGTAGATAATACTGAGCTATATGAACTTATGGTCAGACTGGGAACAAGATGGATTCCAATGTGCTTGCCCCCTCGCCTGGTGAACACACACACACACACACACACACACACCTTAAAATCTCTCCTCCCCCTTTTAAGAAGTGGTTGCCTGCAAAATGCACAAGCTTAGTCATCTACATTGACTGCCATGGTCCTGATCTGTGGAGCGAAGAAAGAGAGAGAACAAATTGAAGATAACCTCCTTTGATGAGAGAAAGTGGTTCAGCTAGAACCCCTCTTTTTGAACCCATGCTTGAAACAAAGGGTAGAAGGCTGTCCTTTGATAGTCCTTCAATAGGTAAAGGTAAAGGGACCCCTGACCATCAGGTCCAGTCGTGACCGACTCTGGGGTTGTGGCGCTCATCTCGCTCTATTGGCCGAGGGAGCTGGCGTACAGCTTCCAGGTCATGTGGCCAGCATGACTAAGCCGCTTCTGGCGAACCAGAGCAGCACACGGAAACACCGTTTACCTCCCCACCGGAGCGGTACCTATTTATCTACTTGTACTTTGACGTACTTTCAAACTGCTAGGTTGGCAGGAGCAGGGACCGAGCAGCAGGAGCTCACCCTGTCGCAGGGATTCGAACTGCTGACCTTCTGATTGGCAAGTCCTAGGCTCTGTGGTTTAACCCACAGCGCCACCCGCGTCCCTAGCCCTTCAATAGAGGTCTATAAATTAGGGCACATGCGCCCCCTGCCTCCCCAAAGAACAAAGATGTGTGAATGGGGCAGATATGTGAAAAGAAACATGTGATGTTTGCCACGAACATCAAATCCCATTAGACTTAAGCTCTGATGCTGAAAATTATAATTTTTGACACCTAATACAGAGAAAGGAAGTCTCAATGGCTCTCATATTTATTTACAACCTGAGACCAGTATAAGCCTTGAAAATCGGGCACATTAAATGCCTTTGCTTGCCCAGCTGATCATTTTAGCCGTGTCAGATTTTCTTCCTGAGATTTTGACTTGGCCTTCTTTGACCCTAGCTTGGGAAATAGTTTTCCCTAGCTCCTTCTCTCTCTCTCTCTCTCTCTCTCTTTAAAAAATGATAGGATGAGCCTTCCGGCTGCACGGAACAGAACTCAACAGCAGAGGGCGGCTGCTATCTGTGAAGGGGCGTCTCCCTGAGGGGTTTTTGGAGAGGTGCTGAGCTGTAGCCTTATTTGTTTTGACTGGTGGGTGAGGACGGCAGAAGGAGCAACGCGCCCCCCCCCCTGTTCCACATAAAGCAGGCTTAGCAGCGGATACAAGGGTTTCTGCCCTTGAAATTCTGAGCAAAGCTTAAAGACTTTCAGTCAGAAAAGTGACAGTCTTCTCTGGTGCAGCCCACGCCAGACATTTTGCTCCCTGAGGTACAGCAGCAAAGGAGACCTCGCCAAGCCAAGGTGCACACTAGAGTATTCAAGGCTACTCAGCCGTCATTAAATTTCGGCATAACCCCTATCTACCGCACTCCGTCCTACTTAACTTCGCTTATGGCCGCGTCTCACCGATATGCCTTCATTAGAGCTAGGTTCAATGTCTTTCCAACAAACGTGCTGAGACATAGATTTACTAAGGGCCAAGTCCCTTCAATGTGTGCTTGTGAAATGAAAACATCTGAATCTCTACATCATGTTATGTTTATCTGCCCTTTGTACAGTTCAGCCCGTGCTAG
Organism: Podarcis raffonei; assembly: GCF_027172205.1. Lineage (NCBI taxonomy): Eukaryota > Metazoa > Chordata > Lepidosauria > Squamata > Lacertidae > Podarcis > Podarcis raffonei. The sequence continues at coordinate 35,316,749 of NC_070617.1, forward strand.
TATACTAAACTCCATAATCCAGCCTATGGCTGACAAACCAGTAGACCTACAGCTTGCCTGGGTTCTTCAAGATGTGGATCCTTATATTACCCTACAGATTGCTAAATTCCTAACAGCCGTCCTCTCGTACAAGAGACGGAATGGAATGTTAGCTGATTATTGATAGTTGTAAGAATTTTCTATAATGACATCAGATATTGATTTTAGTGTAGTGCCTAAAATTTTTAATCTTAATCTTAAACTTTTTTTTTTATGAATGGCTAATATCTGTCCTTGTGAGTTGTGAACTGTGTTATACTACTTGTGGTTTGTACGAGTCCGCTGTTTTATTTGATTTGTTTTGTTGTGTTGTGTTTCATGATGGGCGTAAAGCTGAATAAACATTTTGATTTGAAGGCTACTCAGGTGTTGTTGTTGTTTTGGCACCTGAAGCAGAGAAGCCCATACATGCCTCTTCCCCCACCCTGGGAGTAAAAACTCAACAAAAGTGTGTTAAAGAGCTTAACAGCTTCATGGCACCCAAAATCAGTCGCCTGAGGTGTTTACCTCATAACAGCCCTGCTGTTGTGCATTTTTGAATAATATCTTCTTCTGGTAAGGGTAGTCATGTGTCCTACTTAACACAGGACAGTCCTCTATTTTGAGCGATCCTCTGTTTGAAGAGCTTCCCGGTCTGAGTCTGGCCTTCAGATGTCTTCTAAAAGTCTGGTAGTTGTTCTTCTCTTTGACATCTGGTAGGAGTGCATTCCACAGGGTGGGTGCCACTACCGAGAAGGCCCTCTGCCTGGTTCCCTGTAACTTGGCTTCTCGCAGTGAGGGAACCGCCAGAAGACCCTCGGTGCTGGACCTCAGTGTCCGTGTAGAACGATGGGGGTGGAGACGCTCCTTCAGATATACTGGACCGAGGCCATTTAGGGCTTTAAAGGTCAGCACCAACACTTTGAATTGTGCTCAGAAACGTACTGGGAGCCAATGTAGGTCTTTCAAGACTGGTGTTATATGGTCTCGGTGGCCACTCCCAGTCACCAGTCTAGCTGCCGCATTCTGGATTAGTTGTAGTTTCCGGGTCACCTTCAAAGGTAGCCCCACGTAGAGCGCATTGCAGTAGTCCAAGCGGGAGATAACCAGAGCATGCACCACTCTTGCGAGGCAGTCCGCAGGCAGATAGGGTCTCAGCCTACGTACCAGATGGAGCTGGTAAACAACTGCCCTGGACACAGATTTGACCTGTGCCTCCATGGAAAGCTGTGAGTCCAAAATGACTCCCAGGCTGCACACCTGGTCCTTCAGGGACACAGTTACCCAATTCAGGACCAGGGAATCCTCCACACCTGCCTGCCTCCTGTCCCCCAAAAACAGTACTTCTGTCTTGTCAGGATTCAACCTCAATCTGTTAGCTGCCATCCATCCTCCAGCCGCCTCCAGACACTCACACAGGACCTTCACCGCCTTCACTGGTTCTGATTTAAAAGAGAGGTAGAGCTGGGTATCATCCACATACTGATGAACACCCAGCCCAAACCCCCTGATGATCTCTCACAGCGGCGGCATGTAGATGTTAAAAAGCATGGGGGAGAGGACAGAACCCTGAGGCACCCCACAAGTGAGAGCCCAGGGGTCTGAACACTCATCCCCCACCACCACTTTCTGAACACGGCCCAGGAGGAAGGAGCGGAACCACTGTATGACAGTGCCCCCAGCTCCCAGCCCCTCAAGACGGTCCAGGAGGATGTTATGGTCGATGGTATCAAACGCCGCTGAGAGATCCAGCAGAACTAGGAAACTGCTCTCACCTTTGTCCCTAGCCCGCCGGAGATCATCAACCAGTGCGACCAAGGCAGTTTCAGTCCCATGATGAGGCCTGAATCCCGACTGGAAGGGATCCAAATGGTCCGCTTCTTCCAGGCATGCTTGGAGTTGTTCAGCAACCACTCGCTCAATCACCTTGCCCAAGAATGGAAGATTTGAGACTGGGCGATAGTTGGCCATCGTGGCCGCATCTAAAGATGGTTTTTTAAGAAGCAGTTTAATAACCGCCTCTTTCAGCGGGTCTGGGAAGGCTCCCTCATGGAGGGAAGCATTCACCACCCCACAAACCCATCGCCCAGCCCTTCCCGGCTAGCTTTTATAAGCCAGGATGGGCAAGGATCAAGGAGACAGGTGGTTGGTTTCACTCGTCCAAGCAGCCTGTCCACATCCTCGGAGGTAACAGATTGGAACTGATCCCACACAACTTGACTAGACAGGACTCTAGCACTCTCCCGCCCTGGCCCTGCTCCCACGGTGGAGTCTACCTCTTTCCGAATCTGAGCGACTTTATCTGCAAAAAAACTGCAAAATCATTGCAGGAGATCATGTGGCCCGTATTGGGCCCCGATGGAGCAGGTGGTTCGGCTAAATTGCGAACCACCTGAAAAAGTCTCCTGCTGCTGTTTTCTGCAGATGCAATAGAAGCGGTGAAGAAAGTCTTCTTCGCCGTCGCTACTGCCACTTGATAGGCTCGACATTGAACTCTAACCCGTGTCCGGTCAGCTTCAGAATGAGTTTTCCGCCACCGGCGCTCTAGCCGTCTCAACGATTGTTTCATTGCCCTCCGATCCGTGGAAAACCACGGGGCTGTCCGGGCTTCATGCAATCGGAGAGGGCGCTTCAGAGCCAAACAGTCAATAGCCCTGGTTAACTCCACATTCCAGCGGGCCACCAGGGAATCAGCTGAAAGGCCATCAACATGGGATAAAGCATCCCCTACCACTCTCTAGAAGCCATTTGGATCCATTAAGTGGCGGGGGCTCTGAAGCTGGTTGATGTCTGGCAATGGACCTGGCGAGGCTGCAGCTGGTGGGTGGTTGTTGGAAGAGTTTGCGTTCAGGCTAGTGGATGCCGTGAGGCTATGCTGGCTGAGATGGATGCAAAGTGGTTTGGAAGCCTTGTTTGTTAACAGGCAGCCAAACAGAGGAGGAGTCTGGGGGGACACTGTTGGATGGGGGCCATCCCACTCACCTGTTTGCCTATGCCTTACAGAGATGTCCGGAGCCGGTGAGGTTTTCCCCAAGTCCAGCCTTCAAAGTCATGAAGAGAACCACAGGACATCCCTATTTACATCGGAGAAATGAACGTGAAATACTGGGAGCGAACAATGGACAAGGCAATGGCTGTACGTGAGAGAAGGAGCTTTGAGGGAAGACTGCAGGCGGACATCTGCTGCATTACAAGTGATGGGGCAGTGGGGAGAGAGAAGAAAATGAGGGAGGAAACATTAGGCCACATTAGGCACACCATCCATTGGAAGTGCTATGAAGACGCTTTGAACAGGAATGGCTTGCCCTCAGGGATTCTGGGAAATGTAGGTGGTTAAGGGGACAGAGAGTTGTTAGGCGGGTTAGGCTTAGGCTTAGGATTAGGTTTAGGGTTAGGAGTAGGAGTAGGGGTAGGGGTTAGGGTTAGTAGGGTAGGCATAGGGGTAGGGTTGAGTTGGGGTAGGGTTAGGGTTAGGGTTCCCTTCTTGTCAGGGAACTCTGGGAATTGTAGCTCTAGTTAAGGGTTAATGTGTAGGGTTAGGGTTCCCTTCCTGTCAGGGAACTTTGGGAATTGTAGCTCTGGTTAGGGGGTAGGGGTAGGGTTCCCTTCTTGTCAGGGAACTCTGGGAATAGTAGCTCTAGTTAAAGGTTAAGGGTTAGCGTTAGGGTTAGAGTTAGGGTTAGCGTCAGGGGTAGGGGTAGAGTTCCCTTTTTGCCAGCGAACTCTGGGAATTGTAGCTCTTGGAGGGGAACAGGGGGTCTCCTAACAACTCTCTGCACCCTTTTCAAACTATAGCTCCCAGATTCTTTGGGGGAAGAAGCCATGAGTTTTTAAAGCAGCTTCATAGCACATGAAATGGTGTGGATGTGGCCCTGGCCTCCCTCACCCCACTGCCCCTTATTCTTGAGGAATCGAAAAGATTTCCCCATGCAAATCTCTCAGAAACAATGTGTTTCATCTGGAAAACTATTTAATAAAGATTACTTTTTATTAAAACCTTTGAATGTATTTGAACTGTGTTTGAGTACAGTGGTGCCTTGCAAGACGAAATTAATTCGTTCTGCGAGTTTTTTCGTCTTGCGAATTTTTCATCTTGCGAAGCACGGTTTCCCATAGGAATCACCAAAGTCTTCAAAAACCTCAAAAAAGGCTACCACACCATGTGCTATGAGTTGTTCCTCGAAGTCAAGTCGCAACTGCACCTCTTCAAGCAATGCACCCTGGGTATTAACGGTTTTAAGAAAAAGGAAACAAACAAACTTGCAAGACGTTTTCATCTTGCGAAGCAAGCCCATAGGGAAATTTGTCTTGCGAAGCAACTCAAAAACTGGAAAACTCTTTCGTCTTGCAAGTTTTTCATCTTGCGAGGCATTCGTCTTGCGAGGTACCACTGTACGTCGAGAATGATTTCACTTGAAAGCAATGCCCTTAGCTTATAGAATCATGGAAGAGTTAGACGGGACCACGAGGGTCTTCAAGTCCAGCCCCTGCAGGAATCTTTTGCTCTACGTGGGGCTCAAAGGACGGCCCTGAGATTAAGGGTCTCGTGCTCTACTCAATGAGCTATACGGATTGATCTAAATAGCAAACACCAATTATTTATTTTTTACAATTTACAGTGGTATAAAATAAAGGGTGTAGGAAATGAAATGATTGTTGCCTTTTCATTGTTTAAGGATGTTTTGTTAAGACTTTTGATTCAACACACTTATTTCAATATACAGTTGTACCTTGGTTTTTGAACTTAATCCATTCGGGAAGTCCGTTCTTAAACCAAAGCATTCTTAAACCAAGACATGCTTTCCCATAGCAGCAGGGGACTCAATTTACAAATGGAATACACTCAACAGGAAGCGAAACATGTTCTGCATGCAAGGCAAAGTTCACAAACCAAAACACCTACTTCCGGGTTTGCAGTGTTCTTAATCCAAGTTGTTCATAAACAAAGCTGTTCTTAAACCAAGGTACCACTATATAAGCGTCAATAGACTGACCTTTTAAATAGGAACCAACTCTTTATGTTTCTAAGCAATTTTTAACCTTTCAATTAATTCACCAATTTTATAATGGCTCTTAGTACCATTAAATAATGCCTTACAGTGGTAACTTGGTTTACCACTCTCAGCTACTTTTTGTTATACAGCAAAGCTAATGCATTTTAGGTTTGCATCCTCAAAGAAAGAAATTTGAGAACTCTTGGGGCCTAGTTTGGGGGGGGGGACTACACAGGCCTGGGTGGGGTAACCTGTCCTAGGTGGGGTAACCTGTCCTCTCCCTCTTCAAGGTTAAGAACAGTTTCAGGTTAAGAACGGACCTCTGGAACCAATTAAGTTCTTAAGCAAAGGTACCACTGTAGCTGCTTATGCATTCTCTTGCTCAGCAAGGTCCTGTTGGCACAAAGCATTTTTGCCAGTGTAACAAATATGTCACTAAGAGACCTTAACGTAGTGCAACATTTGGAGCTTTTTTTTCAGCCATTGTGTGCTGGGGCTCCCCCCACCCAATTCTTGCCTTTACATACTTCTGAGAAGCCAAAACCGAACATTTCAAGTACCGTATTTTTTGCTCTAAGATGCACCAGACCACAAGACGCACCTAGTTTTTGGAGGAGGAAAACAAGAAAAAAGATATTCTGAATCTCAGAAGCCAGAACAGCAAGAGGGATCGCTGTGCAGTGAAAGCAGCAATCCCTCTTGCTGTTCTGGCTTCTGGGATAGCTGCGCAGCCTGCATTCACTCTGTAAGACGCTGTGCTGGTCCCGGGGGGAAGGTTACCGTTGGGGTGGTCAAAGTCCGGTCCTGGGTCACGAATCTTGAAACAGTTCACAAAGAGCGAGGCGGGGTCCGAAGCAGGAAGCCGGGCGGGGACAGGAACTCTGGAGGAACAGGACTGGGTGCTGGCCGAAACAGCTCTTCAACGACGTTGCTCCTGCAACCTGGGACTGGGTTGACTGGCCTTTATCTTCTCTGAGGCCAGGGGCGGCCCCGGCCCCCAGGAGACCTGCCTTTCCTGGCCTTAAGGTGAGCACTCCTCCTGGGAGAAACCAGTTCCCTCCGCCTCTCTGCCCTGAGCCTCTGCAGCTCAGGAGAGGCTGGAGGGTTACTGGACCCAGGAAGAGACTCACCTTCCCCTGACAGGGCTGGGAGAGGCGCACCTGTAGGCAATGTGTCCTCAATCACCTCAGGAGCCAGAGTGGATTCATCTGGTGTCTGCTCCTGAGGATCCGGCACAGGTGCAGGCGCTTCAGAATCAAGGCCCTGCCCCAGCTCAGCCGGCCCTGGAGGCGGGGACTCCTGTGCAGGCTGGGGTTCCTCTGGTTCAGCCTCACGCCATCACAGACGCACACACATTTCCCCTTACTTTTTAGGAGGGAAAAAGTGAGTCTTATAGAGCAAAAAATACGGTAAAATCAGAAGCTGATCAGCATGTAAGTCTACACTTTTTTTAGATGTATGACTCCACCTAGCTCCTAGCAGCCCCTAATTTCAATTGGTCAAGCTATGGGGCTGGGCCAGTTTGTTTTTCCTTTTCTTCAAACCATCTCCTGTGTAGTGGCAGCAGGCTTTATGTATGTGTATTTATGTATATGCATGTGTGTGTGTGTGTGTGTGTGTGTACACACACACAGAGAGAATACATAGAAAAATTGTAGGCTGATGAAATACTATCTGATAACATTATTAATATGTAAAAACATCAGCTAAATGAAAAAGAGACACAGAATAAAATGGAAATGGAAATTAAAAACTGAATGTTTTTAAAATGACCTAATCAATATGCACACATTTACTCTCTCTTTATATACTCACCAACAGAGCAATTTCTTTTTCCTCTCATACTAGGGATGGGAGAGAAATTTGATTTGGTTCCCATCTGAAAGTGAATCTAGCAAATTTGCACTTTCTGAAACAATGTGGGAACCAAAACACAGCCATCTTTTGAAAATTGCACTTATCCACATTCTGTGATGCAGCTCTCCAACCAAGCAACACTGGGGGGGGGGGGAGAATGCATACATTAGGGGAATGTGTACATTGAAAAAGACTATTTTAGTGAAACTTGTTGCATGCTTTGTGATTTTAAATCTCTGCTGGGGTTCTCTCACCAGTTGGGGAGTGTTGTTGTTGTTGTTTAGTCGTGTCCGACTCTTCGTGACCCCATGGACCAGAGCACGCCAGGCACTCCTGTCTTCCACTGCCTCCCGCAGTTTGGTCAAACTCATGCTGGTAACCTCGAAAACACTATCCAACCATCTCATCCTCTGTTGTCCCCTTCTCCTTGTGCCCTCCATCTTTCCCAACATCAGGGTCTTTTCCAGGGAGTCTTCTCTTCTCATGAGGTGGCTAAAGTATTGGAGCCTCAGCTTCAGGATCTGTCCTTCAGTGAGCACTCAGGGCTGATTTCCTTAAGAATGGATAGGTTTGATCTTCTTGCAGTCCATGGGACTCTCAAGAGTCTCCTCCAGCACCAGAATTCAAAAGCATCAATTCTTCGGCGATCAGCTTTCTTTATGGTCCAGCTCTCACTTCCATACATCACTACTGGGAAAACCATAGCTTTAACTACACGGACCTTTGTTGGCAAGGTGATGTCTCTGCTTTTTAAGATGCTGTCTAGGTTTGTCATTGCTTTTCTCCCAAGAAGAAGGCGTCTTTTAATTTCGTGGCTGCTGTCACCAATTAGGGTTGCCATATCTTGAAGAGCAATAAAGAGGACAGCCTGAGTTGCTGCCAGCCTGAGCTGGGGAAAGAGGCATGTGGATGTGGGGCCACTGCCGCCACACCCGCACATCTCTTTCCCCAACTTGGACTGGCAGGGACCAACCATAATCCTCCCCCGGAAATGTAGGACAAGGTAGAACTCTTCAATGATATTGATTCAATAATGGTGATAGTATTAACTCTGTTCCCTGCTCTCTTCTATTTTAGCAGGCTGGTAGTCCATCATCTTCCTCCTCATTCAAGCAGCCACCAAGATCAGTGGCTAAAAAAACTCGGCCAAAGAAGAAAACGGACCTGGTCCACAAGCAGACCCCAAAGATGCAGAACATTGCTGGCCAGTCTTGTTCTGACTTTAAGGATGGGCTAGAGATTCACCCTTTTAATGAGGGTGAAAGAGGAGAGCACAAAATATGGTTTGAAGCTCAACATCAAAAAAACGAAGATCATGGCCACTGGTCCCATCACCTCCTGGCAAATAGAAGGGGAAGAAATGGAGGCAGTGAGAGATTTTACTTTCTTGGGCTCCATGATCACTGCAGATGGTGACAGAAGTCACGAAATTAAAAGACGCCTGCTTCTTGGGAGAAGGGCAATGACAGGCCTAGACAGCATCTTGAGAAGCAGAGACATCACCTTGCCAACAAAGGTCCGTATAGAAAAGCTATGGTTTTCCCAGTAGTGATGTATGGAAGTGAGAGCTGGACCATAAAGAAGGCTGATCGCCGAAGAATTGATGCTTTTGAATTATGGTGCTGGAGGAGACTCTTGAGAGTCCCATGGACTGCAAGAAGATCAAACCTCTCCATTCTGAAGGAAATCAGCCCTGAGTGCTCACTGGAAGGACAGATTGTGAAGCTGAGGCTCCAGTACTTTGGCCACCTCATGAGAAGAGAAGACTCCCTGGAAAAGACCCTGATGTTGGGAAAGATGGAGGGCACAAGGAGAAGGGGACGACAGAGGACAAGATGGTTAGACAGTGTTCTCGAGGTTACCAGCATGAGTTTGACCGAACTGCGGGAGGCAGTGGAGGACAGAGGTGCCTGGCGTGCTCTGGTCCATGGGGTCACGAAGAGTCGGACACGACTAAACAACAACAACAACAAGAGATTCACCTGCTTCAAGCTGAGTGTGAGGAGCTCAGGAATAAGCTTGGGTGCTTGAGGGTAAATATGAAACTCATACTTCTGCGATGAACCAAGGGGGAGGGATGTTGATGCTTTTGTTATAAAAGCTCTGGAATCTAATGAGCCGAATGAGCTTTGGTTCCTCTCTCTAGAGCTGAAACCTGGGAAAAGGTGGGAGGTGGGGCCCAAGTAGTAATGGAAAGATAAAGGTAAAGGACCCCTGACAGTTAAGTCCAGTCGTGAACGACTCTGGGGTTGCGGCGCTCATCTCTCTTTACTGGCCGAGGGAGTCAGCGTTTGTCCGCTTCCGCAGACAGTTTTTCCGGGTCCTGTGGCCAACATGACTAAGCCGCTTCTGGTGAACCAGAGCAGCGCACGGAAACACCATTTACCTTCCTGCTGGAGCGGTACCTATTTATCCACTTGCACTTTGACATGCTTTCGAACTGCTAGGTTGGCAGGAGCTGGGACCAAGCAACAGGAGCTCCCCCTGTTGAGGGGATTCAAACCGCCGACCTTCTGATCAGTGAGTCCTAGGCTCTGTGGTTTAGACCACAGCGCCACCCGCGTCCCTAAGTAGTAATGTAAGTACTGTAGGTCTAGTTTTTAGTTCTACCCTTCAGTGCTGTCTCTGTTTCGCTGCACCTCTGCCCAAAGCTGTTTTTCACCTTGCTGCCAACTGTGACAAAATTACAGGTCTTAAATAAGTAACTATGTACATTTATATAATGAATTACATAAATTATGTCATCCTTACATAGTTCCACCCCATTCATTTTAAGTGCAAAGGAAACATAAATATTTAGCAAAAGCTGACCAAGACAACTATTGAAGGGGAATTGTTACAGGAAGGACTGACGGGTCAAAAGCCAAGTGACGTGGAGGAGCTGATGAAGAAGTCTCAGATGGAACTCCTGTGGCTCCAGAGGCAGCTGTCTTTTCTCTCCGATGGGACGCCTGCATGCATTTTGACATCAAGCAAGGTACTATTGCTCTGAGTATAAAATGCAAACAACTTTGATAAGGGTGGATTCATCTTCAGTTTGTGTTCAGAACTGGGATGGGTCAGGCCTTAGCAGCATCCAGGATCTTGGCTTCCAGAATCTGGGGTGGGATAAGGGAATAGTTGTCAGTCCATACAGGCCACAGGCAGGGACATGATCCAAAAGGCACCCAGCATGTATTCCAGGGCACATGAAATATACTTGGAGTCGAGTGTGGATTTCATGCTCTTTATTCAGCTCATAGTAGTGAGGAATGGAAGTTTCCCCAAACTGTCTGCTTTATATACATCATTTACACAATGGGCCCCACGTGATTGGCTAATTCAGGGATTCTCCTGTAGGCCAATCAGGTTGCGTATTCACTTCCACCTGCAGTTGGATTGGGTGGTTCCTGCGGACCAATCAGACTGCTGCATTCTGGATCCTATTGTTCTAGGACCAATCAGACTGCTGCAATTTGGATCCTATTCAACTCAGTACATAACAGTAGACAAACAAACAATGGACGATAGTCCATTAGCACAGTGCTACTCAAAGAGGTGCTCAGCAGACAGATGATGGTACATAAACCTCCAGCTGTTAGTCCCCAGTGACCAGTGGTGCTGAGTTCCACAGGCATTGGAGGGGCTTGTCAAATGTGTGTGATGTCACACGCCTCAGGAGGAGGCTACAAGGCTGATGAGGCCCTCAGTTGCAGTAAGGAGGCTGGCGTGGCCCCCTGCCACAGCGAGAAGGCCCATCGGGGCCCTCTGCCTCTGCAGGGAGGACCTGTGGGGAGGCCTGGTGGGGCCCGGCCCCTCAAGATTGGGGGAGGGGGTTCAGCTCCATCTCCACATACTTTGTGGGGTCTGAGCTGCCCTTAGCCCCATAGAGTTGGTTTGTATGCAAGTGACTCTACCACAGTCCATGTTGGGTGGGGCACTCAGGGACCAAATATGGTACCAGTCCCAAATTTGGGCAGGGGGGAAATGCCCACCCCCCACATCCGAGAGCTTGAGAAGTACTTCATTAAGAAGAGTTTGGATTTGATCTCCCGCTTTATCACTACCTGAAGGAGTCTCAAAGCGGCTAACATTCTCCTTTTCCTTCCTCCCCTACAATAAATACTCTGTGAGGTGAGTGAGGCTGAGAGACTTCAAAGAAGTGTGATTAGCCCAAGGTCACCCCAGCAGCTGCATGTGGAAGAGCGGGGAAGTGAACCTGGTTCACCAGATTACGAGTCTACCGCTCTTAACCACTACACCACACTGGCTCTCATGTGGGGTGCTGCTCCACTAAGGGGACGATGCCTTCAGTCAGCCCCCGCCTGCCTACCCACTTGCAAGGGTCTAGGGGATGAAGCTGGCTGTCAACCTCCTCCTTAGTACTGCCTTTGTAGAAGTCAGAATGGAGGGGAGCAAAGTCAGGATTAGTTGGCTCTGCCTCTTGTTGGTTCCAATTATGCCAGCCATTTATTTATTTATTTTGCTCCGCTTACTGTTGTCCTTGGCCAACGTGTTTAAATAAATATAATATATTGTAGATTATATATTACAGTGGTACCTCGGGTTAAGAACTTAATTCGTTCTGGAGGTCCGTTCTTAACCTGAAATTGTTCTTAACCTGAGGTGCCGCTTTAGCTAATGGGGCCTCCCGCCACCGCCGCACAATTTGTGTTCTCATCCTGAATCAAAGTTCTTAATCCAAGGTACTATTTCTGGGTTATGGGAATCTGTAACCTGAAGCATCTGTAACCTGAAGTGTCTGTAACCCGAGGTACCACTGTATAGCATTACCTTGTGTGTTCAGAAAGTAAAACTAAAATTATTTCGTTTTCTGAAAGCTGTTGATGTGCTTCTTCATCAAACTTGGACTTACCAAGCTCAGTGTTGTCCAGTCACAAACATAGCACAGTAGTACCTTGGTTCTCAAACGGCTTGGCTCCCGAACAAATCGGCTCCCGAACACCTCAAACCCGTAAGTGAGTGTTCCGGTTTGCGAACATTTTTGGGAAGCCAAACACCCGACGCAGCTTCCGACTGAGTACAGGAAGCTCCTGCAGCCAATCGGAAGCTGTGCCTTGGTTATCTGAGTTTTAGAAGACATCTGAAGGCAGCCCTGTTTAGGGAAGTTTTTAATGTTTGGATCTATTTTTAATATTCTGTTGGGAGCTGCTCAGAGTGGCTGGGGAAACCCAGCCAGATGGGCGGGGTATAAATAAATTATTATTATTATTATTATTATTATTATTATTATTATTATTATTATTATTATCATTATCATCATACTGTTTCGGGAGTCGAACGGACTCCTGGAATGGATTAAGTTTGAGATCCAAGGTAGATTTGAATTCCTCACATCCAAAAACGTATTTTTAAGACCCCCTCACTGAAGAAATTTGCAAAAATCACCTCCTAAAATGGCATACTCTGCTGGGAGAGCGAATTCTTCTCCATCAGCACAACCGGACTCCTTCCTCTGCCCCAGCTGCAACAAAACATGTCTCTCTTGCATTTGTCTCTACAGTCACAGCAGGTGCTGCAACCTTCCAGCAGCTTGACTTCACCCCCAAAGGCACACTCCTCCATTGTCTCCCAAGACAAACGGATGCCAACTGATTTGTTTTAATTGATGTTAATACTGTGGGTTTTTTTTTAATTGTTGTAACCCACCATGGGATTTCATGGTGAGGTTTGGGTAAGGAATATAGAGAGACATATATTCATGCTGTGAGTGCCATTGCTTATGTAATCAAAACTGCAGTAACAACACCACAAGAGGGAGACGCAGAGGTTTTTAGAAGTACAGTGTTACCTCGGGTTAAGTACTTAATTCATTCTGGAGGTCCGTTCTTAACCTGAAACTGTTCTTAACCTGAAGCACCATTTAAGCTAATGGGGCCTCCTGCTGCTGCCGTGCCGCCAGAGCACGATTTCTGTTCTCATCCTGAAGCAAAGTTCTTAACCCAAGGTACTATTTCTGTGACCCCTGACCATTAGGTCCAGTCGTGACCGACTCTGGGGTTGCGGCGCTCATCTCGCTTTATTGGCCGAGGGAGCCGGCGTACAGCTTCTGGGTCATGTGGCCAGCATGACTAGGCCACTTCTGGCAAACCAGAGCAGTGCACGGAAACGCCGTTTATCTTCCTACCGGAGGGGTACCTATTTATCTACTTGCACTTTGACGTGCTTTCGAACTGCTAGGTGGACAGGAGCAGGGACCGAGCAACGGGAGCTCACCCCGTTGCGGGGATTTGAACCGCCGACCTTCTGATCGGCAAGCCCTAGGCTCTGTGGTTTAGACCACAGCGCCACCCGCGTCTCAACCCGAGGTACCACTGTATAAATAAATAAGTTCTTGCTGGCCCACCCCCTGCCCCAGGAACTGTTGGCGAAAGGGCGGGTAAGAAATCTAACAAGCGTTGCCATGCAGCCGGCTGTCTCTGTTCTGTGGTGCAAGGGCTCTTCCGCCAGCAGAGAAGCGGGTTCTGACCTTGCGTAGCAGAGGAACCCCATGCAACAGTTGTGCTAACGGAGGCTTGTGGAGCAACAGATTGTGTAATCTATTGTGCAACCAAGTTACCTGCAACCTGCTTATGCATTCTCTTGCACAACAGCAGCAGCAACAACAACAACATCCTGCTAGCGGGAAAACATTTCTGCAGAGGAGGAAATGTACCGCTAAGTGACTTTAACTTAGTGCCTCATTAGATGCATATTATTATTTAAATTGAAAGTGTTTCCATTTATTATTTAAATTGAAAGTGTTTCCATACATCAATTTCTTAACTTCAGGGGTTTATTTTCTCTCTCTCTATACATACATACATACACGCGTGCACACACAGAAGGCAAATGCCTTTTGAAAGGGGATGCTTTTTATTAAATGGAAAAGTCCTTATAACATACATTAGCGACTTATAAAAAGAAGAAGCATCCGCTCAAATGAGGGAGGGAGGAGGCAGGTGCCCAAGGACTGGGGATCCAGGTATAGTCCTGCGCATGTATCCAGTATATTTATTTCCACTGTTCTTCTTCCAGTTGCTAGGCAGCTGCCAGATCACACAGTGAAGGGCTGAAGTTGTGTGTGTGTGTGTTGGCTGCAGTTGTCTTCTGTTAAAAAAAAAAAAAGTGGGGGGAGAAACAGAATGGTTGATTCCAACAGCTAATCTGCCTTTAATACCCTTCTGTATTTGAGTCTCAGGCGCTTCCACTGGGCATGGAGGAGGGAGGCTTTGAAAGAAATATATGTGTGTGCTTATATTTATATACCGTACAAACACACACACACACAGAGTGAAAATATTGCAGCTACAATTCGCACTTCACTGGCCAGACTTGCTTGCAGGCCTTAGCTGACCTGCTGAGGCTGTCCTGCAATAGCCTTTGCGCGGAGGTAAAATAAGATCCACAGCTGCCTTTCTCTCTCTCTCTCTCTCTCCCTCCTTCCTTCCTTCCTTCCCCTCCTCCACCCTCCTGCATTGGAAGCCAGGCCTCCGGGGCCTTGCCTTCAACCTCCGGTCAGTTTCCATCAGCGCCCGCTTGCTCTGGGGCGCGGGGGGCAAATGCTTAGGTGAAGGAGAAACTGGCAGAGGAAGCGAAAGCCATCTTTGCGCGCGCGTGTGCGTGCATAAGTGTGTGTGCGCGCGCGTGTGTGTGAGAGAGAGCGAGAGCGCGTGTGTGCCTCTTTTCTGTGTGCGGTATGCGCGCGCCAAAGCACTGCTGTTTCATAGGTTCTGGCAGCTGCTGCATGGCTGATGATGCTCTCCCCATCGCCTGCCTCTCTGCAGACAGCCACAGAATCATTTTGAGCCTGGACCGCAAGCGGAGTTAATGTGCGCACTGATGCTGCTGCTGCCTCGTCCTCCTCCTCCACCTCCTCCTCCTCCTCCTCTTCTCCGGACCAGCCGGTAGTCCTAAGCCCAGACTGCGGTCTCCTTTTTATTTACTTAATATTTTCGTGCTGGTTTGACTGCTGTTCACATCGCTGTCTGGTTCCCGGTGGCGAGCATCTGTTCCGGCTTATTATGAGGAGTGCTAAATTCTAAGGTAAGGAACGAGACAGCTTTGCTGCCGTCGCTGCGTTCTCCTCCTCCTCCTCTTCTTCATCTCTCCTCTCCTTTCCCCCCCTCCCCAACTTTTCCTTCTCTTTCCTAAAAATAGCTTCGGCTGCTTAACTGGCTTAGAGTAAAACACATCCTCGGCCCTCTCTTGATGGCAGCGTTGTTGGTGCAGGAAGCCCTCCCTGCAAGCAAGCAAACTTTATTATTATGCTGGAATGTGTTGGGGGGGGGGGAAAGGCTTGGATGTCCTTCAGGTCCTCCCTAGAGTGGGGGGGGGGGAGGGAGAAGAGAGAAAGGTTTTTGCTTGAACAGATAGGAGAGTTCATCTCTCATCCTGTGTGCAGAAAATATATATATATAAAAGGGATTAAGCCCTTTTGCTAGATTATTCTGTCCTTCATTCCCTCCATTCCCCCATTGCCCCCCCTGCAATCTATTTGATGTTGGGTTTGGGGGTAGGGTTAACCCTTTCTCGCCTGCCAGGCAGGATCTTGGCCTTCTCTCTTAAGACAAGGCAGACGGGGTCTGCTGGTGGCTGATGATGCTTTGCTGTGCTATGTGGGGCAAAGTTAGTAACCATGCCAGCTACTGTGTCCATCTATCTCTTTCCCCTCCCACACTTTGCCGTCTACCTTTCCTCCTCCTCTTCTTCCATTAACACAGTTCAGCTGCACGGTATCTGATTGCTTCCCTAATCAACACCAGAGTGTCTTGCAAAGCTGCCACTGTCATTATTGCCTCCCTCGGAGATATTGTTAATGAAATTGGCCTTGGCGTTTCCTCTGGTCTCTCTCCGTTTGCACATCCGGTGTGTGTGTGTGTGTGTGTGTGTAAGAGCACTTGTTCTGAGTGGGCTGCGGTTTGGAACTCTTCACGTTCCAGGTTTAAATGGTCAGGGTGTCTCTTTCTGTTCCCTTATGGAAGGTTATAATATACAGTTGCGGCCTTGTGGGTTTCTGTTTGAATGCCGTGCCTGCCTGCTTGTGTGGTGTGTGTGTGTGTGTGTAGCAAGTTGAATTGCAAAT
This sequence comes from Podarcis raffonei, assembly GCF_027172205.1. NCBI lineage: Eukaryota > Metazoa > Chordata > Lepidosauria > Squamata > Lacertidae > Podarcis > Podarcis raffonei. The sequence continues at coordinate 35,332,682 of NC_070617.1, forward strand.
GTGCATTAACACCAGCAATTGCCTATATTTATTCATTACGTATATAGTGTCATCGATGCACATCCCCATCGCAACCTTTTCCCTCCTGTGCCTTATTTTCTAGATAGCAAACTGTTGGCAGGGACTCCTGTTTCTGCCTAGTGCAATGCCAGACAAATTAATAATAATTTAGCACATGCTATTTCAGAGAGCTTTTTTTTTTAAAAAAAGCACAGATTCCTCCCAATAATAGCAGCAACAATGTATGGTGATTTGCAGCACAATTCTATGCGTGTTTATTCCAAAGTCAGTCTCTGTGTATTCAGTGGGACTCACTCCCAGGTACGTGTCAGCAGGATTTCAACCATAGCGATCAACATTTTCTTTTTTCTTTTAAAAAGCACAGGTCTCTGCCCTAAGGAGCCTACTGTCTTAATTTTGATACTGTGGGTGGGAATGTAAGGAAGAGGGATAGGAGGGGACAGACCAAGCAAGTGTAGCAAACTAAAAGAAGGAGTGAGTAAGGACTTGACAAGGGATCTCAGATGATGTGTAGACATGGGTGGCATTTAAACAGGAGTTGATATAGTTCACTCCAAATGAGGCAACGTGCACCATCTTTAAGTGATGTCAGAGGAGGTGCACACATTGGCAACATAAACTGGGCGTTGTGTACATTGCCCAGTCTTTGTTGACATGGAGATTGTGTGTGTGTTGACTGGGTGACCGACAAAATCCTCTGTGTGATATGTATGTGATGGCCCTTCTCAATGCCTTCACATGAATGTATATAGTCAACATTCCCTGACCTAGTCATGCGGTTCATCATGGCTGGGATGCTTGCAAAGCAAATAATAGAGTAGAAAGATTGAAGGAAAACCTTTGTGAATTTCACAACCTCTGACTTCTCCCAGTTGTAGCCAAATCATGTTCCCTTGTCTCCTTCTTAAAAACAACAACACCACAAGATCTAAGGGGGAACAGTGAACTCTCTGCCTACCTCTCCCAGTCGTTTGAGCATTGCTGCAAGAGAATGACCCCCTCCTGTACATTACACTATTTCTCTAAATGTTTGTCTTCCAGTGGTATTTATAAAAAGCAAATTTCCAAGTTGTTGGGTTTCTTTCTCTCTCTTTTTTACTTACAAAGATGAAAAAAAAATAACGGGATGGCATGTTTGCTCCCAGATGGTTCAATAAGAAGCAAATGTGCTACTTCTGCATTCCAACATCCTGTCAATGGCTTGCATGTATCTGATTAAGCCATACTCCGAGTAGACCCACTGAGTTAGTTCAGTCCTTCGATTTTCAATGGATCTGTTCTGAGAATGACTTAGACTCAACCCACCGCCAAGTGCTTGGTACTGTATATGTGTGTGTGTTATATTTTATTAACATTATTTCCTAAACTGGATTTAATCAGTTGGTTTAATGGGCTTGGCATTCTTTACTGAGGTTTTTGCTGGTTGCATCCACGTTGGGCCTGGGTTCCTAACTTACTGCAGTGTCTAGAGTGGGCATGATTTGGCTGAAATCAGGAGGAAGTGGGACTTGTGGTTTATGTGAGGGCACCCCTCTACCTGTCCCTGTCTAATTTGAGCACTGGGTGCCCCCTCTTTAAAAACATCTGGTGGCCATGCATACCTCTCTGCTAGCTTTAACCCCACCATATGCACACATCCTCCATCGCAACAGTAGGCTGGGAGCAGCAAAGTAGTGCTTGGTACTGTCTGTTTGCTGATGTGCGTGTTCCCTCGATTTAGGCACCAGTAACTGAATGCAGAAGGGACGCGGGTGGCGCTGTGGGTTAAACCACAGAGCCTAGGACTTGCTGATCAGAAGGTCGGCGGTTCGAATCCCCGTGACGGGGTGAGCTCCTGTTGCTCGGTCCCAGCTCCTGCCAACCTAGCAGTTCAAAAGCATGAAGTGCAAGTAGATAAATAGGTACCGCTCAGGCGGGAAAGTAAACGGCATTTCCGTTCACTGCTCTGGTTTGCCAGAAGCGGCTTAGTCATGCTGGCCACATGACCCGGAAGCTGTATGCCGGCTCCCTCGGCCAATAAAGCGAGATGAGCGCCGCAACCCCAGAGTCGGCCACGACTGGACCTAATGGTCAGGGTCCCTTTACCTTTACCTTTAACTGAATGCAGAATGACCCCCACTCCCACCTCACGGGGCTGTCTCTGCCATGCAGAAGGGCGAAGCAGCCTGTTTCAGGCAGCAGCATTGAATGGGGGGCGGGGAGTAGTTGAAGACAGGGATTAGTGTTTGAATGGTGCAGCAAGACTTTTGAAAGACCATAGCAGAGGAAGTGGTGGACCATTCATACTTTGGGCAGGAAAATGTCTTGGGGCTGGCACTGGCTATCCCCATGCTTCCCTGCGAAAAATCAAATCAAATCCAGCAGCCTTCTTGATTTCATGAGGCCCAGTTCAGAACGCTCACTCCTAAGGTGTGATTGGAAACCTTTTTCTTTCCAAGTGTGGATTCTGACTGCATCTGGCAGAAAGAGGGGCAGGTCCTTAGAGCAGCCTCCTAATGTTATTTGCTGCTGCTGCTGTTTTTTTTTTTTAAAAAAGCAAAGCTATTAATCTCAATGTTTTACTAACTGCATCAAGTGGCCACAGAAAGGAAGTGTTAAGGCTGTGATCGATAATATAGAAAGCTAAATACGGACTGAGTAGCAGGCGAGGAAAATATGTATATATATACGATCCACCTTAAGAAGCACAGAAACACCATGCCAGAGAAGAGAAGGGAAAGGAGGCTTCATGATAAATGGTGGAGAAGGAGCTTCCTGTAAAAATAGGTAAACTCATCCTTCCTGATTCACACATGCATGGATATTGCTCGGTTTCCCATTTCTCATGAGTTGTGATTGAATTGTGGCTGAATGAACATACGATGATGGCCTCTGTAGGAAAAGCTTTGTTTGAGGCAATCATGGGAGCTCCATAGCCAGTTTTTAATCTCTGATGCCTCATTCATGCCTACAAATCCCTGCTAGATGCCGCATGGCACCAGATGATTGTGTGCATGTGTGAACCATATTTCCTTGGTGTCATGGTTTGTGGGAGATGAAGAAGGAATTATAAGGAAGACCCATTCATGGAGCGTAAACCGTAGCTAGTCCACGCAATGCAGGAATTATCAAGTGATAAATGTGAAGAGTCCTTGTTGTCAACAGCTCTCAGCATTTCAGTCTTTGAATGAGGTTGATGATGAAGGAGTTGCCCAGCTACCTTAGGGTTGGCATGGTAGGCAAATAATTTCCCTGTGACAGAGCACAGGCGTAGGCAACGTGATGTCCTCCAGAAAATTTTGGACTGCAACTCTCTCATTCCTGACCACTGTCCGTGTGGCTGGGGCTGGCGGAGTTTGAGCTCAACAACAACTTGCCTTATACCAAGCCAGATCGTTTGCCCATCACCTGGCTCAATATTGTCTACACCGACCAGCTGTGGCTCTTCAGGGTTTCAGGCACGGATCTCTCCCAGCCCTACCTGGAGATGCTGGGGATGGAACCTGTGACCTTCTGCATGCAGAGCAGATGCTGTACCACTGAGCTATGGCCCTTGGATTGGCTGCAGAAGAAGATAGTGTGGGACTTGAATGCTTTGCTCGATGGTGTGCTTGTGGGTGACTCTCCCATTTCTCACCCTAACCAACCTCACAGGATTGTTGTAAAGGTAAACGGTAACACATAAAGCATATACCACACTTAGCAAGTTGGAGGGAGACCTGGTTTACTATTGTTACTATTATTATCATTGTTGTTGTTATTAATAATTATTGTAGCACTGTCTAAGAACTGTAGTCTCTTCTTGCACCAGTTCAAATCATAGCAGAATTTTAGAATTTGCACCTGATATTTAGCACTGTCACATTTCACTTTATAATCTGACACAGAAGCATCCCTCTGTGACAAATTATAAAGTTGAATCTTGAATGCCAACCTGTAAAAAACATTCTATTCTCCCTGTTCAAAACAACAACAACAACAACACACTTATTCCAACAACATAAATGAGTTGGAATATTTTGTGGCGGGAGAGGGAAATCATGTTAGCCGAAGTTACTTTAGAATTCTCTCTTCTCCTATACTTAAGCATACAGGGTTGTTGTGCAAGAATGCTTTCTGCTCATGTAACAGAAATCCCTTTTTCTTTTCTCCCGCTGCAAGTGAATGCAGTCCCCAGATTTGCTCTGGGATTTCTGCAACACTCTGCAGCAAATTTGGGGGCAGTTTGGAGGGTGCACAAGTAAAGGAATAGGAGACATGTTCTGTTGTGCAATAGCAATGTGAATTAGCTGGATTCATCCCATATGCAGTACTGTACAGAATACAGAATATTTGAGGCTTGGGATACCTTTCAGTGACTGAATTAAAAACAGTGTGTGTTATTTCCAGTGAGGGGGCCTGCAGCTAGAAGTCCCCAAGCCCGGCTCCATGAGAGAGGCTGCATGCCCGCCTTCTCCAAGTTAACAACCTAGAAGAGTGGTTCCCAAGGGGTCTGGCACACCACACTGGTGTGGCAGGAGAGTTTGGCATGAGTGGTGGGAAGATCCAAGAACCACCAATATTATATTTGGGAATGATTTGTGTTATTATGTAACTGCATTGGTTTATACTTTCTGAGTGTCCCATGATCATATTATAAAGTAGTTGTGTTCTGTGTTACAAATCAAGCACTGCTAGGAGTTCTTTCTTTCTGTTTTCCAATGTATTTCTTATCAAGAAAAGATTTTGTGTCCCGCAAGCAAATATTTATTCCGGAAGTGTGGCCCAGAGAAAAAAGTTTGAGAACCACAGATCTAGGACCTGAAGAGTTCTGCAGGAAATGGTATCTGTGGCCATACTATATGCTGGCAGGTCATTTTAGTGAGTAAAGGTAAAGGGACCCTGACCATGAGGTCCAGTCGTGGCTGACTCTGGGGTTGCGGCACTCATCTTGCTTTATTGGTCGAGGGAGCCGGCGTACAGCTTCCGGGTCATGTGGCCAGCATGACTAAGCCGCTTCTGGTGAACCAGAGCAGTGCACGGAAACGCCGTTTACCTTCCCGCCAGAGCGGTACCTATTTATCTACTTGCACCTTGACATGCTTTTGAGCTGCTAGGTTGGCAGGAGCTGGGACCGAGCAACTGGAGCTCACCCCATTGCGGGGATTCGAACCCCCAACCTTCTGATCAGCAAGTCCTAGGCTCTGTGGTTTAACCCACAGCGCCACCCGCGTCCCTCATTTTAGTGAGTAACCTCTCTCAAATTTGGCCAGGGAAGTTAATAAGGCCTGGGATTTATGTTTCACATCCACACAATACATTTAAAGTTCCCAAAGAATCTTGGGAACTGTAGCTTGCTAGGTGCGTGCAGAACAGTAGCTCTGTGATGGGTTGACTGAAGTTCCCAGGGTTCTTTCAGGGAGTGTGTGCTTTAAATGTATGGTATGGATGTACCCAAGTGTTCAAGGTGCTTTGTGCTTTCCGCAAAGCAGCTTGGTAATCCTGGAAGGCAGTTCAGCGTTACTATACCCAGGCTGCAGTTGACAGGGAGCAAAGGTTGAGAGATGAGAGCCTTGCCTACAGCCAGCTGGCAAGAGCCAGAAATGTAGATCTTACACAAATGTAGATGTGTGAACAGTCCCCTGGTGGTTTCTTCCATTTGCTGAAAAGCAGCTGCAAGAGGCTGCCAGTTTTAGCAGAAGAATGCCAGAGGAGAAGGGCTGCTTGACCCCTTCCCCTTTTGACTGTTTTTCTCCCCAAACCTTTCCAAGGCAGCAAATGGGTAGAAGAAGGCTGAATCACCCCTCCCAAACACCCCTCTTCCTATATATATCATTTTTATCAAATCTCCAAAAATATTCCAAAACATTCATCATAATATACAAAAGAAGAATTTCAACATGAATTTATTCTTGACTTCCCACCCCTGCTTTCTGATGTTTGTTTCTTTTTTACTTCTTTTTATTAGCTATTTTACAATACATAGGGATGTGGGTGGCGCTGTGGGTTAAGCCACAGAGCCTAGGACTTGCTGATCAGAAGGTTGGCGGTTCGAATCCCCGCGATGGGGTGAGCTCCCTTTGCTCGGTCCCTGCTCCTGCCAACCTAGCAGTTTGAAAGCACGTCAAAGTGCAAGTAGATAAATAGGTACCACTCTGGTGGAAAGGTAAACGGCGTTTCCGTGCGCTGCTCTGGTTTGCCAGAAGTGGCTTAGCCATGCTGGCCACATGACCCGGAAGCTGTACGCCAGCTCCCTTGGCCAATAAAGCGAGATGAGCGCCGCAACCCCAGAGTCGGTCACGACTGGACCTAATGGTCAAGGGTCCCTTTACCTTTACCTTTTACAATACATATGTTTTTATTATCTGAACTTCACTATCATTTGATCTTCCAGTAATCCACTGCTTATATTTCAAATCCTGCCTGGGACTTCATGTATGGGTGATACTTTGATAGATTATCCACCAATGGGCTCCATTTCTCTTTCCGTTCCCATTCTTCATTCCTAACTTCCTAGTGCATCAAGAGCCCTTCTCATTTGTTCTGAGTAGTAGGAGTTCGTGGCTGTAGTGAATAATATTTGAGCCAGGGGACTTCGGAGCTCAAACACTTTCCCAACTTTGAGTTGCTCCCCAGTGTGGTGTAGTGGTTAAGAGTGGTAGTCTCATAATCTGGTGAACCGGGTTCGCGTCTCCGCTCCTCCACATGCAGCTGCTGGGGGACCTTGGGCTAGTCACACTTCTCTGAAGTCTCTCAGCCCCACTCACCTCACAGAGTGTTTGTTGTGGGGGAGGAAGGGAAAGGAGAATGTTAGCCGCTTTGAGACTCCTTAAAGGGAGTGAAAGGCGGGATATAAAATCCAAACTCTTCTTCCTCTCAGCCTCAGGTAGCTGAATTCTGACAAACGTAAATCAGCAGAAAACCCAAAGAAAAATTTGTCCCTCTTCTGAACCTGTCCTAAAATAGCTCCTGACCCGGGATTTCGTGTGTTTTCCTGGGAGCTGCATTCTTCCCTCCTTCCCTGCCTACCCCTTTTCTACTTGCCTCTTCAGCTTTGAGCAGCACACTTCTGGTTTTCTGAGCATGCTTTTTTAAAAAAAGATGTTTTGCCTTACATTTCTATGTTTAGTGCTCTCATTCAAGAATTGTGATCAAACGATATACGTGCAAAATGTGATGCTCCCACTTGTTTGTTTTTATTGGTTGTGGTAGTTCCAATCCCAGCTTTATTTTCTGTCTTTAATAAGGTAAAGGTAAAGGTACCCCTGCCTGTACAGACTCTAGGGTTGTGCGCCCATCTAACTCAAGAGGCCGGGGGCCAGCGCTGTCCGCAGACACTTCCGGGTCACGTGGCCAGCATGACATCGCTGCTCTGGCGAGCCAGAGCCGCACACGGAAACGCCGTTTACCTTCCCGCTAGTAAGCGGTCCCTATTTATCTACTTGCACCCAGGGGTGCTTTCGAACTGATAGGTTGGCAGGCGCTGGGACCGAACAACGGGAGCGCACCCCGCCGCGGGGATTCGAACCGCCGACCTTTCAATCGGCAAGCCCTAGGTGCTGAGGCTTTTACCCACAGCGCCACCCGCGTCCCTTCTGTCTTTAATAGTAAGTATTAAATAATATGTCCTTTTGTATATGTCAAATGAGTGTCTGATTACCTGGTTTTCTGATTCTCTGACTCTCTGCCATGGTTCAGGAGTGGATGCTGGTAATCTTTGCCAATATGGCTGCCCTGGCTGAGCCCAAAATTTGGCACCCCCATGTGGATCTCCAGTGATGGAGCGTCTCAATACAGTATTGCACCCTCTCGATTCGGTGCCCTGTGTGGGAGAACTGCCTGCTCCGCCCTAAATCCAGAGCTTCGTGGGTAGGTGAAGGCAACAGGAAGATTGGACTATTGACTATAGTTAGAAGGAAAGGGAAAACACTGATTTTACTCCCATGAGTAAAATCTGAGACAGAAATCAGTGGCAGAAGAACCCTCTCCGGCACTCCACTGAGGGGTGGAGCAAACCGCCCAGTGGCACACGTGCGATGTCCGTATGGACTGCGCACAAGTGGCATCCCATACGGACTGCACATGTGCGGCAGCTCGTACAATCGCTGTGTGAGGGGCAGCCCATACAGATGCTTGTATGGATGGCGCACATGAGCAGCAGCCATACTGAGTGCGCCCTTGGCCACTCTACAGCTGGGGGGAGGCAGTGGGCCATCTTGTCACTCCCCCCTCAGTGGTACCCGGGGCGACCTGCCCCCTCCACCCCCCACTCGTATGCTCCTGGCAGAAATCAAAAGTGGGAATACCCAGGCCTGGATATAATAAAAAATGGGGCAAAGAGGTATTTATAGGAAAGTGTAGCTGGGCCCTCTGTCAGTTTCCAGCTCACATTGTTGTCGTGCTTTCAGCTGCAGCAGGGAGGTTTCCACATAACTTCTGTCTAGGCTTCTGCTCCATCTCTGGAGTCTCCTTCCCTTGGCCTCAACACTAGAGGCCTCCTCCTCTGGTCAAAGAAAGGTCCCAAACTGTCTTCTTCCAGGCCACCCACCATCCACATTTGCCACACCCAGCACTGCAACCAGCAGAATCTCTCAGGAGTTGCCTGGCTTCTCGTGAGACCTCCTAGACTTCCTGTAGGCGGGATGGCATCTCTGCTGCCATGGCAATGAGGCTACAGCTCATCCTTTCACTCCCAGGTTCCCCTGATGAAGGAACACCGGGCTTCATAAAGGGCTGCACATGCATTTGTGTAGACATTTCGGTTTTGCTCCCACTCAAGATGGAGGATGGATGCAGTGCAGCAGCTGCAAGGGTGAGGGGCGTGCAGCTAACTGGGTATTTTGCTGTAGGTGAAGCCTCCTGAAGGGCACCACTGAGGCTCCCAGCTTGTGTTTGTATGTACGGAAATGTGCATGGGGGGTGGCAAACTGGATCTTTGACCCGGGTGAAATGAAGCCTGGTTTCGCTCCTGGATGGATGGCTTCTGGCTCAGACCCACATGGGTAGTAAGGGCATAATACAGACCCTCCAAGTGCCCCTATTTTCTAGGGATGTCCCTGATTTCGAGAAGCTGTCCCGGTTTCTGATTTGATCCCGGAATGTCCCAGTTTTCCTTAGGATGCCCTTGTTTTCATTGGAGAAATGTTGGAGGGTATGGAGTTATCCCCCCGCCCTCGAGTTGTCTGAAGGCAATCCTGTATAGGGAAGTTTTTTTTAATGTTTAATATTTTATTATGTTTTTTATGCCCAGAGTGGCTGGGGCAACCCAGTAAGATGTGTGTAAATAGTAAAATTATCATTATGGAATGGGACGTCCCTATTTTCATCGGAGTAATGTTGGAGAGTATGATATTAGTTTTCATATGTGTTCAGTTACAAGTCCGTTTGAAAATCTGCATTAAAGAAACAACAACCCAGCAGGAAAATCTTGTCTAGTTGATAACCATATTTTCTGGCAACATACGCATTTCAAAGAATACCTCCAGACGGGCAGGGTATAAATATAATAATAATAATATAATAATAATAATAATAATGATAAATAGATTGCAAAACCTATTTTGGTGTATCTTTGCGCCCCAAGCTGCATCAGAATATTCAGAAAGTATGAAAGCCAGGGGCTTACTATCTTCCAATGTGCACAATAGTTTGGAAGGTGTGGATCAAGTTAAATTCAATGAATCTGAATACACAGAGGCAAAATTCCTCAAGCATCCCTTACTAAAAATTATGAATGGGTAGGAGTGATGTTGGTTGCATGCGACAGTATCCTGAGCAAGAGTATCTTTCCCCTCCTCAGGCTGTAGCAGGTAGACTTGTTCAATTGACACCTGTCTTGGCGCCAGCTTGCTTTGCTTAGCACCTTGCGTGATTGTATTGTGTTGATATGTCCCGAGCAGGAAAGAAAACAAACATGGGTGCTGAGACATTAGCTTGTGAGCAGCAGCAGCAGCAAGCAGAGGACAGAATGTTTTCTCAAATACAAATACCTTTGTCAGTAAGATGGTTGGTGATCTTTTGAGATGGAGAAGGGGGAAAAAACCAGGTCTCCCTGACCTATAAGGATGTGGGTCAGTGTTGTGAGAGAACGCAAAGCTTTGCAGCCCAGGAAGAGCTAACACATGACACTTTGATTAACCGATAAGCTGCAATACCTTGACTTCCATGCTGTGGACTTGGCAGCCCTGAGAGGGCATTGCATTACACTTGATTACTTGCAAAGGCTTTGTATTGGTAGGGTTTCCAAGTGGAAGGCCATATTTGTTTATTTGAAGTATTTGTACCCTGCTCTCCAGCCAAAAAGCCTTGAAGCGTGCGTTACATGCAATCAGCTAAAACAAGACAGTCTCTGTATGCAGGCTTCTAAGCTAAAATAGATAAACAAGTGTCCCACAAGGGGAAAGGGACAAGGAGAGAAGAGGAAAAAAGCAAACTCAGACACCAATTCTTAAGCAGTAGTTCCTCTGGTGAGCAGCTGATGTACAGAGGTAGGAGGTGCCTAAAGGTAAAGGTACCCCTGCCCGTACGGGCCAGTCTTGCCAGACTCTAGGGTTGTGCGCTCATCTCACTCTATAGGCCGGGAGCCAGCGCTGTCCGCAGACACTTCCGGGTCACGTGGCCAGCGTGACAAGCTGCATCTGGCGAGCCAGCGCAGCACACAGAACGCTGTTTACCTTCCTGCTGGTAAGCGGTCCCTATTTATCTACTTGCACCCAAAGGTGCTTTCGAACTGCTAGGTTGGCAGGCGCTGGGACAGAACGACGGGAGTGCACCCCGCCGCGGGGATTCGAACCGCCGACCTTTCGATCGGCAAGTCCTAGGCGCTGAGGCTTTAACCCACAGCGCCACCCGTGTCCTAGGAGGTGCCTACCTGACTGCTTTTTATTCCTCCCTGATGCAATGGCTGCTGCCAGGTGACAGTTGAGTAAAAGGTGGGCTGGTGGTGTTAGGCTGATTTCGGTACAAAACGATGACTGAAATGTTGTTGCTCTTTATGTCCTTTATAAAGAGCTAAAGGACAAGCAAGGGACGCAGGTGGCGCTGTGGTCTAAACCACTGAGCCTCTTGGGCTTGCTGATCAGAAGGTCAGCGGTTCAAATCTCTGTGACGGGGTGAGCTCCCCTTGTTTTGTCTCAGCTCCTGCCAACCTAGCAGTTCGAAAGCACACCAGTGTGAGTAGATAAGTAGGTGCTGCTGCAGCGGGAAGGTAAATGGCATTTCCGTGCGCTTTGGTTTCCATCACGGTGTTCCTTTGCGCCAGAAGTGATTTAAGTCATGCTGGCCAGATGACCCGGAAAGCTGTCTGTGGACAAACACCGGCTCCCTTGGCCTGAAAGCGAAATGAGCACCGCAACCCTATAGTCACCTTTGACTGAACTTAACCATCCAGGGGTCCTTTACCTTTTACCTTTCAATATGAAGAAAGCTCATTGCTATCTATAGATGGCTACAGGTATAGCTATAAAGACCACATCCACACATTTAAAGCATATGGCTTCTCCCAGATAATCCCAGGAACTATAGTTTTAAGGGTCTCGCAGGACCCTTAACACACTAGAGTTCCCAGGATGACTGTTAAAGTGTCATAAGAGGGCTTTAAATGGGTGGTGCAGGTGTGACTCCAGAGCTGGAAAACCCCCAGCAGAAGACCTCCAGCTAGGGAAGACGAATGCAGATGGTTAGGGCTGAACAAAAATGGCTGCCACAAATTCTTCACTACTTGGGGGTGGTAAGGCACAATGTGGGGGCTGCCAAATAAACCTGGTGAGTGGAGGAAGGTGAAGCCCTCTTCTGAGAACTTCCAGCTCAGTGTTGAAAGAAACTCTCTTACTAGGCATCCTGGTATCATTTTATTGAGGGTTTGTACTCAAGATGCTATCACGCCAGTTACACGCTACCCTACTTTCAGTGCTACCGGCCCCTGCAAATGTTCTGGCTTCATTTCTAACCAGTGCATATTCTTAACTTCCTGCTGAAATCCCTATTTATACCATATATTTTCTGGCTTATTCTTGTCCTGCTGCAGTGGCACTATGGCTCCTCTGGATAGCAGTAACATCGGGAAAGCATCACAGAGCAATCTAAAGCAGAATGAATCTGCCATGAATGCACTACTGCGGTTCTGAGAACAGGTTGCAGAATACGCCAGCAATTTAACACCAGTCTTAAGAGGCCCTCATTCACGTTGTTGGATGAAGGCAGCAATGGGCTAAGAGAACAGGTCTGGAAAGAGGGCAGACCCAAACCCATTGCTTCTTTCAGTTATTGTTGCTGGCTTCCATCTGTCTCGGGAGGCCATGCGGGAGTGCGCTTTGGGGATGAAGTGAAACCATTGGAGAGTTACCATGCCTTCTATGACTGTAGAGAGCAATACAGTGGTACCTTGGTTTAAGAACAGCTTAGTTTATGAGCAACTTAGATTAAGAACGTTGCTAACCCGGAAGTAGGTGTTTTGGTTTGTGAACTTTGCCTTGGAAGCAGAACATGTTGAGTGTGTTCCATTATAAACTGAGTCCCCCGCTCCTATGGTAAAGCACGCCTTGGTTTAAGAATGCTTTGATTTAAGAACGGACTTCTGAAACGGATTAAGTTCGTAAACCAAGGTACAGGAGAGACATGTTTTGTTGCAGCTGGGGCAGAGGAAGGCGTCCGGTTGTGCTGCTGCAGATGTGCCATGGCGTTTATTCTCTCTGCGCTCCTCCCTGTGATCACTCGTCTTCTGGTCACTGCTATGGATTCATGACTTGACTGACGGTCTCCAGGCACTATGGTTGTCTGCAAAGGATTCCCACGTGGCGGGGTGAATATTGCCAGCCTTCATGTCTTGTTTGCAGGCATTTTTGTAATGCAGAGTTGGTCTGCCAAAGCTCCTCGTGGAGCACGTTCTTGGGGATCTTGCCTCCTTCCATTTTGCGGACATGACCAAGGAAGCATGGATGTCACTGAGAATGCGGACATGCTGGGATTATATTAAAACAACATTAAACAAAATTAGAATTGGATCTACAGTTGCACCCAGCTGCAAAAGTGGAAAGGCAGTTTCAGCAAATATTGTCCTGGGGGTGGCAGAAACCCCCCAGCTGTTTAGGAGGAGCCCTAAAGAGAAAACTAACATTTCATTTTTAAAATGTGGGGGAGGGAATTCTAGTTTCGCCCTACCTGCGACATGTGAAACAGTTGCCTGGCATGGCTTGGACTCCTAAGCTGCCACCTTGCTTAGGGAGCGGATGATGGCATCTTCACTTCCGCCTCCCCATGTGAGAAGCTGCGGGGCATGGAAGGCAAAGGTCCAGCAAGGCTGAGGGGAAGCCCCTGGTCTGTACTGGATTCGGCCAGATGCCCATCTAGTCTAGCATCCTGTTCTCACAGAGGCTACCCAAATGCTTTCTACTACTGCCTGATCTGCATGGGAAGATGCCTGCCGTGAAAATCTAAAGAAGGGATTTGGCACGTTGACAGTGTCAAGAAAACGGTATTTTTATCCATTTGGGGTTCTTTGGGAATGAAGATGATGCCATGACTTTTGGTCATCAGACAGGTGTCAGAGACCAGCCTTTGCAGTTTATCTCTTAGTTAAATCACTGAATTTTTTTTTTTAAATAATCAGTTGGTTGGCTTCATTTTCATGAATAAGCTTTATGTAGATTACCTTATCTCTGTTGCATCCTTGCTATCTTTAGTTCTTATCCTGTTAACCTGGTTTATCCTCCACTGAGACTCAACACACCCATGGTGTGTGAATACCTACCAGCTTCACAGTTTTCTTCATTGCTTCTGACTAAGTCAACGCCATAGCACAATCAACCAGTTTGTTTTCCAAGATGGATCTGCAGCTCGCACTTTCGTTTGGTATACAGTCAAAGGACCCCAAAAGCTGCACAAAGAGGATGGAAAAAGTGTACATATCTACTATACGTTCTGGAAAATGGCTTGTCCACTTGTCCATTGGTTTGTTGTCTGTAGGTTTGGCCACCTCTCAAGATAACGTCTTTGCCAAACATGGCACAAGGGTTCCCAGGGCGGGAGTTGGTGATCTTTGTTGATCATTGGATGCCAGCTGCCGTTTTGAATCAAGATGGTGGACCAAAATGTCACCTTTGTCCATTTTTTGGTGTTGTTTTGGTTGGCTCTTGAGATATTGTCACCAGACTTGACATCAGGGTTCCTGAGGTCGGGGTGGCAGTCTTTGTTGGTGTGTGCATGTTGGACACCTTTATGAATCAAGATGGTGGATCAAAACTTAACTTTACCCTTTTTTTTTCTTTTTGCATGATGGATCCAAACTCACAAATTACACTATCCATGTCACAATATTTCTTGGTTTCTAAAAATTCCTGGGCAGTGCTGGGCAGACCCCACACATATGTGTTGTATATCTATACAGTGGCACCTTGGTTTGCAACCACTTTGGATAACAACTGTCAGGGAACTGACATCAGAGATCAACGGAGAGGGAAGACGCTCCGAGGATGCAGGGGAGGGAACCAGCAAGGAGAGAGGGAGAGCTTCCGCTGGGGAAGGAAACCAAGGTGACACCAGGAAGAAAGGGGAGGCTGAGAGTACTTCGGAGGGAAGGCTCCGAGACTCTGCCAGTGAGACCAGTGGGGAGAGCGCAGGACCTCCGCTTGGCACGCCTACTCTGCGCAGAAGGCTTCCGCGCAGAGAAGCTAGGCGGAGACTGGTGGTTAAGGAATTCTTATGTTGGAAGAAGTTCAGGAAACGCCCACTGACGGATTCTGGCAGTGATTAAGACAGTGGCATTTGCGAGGTGCTGTCAAACCAGGGAAAGTTTGAGCTATATAACCTGCTTGGGGGCAGTTTGGAGCTTACGCATGAGCAACACCATTTCCCATTACAACCATTTTGGATTACAACCACGTCAAACTCAGAAGTGCGTGTCCCTTTTTTTGGATTCCAACCCGTTTTTGGGGGGAGGCCGCATTGGCGAAAGCTCACCTTGGGTTACAACCTGTTTTGGTTTACAACTGGACCTCTGGAACGGATTATGGCTGTAAACCCATGTACCATTGTATATCTATATATATATATACAGTCACAAACCTGGATGTTCTTTCTCTACTGTCAGAGACAGCATGCCTCTCAATATCTGCTGCTGGGAACCACAGATGTATTATATCATTCTTATTTTTTTATCCTCACCTTTACTTCAGAATGGTGTACATGATTTATTCGTGTTTTTTCCTCATAACAGCCCTGTGAGGTAAGTGAGCCTCAGTGAAAGTTAATTGGATAACCCGGTTAATTTTGAGGCTTATCAAACTTTGAACCTGTTCCACCTCTGTGCCTGTGTCGCTCATGAGATTGTGGCCACCACACTGTAACATGCTAAAAATGTGTTAGACTTACTAGCGCTAAGGCTCAGGTCCCAAAGTTCTTCCTTGTTTGTTGGAGAATGACGCCCTCTCTGTTCCATGTGCTGCAGACAAGTAACCAGGTTCGACCAATCCCTTCTTTAAAACTGGTCACCCAAAATAGTTTGAATTAACAAGTAACAAAAAATAAATAAATTGCATGCTGCTTCTGGAAGATGTATAGGCTCAGATTTTGGTGAGTCTCCCAGGAAGAGAATTTCTAAAGAATAAGAATAAGAATAAGAATAAGAATAATTTTATTATTTATACCCCACCCATCTGGCTAGGTTCCCCCAGCCACTCTGGGCAGCTTATAGAACATAAGAAATTGAAAAATATTAAACATAAAAAATTTCCCGGTACAGGATTGCCTTCAGATGTCTTCTAAAAGTCAGATACGTAGTTGTTTATTTCCTTGACATCTGATGGGAGGGCGTTCCACAGGGCAGGCGCCACTACTGAGAAGGCCCTCTGCCTGGTTCCCTGTAACCTCACTTCTCACAGTGAGGGAACCACCAGAAGGCCCTCGGAGCTGGACCTCAGCTGAACGATGGGGCTGGAGACGCTCCTTCAGGTCTACTAGGCCAAAGCCATCTAGGGCTTTAAAGGTCAGCACCAACACTTTAAATTGTGCTCGGAAACATACTGGTAGCCAATCTAGGTCTTTCAGGACTGGTGTTGTATGGTGGCCACTCCCAGTCACCAGTCTAGCTAAAGATTCTAAAGTTGGGGAGCAACCACTGAGGACATTTCTTTGTGATCTTGAGTTGAATTGTAGCTAGTGACAACTTAACCACAAGCCCTGGTTCAGATGACACATTAGATGAGTCTTGGCTGAAATCAGCGCAGCAGCAGGAAGGACCGGGGAGGAGTATGGCAGCTGTGAGCTCCTCTCTAATTGCTACGCACTCCTGTAGTCTCTCACTAAGTTTGGCTTTCTGTCTCATGGAAACTAGGCCCATGTATGTCGAACCACTCTCCCAAATCATACAAGTTGCAAAAATGGAATAGCTCATTTATATACTATTACGAACCGCTCTGTGATCCTTGGATGAAGGGCGGTTTTCAAATTTTAAGCACCAACATCACCACCATCAGCTTAGGACAGTGTTCTAGCTTGATCTTAAATATCATAGTGAAACGTTGGGTTGGAGATGGCTTGATAGCCACTCTAGATCTGTAGCCACTTCTGACTTGTATAACTGCCAGACCATGTAGTGAGAACATGGAAAGCATACAGCTCTTCCCCATAGCTCAGTGGTTGAGCGCATGATCCCTATGTTCCATCCCTGGCATCTCTAGCAGACAGAATCTCATGGAGCAGCTCTGGGAAGGGACCTGAAGAACTCTGACGGTCAGAGTAGACAATACTAGATGGATCAAATGGTCTGACTCAGTATGTGCTCATATTTTGGAGAGGGGTTATAGCTGTGGGGTGATGTGCAGTGCCAAAGGGCTCAATCCCTAGTGTCTTCAGTTACTAGGAATTCAAGTTACCAGACTTAGGAAAGATCCGTGTGCCTGGGAACCTGCAGGGCTACTGCCAGTCAGAGTGGAGAATGGTGGTGTAGATGAACTCATGACTCAGTATAAGGTTGCTTTGCATGCTAGAAAGGGAGCATGTAGCTCCATGGTGGAGCACCTCCTTCACAGAAAGCCGAAGAGTCAGCCCTCAGCACCTCCAATTAAGGAAGGGTTAGAGGGCATGGGGGAACGCGGGTGGCGCTGTGGGTAAAACCTCAGTGCCTAGGACTTGCCGATCGCATGGTCAGCGGTTCGAATCCCCGCAGCGGGGTGCGCTCCCGTCGTTCGGTCCCAGTGCCTGCCAACCTAGCAGTTCAAAAGCACCTTCGGGTGCAAGTAGATAAATAGGGACCGCTTACCAGCGGGAAGGTAAACGGCGTTCCGTGTGCTGCGCTGGCTCGCCAGATGCAGCTTGTCACGCTGGCCACGTGACCCGGAAGTGTCTGCGGACAGCGCTGGCCCCCGGCCTCTAGAGTGAGATGAGCGCACAACCCTAGAGTCTGTCAAGACTGGCCCGTACGGGCAGGGGTACCTTTACCTTTACCTTTAGAGGGCATGGGATAAGAATGACTCTGCCTGGGACCCTGGACAGCTCTTGCTAGCAAGGGTAACCAACATTGGGTAGATGGGAGATTTGGAAGACAGCTTCCTATGAGCTTCATTTGTTAACAGAGTAAGTTTCTGGCCCTCATGACTGAAAATATATGTTTGGAAGCAGATGGGTGGCAGTACCTAGTGAAACTGCATAAGCTGGAAGACATGCTGACTTAGATTTACAGCCATTGGAGGATGAGGCTTCAGGGCCTTGTGTGATTCCCTGCTCCTTTCCAAGAGGAGAAAAAGCAGAGTAAATACTGCCAAGTGTGGAACGAGCGACGCAGACCAAGAAGTCATAGTAATTTGCCTTATTTAGAGCGACTGCAAAAGTCAGTGTAACTTGTCATAAAATTTGGGTTTCCTTGGTGCTCAATTGTTACGGGCTTTCTTTAGTGCTGTGCACATCCAGCTTTGGTTTCTGAGAGTCAAAAAGGCATTTTACATCCTGTTCACAATGCAGAGTGTCTCTATGGCATAATGCCTCTGATTAAATCTCTTGCCAAGCGTGTGTGTGTGTGTGTGTGTGTGTGTGATTCCAAGACCACTGGGCACTTCCAGACAGGCACCGTTTTTAGGTGGGATTCAATCACACCCTGTTAAATTCAGGTTGCACACTTATAGAGCTGATTCAGGAGGTCTTATGCAACAATCCCTGCTTCTCTTTGCTACAAACCCCCCCCCCCAACTTTTTGCAATAAGGTGAGTGGCAGGGAACTGCAATGGAAAGTGTGCAATGACACTGGCTTTGATGCAGCACCATCTAAACACCCTGCAAAGAAAGCATAACCAGGGCTCCTTAAATAACATATCACAATGAATGCTCAATAAACAGGTTGTCTAATTGTGTTGCTTGCAATCATGTTGTGTGAGGTGGTGTTTTGTTTTTTTAAAAAATTCAAGCACAGAGGTTATTTTTATTGGGATTGCTGCCCGTGGGGATGGGAAATTTTGCCCTCCTCTACCCTGTGACAAGCAGAGACATCACCTTGCTGACAAAGTTCCGTATAGTTCAAGCTATGGTTTTCTCAGTAGTGATGTATGGAAGTGAGAGCTGGACCATAAAGAAGGCTGATGGCCGAAGAATTGATGCTTTTGAATTATGGTGCCGGAGGAGACTCTTGAGAGTCCCATGGATTGCAAAAAAGATCAAACCTATCCATTCTGAAGGAAATCAGCCCTGAGTGCTCACTGGAAGGACAGATCCTAAAGCTGAGGCTCCAATACTTTGGCCACCTCATGAGAAGAGAAGACTCCCTGGAAAAGACCCTGATGTTGGGAAAGATGGGAGGGCACAAGGAGAAGGGGACGACAGAGGATGAGATGGTTGTACAGTGTTCTCGAAGCTACCAACATGAGTTTGACCAAACCGCGGGAGGCAGTGGAAGACAGGAGTGCCTGGTGTGCTCTGGTCCATGGGGTCACGAAGAGTCGGACATGACTAAACGACTTAACAACAACACCATGTGACAATTACATTCACCTCCTTCCCCCATAGTAAGTAAAGAAGTACCAATAACATGCTTGCAAGCAGTTGGCACGATGTGTATTTAGGCTCTGGGGGTGAAACTTTCCCAGCTCTTTTACCTGAGAAGCTGAAAGCATAGGAACTGAGCCCAAGACCTATTGTTCAGTCACCAATGTTTGTGGATGCTCTGTGTCAGTTTTGCAGAGGGGGTTGCCGGAGACCTAAAGGAACAAATACGGGTAAAGGGGGCTGAGGTCTTGCTAGACATTTAGGAAGTCCCAGGTAAAATCCATAGCATCTCCAGCTAAAGGACATCAGGTAGTGGGGGAGCTGCTACCAGTTAGTTCAGGGGGCATTGAGCCAGCTAAACCAAATGGCCTGGCTTGCTATAAATCAGCTTCTCTGTAACAGTGACTTAGACGGCCAATTGCGGAAAGGCTATTTATCTGTGCTGGTTGTAGATTTATCGACAAATCTGACTCTCCTCCCTTAAAAACAAAAAAGAATAAATAACGAGGAACGATAAAATCCCTATGCATTTTGATTATAGTATTAAGAAGCGCGTTATCTCTTGATCCTATGAGCGTTTCCACCCCCCACCCTCTCTTGTTTACCGCCTGCTAATTAAATTTTGTAGGTGGCGGTTTGAAATCTTACTGGGTTGTGTCATGTGATTTGCTTAATGCCCTGGTAGATCAGTATTACATAACCTCTAAGTAGTGATGGGGGTGGGGCAGGGAAGAAGGGGCGGGCGGGTGTCATTCTGAGAGTGGCAGAAGGCGTCCGACTCTAGCTTTGCAGCCCAAGTGTCATTTGTGCAGAAGCTGACTGCAGACAATTTTCTGGACGGTTTGCAAATACATTTTATTACGCTCTGTCTTCCATCCCCGATTGCCTTCTTTTAGATATCTATCTATCTGTCTATAACTCTGACACATTGCAATCTACACCGTTGCTCTTCTTTTACCTTAAAAAACATCCCTTATCCTCTGTCTTCATTTATTTATTTTAGCATGAAGTAAATGTGTAAAGCATCAACTGTGTGCAAAGAAAGACGATAGTATCAGATGTGTGTTTAAGATGCACAACTCTGCTATTATAGATTGTATCGTGGAACTCCAAATGTTCTGAGATTGCCTTGGTTATCTGTGCTAGGCAGTAAACTGAACTAGCATAAACAAATCCTGTATTCTTTATAGCCTATGTAAATATAGGCTATATATATATATATGTCATATATGTCATAATAGGCAATATATATATAATATATATGTCATAATGGGTGGGGGGGCAAGGCTTAGTTAGCTGGACATCTTACAGCAGTTGTGACCTTTCCAAAGCTGTCAGATTTACAAGCAATGGCGAGCGGTTTAGAGGGTGGCAGCCCCTTTTCTGGGGCTAACTATTCTGTCGTGTGATAGATGGGTGATTCAGGAAGTATCTGTTGGGGAGTAATACACATAATTCTATATTGTCCAATCAGGCTGATTTTGTTGAAGTATAACCTCTTTCTGAGCCTACCAAAAGGGGTTAATCTGGGACCTCTGACTACATTAGAAGGCATATGGCAGAAACTAATATATCTCGTCAGAATCACCTGACGCGGGTGGCGCTGTGGGTAAAACCTCAGCTCCTAGGACTTGCCGATCGCATGGTCGGCGGTTCGAATCCCCGCGGCGGGGTGCGCTCCCGTTGCTCGGTCCCAGCGCCTGCCAACCTAGCAGTTCGAAAGCACCTCTGGGTGCAAGTAGATAAATAGGGACCGCTTACTAGCAGGAAGGTAAACGGCGTTTCCGTGTGCGGCTCTGCCTCGCCAGGGTAGCTTCGTCACGCTGGCCACGTGACCCGGAAGTGTCTGCGGACAGCGCTGGCTCCCGGCCTATAGAGTGAGATGAGCGCACAACCCTAGAGTCTGTCAAGACTGGCCCGTACGGGCAGGGGTACCTTTACCTTTACTTAATATATCTCGTCAGAATCACCTTCTTGAAATTAAAATATCTACTCTGACCACTTTTCGTAGGGTCCATTTCCAAACCAGCCCATTGGAGATGTGACCATTTCCACTCTGTTGAATTGGAACCATGCACACCTGTTCTGGATTTATGAATTACTTTAGCAATAAAGTCAAAATAGTATTATTATTATGATGATGATTATTAGCTATGTGAATAAATGCTGCTTTTTTTCTTTGTGCTTATTTATTAGGAAAATGTTGTGAAGTTGGCTTGTTCTAAACTGGGATTCCTGGTTTGACCAACACAACAAGGCAACTGCTCTTTGAAAGTGACGCTCATCTCTCTGGAAGTCCTCTTCCTGGCCACAGGGAGGAAGTGGGGTGTGTGAGAGTCCCATGCTTTCCTTGGGTTCCCTTCATGTAGGGCTAAGCAATGACTGCTTTGGCATTATGTGTAAATGCAGCAGGGGAAAATAATCTCAGAGGTGCTGTTAGTATTAGTATGATGCATGGCAATTAAAACTGCTTGGTTTAAGAACTCTTGGTGGATTAACTGAATGAGTGGTAACAGACTGATTAATCCATGGGTAGGCAAACTAAGGATCGGAGGCCGGATCCGGCCCAATTGCCTTCTAAATCCGGCCCACGGATGGTCCGGGAATCAGCGTGTTTTTACACAAGTAGAATGTGTCCTTTTATTTAAAATGCATCTCTGGGTTATTTGTGGGGCATAGGAATTCGTTCCCACCCCCCCCAAAATATAGTCTGGCCCCCCACAAGGTCTGAGGGACAGTGGACCGGCCCTCTGCTGAAAAAGTTTGCTGACCCCTGGATTAATCCATCAAGCCAGCACCATAAAATAGAACAACCCATCATTCATTCCCAACTATAAATCATCAAGGGCAGGAAAAAAAAAGTATTTCCAAACCATTAGGGTGCCCGCTTACACATCACTAAAACAAAAGACGGAAATTTGCAGATTTAGAAATAACTACTACGATTTAAATAGAAACACAATCAAGTGACCTGGTGAATTGTTTGCTTGCTCAGTTGTAGTCCAGGAGCTCGCTGTTGATGGACAATTTCAAGGCTCGTGCTGTTCTCCCTTCGTAGGGTTCTTTACCTTTAAAATGTGACTTGGAGCAGAGACTGCGAGCCTTTAAAACAGGTATTGGGGTAACTCAGGTCTAGGGGCCAACTGCACCCTAGGCCTCTCTTAATCTCTCAATCTTAGGGGATTGTCCTAAGGCAATACCAATCAGTGTGCTTGCCTTCAAACCTGGTATGGGTCCTTGAACTCTGATAATGCCTCTTTCTCAACTGGATGGAAGGTAGAGATATGTGTGTGCAGAAACCAGCCTACTGGTGAAATTTACCTTCATTGCTTAGAGCAATTTGCTCTGCCCATGTTTGCCTCTGGCCCTGCCCCCCATTGGCATGTGGCCCCTGGAAGGTTGCCCAAAATCACATGTGGCCCTTGGTTCAGGGCCGTCTTTAGCATATGCAGGGTGCAAAGATCTGCCCAGTGCCCCCAAATTTAGTTAATTTGGTTGAAAATGACAAGCGCCGTCGCTGAGTCTGACCGTGCAGCGTGTCTTTGGTAAATGAGCGCACAAAGTCAAAAGTCCTTTAGTGAAACAGTAGGTACAGTGGTACCTCTGGTTTCGAACGGGATCCGTTCCGGAGCCCTGTTTGCATCCTGAAGCGAACACAACCCGTGTCTGCGTGTGTGCGGGTCGAGATTTGCCACTTCTGCACATGCGCGTGACGTCATTTTGACTGTCTGTGCATGCTTGAGCGGCGAAACCCCGAAGTAACACACTCCATTACAACCTGAAAATACTTAACATGAACGTACAGTGGTACCTTGGTTTAAGAACTTAATTCGTTCTGGAGGTCCGTTCTTAACCTGAAACAGTTCTTAACCTGAAGACCACTTTAGCTAATGGGGCCTCCTGCTGCTGCCGTGCTGCCAGAGCATGATTTCTGTTCTCATCCTGAAGCAAAGTTCTTAACCCGAGGTAATATTTCTGCATTGGCGGAGTCTGTAACCTGAGGCGTATGTAACCTGAAGCATATGTAAACCAAGGTACCACTGTATACGTTTTGGTAATACCTAGGTATATATGTATTTTGTTTTTCTAGCTTGATCAAAATTATTTATTATTTCATAACAGGTAGATAGTTAAGAGCTTAGGCAGCTTCAGTGGTGGGTGCCTGGTGCCACCCCCGAATTTGGCGCCCGGGTGCCCCGCACCCCTTGCACCCCCAGGTAAAGACGGCCCTGACTTGGTTCGAAAAAGCTGCTTTAAAATGAAATACTGTCCTGTATAAAGTAGGGCACACAGCCCTGTGCTAGCCTGAGGCATAGCTCAGCCAGTGGAGCATGAGACTCTTCATCTGAGGGTTGTGGGGTCGAGCCCCACATTGAGTGAAATATTCCTGCACTGCAGGGGGTTGGGCTAGATGATCTTCATGGTCCCTTCCAACTCTATGATTCTATAAGCATTCTCCCCCTCCCCATGTGTGAGAGAAGAAAGAATCCCTCTTTGAGGATAATTTTCCCCACCCCCTCCCAGTTCCTGCCCACGTTTGCATGAAGCAAAATTCACTTTTTAAAAATAAGCCACCCAAATTATTTCCTGGGGAGAAAACAACAAAGGCCTGATGAAGAGAGCACAGCAGCGGTTATATTTTCTGAGAATCCTCTGGAAAAATAATCTCTCAAAGGACCTGTTGATGGCATTTTACCATTGCACTGTTGAGAGTGTATTAACTGATGGTCTGTGTGTGTGGTTTGGGAGCTGCACGGCCAGTGAAAAACCAATGCTGTCCAGTGTTGTAAAGACTGTGGAGAGAATAACTGGGTGCCCTCTTCCCACCTTGGAACAAATCTATGCTTCCAGGTGCCATGAGAAAGCTGCAGAGATAGCGCAGGATAGTGCGCACCCCAGAAATGATCTCTTTCAGCTTCTGCCTTCTGGAAGAAGGTAAGTAAAGGTAAAGGTACCCCTGCCCGTACGGGCCAGTCTTGACAGACTCTGGGGTTGTGCGCCCATCTCACTTAAGAGGCCAGGGGCCAGCGCTGTCCGGAGACACTTCCGGGTCACGTGGCCAGCGTGACATTGCTGCTCTGGTCGAGCCAGAGCCGCACACGGAAACGCCGTTTACCTTCCCGCTAGAAAGCGGTCCCTATTTATCTACTTGCACCCAGGGGTGCTTTCGAACTGTTAGGTTGGCAGGCGCTGGGACCGAGCAACGGGAGTGCACCCCGCCGCGGGGATTCGAACCGCCGACCTTTCGATCGGCAAGCCCTAGGCCTGAGGCTTTTACCCACAGCGCCACCCGCGTCCAGGTACAGGGTTATAAAGACTAGAACTAGCCGACTGAGAAACAGTTTCTATTCAATTGTGATTTTGGTTTTAAATGCAGTGTAAGGTAGTCTCTATGGGAGTATATTGTATTTAATTATGGGGTATCAGAGTTTTTAGGGGGCTAACCAGGCTGGGATAGCAGGCTTGTTGGTTTCTGAATGTCTGATGTAGATTTTCAATTTCGTTGTTCTGTATGGAACAATGACAATAAAGATTATCATATCATATCGGAAACAGCTTTTTAAATTGATCCAATATATTGTTTCAGCCCAGACTTCTATACAGGTATGCTCAATCCTGTGGATTTTATTGCGGCTTCTGCCCAGGTAAGTGCACACAGAGGATGGCAGCATTAATTGATCATCAAAGCAATTAGCTAGATAAAGGTTGCAAGTCTTGGATATCTTCCTTTTCTTAGCACACCCTTGGACCAACTCATGACGGATTTCTGCAGGCCTCTTTCTAATCCTTCTTGGAATTCCAGCTTTTGTTGAGTTCTTTCCCTTTTTTTAAAATAAAATTATTCTAATGGCTTCTAAATAATTACAGCTAAGTGGCTCATCCACCCTGTTGTCAGCATTTGTCAGCACACTGCGGCCATGGGATGGATGCTTCCATTGTTGGCGGGCATTCCTGTTTCCAGGCAATCTTGGATAATGTGTATAATTAAACCCAGTGTAGACCGACTCAGCCAGATGCGCCAGGCTTCTCCCCCCCCCCGCCAGCCTTCTAGCCAAGTCGGGGGACAGCGGGATGGCGCGCTGCACCTCTCCCGCTGTCTCCCGAGTTTGCGGGGCTGGCGAGGGGAGGAGCAGGCTTCTCCCCCCCCCCCGCCAGCCTTCTAGCCAAGTCGGGGGACAGCGGGATGGTGCGCTGCGCCTCTCCCGCTGTCTCCCGAGTTTGCGGGGCTGGCGAGGGGAGGAGCAGGCTTCTCCCCCCCCCCGCCAGCCTTCTAGCCAAGTCGGGGGACAGCGGGATGGCGGCGTTCCGCCTCCCCGCTGTCCCCCGAGCTTGTGGGGCTGGCGGTGGGGCTCTCCTGAAGCCTGGCTTCAGCCTCCAGGCTTCAGCGAAAGCCTGCATTCGCACCATAGGACGCACACACATTTCCCCTTCATTTTTGGAGGGGGAAAAGTGCGTCCTATAGTGCGAAAAATACGGTAGATAAACAGGTACCACTCTGGCGGGAAGGTAAATGGTGTTTCTGTGCGCTGCTGTGGTTTCACCAGAAGCGGCTTAGTCATGCTGGCCACATGACCCGGAAAAACTGTCTGCGGACAAACGCCGGCTCCCTCGGCCGATAAAGCGAGATGAGTGCCGCAACCCCAGAGTCGGTCACGACTGGACATAATGGTCAGGGGTCCCTTTACCTTTAAGCAGAGGTTGGATGGCCACCTGTCAGGGATTCTTTAGCTGTAATTCCTGCATTACAGGGGGTTGGACTAGATGACTCTGGGTACCCCACCCACTTCTACAGTTCTTTGCTTCTGTAAACTCCTGGTGCATCCTTCTAGCATGATGGAGAAGAAATGAAAGCAGCTGTAAATCCTCAGAACGTTCTTTTCAGATTGTTGCTCAATACAGTGGTACCTCGGGTTAAGAACTTAATTCGTGTTGGAGGTCCATTCTTAACCTGAAACTGTTCTTAACCTGAGGCACCACTTTAGCTAATGGGGCCTCCTACTGCCGCCGCTGTGTGATTTCTGTTCTCATCCTGAAGCAAAGTTCTTAACCCAAGGTACTATTTCTGGGTTAGCAGAGTCTGTAACCTGAAGTGTCTGTAACCTGAAGCGTATGTAACCTGAAGCATCTGTAACCCGAGGTACCACTGTATATCATGCATAGACATTTTTAAAAATGTGTTTCACTTCTGCAGTTTTTGGGTTTTGTGCAAATCTGAGGGATTAAAAAGAAAAAGAAAAAGAAATTCCGCTGTTCAGGAGTGTACTTGAAATAGTTACAAGTACAGCTGGCAAAGAAATCAAAGCATTTAAGAAGCAGTGGGCATGGAAAGGGGAGTGACCAAAGGTAAAAATTGATCCACCCACCGCAAAACACTGAAACAAATTGTGTGTTACCCCCGGGGAAGCAGTTTGAAGCCTGGTTTCCCCCAATTTATCAGAAAAAAAGCATCAGCATTGGTGTTGTTAGAGGGTAATGTCAAATAATGTCAAATAAAATAGGAACACAAGGTAGGACAGGGGAAGAGAGAGGTTTTGGGGACATTGGGACACTGATTTTGTCCCCTATGGATATTGAATACAGATTGTGCTTTTGCATTTATCGTTTAAAGACAATAACTCCTCTAAAAGAATGATCTCTTGGGTGCACAAACCGCCAGGCCTTTGAGCCAGGCTCATACCCTACAAAGACCCTCAGGCAAGGTTTTTACTACTCCTTCAGGTCTAAATTCACATTTTGATCCGAGCCCTTATATATAAGATCAATACATCATAATTTGCATTGCTAATATCCTGTTTAAGAAAAACCACTTCCATGGGCATTTGGGCTATGCAGTATTTGGCAACATTCTTGGTATGCATGGTAACAGTATCTCTTTAAGGTATGTTTCAGGTGCAACCAATTAACTTTGTGTGCTAGTATACCTGTAACTGAGAAGCAGTAGGATTTGGCATTAAGATCGGGGCAGCAGGAAAGATTTTTTTCCCAGTGAGGCTTGTATGATCATAAAATTGGTAAGCAACAATTATTTATGTGCCTTATTATCTCAAGTGATTAAATTATGGCTACAGTATCTTTTGGAGTACTTCTGATATAACTTTTATTGTGTGTTAATGGAATTGATTATTTATATCATCATAGCCTTATGGTTTTTAATGCTTCCAGGTGGTATATTGAACAGATATCATTGTTTTGTGTGTTTGGCCTTATAGCAATATGTATATGCACACATAAAGAATGGATTTGGAAATTGGTGTTTTATGCTAGCTACTCTGCTTTTTGCTCAACAGCATTTGATGCTGAATACCCCATTATTCACATAAATTGAATTTTCAAATCAGCCTCTGGTGAGGGCAAGCCCTCAGTATAAGGCGGTTTCCTACATCTGAGAGAGTAATGGAGGTGCTATTATTGCAAACACCAACATGCTGTGTTCTTTTTCATATATATAAATTTTCATTAGTTTTTTAACATATCATTTTCAACAGCAATTAAACATACTTTTACAACTTATTCAATTTTTTTGACTTCCATCAGTCCTGTCTGAAAATTTTCCGATCTAATCTCTTAGTATGCATTTCTTATTTTCCCTATTGCATTTCAAACTCATAACCAATATCTCCATCTTTTTCTACTTTGTAACACTTCGTATATTTCTCCTTACAAAACTTCTTATAGTCCTACTAGCGTAATTTGTTGATTACAGTTGCTCTTCAAATAATTCATATACTTCTTCCAATCTTCTGTAAATCTCTGGTCCCCAACATGCTGTGTTCTTGTCCCCACCCCCAATTACGTATGTATACTAGGGACAGGGAACCTGTGGCTCTCCAGATGTTGCTGGATTCAAACCCCCTTCATCCTTGTTGATGGGGCATGCCGGCTGGTGCTGGTGGGAGCTGGAGTCAAACAGCACCTGAGACGCCAGAGGTCCCCTGCCTTGGCCCTACTCTGACCAGCAATGGGACTTCTGGGTCTCAAGCGGGTTTCTTTCCCTTCACCCTGCACTGGATTGTTTCCACAGCTGCTTCAGAGCAGGTGGATACACTTGTAGAACTGCCAGGGGCAGCAAAAAGAGGAAGGAATCCTTGCTTTTGTGGAACGGGCAACTGGCCCCTTGGGAATTCACTGCTGTTGTAGGATACAGTGGTACCTCGGGTTAAGTACTTAATTCATTCCGGAGGTCTGTTCTTAACCTGAAACTGTTCTTAACCTGAAGCACTACTTTAGCTAATGGGGCCTCCTGGTGCTGCCGCACCGCTGGAGCACGATTTCTGTTCTCATCCTGAAGCAAAGTTCTTAACCCGAGGTACTATTTCTGGGTTAACGGAGTCTGTAACCTGAAGCGTATGTAATGTGAAGCGTATGTAACCCGAGGTACCACTGTACTGATAAACAAACATTTTGCCATGTCCTCTTTCTGTATTGCAGGGGTGAGGGCCGGCCCACCTATGAGGCAAGGTGAGGCGACTGCCTCAGATGTTAAGATCCCCAGGCGCAGCAGATCCGGCCTCCATCCATCACCCATAGGAGGAAATGCTGGTCTCCTCCCACCCTTGCTCCCGATGTAGATCTTCCCTCATCCCTTCTTCCCTGTTGAGACAGGGTAGGGCTGCCATTTTGTGGTTTGCCTCAGGTGCCAAAATGTCTTGGGCCAGCCCAGTTGTTGGAGTATGGAGGAACAGCAAAGAGATCAAATGATTGCTCTCCAGTTCCTAAATCTGTGAAGTTTTCTCAAAACAGGCATGGTTGTTTTGAAAGGAAGATTCAAAGAGTGGGGAATGGAGTGATTGAGGAAAGAACAGAGGAGGGAAAGTGCATCGTATGGAGCAAAAAATACGGTATATTTGCTGTGCTCATGAAGCAGCGCAAACTAAGGAACTTGCTCCCCAGAAGGCAGTGATTGCCACCAACTTGGATGGCTTTAAAAAGGGATTAGACAAATTCAGAGGAAAGGGCTTGTTGTTGTTGTTTAGTCGTTTAGTCGTGTCCGACTCTTCGTGACCCCATGGACCAGAGCACGCCAGGCACTTTTGTCCTCCACTGCCTCCCGCAGTTTGATCAAACTCATGCTGGTAGCTTCAAGAACACCATCCAACCATCTCATCCTCTGTCGTCCCCTTCTCCTTGTGCCCTCCATCTTCCCAACATCAGGGTCTTTTCCAGGGAGTCTTCTCATGAGGTGGCCAAAGTATTGGAGCCTCAGCTTCACGATCTGTCCTTCCAGTGAGCACTCAGGGCTGATTTCCTTAAGAATGGATACGTTTGATCTTCTTGCAGTCCATGGGACTCTCAAGAGTCTCCTCCAGCACCAGAATTCAAAAGCATCAATTCTTCGGCGATCAGCCTTCTTTATGGTCCAGCTCTCACTTCCATACATCACTACTGGGAAAACCATAGCTTTTACTCTATGGACCTTTGTTGGCAAGGTGATGTCTCTACTTTTTAAGATGCTGTCTAGGTTTGTCATTGCTTTTCTCCCAAGAAGCAGGCGTCTTTTAATTTTGTGACTGCTGTCACCATCTGCAGTGATCATGGAGCCCAAGAAAGTAAAATCTCTTACTGCCTCCATTTCTTCCCCTTCTATTTGCCAGGAGGTGATGGGACCAGTGGCCATGATCTTTGTTTTTTTGATGTTGAGCTTCAAACCATATTTTGCGCTCTCCTCTTTCACCCTCAATAAAAGGTTCTTTAATTCCTCCTCACTTTCTGCCATCAAGGTTGTGTCATCTGCATATCTGAGGTTGTTGATATTTCTTCCGGCAATCTTAATTCCGGCTTTGGATTCATCCAGCCCAGCCTTTCGCATGATGAATTCTGCATATAAGTTAAATAAGCAGGGAGACAATATACAGCCTTGTCGTACTCCTTTCCCAATTTTGAACCAATCAGTTGTCCCATATCCAGTTCTAACTGTAGCTTCTTGTCCCACATAGAGATTTCTCAGGAGACAGATGAGGTGATCAGGCACTCCCATTTCTTTAAGAACTTGCCATAGTTTGCTGTGGTCGACACAGTCAAAGGCTTTTGCATAGTCAATGAAGCAGAAGTAGATGTCTTTCTGGAACTCTCTAGCTTTCTCCATAATCCAGCACATGTTTGCAATTTGGTCTCTGGTTCCCCTGCCTCTTCTAAATCCAGCTTGCACTTCCGGGAGTTCTCGGTCCACATACTGCTTGAGCCTTCCCTGTAGAATTTTAAGCATAACCTTGCTAGCGTGTGAAATGAGTGAAATTGTGCAGTAGTTGGAGCATTCTTTGGCACTGCCCTTCCTTGGGATTGGGATGTAGACTGATCTTCTCCAATCCTCTGGCCACTGCTGAGTTTTCCAAACTTGCTGGCATATTGAGTGTAGCACATTAACAGCATCATCTTTTAGAATTTTAAATAGTTCAGCTGGAATACCATCACTTCCACTGGCCTTGTTATTTGCAGTGCTTTCTAAGGCCCATTTTACTTCACTCTCCAGGATGTCTGGCTCAAGGTCAGCAACCCCACTACCTGGGGTGTACAAGGCATCCATTTCTTTCTGGTATAATTCCTCTGTGTATTCTTGCCACCTCTTCTTGATGTCTTCTGCTTCTGTTAGGTCCTTACCACTTTTGTCCTTTATTATGGTAATTATGGCTCTGCTCTTCCAGATACCAGTTGCTGGAAACCACAGGAGGGGAGCGTGCTTTTGTTTTCATGTTCTGCTTGCTGCTTTCCCACAGGCATCTGGTCGGCCCCTGTGAGGACAAGATGTTGGACTGGCTGGCCATTGGCCCGATCCAGCAGGCTGTTCTTATGCTGTAGCCTTATTGGAGTTCACCGATTGGGTCTGCGTTGCTCCTGGACAGGAGGAAGGAAGTCAAATGACACCGAGGTTGATTTAAAGAAAGAGTTTATTCTGCTCTCCGGATAGCAGAAGGCACTTGCATGGTCAGTCCACAGCAAGTCCAAAGAAATGAGAGATTACATGCAGTATATATATCCTCCAGGCACCCTCTCCCTCTTCCCCAGGAATCCAGTCACGTCAGCTTGTGTACGCAGGTTGACATCACAGATGTTCCTGCTCCGGTATTCTTAACCATAAAAGGGTATTCCTTCCTGTACTTCTGACCATAAAAGGTTGTTCCTGTTTCCTATGCTTGCTCTTGGAGCAAGAGGTCATCAACTCCAAGAACACACTCTGGCGCTGTTCCCAGACTAGGTCTGTGCGTCTTTGTGGTCAGGACGTAAGATAAGGCACAGACGTGTCTTACCTGTTCTACTGGTACAGTCAAGGCCATCCTTGCCATCACAAATTGATAAAGGAGAGGGCTCTGAGCACTTGTTTATACAGCTGGGTTTTGGCTCAAGAACTCAAGTTAAAGCATTTTAGCTAAGAAAAAATAGGCATTTTGGTGCAGTTTCAAACTGCCTGCACAGTCAGTTTTGGGTTGGGGAAACCCATTCCTTCAATGCAAGCCTATTTGAATCACATTCTTCCCTTCGAAGAATTACGGTCACTGTTGTTTACTCCTCACAAGCCTTGACAAACCCAGAATTCTTGGAGGGTGAGGGGAAAATGCTTCAAATGGGCTGTAAAGCTTTATTTAGTGCGTACGCAGCCCAAAGATTCAGCTACCAGTTCTGGAATTGGAGCGGGCTCTTGTCTTGTCCTTTGTCTCAGGCAGCAAAATGTCCTGAGGCAGCCTTGCTAAGCAAAGAGGCAATAGCACGGAAGCTCATGCAAAAAGACTGGAGGGTTGGGTTCCTCTTTAAGCAGATAATTTTTATGCCTTTTAAGTTGCAAAAGCAAAATATGCTTCATGTTTTAATTCAATAATGGAAGAAAAAAAAAATCACCTCAACTAACAGAGGAGTTTGGGAAATATTCATAGCCAACCCAAAACATTTTGCTGGCTGAAGTCTCAAGGACGAGATATCATTTCCTCCACTTCCATATACAAAAGCCAAAAACTAGCCAATGAATCTTTGCTTAAAACACACACACACACACACAATGTTTTTTCTGTTCCCAATGCTATTTTTCACTTCATTGGGCCTCTCTTACCCTCCCCCCTCTTCCAAATAGTTCAGTTGCCTTAGATCGCTTGGGGATCAAACTATTAACATTTAGAAAAACTGCTAAGCTCCTCTGAGCCCATGAGATAAAACAAACAAATTAATCAATAAAAAGAAGCCTAAAGCAGTGAAGAATAACATGCAAAGCAACTGCAACCTCAAAAACAAAAGATGCAATACAAAAATATTTTTTAAAATGCTACCATAACCTATGAGTAAAATTTCAGGTGGGAATGTTAACAATTCGGTTAATAAACCTCATACAAAATTCATGTATATTAAATAAACAGATTCCTGCAGAATAAACTGTTCAGTAAGCTAGCAGCCCACAGCAGGCCAGGCTTTTGCAGAATCTTCTCAACATGGCACCCATTTTGCCATTAATTATAGCAGCGGTGCAGGATCCTGATGGGCCACTTTTATCCCTATTTGTGTGATGATGGCAGCACTGTGTGTGTGCAAATGAGCATATATCTCCTGGGTCGTGTCCAGAAAGTGGTGGTGGGGGATGAGTGTTCAGACCCCTGGGCTCTCACTTGTGGGGTGCCTCAGGGTTCCGTCCTCTCCCCCATGCTTTTTAATATCTATATGAAGCCTCTGGGAGAGATCATCAGGGGGTTTGGACTGGGTGTTCATCAGTATGCAGATGACACCCAGCTCTACCTCTCTTTTAAATCAGAACCAGTGAAGGCGGTGAAGGTCCTGTGTGAGTGCCTGGAGGCGATTGGAGGATGGATGGCGGCTAACAGATTGAGGTTGAATCCTGACAAGACAGAAGTACTGTTTTGGGGGGACAGTGGGCGGGCGGGTGTGGGGGATTCCCTGGTCCTGAATGGGGTAACTGTGCCCCTGAAGGACCAGGTGTGCAGCTTGAGAGTCATTTTGGACTCACAGCTGTCCATGGAGGCGCAGGTTAACTCTGTGTCCAGGGCAGCTGTCTACCAGCTCCTCCTGGTATGCAGGCTGAGACCCTACCTGCCTGCGGACTGTCTCGCCAGAGTGGTGCATGCTCTAGTTATCTCCCGCTTGGACTACTGCAATGCGCTCTACGTGGGGCTACCTTTGAAGGTGACTCGGAAACTGCAATTAATCCAGAATGCGGCAGCTAGACTGGTCACTGGGAGTGGCCGTCGGGACCGCATAACACTGGTTCTGAGAGATCTGCATTGGCTCCCAGTACGTTTCTGAGCACGATTCAAAGTGTTGGTTTCACCTTTAAAGCCCTAAACGGCCTCGGCCCAGTCTACCTGAAGAAGCGTCTCCACCCCCATCGTTCAGCCCGGACACTGAGATCCAGCGCCAAGGGCCTTCTGGCGGTTCCCTCATTGTGAGAAGTGAGGCTACAGGGAGCCAGACAGAGGGCCTTCTGGGTAGTGGTGCCCGCCCTGTGGAACGCCCTCCCATCAGATGATAAACAACTACCTGACATTCAGAAAACATCTTAAGGCAATCCTGTTCAGGGAAGTTTTTAATATGTAACGCTGTACTGTTTTTAACACTTGATTGGGAGCCACCCAGAGTGGGCTGGGGAAACTCAGCCAGATGGGCGGGGTATAAATAATAAATTATTATTATTATTATTATTATTATTATTATTATTATTATTATTATATCACTTTCTTGAATAGCAAACTTTGATGGTAAGCACCGCCAGCACCAACAAGGCCACTGGAAAACAAGAGGGGGGGCGGATGGACGTATCAGCATGTTTTTTTGGGGGGAACATTTGCAGTAGTACCCCACGAAAAGCAGAAACAAAACAAAAACAAACACAAACCCTGAAGTGGTGTCTTCTCCTGTAAAAGCAACCCAGTGATGACTGGGCCTGCTCACTCGCCAAAGAATGCTGAGTCTCAGGTGAGAGCCGTGATGAAGGGATGACGGAATGGTATATTCTGGAGGAGAGCA
Source organism: Podarcis raffonei (assembly GCF_027172205.1). Lineage (NCBI taxonomy): Eukaryota > Metazoa > Chordata > Lepidosauria > Squamata > Lacertidae > Podarcis > Podarcis raffonei. The sequence goes on from NC_070617.1 coordinate 35,366,582, forward strand.
TGGCTGGGCTGGAACATGCTCAGTTGTCATGGAATGTTGTCAGTTGAAAGGAATCCTAGAGTTGGAAGGGGCCCCGAGGGTCATCTAGTCCAGCCCCCTGCAATGCAAGAATCCTGCCCGTGTCACTGCTAAAAATTGGCTGCTGTTTCTTTAATGCTAAAAGAACTAAGTCAGCGGCCTAGAATGACTCGTGCAACCTTTCACCAAACTATTGTTGTTGTTGTTTAGTTGTTTAGTCATGTCCGACTCTTCGTGACCCCATGGACCAGAGCACGCCAGGCACCTCTGTCCTCCACTACCTCCCGCAGTTTGGTCAAACTCATGCTGGTAACCTCGAAAACACTATCCAACCATCTCGTCCTCTGTCGTCCCCTTCTCCTTGTGCCCTCCATCTTTCCCAGCATCAGTGTCTTCTCCAGGGAGTCTTCTCTTCTCATGAGGTGGCCAAAGTATTGGAGCCTCAGCTTCACAATCTGTCCTTCCAGTGAGCACTCAGGGCTGATTTCATTAAGAATGGATGCGTTTGATCAAACTGTACCTGTATATAAAGAGTGGTCAATGTTAGTGTGTGGTGTGGGTTGGTTGGATGGTAGAAAGCTGGTTGTGTTTGGTGTGTGTAAAAGCTGTCAGTCGTGGTTGGAGAAGAAGACTTTTAAAGAGTAAAAGCAGCAGTGTTTACACTGAGAGCCCAGGTGGTTATGAAGGAGCGGTGATGTATTCTGGGAGCGGAGTATTCTGGGAGAGGGCATGGGTGCCTGACTGGCTGGAAGCCTGAACTGGAGTGTTCCTGTTTTCTTTGGGGGGGAAATATCGCAGAAGCCAGATGCCTGAATGGTTTGATCTGACTGCCAGGCATAATAGAAATCATTCACTAATGTAAAAAATATAGTAGCCCATTTCCTTTTTTTTTTTTTGCGCATACACACACACACACACACACACACACACACACATACACACAAATACTAAAAACAAGAGGAATCCTGACAAAATCCTCAAAATTCTCCAAAGGGATGCTGATTTAAGTCCACTTCCAGCATGGCTGAGAATAATGATTTCTTAGTTTGAGAGGAAATGTTCTTAAGGGGTTGTTATTGGAGCTGTCCCCAGAATACCTTGTAAGCTGGTTAAACCTGATGCTAAACGAAAGTCTGTTGTCATGGGGGGGGGGGTACAGAGAGATGGGAGGAGGAAAAAACAGAGTTGCCGTCTAGCAGGAAACGTGTATCTTTCCAAGTGGGTATCATTGGGTAGAGGATCTTCCTTTACTACAGAGTGCTATTGTGCTCACATGCTGCTTGCAAGCTTTGCCATTGGGCCATCTGGCTACTGGGAGAAGAGGATGAGGGACTCAGGAAATCACCATTGGCCTGATCCAGGAGGACCTTGATGTTCTTAAACTCCCTGCTAGTAGGCAAGGATCATCGCAACAGAAGCTTCTGCCCCTTGGGGCTGGGGTTCACCATATCTGGGGGGGGGGGATGCTTCAAAAGCCTGTATTGTGAAAAAAAACTTTTGATAAAAATCTCAACACAAATGACTATTTCTACGAGAATCATCATATAATAATAATAATAATAATAAATTTTATTTATATCCCGCCCTCCCCAGCCGAAGCCGGGCTCAGGGCGGCTAACAACAATAAAACAGTACAAAAGTACAACAAGAACAACACTCTAAAATCATTCATTATAAAATTAATTAAATTCAAGCCACTGGCCACCATTGGGCCAGAGCTCCGCGAAGATTTCCGAGGGAGGGAGTCAGGCTGTGCCCTGGCCAAAGGCCTGGCGGAACAGCTCTGTCTTGCAGGCCCTGTGGAAAGATGTCAAGTCCCGCAGGGCCCTAGTCTCTTGTGACAGAGCGTTCCACCAGGTCGGAGCCACAGCCGAAAAAGCCCTGGCTCTAGTTGAGGCCAGCCTAACTTCTCTGTGGCCTGGGACCTTCAAGATGTTTTTATTTGAAGACCGTAAGTTTCTCTGTGGGGCATACCAGGAGAGGCGGTCCCGTAGGTACGAGGGTCCTAGGCCGTATAGGGCTTTAAAGGTTAAAACCAGCACCTTAAACCTGATCCTGTACTCCACCGGGAGCCAGTGCAGTTGATATAGCACTGGATGAATGTGATCTCGTAGCGAAGACCCCGTAAGGAGTCTCACTGCAGCATTCTGCACCCGCTGGAGTTTCTGGGTCAGTCTTAAGGGCAGCCCCACGTAGAGCGAGTTACAATAATCCAGTCTGGAGGTGACCGTCGCGTGGATCACAGTGGCTAGGTCAGGGCGAGAGAGGTAAGGAGCCAACTGCTTAGCTTGGCGGAGATGGAAAAATGCCGCCTTTGTTATAGCTGCAATCTGCGCCTCCATGGAAAGGGAGGTGTCGAAGATTACACCCAAACTCTTAACGGACGGTGCTGGCACTAACTGGGCCCCCGCAAGAGATGGGAGTTGCCCCCCCAATCCCATATCGTCCCGTCCCAGCCACAGGACCTCTGTCTTCGAAGGATTTAGCTTCAACCGGCTCCCATGTAACCATCCAGCCACAGCTTCCAGGGCACTTCCAACCCAGACAGGGCTTAATGTTACAAACAGGCCATTCAGAAGATGCAGTTGGGTTGCTGGAAATAAGGTAAATCAGGATTTAATCTAGTGAAGCATTACAGGCTTCTAGCATTTCCATGCAAACAGCGTTGCAGGGACTCTGTGAAAAAGAACTTGCCACATGAGCGGCACCCATCCTGCCATAGACACCTGGCTGGAAGCATCCATTGGGGGCAGGGAGAAAAGCAGGAGCCTGTGGCACCTTTTCAGAGACGAGCAAATCCACCGCAGCATGACCCTGTGTAGCTGAAAGCCTACTTCAGGCATGGAGAAACTGTGGTTCCTCAAGATGTTGGTGGAACTTAGCTCCCATCAGCCCATGGCCACTGATAATGATGGGTCAAGGAATATGGGAGTTTCAGTCCATATCTAGAGGACATCAGGGTTCCCAATCCTGACCTACTTCATCAGATGCATGTAGTGTACAAAGATGAGGCATATCTTCTTAAGATTATGGAGCTCTGTTTGGTGGGGTTGATAGTCCAGTGTGGTCCTGAGGGTTAGGGTTTCTGACAGTTGGTCCTCCAAACACTCTCTGGGTTTTAATAAGAATCCCAGCAGAGGATGACATCTCCCCAGCTGGTGTGTGTGTGTGTGAAATTGGTTTCTAGCTGGTGAAATTGGGGGCTTTTTTTGTTTTCGCTGCCACACTTTGCTGTGACAGTAGTCCAGTGTTTCTCAGCCGGGGGCCATATGGCCCTTCAGAGGCCCCCAGGATATTCTGAAGGGGCCACAGGTGAAATTATATAATTTATATAATTTAAAAAAATATAAATAAAACATGTTCTATTTGCAAACAAAATATCTAGCTTTCTACTGGTAGGACCGGGGGGGGGGGGCACACACACAGGGAGGAAACAAGGTTGGAAGGGGACCACGGTAGGAAAAAGGTTGAGAAACACTGATCTGATCATGGAGGTGCTTTATTCAGCAGGTTGTGAATGCCATTTCTGAATGCTTCAACTGCCCTGCTAATAGAAAGATAGCACAGAGGATTACCTGGGTGGTTGTTTTCTTAATCCAACAGCTTTACTCTATACAACCAGTGCTTTTTTTGTGTGGAAAAAGAGGTGCTGGAATTCACCAAGAATGCCTCCCTTGTTCTGTTATAATGGCAATAGTGCCCACCTGAGAGGTGCTGGAACTGAGTTCTGGTGAGTTCTAGCTGGAAAAAAGCCCCGAATACAACTAGTTGTTGGCCTAATTTGAGATGAGTTTTATATTGCTTGCAAAAATGGTGAAGGGCTTTCTTGAAAAGTTTTAAAGCTGTTTATTAGAAAAAAGCAGCAGCAGCCAAATGTAATATGTACCGTATTTTTTGCTCTATAAGACTCACTTTTTCCCTCCTAAAAAGTAAGGGGAAATGTGTGTGCGTCTTATGGAGCGAATGCAGGCTGCGCAGCTATCCCAGAAGCCAGAACAGCGAGAGGGATTGCTGCTTTCACTGCGCAGAGACCCCTCTTGCTGTTCTGGCTTCTGAGATTCAGAATATTTTTTTTCTTGTTTTCCTCCTCCAAAAACTAGGTGCGTCTTGTGGTCTGGTGCGTCTTATAGAGTGAAAAATACGGTTACTTATTGTGTCAGGGGTATGATTTTAAGCAGGTAAGGTAAAGGTAAAGGGATCCCTGACCAATAGGTCCAGTCGTGACCGATTCTGGGGTTGTGGTGCTCATCTCGCTTTATTGGCCGAGGGAGCCGGCGTACAGCTTCCGGGTCCACAAATTAGTAGCCAAGAATTCCCCTCCTCTTCTTACTCTCACTCCCTAGATCTTTCTCTCTTCTCCCCACTTTGCTCAACTCCCTTAAAACGTTTGATGTGACTGTCCTAGAATAGCCCTGTTTTGAAGTTAAGCTTTATGACACCTGTTTAATCTCCTATTGGCTCTTTTTAAACAGAGTCTTGTGCTACTTGACCACTGATTGATCTAAATCATAGGTAGGTTAGTCTATTACAGCAAACACAGAGAAAGAGACTTCTTGGCATTCTTAAAGACTAACACATTTATTGTGGCATCAGCAGTCATGGCCTAGAGTGCTCTGATCACCTGGCAAAGCAGGCTCTATTCCACTCCACGATAAATGTTTTATCCTTATGGTGCATGTTGAAAACCTGCAGAAACATACCGCTGCCACAAATGTGCCTTCCCACTGCCAGTATAACTGCCATCACGGAAAGACTGCATTCTATGCCACTGAAAAATTGCCTTCAAATTTGTGGTGCCGGAAGACCAGTGTTTGGAAAGTTCATTTGGAAAAGGAATTAGTTCCAGTTCACCCCCGGCTGCAAAAAGCATAAATCTGTTCCAGTTCAATTCACAATTCATTCATGTGGCCTCAGCATTTTTCTTTTTAGCCTTCAGGGTTTTCTAGCTGCTCAAGAGACAGTGGAGTGAGCCACTGGAGGTGAAGTCAAACCGCTGGAGAGTCACAGCGCCTGCTGTGGCTGCAGAGACTGGTAACTCCATAACTGCTGCCTCCTGTGTTGTTTTTGCTGCATTAGTAGCGCCAAAGTGACCTCTCTGAGGTGCAAGCCTGGGCAGTGTGTATGGAGGTCCTGGACTGCTCAGAAGACAAGACCCCCTTCCTGCATTCACTGATGTGGTCCAAAGGAAAGCAGAGCAATACGTTTGGCACCAGCTTGGCTGCAGGAGTTGCCAAAAGGAGGTGTACAAGGTGCCATCCAACCGTCTTAGGGACTCCACTCTGGATTTCTGTAGGGTCTACTCCTTAGCCGTTTCTTGTCCTGCAAGGCAGTGGTTAAGATGCTCTGTTAAAGCATAAAATAGTAGCAGAGAGTGTCCAGTGTTGCCCAGGAATTTTTAGAAACAGAAAGTATTGCAATTTTTAATAGTGGTATTTGTGAGCTTGGACCAGTCACGCTACAAAGTCATAATTTGGTCTGGCATCTTGATTCAAAATTGGTGCCCGGCACCTGAACATTCACATAGACCCTCACCTCAGGAAACCTCTGGGTGACAATATCTCAAGAGGCGGCCAAATATGCGTCTCTTTATTCTGGCTTTTGACACATGAGGTGTATATTTTTTGGGCCCACTGTATATTTGTGATTGCAAGTTGCTTTAAACTATTTTAAATATTGTGTATTTAATGTTGTCACCTGCCTTGCGAGCTTAGCTTGAAGGAGGGGATAATTATTATTAAATAAATAAATAAAATATACTCATTAAATATTTTATGTACACACACACACACACACACACACACACACACACTTACACACACTTTATATAGGGATGCGGGTGGTGCTGTGGGTTAAACCACAGAGCCTAGGGCTTGCCAATCAGAAGGTTGGCGGTTCAAATCCCTGTGACGTTGTGAGCTCCCGTTGCTTAGTCCCTGCTCCTGCCAACCTAGCAGTTCGAAAGCACGTCAAAGTGCAAGTAGATAAATAGGTACCGCTCCGGCGGGAAGGTAAACGGCGTTTCTGTGCGCTGCTCTGGTTCGCCAGAAGCGGCTTAGTCCTGCTGGCCACATGACCCGGAAGCTGTACGCCAGCTCCCTTGGCCAATAAAGCAAGATGAGCGCCACAACCCCAGAGTCGGCCATGACTGGACCTAATGGTCAGGGGTCCCTTTACCTTTTTATATACTATACATTTGCAAATAATCCCAAACATTACAAAACACCTGAAGTCTCCCTTGACCCCTGCTTGTAAACTAAACCTGGGTAAACTTTGCACCTCTGGAATTTCCAGACTGCTTGGAGAAGGTCATCATCATCATCATCTGCATTACGGTCCAGAGACCCAACAAATCGTTACAAAGCAATACACAATCCATACAGCCTACCTTCAGGTTAAACAATATTTTGTTCAGAATATAGAGATCATTGGTTCTTGCAACCACCGATAAAAACTTTGCCGCTGCTAATGTTCTAGCGTTTGTCCAGTCTTCCAATAGGAACCTGACATAGTGAGCCTCTGATTTTCCCGGGAAAGGTACCAGCAAGGGTAATATCAGCTTGGATAAGTCTGAGTGTGTATGTGTACGCATGCATAACAGTAATGACACCCCTTCCTTGAGTACTTTCACTTTTTTTCCTTGGACTAAACAAAGTTGCTTTTAACCATTGACTGCAATGGCAAGCATGGGTGGCTTCTCATCTATAACTTCACAAAGGTGTTTCAAAACGTTGTTGTTGACCCCCTCTGTTTGCGTTGCAGTTGGGCATCTTGGATTAAGCAGGCAACTTTCGGGTGCCTATTAAGGCCAAGGCTCCTTCCAACAGCTTGAGAAGGCTGGGTGGGGAATTAGTTTTCACTAAAGGCAACTTGAGAGCCAAATAGGCAGATTGCTCACCTGGAGGGGTAAAGCGGTGGACTGCAGCTTTGCTGGAAGACTGAAAGAAGCCTGCAGTGAGCTGCCGTTCCTGCAAGAAGGCCAGGCTGCTTAGCTCAACCTTTTGGCTGCAGTTGGTGGCTCAAGTCCAGTGATCCTGATTCAAAGACTTAGTATTCCATATAAAGGTTGGTAGCTAGAAAACAAAGTGATCCCCCCCTTTTCAATATAAAGTTGCAATCCTACACACACACACACCTTGGAGCAAGTACCATTGAAGTTGGTGGGATTTTGAGAAAGCATGCATATAATAAGACAACTTATTTCCCATTTCACCTCTGCTAGGAAATCCTTATTGCATCTGCCCCCTCCTTCTGTTCTCCACCCCCCTTAAGATGTGAGAGCTTCAGGGAAGCCTTTGAGATGCTTTTGCGACAGCCCTGACCTCATTTGCCTGGAGATAGTTGCCATGATTTCAGGACCGTTTACTGTCAGATGAATGAGTTTAGATTATTGTTTATTGATATATTTGATTTATGCCCCACCTTTCATCCAAGTGGCATACTTTGTTTTCCTCCTCCCCATTTTATCCTCTCAACAACCCTGTGAGTTGAGAGTGGTCCCAGTGAGCTTCACAACTAAGTTCAGCCTCTGTTTCTTTTCGAGGAGAGAGTGCTGTTGTTAATATTAATATTATTACAGACCCTCCAAGTGTCCCTATTTTCCAGGGACAGTCCTGGATTTACAGAAGCCACCCTGGTTTCTGATTTGATCCTGGAATGTCCCGTTTTTCCTTGGGACATCCCTGTTACCATCAGAAAAATGTTGGAGGGTATGTTATTATTACTAGTTATCCAAGTGATAAGCTGCCATTCCTGCTGGTACCCAGGGCAGCAAACACATCTAGTTATCTGCCGCGTGGCCTACTGCAATGCGCTCTACATGGGGCTACCTTTGAAGGTGACCCGGAAACTGCAATTAATCCAGAATGCGGCAGCTAGACTGGTGACTGGGAGTAGCCACCAAGACCACATAACACCGGTCCTGAGAGATCTGCATTGGCTCCCAGTACGTTTCCGAGCACAATTCAAAGTGTTGGTGCTGACCTTTAAAGCCCTAAACAGCCTTGGTCCAGTATACCTGAAGGAGCATCTCCACCCCCATCGTTCTGCCCAGGCACTGAGGTCCAGCTCCAAGGGCCTTTTGGCAGTTCCCTCACTGCGAGAAAGTGAGGTTACAAGGAACCAGGCAGAGGGCCTTCTCGGTAGTGGCGCCCGCCCTGTGGAATGCCCTCCCATCAGTCAAGGAAATAAACAACTACCGTATTTTTCGGACCATAGGACGCACTTTTTCCCTCCTAAAAAGCAAGGGAAAATGTGTGTGCGTCCTATGGAGCGAATGCAGGCTTTCGCTGAAGCCTGGAAAGTGAGAGGGGTGGGTGCACACCGACCCCTCTCGCTCTCCAGGCTTCAGGAAGCTATCCGCTAGCCGTGGGAGACCCAGCTCTCCCACGGCTAGCGGAGCGCTGCATTAATCCCGAAGCTTGGGGCGTGCGGAGCTCAGTGCGCCCCAAGCTTCTGGGTGCCGGCAAGGTCTCCGCTAGCCGTCTAGACCTTGCCGGCACCCAGAAGCTTGGGGCGCGCTGAGATCCGCAGCCCCAAGCTTCGGGATTAGCGCTCCGCTAGCTGTGTCTAGGCTGCGGATAGCAGCCTGCTTCCCGGAGCGTCGGGCGCCCTGAAAGCAGAGCGCCCGGCGCTTCGGGAACACATCCGCAGCCTAGGCAACCCTGCGGGAGATCCCGCAGGGATGTCTAGGCTGCGGATAGCAGCCTGCTTCCCGGAGCGTCGGGCGCCCTGAAAGCAGAGCGCCCGGCGCTTCGGGAACACATCCGCAGCCTAGGCAACCCTGCGGGAGGTCCCGCAGGGATGTCTAGGCTGCGGATAGCAGCCTGCTTCCTGGAGCGTCGGGCACCCTGAAAGCAGAGCGCCCGGCGCTTCGGGAACACATCCGCATGGTGGGGAGCCCTGCAGGAGTTCCCTGCAAGGCTCCCCAAGCTGCGGATAGCAGCCTGCCGCCCGGCGGGCGAGGCGCCCTGAATCAGAGCGCCCCTCGCGCCGGGCAGACATCCGCAGGGTGGGGAGCCCTGCAGGAGTTCCCTGCAAGGCTCCCCACCCTGTGGATGGCAGCCTGCCGCCCGGCGGGTGGGGCGCCCTGAATCAGAGCGCCCCTCGCGCCGGGCAGACATCCGCAGGGTGGGGAGCCCTGCAGGAGTTCCCCGCAAGGCTCTCCAAGCTGCGGATAGCAGCCTGCCGCCCGGCGGGTGGGGCGCCCTGAATCAGAGCGCCCCTCGCGCCGGGCAGACATCCGCAGGGTGGGGAGCCCTGCAGGAGTTCCCCGCAAGGCTCTCCAAGCTGCGGATAGCAGCCTGCCGTCCGGCGGGTGGGGCGCCCTGAATCAGAGCGCCCGGCGCGCCGGGCAGACATCCGCAGGGTGGGGAGCCCTGCAGGAGTTCCCTGCAAGGCTCCCCACCCTGCGGATGGCAGCCTGCCGCCCGGCGGGCGGGGCGCCCTGAATCAGAGCGCCCCTCGCGCCGGGCAGATATCCGCAGGGTGGGGAGCCCTGCAGGAGTTCCCTGCAAGGCTCTCCAAGCTGCGGATAGCAGCCTGCCGCCCGGCGGGTGGGGCGCCCTGAATCAGAGCACCCCTCGCGCCGGGCAGACATCCGCAGGGTGGGGAGCCCTGCAGGAGTTCCCTGCAAGGCTCCCCAAGCTGCGGATAGCAGCCTGCCGCGTGCGTCCAATCGTGCGAAAAATACGGTATCTGACTTTTAGAAGACATCTGAAGGCAGCCTTGTTTAGGGAAGTTTTTAATGTTTGGTGTTTTATCATGTTTTTAATATATTGTTGGGAGCCACCCAGAGTGGCTGGGGAATCCCAGCCAGATGGGCGGGGGTATAATTTATTATTATTATTATTATTATTATTATTAACAGTTAAAAAATAAAAACCCAACCAGTTAAAAATATCTCAACCACTGATCGCAGGGACATTAGTAACAGGGCCAGTGCAGAGCTTTCAGAGCATACGGTGCCATGGGGCTGCCCCACCTAACCAGCCTAGCAGCTGCATTCCGCATGAGCTGCAGCCTCCAAACTATCTTCAAGGGCAGAGCCCACAGGTACTGGGTAATTTGTTATGTTTACACTAACTAGTTTGGTTATTGATGTACAGACTGAACAGATATGTCAGATATGTAGAAATGTGCCAGGACATACAAGGGCCTTTGCCTAATCGAAAGTTCTCTTCCAGCAATGTCCTCCATTCGAAAGGTGAGTCATCCCTTCCACGGATATCTCTTGGGCCAATGGGAACTGTATGTTATGATGCATCTATGTCAGTCACCCTTCCCCAACCCTCCAGATAGCGATGGGGGCAAAATTCTATTCAGTTCTCAATTAAAGGCGAACTTGTGCTTTCCATGGGACGCAGGTGGTGCTGTGGGTAAAAGCCTCAGCGCCTAGGGCTTGCCAATCTCATGGTCGGCGGTTCGAATCCCCGCAGTGGGGTGCGCTCCCGTTGTTCGGTCCCAGCGCCTGCCAACCTAGCAGTTCGAAAGCACTCCCGGGTGCAAGTAGATAAATAGGGACCGCTTACCAGCGGGAAGGTAAATGGCGTTTCCGTGTGTGGCTCTGGCTTGCCAGATGCAGCTTTGTCACGCTGGCCACGTGACCCAGAAGTGTCTCCGGACAGCGCTGGCCCCTGGCCTCTTGAGTGAGATGGGCGCACAACCCTAGAGTCTGTCAAGACTGGCCCGTACGGGCAGGGGTACCTTTACCTTTTACCTTTGTGCTTTCCAAAACAGTAACATCAACTGAATTGCAGCCTCCTTCAGAATTCACACTTCTCCAAATTTTTGCGACGTGGTTCTCCAGCAAAGTAAAATGCATATGCTTGGGTGAAGCATGCATAAAAATGCATATATTGGTGAAAACAACGCACAGAATTGTACAGTCATACCTCGGGTTACAGATGCTTCAGGTTGCGTTTTTTCGGGTTACGGACCAACCAAAACCTGGAAATACCGGAACAGGTTACTTCTAGGTTTTGGGGGTTGCGCATGCGCAGAAGCACTAAATTGTGCTTTGCGCATGTGCAGAAGTGTCGAATCGCAACCCGCCGTGCGCAGATGCACCGCTGTGGATTGTGAACACTGTGGGTTGCGAACATGCATTATGTTATATTATATCAGGGAATATCACTTTGTAAAAATGTGAATATTAGGCAGAATTGCAAACAAACCTGTATTTGAACAGAAGTGCTGGAGAATTTTTAACGAGAACTTATTACACACACACACACACACACACACACACACACACTTGCAAGCTAATGTGGAACTGTGTTTAAGACTGGAAGGATGAAAATTTAAGAGAAATCGAAATTAGTAGATGAACCCTCTGTACTGCAACATGTTGTGACGTTAACATATATGAGAGAGTGCTGGAGGGGAAATAGTTAAATAGGTTGCACAGACAGGACCCAGGGAGGTGGAGTCAGTGGGTCTATAAAACTAGTTCTGAGGGGAGTTCGTTGGGAGTTGTTGGTGGGCAGTTGGTTGGTTTTAGCTGGTTGGCTGGTTGGGAAAGGCAGTTGGAGAAGCAGTTGGGAATAGAGAGACAGTTAGGGCAGTGGGTTCTTGAGTGTGGGGAGGCAGAAGAGATAGAGAGAAAGTAAAGAGCAACAATGTTTGGAATGCTGTAAAAGTTTTGTTTGTGTCTGAAATAAAATACACTCTTCTTTATTAATTGAAAAGCTGACTGAGACTGAAGTGATTTTACCAGGGAGGACCTGGTTGGTGGCAGCGGATTAGTGGTGTACGGGTCAATAGTACGTGAGACGACTGGGGGCTCCGTACGAATGCCACACATGTTTTGGACCACATTTCCCCTCCCAGACATGGACAGTGTGGGATGATGGGAGCTGTAGTTTGCAACATCTGCAGGGTCCTACTTTGGGGGAGGCTGAACTAATTGAGAGGCTGCCACATAAGAAGCTGAGCTAGCTGCCACAACTGAAGATGGCATGGATCTGTAAATGTCTCAGTTTCCCCCTTCCACCGCCGCCACCTCCTCCTCCATCCTGTGTTCCATTACAGCCTCCGAATCCATCACTTGGATTTGGCAGGTTGATTTGCAACTCGGTGGAGAGTGCAGCGGCAGATATATTTTGATGAGAAAGACACAGCAGCTTGAGCTATACAAAATATTAGAATATCTCCGAAACCCCCTCAATCAACTTGCGTGTTCTTAATGGGTCTTGCCGCATCTGCTGTTCGTGGACCGTGAACTCTCAATTTCTCACTGCGAGGAGGTTAGCTTATGCCTGGTGCTTTAATAAATGGTGTGGCTCTGGTAAGCAGAGGCGTCCATAAGGCCTTTTGACTGAAATCAGCTATTAGGAAGGCAGACTCAATACATTTTGCCACCTGAGGCAAACCACAAAATGGCGGCCTGGCCACATCAGGGGGGAAAGGGGTGAGTGAAGATCTACATCAAGAACAAGAGGGGAATAAAGATCTACATTGGGATCTGCTGCCCCATGGATCCTGTTGCCCAGGGCGATGGTTTCCTCTTGCCTCTTGGGTGGGCCATCTGTGTTTACTACTACAGTTGTATTAATGTTTGATAATGCTGAACAAGTGTTGTTTAATGAATAGAGGAACTCTTTGTTTCAACATCACTTCATTTACTAGTGCAAAGTGCCCCCCATTGCTTGGGAATTCCAGACCCTCCAAGTGCCCCTATTTTTCAGGGACTTCCCTGATTTAGAGAAACCATCCCAGTTTCTGATTTGATCCTGGAATGTTCCACTGTTCCTTAGGACATCCCTATTTTCACCAGAGAAATATTGAAATGTATGATAGTATGTCTCTATTTTCATAGGAGAAAAGTTGGAGGGTGTGGTAGAATGTCCCTATTTTCAATTGAGAAATTTTGGAATGTATGGAGCTATCTGACCCCCTGAAGGCAATCCTGTATAGGGAAGTTTTGTTTTTTACAAAATGTTCAATGTTTTATTATATTTTTATATGTGTTGGAAGCTGCCCAGAGTGGTTGGGACAACCCAGTAAAGGGGTTTGTTGTTGTTTAGCCGTTTAGTCGTGTCTGACTCTTCGTGACCCCATGGACCAGAGCACTCCAGGCACTCCTGTCTTCCACTGCCTCCCGCAGTTTGGTCAAACTCATGTTGGTAGCTTCGAGAACACTGTCCAGCCATCTTGTCCTCTGTCGTCCCCTTCTCCTTGTGCCCTCCATCTTTTCCAACATCAGGGGCTTTTCCAGTGAGTCTTATCTTCTCATGAGGTGGCCAAAGTATTTGCGCCTCAGCTTCAGGATCTGTCCTTCGAGTGAGCACTCAGGGCTGATTTCCTTCAGAACGGATAGGTTTGATCTTCTTGCAGTCCATGGGACTCTCAAGAGTCTCCTCCAGCACCATAATTCAAAAGCATCGATTCTTCGGTGATCAGCTTTCTTTATGGTTCAGCTCTCACTTCCATACATCACTACTGGGAAAACCATGGCTTTAACTATATATAACTATACTATTCTCCCATAACAGCATACAAATCAATATGGCTAATCCGATTTTGTTTGAAACTTTAATAAATATTATTTTTTAAAAAAACAAAAAACTATACGGGCCTTTGTTGGCAAGGTGATGTCCTTGCTTTTTAAGATGCTGTCTAGGTTTGTCATTGCTTTTCTCCCAAGAAGCAAGCATCTTTTAATTTCGTGACTGCTGTCACCATCTGCAGTGATTATGGAGCCCAAGAAAGTGAAATCTGTAAAATGAAATCTGTAAAAAGAAAGTAAAATGTGTGGGGTATAAATAGTAAAATTGTCATTATGGAATGGGACGTCCCTATTTTCATTTGAAAAATGTTGGAGGGTATAAAATTCTAAGCCAGTGGGTGGGGGTGGTTGGGTGGATCATGGTTAAACTTAGGGCAGCTTTGAAAGGCGCCCAGTAGACTCCAAACATAGAGGAAAACCTGCTCCTTGATCCCAGAAACCATTGTGCAAATTTTGGTTACAATATCTTAAGAAGTGTCCACGTGCAAAGACAACAGACGGAGGCAAACAAGTTTACAAACTATATAGTAGATATAGGCATATAATGATAATAACAACACAATATTTAAAAATGCAAAATGCAATAATTAAAACAGCAAAAATAAATGAAAAGGAACACACTATAACATAACTTGCACTGTACATAATAACACAAGATTTCCCCTGATTGCATAAACTGGTAAAAAAATAAAATAACATAAAACGTCTGCTCTGCACATTAAAAAATGGTTACCAGTCCTACTGCAACATCAGTTTTTCCGATATATGAAACATCAGCCAAGGGGCAAAGTTCAGTTTCTGTCACCCACTGACACGGTCTGCGTGTGCCTCACGCACTCCTGTCATTTTATGTGGGTCAGAATGACAGAAACAGGGGAGTTGTGCCCTCGTTTCCTTTTTCTCAGGTTTAATGGGCGGATGGAGGAGATTAATAAATGTAGCAGAAGCACAATGTCAGGCAGAATGCCACCCACGGCGAGAGCTAAGCATGGCTGCCCTAGAGCTTTGCATTTGGGCTACACAGCAATAATAATTGTTATTTAAACAAACACGCACAGAATCCTTGCTTGCTTGCAACTACCCAAATTCAGAACTAAGAAAGAAAAAAACCAATCAAAGTTCTCAAGAGATGGGCGAAACAGGTTGTGGAAAACAAGGTTTCTCTTCAGTCTTTAACTTTAAGATTTATACAATAAAATTGTTTCCTATATTAATATGCCACCTTTTAAACAACCTTTGGGGAAAAGAATGTTCCCAAGACAGTCACAGACAATGAAATGTGTGTGTGTACTCATAATAGGCATCTGTATAAATTTAACAATTGATGCAAGAAGAAACCTTAAGAAACATTTCTTGAGAAATATGAAAACTTTTAAAGAATGTTTGAAGCAAGAGCGTTAAACAAATATTCTCTTACTGAATGCTAATGAGGAGGAAATGCTGCTAGGTTTTAGTTTAGCTTAATTTGTTCGGTTTATACATCACTTCTCACAACCAGAATGAGTGATTTACAAATGCAAGCTTCTCTTGAAAAGCAAATGTCTGCTTCAGAGGGAACCATTGAAGAGGGAGAGTTAAATTTCTCCTTTCCACACAGCACGGTGACAAATTTGTTCAGGTTTTTCCTGAGGCTGCCCTTTACAGAACAAAAAATGTTGCATCCACACAATTAAAAAGAACTTATCAACTCTTGCTTGACCCTCAGAGAGCATTTAAGCTTTTAATGAGACAAATATATGGAGGAAGGCTTTCGGCCTTAAGAGCTAAATTGAACCTCCAGCTACAGGAGCACTTAGGAGTATGGATTGCCTTGGTTCTGCACTGCCAAAGGGTATCTTACTGGCAATGGCTAGAAATGGAATACTAAACCAGTTCAGCCTTAAGTTTTTACATTCTGTCTTCTGCCTGTCTCCTGCCAGTGAGACTCCTGTTCCCTGACAGGCAGAGATTCAATAGGAGAGTTTCCCTCATCACTGCATCTAGGGCTGTGCTCAGTGTTTACATGCAGAGTTTTGGGAAGAAAAACATGTTTTGGGGAAGGAATGTGAATTGAATGAATCTTTTTTTGCGTCAGCCATCAGCCACAGCAATAAAACAACAATACGATATACAAAGAATAGAAATAAAAAGTCAAATATATAAAATACATTTTAGGGTTTTGAATCAGCAGTCAAATAGTGGATCTTATTCTGAGTGTCTCTGTGCTCACAAATCCTGCCTTAAGGGCACATTTAAGGTGTGAATAGGGTGAGCCTGTGACCTGTGACCTGGATTCAGGAATTAAGTCCAGTGGTACCGGGGGTTACAGACGCTTCAGGTTGCAGACACTTCAGGTTACAGACTCCGCTAACCCAGAAATAGTTCCTTGGGTTAAGAACTTTGCTTCAGGATGAGAACAGAAATCGTGTGGTGGCGGCGCGGTCCCACCAACCTATGACCACTGTGTGTGTGTGTGCATGCGCATGCGTGCGCACGCACACGTGCGCACACACATTCAACCTCAATAAAGCCAGGCAGTCCCAATCAATAAAGTGCTGACTGGCCACTGGCCACCTGCCTCAGTGGTTGCTTGGAGCTCACAGTATCACTCACACTAAGCAGACCAAACTGCTATATCAGGCAAAAAAGAAAGGAACAAACCCTCTTGCACCCAGCAAGCTGGAACATTAGGACCATGTGTTCTGGCTTGCTGCAGGTCAACAACTCACAGCAGATGAACATCATTGACCATGAGCTGAAAACACTCAGCATTGACATTGCTGCTCTACAGGGGACCAGACCTGCTTCGAATGGCAGCCTCAGAGAGAGCTACACCTTTTGTGGCAAGGAGGGCATCCAGAAGATTCACGGCGTAAGATTTGCAGCAAGGGACTCCCTTCTGTCTGTGATAGAACTGCCAGCTGAGGGCTCAGAATGCTTGCCTTTTTTCCATCTCTCAACTACCTCCATTCCAGTTAACATATTGAGTGTTTACGCTCTGTGTGCTCTGATATACAGATCAAGAACTAGTTCTGCGAGGAACTAGACCAGGATGTCAGGAGCCTGCAAACACCTTCTCGGTAGTGGCGCCCTCCCAGAAGATGACAAAGAAATAAACAACTATCTGACTTTTAGAAGACATCTGAAGGCAGACTTGTTTAGGGAAGTTTTTAATGTTTGAAGTTTTATTCTGTTTTTAGGGTTCTGCTGGGAGCTGCCCAGAGTGGCTGTGGAAACCCAACCAGATGGGCGGGGTATAAATAATAAAATTATTCTTATTATTACTATTACTATTCCTGCTGGGAGAGTCCATCACAGCTGGGATAACCGCAGAGGCTCCCTTGGTATCTTCAATGATGATGTCATCTGGATGGAAGAGAATGAGAATGAGAAGAGAGTGAGAATGAAAATGAGATTTTCCCACAGGCCTTTAGTCAAAGGTTGCTGTCTCCAAGGTGTGGAGCTTACCTTCTTTTGGCTTCCGGCGGAAGCAAGCCAGTTCCGGCCGAATGACTGTCATCTGCAGAGGAAAGAAAAATCGGGGTCAGATGTGAGCAAGAGAGCACAGAAGCAGCGCCAAGTCAGGAAGGACGGGTCTCCCTCTGTCTTGGTCCCAGTCCCTTGTTCCAGAGGACCTCCCTGGGCCCTGCAGCCTCCTGGGCAGAGGTGGAAGGGCAGCAGCAGGAAAAGCCTCTGGCCTCATCCTGGCCCCCAGGGACACACCCCGCAAATTCTGCACTAAAGATCACTTGGGGATGTGATCTTGGGGGGGATGGAAGTAACCAAAGAAATGAATAGAAGAAGGCAAGGTACTTACTCTGAGTTTGGGGTACTTCCTGGCAATGGCCAGCAGCAAAGAGATGCTGCTGGCCGCAAGTTGTTGAGCCTCCCCACTTTCCCCCAGGGCGTATCCTCTGAGGTCCTGCAGGAGGAAAGAGCATTTCAGAGTCAGGGGCCAGTCTGGGCCAAAGCGGCCCCCACTGCCCCCACCACGGAGTCCCTGGTACTTCTGCACCATGAGGGGTTGCCAGCTTTGGTCTTGGACCAAATTGGGGGCCAAACAGGCTCTGTGCCCCAGAAATGGAGCAGTCCATTGGGTAAGGGATGGGGGGGGGACAACCCTAAAATCACCCCGGATGCCATAGGGACACTTACACTGAGAAGTTGGAGGAGGGTGCCAGGGTTGGGTGCTTCCATAAGAAGACTGCCCAAAAGAAGCCGGTAGTGCCTCTTCAGTTCCTGTGGGAAAAGAGAGAAGAGAGTTGGATTCTGCAAGGGTGTGATGAAGAGGAAGAAAGAGCCTGTGAAGGGAAGTCAAAACAAAGGACATACTTCTCTCTCCTCCTCCTCCTCCTCCTCCTCCTTGGCCCCACTCAACACGGCCTCCAACATCCTGTGCAGGATTGCACTGATCATGTCAGAGGTGAATTTGGGCCTCATCGTGCTGCAGAAATGAAAGGGAGAGGGTTTGAGTCTCCCTTGCCCCTTTCTCTCTCCCGCCTGCTCTTTCCCCCTGGAGTTCTGCCCCCCCCACAACCCCATCCACGCCAAAGACCCCACTCACCTTAGCAGGAGGAGGGCCTCCAAGGCAAGGGCCAGAGTCAGGGGCCGATCCCTGAAGTGCTCCAAGGGCCCCAAGATGTCCTGGAAGAGAACAGAGGAGGAAAATCAGCTCCGACCCCAAACACCAGGCTTGGCTTTGCAGGGGAATGGCAACCCCACGGCCTAAGCCGGCAGGGTCCTCCTCCCCACAGATGCACAACCCCTTCCCCCCACACCACCCATCACTCACCAGAATGGCTTGGGCCATCTCCTGCTTGGAGCACTTCAGGGATCGGAGCCCCTTGAGCTCAGCTGCCTGGCAGCTCTGGATGACCCCCAGGATGTAGCGCTGTTCATCCTCCAGCAGCTGAAATGCAAAAGTCAAGCTGTCAGTTCCTCGTGAGGGGAGGGCTTCTCCGCATCTGAGAGTGCAGAGTAAGGGGCAAAGAGCCCGGGGGACAGTGGGGGCAGGTCTGAGGGATCCAGTCCCTGCTCTTGTTTTCTCCAATACTTACCCCTGGGGCTGGGATGCTGAACCGCAGCAGAACTGCAAACAGAAGGACAGGGGAAGAGGTGAGTCCTCTTTTGCATCCTTGGACTAGTTGCCCCCCATGCCCATCCCTGCCCTCCTCTGTCCAAAAAAGGAGGGCCACTGGCTTACCTGGCGCCACGGGCTGCTCTGTGTCTGGCTGGGGGCCCACCCTGTGGCAGCGCCTGAAGAGGCGTCTTAAGCACCTGATCCTAGAAGAGATGAGCGGAAAGAGTGACTCAGATGCCGGCAGCCCCAATTCTTGGGGGGTGTTTGGGGGCGAGGAGGGGAGTCTGGAGAATACAGTGAACCACTGCCGAATTGGCAGAACAGAAATACGTATGTGGAGCCTAATCGATCCTTGCCGGCCCACTCTGACCAATTCCTTCAATCTCTCTGCAGTTCAGTGACCTGAAGGGGCATCATCAGAGCCTGAAAGAGGCAGCCCAGAGCATGAAGGGCTGGCAGAGAGAGAAAGGAGGTCCCAAGTGCTCTGGGTTCAAGAGCTACCGCCATGTCAGGGCCCAGAGAGCCTGGCCCCCTCATTCATGAAGTCAAGCAGTGTATAAATTTAATGAAGCATTGTTACCAGAATTTTTGGAAAGGGTGGCGGGGGGTTTCGCCCTCCAGCAGGCACCATACCCCCCTCCGACTGTACCCCAGATCGACACCTTCATGTCTGCAAATGTCCCCACAAAAGACATCCTGACACAGTCCTTTCCTTTTTCTATTCCAAAGGCTGCCATAAATAAGGGTAGAACATTTGCCCTAATGAAAGCTGAGCCTTTCACTCGCAAGGAGCTCAACCAATCCACTCAGACTATCCAAAGAACTGTCCAATAGCAACCAACGAGCGCCACGAAACAGCACCCTCTAGAACTAAGCACTGAGGGCACAAGGAGAAGGGGACGACAGAGGACCAGATGGTTTGACCAAACTGCAGGAGGCAGTGGAAGATAGGTCCATGGGGTCACAAAGAGTCGGAGATGACTAAACGACTAAACAACAACAGAACAAAGCACACAGGCACTGCAGCTGCCGACCAGCCACGGCCTCTGCTGTACATTCCCACTGGGAAAAGGGGAAAGTCAGAACCAGCCATGAAAACCATTCTTGGTCCATTGAAACTAATCTTTCAAGTTTCAGTCTAGGCTCTTTTACTACCAACCCAGCTGTACGCTTGTGAAACGTGAACCACTTATAAATGCCATCTCCAACTCCTTGAAAGATTCTATCAATGGTGTCTCCGAAAAATGTGACACACCACTTGGGAAGGCAGGCAAACTAATACCAGTGTCCTGGAATAAGCAATGATTCTTCAACACCAACTTCGTTTGACTGGTCATGTGGTTCGGATGCCTGATGATCATCTTCCAAAGCAACTACTCTATTCCAAACTTAAAAATGGAAGGCGTAATGCTGGTGGCCAACAAGAGGTTTAAAGACTCTCTCAAGGCCAATCTAAAAACATGTTGTTATAAACACCAATGGCTGGGAAACACTGGCCTGCAAGCACTCCAATAGGAGAACAGCCTTTACCAAAGGTGTCATGGGCTTTGAAGACACTTGAACTCAGGACACAAGGGAGAAACAAGCTAAGAGGAAGGCACGCTTGGCAAACCCTCACTATGATCAACTCCCACCCAGAAAACTATGTCCCCACTGTGGAAGGACATGTGGATCCAGAATTGGCCTCCACAGTCACTTACGGACTCACGGTTAAAACTCACTGTTCATGGAAGTCAATCTTACTCAGCTATGAGTGATAGAAGGAGGAGGAGGAGGAGGAGGAGGAGGAGGAGGAGGAGAAGAAGAAGAAGAAGAAGAAGAAGAAGAAGAGGAAGAAGAAAATTTCTGGTCGTAGCACTCGCCTACTCTTGTAGCGGGAAAACCTCCAAATATTCATATAAAAGCAATCCAACATCGGATTTACACCGTTCCAATGCTGTTCTGCTCAGAAGGAAGATGGCTACCAGAGGAGGCACTTGGGACATGGCTAGGGGTAGCCATCATCCCTGAGGCATGAGACCACATACACAGCAACCCTTCTGCCTGAGTGATAATCACTGCCCTCCTGGTCTCTGAGTGCCAGACAGGTAGCCATCTCAAGGACCAGAGTGGATCCAACCTACATGGATTGGAGACTTGGCCAGGACAATAGGGGGTACTCAACTTAGCTGGGAAACAGGACCATGTATATATTTTTCTTTGTTTTACTTAATGGGTATAAGGTGGAGGTGAGGGGAGGGACAGGGACAAACCTGATTCTCAGGTGTCGGCCAGAAAAACATCTCAGTTTGTGACACACACACCCCGGAGATGAAGAGAAAGGGATGCTACTTACAGCCTGCCCATGTCGTCAACAAAAAGATCCCACCCTCCTATCTAAAGTAACTATCTAAAATGCCCACCCAAGCCTAAATCTGACACCAACCCCAACCCCTGCCCTAAGTCTATACCTAACCCCTGCCCTAACCCTACACTTAACTCTAACTACTCCTCTATATAAAAAATAAAAATGTACAAAATATATACAGAATATGCACAGATGTGCACAAAAAAATAAAACAAAAAATATTAAAATAAAGAACAAAAAATAAAATAAATAAAAGTGTTAAAATAAAAGAATAAAAGAAAATCAAAATAAATCAAATCAAATAAATCAAATAAAAGTAATAAATGAAATCAAAATCAAAATAAGAAAACGAAAAAAGAACAAATCACTACTTCTCCTCTTACTCGCCACCAACTGCCACTACCAACTGCCACCACCACCTCTCTCCTCTAAGCTCTCCTCACAATAGCCGCCTGCAAGTCAGTGCTTTCAAAGGAGAAGCAAGAGATGTCACAAAGGAGGGCAGGTCCTTGTCACCGTGGCAACCCCCCCACCAGGACCTGGCCCCACCTGGCCCTTCCTGAGTGGTGATGCTCCTCTGTCAGAACTTGGAGGCACCTGCTGTTCCGCCTGCAGAATGCTCTGATCCCAAACTCTCTAGCCCTAAGACTGGCTCTGCCACGAAAAATCCATTTGTTTCTAAGGTGCTTGGTGACTCTCTTTTTCTACGTTTGCTGCAGGGGGCTTAATAATATCACTACCCTTCTGCACTCTGTGAATTAAACAGGGCATGGATTTGCAAGCATTTGTAACTTCTGCCACATAATTTTCAGGTGGAACTCAAATCGGGAGAGAAAAGGGTAAATGCAGCCTGCTCTTTCCATGCGGGGGGCACATTTCGTGGTGCATGCAAGTTTAACGGTGGGCCATAACATTAAAGGCAGGCGCGTTGGGGACCTGTCCGGCCTAAGTGGGGAAAGGAACCATCAAATCCGCTCATAAAACCTCTCTGGCATGGGAGCACATGAATTCCAGAGCCATGGGCACATGAATGCTTCACAGTCTGTTGTTTTTCTGTGGAATTCACATTTGGAAATATGCCCAGTCGACTGCAAAGAGCACGTACCTGCTTGTTTCCAAAGGAGTGCTAAAATCAATTAACAAGTCCTCAAAGAGGCAGGCCTGTTCCAGTCCCCACCTCAGATAGTCTCAAAGGGCGAGGAAGCCAGTGCAAATTTATCCGCAATTTCAGCAGAAGTTGTGTCTCAAGAGTGCAGCAGCTACCTTTTGGCTGACTAAAATCCTGGCACCTTGGCTGAGTGTCCTGGAGCATGCACAGAAATCCTTGACCTCCAAGGGGGATGTAGCATTTCAAAGACTGCAGGGCAAATGTGCTCCTGAGCATATGCAGAATCCTTTTCCTCTGGTGAGGTGTGAGGAACCTTTGGCCACCCCAGCTCTTGCTAGACTGCAACTCCCGTCAACTCCAGCAAGCAGGAGTTCAGCAACATCTGGAGGGCCAGAGGTTCCCCACACCTGAGCTAGAGACTGTGCAGGTATCTGTGGATTCTGGAGTCCCAGAATTCGCCTTAGGTGTTTTTTTCATGGATGTTAGTGACTTCACCTGCCAGATGCTGCATAGGAGGTGACCTAGGATGAGATGGCTGGCAGGAACTCATGCTATGGCCTGGCTGACTTGCTTGCACAGTAAACGGGAGATGACTTCTCAGTGTGTAATCTGAACAGAGTGAAGAACGGTAGCAACTTCCCCAAATCTCTTGCTAAGCAGCAAAACTCTGTATTGCTGTGTCTGCCTGCTGGCATTCACAGCAGAAAGCCATTCATACTTCTGCCTCTGTTCTGGTCTCTGAATGGAAGCATGGTTCGTATCCAACTACTGACACCGGTGTCTGTTGACCCTTAGCTGTGGATTCCAGATTTTTGCAGGAATGGGTAACTTAGCATTTTAAGCAGTTCTTGTAAAGTTGGAAAGGACCACAAGGGTCATCTACTCCTGAAATGCAGGGATCCTTTTGCCCAACATGGCATGGCTTCCACCCTGGGATTAAGAGTCTCATGCTCTACAAACTGAGGCGTATGTTCTGGTTTGAAATAAAAATAAATTCAGCTGATCTTAAGAAAGACCCTCAGCTGTGGATTGTTGGTTGACACTGCAGGGGTGTGTGAGAGACAGTACAGATCCTCCAAATGTCTCTACTTTCCAGGGACAGTCCTGGATTTACAGAAGCCATTCTGGTTTGATCCCGGAAAGTCCCGCTTTTCCTTAGGATGCCCCTATTTCCATCGGAGAAATGTTGGAGGGTGTAGTATGATGTCCCTGTTTTCATCAGAGAAACGTTGGGAGGGCATGGAGTCGTGCGTTCCTGGAACCAAGAAGATCAAGTAACTATGCAACCTTTAGAAGGCACCTGAAGGCAGCCCTGTATAAGGAAGTGCGTAATGTTTTCTTATGTTTTTATGTATGTTGGAAGCCGCTCAGAGTGGCTCCGGCAGCCTTAGTCAGATGGGTGGGGTATAAATAAAATAATTATTATTATCATTATCTTATTATATCATTAATATTATATTATTATCATATATTATTATTGTTGTTATAAGAATTTTAAGGTCTTACATATATAAAATAAATATTCATAAATGTACCAAGCACACACACACACACATATATAAACCACATGTCTGAAGCCCACAGAAAAAGTCCTGAAACCATTTTGTCCCTCCCAAATTTACCTCAAATATTGTCTCCCCATTGTCTTTTGCTCACAAATCCTGTATTAAGGGCACATTTAGGATATGAATTTGGTGAGCCCATGACCAGTATTCAGAAATTAAGTAGTTATCATCACAAAAGAATAGCCAGGCTCTCCAGGTAAACCCATCCACAGGTTTCCTGCTGGCCCCTTCTCTGATGTTTGTATGATGTATTGGGGGTGGTCTTGGGCTACACCCCTCCTGTGATGTATGTATGGGGCTGGTCTTGAGCTCCGGGGCAGGGAATTTCAAAAGTTTCTAAGTATAGGAGTTTGCCCACCATTGTTCTGGGTCCCTCTCCCCCTTTGTGCGTGTGGGGGGAGCACCCTGTTGCAACAGCTTTGAGAAAGATCAGGCTTACTAGGTGCTTTGCTTCTCAATATTCTCTGGTTGGTCTCTGTTATTTTGTCCTACCGATAGAGAACCTACTAAAGGACTCTATATGGGCTCTTGGGTACACCTTAAGGGAAAAGGAGCAGTTTTTTTTCTCATAACTGGTCTTTCATGTTGCAAACACTTTTGCCAATTTCAAGCCCCACCCCCCAAAAAATGTAAGGGGTTTTAAGGGTTTGATGAGCTAGTCTAATACAGCTTCTTAGGGTCTGTTTGAGTTCCTGGGTGTGTAGCCAGAAGTTGAAGCAGTTTTGAGGAGACCTGGTATGTTTACACAGGCAGGGTTGAACTGGGGCAGCAGCGGTGGTATCCTGATCTTTCTGATTTTCTTTCTTACGCCCCTGTTTTGTGTGGAGAAGGATTTACATAACACCTTTCACCTTGTGGCTGCAGAGCTTGCCTGTAAATATTTAAGCGACGGCTCAGCTTTCAGCCTGACTATACCAATGACAGAGATCAAACATTTTCTGACCTTTTGTTAATCTTCTCTGTGAAACCAGAGGATGCCCTCGGTCTCCTTTTAGTGCTTGGAGAAAGGAGGTGGCATATTTGGGGAAGGAGGAGGGCAGCCTTTCCTGCGCTGGCTGCCTTCACAAAATGCAGAGAAAGCATTAGGCGCTTCAGAAGGTCACATGCCTGTACCAATAAATATAAAGGGTTTGTCAAGTGGTGTAGCTAGTTTGGAATGCCATAACTCAGGGGTAGGCAAGCTAAGGCCCGGGGGCCGGATGCGGCCCAATCGCCTTCTCAATCCGGCCCGCGGATGGTCTGGGAATCAGCGTGTTTTTACATGAGTAGAATGCATAGCTGTCAACTTACAGATTTGAAAACAAGGGACCAGCAGCCTCGAAAATAAGGGATCAGCAGCCAAAATAAGGGATTTTGCTATTGTAAAGAGTTACATACATTGGTAGGATTGACAGATGCTGTCAATCCGGCATGAGGCGGTTGCGGCGCGGCCCTTCTGCGTCCCTCCCCATCCCCTCCTCTTCCTTCTCCCTCAGGCCGCCTCCTCAGCTGCCACCACCGCTGCCGCCTCCGGGCTCGCGGGCAGCGTGGGCGAGAGTCTCTCTCCCTCCCCCCTCTCTCTTGGGCAGGGAAGGGCTGATGGAACTCCTCGCGCCAGGACGACGGCGCCATGATCTCTCTTACATGCAGTGGAGGACCCCGAGCGGCTGCTTCCCTCCCGAACCGGGCAAGCATGAAACCCAGGAAATTTAAGGGACATCATCAATAAAGGACAGCAGCGGGACATGGCGCTGGGATAAGGGAGTTTCCCGCCAAATAAGGGACGGTTGACAGTTATGGTAGAATGTGTCCTTTTATTTAAAATGCATCTCTGGGTTATTTGTGGGGCATAGGAATTCGTTCATTATTTTTTCCCAAAATATAGTCCGCCCCCCCCCCATGGTCTGAGGGATGGTGGACTGGCCCATGGCTGAAAAAGGTTGCTGACCCCTGCCATAACCTCATTTTTTTTTAAAAAAATTGCACTTAGAGTAGGAGTTTCAGACCGAGCCCCTTTGGGCAACCTTCCAAGGACCATGTGACCGTACCCAACATTCTGCTGATCAAAATTGGGATGCTCCTTTTTTGGTCTTGATCTCTGGCGTAAGCTGGTTGATTTGCACCAGAGCGCCAGACCAAAAAACAGGACATTCTGGGATCCGATGAGAAGCCTGGATGGCTTTTGTCATTCCGGGATGTCCCGCTTAAATCGGGATGGTTGAGGGGTATGTCTGACATCAGCCCCAGAGGCAGACGTAGCTGGAGCAACCAATGTAGAAGGACGTAGGAAGGGGGGGTGCAGACCTTGCCAGGTGCCACCCTGCCGGGGGTGTGTGACAAAATGGCCAGCAGCACTCATTGCGGGGCCTGCAGTGTGCACGAGCCATGCATCTCAGTGCCCACTGGCTCCGCGCTGTCCAGCCGGCTGCCTCACCCCCCAGCTGTAAGGCAGTTGAGACCCCGTGGTGGGCCCTGTCCGTCAGGGTGCCGCACGCCCCATGCTGTCCCTATGGGCACTGTGCGCCCCATTTGGCACGGGGCGCGTGGCACCCATAGAAAAGGCATGGGTTGTGCTGCCCCTATGGGCGGTTCGCTCCGCCCCAGGTGCCCAAGAGGCTTCCTCTGCCGCTGCCAATGTAAATTTTACATTTGTAGCGTAGGGTAATTTTTCCACACATGCTCACACCTCTCTCTATCCTCCATCCTGATGACGAAGAAGCATTACATATCAGAGTTTAAGAACAATGCAGCCTGACTCCCCTGCTCAGCGCCTGAAGGCCCCAGTCCTGTCACTCACCACCTGATGGACTGCATGGAATTGGCGGAAATGACTGGCAGAATCCGAGACCAGGGAGGAGAGTCGGTGGAAGAAGATTGGAAAAAATTCAAAGTATATTTACAGAAACACTGTAAAATTAATGAATGTTAGAAGGATGCTGGAATGAAGTTACATGGTTTTAGCAGAAAGGTTATAAAGAACTAAGTAAAAGTGGATTGTTAATGGGTCAAAGTGTAAAATTTAAGGTCAAATTGTGTTAAGATAAATTATAGAACAAAAATTGAGTAAGATGGAAAGGATTTGCTGAAATAGCTAATTGAATTAGAATACAAAAAAGGGAGATGTGAGGAGGTCGATGAAACAAGTAAATGAAAGACAAAGATATGGAAATACTGGATGTGTTTTTAAATGTTTTTGTTTTTCTTATTGTTTTGTTGTACTGTTTTTTTTATTGTCTTTTTTCTTTTTTCTGTAACTGTTAAACCTTTAATAAATATCATTTTTTTAAAAAATAAAAGATTAAGAATTGGGTCCCCAAATGCAAGTTTGGATGAAAGGTGGGTCCTGGGTATGAAAAGGTTGAAGACACCTGACCTAGACCAACTGTTCATTTTCCTTTTTGGAGAGGTATGCTATCCTGGACTTTATCTCAACATTACAAATTTCTTTATTCATATATCATACAACCGACTCCCTCCAAGATTTAAAAAAGGTGGTGGTTAGCATTGCAAGTCTGCTGCTGCAATCAATCTTGTATGCCTGGCATTTATAGAATATAATATATTCTTTCCGATGTGTGTAATGAGGATGCAATATTCACCTGTGCATTTTCTCTCTCTTGACCTTTGGAATGTTTTGATTGGTTTGTATTGGTTTATCGGCTTTGTCCATATTTTAAAAAGTTAATAATAATAATAATAATAATAATAATAATGTCCAACAAAATATTAAGAAAACCATGGGTCCTTTAACTGGAACATTTTTAGTGTGTGTGGAGATCTGTAGACTGAGCTAGTGCTGCATTATGAAAAAGCTCCAAGCCGAAGCCTGCTTGACAAACCCAACCTTTATCAAAGTGGTCTCAGTGAGGAAAAGTAAATAGTTGGTCCAAGTACAGATATTATTGTTTCACAGCCCTTTTCACCAACCAGGGGCAAGCGAAGGCGTCGTGACACCTGGGGTGGCAAACAGCTATGTACAGCGCATGTGCGGTGTCGCTACGTATGGTGCATGCACCGTACGTAGCGACGCCGCAAATGCACCGTACGTAGCAGTTTGCCAGCAGTGCCGCTTCAGCACCGTATGGACGGTGCCGGGATCCCCTGCTTGCGGCTGCAGCCGTGAACGAAGGATCCTCCATCGCTGCTGTAGCAGCGATGGAGGGATCCCATCATCACCATCCATACGGTGCTTGAGTGCATGTGTGGCATCATTACATACAGCGCATGCGTGTAACGCCGCACATGTGCTGTACATAGCGGTTTGCCGCTGGCACTGGGATCCTCTGCTTGCAGCTGCAGCCATAAACGGAGGGTCCTCCACATGCAGCTGCGGTGCCTCGATGGCTTCTCATGCCACAGCGAGCCCCACGGGGTGCCTTCTTGTCACCCCCCCCAGACATGGCACCCGGGGTGCACCACCCCTGCCCCCCGTTGCAACGCCACTGTCGCCAACCACAGTTTGAGAACTTCTGACCCCAGTGCAATGGTTTGGTGGTTTGGTACATGTGGATGTGCATTTTGAAGTAGCCATTTCAGCCTATCCTAGCTTCGTCCTTGTCTCATGATGGTGCCCCATGGTTACCAAAGGAGCTTAATCTTGTTTTTATACTAGGGGGAAAGGAGCTTTGGTAAATAGGAGGGGGTTGCTGAACTCCTATCTCTGTAAGTGGCCTATGTTCTGTAGGTAAGGACAGCCAAGTCCCCCAATTTATTCACAGCTGATGAAGCTTTGAACTAGCCCAAAGTCACCCATTAAGCCTCATGGGTGAATGGGGGGGGGTTTGAACCCTGGTCTCCCAGGTCCAACTTTAACCACTACACCTCACTGAGCCTCTCTGACTTTCTCTGGAGGTGCAGCAGTTGGTGTCCAATCTACACATTAGTCTGAGAGGTGAACATCAGGTTGATTTGTATGAGAATCTTCAGAGACCCCTTGTACTCTTTCTATCTGTCTCTGCTAAGACAGAAGCTGTATTTCGATATATCTAAGGTGGAACTCACACAGGTCAGAAGGCAGCAACAGCAGAATCCTATTATTTTCAAGCACACTCCACCGCTGTCATTATTTATTGCGCAGGGCAAGTTTACTCCTTGTTGTTGTTTTTGCAATGGGAAATGAAAGCCCCTCATGGAAAATGTATACATCAGAGACATCTCTGGAGTGGGTGAAGAAGAGTTCGGTCAATTCTGCTCTCAAAGCTTCCTTGTTTTGGGAAATTGTTATTCTACAGCTGTATGGCGAATCTCCTTTGAAGACGGGGGAATGCACCATTGAACCTTCGCTGAAGGAATTGCTGGTTTATTTACTTGAAAGGATCTCTGGGATGGATGGTGGGGGCTGCCAAAAGTGTTAGGGCGCGAGTCATGTTTCTGCCTTGTAGCTGAGTTGCTCTGCAGTAGCTTCAGGAGAGATGTAAGGGAGCTCTTTGACCAAAATGTGATTTTTGTAGAATAATAATTTTTCTTTTTACTTTGAGGACAGGTGTATCGATTGTTGGTGTACATGAGAGCTAGAGGACTGTGCTATATCCACCCATATTGTTACTAGGGCTGTCACCTGATTGGGAAAATACTGCCCCCGTCCCAGCAGTACATTTTCCACATGGCCCACTCCTAGAAGAGGAGAGAAGTGGTTCAGCCTGGGTGAGGTGTGCTGTGGCACCTGGGGCCAATTCGCCAATGGGGGAAGTTAGAATTGGTTAGGGGGTTGTGCCAATGGGGGGAGTTAGAATTGGTTAGGGGGTTGTGCTAATAAAACCACAGTTGCAGGTTCAATATGGGACAGCTGCATATTCCTGCATTGGAGGGGGCTGGACTAGATGGTCATTTGGGTCTCTTCCAACTCTACAATTCTATGATTCTATGATGTGCTGATGTGGCATACTTGGGGGTAGGCCATGTTGGCCCCTGCCAAGTGCACAGGCTGGGGGTGCAAATCCCACACCTTTCCACTCTGGGCTTTTTAGTCACTCTTGAGAGTTGAGTAGGAATTTGTACTGGGAGCTCTGACTGGCCTTTGGACTCACCTTTCATTTGCCTACTTTGGAGAGGCAGTTTTGCAATTTGGCTCACCTGGCATTTCCTCCAAGCAGGTAACAGGCTTGAAAAAAATGTCTGCTTGAAGACCTGAGGCATTATTGGGCTAAAGTGCTGCTCAGCCACCTACCTCTGGCTAGTCTTTGTGGGTACTGGGGATGCCCTTTACACCTGGAAAGCCCACCTGGGTGAATGCCGGCCAGCAGGGCCGCACCACACCTGTCAGGCTCAGCCCCAAGGTGCGTGCTGTAGCAGGATAGTTTTCTTCTAAACCTTGCTGCATGGCCACAGCGTGCAGCCCAGGAGATTGGGGGGACAGAACCCTCCCCATTTATTACAAAATCGCCTGCCCAGACAAATTTAATTTGGTTCGTTCAGACTGGTTTGTTCAGTTTGTTGCACATCCTCTAACGTGTTTTGCTTACGAAATGAAACCTGTGTCCCAAGAGGCTATTTGTCTTGACGCTTCTTTGGTGTGTTGGCAAAGCCTCTTTGCTGACTTAAAGGAACAGAATCTGCATATGCTCTCAGCGCCCTGCCCCACCTCACTCTGAGTGTGTCCATCTTTTCTCCTTCCTCTGTTGTCGCTGCCTGTTTGCTTGCCATTCCTTCTGTGCTTGCAATTCACGATCCCTCCAGGAGGGAAAGCTCCTACCTGCTCTACCTTACTCTTTCCCTTGCTTGCTCCTTCAGAGAAGGTGGGTAAACTGTGCAGAGGACTCTTCTGCAGGTGAGAAGTGGATTTGGGAGCGGATGGCGGCATTCCACCACTCTGCATAGATTGATCAGCTCTTCTGCATGAATCTTCTCTGTGATCCCTAACCAATGTTTTCTCAACACATGCTAGCTTGGGTATGCAGGGGAGCCTGCCAGCCCATAGAGATGAAGTGATGGGGGGGGGGCGAGATGGGCCTGCCGACCCCAGTCTTATTATTTTTTTATTTCTATGATCTTTATGCAGTTCCCTTTGCTCAAGCAGTTTTCAACAAAACAAAGATCTAGATACGTAAAACAATGCAATCCTTAAAAACGCATAACGAATCAAAGAAGGTCAATTACAGCAGCAGTTGGATTATCTGCTCCAAACACCCACTGTTTAACTAACTGCCTAAAACCATAGAGAGAGATGGGGCTAGGCACAGCTCAATAGGGAGGGAGTTCCAAATATGAGGAGCCACCACCATTAAATGCCACATTTCTTCCCATTTGCTCAAGGCAGAGCAAATGGTTCTCTTCCTACCCACCCTGTTCTATCTCCACAACAACCTTGTGAGGTAGGTTGAACCGATAAAGAGGGACTGGCCCCAAGTTACCCAGTGAAGTCTGCAGCCGAACATGGGTGTTATGTACTGAGTTGAATAGGATCCAAAAGGCAGCAGTCTGATTGGTCCTAGAACAAATAGGATTCAGAATGCAGCAGTCTGATTGTTCCTAGAACAATAGGGTCCAGAATGCAGCAGTCTGATTGGTCCACAGGAGCCACCCAATCCAGCTCCAGGTGGAAGTGAATCCGCAACCTGATTGGCCTACAGGTGAATCCCGGAATTAGCCAATCACGTGAGGCCCATTGTGTAAATAATGTATATAAAGCAGACATTCTGGGGAAACTTCCATTCCTCCTCACCACTAGGAGCTGAATAAAGAGCATGAAATCCACGCTCGACTCTGAGTATATTTCACTGGGTCTCTCCAGTCTAGTCCAGCTCTGTCAACATCACAAGAATTGATTATCCCAAGAATTGTATCTGCACTGAGCCCAGTAGAAGGTGGCTTGGTACAGCTTGGCTGGGTGTGATTCAGTATCTGCAGGAGGAGAACAAACAAGCAAAACAAAGCCCTCAATGGCTATTTTCAAGCTTTGCCTCTTGTACATTTGATTAAGAGTGTGTGAAGGTGCCTCATTATTGACAAATTACTGCTGCTCCTGTCTTCAAAACCCTGGGAAACTTCTTATCTGCCAGCAGGAATGTCAGAATTTTAATGCACTTTCTGCCTGTGTGTTTGGGTTTAGTGTAGTTGCTATGACATACATGAAGACATTTGCTGAGCTCATTCAAAGGGATTTTTGTGTTGGGAAAATGCTGCCTGAAATCTCTTATCTGTATGCCTCCCAGGGATGCAGGGCTCTTTCATCCATTGCTAGTGGATTCTCACTTGCCTTCTCTTTATTTTAAAGGGGGGGAAATGATCTAAATCTAATGTGAAATGTGTGAACAATGGCTTTGTTTGAAAAATGGCTTCCTTCTCTCTGTGCTTCTTTTTTTATACTTAATATAGTGATACTTTTGCTTAAGGGGAAAAAAATAGGCATTAGATAGGCAGCACTGATGATCTGGGGTCTCCAAAAGATTAGATTAATTTTTGGCTTTTCTGGCGGAAGAATTGAGGTCAGTATTCAGATACCAGCAATACGATCGTTATCTTTTTACTCTCTCTTTTTCTTTTGGGCAGGGCATCCTCAATAGCTCAAAAAGTGACAGGAACCACAAGCAAGGTAGAATGCATTCTAGCATACATAACATAAATACAAGCACCAGACTGGACTATAAAATCTTCTAGTCTAGGTTTGTTCAGTTTGTGGCCCACTAAGACACAACGAGCCAGGATCCAGGCTGCTGGTTCTGGGATGGCAGGGGTGCAAGCTTTCATCCCAAGTGGGACAGAAGGAGTTCTGCAGTCCAGAATGGTCAGGGATCAAGTTCTGAGGTGGCAGAAGAGGCAAGAGAGAAGGCACTGAGACCAGGGTTTGGCAACCTGGTTCCCTCCATCTGTTTTGGACTTCCATCAGCCCCAGTAACCTCCATGCTGGCTGAGGCTGATGGGAATTGTAGTTCAAGACTTATGGAGACCACCATGCAGCCAAAAGCTGGCTTAGGCAATGTCCTCACACAAGAGACAAGTTGATTCAGCTGAGGAGCCTGACCTTATTTTCATGCGAAATATGAAGGGTATCATACAGTGTTCTTTGCTTACGCAACAGCTACATCGGAACGGAGAAACTGCAAATGATGTGTGTGTGTTTATTTTGCAGCAGACTGCCTTGTGCTTTCTTCCAAAGCAATTCCACCATTGCATTCTCCTTTTAAAAAGCATTTATATATAGCAGGGTGGCTGCTTTCCTCTTTCCTGTTCCAGCATGACCTCAAAATAGTTTGCCAAATGCCAGTGCAGCCACAGATCATTAGAATAGCTAAAAGAACAAGAGGTTGCATCGCTTTTGCAAAGGCCGCCTCTGCTTCTGGAAAGAAGCCATCGAGTTGGCACTGAGCTTCTTGGATGAGACAGCTTCACCTTTGCCCTTGCACCTCGCAAGATGCCGCGGGGCTTTCTGTCCCGAAAGATGGCATTTTTGTGGCAGTGCGCATAGACAAGTAACAAGCAGCATGCAGCTTCACCTCATCGGCTGTGTCAGCGATTCTGCCCTTGCAGCCTCTTCTTCAACCTCTGACCTCTTTGCCTGCCTTGCCTCTTTTGATCCCATTGGCTGATCTACTTTGTGTGTCACAGAGAACCTTTTTCACTCTCCGGTCTGTGTTTAGCAAAGCTGCTCTGATGTCACAGTAGACTTTAAGACTGGCAGCTGAGCTGAGCTGCTATTTTGAACTGCATATTCTTTTAGATTTAGAATTTCAGGGCTCTCAGGCAACTCTTATTAAATGAGGAGAGAGCAACAAGTACTTTGTGGTACTATGCGATCCTCTGTTCCATTACATCCAATTCCACAGTTTACCGTAGCTTTCCATGTATAACATGCCCCCGTGTATAAGACGACCCCTATTTTTTGGGACTCGAAATTAAGGAAATGGGGGGAGATTGCCCAGAGTTGTTAAGCTTTTTGGGGGGGGGGATTGCCCAGAGATTGCCCAGACACCAATCACCAGCCCATTCATCACTGACAATCTCCTGCTCATGGCTGCTACCAATCGCACATCCCCCCTTTGCACTATCCATGTATAAGACGACCTCCAAATTTTAGCATTTGACTATGGGGGGGGGGAACCACACTCATCTTATACACAGAAAAATTTGGTATTCTCTTCCGAGTGCTTAACAGACAGTCAATCCAGTTGTTAACAATCTTTTATTATTTACTGTTTATATTTCACAGTACAAAGTTCCAAGGGGTGGCCAAAATCCCTCAAAAGTCCCTCAAGGTTCTTGCTCTCTGTCTATTTTCAGGCAAAGTCCTTAGTTATAAAATAAATCCATCGCAAAGAGGTATCTTTAAAGTCCACTCTTCCCGAAAACTTTGCATTCCATTGCTTTAGGGGAGGGTTGATAACACAGATCCCAAAGAAAAAACATGACTTAAAATATTGCCTCCCCTCCCCTCCTTCCACCACTTGAATAAAGCAGAAATTAGCATCTTTCATTCTTTCCGAACCTTTCCAAACAGATGATTTTCTCCTGCAGCATAAATCAGGATCTTTTCAGAGGGATGCCTCTTTGCTTGCCAATTACTGCTGCATAAGACGCACCTGACCATAAGATGCACCTAGTTTTTAGAGGAGGAAAACAAGAAAAAAACTATTCTGAACGAAACAGTGGATGTATGATTTTTGTGTTTCATGCTGTGGCCACAGACATGTGATTTGATGGTGAGTTTGGGGTAGCCCAATGCAAAAATCCTGAGAATCCGTGTGGATCCGTGCTTTGTAACCACGTTTTTGCGCCATTGCGGCTCCATGCAACAGTGGGTGCGTGATTTTTTTGGTGCAGGCTATAGCCATGGACATGCTATGTGATCTGATGGTGAATTTGGGATGACCCAATGCAAAAATCCTGAGGATCCATGTGGATCCGTGCTTTGTAACCACGCTTTTGCTTGCAAATTACAGTATGTCCAAATTCAAAGGTGTTCTGCAGCTCACCACGATCTCTTGCAGGGGCTGTTCTTAGATGGAGCCATTGAGGCCAGTGCCCTCACCTTTTTGTCCTGGAGACAGGGAATTCCACCCCCACTCACAGACCAAAAAAAGAAAAAAAAGGGGGGGAAAGGCACTAACGGATGATTGTGGGTAATGCCCTTTCAATACCCTTGAAAGGTATGGGGAGGAATGCCCCTTACCTCCCATTAATCTCTGGCTGGGACCCCTCCTGGGCAATGGAGTGCCCAAGAGTGCGACATGCTGGGTTCACTGCAAAACAGACAGTTGACCCAGTCCCAGTTAATGATGGGACCTATAGCTCTGTGTGAGGAATAGGGGTCTCCTAACAACTCTCAGCAGAGGGACGTGGGTGGCGCTGTGGGTAAAAGCCTCAGCGCCTAGGGCTTGCCGATTGAAAGGTCGGCGGTTTGAATCCCCGCGGCGGGGTGCGCTCCCACTGCTCGGTCCCAGCGCCTGCCAACCTAGCAGTTCGAAAGCACCCCCAGGTGCAAGTAGATAAATAGGGACCGCTTACCAGCGGGAAGGTAAACGGCGTTCCGTGTGCTGTGCTGGCTCGCCAGATGCAGCTTGTCACGCTGGCCACGTGACCCGGAAGTGTCTGCGGACAGCGCTGGCCCCCGGCCTCTTGAGTGAGATGGGCGCACAACCCTAGAGTCTGTCAAGACTGGCCCGTACGGGCAGGGGTACATTTACCTTTACCTTTAACAACTCTCAGCACCTTTAACAAATTGTAACTTCAATTATTTTGGGCGGTGGAGACCAGGGGGAGCCATGGCTGTTTGAAGTGGTCTCGTACTGTTTGAAATGTATCTTGCAAATGGGGCCTCCTTGTTTTCTCAGAGCATCTGCAGGAAAATGGTGGTTTTCAGATGCCTGGAAAGTGATGGAGTGTTGTTGTTTTTATCCACGGCATTAAGGACAGTCTAATCCAGTCTGGAACTCTTCTCTGGGGTAGATCTGAATGTTCAAGAGCCTTTCTCCGCTCCCCTTCCCCATACACGGTGGCTCCTGGCAGAGTCATACTCTGAACCAGGGACTGGTTCTGCCCCAGAGCTTGCTTTTAAGTCCTGGTTTCAGACATGGTGATCAAAAGATGCTTAGTTCTGTACCATGTGTGATTCATTGTTCTCTACTGAGTCTCCAGACAGCTGAGAATTTTTCAAGCTAGAAGATTTGATTTCCAGGCAGGTTTAAACCCCAGCACATCTCTCTTTCAAAATTAAGAACATTTCGACCCGCAATACATTCATTTCCCTTATGTGGGCATCTTTTCACAATGCAATCTCTTTCTGCTAGTGGCCATACCGTTATGCCTTTGGGGCTAGGAGCTCTAACCTGTGTTTCAAAGGAGCGTGCCAAAGCAGAAAACACTTTTTTAAAAAAAAATATGTCGAATCTGGGTGGGTGAGATATTTTGTTTTCTTTTATGAAATTGCCTAGGTTCCATCTCCGATTAGTCATCTTTTTCCTTTTGTGGCTGGCGGGACTTCAGCCAATATGTGTGAATGTGAATTCCTTTGAATGTGAATTCCTTTCCCTTAAGGCCTTCAGATAAATTGAGGCTTAAGACACCTGTGGTTGCTGTAATGGGGAAGGTGTAGTGGATTTTACACAGATGGGGAGAGTGAAAGCCCAGGGATGTTGGTATGCTCACTGTTCCCAGGTGGGATACACATATAGACAGGGGTGGATTTAGGGCTGAGTGAGCAGTGCACACTCACTGGGTGCTGAGCTGGGCACCATCTCAAAGCCTGGTAAGCGAGGTGCTGGGCTTTGGGAAGAAGTGTGAGGCTCTGGCAAGGTCCTAGAGCCCTTCCACATCCTTCCCAAAGCCTAGTTATCACTTCCCCAGCTTTGAGAAGGAGATGCGAAGGCACTAGGATCCTGCCGGCACCTCCTTAACTGCCTTTGGTGCAGACATCCAATTTTGGCCTCACATGGGGTGCCATAGCACCCTGGGGAGCATGGACGTGCTAATCTCTTTTTCTAGCAAAACAGCCTCAGGCGAATGGAGGCTGTTTGAAGGGGAGACAGAACTTTGAATTTTTTTTAGCTCTGGATGTAAGATATGAATGAAGATATTCAGTATACAGTGGTACCTCGGGTTACAGATGCTTCTGGTTACAGACGCTTCAGGTTACAGACTCCACTAACCCAGAAATAGTACCTCAGGTTAAGAACTTTGCTTCAGGATGAGAACAGAAATCACACGGCGGCAGCGGGAGGCCCCATTAGCTAAAGTGGTGCTTCAGGTTAAGAACAGTTTCAGGTTAAGAACGGACCTCCGGAACGAATTAAGTTCTTAACCCGAGGTACCACTGTATCATACTATGCAACTATCTAAATGTAACTTTATTGTTTTAAGTTGTTTAGGAGTAAAGGTCTGTCGTAAAGCTTTTGAACCATATTTTTGGACTGGAGAATTTTCATTTCATAGGACAGTCTGTTTTTATTCATCCAATTTGCTTCCACATGTGCAATACTAATACCCTCAGTACCTCCGACATGCTTTGACATGGCTGCACTGTGCTCTTGAACTATAAGAATGCCTCTTGCTTGCCTGGATGGAAAATGGAGAGATATGGAAAGGACTGGCAGGCTAGAAACATCTGAGTTTAGCATGGCTGGAATGTGCCTGATGCTAAAAAGTTTAAGGGTTCCTCCACTCACTTTCCCCTTTGTCCCTGGTCCTTTCCACCACCAGCAAAAATTAAAAAAGGAAGCAGAAATTGCTGGAGTTTACACATTGGTCTGTGGTCAGGAATGAAAATCTGACAACTGAATATGATCACTATTTGCTCATGTTGTTCTTGTTTTTAAGTCTGCAAGTGATGCGTTATTTGCGTGTTCAGACCCAGAAACCTCCTCCCTCCCTAAATAAATTCACACATGACCCAAATTTTGGTTTTGGTTTTTGGCAGAATTTAGGCCACAACTTTATTGATTACAGAGTGACTGGTTGCTTAGGCTCTGGTTTGACTAGCTCCCTGCACCCTTGCAGGTAGCGCTGACCCAGGGCACCAGCATAGGTCAGCCAAGGGTGAACACCTGGATAAGTGGAAAGCTGGGAACAGGCTAACTCTGCCACCCAAATGTCCCCCTGGACTCAGGCACGGGGACAACCCCCTCTCAGGGGTTGACCAAACCATTGAGTCCCCGGATTCCTTTAATGGAATACCCTTCACATAGGGGTGGCGAGAGCATTCTCCCATCCCTATCACCTGAACCAGAGCCTATCTGCAACCTTACAAGTTGTGATGATTTGCTACGCGGCAGGCGAAACCCAAATGGCACCAGCCAATCAGCCAAGTGGGGAAAATTCCTGCCGTGCCCCTGTCTCAATGACAGATGACACACGATGGCATAGCAAGGTCAAGCGCACAGCCCTAAAAGTAGGGAGAGGTGGGTGTTTGTTCTGAATGCATGTGCCAAAAGTGGATGGGTCATGTGCATGGGCATAAATAGGTCCCTCAAACTGTTTGGACTGCGTCCCATTGGCCAGATTGCACCCAGCTTCGGGGGACCTACCAATCGGGTGTGTGGCTGAACAATCGTACCCACCCACAACACAGCATGTCGGTTTTCCAGGTCTCACTGCAATACATGCCCTCTTTAAAGGAGGAGCCGATTACCATATTTTTTGCTCTATAAGACTCACTTTTTCCCTCCTAAAAAGTAAGGGGAAATATGTGTGCGTCTTATGGAGCGAATGCAGGCTGCGCAGCTATCCCAGAAGCCAGAATAGCAAGAGGGGTTGCTGCTTTCACTGTGCAGCGATCCCTCTTGCTGTTCTGGCTTCTGAGCTTCAGAATATTTTTTTTCTTGTTTTCCTCCTCCAAAAACTAGGTGCCTCTTGTAGTCTGGTGCATCTTATAGAGCGAAAAATACAGTAATTACTTTTTTTAAAAAACCACATTGTGTTGTTGTTTCCTTTACACTGAAATGAATGTAAGTTATGTATATAGTTATGTAACTTACATTAAGTAGTGAGCAGCAGTGGCGTAGCGTGAGTTGTCAGCACCCGGGGCAAGACAAGTAATTTGCGCCCCCTAACCCTGCGTGAGCCAGGTAGGGGCAGAGAGCTGCGAGTGCGAGCGCGTCCCCCCCAGATATTGCGCCCGGTGCGGCCGGCCCCCCCTGCACCCCCCATGGTACGCCACTGGCGAGCAGCAAGACGAATAACACAGTTATTTGGCGGACCCTGAAAGGCAGCAGGGCAGAAACAGCGTTGATAGTGATTAATACAAGTTACAACAGAAATTGCTGCCTTCTTAGGCCCCTTCCCCTGGAAGATGTTTACCTTGCTAGCCAGGGTAGATGACCCTCACAATTAAAAGAAGTTGCCACAGGGTGAAGCATGAATTTGCTCAACCTTAGTTAAATCTGTAGTTTCACAATTCAGATGGATGATGATGGCCACCTTCAAATAGCACATGGAAGATGGGGCACACTTGTTTTGTGCTGCTCCAGGGGGTAGAACCCAAACCAATGGATTCAAATGATGAGAAAAGAAGAAGAAGAAGAAGAGTTTGGATTTGATATCCCGCCTTTCACTCCCCTTCAGGAGTCTCAAAGCGGCTAACATTCTCCTTTCCCTTCCTCCCCCACAACAAACACTCTGTGAGGTGAGTGGGGCTGAGAGACTTCAGAGAAGTGTGACTGGCCCAAGGTCACCCAGCAGCTGCATGTGGAGCAGCGGAGACGCGAACCCGGTTCCCCAGATTACGAGACTACCGCTTTTAACCACTACACCACACTGGCTCTCTGTTTTTATTCATCCAATTTGGATACTGACTAAGGGATACTGACTAAGCATTGGGAAGAACCTTTGGATGGTAAGAGCTGCTTGACAGTGGAATGGGCTTCCTAGGAAGGCGGTGGCACAATCTGGCTAGTTGGTAGTTTGAGCCCACCCAGGAATAGTTGCGGGCAGGGTTTCTGCATTGCAGGGGGTTGGACTAGATGACCCTCAGGGTCCCTTCCATCTCTACAATTCTATGATTCAATGAAATGGTTAGGAGCACACAAAGCGTTTCAGAGCATATTGTTTTTTGCAAAAAGATGTGTATGAATACTATCAACCTATGCTGAAGATTACAATATTGGTTGGGTTTGTGTGTTCGCGCATGGTGGAGGGAGGGAGGGGGAGAGATCCTCAAAAGCAGATTTTTTTTCAAAAGTCATGCTGATGGAAAATAAACTACAAAGTGCTTTGCTTCGTTAAGGGCACAGAAGAACAAATGCATCGCTTTCAAGTTCAATTTATCTTTCCCTTTTGATGTGTTCCTTGGTGTAAGATCTATGCTTAGATCTTCCTTTCTTTTTAAAAATTCTCCCTGTCATCAACATATTGTTTCACAAGTGTGTTATTGCTTAACATTCCATTTGGTGAGTTTGTCAAAGGTCATATTGTTAGTCACTGTAGAGGATGCTTCTCTCTGTGATTGATTGATTGATTGATTATATATATATATATATATATATATATATATATATATGGTATTGTATTGTGTGTTACATGCTTTCACCTTTCTGAAATGAATTGTTTATCTGACCTTCAAGCTATTTGATGCACTAAACTTAAGTTGTGGATTAGGCGAGTTGCCATAGGCTAAAGGAATGAAAAGGAATATAAACAAAGTATGTCAAGAAACTGATAAGTCACCCAACAGCTTGAAACATCATGACTAGACACTGGAAAGACCCAGCAGAAGTGAATATAGACCACTGGTTCCAAAATGTATGGGAAACTGCCCTATTAGAAAAGTTAACCAATGAACTTAAGCTAGCATGGGGGCAAGCAAAGGAGGATGTCTTCACCCTGGTGTGGCTCCCCTTTACCACATATACAGTGGTACCTCAGGTTAAGAACTTAATTTGTTCTGGAGGTCCGTTCTTAACCTGAAACTGTTCTTAACCTGAGGTACCACTTTAGCTAATGGGGCCTCCTGCTGCTGCCATGCCGCCGCCGCGCGATTTCTGTTCTCATCCTGAAGCAAAGTTCTTAACCTGAGGTACTATTTCTGGGTTAGTGGAGTCTGTAACCTGAAGTGTCTGTAACCTGAGGTACCACTCTACAACACAACAAGACAATGATCTATTCCCCCATTGTTGTTTAGTCGTTTAGTTGTGTCCGACTCTTCGTGACCCCATGGACCAGAGCATGCCAGGCACCCCTGTCCTCCACCGCCTCCCGCAGCTTGGTCAAACTCATGCTGGTAGCCTCGAGAACACTATCCAACCATCTTGTCCTCTGTCATCCCCTTCTCCTTGTGCCCTCCATCTTTCCTAACATCAGGGTCTTTTCCAGGGAGTCTTTTCTTCTCATGAGGTGACCAAAATATTGGAGCCTCAGTTTCATGATCTGTCCTTCCAGTGAGCATTCAGGGCTGATTTCCTTCAGAATGGATAGGTTTGATCTTCTTGCAGTCCATGGAACTCTCAAGAGTCTCCTCCATAATTCAAATGCACCAATTCTTTGGTGACCAGCCTTCTTTATGGTCCAGCTCTCACTTCCATACATCACTACTGGGAAAACCATAGCTTTAACTATATATAACTATACTATTCTCCCATAACAGCATACAAATCAATATGGCTAATCCGACCCAACAACCCCTCAGCCCACAAACAAACGAATCGCACTGCAACCAACCGAACGCAACCAACTAAGCTCTGGGCTCTCCAATCTCTTGCAACAGCAACTATATATATATATTCCTTTAAAGTAGCTAGGTGTTCCCTTACTACGTCTTTTCCTATCTTGGGCTGCACCTCCCTCCTTACATCATTTATTCTGTACAGTGAAGATGCTACAAACCTGCATCTCTGTCCAACAATGTAGAGGCTGCTACAGAGAAAACCCTTTACTGGGCTGCCATTCCCCCTACCCCGCCTAAGGGTGGTAGGAGTACCAACTCTACAATTCTATGATTCCGCAGGTGAAATCCTGTTGCCCTCTTTGCAGATCTGAGAAAGTAAGAAAGGATATGGTTTTCAGGTACCGTATTTTTCGCTCTATAAGACGCACCAGACCATAAGACGCACCTAGTTTTTGGAGGAGGAAAACAAGAAAAAAAATATTCTGAATCTCAGAAGCCAGAACAACAAGAGGGATCGCTGCACAGCGAAAACTTCTGGGATAGCTGCGCAGCCTGCATTCGCTCTGTAAGACGCACAAACATTTCCCCTTACTTTTTAGGAGGGAAAAAGTGAGTCTTATAGAGCAAAAAATATGGTAATTGCCATCCTTTGCAAATTGGAAAACCTACGTCACCATTGTCTTTTTTTTTTTTAATGATCCAGTATTATCTTTGTTGTCCTTTCCGATGTGACTCATGGGTGATTTGTTTTTGTTCGTGGTAAAACACAGCTGGAGCACCAGCTGATGCCAGTGTGGAAAGCAAAGCAGTACCGAGCCTTTTAAAGCTTCTTGTGTCTTTAATTAAAAGCTTCCTGTTTACAGCTTCTAGCCATTTTATTGACTCTTGTAGAGCACAGCTGGATAATTAGGGATGAGCAGCCTCTTAATTGCCCTTGAATAAGGTAAAGGGACCCCTGATCATTAGGTCCAGTCGCAGACGACTCTGGAGTTGCGGCGCTCATCTTGCTTTACTGGCCGAGGGAGCAGGCATACAGCTTCCGGGTCATGTGGCCAGCATGACTAAGCTGCTTCTGGCGAACCAGAGCAGCACACGGAAACGCCGTTTACCTTCCCGCCGGAGCGGTACCTATTTATCTACTTGCACTTTGACGTGCTTTCGAAACGCTAGGTTGGCAGGAGCAGGGATCGAGCAATGGGAGTTCACCCCGTCGTGGGGATTTGAACTGCTGACCTTCTGATTGGCAAGCCCTAGGCTCTGTGGTTTAACCCACAGCACCCTTGAATAGTTTCTTTTAATCTGCCCCCAGAGGCGGTATGTTTCTTAATACTATTTGTTGGAAACAGCAGGAGGGGAGAATGTTCTTATACCCAGGTTCTGCTTTGAGACTTCATACAGGAATCTGATTGGCCACTGTGAGGACAGGGGTCTGGGTTGACCATTGGCCTGATCCAGCTGGACTCTTCGTATGTTAAATGGCTCAGTGTCAATTTCTGTTCTCTCCTGGAGTTTAAAAGAAGGTAAAGCTTTAGTTACTGATTTCCTATCATTATTGGTTCTTCCACCTTCTTTTCATTATAAAAATAACAAAATAGTGCTATTTAATGACAACAGTGGCTGGGGATGAAGGAAGTTTCTTAGGACAATAATATTGTCATTCTGTTGTTGTTTAGTCATTTAGTCATGTCCGACTCTTTGTGACCCCATGGACCAGAGCTCGCCACTGCCTCCCGCAGTTTGGTCAAACAAGTCCCCCCAAATGCCAAGTTCCTCTGAACATTTTAATATCAACAGTGTAGTATCCAGGGCCGGCCCAGCTGTGAGGCAAGGTGAGGTGACTGCCTCAGATAGCAGGATTCATTGGGGCAGCAGTTCCTAATGCAGGCTTCCTCAACCTTGGCCCTCCAGATGTTTTTGGCCTACAACTCCCATGATCCCTAGCTAGCAGAACCAGTGGTCAGGGATGATGGGAACTGTAGTCTCAAAACATTTGGAGGGCTGAGGCTGAGGAAGCCTGTCCTAATGTCAATCTTTCTTCTCCCCTTGTTCCTGAGGTAGATCTTCCCTTCTTCCCTGGCATGGAGGTGGGGTGCTATTTTGGGGTTTGCCTCAGGTGCCAAAATGTCTTGGGCTGGCCCTGTTAGTACTCCACACATAATATTTTTATGCATCTTGTATTTTGAATGCTCGCAGCAGAGCCTGTGGAAATTAATTTGAGTTTGCAATCTTGAAATAACAATACCTCTAATCCCCCTTCCAAAATATAATATAAATCTGATTTTAATTTTTTGTTAAGCTTCTTGAAATGGATTATGCAAGAGGCTGGTGATATTTACATTGCACCATGATCAGCTGTGTCTTCAGTAAAACGTTCTCTCTGCAGTAACTGTAGGTAAGGAGCCTGTGAAGTGCTCTTCCACGCTCATTTATTAACTTGTTTGTTGCCTTCTCCTTCATATTTCTTACATTTGCATCTTGTCCTTTTCGCTAAGGCAGGCAGAGCCATAGTTTGAATCTCAAAACAATCTTCTGGGGTCGGTTTGACTTGAGAGATGTCAATTTGTTTTTAAGCTACCCAGCACTGCTTCATGGCTGGGTGGAGATATGAAAACCCCTCCTCTCTCTCCAGGACTTTGGGGAACATCAAAAAAGACTAGTAAGTGGAGACCAAGAGAATTCGGGGGGGGGGGGGCAGCAGGGCAAAGCAATGTCAGTGTGATCTACTGCAGTGTTCCCCAACCTTGGGCCTCCAGCTATTTTTGGACTACAACTCCCATCA
Source organism: Podarcis raffonei (assembly GCF_027172205.1). Lineage (NCBI taxonomy): Eukaryota > Metazoa > Chordata > Lepidosauria > Squamata > Lacertidae > Podarcis > Podarcis raffonei. The sequence continues at coordinate 35,410,468 of NC_070617.1, forward strand.
TCCCTCGCTAGCAAGACCAGTGGTCAAGGATGATGGGAATTGTAGTCCAAAAACAGCTGGAGGCCCAAGGTTGGGGAACACTGACTGGATAGAGGCTCAAGAGAAGGAGAAACAGTTTCAATCTCCACTCAGACACAAACCTCATGGGATAATCCAAGTCACTTTCTCTTGGCCATGGGTAGGCAAATGTAAGGCAATTGCCTTCTGGATCCGGCCCGCAGACGGTCTGGGAATCGCCGCATGGATTGCCAGTGCACACATTCTTTCCCTCTCCCTCTCCCTCACACGGCGACGGTGATGGTGGCGCCTCCTCCCTCCCTCCTCCTGGCTTCTCCCCGCCCTGCCTAGAGTAGGAGGGGGGCTGGGCTTTGTTGGTGCCAGCAGCAGCGGCTGCCATTTTAAGCAGCCCCTCTCCAGAGCCCTTTCACACACTGCTCATCGTCCCTCTGCCGCCGCCACCAGCCCCTGCCGCTCGCAAGACACAGGTAAGCAGCCACCAGGGCTCGTTGTGCTCTTGCATCATTTCACACCCCAAAATATAGTCCAGCCCCCCACAAGGTCTGAGGGACAGTGGATTGGCCCCCTGCTGAAAAAGTTTGCTGACCCCTGCTCTTAGCTATCCTACCCTACATGGTTGTTGTAGGCAGTGCTGTTTTTCTGAAAAAATAGGTGCCAGAACTCACCATGAATGCCTCCCTTGTTCTGTTATAATGGCAATGACACCCGCTTGAGAGGTGTCAGAACAGACTTCCGGCGAGTTCCGGCTGGGAAAAACGCCCTGGTTGTAGGAATAAAATGGCAGAAGAGAGAACCTCTGAGCTTCTTGGAATGACCAGTTTGAAAAGAAGGAATCAATCTAGTTTTGAGGGGGCCAGGCTTGCGAGAGAAACTTTTTCAATCCATGTTCCACATTCCCTGATGGATAACCTTTGGGGGGGGGGTGGTGTCTCATGCTGTGGCAGTAGGGCCAAAGGCATGTACAGTGGTACCTCGGGTTACAGACGCTTCAGCTTACAGACTCCGCTAACCCAGAAATAGTACCTCAGGTTAAGAACTTTGCTTCAGGATGAGAACAGAAATCGTGCGGTGGCAGCAGGAGGCCCCATTAGCTAAAGTGGGAGCTCAGGTTAAGAACAGTTTCAGGTTAAGAACAGACCTCCGGAATGAATTAAGTTCTTAACCTGAGGTACCACTGTACACTGGTCACACCTGTCCATATACAACCAAACATGGAATCATAGAATTGTAGATTTTTGAAGGGGCCACAAGGGTTGTTTAGTCCAACGCCTTGCAATGCAGGAATCTTTTGCCCAATATGGGTCTCGAACCCACAACCCTGAGATTAAGAGCCTCATGCTCTACCAACCGTGCTGTCACACATCACATCCATCCCAGGTCCTCTGCATTATAGCAGTGGCACACGGCCCTCTTAAGAAGCTTAGAGCCTGCTTGTTTTGCCATTCCCTTTTTCTCTGCCTGCAGTGACTAGGCAGCAGAATGACTCTGCAAGCAGGCTGAGAGTTGGGTGGTGGGGGGCAGAGCCTCACAGGAGGAGATGCCATGGGCCCTGTCAGATGACTCTGTGGGCCTGAGTTGGCTTTCAGCACCTTGCACCTGGCCGAGGGAGGTGCTCAAACCTGGAGCCCTGCTGGTTCGGTACATAGACTCAGTTGTACACACAGCTTTCCTACATTAAAAGTAAAGGGACCCCTGACCATTAGGTCCAGTCGTGGCCGACTCTGGGGTTGTGGCGTTCATCTCGCTTTATTGGCCGAGGGAGCTGGTGTACAGCTTCCTGGTCATGTGGCCAGTATGACTAAGCAGCTTCTGGTGAACCAGAGCAGTGTACGGAAACGCCATTAACCTTCCCGCTGGAGTGGTACCTATTTATCTACTTGCACTTTGACGTGCTTTCGAACTGCTAGGTTGGCAGGAGCAGGGACTGAGCAACGGGAGCTCACCCTGTTGCGGGGATTTGAACCGCCGACCTTCTGATTGGCAAGTCCTAGGTTCTGCGGTTTAACCCACAGCGCCACCCGCATCCCTTTTCCTGCATTACATGAATCCTGGCAGCTCTGGATGTGACTCAGAACTAGACCAGGCTTTTCTAATGGATAGGTGAATCCTAAATAGAAATAACGTTTCACTCTTGGGTCATTTTTGGGAACAGTTTCTGGAAACCCTTGGCTTGTGTCCACCCTACACTATATCACCAGCTGGAACTTCCTTCTTTCCTGTACAGGCTCTCTATTTTGCCATCTGCTGCCAATTTAACATCTCTCTGTGCTGGCAGCTTTCTTATGCCTTGTTTACTTTGCCTTAAAGAAAAAATAAATCAATAGGCAGGAGTTTTAAAGAGGAGTATCTCTAAAGCAATTAAGCTCTTGAGGAAGAAAGCCACAATTCCCTTTAGGGTGCTCTGGAAGCATCGAGTCTCACTTGTAGAGCGGAAAAAGGTTTTGTGTTGTTGTTGTTTTCGTTTTAATTTTGAATAGGGATCACAGTTCAGGGGCAGAGGGCATATGCAGAAGGTCCCGGGTGCAGATGCTGGCATCTCCTGTTATAAAAGGGTCTCAGGTGTCAGTGCTGGGAAAGACCTGGGACTTTAGTGAGTGGCTGCCAGTCAGAACAGACGGTACTGGGCGACATAAACCTATGGTCAGACTCCAGGTAAGGCATTGCTATTAATTGTTGTTGTTTTTGGTTAGACTTTATAGCTGCCGATTAAACTGATGGCTCCAAGCAACTTGCAACATATCTATCTATATCATCTATCTATCTATCTATCTATCTATATCTATCTATCTATCTATCTATCTATCATCTATCTATATCTATCTATCTATCTATCATCTATCTATCTATCTATCTATATCTATCTATCATCTATCTATCATCTATCTATCTATCATCTATCTATCTATCTATCTATCTATCATCTATCTATCTATCATCTATCTATCTATCTATCAATCATCTATCTATCTATCTATCTATCTATCTATCATCTATCTATATCTATCTATATCTATCTATCTATATCTATCTATCTATCTATCTATCTATCTATCTATCTATCATCTATCTATCTATCATCTCTATCTATCTATCTATTTATCATCTATCTATCTATATCTATCTATAGCTCAATAGACACATTATAATATTGACACATCAATGCAATTCATAAAAAAGGCATGCATCCTTGACAGCATTTCACATGTGAAAGTCAGGTCTTGTGTCTGATTTTCGCCCTTGGGCCAAGCATCTTTGCCTTAGCCACCCTGTGTTGCAGACAACAGGTTGCGTGGCACAGGTCTCAGTAGCCTTTTAGACTGCAGTGTTGAAAAGACACATGTTGGCTAGGGAAATTAAGGCTGGTGGGTTGTGCGTGTCTGCATCTGCATAACAGCAGGGAGGCCCACTTGCCCAAATCAAATGATACTGCTGGGCTTATGTAACTTCAAGAATTGCTGCATGGACTTCCTTGTTTCCTCCTTCCCTCCCCTTTCCCTTTTGCATTGTGTCTATGAGATGGTAAGCCTTTGTTGTTCATAGAATCATAGAGTTGGAAGAGACCACAAGGGCCATCGAGTCCAACCCCCTGCCAAGCAGGAAACACCATCAGAGCACTCCTGACATATGGTTGTCAGTGTCCTTCTTGAACTGTGGCGCCCAGAACTGGACACAGTACTCCAGGTGAGGTCTGACCAGAGCAGAATACAGTGGCACTATTACTTCCCTTGATCTAGATGCTATACTCCTATTGATGGAGCCCAGTGCATCTCTGTTCAGTGCTTAGGATTGGTTGTTGTTGATGTTTTATAAGTTGCTATTGTTCCTAATAATATTAATAATTAGGGCCCCTTTTCTTCTTTCTCAGTGTTTACCGAGGATGTCACTTCAATGGCATTGTTGTTGTTGTTGTTGTTGTTGTTGTTATTTATAGACTTGCACCCTGGGAAAGTCACTTCAGTGCTGCAAACATAATGGTTTGACTTCACCCCTGGAGGCACACTCCGTTGTCTCTCTCTCGATAGAGATGGATGCCAATAACAACATTATTATTGTATATTTGTTTGTACTTCCGTCTTTTTTTCCCTGGCAACAACTCAAGGTGGCTTAAAAATAAGGACAGCCAAAATGGTATTTATGCTGTGAAGCCATCTGATTTTTTGTTTGTTTTATAGTCATAGTAAGAGTAATACTATCTTTTCGGATTGAACGCAGTGTTTATTTGCCTGCACCTGCAGGAGTCTTGGGCACATGTGCTCCTATTGCCCCTTCTCAGGGAAAGGAAATTGGAAGGATCTGCTTTTGCTTTTGAACTAATCAGTCTTTCTCATTTCATCCGAACAGTGATTAATTTGAAGAAGCCACGATCAAACTGTGATTTGTGTTCCTTGTTTTCCCCTCTAACCATAATTGAAACTAACCAGAGTTCTCTGGACTTTTAGATGTAAAGGAGGATCTCAGGTTAGTTTTGAACATGGCAACTGGTGCTTCCCCTCTCCTTGTAGCCATTCTGGAGTGGAGAGGGCACAGGTTTGAGGCTCGTTTTTGTCTTGCTAAACCATAATTTGGTGTTGCGTTTGAACTAGTCGACTGGTGTTCATTCTCTCTGGGACAAAGAAAGCCAAATCAGATCTTTGGTCCATCTAGCTCATTGTTGTTGACACTGGCTGGCAGCTGTTTTGCATCACTTGGGGCAGGAGTCCTTCCCAACCCTTTCTGGAGATTAAACTTGCAAGACTCTGTCAATTTAGCTCAATATGGTCTACACTGACTGACAGCTGCACCTCAGGTGTGCTTCTTTCTTTGCCCTATCTGGAGATGGAAGGGATTAATGCTGGGATTGATTGCATGCAGAGAGCACGTTCTCTACCGCTCAGCTTGCAGCGCTTGCAATAGCAACCAAGGCATATTTGGTATAATCCATTCCTTTGAAAACTATGCTCAGGTTGGGGCAGGCAGTAATCAAGGTGAGAGTCTGCTGTGCTCTGCAAAGCCTGAGAAATGTGATACAAGCAAGATTCATTCCAACGTCACCTTTCCATGCCGGCACAATATATCCAGGAGTGCACCAGTGGATTGATAGTTTTGTAATTGCTGACATTTTTCCCCTGCTTGGTTGAGTGTCATTCTCTGTTTCATTCTCCAGCTACCAATTTCCTTGGCTGTGGCGCATTTGTCACTGTAGGAAGTAAAGAGCAAACAGAAAGAAAACAGGCAAAGTGCTCCCTATTAAATTATTTTAGAATTTGCCCAATAAGCAGCAAAGGTGGCAGGTTCCTTAAAAAAAAAAAAAGCAATATACTATAATGCAGCCGATTTGAGAAACACTGCAATTAAGTAGGGTGTTGTTGCTTTTCAAAGCTATTGTTGGCATCCATCTGTCTCAAGAGACAATGGAGTGCACCTCCGGGGGTGAAGTCAAACGACTGCGTTAGCGGCTCTGAGGTGACCTCCCTGGGGCGCAAATGTGAATGGAGATTCTGGACTGGCCAGAAAATAAGTCTCCCCTCTCGGCCGCGCTGATGTGCTCCAAAGGAAAGCAGAGCAATATGTCTGGCACCAGCTTGGCTGCAGGAGTTGCTGGAAGGAAGCCTACAAGGCGCCATCCAACCACTTCAGGGACTCTACTCTGAATTTCTGTAGGGTTTACTCCATGGGTAGGCAAACTAAGGCCCAGGGGCCGGATCCAGCCCAATCACCTTCTAAATCCGGCCCATGGACGGTCCAGGAATCAGCGTGTTTTGATATGAGTAGAATGTGTCCTTTTATTTAAAATGCATCTCTGGGTTATTTGTGGGGCATAGGAATTCGTTCATTTCCCCCCCCCCCCAAAAAAAATATAGTCCGGTCCCCCACAAGGTCTGAAGGACAGTGGACCAGCCCCCTGCTGAAAAAGTTTGATCACCCCTGGTTTACTCCTTAGCCTTTTCTTCTCCTGAAGATATCCCACAAGGCAGTGGAAGTTTAAGATCAGAGTTTTCATTCTCCTAGAAGTTCATTCCCAGGTGGATAAGCCCCATCTGCCCCTCACTGAGGTTTTAAGACTTAATGGCTACCCTCACCTGGTTGACCCAGCAAGTCAAAGCCATTCCTCAGGTGTGGCTGCTGCTTCTAGGAGCCATGGGCGAGAGCTGGGTGTAGGGTGGGAACCAGAGGTGGATCAACCGCCCCAGAAGGATCACAACGTGTCCCCCACCAGAGGTACTATCCTTGCCATAATACTCCATAATGATGAAGGTAAAGGGACCCCTAACCATTAGGTCCAGTTGTGGCCGACTCTGGGGTTGTGGCACTCATCTCGCTTGATTGGCCAAGGGAGCCGGCGTACAGCTTCCAGGTCATGTGGCCAGCATCACTAAGCCACCTCTGGCGAACCAGAGCAGCACACAGAAGCACCGTTTACCTTCCTGCCGGAGTGGTACCTATTTATCTACTTGCACTTTGACATGCTTTCGAACTGCTAGGTGGGCAGGAGCAGGGACTTAGCAACAGGAGCTCACCCCGTCGCGGGGATTCAAACCACCGACCTTCTGATCGGCAAGCCCTAGGCTCTGTGGTTTAGACCACAGTGCCACCCGCACCCCTCAGGTAATACTCCATACACCCCACTATATTATTTGTCTTCAAGGCTGCCAGAATACCCTCTAGAGCATGAGCTCTCAACCCCCCCCCCCCCCCGTGGACCCCTTGAAAATTGCTGATGGTCTTGGCAAACAATTTAATTATTAATTAATTAATTGCATTTTCATTGCTTCTTTTATTTCTTGTACAGTGGAACCTTGGTTTTCGAATGTAATCCGTCCCGGAAGACTGTTCGACTTCCGAAACGTTCGGAAACCGAGGAGCAATGGGCAATTGGCAAAATCCATTGAGAAAAAAGAAAAACATGCAGTGGAAGCCGTTCAACTGCCGAGGAGCATTCAAAAACAGAAGCAATTACTTCTGGGTTTTCAGCTTTGAGGCTTCCAAAAGATTCAGCTTCCGAGACGCTCAAAAACCGAGGTTCCACTGTATCATATTACAATCTGCATCCCTTAAGATTCAAACTGTGATGCAACGAAGTACAATATAAAAAGTTAAAGAAGCAGCAAAATGCAATTGAAGATAAATATTAATATTTACTGCAGACATCCTGCAATACCTTCTGAGACTTTTAAAATTTGTTGTTGTTGTTTAGTCGTTTAGTCGTGTCCGACTCTTCATGACCCCATGGACCAGAGCACGCCAGGCACCTCTGTCCTCCACTGCCTCCTGCAGTTTGGTCAAACTCATGCTGGTAGCTTCGAGAACACTGTCCAACCATCTCGTCCTCTGTCGTCCCCTTCTCCTTGTGCCCTCCATCTTTCCCAACATCAGGGTCTTTTCCAGGGAGTCTTCTCTTCTCATGAGGTGGCCAAAGTATTGGAGCCTCAGCTTCAGGATGTGTCCTTCCAGTGAGCACTCAGGGCTGATTTCCTTCAAAATGGAGAGGTTTGATCTTCTTGCAGTCCATGGGACTCTCAAGAGTCTCCTCCAGCACCAGAATTCAAAAGCATCAATTCTTCGGCGATCAGCCTTCTTTATGGTCCAGCTCTCACTTCCATACATCACTACTGGGAAAACCATGGCTTTAACTATATGGACCTTCTTTTAAAATTGCCCACCCTCAAACTCCAGACCACCCCCAGAAACATCATACATATATCACAGGGGGCGGTCTAAAACAGAATCCTGAGTGTGTTATCTCCTGTCTGGCATGTTACCTGATTCCATTATCTGGGTTTTGGCCACTCTTTTGTTATTATAACTATTTAATTCCCGAATCCAGGTCATAGGCTCACCCTATTCACACCTTAAATGTGCCTTTAAGGCAGGATTTGTGAGCACAGAGATGATGGGGAGGTTTTTTTCCCATTTCCTTTGACCTTGCAGAGAAATAGTTGAGGTCATTTTGGGAGAGAGAAAATGGTTTCAGGACTTTTCTGTGGGTTTCAGACATGTGATTTACATATTTGTATGTGTTTACTTGGTACATTTATGAACATCTATTTTATACAGTGGTACCTTGGGTTACAGGGACGCGGGTGGCGCTGTGGGTAAAAGCCTCAGCGCCTAGGGCTTGCCGATCGAAAGGTTGGCGGTTCGAATCCCCGCTGCGGGGTGCGCTCCCGTTGCTCGATCCCAGCGCCTGCCAACCTAGCAGTTCGAAAGCCCCCCCGGGTGCAAGTAGATAAATAGGGACCGCTTACTGGCAGGAAGGTAAACGGCGTTTCCGTGTGCTGCGCTGGCTCGCCAGATGCAGCTTTGTCACCCTGGCCACATGACCCGGAAGTGTCTCCAGACAGTGCTGGCCCCTGGCCTCTTGAGTGAGATGGGCGCACAACCCCAGAGTCTGTCAAGACCGGCCCGTATGGGCAGGGGTACCTTTACCTTTACTTACCTTGGGTTACAGATGCTTCAGGTTACAGACTCTGCTAACACAGAAATAGTACCTCAGGTTAAGAACTTTGCTTCAGGATGAGAACAGAAATTGTGCTCCGGTGGTGTGCCGGCAGCGGGAGGCCCCATGAGCTAAAGTGGTGCTTCAGGTTAAGAACAGTTTCAGGTTAAGAACGGACCTCTGGAACGAATTAAGTTCTTAACCCGAGGTACCTCTGTATATATAAGACCTTAAAATTCTTGTAACAATACCTTCCCGATGCTTTGCGCTATACCTCCCATCAACCCTGAGCTGCCCATTCTGATGGCAGCTGGAGCCCAGCAACATATGGAGGGCACCAGGTTGGGGATGGTCTGTTTGACAGATGATTTCTGTCTAGGGATTCAGGCAACAGTCTTACCTAGTCCTATCTTGAGATGCTGAGGATTGAATTTGGGATCTCCCGAATTCAAAACATGCCCTCTTCCCCACTGAGCTACAGGAGCTGAGACTCATGCATTGAACTAACTAGCAAAATATTTGCATATTTTGTTGTTGTTTAGTCGTTTAGTCGTGTCCGACTCTTCGTGACCCCCTGGACCAGAGCACGCCAGGCACCTCTGTCCTCCACTACCTCCCGTAGTTTGGTCACACTCATGCTGGTAACCTCGAAAACACTATCCAACCATCTCGTCCTCTGTCGCCCCCTTCTCCTTGTGCCCTCCATCTTTCCCAGCATCAGTGTCTTCTCCAGGGAGTCTTCTCTTCTCATGAGGTGGCCAAAGTACTGGAGCCTCAGCTTCACGATCTGTCCTTCCAGTGAGCACTCAGGGCTGATTTCCTTAAGAATGGATGCGTTTAGTCCTCTGATATTAGAATATTTAATATCAGCACCACCTGCAATGGTAGCAGTCTTTCAATCATAGTTGTTGCTGCCTCCTTCTCCCCCTGCCCCCTTACAGGTAAAACAATCCTGTTGTTATTATTATTATCAAAGCAGTGTATCTTTATCTGCCTGTTTCATTAGGGCTGAATGGATCCCAGAGGTTGAGTTACGGTCTTTATTCAGTTGATACAAAAGCAGCCAGTGGTAGGCCTATGAATAAATGAACAGGTTTGCCATCCTGTGCCTAGCATGGAGATGGAAAGTGGCACAGGGCCACCTCTCAATATTATTAGAGGAGCTGATAAAAACTTGGCAGGCTCGTTCCAACTGAACTGGCATCGGGGGAAGGAATTTCACATGGCATTGGTGCCGGGGTGTTAAAGCACCAGAGAGATGAAACTGAGCTGGAGCTTTTGCTAATAGACAAGATTTATGAATGTAGATACAGTGGTACCTCGGGTTACATACGCTTCAGGTTACAGACTCTGCTAAGCCAGAAATAGTGCTTCAGGTTAAGAACTTTGCTTCAGGATGAGAACAGAAAACGTGCTCTGGTGGCGTGGCAGCAGCAGGAGGCCCCATTAGCTAAAGTGGTGCTTCAGGTTAAGAACAGTTTCAGGTTAAGTACGGACCTCCGGAATGAATTAAGTACTTAACCCGAGGTACCACTGTATCAGGTGCTTGCCCTGTTCCTTTTGCTGATGAAAAGCCTACAAATGTACCCAAGTTTTCAGGGTTTTATAGCGGGCTCTTGGTGCACATCCTGCCATCTCACTCACAGTCATACATGGCCAATAGCATGCTATATTTGACTTGGTGGGTCACACGGGTTGCGGGTCACTGAGCTGATCAACAGAATCTCTGTGTGCTTTCAATCCTGGTGTGTAATCCTTGCCGACTGAAGAGCAGAGTCTCTTCTCGCATTAGTTACCAATATCGTGTCTTAGTTAGTTTGCTAATTAAAAAGCTTGCCTCTGGTCTTGTACTGAAGACCTCCTATATTGTATGAGATAATTATGTTGCATGCTTTTTTGTGTTGTACACCAGGTTTTAATTATTTGGGGATAGCTTGCATCGCGAAGGGTTTTGAGATGTGGTGATACTCGAACTTCTTCCAATCTATGCCCCATCCCGAGGGACGAAGGTAGGGTGAGCAGGGATTACCCACCTCTGTCACTGGTGTTGTGCAATGCCAGGTCTATAGGCAATAAAACCGCCACCGTGCGAGACTTTTCTATCTCGCTGGGGGTTGACCTGGCTTGTGTGATGGAGACCTGGGTGCGTGAAGGTGAAGTAGTCGCCCTGAATGAGATAGCACCCCCGGGTTTCTCCGCCCTCCTGCAGTAGCGGACTGTAGGTCAGGGGGAGGGGTAGTGTTGTTAATTTGGGAGGATTGCTCTTTCAGGGCTCTGCCATCACCGTCAATCTCCGGCATTGAATGTGTTGGCCTAGTGTGGGGCATTAAGGAGAGCTTGGCTGTCTGGCTGGTGTACCGACCACCTAGCACACCAGGAGCCACCCTATCAGGCATGTTGGATGTGGTGGCAGGCTGGGCCTTGGAATTCCCTAACCTACTGGTTTGGGGGGACTTCAGCATCCATGCTGCTGCCACCCCCTTCTCATGGGCTCGGGACCTGGTGTCTTCCATGGGGACATTAGGGCTCTCCCAGTTTGTTTTGGGTCCCACACACCAAGCAGGCCACACGCTGGATTGGAATTTTTGATGCGGGTATAGATGTGATTATGTCCTCACTTGTGGAAGTGCCATGGTCTGATCACTATGCTCTGAAAGCCAGGATTGACTTCCTGCCCCCATCCTGCTTGGGTGGCGAGCCTATTTGGGCTCTCCCGCGAAGGCTGATGGATCCTGATGGATTTCGTCAGGCCTTGCGGGACCCTGCTCCCCCTGGCGGCTCACTATATGAGCTTGTCAAGAACTAGAATAACCAGCTCTTGGCGGCCATCAATGAGATCGCACCGAAGCAACCTCTGTGACCCCGCCAAAACCGGCCCCCCTGGTTTACCGAGGAGCTCCGGAAAATGAAGCGGGTCCTCAGACGGCTAGAGCGAGCAAAGAAAAAAGGAAAAAAATCTGTTTGATTGTTTACTCTGATTGGCAACATGGCTCTCCATGGTCTTTAGTGTACACGACTTTCACATTACCTGCTCCCTGATTTTAAGAAAGACAAAGGGCAGGTCCACACAAGGGCAGGACCCCAATTTCAGTTCACAGTTTAATCCCCAGTTCCCCAAACCAAACAGCCATTTGATGTTGCTTCCCTAAGTCCCAAGAGACCCAAACCGCTTCATGCTTGAGCATTCAGAGTTCCAGATATTCCTGGACTTTTTGCAATAAGGAAAGCATTGGAGACAGTTTGGGGTAACCATTGCTTGATATGAAATTGTATAGCCTCTCAAACAAATCAGAACAAATGCTCAATAAACAGACAACCATGTATAACTTCCCCCACAAACTTTGTGCAAACAAACTGGGAAGGATGCTCCAATCCATTAACAGGTCAACTGGATGCGGCCATATTGCATGTTTGCAGCGTGCAGTGTTTTTTTGTTTTTTGTTTACTAATGCACATGAGCAAACATGCACATTGCCAAACAAAGCACAAAAAGAAGTGTATATGTGTTTGTGTGTGTGCAGGGGAGAGAGATATAAAGGAACTAGAGCGCTATGGCACACAAAGCATTCTGAAATCCTAAACACAGTGTTTCAGAAACAAGCCCCACTGAACTTGGTGGAACTTACTGTAAACATGCTCAGGGTTGTACTGTAAATGGAAAAATGGGGGATATCTCAGTGCTTAGGTTGCACACACTTCAGAAGTAAGATTGGATTCAGAACTTGAAAATATGGGAAGAATGGATGAGGATCATTTGTCTAGCAATGAAGCTTATTTTTGCCGTTGCTTGTATTTGAACAGACATGTGGTATTTAAAAGCACTCTATAAGCTATTCGATTGCAAAAGCCAACAGCCCCATGGAAAGATAACCTAGTGTACGGCTTATTATATTCCCGCCCTCCTCATAAATGGAAGATTTGAACTCTTATATCCGTGGTTTTCCACGGATCTGAGGGCAATGAAACAATCGTTGAGACGGCTAGAGCGCCGGTGGCGGATAACTCATTCCGAATCTGACCGGACACAGGTTAGAGCTCAACGTCGAGCCTACCAAGTGGCGATAGCGACGGCGAAGAAGAATTTCTTCACCGCCTCTATTGCATCTGCAGAAAACAGCAGCAGGAGACTTTTTCAGGTGGTTCACAATTTAGCGGAACCACCTGCAACATCGGGGCCCAGTACGGGCCACATGTTCTCCTGCAATGATTTTGCAAAGTTTTTTGCAGATAAAATCGCTCAGATTCGGGAAGAAGTAGACTCCACCGTGGGAGCAGGGCCGGGGCGGGAGAGTGCTAGAGTTCTGTCTAGTCAAGTTGAGTGGGATCAATTCCAATCTGTTACCTCCGAGGATGTGGACAGGCTGCTTGGACGAGTGAAACCAACCACCTGTCTCCTGGATCCTTGCCCATCCTGGCTTATAAAAGCTAGCCAGGAAGGACTGGGCGATGGGCTTCGTGGGATGGTGAATGCTTCCCTCCATGAGGGAGCCTTCCCAGACCCGTTGAAAGAGGTGGTTATTAAACCGCTTCTTAAAAAACCATCTTTAGATGCGACCACTATGGCCAACTATCGCCCAGTCTCAAATCTTCCATTCTTGGGCAAGGTGATTGAGCGAGCGGTTGCCGAACAACTCCAGGCACGCCTGGAAGAAGCGGACCATTTGGATCCCTTCCAGTCGGGATTCAGGCCTCATCATGGGACTGAAACTGCCTTGGTCGCACTGGTTGATGATCTCCGGCGGGCTAGGGACAAAGGTGAGAGCTGTTTCCTAGTTCTGCTGGATCTCTCAGCGGCGTTTGATACCATCGACCATAACATCCTTCTGGACCGTCTTGAGGGGCTGGGAGCTGGGGGCACTGTCATACAGTGGTTCCGCTCCTTCCTCCTGGGCCGTGTTCAGAAAGTGGTGGTGGGGGATGAGTGTTCAGACCCCTGGGTTCTCACTTGTGGGGTGCCTCAGGGTTCTGTCCTCTCCCCCATGCTTTTCAACATTTACATGCAGCCGCTGGGAGAGATCATCAGGAGGTTTGGGCTGGGTGTTCATCAGTATGCGGATGATACCCAGCTCTACCTCTCTTTTAAATCAGAACCAGTGAGGGCGGTGAAGGTCCTGTGTGAGTGTCTGGAGGCAGTTGGAGGATGGATGGCGGCTAACAGATTGAGGTTGAATCCTGACAAGACAGAAGTACTGTTTTTGGGGGACAGGAGGCAGGCAGGTGTGGAGGATTCCCTGGTCCTGAATGGGGTAACTGTGCCCCTGAAGGACCAGGTGCGCAGCCTGGGAGTCATTTTGGACTCACAGCTGTCCATGGAGGCACAGGTCAAATCTGTGTCCAGGGCAGCTGTTTACCAGCTCCATCTGGTACGTAGGCTGAGACCCTATCTGCCTGCGGACTGTCTCGCCAGAGTGGTGCATGCTCTGGTTATCTCCCACTTGGACTACTGCAATGCGCTCTACGTGGGGCTACCTTTGAAGGTGACTCGGAAACTACAACTAATCCAGAATGCAGCAGCTAGACTGGTGACTGGGGGCGGCCGCCGAGACCATATAACACCGGTCTTGAAAGACCTACATTGGCTCCCAGTACGTTTCCGAGCACAATTCAAAGTGTTGGTGCTGACCTTTAAAGCCCTAAACGGCCTCGGTCCAGTATACCTGAAGGAGCGTCTCCACCCCCATCATTCTGCCCGGACGCTGAGGTCCAGCGCTGAGGGCCTTCTGGCGGTTCCCTCATTGCGAGAAGCAAAGCTACAGGGAACCAGGCAGAGGGCCTTCTCGGTAGTGGTGCCCGCACTGTGGAACGCCCTTCCAGCAGATGTCAAAGAGATAAACAACTACCTGACATTCAGAAGACATCTTAAGGCAGCCCTGTTCAGGGAAGTTTTTAACGTGTGATATTTTACTGTATTTTTGGTTTTTATGGAAGCCGCCCAGAGTGGCTGGGGAGGCCCAGCCAGATGGGCGGGGTATAAATAATAAATTATTATTATTATTATTATTATTATTATTATTATTATTATTATATTTCCTTCCGTTCTTCTCTTTCCTCCTCACAGTTTGGAAATGAGCTACCGTACTTACAACCTGCAGTGCCACAGAAAACATTTGGTCGGATCCATATTTTAGAAGAGAAGAACCAGGCTTTTCGGTCTAATGTCACCACACTAACCCAAGAGAATCATCAGTGCAGCTTCTTAGTAAGTCATCAAGTTTTAAATTTTCTTTTCTTGTTTTTGGGTTTTCTCGGCTTGCTTGGAGGCAAATGTAATTTAGCAGTTCAAGTGTAACTGCCAGAACTCTTTCTCGAGCTCCTCTTACGGCTTTCTCCCCCCCCCCACCTCCCCAGACATGTATTGTTATGTACAACGCTTTGATTCCTTGTTTTTCTACTAGAGGGCAATATGAAATGGAACATTTCATAGCTGTAATATTGCTTTATTGTGTGAAAGGGCAGCTCATACTCTGAACGGCAGTGATTAATCTTGTTTCTGATTTTAAACAATCTTTTGCTAAGCTCCGGTATTACATTTGGATTGGGGGTATCATTCAAATCACTGTAGCAAGGATGATGAAGTTTTCAAGCTGATGTCTCTGTTTGCCACTCAAGCAATGCTCTGTGAAATATGAAGGTTTGCAAATCTGGCTGTTTTGATGGAAACATGTGCAATGTTCGTCAACAAAATTACAAGCAAATGTGCCTAAGCGCATAGGGGCAGGAGACGACTTGGCAAAGCTCTTTTCCCATGGACTGTTGCCCCGTGCTGAGCCTGTTCTGTTTTAGTATTTAGTATTTTATATCCTGCCTTATATCCCAAGGTGTGTTGGCATCTTCCTAAACTCATTCATGAAACAGTCATGCAATACTACATGAAAACATCAGAAAACAGCACAATATCTCTCTCACAGTGCATTAAAAGACTTGGGTGAACAAAACCATTTTAGCTTATCTGAAAACTCAGAAGTATGGGTGCCAGCTAGGCTCATGGGAGCTCCAGGAGCAAGGCAATTCCCAACCTCAGGACCAGAGGACCCTTATCAGAATGCTGCAGTGCATTTGCTGACAGGAGTGAGGCTTTGTTGGCATGTAAAGCCTGTGCTCAGAGGTCTGCACTGGTTGGCGATCGGCTACCGGGCCGTGTTCTAGGTGATACTCTTAGAATATAAAGCCCTTAATAAGTTGGGACCAGTCCCCTTGCGAGATCCCCTTACCCTGTATGTACCCACTCAACCGCTTTGATTGACAAAACTGGCACTACTACAGGTGTTACACAATACCCGCACCACATCTGTAAGAACTTGATCATTTAGTATGGCAGCACCTGAACTTCGGAACTCCATGCGTATTGATATCAGGCAAGCATCTTCACTGTACAGTGGGACCTCGGGTTACATACGCTTCAGGTTACAGACGCTTCAGGTTACAGACTCTGCTAACTGAGAAATAGTACCTCGGGTTAAGAACTTTGCTTCAGGATGAGAACACAAATCGAGCTCCAGCAGCGTGGCAGCAGCAGGAGGCCCCATTAGGTAAAGTGGTGCTTCAGGTTAAGAACAGTTTCAGGTTAAGTACGGACCTCCGGAACAAATTAAGTACTTAACCCGAGGTACCACTGTATTCTTATTTAGATATTCTCACTTAGACAAGCCTACCCAGATATTTAGAAAGTTTGCATGAATCTTAATTAGTTTTAGCCTATTCTATTACGGTTTAAACTTTCTGTATGTTTTAACTTATGGTTGTTAGTGATAATTTTACTCTTTCATCTTCCACCTTTTCCCCTGACGGGACTCAAGGTGGCTTTCAAATTAAAAATAAGGCCCACTAAAAACACGGAAAAGAATATCATTTAGAAACAATTAAACATTGACAGAATTAGATCGATCGATCAATCAATCAATCGATGATGGTAGATGATGATAGATGATGATAGATAGATAGATGATAGATAGATAGATAGATGATAGATAGATAGATAGATAGATAGATAGATAGATAGATAGATAGATAGATGATAGATAGATAGATAGATAAAGGTAAAGGGACCCCTGACCATTAGGTCCAGTTGTGACCGACTCTGGTGTTGTGGCGCTCATCTTTTTACTGGCCGAGGGAGCCGGCGTACAGCTTCCGGGTCACGTGGCCAGCATGACTAAGCCGCTTCTGGCGAACCAGAGCAGCGCACGGAAACGCTGGTTACCTTCCTGCCAGAGCAGTACCTATTTATCTACTTGCACTTGATGTGCTTTCAAACTGCTAGGTTGGCAGGAGCAGGGACCGTCGCGGGGATTCGAACCACCGACCTTCCGATCAGCAAGCCCTAGGCTCTCTGGTTTAACCCAAAGTGCCACCCGCGTCCCTTGATAGATAGATATAATCTCTTAAAACCCTACAAATAAGTACAATAGAAACAGCACAGCACCAACCCTTTCATTAAAAGCAGTCAGTTCCCCAAAGCCTGTTGGAACAAGAAGCTCTTCACTAGACAGCAAGGAGGGAGACAGTCTAGCTTCGCCAGGGAGGAAGTCCCAAAGTCTGGGAGCAGCCACGGAGAAGGCCCTCTCCTTCACCCCCACCAGACATGTCTGTGTGGGTGGTGGGACCAAGAGAAGGGCCTCCCCTGAATATCTCAGAATGCGGGCAGCTTCATAATAGCCCCCAGCAACAGTTGGAGGGCTGCAGACCCCCCCCCATTCCCAGTGTATAGGCATGAGGCCTGCTCCTTCTTCCCCCAGTCAGGTACAGTGGTGCCCCCAGCTGTGAAGGGTGCTGCCCTGTGGGTTGGAAGTGCATGCTAAGCACTCCTCTCCCCCCCCCCCGGCCCACTTCTTTCCAAGTAGAGAATAAAGCTGAATGAATGCATATTAAATAAGCTAACAAACCAGTCCTGAAAACAAAACCAGCAGTTTCCCAAGCTCCAGATGCAGCTCCTTTCTCTCCCCCCCCCATCAACTTTTGCATTTTCTCTGCACAAAGCACTATTCCTGCTCCTGCCCCCCCCCTTTAAGAACCTTGGCAAATAACACACTTGGCTTGATGTCTGAAGAGAAGAACGCGATTAAGGTGGGGAAAAATTATATTGCAGCTCCAAACCCCAATTGAACGAGTTGACTTGGCGGAAATTTTGCATGGTCAATTTTCCAGCCATGAATACAGCCCAAATGCCTGGGGAATTAGGCTTGCCACGCTCAATAATAACCCTTAAAACCTGCCACTTGCCAGAGATAACGGAAGCCTGTGATCTTGCAGTTCGGAGTCGTGCGTCAGTGGGGCTGCTTAGCTACGCAAGGCTAATGGCAGGTTGGGAGAGACCAAATAATGACACGCAGACCAGGCAAGAAGCTCACACCCAGTCTCTCACAGGGAAGCTTTCCTTTTTCGACAGGCCAGCGGAGGAAACCGGAGCGGAAGCCTGTGGACTGCAGATTAATGATGTAGGTTTCTTGGATAAATCTGAAAGGCTGCTGCTGCAGGCGGGGTTTGTTGTCAAATTTATGAGGACAGTAACTTCCTATTATGCAGAGATGGGTAAGCTGTGCCTCTTTAAATGTTGCCGGACTCCATCGGCCCCAGCCAGTTTAGCCGGCCTGTGGTCAGGGATAAGGGGAGTTGTAGTCTAGCAACACCTGGACAGCCAAAGCAACACCTGGACAGCCACTCCTGCTATATAATTTGTTGAAGAAGAAGCCACTTTCCACATCAGGCTTCACAGATGAAAGTGGGGACTCTTCCTCGCATGTGGGGTTGATTGGTGCCCCATTCTCTGCCCACTTTGTGCTGTGTTAAGGCTGTAATCGTACGCACACTTTCTCTTAAGAGTATGCCCTACTGCAATGTACTTCTAAGTACATAAGGGGCAAGCACTGTTTCCTTATTTAAGAAACTATTGCCTTCTATATCCATAAAAGGGATGCGGGTGTTGCTGTGGTCTAAAACACTGAGCCTAGGGCTTGCTGATTGGAAGGTCGGCGGTACGAATCCCCATGACGGGGTGAGCTCCTGTTGCTCAGTCCCTGCTCCTGCCCACCTAGCAGTTCGAAAGCACGTCAAAGTGCAAATAGATATATAGGTACCGCTCCGGCGGGAAGGTAAACGGTGTTTCCGTGTGCTGCTCTGGTTTCGCCAGATGACCCGGAAAAACTGTCTGCGGACAAACGTCGGCTCCCTCGGCCAGTAAAGTGAGATGAGTGCCGCAACCTCAGAGTTGTTCACAACTGGACTTAACTGTCAGGGGTCCTTTACCTTTTTATATCTATAAAGCCTGCCTATGTTGGGGGTGGGGCTGCCCCAGTAGGGCAGTCACTTCGGGGGTGGAGTGAGGGTGTGAGCCCAGCCCCCTTGTGACATGTTTCTGTGTTTTGTTGTGGGTTTGCTTCCATCCTGGAAGTGGGTTGCCTGCTGCCCTGAGCAAAGGAGAAGCCTTTTCTCAGAGAGATGGTCTCAGCGCCACAGGGTTGGTGCTCAGGAGCAGCTCTTTCCGATATGGCTTCAATGAACTGCATTAATCATTGGGATGAATTTGTTGTTGTTTCCTTTACTTATATGTTATTGCGTTTGATAGCATGGCGATTGCAATGTTGTTTTTAATGCTTTTGTGATTATTGCGAGCTGCTTTGAGCTCAACATCTGTTGTTCGAAAAGCGGAGTAGAAATATCAAATCACATCTGTACCCAACATGTTCCTGCCTTGAGGAGTGCAAAGTCTGAAACAGGAGTCAGCAACTTGTCCAGTCGCCCCCACAGGTGATGTCAGGCTTCGTCATTGGCTGTGCAGTATAGGCCTGATGCATGTCACTGAAGGATACAGGCTTTTAGGCAGAGATGCAGAAAGAGGAGGTAAATAAGAATGTTTGGGATATGAAGAGAAAGGGGGAGAAAGGTGAAGAGAGCAAACGAGAGAGGAGGAGGCAGACTGACAGGTTGGCGGTTCGAATCCCAGCGACGGGGTGAGCTCCCGTTGCTCGGTCCCTGCTCCTGCCAACCTAGCAGTTTGAAAGCATGTCAAAGTGCAAGTAGATAAATAGGGACCACTCTGGCGGGAAGGTAAACAACGTTTCCGTGGACTGCTCTGGTTTCACCAGAAGCGGCTTAGTCATGCTGGCCACATGACCCGGAAAAACTGCGGACAAATGTCGGCTCCCTTGGCCAGTAAAGTGAGACGAGCGCCGCAACCCCAGAGTTGCCTGCGGCTGGACTTAACGGTCAGGGCTCCCTTTACCTTTTTATACATTCTGCATGGACTGGTTGCATGGAAACATGTAGCATGCAGCTGCAGACTGCAGTGCGGCACAGTTGAATGCAGGTCAAGCTGTTGTACCTGTTATCTAATATTAAAGAGTGCTTGTAGACTGATGATCAGGCAGCATAGACTAAGGGTGTGAGCATATATTCAACACAAAAAACAGTGACAATTTGTTGTTGAGAAAGGACAGCTGGACCTATAAAGGGCCCCATTACCTTCAGTAGCTTAGGGCCTCATCAAACCTAAATCCAGCCCTGCATCTGTGTATGTATGTTGAAGTACCTTCTGCACGGTGCACCTCAAATTCCAGCATTTCAAGGCCCATGTTCTAGTCACTGACCTCAGAGACCTTTGGTGGAGAAACACAGGGCTTTTGTGGGGCTGCTGTGACTCAGTGGCAGAACAACTGCTTTGCATGCAGTTCTCAAGTTCAGTTTCCAGGTAGAACTGGAAAAGACCCCTGCCTGAACCCTACAGAGCTACTGGCATTCATTGTATAGACAGTACCTGTCAGGGGACTGCCTTCGAAAGGGGGGAGAGGGGCAGAAGAGGACAGGGAGCCTCCAAAGATGCTGAGCAGTAGCACTTCGTCAGGCAGTGGAGAGTCATACCTCCAGCGAAGCAGAGGGGGAAAGAGGGGCGAAGTGAGGCAAAGGCTCAGGGACGTTACTGTGAGCCCAGGCACCTCGCTCATCCAGGCTGGTCGGGAAGCAGACATGCCTCTTCCATCGCCCAGTTTTCGCAAGGGGGTCAAACGTAAGGAGGGAAGGCAGAGATTTGGGGTGTCTAAGTTCTTATGTTGGGGGGGCGGGCGGAAAAGGCCACTCCCAGAATCTGCAAGTGACTGAGACAGACATGAACTTTGGATCTTTGAACTGTACATAGTTTGCACGAAATAAAACCTGTAAAAGACAGGTCGGAGTCCTGGCTGTTTTACTCATGAGCAACCACCTACAGACCTGACAGTAGCAAACTAGGTGGACCAATGGTTCATCTCGCTCTTCGGGATTTCAGAAATGAGATTCTCCCAGCCCTAGCAGGAGATGCCAGGGATTGAACCTGGGACCTTTTGCATGCAAAAAGAGAGAGAGAGAGAGAGAGAGAGAGAGAGAGAGAGAGAGAGGAAAAAAAGATGGTTTGCCACTGAGCTATAGGGGTACAGGAAACTGCCTTACACACCTGCCTAACACATGCTCCAAGTTCAGGTTTGGGCACAGCTGGTCATGGTTCCCATTTGATCCTGACAACTTATCTCCTGGCCTGGTTGCCTTGGCTGTTTCGGTGGAGATGGTCACTCTCCCCGGCTGTATGCTGAGTGCCAGCCCATGCTATGCTTTAGAAAGGGACTTACTGCTTCCTCTCAAACCCAGGTTGTTGGGGAAAACGTAAATTGTGCATGTGTGTAAAAATCCCACCCCTTCAACTCACCCGCCCTGAGGGGCAGAATAATCCCTGTTCCTCTGCTTTAGCATCGCCTGTCCCTTGACATGTGACCAGCAGATGCTTAGGCACCACATACATAATGATATTGTGTTCCCTTCCCAAACACACATACCTATCTGTGTGACCTATTGATTCTCATTACTTACACGGAAATGCGTCTCGAGTTGCCTCCTTCCTCACTTCTGCCCTGCTGGCATAAGATACCCTGCATAATTCAAGGCCATCTAAACAAATGCCGCGTTCGATGATAAAAGCAGGATGAAGAGTCTTCTCAAGCTTTTTGTGTACGGTGACCTTCCTTTGTTTGGGTACTGGGGATTCTCTTTTCCTTACACGGTCTGGGAACGCTCTCTAATATTAGAGCTAGGTGTACACTGTTACAGAACATTTGTCTTGTCTCTCGGGAGGATTCTGTTTCAGTAGTGTCTGGCTGAAGGAGGCCGTCGTAGTTATACAGATCAACATCTTGCAGACTGCCAACCCTTGCTTCATTGCAAAATCCCCCAGAGGGTTCTGTGTATGAAAAATAGGAGTAAGAATTCTATCCAGATCCATTTGCTTTTCGAATGAGAATTCTGCCTTTGGACATAAGAAGAGACCTATTAGATCGAATCAAAGGTCCATTTGGTGCAGGAGTCTGTTCCCAGCACTTGCCAGTGAGGTGTCTCTGGAAGCCCACAGGAAAGTTGGGAAAGCAATGACTCCCCAGCAATTGGTACACGTATTGTCAAACGTATTGTGTGAACAGGGTTAAAGCCCTTATGGAAAACTGAAGGATTGAATGGGTGCTATAGGTGGTTATGAAAACTAGGAGATATACAGGCTTACCTGAGTCTGGGTAATGTCACCAAGTCCTCCTTCTGCACCTCCAGACTCCATGTTTCCAGCTGCTTCCCATTTGCTTACTTCCAGCCTTTGTGTACGCATCCTGCAGCCTGCCTTCGCTGTACCTGCCTTCCCCTAACCTGAGCACTCTACTTCAGTCCATGTGCAATTATTTATCATGGTCGAATGGGACAGAAGTACATAGTGTAGCCCAAGACAGGTCAGGACCCAAAGCTGGTGGGCGAAGGCAGCAGACTCTCCTTCTCCAAGTTATTCTGGCCCTGTGTAGTTGCACCTCACCAACAACCACCCATAAAGCCTTATAAAACTCACAAAAACTCCCACTGAGCCCCCAGTATTTTTGTTCTGGAGTGCAGCCCCCAAAGACAAATTGGCAGTGCTCAAGTCAGCAGGCTCTTCACCAGATGTGATCCTTTCCAGTGACATGAGGTTCCCCAGGCTCAAGCGCAAGATCAGTACTCGGGTTTATCTCTCTCTAAAGCTTGGTGACACCACTTTGGTCCTTCACGATCAACTGACTGAGTTATCATCTGTATTGAGTGTGGAGTCCACCTTGTATTGAAATGAAGGTGGCATCCCAGGGAAGCACAGTTCAGTCGGCAGCGTTTGTGGAAGGATCGAGACCCTGATGGAGCAGGGTGGGTAGGTGGGAGATGACAACTGGAGCGCTTGCTTGAGACAGACACAGAGGTCCCTATTGCTGCTTGCTTACACATCCCCAAGCAAGCCTATTACAGTGTTTAACACTCCACTTTGAATGAATAGCAAAAAAACAAAACCCAAAAACCCTATAATTGCATGTTCAGCACTGGGCAGTCAGCAGGTCCTGAGTGTGCTGAGTTCTCCCATTCCCGTGTCTTTTTGTGATTATTATTTAGACACCTGTTTGAAGAAAGGCAATTATATGATATCATCATAAGGAACACAGCCAAGCCACCTCTTCAAGCAAACATCCTCTTTGTCCTTGGCCATTAAGCATGCAATGTTCATAGGCCTGTCCCTGATCTTTTGCAACACTTACCTGTTCGTTACTTAGCAACCGTGGCATTTACCACTGGCTGCAGCTGTCGGTAAACGGCCTGTAAGTCTGAATGTAAACTGAATTGCTCTGAGTTTGCAACAGATGCTGTTAAAAGGACCTGCTAATGTGTGTGTAAATGTCGCTTTCTTCATGGAGAAGAACCAGGAGCAGCAATTATGCCCTTGAGGAATCAGGACGTGGACCACACACCTTTCGGCTCGGTACAACCTTTCTCTGCTTCAGAACAAGCTGCCGCCTGTTCTCTGATTTCCAGGGGCTCATTGTGTGATTGCTCCCAGTGGTTCTTAGGGGGTGAGCGAGGGGACTTAACTCCTCGGTCTTTGGGGGGTTGGGCCCTGGATTGCCTGCCCTTCTTGTTTTTTTTAAAAAAGCTTCACTTATAGGATAACTGGATTGTGTGTGTATGTTTGTTTGTGTGTGTGTGTGTGTGTCCCAATCCACACACAAGGTTTTATCCAGGGTAGCATAAGGTAAGTCACATAGTAATATACTTGTTGCACTGGTGTTACATTGTTGCACAAGGGAAAACACAAGTACTTTACTGAACTTTGGACTAATTTAGGTATGGTAGTCTTTCATTCCAATCTGCCTTGGGCAAAAAGGCAAGGTAAATGTTACTTTAAAATAAATGCTCACGCGATCTTATTTCTGTTCTCTTGCTCCTTCACCGATGATGGTAGCGCTGTGGGTTAAACCACAGAGCCTAGGACTTGTTGATCGGAAGGTCGGCGGTTCGAATCCTTGTGACGGGGTGAGCTCCCGTTGCTCAGTCCCTGCTCCTGCCAACCTAGCAGTTCAAAAGCACATCAAAGTGCAAGTAGATAAATAGGTACTGCTCTGGCGGAAAGGTAAATGGCGTTTCCGTGTGCTGCTGTGCTTCGCCAGAAGCAGCTTAGTCATGCTGGCCACATGACCCGGAAGCTGTACGCCAGCTCCCTCGGCCAATAAAGCGAGATGAGCGCTGCAACCCCAGAGTCAGACATGACTGGACCTAATGGTCAGGGGTCCCTTTACCTTTAGTTTTTCATTCCAATCTGCCTTAGGCAAAAAGGCAAGGTAAATGTTATTTTAATATAAACACTCATGTGATCTTATTTCTGTCCTCTTGCTCCTTCACCGATGATGGTAGAGTTGAGCTGTTAGGTTTTCCTTTCCAAGCAAGCCATCAAGTCTCAAAGTCCACACGCACACTGTGTTTATTCAGAACTCTTCTCTGCTTCTGTGAAATATTGTACAGTAGCAGATGAGCTGTGTGTTTACTCTCGCACATGCAGTAAATATTTGTTCCATTCAGTTGGATGTCTTTAAGCAAACCCAAAATAGAGTCAACCTGCAAACACGTTTTTCCTCTTTTTTTTAGTTTCGTGCACACGTCTCCTTGCCAGATTTTCAGAAAGCAGGACTTGTGCTTCACTGCGGGATTTCAATGAGATGTGTTTTGGGGGGTTGGTGACTAGAAACTAGCTATTTGAAATGGCCACGGATCC
Organism: Podarcis raffonei; assembly: GCF_027172205.1. Classification (NCBI taxonomy): domain Eukaryota; kingdom Metazoa; phylum Chordata; class Lepidosauria; order Squamata; family Lacertidae; genus Podarcis; species Podarcis raffonei. The sequence goes on from NC_070617.1 coordinate 35,434,962, forward strand.
TGTAGATCACAGGATCTCAGCTTATCCTCCGTCTTAATGAATGTAGGGTCAATTTATACATGAAGTCTCCATGTGATCAGCTGTTTCCATAAAGACCCTGCCTCACTCGAAAAGTTACCGTATTTTTCGCCCTATAGGACGCACTTTTCCCCCTCCAAAAATGAAGGGGAAATCTGTGTGCGTCCTATGGGGCGAATGCAGCCTTTCGCTGAAGCTTGGAGAGCGAGAGGGGTCGGTGCGCACCGACCCCTCTCGCTCTCCAGGCTTCAGGAAGCTATCAGCAAGCCTGGGGAGCCCGCGGGAGATCCCACAGGGCTCCCTAGGCTGCAGATAGCAGCCTGCTTCCCGGAGCGTGGGGTGTGCTGAAGCAGAGCGCCCCACGCTTCGGAAAGACATTCGCAGCCTGGGGAGCCCTGCAGGAGTTCCCGCAGGGCTCCCTATGCTGCAGATAGCAGGTTGCTTTCCGGAGCGTGGGGCGCGCTGAAGCAGAACGCCCCGCGCTTTGGGCAGATATCCTTTTCTCCTCTAAAAACTACGGTAGGTGCATTTTTAAAAGCTCGGGCTTCCCCCGCGGCTGGGGGGGAATAAATTTTGTTTTCTTTATTCCCCCCCCAAAAAAACTAGGTGCGTCCTATGGGCGGGTGCGTCCTATAGGGCGAAAAATACAGTATGTCTTCTTAGTCAGACTGAAGGCTTCATATCATTGTACCATTTCTATCATCACATCCATCTGAAAGTATGGAATGGGGTGCACCAATCAAATGGTATTGCGACACCTCTAAATTGTGTCAGTTTGAGCCATGCTTGAGACTTTTGTTGTTCTGACTTCCTCCCATTGGGAGATGGCCCACAGGTCAGTGACAGGGCACACATTTTGTATCCAGAAGATTTCAGGTTCAATCCCTTCCATCTCTGGTTAAAAACATCAAGTAGAGGATGCCAGTCAGAGTAGACAAATCTAGCTTAGATGGTATAAGGCAATTTCCTTTGCTGCTCATCAGGTTGTGATACACTCCCATGCTTTGGCTCTCAGTTGCTTCAGATACGAAAATCCCCTTCATTTATTTCCCTATGGCAGTGGATCCTAGTCCCTTTTTTGTCCTGGTGGCATGTACCCTGTCTATCTGTCCGTCTGTCTATCTATCTTGTAAAAAATATTGATATACTGCTGGTTTTTTTAAAAAAAAATCAGAAGTCATATGTAAAATTGTACAAGAAAAATCATCTTAAAAACAACAACAGAGATAAACTCTTATGAGAATCTGATGAGATCAGCTACTGAGCATCTGATGCAAGCTATGGAACCCCTCCCAGAAAAATGCATGTATACACAACATTTTGCATGATTTTTTTCGCTTATGATATAGGGAAAATGTCTTATCTGTGTATGTGTCTGGTTCAGGCAGCAAAATGTATTGAAGCCAGCCCTGGATCATTCTTAACTAAGGGGGCCCATTTCCCTGGGCACGCATGTTACCCCCTCAAATCTCCCCTTTTGATCACTCACATGGTGAACTGCCTCCGTTGAAAATGTTGCCTTTAAGAGGGTGTCTGGTTCCTGTGAAAGCTTAGCCTGTGGCTTCCCCTATATCATGGCGGTTTCGCACATGCTAAGCTTTACTTGATGTGGCAGGCACAGATTCAGTGTGTGATTCAGTTCAGATTGAAAGACAAACTTCCTTCATTCGCACCTTCTGGGAACCAAACTACAGTTGCCCTTTGAAATTTGCGCTTTCCCCCTAGCCAAATAGCAAGTCCAAAAATACATATACTTCTAGGCAGGGCGGTCCCCCCCCCCAGCCAGAACTCTGTTCCGGCACCTCTCAGGTGGGTGCCATTGCCATGATATGAAAACAAAGGAGGCGTTCATGGTGAGTTCCAGCTCCTCTTTTTCTAGAAAAATGGCACTGCTACTCAAATGTGGCTCAGAATGCATATTTGTGAAAATAGCATACAGTGTAGCACAGCATGCAGGGCCGGCCCACTCATGAGGCAAGGTGTGGTGATGGCTTCAGGTGGCAGGATCCCCAGGGGCAGTAGATCCCATTGTCAATCTTTATTCTGAAGGCAGCCCTGTGTGGGGAAAGTTTTTAACATTTGAAGTCTCACTGTGTTTTTATATTTTGTTGGAAGCTGCCCGGAGTGTTTGGGGCAACCCAGTGAGATGGATGGGGTACTTCTCCTCCTCTTCCTCTTCCTCCTAATTCCCCCCCCTTCCAGTATATCACTCCTTCTTCCTGGGTGAGGAGGGAGGCAGCATTTTGGGGTTTGCCTCAGGTGTCAAAATGTTTTGGGCCAGCCCTGACAGCATGCATTCTATTGTTGTTTAGTCGTTTAGTCGTGTCCGACTCTTCATGACCCCATGAACCAGAGCACGCCAGGCACTCCTGTATTCCACTGCCTCCTGCAGTTTGGTCAAACTCATGCTGGTAGCTTCAAGAACACTGTCCAACCATCTCGTCCTCTGTCGTCCCCTTCTCCTTGTGCCCTCAGTCTTTCCCAACATCAGGGTCTTTTCCAGGGAGTCTTCTCTTCTCATGAGGTGGCCAAAGTATTGGAGCCTCAGCTTCAGGATCTGTCCTTCCAGTGAGCACTCTGGGCTGATTTCCTTCAGAATGGATAGGTTTGATCTTCTTGCAGTCCATGGGACTCTCAAGAGTCTCCTCCAGCACCATAATTCGAAAGCATCAATTCTTCAGCATGTATAATAGGGCGAATAACATGCAAATCATGTATATTAGGAGAAATCTGCACTAAAATTCCGGATGATTTTCAGAGAGGCTTTTGCCAGAAGAGATGAAAGTAAGTGATGATGTGGATAACTGAATGGATGCCTGGAAGAATGAGAAACTGGGAGAACCAAAATGGCCAGGTTTGCTCCTGCCTAATTTTAATGTTTTATTCTGGTGCATGCAGGCTGCAAAAGTAGTAGGAGCTCCTGGTGGAGCAGCTCCAGCATATAGAATGCTGTGTTGCAGAGCGTGCCCCCATCTGCCTCTCCCCCCTGCCTTCGCAACATGTCTCCTTGCTTTTCTTCAGTTAACGAGTATGCATCGCACTTGCTTTATTTAGAACGTAGTCTCCCTTGATAGGCCTTGGAATAAAATTGGCTTTCACCCCTGGTTCTTCGAGAAGTCATCTGCTTTGAGGAAACACTTTCTTAGTGTTGCTATGCTGGAAAGCTGTGAGGAGCGGGTTATTTTTGAGTTCATTTTCTAAATCTGTGATGAGAGAAAATGTGTTCAGGCAAGTGGCTTTACAAATGGTTGTGAATTGGATCGTTTTCTCTCTGTCTCTTCTTTTCTTGTTTAATGGAACCAGTGCCCTCTCTCCACTTGAGGATTATTAGAAATCTGTTTCTCAAGATGTTCTTCTCTTCGCGCCCTCCTCACCCTCCTCCCAGGGCACAGTAACCATGGTTCCAATGGGAAAGATTGCTAATCTAAACTATTTGTAAGCGTCATTCCAGTTAAGTCATGTTAGCTTTTTAAAAAATCAAATCTCCATTTTCAGCTTCAGTATACCTTGAGCCCTGTGGACACAATGTATGCATGGAGACAGGAGGGGGTGGTCATACTCAGTAGCCCCAGGACTGGAGCACTGAACTTTTTGAGGCTATTGACTGTTGAGAAAGCCCTGTCCATGGTCCTGAAGGTAGCTGTCACCTTCTTCATTGCAATGATTAATTTGAAAATTCAGTGGTACCACATACTTTATTAATTTGGCTTGCTAAAAAAAGCCAGACCCAACACACAGTGCAATCTATGTGTGTTTACTCAGACATAAGCCGCACTGAATTCAATGACACTCGCTTCCAAGTTTGTATAGGATTAGTTCTATGTAACGTAATGGCGAACTTGAGCAAAAAATGTTTGTAATCTATACCATAGCACAGCAAATAATTTAACAGTGGTGGCGAAACTGCTTTGAGTGATTGGTTGAGCTGCTCCAATCTCAAAGTCAGCCCTCCTGCTACCGTTGTCCGAACTATTAATGTGCTAGAGCAGGGATGAGGAACCTTTGACCTTCAAGACGTCACAGGACTCCAACTCCCATCAGCCCCTGCTTATGGTCAGGAGTGATGGGAGTTGTAGTTCAATTATATCTGGAGGCCGGCAGGGCCCTTACCCCTGTGCTAGAGAGAAGTGAGACACGGATAGGTGCCTGGGTTAGGAGGTTGTCCTGTGCCTAAGGAGACAGCGGCAAAAGAAATCAGGGTTGGGAAGAGCTGAGAGTTGAAAGGGAGAGTGTATCAGAGGGATGTAAGCCAGTGGGAGAGGAAAGCTGGAAGACAGACTGGCCAAAGAAAGAGAGCTGTGCAAGTGATGGATCGGACATTGATTTGAAAGAGCCAGCAGCATCTTTTGAGTGTAAATTCACATATCTCTTGGCCTTAAAAGTATTGTTCTCACCAATGTCATCCATAGGAGCTAACGCCTAGGGACTGTGGGGGCTGGGCCCCACAAAGTTGATGGGCATTCCCATTCAAATGGTGTGTGTGCACTGCATCATGTGATGATTTGTGTGGGGTGGGGCTTACCTGGACCCCACAATATTTTATTCAGGTTGGCTTACCTGGGGCTTACCTGGACCCCACAATATTTTATTCAGGTTGGCTCCCCTGCTGTCATCCCTGACTGTGCGTACATGGAAAGTACTTAACATAAGAAATTTATGATCCAGAGTTATATGAAAAGTTAGCAGCTGAGCCATCAGTTTAGCTTACTTTGTGACCTCTATAAAGGACCCCTGAGCATTAGGTCCAGTCGTGACCGACTCTGGGGTTGCGCCGCTCATCTCGCTTTGTTGGCCAAGGGAGCCGGCATACAGCTTCCGAGTCATGTGGCCAGCATGACTAAGCAGCTTCTGGCGAACCAGAGCAGCACACGGAAATGCCGTTTACCTTCCCACCAGAGCAGTACCTATTTATCTACTTGCACTTTGACGTGCTTTCGAACTGCTAGGTTGGCAGGAGCAGGGACCAAGCAATGGGAGCTCACCCCGTCGCAGGGATTCGAACCTCCGACCTTCTGATCGGCGAGTCCTAGGCTCTGTGGTTTAACCCACAGCGCCACCCGCATCCCTATGTGGCCTCTATAAATAGATCCTATTATCCTGAGGTTTATGTAGCTAGATCGTTGTTAATATAGGATATATGGTTTGTGGGTCTGGGTGTGTTAAATAGGTTGCTTACAATCCACTAGCTCTGCTTTAATAATCAGCACTCATCCTTGCCTGCTATTAAATTTACTCTTTGCACAAACAGATCAAAACACATCCTGCCTGAGAGAGGGAGGGAGAATATGAATGAATCCAATTAAATTATTACAAAATTCAATTATATCTTTTTTTTCCATTATGAGCACATTTTATGACATATAAGGAGTTGCATCTGCAGTTTTGCCTGCCTGCTGAGTTGCAGAACAAAAATTCATTGATAGCTTAGCAGCTGTTTGTAAGAGCTCTCTCACACCTAATTGGGGGTTGTTGTTCTTGCATGTGTGGCTTCTGTAACTGAAACAAGTGCAAACAGAAAGGTATCTGGCTCTTCTGGGGCCCATGTCTATGTCACGTCCACAGTGACATAGCTGGACAACTCAATACAGAGCTGAAACTAGGCTTTCTGTCACCCGAGTCAAAGACCCAGTTTGGTACACACCCACCCAGATGCATGTTTGCATACATATATACACATACAAACACACACACACACACACCCCTCAATACATTTATTCATAAAGGGCATAAAAAGTAAGCAATATATTATTTGAATACAAAGGAATCCCAAGAAGTATTATGACTGTATGACCAAAAGGAAAATGAGCATCCTTTCCAGTAAAAGCAAATTGTTTGTCAAAAGTAGAACTTCCGATGTGCAGTAATTAATTGTCTATGTGAGGTCAGGTTTTGAATTGGATTTATTTGGTCACAGGATCATTAAAAGACTGCATTTGCGTAAGATCAGCCCAGACCCTCTTGTTTCCTTTAAATTATGATTATTATTATGATTATTATTATTATATAAAGCTTTTTGAGGCTTTTTGCTACCCACCCTTCTTCTTGGTTCTGTGCAAACCTTTTCAATGAGTTTTGACGTGTAAATTTACTCCTGAGTAAGCTTCAACAAGATTCCTCTCAATTTTATTTTTGTTTGATTATACTCATTTCAGGAAATGATAATTTTGTAGTCATTTTAGGTTCCATGTAAGGTGAATAAATGTTTTTTGCGAGTCTAAAGTGCCCTTCTGTTACAATGCTAATGCAGCCTGGCTAACTAGTGCTTGTCAGGGAACTGCCTCTGGCAGGAAAAATGCTCACACACCCCTTACTATCCTGTGTGTAGATCATGTATAGTCTGTAAAATGAATCAACCGTAGCTATTTAAACACATACAAAGTTCTGAAGGGATCATAGAATCATAGAATCTTAGAGTTGGAAGGGAGCCAAGGGTCATCTAGTCCAACCCCCTGCAATGCAGGAAACTCACCTAAAGCATCCATGACAGATGGCCACCCAACCTCTGCTTAAAAACCTCCAGTGAAGGAGCATCCACAACCTCCCGAGGGAGACCGTTCCACGGTCAAACAGCTCTTACAGACAAAAAGTTTTTCCTGATGTTTAGCCAGAATCTCCTTTCTTATAACTTGAAGCCACTGGTTCGAGTCATACCCTCCAGAACAGGAAAACAAGCTTGTTCCATCTTCCATGTGACAGCCCTTAAGGCAGTGGTTTTCAACCAGTGTGCTGTGGCACCCTGGGGTGCCTTGAATGCTGGACAGGGGTGCCACGGCAACACTGGCCTCTGTCCCTTTTCCCTTCCTTCCCTCTCTTCCTCCTCTGATGCCCTCTAGCACATGGGCAGGCAAACTAAGGCCCGGGGGTCGGATGCCGCCCATTTGCCTTCTAAATCTGGCCCGTGGACGGTTCGGGAATCAGCATGTTTTTACATGAGAATGTGTCCTTTTATTTAAAATGCATCTCTGGGTTATTTGTGGGGCCTGCCTGGTGTTTTTACATGAGTAGAATGTCTGCTTTTATCTCTGGGTTATTTGTGGGGCATAGGAATTTGTTCACCCCCCCCAAATAGTCCGGCCCCCCACAAGGTCTGAGGGACAGTGGACCGGCCCCCTGTTGAAAACGTTTGCTGACCCCTGCTCTATCATGTCTGCCTCCCAAAGGCTTGTGTGGCTGTTTGTTGTTGAAGTAGCCCTGGCTGCAAGCTCCCTTGCCGAATGGTGCCTCTGGGGCTGGCCAGGGGGCGCTGGTTGTCAAGAGCTGAGGCAGACTTGGCGTAAGCAAGTAAGTGGGTGAGTTTCAGACAAGCCTTACCTGGAGGTGCTGGGGATTGAAGCCTTTGCATCTGGATCTGACTGAGCTTTCAGACCCTTGGATTGTGGGGTGGTCCTTCTGACCTTGCAGAATGGGCTCTAAGCACCCCCTATGTATTCATTTGATCCTGGACATCATCTTTATGCAGAAAGTAGGGTGTGTTGCTCTGGTTTTGGTGTACTGCTGCGCCAGAAGTGGCTTAGTCATGCTGACCACATGACCGGGAAAAACTGTCTGCGGACAAACGCCGGCTCCCTCGGCCTGTAAAGCGAGATGCACGCCAGAACCCCAGAGTCGTCTGCGACTGGACTTAACTGCCAGGGGTACCTTTACCTATACATTTTAGGGTTTGGTTTGTTGTTTTTCATTTTGTGCCCTTGTTTTTAGAACCATCTAGTGTTACTTTAAGGGACGCGGGTGGCGCTGTGGTCTAAACCACAGAGCCTAGGACTTGCCGATTAGAAGGTCGGTGGTTTGAATCCCTGAGACGGGGTGAGCTCCCATTGCTCAGTCCTTGCTCCTGCCAACCTAGCAGTTTGAAAGCACATCAAAGTGCAAGTAGATAAATAGGTACCGCTCCGGCAGGAAGGTAAACGGCATTTCTGTGCGCTGCTCTGGTTCGCCAGCAGCGGCTTAGTCATGCTGGCCACATGACCCGGAAGCTGTACACCGGCTCCCTTGGCTTGTAAAGCGAGATGAGCGCCACAACCCAGAGTTGGCCACGACTGGACCTAATGGTCAGGGGTCCCTTTACCGTGTTACTTTTCATCAGTGTGGCAACAAACTTTTTTTTTAAAAGCATACAATTATGAATTTTCTTCACATCTAATGTGATAAAGCTTTCCCGTGAGGAACCCATCAGCTGTCCAACCTTGTCCTTTTGTGGATTGCACAGTTAGTCCTGTGACATGTTGCTATCACTGGGGGATGGAGGGGAACGCAAGGGACTAGACTACCAATCCCTAAAGAAGCTGTGATTAACATATCTAAAAGTTTTCTTTGGTGGTGTTTGTGCTTGCTTTTTTTTTTTTTTTTGGCACTTGACTACTTAAATAAATTTGCATTAATGAAAGATCAAACTCTTCACACAATCCTCTCTGGGTAAGCCGAGGCTAAAAATATATTGCTTGGAATTTTGGCTGCGGAATCTGACATTTTTGAAGGGAGTGGCGGGGGAGGTGGGGATAAAATGTTAGTTAATGCTTATGATTTTAACTTTTTAAAGCGGGAAGAAAAGGGAGCTGTCCTGAACAGACTCAGCTGACATTTTACAGCCTAGAAGTCTCTTAAGTGTTCTAGTCAGGTAGAGAGAGGTTTTTTGATGTGCTCCATCTCTGGCCTTGGACGTGTCATGTTCTCACTTGTGTCTGGTCCTACCACCTGTCAAGTTGAGACTGAGGCAGACATGAAACAAGACAAAGACAGGATGCACGCAATAAAAGGAAGAGCGGAGCTTCCTAGCTGTGCATGTCTGCCAGGGAAGTTGCTGTCAGGAGTCGCAACCTGGAGGAGTGAATGGCCAATTTCCTTGTAGTTAATTCTAGACCCGAGTAAAAACAACCTCCCCAAATTTTCTACATTTGTTGGTGGCAAAATTTGGGTGGGCGGTGGTGGTAAGGTAAAGGTAAAGGGACCCCTGACCATTAGGTCCAGTCGTGACCGACTCTGGGATTGCGGCGCTCATCTCGCTTTATTGGCCGAGGGAGCCGGCGTACAGCTTCCGGGTCATGTGGCCAGCATGACTAAGCCGCTTCTGGCAAACCAGAGCAGCGCACGGAAACGCCGTTTACCTTCCTGCCAGAGCAGTACCTATTTATCTACTTGCACTTTGGCATGCTTTCAAACTGCTAGGTGGGCAGGAGCAGGGACTGAGCAACGGGAGCTCACCCCGTTGCGGGGATTCAAACCACCGACCTTCTGATCGGCAAGTCCTAGGCTCTGTAGTTTAACCCACAGCACCACCCGCATCCTGGTGGTGATGGTAATGTTTCAGAAAATATTCTCTCCAAATAGGGAAGTGGCATTCTTCAGCAGTTTGTTTGTTCATAAAAATAGCTGTATATTGCAATTTCATTATAAAAAAAAATCAAAGCAGTTTACAACAAATTGTTGGCGTCCATCTCTGAGAGACAATGAAGTGTGCCTCAGGGGGTGAAGACAGACTGCTTTGTTAGCTTCACCAAAGTGATCTCCTGAGGGCAGTTTGTATGGAAGTCCTGGGCTGCCCGGACGACAGGACTCCTGTCTTGGCCTCGCTGGTATGGTCCAAAGGAAAGCAGAGCAATATATTTGGCACCACAAGTTGCCATCCAACCATCTTAGGGACTCCACTTTGGATTTCTCTGGGTTTACTCCATTAGCCTTTTCTTCTCCCAAAGATATCCTGCAAGGCAACAGAGGTTTAGATCAGAGTTTTCCTTCTCCTAGATGGGCTCCCTTCCCAGGTTGACGAACTCCATCTGCCCCTCACTTCCCTCTACAACAGGGGTCAGCAACGTAAGGTCCATGGGCCACAAGCGGCCCACGGGGGTCGTTTAACTGGCCCACAAGCCACCCTGAACCAAGCCGCCCGCTAAGCGAGTCCCCACACACTGCACTAAACCGACGCAGTGCGGTGTGGGGACTCGCTTCTGCAGTGCTGGAAATCATGTCTGCACAGACTCAGACTCTGGAAATCGGGCATGCGCACGCTCACGCACGTGTGCGATCCAGCCCACGGAGGGATCTCTGCTGGAGTAAACTTTGCCGACCCCTGCTTTACAACATCTGCAGAAACCACCTTCTCGACCATTGGTCCCACTGCTGTGGGTCTTATCTGCTGTGTCTGCCGGAGCCTGTCTTCTCACGCAAAGGAAGTCCCTTACTCACCAAGTTACTACCCCTCCCCTAACACTCCGTGCACCCCAATAAATGTATGTACAATAAATATGTACAACAAATCTTTGGCCTCACTCTGGTGGGGGACATATCATGCTCTTTCTGGAGTAGTTTGTGTACTTTTGGTTCCTGCCAGAGGTGTGGCATGGTGTGTGTGGGGGGTCTGCCAGGATGATTGCCCGGGTGCAAAAATGGGCTTGCTTCAGCAGCTGCTGCCCAGAGTTGCTCCCTACCCGCCCCACCTGAGCAACACACCAAGCAGGAGCTGCATCCTTCAGTAGTGTGGCAACGTCAGGCTGAAGGCAAGACTCATGGTGGCAGCGGCGCCTTAGCTTGAGGAGGGACACTGCTCTGCATCTCTGCCTGGCATCAGAATCAGTGCCAGATGGAGGTGCTGCTTAGGGGGCACAATACTTGCCGTGGGCACTGGCAACGCACGCTATGCCACTCTTCCCTCTCCTGCACTCGGCTCTCACTTCTGGCTCCTAGAAGCTGTCAGCATGCAACAGCAGCCACGTCCCGGGAAACGACTTTGACTGGCTGGCTAAATCCTTGGCCTGTTGCTGATCATGATGCTTCTGTGCTCATGTGACATTGCCCTTTGGTTCCCTGTTTTTGCCAGCTAGGTCTCCCACACGTCCCTCATACTTCACGTTCACAAGACCTTTTTATGGACATGATTCCCAGCCCTTGGTGATGTTACTGGTTCCTGTCAATACTGGTCGCCATGGGCTGTTATTAGGCATAGTGTTGGGGAACTGTATTTTTGGTCATCTGCATACGATCCCTTGCTTTTTCCTGTAGGACTAATTGCAGTCATTAACAGGTGTCAACAGGTTTACCATACCCATTGAGTCAATCACCTATCTCCCACTACCCTTCTGAGAAAAACCCCACCCCACCCTCCCACGATATATAAGGGTCTGGTGACTTCTGTTTCAGTGTATCTGAAGAAGTGTGCATGCACACAAAAGCTTATACCCAGAACAAACTAAGTTGGTCTCTAAGATGCTTGTTGTTGTTGTTGTTGTTATTGTTGTTGTTGTTTAGTCGTTTAGTTGTTTAGTCGTGCCCGACTCTTCGTGACCCCATGGACCAGAACACACCAGGCACTCCTGTCTTCCACTGCCTCCTGCAGTTTGGTCAAACTTATGCTGGTAGCTTCCAGAACACTGTCCCACCATCTCGTCCTCTGTCGTCCCCTTCTCCTTGTGCCCTCCATCTTTCCCAACATCAGGGTCTTTTCCAGGGAGTCTTCTCTTCTCATGAGGTGGCCAAAGTATTGGAGCCTCAGCTTCAGGATCTGTCCTTCCAGTGAGCACTCAGGGCTGATTTCCTTAAGAATGGATAGGTTTGATCTTCTAAGGTGCTACTGGACAATTTTTTTAATTTGTTCGTGGTGTGTGTGTGTGTCCTCAATTTCTTCACTTACACTCCTCCTTCCAGCTTGCTCCTGTAGCTTGGACTGGAAGCAAAGGAAATGCTGACACAATTGATGTGCCTGTTAAGGAAACAGTGTATCAGGAATCTGACAGGAGCTACAAAGGTCAGAGACATGGCAATTTACCCACCACTCATTTGAATGGCTATTAGTAGCCTCCGGAATCAAAGGCTTGGTGAATTCAGTATAAACTTGCTTAGTCTTTTTTAATTAAATCTCAGGCATGTATATTAATTTGCACCATATATTTTCCTCCTTCTCAGAATGCCCAGAATGTCAGGGTGTTTATTGCATATTTGGGTCTCAGAGCCCATGGTGTGCAGGGGCGGAGGAAGGGGGGTGCAGTGGGTTTGGTCTGCCCCCCGTGTTACCACTGAGGGGGGTGACAAAATGCCGGGCGTCACTCACCACGGGGCCTGCAGTGTGCCCGAGTCACACATCTCTCCTGGGAGAGACGCGGTGGCTTGGGTGTGCACAGGCTCCGTGTTGCCCAAACAGTCCACTCGTTGCCTCCCCCTCAGCTGAGGGTGGCTGAGTGGGAGGAGGCAGGCAGACTCTGGCGGCCCCACGGTGCGCCCCACCCCTATGAGCGTCTCGTCCCACGCCTGGGTGCACTGCTTCAGGCGCCCAAGCAACTTCCTCCGCCACTGATGGTGTGAAAGCATAGCTATGGTTGTTCGAAAGGATTGCCTTCCATATATATAAATTTGTTCATTAGCAAACTTATTCATCAGGTATATTCTACGCCAACACTTGTCCATACTTTTTTAAAGTCCTCGTGAAAATTTATCAGCATTTAGTATGATTTTCTCCCGATACACATATCTATGCATTTTGATCTATCTTTTTCAATCGTGTGTGTGTGTGTGTGTGTGTGTGTGTGTGTGGTGTGTGTCACACATGTTACATTAGATTTCTGTGCTCATTACTTGCCTAGAGAACTGCATCGCCAAATTTGGAGAAGCAGGGAATTTCAAAGGGTGGCAGTTTTTGGTTGGTGGGGGAATGGTGTTCTCCAAGGGGGGGGGAGTGCTTCCACCTGCTGATCAACAATATGCTTATAAATTATAATCCAGACAAGTTTACTGTGCACACTTTAAAAAGCCCATATACATAAGAGCTATGCACAGATGGAAATCAGTGTGCAATACATTTTGCAAAGCCACAGTCTTGGAACAATGGCTGCTATTGCTGTTAATGTTTACTTCTATTTTATTTATTTTGATATTTTTGCATCTTCTTTCAGAGCAGGAAGGTGGTTTTAGATAGCAGCATGTTTTGAGAGGGATATTTTTTTATTGATTTCTCCTTTTTATTGAGTTCTCCTTTCCTCCTCCTCCTCCTTAAACAGGGGCAATTCATTCTTTCATATACCCAGCAGTGTATTTTGGTTTTTTTGCCCAAGCTGGGATTCATTTGGGATTGAATTTTCAGCAAACAGCAAGGTATCAGTTTGCTGGCTGTTTTCCTAGTGTCACTAAATAGTGCAACAGCTGAGCAACGATTAGCAACATCCTGGCTCATTAACGGCACTTTGGTTAATGTTCCAAGCATGGCAGCCCTCTAAGAGCCTGGGGAGTGTGAACGCCCCATTAGCTTGGTCTAAAATGAGCAGTCAGCGATTGGCATCAGAGCACAATATTGTACCACTTTAGAACACAGGTGGTGGATCACATGATTTAATGCCCCTCATATAATTATAAGATAAATCTAAATACTTGCAGCATAAAGGAGAAGAACCAAAGACCAGCAGAATAGTCCTTCCCAGGATGATGTACTAATTTTCCATATGCAGGGAATTTTTTTGATGCTATGGAACATTGCTCTTCACCTGTACTCTGACTTGGTACATTCAAAATGTACTCATGACTTTTATCAATGGCAGATCTACCTTCATTTCACCCAAAAGGAAACAATGAAAGTTTTTGCCAGTGATCACCAAAACCAAAGGAATGATAAAGCTGTTGGAAAGAGCAGAACCTGAACTTTGTTAATCTAGCCCTGAGATAAAGACTCCCATTATTCATGACCATTGGGCATGCTGGGAGCTGTAATCCATAAATGTTTGGAAGCCCACAGCTCCCATCAACCCTGGCCATGGACCATGCTGGTTGGAGCTGACAGGAGTTTGTGGAAGGCCATAGGTTCTCACCCCTGGGTTAACCTAATGAGATACCATGCTTTGCATGTGCTTAGACCTCAAGGCACCTTCAAACAAAGAAGCAGGCAGTGGTGTGTAATATCAGGTTCTGTGATTGGCAAGTGGTTATGAAGTCCCTGGACTGGTAAGGGCTAATATACAACAATGCAAGGAGTCTAGACGTTTGCCCTTCTCAACAACCTAACCGCTGTACTTCAAGTTCTTGCCTGTCCAGTTCCAGCTTCTGATCCTGGGCTGTGGAGAACACCAACCTAGTCTTTGCCTTGATAAAGCACTTGAGGTTATTCTTCTGAAAATCAAAAACCTTTGTACTGTGACAAACAGCCTTTGTACATCATTTGAAGATAATCTTCACCACCCAGTACTTCCCTACTTGGGTGGGAGAGAGAGGGAGGATATTTTTCATCATAAATACTACCTAATTTGTGCTGGTGATAGTCATATTTAGAATGTGTTTGAGCAGTGCTGGTGAAGCTGATTTAGCTTAAATATGGGGTTTTTAGCTTATTTATTTTGTCAGGCAGTGTTAAGCCTAGGCAGGATCTTAAACAAATGTGAGTACTGATGGCATTGGTGCCTCTACAAAAACAACCTCCAGTGCTTTGAAGATTCACCCTCCCATTTATTTATTTATTCATTTATTTTATTAAACATCATAGAGTCGTAGAGTTTTTTCCTGATGTTTTCCTGATGTTTAGTCAGAGTAATAATAATAATAATAATAATAATAATAATAATAATAATAACAACAACCCACCCATCTGACTGGGTTTCCCCAGCCACTCTGGGAAGCTTCCATCACATATGAAAACATATTTTTAATGTTTTTTTAAAGGAATCTCCTTTCTTGTAACTTGAAGCCACTGGTTTGAGTCCTCCGCTCCAGAGCAGGAGAAAATGAGCATGTTCCCTCCTCCATGAGACAGTCCTTGAGATATTTGGATATGGCTATCATATCTCCTCTCAGCCTCCTATTTTCCTGGCTAAACATAGCCAGCTCCTTCAACCATTCCTCATATGGCTTGGTTTTCAGACCCTCATGTTGGCATTTTCAGGAATATGTGTGTGTGTGTGTGTGTGTGTGTGTGTGTGTATGTATGTATGTATTCTATCAGCAAAGTTAGCATTTTGCACAACTTGCCCCTAAAACTCAAGTCATAAAATCATCAAGAAATGAAAGAAAGAAAGAGAGAGAAAGAGAGAACATTCATTTAAGCTCCACCTACTGCTTATACTATTTTGTTTCATGGAGAGAGTGAACTCGCATAAAAATTAAGATTTACAACCCCGCAATATAAGAGATTAAAGTAGGCTTCGACTTCTTAAGTTTATGCCCTTATATATAAAATTGTTTGAACCTACTGTAGTCAGATTGGAGGTTATTAAAAGATCTCTATATCAATGTTTTTTAAATTGTGATAGCAAATTAATAACAACGATGATGATTTTTGTTGTTATTTTTGACAATTGACTTTCCTCTACAGGAAATTTTAGATGAAATTTCAAAATTTTCAATCCTAAATTACCCTAATCAATTTAACCAAAGGTATATGCCAATGGAGGAATTGGGTCACATGCTATTAATTTAGCTATAAAATCATTGCATAGGTGTAAATATGTCCGTTTTCTTTTGTGTTAGAAACTATAATTAAATTAAATTAAATTAAATAAGCCAATCTATGCTTTGCCACCAACTTTTTCTAGGAGGGCCACCTGCCAAACCACATACCTTTACTAATCCCTTCTGAAGTTTTCCAAGTTTGTGCCTTGAACTTGAATTTTCTAGCTCCAACCTGGAGAAGATCCCTAAATAGGAGCACTACAAACAAGCCGTTCCAGGGCCACGTGAGCATTTTGTCACACGAAATGCTGCATGTGTTTTCCAACTGCTGTTTCATCCCCTCACTGCGTTGTGTGTGTGTGTGTGTTTCCCCCCCAATTGTTATTAAAAATTCAGCTGTCTCTCCAACTGAGGCACTTTGTCATTTTGAAAGCCACTGTAGCTGTGAATAATTGAAGGCAATTAAAAAAGTGTGTTGAAAGTCATGTAATTTTTATAGACCAGTTACTACGTGGAGTTTTCTGTACTGTTTGGAGGTTTTCAGGCAACTCTTGTCAAGCATCCATCAATTTTAGAGTTGGATTTTGTTTTGGTGAATAGGATTTTTTGGGAGGGGGGATGCTAATTTGGCTTGGAAATTAAAGCACCCCAAATAATGCAAATGTTTGATTGAAGCCAATGTTTTACATTTTGAACAGTTATGTGTACATTTTGAAAAAGTTCAGAATTTTCTTTTAAGACTTTTCTTTTTCTAAGAGTTCCTTTTTACATGCACACACAAACATCCCCCAGCCTTCTGTTGTCGTTACAAATTTAATGCTGGAATGCAAAGAAAATCTGGCCTAATGTAACATGCTGCTCTCTATCCTCCAGCTGTGCAAGCGAGAATCATTATCAGAGTTTAAGGACACATTCCAGTCCTACAAAAACACCTGATGAGGGTGCCAAGCAGGGGCAATGGATAGAATTGATAGATAGATAGATAGATGATAGATAGATAGATGATAGATAGATAGATGATAGATAGATAGATAGATAGATGATAGATAGATACAACACTTTAAATTACAGTGGATGCTCGGGTTGCGACCCATGCGGGATGCACATTCGCAACCCGCAGCAGCGTGTCTATGCATGCACGGGTTGTGATTCGGTGTTTCTGTGGATGCGCAAAGCATGCTTTAGCGCTTCACGCATGCGCAACCGCCGAAACTCGGAAGTAACCCATTGGCATTGCTTCATAGATTTCAAAGTCAGAAAAGAGAATGCATTAAAAACACACACACACCCAAGCAGCATTAGAGGGGAAGTGATAAAGTTATTGCTGTTATACGGAGTCTCCAGGTTTGCTTCAGCGTGGTGTAGTGGTTAAGAGCAGTAGACTCATAATCTGGGGAACCGGGTTCGTGTCTCCGCTCCTCCACATGCACCTGCTGGGTGACCTTGGGCTAGTCACACTTCTCTAAAGTCTCTCAGCCTCACTTACCTCACAGAGTGTTTGTTGTGGGGGAGGAAGGGAAAGGGGATTGTTAGCCGCTTTGCGACTCCTTAGGGTAGTGATAAAGCTGGATATCAACTCCAAACTCTTCTCCAAACTCCATGAGAATAATCTACTCAGGAAGGAAAGCCGATATTACACTACGTAAAAAGCAGAGCTGTGCAAGCGTGATGTCTATCAAAAAGGTCTTTGGCGAAGAGACTTCTGGCTTCTGTGCCTCACTGTGGTTTTACAGCATAGAGAAGAATTCGAAACATCTGTTTGATGGGTGGGAGAGAGGGGGGGGAAACAAGCAGATTACAGGTAAAATAACATAAGGGATTCACATTTATGAGAGGAGGAGTTCACATAGCAAATCCTACAAGATCAAAAATACCTCGGAGGAATCTGAGCTCTGCTGTTCCTACATGTGTCTTGATTTCAGTAAGGCTTTTGACGAAGCCCCCCTTAATATTCTTGCAGAGAAGCCAGTAAAATGTGGGCTGGACGAGGTAACAGTTAGGTGGATTAATAGCTGGTTGACTGACTGAACCCTAAGAGTGCTCACTAATGGTTCTTCATCATCCTGGAAAAAAGGAACAAGTGGGGTGCTCCTGCAGGGTTCTCTCCTAGGCCTGGTGTTGTTCAATATCTTTATAAATGACTCAGGTGAAGGAATAGAGTTATCAGATTCATAGATGACCTTAACAGATGAAAGAAATGGGTCAAAACTAACAAAATGAATCAGTTACAGATAGGTAGCCGTGTTGGTCTGCCATAGTCAAAACAAAATTTTTTTTTTTCCTTCCAGAAGCACCTTAAAGACCAACTAAGTTAGTTCTTGGTATGAGCTTTTGTGTGCATGCACACTTCTTCAGATACACTGAAGAAGTGTGTATCTGAAGAAGTGTGCATGCACACGAAAGCTCATACCAAGAACTAACTTAGTTGGTCTTTAAGGTGCTACTGGAAGGAATTTTTTTTGTTTTTTGTTTTAACAAAATGAATGTAAATGTAAGGTTCTACCCTTAGGCAGGAATAACCAGCTGCAGAAATATAAGACAGGGGACACCTGGCATGCCAGTTATGCATGTGAAAAGGATATAGGGCAGGTGTCAGCAAACCTTTTCAGCAGGGGGCCGGTCCACTGTCCCTCAGACCGTGGGGGGCCAGACTATATTTTTTTGGGGGGAAATGAACGAATTCCTGTGCCCCACAAATAACCCAGAGATGCATTTTAAATAAAAGGACCCATTCTACTCATGTAAAAACACGCTGATTCCTGGACCGTCTGCGGGCTGGATTTAGAAGGTGATTAGGCCAGATCCAGGCCCCAGGCCTTAGTTTGCCTAACCATGATCTAGGGGTCTTAGCAGACCACAAGCTTAACAGGAGTCAACAGTGTGGTGCAGCATCAGCAAAAAAAGTGATTGCCACATCAAGGCTGCATCAACAGAAGTGCAGTGCAGATCAAGGAAAGTTATAGTACTGCTATAGTTCTGAGCAGAGCAGACTAAGAAAGATTTTGACAAATCCAGAGGTGGTGGGTGAGTTCTTCTTTGTTGGAGATTTTTAAACAGAGGTTAGGCATTCTTTAATTGTGATCCTTGCAATAAAGGAAGTTGGACTGGCATTCCCTTCCAACTCTACATTTCTGTGATCATTCTATCGAGATATTGCAACTCCCATCACCCCTGTCCATTGTCCATGCTAGCTGAGTCAGGTGGAAGTCCAAGTTGAAGCTGATTTAGAGAACAGGAATGGAGCATTTGGGTAAATTTGGTTGGGTAGGATGTTCAGGGAAGTTTTTAATATTTAACGCTATATTGTTTTTAATACTTGATTGGGAGCCGCCCAGAGTGGCTGGGGAAACTCAGCCAGATGGGCAGGGTATGAATAATAAATTATTATTATTATTATTATTATTATTATTATTATTATTATTATTGAAATAAATCCACCACAGTACACAAGGTACTATTTCCTATGATATACCTGTTGCCAGTCCCTGTGCTCTCACTTTTGGCTTTGCTGTCTGTGACAGCAAATTTTGCAGCCGAGCGAAAATTTGGACGCAAACCACATCACAAATTGGGCCTGAGACTCCCCCCCCCCTCTCTGCAGGTTGTCTCTGCATCTGTAAGCTCTTTCTCCAAAAACCTTTCTTGACACATTGTATCTGCCCTGCTTCCTTAATGGCACTCGGTTCAGAAGAGAGCTGCACAGGATGGCAGGCTGGAATATATCACCCAGTGAGGATTCTCTGACAGGCACTTAATGCCATACTTTCCATAATATAAACAGTGCCCCTGGACAACCTCATTTCAGAAGATTGCCTTGTAAACTGTCACAACCAAGGGCTGATTCATGCAGCTGCCTCTCCTTGTGATTCCCAGGTGCCAGATCGATCCCTCCCTGCCTCTCAATATTTACAAAAAAATAGGGGGGGGGAGAAGCCTCGGGTCTCCTTCCTCTGACCTTGGCCACGTTCAAACCATACATTTAATGCAGCAGCAGTCATAGCTTTCTCCAAAGAACCTTGGGAGCCATAGTTTTTCAGGAGCACAGAGAGTTGTTTGGAGACAGGGGCATAGCGTGGGAGGGGGCGCTGCTGGAGTGATCCCACTCAAGTATTTACCAACTCACTAGTAGCCGTAAATCAGCACTCTTCAACTTTTTAAAACCCAGACCCACCTTTAACCCAAACATGCATTTGGGGAAGTTTTTTAAAAATAAATAAATAAATAAATTTCAATCTTTAGTTCATTTAATTGTTATAACATGAAATACGTGCTCTAAGGTATACAGTCATACCTCAGGTTACAGACACTTCAGGTTGTGTTTTTTTCAGGTTATGGGCTGTCGAAACCCAGAAGTACCAGAATGGGTTACTTCCGGGTTTCAGCGGTCGCGCATGCACAGAAGCGCTAAATCGTGCTTTGCGCATGCACAGAAGCGCTGAAACACAACCCGCACATGCGCAGACGCACCGCTGTGGGTTGCGAACGCTGCGGGTTGCGAACATGCATCCCACACGGATCACGCTCGCAGCCCGAGGGTCCACTGTACAGAATATACAGTGTAAATTATTACATTGATAAAAAACCCCTTTTCCATTCTGTGTCTGTCTCATTCTATTTTTGTGACTTCCCTCCACCACAACACGGCATCCTTTAATATGTTTTGAACTTATCATTGTGTTATATATATTAGTTACTTTGGCCCCCAGAACAATCTTACAACAATTTTTTTCCACTCCTTTACGAACTTAGTCCATGCATATCAATAAATTTGTTTTGGAACGATGTTTTGTCATATAGCCTTCTAAACAGTTCCATTCCTTCTTAAGTTTTTGACTCAACTGAAATCTGATGGCTGCTGTCATTTTAGCCACCTCTATGAATTCACATAATTTGTTTAACCAATCCTCTATTGAGGGGACATTGTCCCCTTTCCATTTCTTAGCTATCAACAACCTGGCAGCAGCCGTGGCATATAAAAATATTCTTTTCTTATCATTAAGGATGTCCTTTGTAATGATACCTATTAGGAAGGCTTCTGGCCTTTTCTCAAAAGATGTTTTAAACATATTTTTAAGCTCTTTGTGGATTGAACTCCAGATTTATTTTTATTTTCTCGCATCCCCACCATACATGAAACATCGTTCCTTCTGCTGTGTTACATCTCCAACATAAGTTGGATTTTAATTTGTACATTTTGGCAAGTCTGGTTGGGGTTATATACCACCTGTACATCATTTTCATTAGGTTTTCCTTAATTGTGTAGCAGGCGGCAATTCTAATATCTTGCCTCCACAGCTTTTCCCACTATTCCATTTGAATTGGGTATCCAGTTTGGGGAAGTATTTCTTTTCACCCCTCTCCCCATATTGTATGGGAGTAATGTTGCTGTTGCAACCTGCCTTAGATCAGGCCTTGACCCAGTTGTTGTTGTTTACTCGTGTCCGACTCTTCGTGACCCCCTGGACCAGAGCACACCAGGCACTCCTGTCTTCCACTGCCTCCCGCAGTTTGGTCAAACTCATGCTGGTAGCCTCAAGAACACTATCCAACCATCTCGTCCTCTGTCGTCCCCTTCACCTTGTGCCCTCCATCTTTCCCAGCATCAGGGTCTTTTCCAGGGAATCTTCTCTTCTCTTGAGGTGGCCAAAGTACTGGAGCCTCAGCTTCAGGATCTGTCCTTCCAGTGAACACCCAGGGCTGATTTCCTTAAGAATGATCTTCTTGCAGTCCATGGGACTCTCAAGAGTCTACTCCAGCACCATAATTCAAAAGCATCCATTCTTCGGCGATCAGCCTTCTTTATGGTCCAGCTCTCGCTTCCATACATCACTTGACCCAGTACTAGGTCCCAATCCACCAGTTGAAGGCCAGTGCCATAGATAGCCAGGAACACCACCCAGGCAAGTGAGTGAGTTTTGGGAAGGGGGCTGGGGAGAAAGAGCTTTCTGTTGCTGCTGCATATATCCATTTGACAGAAATGTGTTTGCGTGCATCTGTGTGATTACTAGACTTCTGAGAGGCTGGCTCCTGCCAACCTAGCAGTTCAAAAGCATGTCAAGTGCAAGTAGATAAATAGGTACTGCTCCAGCGGGAAGGTAAATGGCATTTCCGTGCACTGCTCTGGTTCACCAGAAGTGGCTTAGTCATGCTGGCCACATGACCCGGAAGCTGTACGCCGGCTCCCTCCGCCAGTAAAGCGAGATGAGCGCCGCAACCCCAGAGTCGTTAGCAACTGGACCTAATGGTCAGGGGTCCCTTTACCTTCCTCCGTAGAATCCTGGGAGCTGTAGTTTACCCCCCACAATGCTATAATTCCCAGCACCTTTAGCAAACTACAGTTTCCAGGAATCTTTGGGGAAAGTCATGTGCTTTTAAATGTATGATGTGTCAGCAGCCTGTGCTTCCATGCTGGCTTTGGAGGAGGAACCTCCCCTTCCTCTGCAGCCACCAGAGAAACGCAAGATGCTCTTAGCAGGGTAGTAATTATTATTTAATTTTGTTCATGCCCGGGACTTTTGCAGGCTTATTTGCAAGGCTTCTTTAGGAAGTGATCCCTGATGCGAGGGCAGAGATGCATACAATAATGTCAGTGCCTTCCTCTCTGAAAATGCTGGATTTGTTGAAAATGGTGTTGATTTGCAAGAATTGATTTTTTCCCCAGTGGAAACTGCTGCAGCACAGTAAGTAATTTGTGAGGTGTTTCTGTTAAGACACCTCTCTCCCCCGCCCAACTCACACACAGAGTGTGCACCACTAAATTGAATTGCTACTCGATGAAGGTTCCAATTGTGCTTTGTCAATGTTTCTGCTGCCTGTGCAGATGGCTAATCGACCACAAGGTATCTCTCATGGCTACTGTTTAATGAAGCCTTGCACTAGGTTTCAGCGTGGGGCTTCTTCCTGGGTTACAGAAAGATTGCTTTCATATTCCAGACGGCAGTCGGATTCAGAGGGTGATAAACTTGCATAGTGGAGTTCCTCACAGATTTGTGCTGAGGTCTGTTTGATGCTGCTGTTGCATTAAACAAAGAGTATTTTCATGTGTTACAGTACTTTATTTTATTTTTACCATATTCAGTCAGACTCCAACTCTTTAGTCAGTTCACTCCTTTACTGACAGGTCCAAAGCATTAAGGCAGTTTCATTATATACACTATACAGTGGATGCTCGGGTTGCGAACGTGATCCGTGCGGGATGCACGTTCGCAACCCACAGTGTTCGCAACCCGCAGCTGTGCTTCTGCGCACGCACGGGTTGCGATTCAGCGCTTCTGCGCATGCGCAAAGCACAATTTAGTGCTTCTGCGCATGCACGACTGCTGAAACCTGGAAGTAACATGTTCCAGTACTTCTGGGTTTCGGCGGTCCGTAACACAAAAAAACGCAACCTGAAGCGTCTGTAACCCAAGGTATGGCTGTATACAGGCTTCCACTAGATCCCTAGTAGAAGGTGCAGGCTTCCAATACAAAGCAAGTACAACTCACAGCATACATGCAGCACAGAGTTCAGTATCAATCTGGCAGAGCCTTGCAGCCAAGCGAAGAGGCAATGTACAGCCCCCTCTTAATATACTCAAGAATGACCCTTGGCTGGTTGCCAGGTCAGTGACCTTCAAACACTAATCAAAGGACCTGCAGGTGCAAGATAAGGGAAGCGCATGCACCAGATTTTTCTTAACAGCAATTAAAAGAACCTATGCATAGAAAGCCTCATACAGCCAACATGCTTAAATCTAATTAATGCATGAAGGGGTTAACACCATAGAGCAGGCATCCCCAACCTGCAGCCCTCCAGATGTTTTGACCTACAACCCCCATGATCCCTAGCTAACAGGACCAGTGGTCAGGGATGATGGGAATTGTAGTCCAAAACATCTGGAGGGCCGAAGGTTGGGGATGCCTGCCATAGAGTAACTTGTCCTGCAAGGCTTATTGAGGCCACACCCCTAACTTTGGGAGAAAGGTAATCAAGCCTATTGTTCCCCTTCAGTCTACCGGAGAAGCTCAATATGTGAAGAGGTTCTGAGCTGGTTAGAATCATAGAACCATAGAATCATAGAGTTGGAAGAAACCACAAGGGCCATCGAGTCCAACCCCCTGCCAAGCAGGAAACACCATCAGAGCACTCCTGACATATGGTTGTCAAGCCTCTGCTTAAAGACCTCCAAAGAAGGAGACTCCACCACACTCCTTGGCAGCAAATTCCACTATCGAACAGCTCTTACTGTCAGGAAGTTCTTCCTAATGTTTAGGTGGAATCTTCTTTCTTGTAGTTTGGATCCATTGCTCCATGTCCGCTTCTCTGGAGCAGCAGAAAACAACCTTTCTCCCTCCTCTATGTGACATCCTTTAATATATTTGAACATGGCTATCATATCACCCCTTAACCTCCTCTTCTCCAGGCTAAACATGCCCAGCTCCCTTAGCCGTTCCTCATAAGGCATCGTTTCCAGGCCTTTGACCATTTTGGTTGCCCTCCTCTGGACACGTTCCAGTTTGTCAGTGTCCTTCTTGAACTGTGGTGCCCAGAACTGGACACAGTACTCCAGGTGAGGTCTGACCAGAGCAGAATACAGTGGCACTATTACTTCCCTTAATCTAGATGCTATACTCCTATTGATGCAGCCCAGAATTGCATTGGCTTTTTAGCTGCCGTGTCACACTGTTGGCTCATGTCAAGTTTGTGGTCAACCAAGACTCCTAGATCCTTTTCACATGTTCTGCTCTCAAGCCAGGTGTACTGCTCTCAAGCCAGGTGTTTGGTTGCTCCAAACTCAAACCGCATGGCTCTTACAAGCCATTGTACCAGTAGTTAAGGATCCAGAAGAATTAAACTGAGCCCTGGAAAGCACTTAGAGATGTGTAACAATGTAGGACACATCTTGCTTTGTGTTAAGAAGGATGTTTGCTGGTCGGAAGTGGTTGACTTCCCATTAGGTACAGAAAAAAGCACAGGCCACAAAAGATCCACTCCAGTCAGCGATCCCTATCGGTTGTATGAGGTTCCATGCTTCTGAGCTGTGAAAAAAAGAGGCAACATGAAGTTTTTGGTTTCAAAAAGCAATAATGGACATATTTTTGGTTACTGTGGCTAGAGCAACAGGGTCAGAACTGCAGCCCTGGGATTAATTGCATTTTGAGGGGCTTCTGTTATGTTTCTGTTTGAGGATAATTGGGTTTGGCTGTGATTACTGTGGATAACCAGATTGCAATTTTAATGTCACTATTGGCTCTATGGCAGGAAATGAGAATATTGATTTTACAATTACCAGCCAGGGAGCCATTGCTGGAAGGGTAGAATTTTGAAGCATTTGCTCTGGCAAATTGGCTAAGATTTGTTCCTTCTGGTTTCCCCCACCCCTCTCCCGGTTCGGTGCTTTCGTGCTGGCAGCAGCAACAGGAGGTGGCTGGGGGAATTCATCTGAAGAAAAATGACTAGAAGCTGAATACTGAACGTGGGAATCCTCATCTAGCTTCTGGATGTGGGTGGGAGTTAGACAGGATGGGCTTTTTGTGCCTTAGCATCTCAGTTCTAATAAAGAGGGGCGTGGGAAGAAGATTGAGCTGGCTTCTTTGGAACACAAATGCATTAAGCAGAGGAGAGGAGGAGGACGACGAAAAAGAAACCCAAACAATTATTTATGTGGGGTGTGTGTGTGTGTGTGTGTCAGGGGAATCTTGTTTAATTGGGAATGGGGAGAAATCGGATTAAGTGTTCATTTAAACGAGAACTTGCCAAACTCAAACTTTCTGAAACAATGTATGAACTGAAACACAGGCATTCTATGAAACATGAGCTTCTTTGACTTTTTCAGTGTGACCATTGGGCCATACTATGTGTAAGAACACACACACACACAAAAAACACACACACACACAAACACACATACATACATATATACATGCGGGTAAAGTGTGCATTTAAAAATGCATATATCTGTGAAGATAACATACAAACATGCATTCTATTAGGGGAAACTTATTTGCATAAAATGTGTATTATCAGGCAAAACTGTGTGGGAAGAGAAATTGACACACAAATGCTTGTGAATTTTGAGGAAGGCTTTTTTTTATTGTAAAAGGCAAACTTACACATGTAGGAGTGTGGAGAGCTGAATTAAAGATACGGAGTGGGTTGGGGGCAGGAAATGAAAAGCTGAGAGAAAAACCGATATATTTGCCCTTCCCTTCTCTGAAAACAGGTGATGGTCAGGTTGTTTGGACACTTTATTATTCCAAAATCATTTCAACTCTTGATTGGTTTACAGCAGACCATGTGCCATGAATGCAGCTTGAAAACAGATGAGTACATAGGGGCGCCCCTCCTGACGTCTTTTGTAGTGTGCATTCATCATGACATGTTTCTTCTGATGTTATCTGGCTGTTTATACACTATCTTGCTTTCAATACTGTTAGCATCAGGAAAAGGTCTGAGGCTGGCCCACCACGTCATTCCCAGTTGGGGCATTTCCCATAGTTCCCTGCTGAAGGCCTGTGATTTTTTTTCATGCCACAAATTCTCCAAGGTGTTTGGCTTTGCTTTTGCTTCACTGTGGTGCAGTAATAGTGTGGTAACGGGAAAACATTACAGAACCACCAATCTAGTAGAAGGATGTGCAGATGCCCCTGGTGCAAATTGGGTCCTCCCTTAAAGAGGGCACGTGTTGCAGTGAGACCTGGCAACCAAATCCTGTGTTGTGGGCAGGTTGATTGATTAGCTACAAGACCCAATTGGTAGGTCCCTTGATGCTGGACTTAATCAGGCCAATGGGACGCAAACTAAACGGATCAAGGGACCTATATATACCTATGCACGTTACCCAGCGCTTCCTCTTTCGCTGTGTGCATCGGAACACCCACCCACCTCTCCCTATTTTTAGGGCTGTGCGCTTGACCTTGCTATGCTGTCGTGTGTCGTCTGTCATTGGGACAGGGGCATGGCAGGAATTTTCCCCACTTGGCTGATTGGCTGGTGCCATTTGGGTTTCGCCTGCCACATAGCAAATCATAACAACTTTCAAGGTTGCGGATAGGCTCTGGTTCAGGTGATAGGGGTGGGAGAACGCTCTCGCCATCCCTATGTGACGGGTATTCCGTTAAAGGAATCTAGGGACTCGATGGTTTGGTCAACCCCTGAGAGGGGGTTGTGCCCGTGCCTGAGTCCAGGGGGGCATTTGGGGGGCAGAGATAGCCTGTTCTCGCCTTTCCGCTTATCCAGGTGTTCACCCTTGGCTGACCTATGCTGGTTCCCTGGGTCAGCGCTGCCTGCAAGGGTGCAGGGAGCTAGTCGAACCAGAGCCTATGCAACCACTCACTTGCTGTAATCAATAAAGTTGTGGCCTAAATTCTGCCAAAAACCAAACCAAAATTTGAGTCTTGTCTGAATTTATTTAAGGGGGAGGTTTAAAGGTCTGAACACGCAAAGCCACCACTATTATTGTGTCAATGACATGTTTGTCCTCCAGGTTGCTCAGCCAGAATATGTAAAATTGGCAAGTTAGACATGTAAAATTGGAGATCAGATAGGGACTGATTTTAAAGGAAATGGATAGAGAGGTGCTGTTTCTCCTTCAGAGGTTACATGGGAGTTCTGTGTCAGCTAAGTGAAACTGAATAGTGGGAGATTCAGGACAGACAAGAGGAAGCGCGTAGTTCACACACCACATAGCTAAACTGTGGAATTTGCTGCTATGAAGATGTGGTTATGAACTATGGCTAGATAGACAGAAAGATGTGGCTATAGGCACTAGATTGGATGGATTTTAAAAGGGACATAGATAAATTAACAGGTGATAGGTTTATCGATGGCTCCTAGTCATAAGGGCAGGATAGAAGCCCCATGTTCAGACGCGGCATGCGTGGCACTACCTGCTGCTGGGGCGCACTAATGCAAAAGGGCTTTTGCTCTCATGCCCTGCTTGTGGGCTTCCCAAAAGGAATCTGATTGGCCACCGTGGGGAAGAGGATGCAGGAGTGGCTGGACCTGTGGTGTGATCCATCAGGGCTCTTCTTATCTTCTTTGGCTATGCTTGGATAATTCAGTTACTCCCCATGCAGCAGAACTGCCTGTCCTCAGAGGAGACTGCATGTTGCCTAGGTCTATGAGTCATTGCTCTTGGCTTTTTGCCTCCTCCTAATCACGTCCTTAAGACCGACTTGATTAGGCTATTTCCGGAGGGCAGATCATTCTCACCCTTTCACATTCTAAAAATAAACTTTTATTTGAGTACAAGAGTGAAGTGAGCCTTCAGTTTTAATTCATTGTGGTTTTTTAAAAAAAGTGTCTCAAACAACCAGAAGTTCCAGAACTACTGTTCTGCACACTCAAGTATTGTCTCCACGTTTAAATGAATGAAGCTGTTCAGATTTGGCAAAATTCAGGCTCTGACTTTTTGCTTCATTTTGATGCTTTGTGATAAGTGAACGATATCAGGGCTGCTACTCAGGTCTGCCTGGGCCTAAACTGCCTAGTTTAAAATCAAATTTGTGGGGAGGGAGAGGGTGTGTGTCACATGCCTTGTGTGTAAAAGGTCTCGGGTTCAATTTATAGAATCTGCAGTTAAAGGGGTCAGATAATGTATGACAGCAAAGGACTTCCTTTGTGCGGTGACCTGCTGGTCATTGCATATTCAACAGTATGGGGTTAGATGGGTAAGTTATTTGACCCCTCATATAAAGCAGCTACCTGTGTTCCTAAACTTACTGTGGAGATCAACCCATTTGACCTCAGCAAGGTCTGCAAGAATTCAGACAGAGTTGGAAAAGACATTTACTTGCACTGGAAAACTTGCTCCTCAAAGTTTGTTCCTAACACAGCGGCTTATTTTCAGTGTGTGACCCTGATCAGGCAGTTTCTCAGTAGTATGTAACATGTTTTAATGTGCCTGAGCAACTGAAAGATAGAGCTTTAGGGAAATAAAAGATATGGGTACCCTTATTAGGGATCTACTGGCAAGGCCAGTGTGGTGTAGTGGTTAAGAGCAGTAGATTCGTAATCTGGGGAACCGGGTTCGCGTCTCTGCTCCTCCACATACAGCTGCTGGGTGACCTTGGGCTAGTCACACTTCTCTGAAGTCTCTCAGCCTCACTTACCTCACAGAGTGTTTGTTGTGGGGGAGGAAGGGAAAGGAGAATGTTAGCCGCTTTGAGACTCCTTAGGGTAGTGATAAAGCGGAATATCAACTCCAAACTCTTCTTCTTCTCTTCTTCCAGAGCCATTGGCCAAAACTGATAGCAGGAGACACCCAAGCAACTCCATCAGATCATATCCCCCAAACTCACCTAAAAATTGAATTGAGACCAGGTCTGCAAGACAGGAAGAGCAGGTTCCAGGACCTGGCCTGAAAGCTAATGATGCATCCACTTTGCAGAAGCTTAGCAGCTCTGGGTCTGGTCAGTAAATGGATGGGAGACCCACCTGTAAACCTTGTCCAAATGGCATTGAGCAAAGCCTGCTTAGCCATTAGGCAGGGTGACTCTCCTGCCTCAGGTGACAGAAGCCCCCCTAAGCGGCACATGCACGGATGCCCTGCCAGAGATTTGGGGCAGGATTGCTTTCAAAATTGGTGTGATCATGCCTCAAATCACTGCCAGTGGTGGTGGTGCTTCTCCCCCAGAGTTGGCTGTGGCAGGATGTGCAGTGATGCCAGGGCAGGCGGCTGTGGTAGGAACAGGTTGGTGGTGATGATGTTGGCAGCCACGGCAGCAGCAATAAGCAAAATAAGATGCACCACCCCTGGTCTTGAGTTGCATGAAAAAAGTGGGGTGTATGATGATGATGATGAAGTTTATTATCTGCCCTTTACTAGCAGGTCCCAGGGTGCATTACAACAATTCAAAATTGAGAGTAAAAAAAGCAGTTTAAGCAGATTGCAGCTACAAGAATAGGGTGGGTCCTGAAAGCACATGTCTTGGGTGTCCAACAAACCAGGGTCAAGAGGTGTGTCTTCGGCGTTTTCTGATAGCTTTATATGGAATGGATGGATATGATGGCAAACTCCAGCTCTTCAAAAAGTTCAACCCTGTGTGTGGGCTGGCAGGCAGGCATGGAGCACCAGGTAAATCAAGATAGCCCGACGGCAAACAGCAGCAGCTTTATCTCTCATAGAATCTGAGCCCCTGTTTGCAAAACCTTCCTGAAATTCATAAAAAGCTTGCTAAGTAGTTCCAGTGGCCTGCAGGTTGCCCAGAAGCAACAGGTAGCCCTGAGGCAGACACCCAAAATAAGCCAGAGAGATCTAACCCAAGGGCCAATCCTGGAGACCCTAGAGATCCCTAATATTGCAAGAATCCCTGGGTCAAACTGGGTCAAATAATTAAAATTTCTGGGTAAGGGATCCCTTGAGGCACCCATCTGTGTGCTTTGAGAATGAACTAGCCTAGCAGGGTAACATCAATTCCTGCTGTGCCCTATTCCTCTGCCAACATGTTATTGCAACATTTTCTAGCTGTTGGTTTAAGCCTGGAGTTGCCATTATGGTGTCCCCAAACACCACTTTGTGCCCTCCAAGGCCTCCTGCTCCTCCTGATTTTGATTTTTTAAAAATTAAAACAATGTATTAACTTATCTTTGGGAGACAAGTTCCAGCTTCCAGCCAGCCAGCCAGCCAGCCAGCCAGCCAACCATCTTGCTTCCTTCCTCCCTGAATGCCTCTGAGCTCTGCCATAAACCTCATGGGCTTGGTGGCATTCTTAGAATAGGAAAGAAGGAGGGTGGGGCAGCTGAAGTTGGTCCTTTGCTTTCCAGTGTTCCAAGACGGTCTGATTTGTTTTGTTTTAATGAAAAGCAAAAAGGCTTTGAAAGACTTGCTCACCCCTTCTCCTCTATTTAGCCTAATGGTTTCCAGCTTCTCTTAATTGAAACATTGCCCAGTGCCCAGAGTACTGCATTTATTAAGCTTGGTTGGTAAACCAGAGCCTGCAATTTATGTTCCTCTGCATTGCCTGGCAAAATAAGATCTGGCAGCTTTTGTGCCTTTCTCTGTCGGCAGCGTTCGCGCTCGGGAGTTTTGCAGATGAATTGGACAGAATTTCTTCTTTGAAAACCCTGGAGCGCAAGGGCTGCCGGCAGAGGCAGGGCTTGACCTCCCTTGTTCCTATGTGTTCAATAAACGGAGGCAGGGCAAGAAGCAATGCTTGAGCCCCGCTGGAGGCAATCAAGACCTCAGTGACTTCAAATCCATCCTGAGAAGATGGTGGCAGAGAAAGAGGGCTTTGTCCCACTTCCTCTCGCCAAACACAACTGCAGGAGCCGTTGAGACAGGCAGAAAGAACTCTGAAGCAGACTAGCGATGGCTTTACCATCCAAGCCTTGGTGAAAAACACCATGATGGAGAATGGTGTGTCTTCAATTGATTAAACTGGCATCAACCAGGAAAGGGGCCTTCTTTGTGGTGGCACCTACATTCTGAAATTTCAGTACTCTATAGAGTCCATGGGCACCTTCAGGGACGCTTTCCCACTAGTAGTTTCTCAACCCTTGATCAACTTGGCTCACTGTTTGTTATTTTTGTTGTACATGCTTGGTCTTCTGTATAATTTTACGAACTGTCACTGTTTTACATTGTTGTACACCACTTTGATGCATTTTGTGAAAAGTGGTATCACAGAATCATTGAATTGTAAGGTTGGAAGGGATCCCAAGGTACATCTGGTTCAACTCCCTGCAATGCAGGAATCGCAGCTGGAGAATCTCTGGCCAAAGGTTGGCTGGGGAGAACCTTGCCAGAGCTCCAGGCAGAAGGAGGCAGCCTGAGCCACACTTGTCCACTCACTAGGAGAAATCCACAGGGACCTGGTCTTGGTCATCTCCTCTTCTCTGCAGGGAAGCTGTGTACATAAGCCTGCCCTGCAGGATCAGCAAGATGAAGCACCAATCCTGCCTGGTCCAGAGTGTTCCTTCGCAAGTGGCTTCTCTGCAACAAAGCCACCTGCAAAAAAAGTGCCCCGAACCCAGCAGAATTGGGTTCCTCCTCTGAACAGTTGTTCAGCGAAGGCATCAATCTTGCTTCTTTGCGAGCAGCTTCTTTCAGTAAGGATAGTCAAGCATCAGGGCCCTGTCTTCTTCTGGCAATGAGGGTAGGTCTAGGTCATTTTGCAGGGTTTTTGTACCTGATAGCTGCCTCTCCTTCTTACCTGACCCCTCCCCCCGGCCTTGCAGACTTACCTTGCTCTGGGTCATCCAACACAACCTGTAGCTATCTGTGGCTGTCTGTACCTGACTCATCTCAGTGGCACACTTTGGGCTTCCAGATTTCAGTGGTACGCTGTACAGTGCCAACATTTGGCGCCCCCGGCAACTTGTCTTCAGTACATAATTGTTCTGGCACTCCCTGCGGCATCCTCTCGGCTTGGCGCCCAGTGCGAGTGAACCATTTGCACTCCCCTAAATCTGCCTCTGCTCATCTGATGCCAGATTTGGCTTGGACTCAACTGAATCTGGTCACAGCCCAAATATATATACAGTGGTACCTTGGTTCTCAAATGCCTTGGTACTCAAACAACTTGGAACCCAAACACTGCAAACCTGGAAGTAAGTGTTCTGGTTTGTGAACTTCGTTCGGAAGCTGAACATGCTCCGTTTTGAGTGTTATGCTTCCGTTTTGAGTGTTACGCTAAGGTCTGTCTGTTTTTGCTATTTATTTTGCATTTTTGCTTTTGCGATTCTTTTGTTTTTGTGGCTGTGTGGAACCCAGTTCAGCTACTGATTGATTGATTGTGTGGCTACAGTACATTGTTTATTGCTTTCATTTTATGGATCAATGGTCTCATTAGATAGTAAAATTCAGGTTAAATTGCTGTTTTAGGGGTTGTTTTTAATGTCTGGAACGGGTTAATCCATTTTGCATTACTTTCTATGGGAAAGCGTGCCTTGGTTTTGGAATGCTTTGGTTTTGGAACAGACTTTCAGAACGGATTAAGTTGAGAACCAAGGTCCCACTGTATGTGTGTGCAGTTTTGGAGTAGGGAGGAGACTGCAATTGGCAGGAGCAAACTTGTAATGGGTGGGGGTCTCTCCTCCTCCTTGAAACTAGTGAGGCATCTGATCAAGATTTGTATTTTAAAATGAGCTTAAAGAAATATATATTTGTAAATGTTTGTATCTCTCATGCCAGGCAGAAACCATACTCTGGCAGCTGTTTATCTTCTTGATCAAGGGCCCCCCTGATCTATAGCAGTGTCTCAGGGTTGTAAAAGGAAATTACAGGCTGGGAGCAAAAGGTCACACTGACCATACAAATTATAGAATAATCAAGTTGCAAAACACAATTAAGAGTTGGTAAATAGTAAGAATTATTGTGCCTCCCATTAGAGACTTGAGCCACATTTTCATAAGGTTAAAAGGGCAAAGAAACAGCAGCTAGACCAGGCAAAGCAGCTCTCTGAAACTGCTTTGAATCTTTAGAATTTAGAATTTAGCTTAGCTTTTACTAAGTTCCCTTTCTTCTAAAAAAAGCTATATATGAAATATATTGGCTTAAATGTAATTATGCAAAGGATTTAGAAAGTAAGAAATGTTGGATTCTTATTTCATAGAATCATAGAATCATAAAGTTGGAAGAAACCACAAGGGCCATCGAGTCCAAACACTTGCCGAGCAGGAAACACCATCAGAGCACTCCTGACATATGGTTGTCGAGCCTTTGCTTAAAGACCTCCAAAGAAGGAGATCTTTCATAGATGGTGTGTGAGGAGGTGAACCCAAAATATCTGTTTAAGATAAAAATTAGAACCATTAGCCATCTGTTTTGCAGGGAATAGGGCAAGAGGGGCCAAAGGTTATCTGGTAATTAAGGTGCCTGGTCGAGGTAAATGTAAGATATATGACTACTTATTTGCCAATTATAAATAGAAGAAAATATAGCTCTCTGTCTCCCATAAAAAGTAATAGGAAATAGGTGTATCTTTTATGATTGGTTCTAGCAAACAGCCAATAGGAATTTCAACCAGGCTGATTGGACAGAGGCAGCCAAAGGGAGGAGAAAGGGGGCTGGATTGAGGAAATATAAGTGCTGGCCATAATGGCAGGAGGGCAGGCCAGAGCTTGGTAACCATATACCACTGTGCCTCTTATTTATTTGTCCGACAAATAAATTATTATTTTAATTTCTCTATTGCTGCGTTGAATATTTCATTCCAGCTAAGCGTTAACCACAAGCAGGGTGCTACACTAGTGCATTATTATATGCAGGAATGGTTCTGCAAAGAAACATATTAAAGATGAACTCTCTCTTTTTTAAAAAATAAAATGTTGCCTTCTGCTAATGGTCAGTTATCTCATGCTCATTTATTGAGGTATTGATTTATTGAGTTTATATTCAAGGAATGATTCTGTTAATTAAACTTCTTCAGTCAGGTTGAAAACCCCATATTTTTTGCATTTGTCCTGGCTTTTCTCTGGGCCTTCACATTGCGGGCCATGGGGTGCAAATAGTCAATCAGCAGAATCCCTGGCCAAAGCCCTGTGTGACTGCCACAGAGCATGGCACTCGCTGCTGAGATTCAATTTATACAGTGGGCATTATGCCAGTGCAGCTTGTGAATGCGGGCCCTCAATGGTGTGTGTGCATGTGTGTGCATGCAACAGCTCTGGCAACTGGTAGAGATGCTGAGCGATTCAGCCTTGTGGAGTTAAGCAAGCATTTCAGATGCACCTTGATTTTGGACTGTGCTTCTCTCCAGCAAATCCCCCTCTCTGTGTAAATCCAGAGCTGCCTGTAAACATTGGCAGATAAAAGAGTTTTCCTTGGTTACCATGCTGAACTCTTGGCAGGCGTAATAACCCAATGATTTGGCCCCAGGGTTATTACCATGAGTGCTGCGTGCTGATCAGATAATGAGAGGAACAAATACTTTGGGGGGAAAGGAGGGTATGCTTTCTCTTCTCCCTTTTTCCTGCATTTTCCCTATTCATCAGCAGTCTGTGCTTTTGAAGTGAGAAGGGCAGAGAGCGCAGAGAGAAGGTTTGTTGCCGGTTGTCAGTTGTTTTAGTAGCCTAATTTTTAATTATTATTATTAAAGATTTTCTTGATTTACAAAAGTGTGCACAATGTCTCTCTCTCGTATATTTCCCCGCCCCCCATGTAACATTTTAACAAATCAGTTTCATTTGTTGAGACATTAGGAAGAAAAGGGGGAAAGATGGGTGGGGGTGGGGTCTGGTGGCGATGTTTCTATTTTACTTAATATATGTAGGGTTTGGTGTCAGCGTTGCTTGTGCAGGTTCTCTGCTGTTCACTTGTGTTCCTTTGGTGGTGAGAGAGGTTGGGGTTGGCCTAGGGTGTGGTTGTTCATTTGTGGTTGGCTGTGGTGGTCTTCGTTTTCATGTGCGAGTTTTAAATTGTCTTGTGGTTGAAAGATCTTGCTCCACCTTGGGTAACGGAGGGAAGCTGAGTTGTCAAGTCAGCTGGGAATTGCTTTCTGGAGAGAGAGACGTGTTGTTTGTATGAAAGGCTAGGGAGACTGACACTTTTCTAATCTGTTCAATTGGCATGGTTTTCAGCATGACATCCTACATTCACAATGTCTTGCCAGGCTGTCTAACAAGAAAGCCTTATCATTTATGACGGGGCTTAATTTAATCTGTTTTATGGATTCTTCTCCTCATTGTTGGTTATTTGCCTTTCCATGTCCATCACGATTAGCTATGAAATTCCATGGTGAAGGAAGAGGAGGGGGAACCAACTGAAGTGAACAACTTCTTCACATCGGGGATTGCCATCACTTTTCATAAAGTATCTGTGTTAGAAGTAGTGCAGAGCTTCCTCCGCCCCCAGTCATTGATAGTAGATGGTACCTTCCAGGTGCTTTGGACTGCAGCTCCCATCAGCAGCACCCAGCATGGTTAAAGGTCAGGGGTGATCTGATTTGGAGTCCACAACATCCGGAGGGTGAGCATGTTCACTGCCCCGACTTTACGCTCACAGATTCTATCCTATTACCTGTTAGAGCAAGGATGGGGAACTTGTGGCTTTCCATGCATTGTTCGACTACAAATCCCATCATCCCTGCCCATTGGCCATGCTGGATTGTCCTTATGGGTGTTGGAGTCCAACAGCATCTGAATGGCCACAGGTTCCCATCCTTGTCATAAAGGGCTGGGGAAACCTGAAGACACTGGAAGAGTGTGGGAGAAGAGCCTGGAGAAGAGAAGATGAACATAGGACATGATAGCCATCATCAGATCTCTTCATACATTATGCAGGCAATGGGGTAAACTCATTCTCTGCTGTTCCAGAGAGCAGAACTGGGACCAGCACAAAGTACTGCAAAATGATAAGAACTGATCAACAAAGGAACAGACTGCCTTAGGAGGTGTTGGCCTCTTCTGTGGCAATATAGGTCCCATCTTTGCTGTACATTTAAAGGAGTATTATACCAGTTTATGAAGGGACGCGGGTGGTGCTGTGGGCTAAACCACAGAGCCTAGGACTTGCCGATCAGAAGGTCGGCAATTCGAATCCCCGCAACGGGGTGAGCTCTCGTTGCTCTGTCCCAGCTCCTGCCAACCTAGCAGTTCGAAACCACATCAAAGTGCAAGTAGATAAATAGGCACCTCTCCAGTGGGAAGGTAAATGGCATTTCCGTGCGCTGCTCTGGTTTGCCAGAAGCGGCTTAGTCATGCTGGCCACATGACCCAGAAGCTGTACACCAGCTCCCTCGGCCAATAAAGCAAGATGAGCGCTGCAACCCCAGAGTCGGCCACGACTGGACCTAATGGTCAGAGGTCCCTTTACCCTTTATCTTATGCTAGTTTATAACAGCCATGGCTTTCCAGGGGACCGTAGTATGTTAAGAATGCTGGGAGTTCTTCTCACAGAGCTACAATTTCCAGAGTGGTTTAACAACCAAAGCCCTCTTTTCAGGGAACAATCTCATTTCTTGTCATTTGAATTGACTGGTTCAGGTACTACTCTCTGGAGTAGGGGTCAGCAAACTTTTTCAGCAGAGGGCCAGGTCCACTGTCCCTCAGACCTTGTTGGTGGCTGGACTATATTTTGAAGAAGAAAATGAACGAATTCCTATGCCCCCAAAATAACCCAGCAATGCACTTTAAATAAAAGGACACATTCTACTCATGTAAAAACACGCTGATTTCCGGACCATCTGCAGGCTGGATTTAGAAGGCGATTGGGCTGGATCTGGCCCCTGGGCCTTAGTTTGCCTACCCATTCTCTGGAGCAACAGATAACAAAATTGCTCCATCTTCAGATATTTTAAGATTGCTATCATATCTCCTTCCATTTTCCTCTTCTCCAGGCTAAACTGCCCAACTCCCTCAACCATTCCTCATAAGGCTTGGTTTCCAGACACTTGAGTATCTTGGCTGCCCTTCTCCGCACACCTTCCAGCTTGTCAATATTCTTTCTAAACTGTGATACCCAGAACTGGATACAGTGCGCCAGGCAGTGGCGTAGCGTGGATTGTCAGCACCCGGGGCAAGGCAAGTAATTTGCGCCCCCTAACCCGTGGATTTGCGCCCCCTAACCCGCACCGCACGCCTGGCACCCCCCCCTCCACAGTGGGCGGCGACCCGGCGGCTCGGATCGGATTCGCACAGCCAGCACTGCAGTGAGAGAGAGTGAGTGAGCCAGGTAGGGGCAGAGAGCTGCGAGTGCGAGCGCCCCCTCCCAGATGTTGCGCCTGGTGCGGCCGGCCCCCCCTGCACCCCCCACACTACGCCACTGGCTCCAGGTGGTGTCTGATCAAGGCAAAATAAAATAGTACTATTTCCCTTGATCAGGACACTTTACTTCTGTTGTGGACCTAGGACCTTTGCAGCAACATCTCGTTCAAAAATAAGGACCCCATCTCCCATGAAGACGAAAAAACTAGTTTTGCCAGAAATCCAAGGAATATCAGTTTGTCATTCAAAGTTCCGCTCTCCCTTAGGTTTCTTTTACATCCAGATTAGTAACTGGGGCCAGGCAACTTTTTTTCAAAAGGGCCAGATTTAGCCCCAGTGCTCTCCATTTACTGACCTCCAGCATGCCCCCAAGCCTGATGTTTGTTCAAGACCTACTATTGATTCTTTTTGTGACATTTAACACAAAAGATGCTTGCAAAGAAAATGCAAAATATTAGTTTCACTTCAACAGGGGGAAAGCTGCCAGTGAGGAAGCAATTTCCACCACTGTCACCACAGGAATTCAACATTCAAATTATTAACAACTATAAGGAACTGGAAGTGAGCATTTGAGCCAAGGGATCACCTTAGGGGACCATTTCTCTTAATGCCTATTTCGCTGGCTTCTATAGCAATCATTTCTCTAAATTTAGGAGCTATCCCTTAAGAGATTATTATTATTGCAGCATTAGGAACTAGCTATATTTGGCCTTTTGAAGTACTCCAGTGAATTCAAGTACTCCAGTGAGTCCAAAATATAACTGATGCAAAACCAGTGGAGAGAAATAAATACACAGGCACACACAACCCAATGAATTTTTATATTCCACTAATATTGGTAAAGAGGAAATTGGCAGGTTATTTTTATTTTATTTCTTTTGCAAAACAGGCACAGAAGAGAAGAATGTTTGATTCTATATGCATGCCTTGCCAGAGTTTTGCTTCTCGGTCAGCTTTGCTGTAGATAGTAGGTAGAAAACTTGTGGGTGGGGAAGAATTTTTTTTTAGCAGAATCCTAAATGCATGGTTGCTCAGAGGTAAGCCCCATTGCATCATGTGAGGAAAATTCCCAAGTAAGCCTGGATATGTTTGTAGCGTTCAAAAGTCAGGCACTGAACAACAAATCCATGTCCCTGGCATGTTAGTTTTGTACATGAAAAGATATTTAGGTATGGAGGAGCATTTGATCGTGTGAACCCCGAACTACAGTCAAAAGTAGTTTACTTACAGTTTGTGAGCACTCTAGGTCTGTTAAGAAAAGGAGGGGATGTTAGGCTGACATCTGGAATGCAGACTGATCTTCAAGCCCAGTTCTGTCTAATGCAAAATCTGGAGTTTGTCAAGACTAAGGCTGCATGTGCATCATGTATTTAAAGCACATTTAAAACACCCTCCCCAAAGCATTCTGGGAATGGCTGTTTCTTAAGGATGCTGGGAATTGTAGCTCAGTGAGGGGGTAAACTACAGTTCCCAGGATTCTTTGGGTGTGTGTGCTTTAAATGAATTGATTGGGGCCAATCTCGTTTATTTCTTCATCTCGCTGCCCCCACCTGCTGCTCATTCCTCCCCAACACTTCCTGTACCCCAATTGTGTGGAACGATTTTTAGATTGTGATCCTAAACGCAAGAGTCTTTTATTCCTTTTCTTGGTTCTTTTTCTTTCTTTCTTTTTTTAAAAAACACCTGTCACATAGTGCCCAGTAACTTGAAATGTTTTATAAACAAAATATGACGCTGGGTTCTAACTCTACAACTTGATGATTCTATGATGCAGTGTACAGTGGTACCTCGGGTTACAAACATCTCAGGTTACAGACTCCGCTAACCCGGAAGTAGTACCTGGGGTTAAGAACTTTACCTCAGGATGAGAACAGAAATCATGCACTGGTGGTGCGGTGGCAGCGGGAGGCCCCATTAGCTAAAGTGGTACCTCAGGTTAAGAATGGTTTCAGGTTAAGAACGGACCTCCGGAACGAATTAAGTTCGTAACCAGAGGTACCACTGTAACTGCAAGTGAAGACAGCATTCACAAGAGCATGGGTAGGGAAACTAAGGCCCGGGGGCCGGATCTGGCCCAATCACCTTCTAAATCTGGCCCGCGGATGGTCTGGGAATCAGCGTGTTTTTACATGAGTAGAATGTGTGCTTTTATTTAAAATGCATCTCTGGGTTATTTGTGGGGCAAAGGAATTCGTTCATTATTTTTTTTCAAAATATAGTCCGGCCCCCCACAAGGTCTGAGGGACAGTGGACCGGCCCCCTGCTGAAAAAGTTTGCTGACCCCTGCACAAGAGCATGCAGAGTCTTAGTACTCTACACAACATGGTTAGATGCAGCCTCTTGGACTCCAGCTAGCATTGCCAAGGAATTGTCAGGAATGAAGTGAGCTGCAGTCCATCAACATTTAGAGTCAAAAACTACCCACTGCCCGATACAAAGCATGTTATTGGTCAATATAACTAAAGTGAACATGACTTTCCAGAGTTTCTATTATTAGAAACTATATGTAATTTTCTAGAATTTCAGGTCAGGATCAAGGGTCTCTCGCAGTCCAACCTAGAGATGCTGGGGATTGAACCAGGGACCTTCTGCATTCAAAGCAGATGTTCTCCAAAGTCTTTTTCCCATCTATATGGCAGAGAAAGTGGCTGCTCGCCTCCCTTTCGAACAAAGTTGTGCATAGCTTCATGGACCCTAAACCGATGAGAAATGGATTAAGCTGACATTCTCTCCCTGCTTACCCTTCGGGAAGATCAGAAGCGTGAGCAGGGTTGCCGAAATGAAACAACAGCAGATTTTTCCGGAAGAATTTCAAAGGAAGCAAAATATGATTTTCCTCCTACTTGTTTTGGCTTACAGTGCAAGTTCATTTTCAAGTTAACAGCTCATTCTTGTAAGACAGACGTGAAGATTTAAAAGCAGCAGAGCCAGTTTCAGAACAGTCCCATTACATTTCATATACACATTTCATTTTCTGTTCCAGGGAAAACTCTGGTGCTGCAAGTTTCCTGTAGTTTTGTTGGAATTAAGATTGGGGGAGGGAGGGACAGCTGTGGAAGGCACTGATTGGCTCATGCCTGTGATGTCTCTGCCTTTGAGGACCAAGGTACACTTTGTGTGTGAAGACCCCCAAACCCCCTCCAAAATAATAATAATAATAATAATAATAATAATAATAATAATAATAATAATATATTATTTGTACACCGCCCATCTGGCTGGGCTTCCCCAGCCACTCTGGGCGGCTTCCAACAAAATATCAAAATGCAGTAATGCATCAAACATTAAAAGCTTCCCTAAACAGGGCTGCCTTCAGATGTCTTCTAAAAGTCTGGTAGTTGTTTTTCTCTTTGACATCTGATGGGAGGGCGTGCCACAGGGCGGGCGCCACTACCAAGAAGGCCCTCTGCCTGGTTTCCTGTAGTTTGGCTTCTTGCAGTGAGGGAAGTGCCAGAAGGCCCTCAGCGCTGGATCTCAGTGTCTGGGTAGAATGATGGGGGTGGAAACGCTCCTTCAGGTATGCTGGACCGAGGCCGTTTAGGGCTTTAAAATAAATCACACAGGACACAGAATATTTGTTTAAGATTTTTTGGCATTAATTTGGCCACAACTTTATTGATTCCAGCATGTGAGTGGTTGCCTAGGCATTGGTTCAGACTACCTGAACCTGCACCAGCAGGAACAGGACTGACAACTGGAACCTCCAAAGGTCAGTAAGGGAAAACATACTGGGGGAGCACAGAGGCGGATTTCCACCTCTTAGTTCATCCCAAATGCTCCCAGGAACTCTGGCCTGGCCCTACCCCTGGGAGGGGATTGGACAGAGCAAATCGAGCCCCTGGATTCCTTTAACAGAATTCCCTAGCAGCAGCAACAACAAATGAGGGCAGGCACAGCCAATCCATAATCCCCTCCACCAAAGAATGAACCATTGCCTAATCGCCAACCTTACAAAGTTGTGACGATTTGCTACACAGAAGGCAAAAACCAAATGGCACCAGCCAATCAGCCAAATGGCAAAATTCCTACCAGGCCCCTGCTCCAAAAACAGAGGACCCCTAGACAGGCACAGCAAGGTTAAAAACACAACCTTAAATTATAGGGAGGGAGGGAGGGAGATCCGCTGCGTGATGCGAAAGAGAAAGTACTTTGCCTTGTGCAGCCCCTTAAATAGCCCCTTAGTTGCCAATCAAACCCCAACCTACAGAAAATTTTCCCCAGTAACAAAGGAGCGACCAATGAGGTGCGGAGGTCATCCAAACGGGCCCGCCCCAGCAACAAGAAGGCAGTTTGGTGATCTCACCGCAACCTGTGGCTCTCCATGATTTGGAGGACACGATTTGCTTAAATTCTGTCATTTGTATTGATGTAAACCACCAGAACGTATTTTGTATAGCTAACTGTTTAGCTCCATCCCCAGAATATTTTATCTTACTGCTATGGCTAGTGGCTAATGCAAATAAAGTTTCTATCATCTATCTTGGTTTAAACGCATGTGTGCATCTCATGTGCAACGGGTTATTTTAAAACAGCAACTACAACAACAACAAACCCAAATGTCATCATCTCGGAAATTAATGGGATTTATTCCCAATGCAAAAGCTAGCTTTAGAGAAAGGAGTTTTCTCAAGCCCACAGCTGGAAGGAAAATGTTAAATTCTTTCATCGTGCCTTATCTGATCCCATTAATTATCACCCTCCCCTCTTGGCTAATACAGTTTGCATCCCCCCCCCAAAAAAACCCCTACATATTAAATGCAAATATGCATTAAAATCATGTCTAGTTTGGCACAAACATGTACCTGAGAGCATCTTTTAGATGCCGCTAGTGTTTTCAGAAGACATCAGGCCACATTAGCCAAGTTGCTTGCAGATGTTCCCTTAAATGAGCGCAGTATGTTTTGCAGTCATTATCTGCAGTATTGTTAGCATAGGCCATGTTGAGAAGGAGCTGATGGGTAAAACCTGTCAGCAAATCTAACCACAATTATTTCCTCCTCCTCCTCCCTCTGTCTGAAATGGCTGAGTTTTGGGGAGAATAAAGAGGCTGGGAACTGGTGTTTATGTCCCAGTCCTTAGGGGCTGAATTTCAACTGTTTGGTTACATGCATTACTTCTCAGTCTTCCTTTCCTTAAGTATGCTAAAGAATATATATATATATATTAATCAATAAAGACTTGTAGCATTCCCCAGAGCAAGATAAATCCCCTAGAGGAGACAGCAGTAAACTGAATCAGAAACTGTTCTCCCCATTAAGTGGAACAATACTCAAAGATTACATAAGAGAGATGCAAAAGAGGAACTGTAATGCTGTTTTCTATCAAATTCAATTTCATATTTATCTAGGGAGAGCAAGCATTAGTGAGAGAAAAAGGACACTATTAGGTTCCCTCAGGGCATGGAAGAAAAACCTGGCATGCAACGTGGAACATGGATGGCAGAGGTTCATATGTCGCACCAGAACTCCCACAAATGTTCCGCTGACACCCCTAAGCTCTGAGCAACCAAAAGCAACATGTGGCTAATAATGTACTGACAAAATATTTATAACATTATATTGTATCACAATTCATAAACAGAAAACACGTGGTACGTTCATGCAGTCACAAATAATAGGAGTGAAATAAATGTTCCATAAACAGAAGTACAGTGGTGCCTCGCAAGATGAAAATAATCCGTTCTGCGAGTCTCTTCGTCTAGCGGTTTTTTCGTCTTGCGAAGCAACCCTATTAGCGGCTTAGCGGTTTAGCGCTATTAGCGGCTATTAAAGGCTTAGCGGCTATTAGCAGCTTAGCGGCTTAGCGGCTAAAAGGCTATTAGCGGCTTAGCGGCTTAGAAAAAGGGGGGGGAGCAAAAAAACTCGCAAGACTCGCAAGACGTTTCCATCTTGCGAAGCAAGCCCATAGGGAAAATCGTCTTGCGAAGTGCATCGAAAAACGGAAAACCCTTTCATCTAGCGAGTTTTTCGTCTTGCGAGGCATTCGTCTTGCGGGGCACCACTGTAGTAGGCATGCTCAGTCACTATTGAAGAACACTGAGATGGAGGCAAAATGTCTTCCTGCAAATGTGTGGTGATAGGTGTTCTGAATGTAGCAATAAGGTACTCCAAGCACAGCAGCAGATGACAGAACAGTTCTTCCAGGATAATTACCTGTTTCAATGGTAATTCTTCAGCAGCAAATAAATTGTCCCCACAGGTACATCAAATAGCAATGGATCAGCAATCACGTAAGCTCGGCTAAACGTTTTCTTGGGTTCCTCGTCCCTTTCTGTTCCTGTCTTCTTTTTGACACTGAAAGCAAAGTTATGTGGTTATCTACAGGGTGGCAAAGCTGCTGAAAGCAGCAGATAAGTTGTCCAGCCAGACATTTGGCCATAGCACCCAGACACCTAGGAGCTGGGCAAAACCAATGCTCACCCCTTCCTGTGGGTAGGGGGCTGTTGCGGATCCTCGCACTCAGTCTCCATCCCTGAGCAGCTAGAATGGAATGCATATGGCCAGGTGGCCATTGGGGGGATTCCCCCCTGGCCGCCTGGGTAGCTGGCTGCTACAGCTCAAATTGGCCAGTGAGCAGCCTCCAGGGTGTGTGGTGTGGTGTGTGCCTTGCTGGCTGAAAGGGCATTGGCTGCCTGCCTGCCTGGGCAGCTAGCCAGGCATAAAAGCAGGCTGTGCCTCCCTGCCTTGTTTGTCAAGGTCTGTAATAATAATAATAATAATAATAATAATAATAATAATAATAATAATAATTTTATTTATACCTCGCCCATCTGGCTGAGTTTCCCCAGCCACTCTGGGCAGCTTCCAATCGTGTGTTTAAAACAATACAGCATTAAATATTAAAAACTTCCCTAAACAGGGCTGCCTTCAGATATCTTTTAAAGATAAGATAGCTGCTTATTTCCTTCACATCTGGTGGGAGGGTGTTCCACAGGGTGGGCGCCACTACCAAGAAGGCCCTCTGTCTGGTTCCCTGTAACCTCACTTCTTGCAATGAGGGAACTGCCAGAAGGCCCTCGGCGCTGGACCTCAGCGTCTGGGCAGAACGACGGGGGTGGAGATGCTCCTTCAGGTATACTGGACCCAAGTCATTTAGGGCATTAAAGGTCAGCACCAACACTTTGAATTGTGCTTGGAAACGTACTGTGGCCTCCCTTTCGTCTCTGTTCATCTGGGAAGGGGAACCTGTGACTTTCCAGTGGTGATTTGGCCCCATCTCTTATTAACCACTAAGCAGGGAGACAATATATAGCCTTGTCGTACTCCTTTCCCAATTTTGAACCAATCAGTTGTTCCATATCCAGTTCTAACTGTAGCTTCTTGTCCCACATAGAGATTTCTCAGGAGACAGATGAGGTGATCAGGCACTCCCATTTCTTTAAGAACTTGCCATAGTTTGCTGTGGTCGACACAGTCAAAGGCTTTTGCTTGGTTAATGAAGCAGAAGTAGATGTTTTTCTGGAACGCTCTAGCTTTCTCCACAATCCAGCGCATGTTTGCAATTTGGTCTCTGGTTCCTCTGTCCCTGCGAAATCCAGCTTTAGACATTCCTTATTCCCATCCCTTGATAATTTTGGTTGCCATTTCTCTGACCCTTTCCCCATCTCGGTTGGTATCCTTTCTGAGATGGGGCCACCAGAAGGGTGCACTTGGTTCTGCCTCCTTTATGATGTCCTCCCAAAGTACATCCTAGCAGGTTGTAAATGCTGTCCACTTGCTTTACCAAGGCCGTGTAAATTTCTTCAAAAAAAGAGAAGGTGGGGAGCGTGCATTCAGACTGAAAGCAGAGGTTGCGAAGAAGCCGCTTTCTGCTCCCCGCTCTCCTGCTTGCACACGGATATCATTTACCACAAGGACCTTCAAAACTCTTCTCATAAAAGTGCGTTCT
This sequence comes from Podarcis raffonei, assembly GCF_027172205.1. Lineage (NCBI taxonomy): Eukaryota > Metazoa > Chordata > Lepidosauria > Squamata > Lacertidae > Podarcis > Podarcis raffonei. The sequence goes on from NC_070617.1 coordinate 35,479,843, forward strand.
TGTCAAAACATTTATATCAAAGGCAGGAGTTGGTTCGGCACCGGAGGGAATGAAAACGCTTTAAATAGCAGTGTGGCATCAGGGAAAGTCTGGAGAGAGAGAAAAATCACATTTTAAGTGTAAACGTACCGATTAGTGTGACAGACACTTTAATTGCACAGCATCCCCACCCCTTCCTTTTAGTTGCTTGGGTGTGGGGAGGAAAGGGAAAGAAGTTTCTTCTCTCTCATTCATGTGCCACTCCTCATTCCTGGTCCTGAATGGGGTAACTGTGCCCCTGAAGGACCAGGTGTGCAGCCTGGGAGTCATTTTGGACTCACAGCTGTCCATGGAGGCGCAGGTTAATTCTGTGTCCAGGGCAGCTGTCTACCAGCTCCACCTGGTACGCAGGCTGAGACCCTACCTGCTCGTGGACTGTCTCGCCAGAGTGGTGGATGCTCTAGTTATCTCCCGCTTGGACTACTGCAACGCGCTCTACGTGGGGCTACCTTTGAAGGTGACCCGGAAACTGCAATTAATCCAGAATGCGGCAGCTAGACTGGTGACTGGGAGTGGCCACCGGGACCATATAACACCGGTCCTGAGAGATCTGCATTGGCTCCCAGTACGTTTCCGAGCACAATTCAAAGTGTTGGTGCTGACCTTTAAAGCCCTAAACGGCCTCGGTCCTGTATACCTGAAGGAGCGTCTCCACCCCCATAGTTCAGCCCAGACACTGAGATCCAGCGCCGAGGGCCTTCTGGCGGTTCCCTCATTGCGAGAAGTGAGGTTACAGGGAACCAGACAGAGGGCCTTCTCTGTAGTGGCGCCCGCCCTGTGGAACGCCCTCCCTTCAGATGTGAAGGAAATAAGCAGCTATCCTATCTTTAAAAGACATCTGAAGGCAGCCTTGTTTAGGGAAGTTTTTGATATTTAACGCTGTACTGTTTTTAACACTTGATTGGGAGCCCCCATAGTGGCTGGGGAAACTCAGCCAGATGGGCGGGGTATAAATAATAAATTATTATTATTATTATTAGAATCAAGGTCCTTGGGTGAAACACCTAATTAGGAGTATATGTTATGGCATTCAGTCAGTCTTTATGACATGAATGGGGAAACTGCAGCCCTCCAGATCTTGTTGAACTTCAAACTCCCATCAAGGCCAGCCAGCACGACCAATGGACAAGGATGAAGGGCTACAGGTTCCTCACCCTATATCTGCCATTGGACCATTGGCCACCTTTTTCTGTGCTCTGAGGTCTGTGATATTTTTGATTGGTCAGAACCTAAGCAGGTCAGAACCTGATCTGGACCTGGTTCGGAGACCTCCTTGGTTAGGGAAGGGCCACAGTACAGTGGCGGGGTCCCCAGCATTTTGGCCAGACCTGGAGTCTTGTCTCCAGTTCTGAGCACCACATTTTTAGAAGGATATTGACAAGCTGGAAACCAAGCCTTGTGAGGAATGGTTGAGGGTATTGGGTATGTTTAGCCTGGAAAAGAGGAGAGTGAGAGGAGATATTATAGCCATCTTCTAATACCCCAAGGGCTGTCCCATAGGAGATGGAGCAAGCTTGTTTTCTCCTGCTGGAGGGTAGGACTGAACCAATGGCTTTAGCTTATAAGAAAGGAGGTTCCACTCAGCATCAGGAAGAACTTTTGGACAGTAAGAGCTGTTCAACAGTGGAACTGACTCCCTTTTGGGAGGTTGTAGACTCTCCTTCCTTGGAGGTTTTCAAGCAGAGGTTGGATTGCCATCTGTCATGTATGCTTTAGCTGAGATTCCTGCATTGCATGGTTCTGTGATTCTATGACTCGTGTCTGAGATCGTGGAAAGCTGCAGCCAGTCAGTGTAGTCAGTACTGAGTTAATGAACCATTGGTCTGACATGGTGTAAGGCAGCTTTGTGTATGATTATTTTATTTATAAAAATACTTGTGTACTACAATTTTCTTAAAATTTCAACGTATGTGTGTATCATACACACATAATAAAAAACCACATAAAAACTTAAAACAGATCACCAACCAGATATACTTTTTTATCGTGGGGAAAGCAGCGGCGTAGCGTGGGTTGTCAGCACCCGTGGCAAGGCAAGTAATTTGCGCCCCCTAACCTGGGGCAAGGCAAGTAATTTGTGTCCCCTAACCCAGGGCAAGGCAAGTAATTTGCGCCCCCTAACCCCTAACCTGCCGCCGCTGCCAGCTTCTTCTTGCTGCTGCCTGGGCTGGGGTATTTACGGTAAGGTAGCCACGGCAGCGGCGGCGGGTCTGTGTCAGGTGATCTGAGGCGAGTTGCCGCTGGCGCTGCCACCCAAACGACACCGCTTGCCCGGAGGAGGCGGAGGGCAGAGGGGCGAGGAAAATGCAACATGGCCCAGCAGCTGCAGCAGCATCGGCGGCGGCGGGGCTGTGAGGAGGGGCTGCCTGGCGCGCCCTCCGCGGCCCTGACGTGCGGGGACCGCTGAGAGCCGCTGCCAGCTCGTCGGTTCCGCGAGACATGGGGCTCTGCTACAGCCTGCGGCCGAGGCTCTTCGGCGACTCCGGAGGCAGCGAGCGCGCCCCCCCAGATGTTGCGTCCGGTGCGGCCGGCCCCCCCTGCACCCCCCACGCTACGCCACCGGGGGAAAGACATGTGTTCCATGCACGAAAACAATTTGGAGCCTTGCAAACAAAAAAAATGGAACATGAGCGCAGTAAAATAAATTATAAAATATGTTGCTGGATACTATTTGTAGTTTATTCACTCCTCCAAATGGCTAGTCATTTCTGTCTTGTCTTCAAAAAGGTGTGATAAAAGGGGCAGGGGTGTTGTCGGGGATGCTATGCAATTTTAGTGTGTAGCAGCTGTCTCCTTCTCTCTGTTAACTGTACATTCAGACTCATTATAACTTCTCATTAAAAACCTGATTCTCTTACACTTGTATTTGGCACTTTCCTTTTTAGAATGTGCATATATGCATAGATCAAAACTACCATTGGTTACTTTGCATTTCATCTCCTTAGACATTGGCCATTCCTAACAGGTACAAGGGACGCGGGTGGCACTGTGGTCTAAACCACTGAGCCTCTTGGGCTTGCCGATCAGAAGGTCGGCGGTTCGAATCCCTGCGACAGGGTGAGCTCCTGTGGCTCGGTCCCAGCTCCTGCCAACCTAGCAGTTTGAAAGCACATCAAAGTGCAAGTAGATAAATAGGTACTGCTCCGGTGGGAAGGTAAATGGCGTTTCTGTGCGCTGCTCTGGTTTCGCCAGAAGTGGCTTGGTCATGCTGGCCACATGACCCGGAAAAACTGTCTGCGGACAAACGCCGGCTCCCTTGGCCAGTAAAGCAAGATGAACGCTGCAACCCCAGAGTCATCTGCGACTGGACTTAACTGTCAGGGGTCCTTTACCATTTTAACAGGTACAAAACCATGGGAGAAGGCCCTCTGTGACTTTGCTAAGCATAGGTGGGCATGAAATAGCAGCAGGTATCGGTAACCAGGAACAGAAGCAGGTAGAAAACAAGAGGTGACGCATATTTAAAACAACACTGAACCACTTTGAACAGCCATGTTCTGAACCCCCAAAGACCCCTATTGGCCTCACAGAGCTACAGTTTCCAGAGTGGTGTAACAATCACTCTCTCTTCCCTGGAAAATCTGGGAACTGTAGCTCTGAGATGGGAATAGCAGCAATTCCCAGAACCTCTAAAAACTACAGGTCCCAGGATTCTCTGGGGGGAAAGCAATGCCTGTTTATTGTGCCATGCTTCTGCTTTAAATGTCTTGTGCTGCTGCTGTCAGGGAAGACAGCAAGTTAGACAGGGAGCCTCTGGTCAGCTGCAGGGTCTGCCAGGACATTACCATGGTGCAGGCACAAGTTGCCGCTGTGAATTAAATAGCCTGTCTGGCGTGGCCAGCCTGAATTTCCCACTGAGCATTTACTTCAAAAGAAGCTGTGGGCGGTCCCAGCAATTCCAGTTCCATAATTAACTTATGGAATTCATCGCTGCAAGTTTGCGGCAAGGGCTGTGTGGCTTAAATGACTTTAAAAGGGGATTATACTAATGCATGGGATGCCGGTGGCGCTGTGGGTTAAACCACAGAGCCAAGGACTTGCTGATCAGAAGGTCGGCGGAGTGATTTCCCGTTGCTCGGTCCCTGCTCCTGCCAACCTAGCAGTTCGAAAGCATGTCAAAGTGCAAGTAGATAAATAGCTACTGCTCCAGCAGGAAGGTAAACGGCGTTTCCGTGCGCTGCTCTGGTTCGCCAGAAGCGGCTTAGTCATGCTGGCCACATGACCCGGAAGCTGTACACTAGCTCCCTCGGCCAATAAAGCTAGACGAGCACCACAACCCCAGAGTCGGCCATGACTGGACCTAATGGTCAGGGGTCCCTTTACCTTTACCTTTATACTAATGCATGGAGAAGGATAGGTCTATCAGTGACTGCCTAACTATCACTCTCCCTATTAGCAAACTCAGGTGGTGAACACTGAGGGAAATGGGAGCCCTGAGAGCAAGAAGGAGTCAACAGCGTGGCCCAGAGGAACCCCAAGGTTTGCAGAGCTCCAAAAATAATCTAAAACCATAACCAGAAAAAAACCCAACTAAAGCAGCAAGAAACAGCCCACGCCAGGACATAGAAAACATTACAATGATTATTTAAGGACCAATAGTATAATGCAATTTTGCAAAGAGCATTATTGGACAAACTGACACAAAAATTAAGAGTAGCAAAAGACCAAAAGAAATGTGATAATTTTATGCAGTCTGGTGTGATTTAATGAGGCATGTCGTAGAATGGTACCCAGGTTTACAGTACAGTCTGGTATGCATTAAGTACATATTTTAATTTCCCCTCCCCCTTCCTATAAATTTCTATAAATTTTAATTGTTATTTATATGAAATACATTTTTCTTCTGGTCACCTATCTAAGCAATACATCATTTTGTATCTGTAATATTTTTGGCTTTGTCAGTGTGCTCCCAGCAGTGATTGGTTGATAGATTGTTGTGAGCACCATTTGTTTTAGCAAAGGAGGAATCAGGAGCCCGCTTTGAGCTCCCAGATTTACCACATCCCGGCTCAGCCTACCGACCTACTTCACAATATTGTTGTGGGTCTGATCCTTCACATGAGACATTCAATCACAGATGCCTGAAATGAGGTGGAGGCATTTCACTTGGTTTTCCATTGGTGACAATGATGCTATTAGCTTAGGATGCTGTGGAAAAGAGTTGCCTGATCAATCTTTTCACCCTTAATCACTCGAAGCTGATGGCTTTATTTTATTTTTAAACGATTAACACCTGACAGACTTTTCTCTGGGCGTTTTTTCATTACCCATTTGTTTTTGTCCTTGCAATTAAATCGGAGAAGGCTGTTAGAGAATGTCAACAGGGCATCCAGTCTGGAAACTTGACTTGACAGTCTCCGATACAGAAGAAACACAGTCAAGTGCTAAATAATTTTGTTATTGCCTCCATGAAAGCCAGATAGAGACAACACTGGAATTTATTATTCCTTTTGATCTTTAATTCAGTATATGAAGAATATCATTTTGGTAAAACAGAGTGGAATTCTATTAGCAAAGACTTGTGCTGGTCACTCATCAGTTGAAGCATTATTAGCTGAGTAAGAGTTTTGTTGACAAATTGGTTGATCGGATCACTTAAATCTGCACGGGAGAAAAACCAGTTCTCAATAAAATAAAAATGTATTCTTTTGTGGTGAGACATGTTCCTGGTTTTAAACCACAGGCACCGTATTCAAAGGGGATATTGTTCAAGAGAGGATCCCTATTGCAAGGTGACATTTGTAATTTAAAGTACTCTGCTACCAGGCCAAATTTAAGGGGTTTGCACTAACATAAAACGCCCTATACACCTCAGGACCAGGTTATTCCAAAGCCTGCCTTATATAGCCACCACGTCTCTCTTGCAAATTCTCAGGGTGGTTTAATAGTCAATCTCTCTTTCCATCAATCTCTGGGAATTGCAGCTCTCTGAGGGGAATCAGGGTCGCCAAACAACGCCCAGCACCAATAGCAAACTACACTTCCTCAGATTTTTTGGGACAAGCCATGACTGTTTAAAGAGGTGCAAATATAGTTTGTTTATAATTTTCATTTATAACAAACATTTAAACAATTAAAAAAAGAATTTAAACAATTCTCACATAATTCCAACATGGCCCTGCAACTTCTAACCTGGAATTGTAACGGTTTGAACATCCCTAGAAAGAGAAAAAATATATTTCATGCTTTGAAGAAAGACCAATTGGACCTAATTTGTCTACAGGAGACCCATGTGACAAGAGCTCATAGAAAGCTATTAATAAATAAAAGATTGGGACAAGAATTTATTTCTTCAGACAGAGTAAAAAAGAGAGGAGTGGTGATTTATGCAAAGGAGAAGCTGCAACCGAAACAAATTTTTAAAGATGACCAAGGAAGATATTTGGCAATTGAAATTCAATTTCAAGGAGAGAAGTATTTGATAGTGGGAATTTATGCACCAAATGAAGGGAAAGCCGAATTTTTCAAGAAGTTGCATGAGACTTTGATGGATCATATGGATTACAAATTAATCATGATGGGAGACATGAATGGAGTAGTTTCAACAAATATGGATAAAGCACAAAGACAGGTAGTAACAAAAGATGGAAGACTACCAAAGACCTTTTTTGAAATGACTGACAATATGGACTTGATTGACATATGGAGAACAAAACACCCATTAGAAAGAGAGGGAACCTTCTTTTCTGAAGCCAAAATGACATGGACAAGGATCGACCAAATTTGGGTAACTAGCAGTATGGCGCAGAACATAAAGAGAGTGGAAATCTGCCCAAAAACTTTCTCCGACCACAATGCAGTAAAGATGGTGATGAGGCAAACAACAACTGGTTCCTTCAGATGGAGAATGAATGACACCTTACTTAGAGATGAGGAGATTTGCAAGAAGGCCCAAAAAACTTTGAAAGACTATTTTGAAATTAATCTAAGGACTAAAGTAGAAAAAAGAATAGTATGGGATGCAAGCAAAGCCGTGATGAGAGGGTTTCTGATACAACAAAATACATTAAAGAAAAGAAAACAAAATGAGAGGAAGGAAAAAATTCTGGAAAAGATAAAAGAAGGGGAAAAGAAATTAAGATTGAAGCCAAAATCACAAGAGATTTTAAGAGAAATTAAATTTTATCAAACACAATACATGGAACTGACGAATCAAGAATTAGAGTGGAAAATTAAGCAAATGAGACAAAAGACTTTTGAATCTGCTGACAAATGTGGCAAGCTATTGGCTTGGCAAATAAAGAAGAGACAAAAACTCAACACGGTAACAAACATAGAAGTGGAAGGAAAGAATATAAGTAACCCAGCTGAAATCAGAAACTGTTTTCAGAACTACTTTAGACAACTTTACACACAAGGGCCGCAAAAAGAAACAGATATACAACAATTCCTCGAGAAAAATGGGCTGAAAAAGATTTCGCAGGAAAGTAAGACAATTTTGAACCAGGAGATATCAGCACAGGAAATAGAAGATGCCATTCAAAACATGACGCTGGGCAAATCACCGGGACCGGATGGACTGACTTCCAAATATTACAAAGTTTTGAAGGAAGGGCTTATACAACCTTTGAAGGAAGTCTGCAATGAGATCATGGAGGGGAGGAAGGCACCCGATACGTGGAGAGAGGCTTATATCACACTTATACCAAAGACAGAGACTGAAAAGACCCAACTTAAGAACTACCGACCCATCTCGTTACTAAATGTGGATTATAAAATCTTTGCTGATGTTTTAGCAAAGAGACTGAAAAGGGTTTTGATGGAGGAGATTCATGGGGACCAAGCGGGCTTTCTCCCGAAAAGGAATATAATTGACATTTTGGAGAAGTTGGAAGTGAACATAAACACTAAGGCTGTTTTGATATTTGTGGACGCCGAGAAAGCCTTTGACAACATTTCTTGGAGCTTTATGTTGAAGAACCTCCGGGGGATGGGGGTAGGCCAAGGGTTTGAGAATGGTATAGGTGCAATTTATTCTGAACAGAAAGCAAAATTAATTGTAAATAATGTGGTTACAGAAGAGTTCAAGATAGAAAAAGGGACACGACAGGGGTGCCCTATCTCCCCATTACTTTTTATATCGGTCCTGGAGGTTTTGCTTAATATGATTAGGAGGGACCAGTTGGTTAAAGGGATTCAGGTCGGAGCTAAACAATACAAACTGAGAGCATTTGCAGATGACCTAGTACTTACATTGCAAGAGCCAGAAGCTAGTACGAAAAGAGTTTTGGAAATAATCCAAGAGTTTGGTCAATTGGCAGGATTTAAATTGAATAAGTCAAAAACAAAGGTATTGGAGAAAAATCTAACACAGGTTGAAAAAGAAAGGTTTCAGAATGAGACAGGGTTGACTGTGGTTAAAAAAGTGAAATATTTGGGTATAAACATGACAGCTAGGAATGTGAATTTATTTAAAGATAATTATGAAAAAACTTGGACAGAAGTGAAAAAAGACTTGAAGATTTGGTCAAATCTTAAGCTTTCCTTGTTAGGTCGAATTGCAGTTATAAAGATGAATGTATTGCCAAGAATGTTGTTTTTGTTTCAAGCATTGCAAATAATGGATAAAATGGACTGTTTCAAGAAGTGGCAAAAAGACATATCTAAATTCGTCTGGCAGGGCAAAAAGCCCAGAATTAAATTTAAGATATTAACGGACTCAAAGGAAAGAGGGGGGTTTGCCCTGCCAGATTTTAAACTGTACTATGAAGCGGCAGCTTTCTGCTGGCTGAAAGAATGGCTGCTTCTTGAAAACACAGACATTTTGGATTTGGAAGGTTTTAATAATATTTTTGGGTGGCATGCATACTTGTGGTATGACAAGGTTAAAGCACACAAAAGTTTTAAAAACCATATTGTCAGAAAAGCATTATTAAATGTTTGGGTCAGATATAAAGATTTGCTGGAAAATAAAACTCCAAGGTGGCTGTCGCCAATGGAAGCTAAGGCAGTTAAAAAGTTAAACATGGAGTCTAAGTGGCCAAGATACTGGGAAATTTTGGAAAAGGAAGGGGACAAACTGAGATTGCAGAGTTTTGAGAAATTAAAAGGGAAGGTGAGAGATTGGTTGCACTATCATCAAATAAATGAAGCGTTTAAAGTGGACAGTAAAATTGGCTTTCAGGTGGAAAAATCAAAATTGGAGACAGAACTGTTAGAACCCAGTACTAAGAATTTGTCAAAAATGTATAATTTGCTGCTGAAATGGAATACAGAAGATGAAACGGTTAAATCAGCTATGATTAAATGGGCTCAGGACATTGGTCATAATATTTTGTTTGCTGATTGGGAAAAGTTGTGGACCACCGGGATGAAATTTACGGCATGTAATGCCTTAAGAGAAAATATTATGAAAATGATCTGTAGGTGGTACATAACCCCAGTCAAGCTTGCAAAGATTTACCATTTGCCTGACAATAAATGTTGGAAATGTAAAGAAAAGGAAGGTACATTTTTTCACCTTTGGTGGACGTGCCCGAAGATTAAGGCATTCTGGGAAATGATCTATAATGAACTTAAAAAGGTATTTAAATATACTTTCACCAAGAAACCAGAGGCCTTTCTCTTGGGTATTGTCGGCCAAGGGGTGTTAAAGACAGATATAACTTTTTTTATGTATGCTACAACAGCAGCTAGAATACTCATTGCGAAGTACTGGAAGACGCAAGATCTACCCACACTGGAAGAATGGCAGATGAAGGTGATAGACTACATGGGTTTGGCAGAAATGACGAGCAGAATCCGAAACCAGGGAAGAGAAACAGCGCAAGAAGAATGGAAAAAATTCAAGGACTATTTAAAGAAATATCATAAAGTTAATGAAAGTTAGAATGATGATGGATTGAAAGTAAATGGTTACTATTAGTAATGGTTAAGACAAGGAGAATAAGGAAGGTTAGCTTAAACTTAAATTAAAATAAGGGAAGATTTGCTGAGTAACTGATAAGAATTTGGAATACAGAAAAGGGAGGCATGAGGAAGTCGGGGAAGGAAGGTATAAGAAATTAGGATATGAAATGGTACATGTTTTTTGTTTTGTTTTTGTTTTTGTTTTTGTATGTTTATGTATGTTATGTTTATATGGAAAAATTCTTGAATAAAAATATTATAAAAAAAAAATAAACAATTCTCACATATCAAACCTCAAGTTCCTTCCCCGTTTTTCAGCGGTTCCATGAATTTAGCCTTTCTTCTTCTTCTTCTGTATATCCCAAAAGACTGTTTAAAGAGGGATGATACACTTTAAATGCATAGTGCAGATGAGCCCTCAGTGGAGCCTTGTTAGCTTTGCAATCCTAATGACTGACTTCACTCTTGGACCAGAGAGTTCAGTCTGATCAAACCTCATAAATCAAGACTTGAGCCTGGTTAGAGCTGGACCCAGAGGAAAACCTAGTGGGCCCCCCTGGATCCTGCGGAATCCCACAGATCTAAAAGCCCCCACAAAGGATCAGACCAGTAAGCTCATCATCCTGTCAAGCACCAGGGATAATTTTAGTACATGTAAGGTACACAAGGACATGGGTGGCGCTGTGGTTAAACCACAGAGCCTAGGACTTGCCGATCAGAAGGTTGGTGGTTCGAATCCCCGCGACGGGGTGAGCTCCCGTTGCTCGGTCCCTGCTCCTGCCAACCTAGCAGTTCAAAAGCACATCAAAGTGCAAGTAGATAAATAGGTACCGCTCCGGTGGGAAGGTAAACAGCATTTCTGTGAGCTGCTCTGGTTCACCAGAAGCAGCTTAGTCATGCTGGCCACATGACCTGGAAGCTGTATGCCGGCTCCCTCGGCCAATAAAGCGAGATGAGCGCTGCAACCCCAGAGTCGGTCATGACTGGACCTAATGGTCAAGGGTCCCTTTACCTTTAAGGGGTACACAAACACATGGTGTGGTATCCCTACACCAGCGGTCAGCAAACCTTTTCAGCAGGGGGCCGGTCCACTGTCCCTCAGACCTTGTGGGCTGTGGTGGACTATATTTTTTGGGGGGGAATATGAACAAATCCCTATGCCGCACAAATAACCCAGAGATGCATTTTAAATAAAAGCACACATTCTACTCATGTAAAAACAACAGGCAGGCCCCACAAATAGCCCAGAGATGCATTTTAAATACAGTGGGCTCTCGGGTTGTGATTCAGTGCTTCTGCGCATGCGCAAAGTGCGATTTAGCGCTTCTGCGCATGTGTGACCCCCGAAACCCGGAAGTAACCCATTCCGGTACATCGGGTTTCGGTGGGTTCGTAACCCAAAAAGATGCAACCTGAAGCATCTGTAACCCGAGGTATGACTGTAAAAGGACACATTCTACTCATGTAAAAACATGCTGATTCCTGGACTGTCTGTGGGCCGGATTTAGAAGGCAATTGGTCTGGATCCAGCCCCCAGGCCTTAGTTTGCCTACCCATGCCCTACACAGTCACCCATACGTGAGGTCTTGAACAATCTGGCACTGGCAGGGTCTGGGTGAATCCTTTTCAGATCAGGCCTCTAGATGGTTTCCAGTTCAAATCTCTCTCAAGCCAACATTTGATCGCTCGTTGGATTGTGCGAAAGGCACCCACTTGAGGCAGCACAGTGCCTTGGTAGCTTTTCACTTTTAAGAAATGTGTGTGTGCGTGCGCGCTGGACATCCTGCTTGGACTGGCACAGCGACTCAAGAGGTGTTGCTCTCTCTCCAAGGCCCCACCTCTCCGCTCAGCCCCCAGGGGAGTGATGTTCTGTTTCCAGGCGCTCGCTGCAAAGGTCAGCACCAGCCAGCAAGGAAGATTAATTTTAATTTAACAGCATGCAGACAACTCAGCAGGAGGAGGAGGAGGAGCAGTGGGGCAGGCGGGTGGCACTCTGACACTTGGGTGCCTTTTTAATGGGGCAGGCAATGGGGGATGCTCAGGGGTGGGGCTGCTGTCATGTCGAGAGTGATTGGAGCAAGAGAGCTGGTTAATGTTGTGAGCTTCATATCAGGAGGAATGGAGACTTCCCTGTGCGTTCGGCAGCTGCATCATCTTGGTAAGTTTTGGGAGGCTTCTTCCTCCTCTTCTTCTTCTTCTTCTTCTTCTTCTTCTTCTTCTTCTTCTTCTTCTTCTGTTCAGATTTGCTAACAGCTCAGTGTGCTGTATTCATTGGAAGTTACCATAGTTCATAGAATCATATTTCTATGATTCCTTGATCTGCTTTGTATGCACAGTGCCCAGCTTCAAACCCTGGCCTCTCCAGGCAATACTGAAAAAGATCCCCACTCTCTGAACACCCCCCCATAGCTGTCAACTTTTCCCTTTTCTTGTGAGGAATCCTATTCGGAATAAGGGAATTTCCCTTTAAAAAAAGGGAAACGTTGACAGCTATGCCCCCCCTCCCACAGAGCTGTTTCCAGTCAGTGTAGACATGAATGGGCTAAGTGAACCAAAGGTCTGACTCTGTATAGGACAGCTTCCCATTTATTTGTTTAATACATTTAGGATGCAGTCCTAAGGGGTGTGGGGAAAGGCAAGGCATGAAGGTATCTGTGTGAACTTATCCAAACCTAAAGGTGTCTGAAATGCTTTCGCTGGTGAGGACAGAGGTGCCCTTGGGTGACTCTCACTTTGTGGGACTTTTATGACTTAGAAACAACAGCACAGTTTGCCTCCCATTAGGACCAACTGAGGGGGTCAAACTGGAGAGTTTGATTTGAGGCTACGTCAGGTGGCGGGGGTAGTTTTGGACCCAAGCTGTTTCCGAATCTTTCCACCTGAAAACTGCCCCAATAAGCACACCCCTTTTGACCTGGGTCTTCTCTGTCCAGGGCACCAAAGGTCCCCATGTGGGCACGGAGCAGGGGCGCTGAATTGGCCCCCACATTGTGGGTGCCCAACTTCGGCTCACACCATGCCATAATGATGTAATGATGGTGCAACTGGACCGGGGCCTCCAGCTCTGTGAGATGTGCACCGTTGCCACGGCAAGCTGCCCACCACAGCCTCCCACCACCTTACCTCTGGCACTCAGCCCCAGTCGCTGCGGCTGCGGCCGTCGCTCAGTAGCCATGGCAGGCCTTGCACAGAGGCAGCGGCCACTGTGGGAGGGGGCAGTGGGTGGTGGCAGGGAGCAGAGGCCGGGCACCCATGGGCACCCACAGCAAAAACAATTGTGCATGCCTGGGTTTTAGTTATTTCATAGAATCATAGAATTGTGGAGTTGGAAGGGTTCCTGAGGATCATCTAGTCCAACCCCTTGCAATGGAGGAATATGCAGCTGTCCCATCCGAGGATCGAAACGTCAACCTTGGCATTATCAGCACCACGCTCTAACCAATGGAGCTACCCATGCGCTGATTTGTTTACCGGCAGCTGTTTTTATAAACAAAGATGCCGAGAGCTGTGTTTATGGGTGTCATCTACAAAAAAAACCCCACACCCGTTTTAAAATAAATTGGAGGACAGGGTGGCCTTGCTGAAGAAAAGTAAAGTGATCAATGAAGTTATCTCTCTGTGTGTGTTTTTAAAATAACCTTTATGCCTTGATGTTTCAAAAGATCTTTGATTAATAAAATATTAGCCTGGGTCCTCACAGCTTGCTCATTAATGAAAGGGCAAACTGCGAGATTTCATCCCTAGGTGTGCGGTTGTGAATACAGGAATGAGGAAATGTCACGCGGGGACACTTGTGTTTTATCAAGGCCAAATGGGGACTTTGGGCTGCCATATCCAGATCCAGATTTGGATTGTGTGTGGGGATGGTGTGTTCTGCATCCCAGGGGCCCTGAGGTCAGGGTCTAGTTTATCATGACAGACAACCCCAACACATCTGGAACGCTGCATCTGGCTTGGTGTGGGGAGTGACCAATTGCACAAGCTTGACTTGCACAGGGGTGTGTGTTTGCTTTCCAAAAGGCTGAATAAAGTCATCAAGGGGCACTGTAGAGTCAATTGTTGTTAGCCTGCGGTGAGGCGGGTGTAAAGGAAAATAACTTTTTTTCTGAAAAGATCTTACTGTCTTTTCTCTCAAGCATCTGAAAGGGCTGTAAGTGGACACAGGGCACCACGTGACACCCTCCAACATTTATGATGGAAATAGGGTAGTAATAATAATAATAATAATAATAATAATAATAATAATAATAATAATTTTACTATGGGTTGCCCCGGCCACTCTGGGTGGCCTCCAACATATATGAAAACATAATAAAACATTAAACTTTTTTTTTAAAAAAACTTCCCTATACAGGGCTGCCTTCAGATGGCCTGGGGGTCGGATAACTCTATAGCCTCCAACATTTCTCTGATAAAAGTCGGGATGGATTACTTTACCCTTCAATATTTCTACGATGAAAATAGGGATGTCTTTTAAGAAATATCTGAAAAACAACTGTAACCTAAATACAGTAGTAGCCTTTGAGTGATTGCTGTAAATAATACTTATAAAGAAAAATGATATGGATATAGAAAAAATAGTTTTTATAAAATAATAAAGAAAAATTATGCAACATAATTATCAAAAAGGGAAAAAGGGAAGTCACAGGTTCGTGAAGAAAACACATAGTCAAAACTGTATGTATTCTTTGTGATTATTGATATCTTTATTGGATTAATGGAAATGATTATGACTAGTTGTTGTACATGAATAGAAGACGGACAATAAAGGATTTAAAAGACACAAAAAGAGTGGGGGGGGGGGAGAGAAAATAGGGAAGTCCTAAGGAAAAGTGGGACATTCTGGGATCAAATCAGAAACTGGGATGGCTTCTGTAAATCCAGGGCTGTCCCTGGAAAATAGGGGCACTTGGAGGGCCTGCAGGTGGTAAAGCTCAACCAGGGACCAGAAAGCGGACCAGAAAGGGCAGCATGGCCTTGGGAATATTTCAGAGAATGCCTAGGTAGGATTCCTCCCCCTGCCCCACCCCATCTTCTCCAGCCCAAGGGCCACATTCCCTCCTGGGCAACTTTCCAGGGGCCATAGGCCAGAGAGGTGGATGAAGCCGGAGGCAAAAGTGGATGGAGAAAGAAGTGCTAATTTTACCTGTTCTCCCTGGAGACCTAGATATGTGACGATAGACTGCTCTGCCTCCTTTCTTTTAGCAAAGGTTTTGTGCCACTGGGGAAGTGGTAATTCTGAATTGATTTGTTTTGGATGTTTGTATGTGATACCAATAAAAGGTTTGATAATGATAATAATTTTACCTTTGCAGGGCAAGCTACTTTCTAAACACACACCCCTTTCCTCCACCCAGGTCATCCAAAGGGCCGTATCAGAGTTCAAGGACACATTCTGGCCATAGCTCTCAACCTTCCCTTTTTTTGCAGGAAATTCCCTTATTCCAGCACTGTTTCCCTCTGCTTCCCGCTCCTATCCCAGATTGTTAGATATCCTGTAGACTGTCCTCGGGACAGGTGAGGCTGCTGATCCCTTATTTTCGAGGCTGCTGGTCCCTTATTTTCAAATCTGAAAGTTGACAGCTATGATTCTGGCCAGGCAAAAAGAGGGTTTGGAGCTGAGGAGTGTCCTGAGGGCCAAATAAAGAGGCCCAGGGGGATCCATTTGGCCCCAGGCTCCCCATCCCTGCCAGGAGACATCTTGGGAAGACTTTTCTGTCCAAAGAGGTGACCCAAGATGATGCTGGCCTATAAGAATCATAGAACTGTGGAGTTAGAAGGGACCCTGAGTCCAATCTAGCCCAACCCACCTGCAAAGCAGGAATTTCGGCTAAAGCATCCATGACATGTGGCAACCCAACCTCCGCTTAAGCCGCTCTTGCTCTGGTCATATGAAAGCACCCAAGCCTCCCCACCCCTTCCTTTTCTCCTTCTCAAATAGGTACTACAGGACAGATATTCCGCACCTGCTGGGCTGCATTGCCATGGCAACCGCTGATCTCCCCCCTCCTCGCCACTGTTCCTTTGTGCATTGCAATAAGGCAGGCTTGTTGGGAAACAGTTGTGAGAGCCTATCCTTTTAATTGAAGCGTTAACTGTCGGCAAGGAAGGATACGGGGCTTCGATGCACGTACTTGAAACTGACTATTTAATCACGGCTCATGCACGTCTGGCTTTCGTGCCGGCTTCCGCATGTTGATGCCCACGTGTTGGGTGGGTGGAATTTTAATGCGTGCTGCCGCGCAGGCATGCGCCTGCAAAGCGGACTTCTTTTCAGAGCACACAAGAGTCCTGACACTGTTACCTGCTTTTGCTGACCGTTTCATCAATCCTCTTCAACACTCGCCATGTAAAAACAGATGCCTTTTTCCCCCTTAACCCCCTCCCCCAATTGTCGTTAGGGAACAGCTCCTCATAGTGGGGTAGAGGGCAAACTGCAAGGGCAAGCTGTGGATTTTGATGGGTGCTGACCTGCACTCAACACTGAAGTGGCCTCCCCTTTCCCTTTCTATGCAGCGCATAGCTGTACAGTGGAACCTTGGGTTAAGAACTTAATTCGTTCTGGAGGTCCGTTCTTAACCTGAAACTGTTCTTAACCTGAAGCGCTACTTTAGCTAATGGGGCCTCCTGTTGCCCACCGCACAATTTCTGTTCTCATCCTGAAGCAAAGTTCTTAACCCGAGGTACTATTTCTGGGTTAGCGGAGTCTGCAACCTGAAACGTCTGTAACCTGAAGCGTCTGTAACCCGAGGTACCACTGTCCTGTAAGTGGTTAGAGCGTTGGGCTAGGGGCCCAGGAGAATAGGTTTCAGTTCACTGCTCAGGCAAGAAACACACTGGGTCATCTTGGGCCAGCCTAACCTACCTCTCAGGGCTACTGTGAAGATAAAATTGGGAGAGAGAGTACAATTTATGAGTCACCTTGAGCCCAATGAAGGAAAAGTGTGATACTACTAATGTAATTACCGTATTTTTTGCTCTATAAGACTCACTTTTCCCCTCCTAAAAAGTAAGGGGAAATGTGTGTGCATCTTACGGGGCGAATGCAGGCTGCACAGCTATCCCAGAAGCCAGAACAGCAAGAGAGATTGCTGCTTTCACTGCACAGCAATCCCTCTTGCTGTTCTGGCTTCTGAGATTCAGAATATTTTTTCCTTGTTTTCCTCCTCCAAAAACTAGGTGCGTCTTGTGGTCTGGTGTGTCTTATAGAGCGAAAAATACGGTACTAATGTAATGACTAAACATCAGGAAGAACTTTCTGATAGTAAGAGGTGTTTGACAGTGGAACAATCGCCCTCAGGAGGTTGTGGACTCTCCTTCCTTGGAGGTTTTTAAGTAGAGGTTGGACGGCCATCTGTCATGGATGCTCTAGCTTACATAGATTCCTGCATTGCAGGAGGTTGGACTAGACATCTCTTGGGTAACTTCCAGCTCTACAGTTCTTTGATTGTATAATGCAAACAAGCAAACAACTTCAGTATTTTTGGAAATCTTGAATCTGTACATTTCCCACTGTCATTTCCAAATTTGGCTTGCCAGCATGTTATTAATGTTGATAATATTTTTTAAAATTAAAAAAATACCTCTAGTACAACTGTTAGATTCAGAGCCAAAGCAGGAACATGGCATTTTTTCACCCTAATAGTCTCACCAACCCTGTGAGGTAGGCTTGGCTGAAAGTCCATGAGTGGCCCAAGGTTAAATAGTCAGGGAAGTTTTTAATGTGTGACATTTTGATGTATTTTTAATCTTTGTTGGAAGCTGCCCAGATGGACAGGGTACAAATAATAATAATAATAATAATAATAATAATAATAATAATAATAATTACATAGTTATGTAATTACATAGTTATGTAATTAATAATTATGGCTAAGTTGGGTTCTGAACCCTGGTCTCCCTAGTTCAGCACTCTTAACCATGCTACCTGGTGGTTCTTAAGCAGATTCTTGCAAGGTCTACCAATGTGCTGGTGAGGTCACGGGTTGCATAAGCCACATAGCTGACGACTATCCTAAGTCAGATCCTTGGTCTGCCTAGCTCAGTATCGTTTTATTTGTATTTATTTCATTCATCGACTACTTTCACCTTCCAAGGATCTCAGGGTGATGTACATGGTTCTCTTCCTCCCCATTTCACCCTCACAAGAGCCCTGTGAGGTAGGTTAGGCTAAGAGATGGTGACCGGAAAGCGCAAGTCTGTGTGGTGTTGCGTTTGCCTCACAGCTTTTCTCTGGAAAACATGATTCCTGGGATAGCTCAGTCGGTGGAGCACGAGGCTCTCAATCTCAGGGTTTAAGTCCTGTGTTGGGCAAAAGATTCCAGCATTGCAGGGAGTTGGACGAGATGACCCTTGTGGTCCCTTCCAACTCTATGGTTCATTTGCTGCTGAATTGGAACAAGCAGCAATCTGCTGAAAACCCAATTGTCATTTGGTCCGATTCAGCTGTAAACCATGGGCTTCACTGGGGGAAGCTACAGTGGTGCCTCGCAAGACGAACGCCTCGCAAAACGAAAAACTCGCAAGACGAAAGAGTTTTCCGTTTTGGAGGTGCTTCGCAAAACGAATTTCCCTATGGGCTTGCTTCGCAAGAAGAAAGCCCATAGGGAAATCTCCGCCGGCCATCAGAAGAGGTCCTGGACCTCTTCTGAAGGCCGGCGGGGGGCAAAAGTCTTTGCTCCCCCCGCCTGCCTTCCCAGGACAGCGGAGACTTCTCCGCTGTCCCGGGGCGATCTGAAAATGCTGGCGGGCGGCAGCGAAGGCTTCGCTGCTGCCCGCCAGCTTTTTAAAAGCCCCCGGGACAGCGGAGAAGTCTCCGCTGTCCCGGGGGCTTTTAAAATGCTGGCAGTCGGGAGGAAAGCCCTCCTGTCCCCGGAGCTTGCGGGGTGGGAGGTGGGGAGAAGGGCTTTTCTTCCCACCGCCAGCCTTCAGAACAGCCTTCTGAAGGCTGGCGGTGGGAAGAAAAGCCCTTGTCCCCCCCCCCAGCCTTCAGAAGAGGTCGGGGGACAGACTGTCCCCGGACCTGGTCTGAAGGCGGTTTCCATAGGAACATATTGATTGATTTTCAATGCATTCCTATGGGAAACCGTGCTTCGCAAGACGAAAAACTCGCAAGAAGAAAAAACTTGCGGAACGAATTACTTTCGTCTTGCGAGGCACCACTGTAGTGGGACAAGGCCTCACTGGCAGTGGCTGCCCAGGCTTTCAGACAGTGAACGTTCCCAGCCTGATGCCTGAGATGCTGAAGGGTGAACCAGGGAGAAGCATGAGCTCTGTCACTGAGCTATGGCCCTTCTCTGGTTGTGTGTGGCTTAAATCCATTGCATGTGTTTCTTTAAGGAAGCAGCGCAAACTCTTGAGTTGCTTTCTCATCTTTTCTTTTTAAAGTTTATTTGGCTTTTACATAATATTATTAACAATCATAACCAGTCCAAGTATTAAAGCAACAGAAAATAATAATAACAAAACAAAAGGTTCTCCGAAACTTCGGACCTCCCTCCATCCCTCCTTGGGTTCCAATTCAGTCTTTCATTTCTGCATCTTTTACTGTATTCTATCTATTAAAGGTAAAGGGACCCCTGAGCATTCGGTCCAGTCGTGGTCGACTCTGGAGTTGTGGCGCTCATCACGTTTTATTGGCTGAGGGAGCTGGCGTACAGCTTCCGGGTCATGTGGCCAGCATGACTAAGCCGCTGCTGGCGAACCAGAACAGCGCACGGAAACGCTGTTTACCTTCCCGCCGGAGTGGTACCTATTTATCTACTTGCACTTTGACGTTCTTTCAAACTGCTAGGTTGGCAGGAGCAGGGACCGAGCAACGGGAACTCACCTCGTTGTGGGGATTCGAACCACCGACCTTCTGATCAGCAAGTCCTAGGCTCTGTGGTTTAACCCACAGCGCCACCCGCGTCCCTTATTCTATCTATTACTTACTCATAACTTCCAAAGTCCATGTCACCTTACAAGTGTCACTGTATTCCTGCTAATGATTTCAAACTGTTTACAGTAATCTCTCATATACGTTACAGAGTTATTCCAGTCTTTCACAAAAATTTGGTCTTCCTGATTTCTGATCTTTCCCGTCAGTCTTGCCATTTCGGCATAGTCCGTCAATTTTGTCTGCCATTCTTCTCTGGTCGGTACTTTATCTTCTTTCCATCTCTGGGTCTCTTGAGTTGTTTTCAACTCTCTTCATGGCTGTCCAGGCTTTCAGGCAGGGAACATTCCCAGACTGATGCCTGAGATGCCTGTGTGGTATAGTGGTTAAGAGCGGTAGACTCGTAATCTGGTGAACCGCGTTTGATTCCCTGCTCCTCCACATGCAGCTGCTGGGTGACCTTGGGCTAGTCACACTTCTCTGATGTTTCTCAGCCTCACTCACCTCACAGAGTATTTGTTGTGGGGGAGGAAGGGAAAGGAGATTGTTAGACGCTTTGAGACTCCTTAAGGGGAGTAAAAGGCGGGATATCTCAACTAGGGCCAGGGCCTTTTCAGTACTGGCCCCAACTTGGTGGAACACCCTGTCACAAGAGACTAGGGCCCTGAGGGACTTGACATCTTTCTGCAGGGCCTGCAAGACAGAGCTGTTCCACCTGGCCTTTGGTTTGGACTCAGTCTGACCCTTATGTTTCCCTCCCCTTATGGTTTTGATCTATGGGATACTTTTAAAATGAGGCTGCATTTTAAATTGCATTTTAACCTGTATTTTAAATTGGTTCCCTCCCCCTTATTATGTTTTTACTGTAATTTTACTGGTGTTAGCCACCCTGAGCCTGGCTCTGGCTGGGGAGGGCGGGGTATAATTATTATTATTATTATTATTATTATTATTATTATTATTATTATTATCAAGTCCAAACTCCTCCTCCTCCTCCTCTTCTTCTTCTTCATTGCTTGCTTCCAGTGTCAGGTTGCTTTGGGGTTGGGAAATTAAAGCTAAGAATGACAGGCTAATCAGATTCTACTAGGGTTGCCTTCCCATTTGACCCATTGTGTTTTAGTGCTATTTCCCCTGGGATGGTTATTAAGAGGTTGCGAAGGTGGTTGGGAGCCTGGCATAATTGCATTGGGGGATAGCTGGACCGAATGACCTTTTCAAAGGCATCACCCTCCATCCTATCTTAGCCCAACACCAGGCAACAGAGAGTAGCTGCCCCTTTTCAGCTGGGCATACACTGTGGTGCTGGTGGTGGGTAACAAAAAAGGAAGACGATATGTTAGGATAGCTCAGTTGGTAAAGCATGAGCTGCAGCCAAACTTCCAACAGAACTTACTAAATCAGAGGAAGCCAAAGTGGGTGGAGATGCAGCTGTGGAGAGAAAGGGTTGTGGATATTTCACCCTCCCATTGTAAGAATCTCATGATGTTTTCAGAAAGGAGGGGGTGGAATCTGCTCATTGCTTCTTCCGCTCCTGCCCGACTCTGTTGGAGTCTGAGTGTCATCTGTGTAGAGATAAGATGACTGCATAAGAAACTGTAACACTCATGCAGTCCAGTAGCCTCCATTAGTCTTTAGGTAAAGGTAAAGGGACCTCTGACCATTAGGTCCAGTTGTGACAGACTCTGGGGTTGCGGCACTCATCTCACTTT
Organism: Podarcis raffonei; assembly: GCF_027172205.1. Lineage (NCBI taxonomy): Eukaryota > Metazoa > Chordata > Lepidosauria > Squamata > Lacertidae > Podarcis > Podarcis raffonei. The sequence goes on from NC_070617.1 coordinate 35,501,320, forward strand.
ATTGGCCGAGGGAGCCAGCGTACAGCTTCTGGGTCATGTGCCCAGCATGACTAAGCTGCTTCTGGCAAACCAGAGCAGCACATGGAAACACCGTTTACCTTCCTGCCAGAGTGGCACCTATTTATCTACTTGCACTTTGATGCGCTTTCGAACTGCTAGGTTGGCAGGAGCAGGGACTGAGCAACGGGAGCTCACCCCGTCGTGGGGATTCGAACCTATGCACCTCTGCCCCTCATAGGTGCAATTTGGTGATCACTGGCTGCATCACAAAATTCCTATCAGTCCAGATTTTGAAGGATGGCAGCGATTTGGTTTTGTATTGTTTCAGTAAGTTCAGATTTGGTAGATTCATCTTTAAATATAAACTGAATCAAACTCCCCTCCCTCCATCCCTTTGTGGTTCAAAGTCTCATGTCTTCAGCATGGGAGATAATATACTTTTAAAGATTGCTGCGATAATGGATTTCAGCCTTCCCATACCTGGTGTATTCCAGATGTTTAGAACAATTCTGTTCTGCTCCAGCCAGCATAGACCACTCTTCAGAGATGACTAGAGCTGCAGTCCATAACTTCCACAGGGCACCAGAATCTAACAATGCAATATTATACATAACTATGCATATATAAGTATCAAGTTCCGTGCTGCTTACTTGTACTTACTTTAGGTAAATAAGCCTATAAAGCCCATTATAAATGTTATGAAATACTGAATGTTGAACAGTATATTAACCTTAAATAAATAAATAAAAATAAAACAGCAAGTGTAAACATTGTCTAGCTAAGCAATGCCTGTTTATTTGCCATGAGATGGACAGATATGGAAGTTGTTCTCTCAGTTGGAATAAACACATCAGTCTTACCAGGGAATGAACAAACCTGTTGATTTCTCTTCCGCATTACTGTTGCTCATTCTGCCCTTAAGTCTGTTTTGCTTCGTTTCTGCACTACATTGCAATTATTACTTTAAAATTTTTTATCTCCAAGTACATATTTTAGTAGGGACGTGGGTGGCTCTGTGGGTTAAATCACAGAGCCTAGGACTTGCCGATCAAAAGGTTGGCGGTTCGAATCCCCATGACAGGGTGAGCTCCTGTTGCTCGGTCCCTGCTCCTGCCAACCTAGCAGTTCGAAAGCATGTCAAAGTGCAAGTAGATAAATAGGTACCACTCCAGCAGGAAGGTAAACGGCATTTCTGTGCACTGCTCTGGTTCGCCAGAAGCGGCTTAGTCATGCTGGCCACATGACCCGGAAGCTGTAAGCCAGCTCCTTCGGCCAACAAAGCGAGATGAGCGCCACAACCCCAGAGTCGTCCACGACTGGACCTAATGGTCAGGGGTCCCTTTACTTTTACCTTTACATATTTCAATGTATATCTTGATATTATCTAAACTGCCAAACTGCATTGCAGTGTTACCAGAAGGACAGAATCTGATGGACAGCTAAATCACAATCCTCGTCTTTGGTCAAACAGTGTGAATCAGTTCATTCACAAATATCAGACTCCCCAAGCACCTCCTGAGCCTTACATTTTCAAGCATAAAACAATTGTTTATGCTTTGTGTGTTTCCTTTTAAGGGAGTCTACCCTGGGGTCATGCTTTGTAATGTCTGCGACCTCTGTTCTGCACAGTAACCACTGCTTCATTTACGAGGCAAACATGAATGGGTGGTCTGGGGGGAGAGGAAGAGAGAGGGAAGAAACCCAGGATTCCAATTAGAATTGCTCCTGGCATCCTTGCATGCAGTGCGCTTGGGAACCCACACAGTCGGAGTTGCTTTGAAATGTAACAATTCCATTAATTGCATTGGCAATTGCATTAGTGGCTGAGGGTCCCTGAGAAGGTTGTGTTTTGCTTTGGCTTTTAACACCCGGGGAAGGCAATGCTTTCTTTGTCTTTAAAATGAAACGACCCACCCCTCCCACTTCCCACCCTTCTCCAAGCTCCAGGCTTTTATGTGGTGACATGTAATGTGTTTTTCATCAAGTGGTTGCTGTTTCCTTAACTTTAAAAATGCCAATCACTTATCATTGGGAAGGACTTTGTGATGGGGGAGGTTGTAGTTCCATGCCTTGGGATTGGTCAATAGAATCATAGAATTGTAGAATTGGGAGGGACTCCAAGGGTCATCTAGTCCAACCCCCTGCAATGCAGGAATCTCAGCTAAAGCTAAAGCAGCCATGACAGATGGCCATCCAACCTCTGCTTAAAAACCTCCAAGGAAGGAGAGTCCATCAGTGTACTGGAAGAAGCAAAGATCGCCAGTGTTGAAGCAATGATTCTTCAACATCAACATTGCTGAACCGGATGCCTGATGATCGTCTTCCAAAGCAACTACCCTATTCCAAACTTTAAAATGGAAAGCGTAATGCTGGTGGTCAACAAAAGAGGTTTAAAGACTGTCTCAAGGCAAATCTTAAAAAATGTAGTATGAACACTGACAACTGGGAAACACTGGCCTGCGAGCACTCCAGTTGGAGAACAGCCTTTACCAAAGGCTTCATGGGCTTTGAAGACACTCGAACTCAGGATGCAAGGGAGAAACGTGCTAAGAGGAAGGCACGCTTGGCAGATCCACACCATGATCAATTCCTGCCCAGAAACCAATGTACCCACTGTTGAAGCGTGTGGATCCAGAATTGGCCTCCACAGTCATTTACGGACTCATTGTTAAAACCGTGTTTATGGAAGACAATCTTACTCAAGTACGAGTGATCGCCAAAGAAGAAGAAGACTATCAGAAAGCTCTTCCTGATATTTAGTTGGAATCTCTTTTCTTGTAACTTGAATCCGTTGGTTTGTGTTCCACCCTCCAGAGCAGGAGAAAACAAGCTTGCTCCCTCTTCCATGTGACAGCCCTTGAGATATTTGAAGACTATCCTATCTCCTCTCAGTCCTCTTTTCCAGGCTAAACATACCCAACTCTCTCAACCTTTTCCATGTTTGTGTATACATCATATTGCTTCTTTGCCAGGGTGCTGTTTTGAAGCTAAGATGTGCTCGTTGTTCCACCACTGGCTCAGTTTGTGCCTGAATGATGAGATGCTCAGAGTAAGGAGCTGGGACAGAGTAATGAGAAGTGATTAGTCCCTTGGGGAAGGGCTGTGGCTCAGTGCTTGAGCATCTGCTCTGTATTTTGATGGCCCCGGGTTCAGTCCCCATTTTATCCAGGTAGGACCCTTCTCTAAAACCTTGGAGAGTTACTGCCAGTCGGCGTATTTTGGCGCATGCATGGAAAACAGCATTTTTGCCATTTGGAACTGGAGAGGGGCAGAGGGGGGGAGCTGTAAGTTGGGTGAAGACACTTTTAGCGCCCAGGGCTTCTCTGTGAGTATCTGGTAAAAGGTAAAGGTAAAGGTACCCCTGCCCGTACGGGCCAGTCTTGACAGACTCTAGGGTTGTGCGCCCATCTCACTCAAGAGGCCGGGGGCCAGCGCTGTCCGGAGACACTTCCGGGTCACGTGGCCAGCGTGACATCGCTGCTCTAGCGAGCCAGAGCCGCACACGGAAACGCCGTTTACCTTCCCGCTGGTAAGCGGTCCCTATTTATCTACTTGCACCCGGGGGTGCTTTCGAACTGCTAGGTTGGCAGGTGCTGGGACCGAGCAACGGGAGCGCACCCTGCCGCAGGGATTTGAACCACCGACCGTTCGATCGGCAAGCCCTAGGCGCTGAGGCTTTTACCCACAGCGCGTATCTGGTACGGGCTGGCAAATCTACAGTTTTGCCAGAGTGACTGTTTGCAGTTCAATCTACATATCAACAAGCAGTTACTTAAGCAGGGCTGGATTTAGGTTTGATGAGGCCCTAAGCTACTGAAGGTACCGTAATAGGGCCCTTTATATGTCCAGCTGCTCTTTGTCAACAACAAATTGTTGCTGTTTTTTGTGTTGAATATATGCTATATGGTAATTTATGGACCTAATAGGTATCTAAAGCCATTTACACATGTTCCCATGCAACCAGTCCATGCAGAATGTAGGCACCCTATATATAGAAATGAGCAAACCAGTGATATTTTATGTCTATATATTACTTACATCATAGGAGCCTACACAACACAAAACACTGTTGCTGTATGTAGGTTTTATTTTATTTGTTATCTTACATTTTGGAAATGTACATCCAGGTTTTTTCCCTTTAATTTTTTTTTGGGGGGGGGCCAAGAGACTGGGGCCCTAAGCCATAGCTTGTTTAGCTTATATGTAAATCTGGCACTTAAGTAATTTAAGTAACTTAAGGAGGAGTAAGTCAGAAAAGCAGGGCCGGCCCAATACATTTTGGCGCCCGAGGCAAACCACAAAATGACATATGCCTCCTCACTGGGGAAGTGCTGAAGGTGATGCTTGTGGGGAGATGTGTTGCCAACTGCACAAGAATCCCCCTATTTTAATTTATGAAATGCTGTTGGAGGAGATGCAGTAACGTGCATCAGATTTAGAGGCACCCCAAATTTTATTTTTATTTTTTGCTTGTCAGAGGTGAAGCAGTTTGTATACAGGGCATCACAAGGTGAAGCAGATGCGATTAAGCATCTACTCAAAGCGGTTTATAGTTTCTGAATGGGGTGGGTGAGGAATGATGTAGACTTGAATGAATCCCCAAGCAACATATGGAGTGCCTTGGAATAAGGCAGATCGTTTTCCAAAGCACCAAATCAGGATCCAAAACCAAACCTGTGGTCAGTTCAAATCCCTGGTATGCAGACCCCTATCACGGGATGCACCTTTTGAAAGAGTCTCCCTTTTAATGACTCCTCTGCTCTTTTTCTGTTGTCCACCATCCTCGATTTCATGAAATTAAGAAGAGAGGTGGGGGTAAGATATGAGAGAGGAAGAGATTCTCTAGGTATCGGCAGAACATATGGTGCTGAGCAAATTAAATATAAAAGCATGAGAGCTTTTGAGCAGTCGGTGTTTTTTTTAAATGGGCTGCACAAATTTAATCTTCTGCTACTGTACTTTAATTATCCAAAAGTGAATTCCCACTAGGTCCCTGCTGCTCCCAGTTCCTTGCACTGTGCAAAGGTACGATGCGTTAAATTTATGGCTGCTGTTTTGTAACTCCACTGAGATTGCCACTAAATGCAAGAATCTGGTAGGAAGCTTGCTTCTCTATAACCCTCAGCTTTCATTAATCCTACCTTGGGGTGGGGAATGGTGGCCCTTCAAGTGTTGTTGGGCTATAACTCCCATCATCCCTGACCCATGCTTGTTGAGGCTGATGGGAAGTGGAGTCCAACAAAATCTGGAGGGCCATACATTGCCTGTCCCTGATAGCACCACCAACACAAATGCAAGTTTCCAGACATTATGAACACCAAGAAAAGCCTTGAAAGATATGCATGGGGCATCTGGTGAAATTTCACCATGTTCCATCTTCTTAATGCCCTACACGCAAACATTGATTTTAATATACATGGTTGCCATAGCTCAAAATCCATAGGGAATATTTACCATTCAAGCTTCTTAGCTTCTCTTGGAAATGGAGATTATCATTGTTTGCTAAACTGTGGTTGGGGGTCTGTTAACTACCATTTATGTTCATGTTTAGAGGGTTTGTCCTGAGCAAAAACCCAGTAGCTGAGGGAGGAGATGGGAGGAGCAGAGCAAAATAGAAAAAAAAGGTTGATAATGTAGCTGGATGTGATTAATAAAGATCTCCTTAGAGCGCACCAAAATCTGTTTGTCATGGATAAGGATCCAGGCACCAAACCTGGGCTTACCCTTTCTGCTTTTCTTGATATTTCTTGGAGCTTGCCCTTCCAGCACATTCATTACGATATGTAGTTTTGAGTTTTTGTATCGTAAAGCATATGTTAACACGTGTTCACATGTTTCAAGGCTACGGCTCTTGAATCACATCCAGGGCCGGATTTAGGTTTCCTGAGGCCCTCAGCTACTGAAGGTTATGGGACCCTTTATATGTCCAGCTGTCCTTTGTCAACAACAAATTGTTGCTGTTTTTATGTGTTGAATATATGCTATATGGTCATTTATGGACCTAATAGGTATCTAAAGCCATTTGCACACAACAAAATATGTATTTTACTAAAGTAATTGATATAGAAAAGAGTAAACCAGTGATATTTTAGGGAGTGGGCCAGCAGGCAGCGCCCATTACTTACATCATAGGAGCCTACACAACACAGAACACTGTTGCTGTATGTAGGTTTTATTTTATTTGTTTGTTATCTTATATTTTGGAAATGTGCATCCAGTTTTTTCCTTTAATTTTTTTGGGGGCCCCCGAGAGAGTGGGGACCTAAGCTATCACTTGTTTAGCTTATATGTAAATCAGGTACTGATCACATCCTGACACAAGCAGGTGTTAGTGCCAGGGTAGTCTGCCTGATGCTTCCCATCCTTACCCCATCAATCCTTAACCATTGGCTGATGGTGGTGGTAATCACATCTGGAGAACATCGTTTTGGCTACCTCAGTGCTAACATCTGTCTGTGTCAGGATGCGATTTAAAGAGATGCAGCCTTGAATAGGTGAACCAACAAGGAGTTTGAAATGGTTTCAGGTTTTCGTTGTTCTTTCTCTTGCATGCGCTTCTTAATCGCCACATATCTGATTGTGGGAATCAATTCCTGATTACAGAGAAACAGTCCCATGGCTTGGGTGGGCTCTTTATTGATTTCCGTGGCTGCTATTTTTACGCCCTGTATATTATCTGATGTTGTGCTTTTAGGCTAGGAAGGAGCCCCAGCCACCCTTTTGTTGATCATCTTTTATTAGGACATGTTTTCATTTGCATCTTAAAAAGAAACTCTAATTATGGAAGTGATCTTATTTAAAATGCAGATGGTTTCTCCATTAAGGTGGTGGTAGGGGAAACCCTGCTGTGTGGCTTAGCTGACTTCTCACTTGGCTGTCAACAGCAGAGGCTTTTAAATGTCACTGGCTCCTTGCCCTTTTGTAGCTTGACCCACATTCCGCTCTTTCTCCCCCTCCCACCTTTCCAAACCGCACCCCCCCCACACACACACCTTCAACTATGTCAGCACTAAAGTTCAAATTGTAAACCAGACCTCGCGATGCACAGATTTTGTTTTTAAATGCAGGAGTTCATAAACCAGCCCCTAGTTATTACCACAGAGGTGAACCCATGTCTGCGCTATAGCACTTCAGAGTCAGACTGCAGGTAGCATAATAGAAACATACAATAGTAGAGCTGGAAGAGTTGAGCCATGGGGGTCATCTAGCCCCTGCAGTGCTTGAATTTTTTGCCCAACGTGAGACTTGAAACCACAACCCTGAAATTAAGAGTCTCGTGCTCTAGCGACTCTTGTTACTAAACACTTCTCCATTCATTAATATTGTGGCACGGCACCCCAGTCTCCAAGTAGTGCGATATTATAGTGGTTCTAGGCACTTCCCCAGGGTTTCTGTTTCCTTTGGATATGCGGTTCATTTACGCATATATACAACCTAGAGGTGGCCTTGGAGTCCAGGCAATTTAAAATGTCTATATAAGGGCGGGCACACCTTTGTTTGAGGTCCTCCTTCTCCTGCGTGTGATGGGGGCACCCTGTTGCAACAGTTAATAAAAATCAGGCTTACTAGCTGCTTTGCTTCTCAATACAGTGGTACCTCGGGTTACATACGCTTCAGGTTACATACGCTTCAGGTTACAGACTCCGCTGACCCAGAAATATTGCTTCAGGTTAAGAACTTTGCTTCAGGATGAGAACAGAAATCGTGCTCCGGCGGCGCAGTAGCAGCAGGAGGCCCCATTGGCTAAAGTGGTGCTTCAGGTTAAGAACAGTTTCAGGTTAAGTACGGACCTCTGGAACGAATTAAGTACTTAACCCGAGGTACCACTGTATTCTCTGGTTGGCCTCTGTCATAGCTGTCAACTTTCAGATTTGAAAATAAGGGATCAGCAGCCTTGAAAATAAGGGATCAGCAGCCTCACCTGTCCCGGGGACAGTCTATGGGATATCTAACAATCCGGGATAGAAGCGGAAAGCAGCGGGAAATGGCACTGGAATAAGGGAATTTCCCGCCAAAAAAGGGAAGGTTGACAGCTATGGTCTCTGTTATTTTCTCCTACCAATAGAGAACCTACAAAAGGACTCTATATGGGCTTTTGGGTACTCCATAAGGGAAAAGAGCAGGGGGTTTTTTTTACTTATAACAATAGGCTGGATAATCCTGTGGCAATCCAGATATTGTTGGACCCCACCAGCCCAAGGCCAATTCTGGGCATCTTCTGGGCATCTCAGGTTCCTCATCTCTGAGTCATAGAAGAGATAATTGAATCATAGCATTGGGAAGGACCACGAGGATCATCTAGTCTAGCCCCCCGCAGTGCAGGAATCTTTTGCCCAGCACAGGGCTCTAACCCATGACCCCAAGGTTAGGAGTCTCATGCTGGACCGACTAAGCTTTGGTGAAAATCTTGGCAAGTATTATTTCAGAATTCTTTGTGGCAACCCTGTAATCTGGGTCGGTAGTAGTATCTCTATGTTTTCTTCCGGATGTACTCTGACTTGCCAGTAGCAGCCAGTCAAATTGCTATTTTAAAGTCTATCCAAGCCTTTCTCAATCTCTCTCGTTTCCTGTGCTTAGCTTTTTGAACTACGTCAAGGCCAGGCCAGTACAATTTGTGACTCTCAAGCCAAAATGCAACCCATCAAGGGGCTTGTTAGCCCCTAGGCTTGTTTGATTTTGATTTGTTGCCTGCCTAGTGCTGCTAACAAAAGGGTTGGGGTTGGGGCATTCTGAAGCATCCAACAGACTGTGATACATGGCAGGTAGACTGCGTCCAATTTTGTAGGTCCCTCAACCAACTCTGCTGTGAGAAATCCTGGTGGGGAGATGGGAACACACTATTGGGCAGTGCGTTAAGTGCAGAGAAAGATGATAACTCACACAAAGTCCAACACGTTTCTCTCTCTCTCTCTCCCATCCCACCCTAACTGCATAATTTTACATTCCAGAAGGGCAGGGCTTTTGTTTTCAGATGCAAAAAAATTGATGCATGCGCTAACGAATGCAGGACAACAGATGCTTAACTCCAGGCAATGTAGAACCTTGCTGCACAGACAGTGGTGTCAGATTGCGTTAAATCTACTGGAGCCATCTCCCAATTGTGGTTTTTTTGTTTTTGTTTATCTGTTGGCCTTCTACCCATTGAAACACACACACACACACACACACACACACACACACTTAATATATATTGAAAATGTTTCATTTATTTCAAACCGTGGAAGAGATTCTGGCTTTCTTTCTGCAAAGATGCAAATGATCTGTAAGGTAACTTTTTAAAAATTTTAAGCATTTATTTTCTTCGCAAATGAGCTCATTTTTCTCCTACAGGGTTTTACAGAACACAAGCGTGTTAAAGCCGTTCAGCAGCCTGACTTCCTATTAAAGTGGGACGCTGAACCAGAAGAGGAAGGGGGTTTCTTATCTGATCTTATAGATGCCAAAGAGTTGTCGATTAAAATATATGGACTTTTGGGGGAGTGAGGGGGGCATGTGCTTCACCCTCCCATGTTTCTGTTGCAGTCTTCACACAAAATGCTTGCATTCACTTTGTGGGGAAAGTTTGTCTGTCTGTTTTTAATAATTTTGCTTAGCTAACAATGATTTAGAGAATGGCTGTGGGGGATATTCCAAAAATATTCTGGATATGGAAGAACAAGCATTTCTAGGATTCTTTAGGCACATGTGAAATTTGTGTTTCTGCTGAGATAGAATCTCCATGTCTTAAGGTAAAACAAACTGCCAGATCAGAATGTTAACAAGAAAACTGACTGAGTTGGTTGGTTTTTCTTGTGGCACTTTTAATCTTGTTGATACTAAGAAGTAAACCCACCATGGTTCCTGCACATGGCCTTATTGACTGTGTGGGGTTTTCTTTTCAAATTAAGCCCCTCTATGTTTCTTGCATTTATCTCTGTTTATCAAATGGATTGAAGGTTTTGATTGCATATTTACTGACTGGTGAGCCAGTGAAGGCACACAGAACTGATGAGCTGGTGATAACTGAAACATTCTAGAAGCCTGGAAGACCATTTGCCTGCTTCTCAATCTCTCTCTCTCTTTAAATATGTCTGATAATATTTCAGAAGTGTTTCTCTTTTCAAAGGGTTGTGTCCCATGGCTAATAGTGGCTGGTTTCATGACTTATTAATCTCTCTCCAGCCTCCTTGCCTTCATCAGCAGCTGCTGGGGCAGGGAAGAAATTGATTTTGAATAGGTTAAATGGTGGACCTCATTTGACTGTGTCACTGCCTGTGTGGAAAGAGTGAGGGATAATTAACTTCTCAGAAATACAGCAGGCAGCGCTGACCCCTAGCTCCAAGATAGGGGCACCAAATAAATAAATAAAACCATGTTAAAAGCCAAAAAGCGCCTCCTTCAAATTAACAAGATGCTTCCCCCCCTTTTTTATTTAACTGATAAATTTGAGTTTCAAACACCCATCCAACTGTGCAGAGAGGCAGGGGGCAGGAGTGAGGAATCGTAATTCTTCACGTGATAAGACTCCCAGATCCCATCAGCTCAGTGGTCAGCGATCTAGGTGCTGACCTTTAAAAGCCCTAAATGGCCTTGGCCCAGTGTACCCGAAGGAGCGTCTCCACCCCCATCGTTCAGCCCGGACACTGAGGTCCAGCTCCAAGGGCCTTCTGGTGGTTCCCTCCCTGTGAGAAGCGAGGTTACAGGGAACCAGGCAGAGGGCCTTCTTGGCAGTGGCACCCATCCTGTGGAATGCCCTCCCATCAGATGTCAAGGAAATAAACAACTATCTGACTTTTAGAAGACATCTGAAGGCAGCCCTGTTTAGGGAAGTTTTTAATATTTGAAGTTTTATTCTGTTTTTAATGTTCTGTTGAAAACCACCCAGAGTGGCTGGGGAAACCCAACCAGATGGGTGGGGTAGAAATAATAATAATAATAATAATAATAATAATAATAATAATAATAATAAAAAATAATAATAGCATTTCTATTCCACCTTTCCTGTACGGAGCTCAAAGTGAAGCACGTTGTTCTCCCCTCCCCACCTTGTCCTCAGAACAACCCTGTAAGTTAGGTTAGGGTGTGACTGGCCCACAGTCACTCAGTGAGCTTGATGAGTTTATGACTTGAACACTCCCAGGTCCTAGTCCAACACTGTAACCACTGCGCAACTCTGACCCTGAACTTGATGGCTGGGGCATGTGGTTTTTCTTTAAGAGGTGGTACCCAGAACTGAACACAGTGCAACAGATGTGGTCAGACTAGTGAGGAACAGGAGAGAACAATTCATTCTTGTCACCCAGATGCTGTGGCTGCACGCATGCTACACATTTAAAGCACTCAACTTCTCCTAAGGAATCCTGGAAGTTGTAGTTTACCCCTCACAGTTCCCAGTACCCATAACAAATGATGGTTCCCAGGATCCTTTTGGGGAAGCCATGTGCTTAAAATGTATGGTGTGTACACAGCCTATGTTTTGCCAGAAGCAAAAGCTCTTCTCTACTTGGTCCAGCCAGATCCAGAGCATTGTGCATAAGACAATTTCCTTTCCCCCCATCCTTATGTGTTTGCAGCTTACTCCCTTCCCAAAGTTGTTGTTGGCACCCATCTGTCTCAAAAAACAATGGAGTGCACTTCCGGGGGTGAAGTCAAACCGCTGCATTAGTAGCACCAAAGTGATCTCTCTGAGCCGCAAGCCTGGGCACGGTGTATGGAGGTCCTGGGCTGCCCAGATGATGAGACCCTCCTCACAGCCTCGCTGATGTGGTCCAAAGCAAAGCAGAGCAATACGCTTGGCACCAGCTTAGCTGCCGGAGAGTTGCCGGAAGGAGGCCTACAAGGCACCATCCAACTGTCTTAGGGACTCCACTCTGGATTTGTGTAGGGTCTACTCCTTAGCCTTTTCTTCTCCCTAAGATGTCCCGTAAGGCAGTGGAAGTTTAGGGCTGCCTTCCTGGGTTGTGAGCCCCAAGTACAATCACCACAACTGGGGGAAGAGCCATAGTTCAGTGCCAGAGCATCTGCCTTGCTTGCAGAATATTCCAGGTTTAACCCCCACATCTCCAGGTGGGGCTGGGAGAGTCTGAAATCCTGGAGAGCTGCAGTGCAGGCCATACTGAGTTGGGTGTTGGACCACTGGTGTGACTCACAATAAGGCAGCACCCTGGAGTGCCCAACATGGTCAGCCGAGGCACTTTCTGCTGGTTGATTGAAGTCGCTGGGATTGAAGATGCCGCCTTGTGCTTTAGTCTCTCTCTACTCTTTTTCTTCTAGAAAAATGAACTGAACAATGTCGTGCATGCAAAGGACTGCTTGAGGCTCCAGTATGCCAGCATATCTCACAAGGCACTTCAGTATGACCAGGTAAGTTCTCAGTACAGTGGCCAAAACTGTTTTGGGGGTTCATTGATCTTTGGGCCAATGATCTGCTGGAAGCACAATGCTGTGGATGAAGCAGGTGGACCTTCTGCTGCTGCCATCTTCTTCAGGTGCACTGACCTCCCCACTGCTCTGCTGCCAAGCTCTGAGTTTGGAGTAGCTTTTTCTGCTCCATTAGCGACAGCAGTACAGACACTTCTAGGCTGGCCAGAGTCCTTCCTCACAGCAAGGCATTGTGGGAGAGCTGGCCACGGGTGCTGCTTTGCACCAGCAGCAAATGCTTCTTGAAAGCATTACCGTGATAAATGGTGCAACACCTTTCTCTCTGCGGTTATTGGTCCCTACGGACTTTCTCGAGTGCTAAAATTTTATTTATTAAATTTATATATACTGGCCTATACCTGCAGGTCTCAGGGCGGTATATAATGGGCTTTGGGGGCTCCCTTGATAGTTCCACCACCCTCAAGAGGTTTGGGGAATGGTGGCCTTGGAAAGGGCAGTCTCTGGGGCAGCCCCAAAGCCATGGAATTCCCCCCCCCCCGCACACACACACCAAATTGTGTCTAGCATCTTCATTGTAAGCCAGAGATGTGCCTTTGGACACTTGAGATATATATTTTAGGACTCCTTCCTTTGGAGGGTGGTGTTTAAGCAGAGGTTCTATGATTCTATGACCCACTCTGTTCTGTTGACTGAAGTCTGTTTTAACTGTTTCCCCTCCCCTCAGTGTGGGTGTAATCTTGGGGGCTTGAGCAGGGGACTGGTCCACTGTTCTTGCCTGAGGCAAAGGTGCTCACCTCACCACCTGAGAGGGCCAGGCCTGCTTGGACAGTATTCAAAGGATCAGCTTGCTTATTAAAAGCAACCTGCAAATAAATAGGGCGAAAGTGCAACGTGCACCAGTAATACAACAAAATAAAATACAATACAGTGGCTAACAGACGCCTCGGATGCGACTCACTATTTGCTAGAAGTCCTGGGGAAATGTCTTTTTAAGCCTCTTTGCTTGGAGCGAAACATACCATATTTTCGCTCTATAAGACGCACCAGACCACAAGACGCACCTAGTTTTTGGAGGAGGAAAACAAGAAAAAAAAATATTCTGAATCTCAGAAGCCAGAACAACAAGAGAGATCACTGCGCAGTGAAAGCAGCAATCCCTCTTGCTGTTCTGGCTTCTGGGATAGCTGCGCAGCCTGCATTCGCTCCATAAGACGCACACACATTTCCCCTTACTTTTTAGGAGGGAAAAGGTGAGTCTTATAGAGCAAAAAATACATCAGGTGCATCAGGTGGTAGTGCCCATTGCAACTTGTAGGGCTGCGAGGCCAAACGTAGGTAGAGCTGGAACCAATGACAGGCAGAGTAAACCAATTCTTCTGTTTAAAGTTCCATGATACTGCATTAAATGTAGAATGTAAATGGGCTCTAAGCCTGAAATTACTTGTTTCCTTTTCTTTCTCTCTGTCCATTCTTTCATTTTGTAGCCTCTCAGGAGGGGCTAGGAAATAAAGGGAGATGTTTTGTAGCACATGTTCACAGCAACGTTCCTGAGCCACGTTTCATAATCTGCTCGCCGGTAGCTGTGATTAAGAGAGGGAAATTCATTAGCAGGTCTCTTAATTACAGATGCTCAGAAATGTGCGTGCATGCCTGCGTGCCAGATAAACTCTCTCTTCTTAAGTCTGCCTGGAAATAATCAGTATTCAGAATAAGGCTGGGTAGAGCGAGGAGAGGTGTGGGAAGCTGTGTGGAATATTTTGCTGGTCCTTAATGAGCTATGTCAAGGGTCTCCCCCCCCCTCCATGTTTAAAAGGGAGGAAGCCGATCTATTATAACAGAAACCTATAATAAGGCTGAAATAGGGAAAAAACGGCCCATTAATTTTTTTGTTTATTTGTTTAGCGCATACATCTGAAGGGTGATCCCAAGCATGTTCAGCTGAAAGCACAAAGGTCAAGAGCATAGGTGGGGAGATATGGGTGGGGCCGGTGTCCAGGGGCCGCACTCCATGCATTATTTGAATGCATGTAGACCTATTGTCTGACTAGGGTCCCAGTTTCTTCCTTGAGAGGGAAATTCTTCCCTGAGAGGGACGTGGGTGGCGCTGTGGGTTAAACCACCAGAGCCTTGGACTTGCCGATCAGAAGGTTGGCGGTTTGAATCCCCACGACGGGGTGAGCTCCTGTTGCTCGGTCCCAGCTCCTGCCAACCTAGCAGTTCGAAAGCACGTCAAAGTGCAAGTAGATAAATAGGTACCACTCCGGCGGGAAGGTAAACAGTGTTTCCGTGCGCTGCTCTGGTTTGCCAGAAGCGGCTTAGTCATGTTGGCCACATGACCCGGAAGCTGTACGCCGGCTCCCTCGGCCAATAAAGCGAGATGAGCGCCGCAACCCCAGAGTCGGCCACGACTAGACCTAACCGTCAGGGGCACCTTTACCTTTAGACCTATTGTCTGACTAGGGTTCCAGTTTCTTCCTTGAGAGGGAAATTCCGTTGGATCAATCCCTCTTTGTTCTAAAGGTGGGGGGGGGTGTTTGTGTGTGTATGGGGCAGGATGTAATTCTGCAAATCTTTGAGTCCTCCCAGTCCTCCTCATCCCTCCCTGTTGCGCACAAGTGGTACCAGTTTGGCTACATCAGGAATCCACAGCCAGGGAATGAGTCTGCTGTTAGCCTATAGCAGGAGTGGGAAACTTTTGGTTCTCGTGATGTTGCTGAGCTACAAATCCCTGCTCACTAGCCAGGCTTGGATGGGAGTTGTGGTTCAGCAGCATCAGGAGGGGCAAACGTTTCCCACACCTGGCTTGTGGGAATGGGATGGTGGTGATGTGGATATGCTCTTAGGCAACCGCAGCTGAACTGTGCAAATACGTTTCTGGGCATCTTGAATCATTGAAAGAGGAATTACCCCAGAGCAAACACACAAAAGACCTACAGATTTGGTTGTGATTTAGTGTCATACTAAATCTTTTGCTCTCTAAGTTGCCACAGGACCATCTTTGTGTTTGGGGTCACAGGCTAGTTTGGCTACCGCTTTATAATTTGTTCTTGGAGCAAAGTCTTCTATAAGAATCAGGAGGGCTGTATCTAGCAGTCCTTCAAACTAGGTCAGCCGTCTTTTGCTGCCACTGGAGTTGGGGAAGGAGGGGGGGCTTCGCTGTTCCGACGCAATTTTCATTTCATGTATGGCCCATATGTTCCCGAGACAGCAGCTTGCAGAGGCGATCATTAGATCCACTTGCATAAGCATGAACAAATGGGATTGACAGATTCCATGGGCACATTTGGGACGGGGCAAACCAAATCAGCTGCTGCTTATGCACCCAGCTCAAGGCAAAATTCTAGAGGGAAGGAGAAAATGAGGCTCTGTTGCCAGGGGGCAACACCTGCACCTGGGCACCTCTCTATCTGCTTTGCCAAACACATAAATTAAAAACCCAAGTTTCCGTGTGAAGGAACCCCCAAATTCTGAGCTCAAGCTCTGTGGCAGCTACTGGTTTTGCTCCAGGTAGTCTTGTTTGCTGGCGGCAGCACCAGAGGAGGCTATCTTATTAGGGCAAATGGGGCACTGCCTGTGAAGTTAACATATGAGAGTGCTGGAGGTGAAATAGTTAAACAGGTTACCCAATCAGAACCCAGGGGGGTGGAGTCAGAGGGACTATAAAACCAGCTCTGGGAGGGGCGAAGGGGAGAGTTCATTGGGAGTTGGGTGGTTGGTTGGAGTGGGAGTGAATTGGAATAGAGTCTGTGGGTAGGTTGAGTTAGTGTAGAAAAATAAGCTGAGTCAGGAATAGTTAGGAGCTAGGAAGACAAGTAAATATCTGGGAGGTGGTTTAGTGAGTGAGAGCAGGTAGCGGAAGTTATAGGTCTGGATAGGCACCCCATGATTGTAATTGACTGATACCATTTATGAAACCACACGCTTGTTAAACTGCAATAAATAAACAGAAGTTTATGTTCCTGACTGGACTCAGTATTGTACCAGGTAGGGCCTGGGTGGTGGCAGCGAGAAATAAAGTGGTGGCACAGGGATCAATAGACCGTGAAATGTCCATGGACCCTGTGTGATTGCCCCACTGCCCCACCAACCTCAGTCTCCCCCCAGCCCCCCACTCCCTTGTCTGCTTTCTTACTTAAAGCCAGACCATGGGATGCTACTACCTGTCAGTTTCATCCTACAGACCCCAGCAGAGATTAGTCTTGTGTTTGTGCAAATCTAGCATGAGTTGGCTCTGCCTGTCATTGGCTCTGGCGCCACCTACTGTTGGCCTCCCTGTGTTCCACCCTAGCAAGCCCCACTGGGCAGTCCTATTTTCCAGTGTCTGTCCCAGGATGAATCACTATTTCCGCTTTATCCTGCTTATTTGCCTTTTGGAGATGACTTGTAGTGCGAATTGCTGGGATTTGTCATTCTTCAGAGTTTCGCTTCCTTCTTTGGAGCTTCTAGAAATTAGGCGTCAGAGTGGTTAATGGAAATGTTGCCTCTAGCATCAATGCATGCACTTGTTCACTAAGACAACCGCTTCTCGCCACTGGAAACCATGCTCTGAAATTCCTCTGGCTTCTGTGAACTTCCCTGGCATACATCTCACTGTAGTGGTGAAGACTGTGACCGAGCAACCTTTGTGTGCCTTCTCGGTCTACCGTTCTGGTGGTAACTTCAAACCCCCTCTCCCCCCTTCTTTGAGTTCTTTGTCTTTAAGCTAGATTTGGAACACAGAACCCTTTAAATATAAGGTGCTTCCAATAAAGGGCAGTCTTTTGGCACATAAAATAGCACATACAGGTGAAACTTGGAAAATTAGAATATCGTGGAAAAGTTCATTTATTTCAGTAATTCAACTTAAAAGATTGTTAATTTGGGGTTTTCATTAGCTGTACGCCATGATTATCACAATTATAACAAATAAAGGCTTGACATATCTCGCTTTGCATGTCATGAGTCTATCTCATATATTAGTTTCACCTTTTAAGTTGAATTACTGAAATAAATGAACTTTTCCACAATATTCTAATTTTCCAAGTTTCACCTGTGTGGTCACCCCACATCAGGGGTCAGCAAACGTTTTCAGCAGGGGGCCGGTCCACTGTCCCTCTGACCTTGTGGGGGGCCGGACTATATTTTTTTGGGGGGGAAATGAATGAATTCCTATGCCCCACAAATAACCCAGAGATGCATTTTAAAGAAAAGCACACATTCTACTCATGTAAAAACACGCTGATTCCCGGACCGTCCATGGGCTGGATTTAGAAGGTGATTGGGCCGGATCCGGCCCCCAGGCCTTAGTTTGCCTACCCATGCCCTACATCCTCTCTCAGCTTAACCTACCTCACAGGGTGGTTGTGATGATTGATGGGGGAAGAAGGAGAGCTGTGCATTCCAATCTGAGCTCCCTGGAGGAAAGGTGGAATGTACATGTGATGTTAAAACCTAGCCGCCTTGGTAGCTCAGTTGGTAGAGCATGAGACTCTTAATCTCAGGGTCGTGGGTTCAAGCCCTGTGTTGGGCAAAAGATTCCTGCATTGCAGGGGGTCAGACTAGATGACCCTGCTGGTCCCTTCCAGCTCTACAATTCTATGATTCTATAATCTGCTCCAGAATTTGCAGCTACACTAAATTCCATATTGTACAAAGGGGGTGGGTGTCTGCTGCCATTGGTACATGCTGCCAGCCATCTTTTTCCATATAGAGTTCAAGGGTGACACAGCATGTCATCAGCAACCGTCCTTTGTTCACCATGTTTCTACATCACGAAGAAGTTGCTGCTCTTTCTAGACATTCCAAGCAACCACAAACTAGAAATTTAAAAGAACGAAAAGGGATGGAGGGCCAAAAAGCAATCCTTGGATAAACTTATACAACGCATATTACTTAAAGAAACTTTTGCAGTTATTATTATTTTTAATCTGCATGTGGAAATAGGATGGAGCAGATTATCAGACACCAAACTGAAACAGGCTGAATCTAGCTGTGTCTTTTCATCCCTAAAGAGACCACAGGATGCATACATAAGTGATGTCATGGTCACTATCCAGTAGGTGCCTGCGATACTCACAGAACTGCGTTTTGAACTGCACCCATACAACAGGCTACGTACTCACATCCTTCTCCACAACACGAATAAGATCCCCACCTGATTGCACGAGTGACTAGTCCCAAAGATCTGTGGGCAATACTTGAAGCTTTTTCCTTG
The DNA here is from genome assembly GCF_027172205.1 of Podarcis raffonei. NCBI lineage: Eukaryota > Metazoa > Chordata > Lepidosauria > Squamata > Lacertidae > Podarcis > Podarcis raffonei. The sequence goes on from NC_070617.1 coordinate 35,519,873, forward strand.
GAAATATTGGGGGGGGGGGGGGAGAGAGACAGTCGTCAGTCATGTGGTTCTTCTTTCACATTGATGGCACCTGCGGAAAGGCAATTTGTTCTGTCTCAGTTTTTCCTCTGCTGTTGTTTAGGTAAAAACAGACTATGTTCAGCTTAGAGAAACCCTCGCCGCAGTGACCAAAGAACGTGATTTGGCTGTGAAGGAGAAGCACCAGCTCCGAGCCAAACTGGAGAACTTAGAGCAGGTCCTAAAGGTATGTAGAAAGAAAGCTGAGAGACTGTATGTGGAGCTCTCTGGTCCCTCGAATGTAAGTGTTGTCATTGTCGTCACAAGGAAGGATGCTCAGCAAAGGGCTGAATTGTTTGCAACATATGGCATTGCAACTTTGGAATGTTTGAACATTCAAATAGGAGGAAGATCCCATTGATCCGCTGGCTGCTGCTGTCACAGCCGCCCTTGCGCCTCCATTTTGCATGCTCTCTATGCAATCTCCTTAGTTTGTGCTTGTGTCAGGCAAACGACATACACCAGGCATAGGCAAACTCGGCCCTCCAGATGTTTTGGGACTACAATTCCCATCATCCCTAGCTAACAGGACCAGTGGTCAGAGATGATGGGAGTTGTAGTCCGAAAACATCTGGAGAGCCGAGTTTGCCTATGCCTGACATACACACTAGTTGATTCTGTTGTCTTCTCTTTGAGACCTTTGAAACTGATGGTTAAAATAAAATGCATTAACAGCTGTAGATCTGGCTGCACACCCTCTTCACAGAATCTTATATTCTACACAGTTTCCTCTGATATATGCACTTCCTGTATGCACTGTGCGCTTGGAGAACTGCATCACAAAATCTGGATTTCATCACCAATTACTGTCGTTTATTTGTATGCCACCTTCCCATAGTTAAGCCATGCTCAAGGCAGCTTACATTCTTAAAAAGAGTTACATAATTACAAAAAAATATGTACAACGAAAGTAGCTGTGAGCATTAAATAAAAAACATCTCAAAAGGTATACAATAAAATTAAACAATCCACACATACCGTAGTTTTGCTCTATAAGACTCACTTTTTCCCTCCTAAAAAGTAAGGGGAAATGTGTGTGCATCTTATGGAGCGAATGCAGGCTGCGCAGCTATCCCAGAAGCCAGAACAGCAAGAGGGTTCGCTACTTTCACTGCGCAGCGATCCCTCTTGCTGTTCTGGCTTCTGGGATTCAGAATATTTTTTTTCTTGTTTTCCTCCTCCAAAAACTAGGTGCGTCTTGTGGTCTGGTGCGTCTTATGGAGCGAAAAATACGGTAAATCATAATAAGGTCTCATAATAATAAAAAGTACAACCCCCCCCCCAACAAACACCAATAGCAGCAAAAAATTAAGCACCTTGATGACAACAATTAATCCTAGACAATGCACCACCCTGAGAATCTCTGGGCGTTCTGAGCAGCACATCCTACAGGACTCATCACAAATGTGGTTTCAGTTTGCATATTGGTTCGAGAAGTGCCAATTATGCTGTTTCTCATTAAAATGCAAACAAAATCGACTTTGTTTCAATGGGTTCGCTGCCTACATCGTGTAGTAGCCTACCCAGGAAAGTGGTCTTCATTTTCCGCCTCTGAATATAGAAAGCAGCCCTGCACTGAGGCGGAGCAGTTTTAATTCTCCCTTTCATTATATTGGGATGTATTAGCTTTGCAGAAGAGCCAGGGCTGAAATGTGCTGACACAACGCTCCGGAAAGTTAAATATAACATCTCAAAGGAAATGGATCTCCTTTCCCTCCCTCTCTTCCTTTCTGCCCAATGTGCTCTCCGCCCTGACTCTGTTGCGCCGTGGATGTGGCTTCGGCTGAGCGAGGCAGCAAGTCCCTTTGATCGCCACATTCTAGCGCAGAATTAAATTTGGGTCGCTTCCCTCCCTGCGTTCCAGTTCTCTTTCTGAAACAAGGCAATGACATTCAAAAAGCCATCTGAGTCTCCGTTAATGTCCACGGTAGGCTTTTATAAATATTGGAACTTTTAAAAATAAACCTGTTCCCGGGGCAGATTCCTTCCCCACCACAGAGATCAGCTTCCTCAACAAAGCCGCCTTGTCGCCTGGAGCAAGAACACACACTTTGGAGACGACTGGGATGGGGCACTGTGGAAAGAGAGACAAATGCTGTAACTCGCCCTTGGGAGGTTGTGATGCTGTAGTGATTCTTGCATCCAGCAGCAATGTGGACAGAACTTGAAGTCTGCACTGGCACCAGATGGGGAGCCAGGTCTGGGCTCAGAGATGACTGCAGAAGATGGAGAGGCTTTTGTTTCGGGGAGACTGGACAAGAACTCCCAGAAGGACCTCCCAGACCACTGGGGCCTGTAACAGCGGTCTTGAAAGACCTACACTGGCTCCCAGTGTGTTTCCGAGCACAATTCAAAGTGTTGGTGCTCACCTTTAAAGCCCTAAACGGCCTCGGTCCAGTATACCTGAAGGAGCATCTCCACCCCCATCGTTCTGCCCAGTGCTGAGGGCCTTCTGGCAGTTCCTTCGCTGCAAGAAGCCAAGTTACAGGGAACCAGGCAGAGGGCCTTCTTGGTAGTGGCACCCACCCTGTGGAACGCCTTCCCACCAGATGTCAAAGAGAACAACAACTACCAGACTTTTAGAAGACATCTGAAGGCAGCCCTCTTTAGGGAAGCTTTTAATGTTTAATAGACTATTGTATTTTAATATTCTGTTGGAAGCCGCCCAGAGTGGCTGGGGAAACCCAGCCAGATGGGTGAGGTATAAATAATAAATTATTATTATTATTATTATTAGAGCCTGAGCCCTCATGGACACCTTCCTAAGGGAGGCTGTGGAACAGACGAGGAGTGCCCGTCTCCGACAGTGGAGTGAACTCCCTCAGAAGATAGTGGGTGCTCCTCCAAACAGCATTTGAATGGCTGTCTATCACAAATTCTTTAGCTGTGATTCCTGCATTCCTGTGTGGGTCACTTCCAACTCCACTGTTTTGTGATTTATTAACCCAAATTGCAGCTGGCGCTGTGGTCTAAACCACTGAGCCCCTTGGGCTTGCCAATCAGAAGGTCATGGCAAGCCCAAAGGGCTCAGTGGTTTAGACCACATCCCGTGACAGGGTGAGCTCCCGTTGCTCGGTCCCTGCTCCTGCCAAACTAGCAGTTCGAAAGCACATCAAAGTGCAAGTAGTTTAATAGGTACCGCTCCGGCGGGAAGGTAAACGGCGTTTCTGTGCGCTGCTCTGGTTTCAGTGTCCCGTTGTGCCAGAAGCGGCTCAGTCATGCTGGCCACATAACCCAGAAAAACTGTCTGTGATCAAACGCCATCTCCCTCGGTCTATAAAGCGAGATGAGTGCCGCAACCCCAGAGTCGTCTGCGACTGGACTTAACTGTCAGGGGTCCTTTACCTTTACCTTTTAACCCAAATTGCAGGATCCCAAGAGGTAATGGGGCTCTGGAGCATGCTCAAGAGCACCGTCTGACACTGTCACTGTGTGCTCAGGACTGAGTCAGCACAGGCCTGTCCAGCAACCTCCTTTTCAAGTGCTGTGTTGCTGACAGGCAGACAGAGCAAGGAGCAGCAGGAGAAACCCCATTGTGAGCTGGACTCAAGACTGAAATGGCCCTGGTCCTGACTTGAATTGAGGCTCCTATTTTTAAGTCTGTGAAGCTCACATTTCCAGCCCCAAAATCACTAGCTCCAAGGAGCCTCCGAAATGCCCTCCCTAAAGAGAGATGTGCCTACTGTCTTTTTAGTGCCTGGCTAAGGGACGCAGGTGGCGCTGTGGGTTAAACCACAGAGCCTAGGACTTGCCGATCAGAAGGTCAGCGGTTCTAATCCCCGTGACGGGGTGAGCTCCCATTGCTCGATCCCTGCTCCTGCCCACCTAGCAGTTTGAAAGCACATCAAAGTGCAAGTAGATAAATAGGTACCGCTCTGGCAGGAAGGTAAACAGCATATCCATGCGCTTTTCTGGTTCGCCAGAAGTGGCTTAGTCATGCTGGCCACATGACCCGGAAGCTGTACGCTGGCTCCCTCGGCCAATAAAGCGAGATGAGCGCCACAACCCCAGAGTCAGCCACAACTGGACATAATGGTCAGGGGTCCCTTTACCTTTAAGACATTTTTATTTGCCGCAACAATTTAAAAAGGGTTATTTTGCCTCTATCTATTTTTAGTTCTTATGTGTAGTATCTTGGGGTCCTTTGGGAGTTATATAAAGTATTAAATTAATATTATTTTTTATTATTACACGCTGTCCAAACCACATCTGAAGCTAGCATTTACTTCTGAGTAAACATACATACATCATATGTAGTTACTATGTCAAACAGTGGGAGTGAATTTAATGGGATCTTACTTCCGCACTGAATTTAATGGGATCTACTTCTGAGGTGTAAGTTTTGCTGGATTCTATGGAGCTTGCTTCCCAAGATGGAAACATGGATTTAAGTTATGTAAATTAGTGATAGAAATTCACAGCTTTTTAAATTTGGTGTCAACAATTGCCTCCTTGTATTTGCATGTGGTTAACCCGGTGAGCAAGTATGTGGCAATTTCAACAGCCAGGTCTGTTTTGACTGGAATTCTCTGACATCCCTAATTGCAGAAATGCATCTTAACATGCAAAATAGTGAAAGGCTGAACCTGTGTTTTCTGACCTTGTCAAGAGTGCTGTAATCACTTGCCTTAACCTACTGTGTGCTTGAGAAATGGGATGACTTTGAATTATCTTCCTCACACAAGCAGTAATGAAAAGAAGAAGAGTTTTCTTCAACTTTTTCCCAGACTTTCTTGCCAACTTTGACTGCAGGCAGGAGGCTTAGAAACTCTGGTTTGAAATGTGTGTGTGTGAAGAATAGAAAGCAGAGCTTATCAAGTAACTCATCAGCAAATCTCGCACTTCAGTGGCTAACAAGTGGACAGGCAGAACATTATTTATTCCTCAAAATTTATATATCGCTTACTAGAACAAAAACTGATTTACAAGGAACCATCCAAAATATTCATTTGAAAGGCCAATAAAAAAACAAACCGACATTGAAAGCAAGATCTATAAATCAGTCATTTTTTTTGCCAAGCAAGAATGCTAAGGAGGAAAACAATGTGTAGAAAGTCAACACCCATAAAAACCTGTGATTAAAAATAATAATAACTGCCGCCATCGCAGTGCTTCTAATATCGGATAGTTTTAGCATACTCAAAAGTTTTGTGTCTCTTTTGCAGGAAATGTATACTTTTGTGCATTCAGCAATTCAGCATGTTCTTATACCCACTAAAAACTATGTGTCCCAACCATGTGCTAAAATCACTTGCCTGGATAAGCTTGCTGGAACGAAACATTTTATAGCAGGGGCCAAAACCAATGCAACGAAGGCGTCTGCCTAATATCAAGGGACAGGGAGTTCCAAAGGGTAGGTGCTGTTATGCTAAAGGACTGATTTCTTGCAACTGCAGAACAAACATTATTTGTCACTTGTAGGAACATTTGAGGGATGTGGGTGGCGCTGTGGGTTAAACCACAGAGCCTAGCACTTGCCAATCAGAAGGTCGGCAGTTCGAATCCCTGCTACGGGGTGAGCTCCTGTTGCTCGGTCCCAGCTCCTGCCAACCTAGCAGTTCGAAAGCACATCAAAGTGCAAGTAGATAAATAGGTACCACTCCAGTGGGAAGGTAAACAGTGTTTCTGTGCGCTGCTCTGGTTCACCAGAAGCGGCTTAGTCATGCTGGCCACAGGAAGCTGTACGCCTGCTCCCTCGGCCTATAGAGCGAGATGAGCACCGCAACCCCAGACTCAGTCATGACTGGACCTAATGGTCAGGGGTCCCTTTACCCTTTACGTTTTAGGAACATTTGAAATAAAAATTAGCATAGTTATAAGTTTCTAAATGGTTTATGCTGATCTATAAAAATATGCTGCCCTCCACTCACTCAGAGCAGGAGCTTCAGGGTCAACCTCCTCTAGACAGACAGACAGACAGACAGACACATGCACACACACACACACACACACACACACATTTTGTCAGTTGACTGAACCACAGTAACAGCTTCTGCTAAGTCTCCTTTGGAGTGACACAGATAAAGAGAAGTTCAAACATTGCTTTACAATCACAACTTTGTCGGGAAAGCAAAAAGGAGACCAAAGAGGGCACAGCATGGATGTTTCAGAGGCGAACAAAGGAAGACGAAAGCAATTCTGTCTTTGGTTTCAGCAAAAGAAAGACAAAAAAAAAAAACACCCATTCTCCAACCTGCCCCCCCCCCGCCCTTTCCCCCCCAAAAGACGTGCCAAGCAAGGCTGGATGCCTTTCATTCCTATTTTAGTCCTTCAAAAACAGGCCAAATAGTGATGGGTAGATAGATATAAAGGTTCGTGCAATGTTTGCCAGCTCATTCTGGATGATTTCAAAAGGGAAGCCTGTCTCTCTATGAATTGGCGAAGAGAGCTCACCCCCTTTGCTTACTCTAAAGTCCTCAGCAGGCACCACTTACCGCCTGCAGGTTTGGTGGGAATAGTTTGCAACAGAGGAAAAGGTTTTGGGGAAAGGAAGGTCAGATTAAAGGACATAGGGCTTTGTGTGAATGTCTGTTGATCCATTGCCTGGGAGGCCAGCAAAAGAAATGGTGGTTAAAGGAGGATTAGTTAAATTCACAGAGGAAGGGCTATTCCATTGCTCTATGCTCCAGCTGGCAGTGTGTGTTTCACATCATCTGCCACCTGATTATTTTTTCCACTGCAGATGCTCAGAATTGGCCCTGGGACCTTCTGCCTGCAATTCAGGTGTCCCACCACATTGTCCCTCTATGTCAGGGGTGTCAAACTCAAATTCATCGGGGGCCTCATCAGCAGTTTGGTCACCCTCAAAGGGCCGGTTGTATCTGTAGGACTATGTGTCCACTCTTTATTATCATAAATTATTGTGGAGGTTTCCTGTGTAGAACGGCCGGCGCCGCTAGAGGGCAGACGTTCTCTGGCTTGTAGGCTGCCGCGCATGCGCTGAAGAGGCGGCTTTCTTGTGTCAAAAAAAAAGAAGCGAGAATAAAAGGTGAAGGCTGGCGGCCAGCGGCAGCTACACGGGCCACATGACGAGGTCTGGAGGGCCGGATTCGGCCCACGGGCCTTGTGTTTGACACCCGTGCTCTATGTCATCTTGAGCCACATGCCTTTCCAACTCATTGTACTCCGCCCCTTCTGTGATGTATTATTTTTAATGTGTCCTGTCGCCTGTTTAGATGCCTTGAGAGTTTGAACTATCCCCAGGCGAACCAGCAGCCATTAATAAGCAAAGTGATCCACTGAGAATCACGTCAGAGCATTTCAGAAGGGAACATAAGATAGCATTCTACCCAGCTTATGATGTGACTCTAGGAACTATCTCCGAAGAGCAGAGAGAGTCTTTTTTCTTCCCATCTCAGCTGTGATTCCTGCATTGCAGGGGGTTGGACTAGATGACCCATGGTGTCCCTTCGAACCTTGCAATCCTATGATTCAACAGTGCAACGGGAAGAGAAATACTGTATCCCACCCCCATCCCCCTGCTGACCTGGCAATGGTGCCTCTTCTCTCTTTTGCAACCCTGTAAACTGGTTAGAAACAAGAACAGAGGAAGCTGCCTGGTACTGAGCCAGACAATCTATCTCAGTATTGTCTACACCAGGGGTCCCCAACCTGTGGCCCATGGGCTGGAAGCAGCCCACGGAGGCTGTTTAACTGGCCCACGCACACCTATCTACTACACAAAAAGGTGAAGGTCCACAAAGGTTTCTTAAGCCATGTAATAAGGAAATCACTCTATAAGATATGGAGTAAATATAGAGGAATTTTGGAACCAAAGATAGCTTTGTGGGTATCTCCAGCAGAAGCAATAGCAGTTAAAAGGAAAGACATGAAGGGAGAGTGGCCCACCTACCGGATATGACTAGAACCAGACACAGAAAAGCCAACTTTTAAAAAAATACAATGAAATTAGATGCCACTTGTCTGATTGGATACAATATTTCCAACTAAATCAAAAATTGTGTACAGATAAGAAAGAAGGTCTTGCCAAAGAAACTTCCGTTTTTGAAAGAGAATTAATATATAATAAAGGAAAGTATATATCAAGAATGTATGAATATCTCTTAGAGTGGGAAGTGAAAGAGGAGCAGGTAAAAACATCAATGGGCATCACGTTGGCAACATTTAATTGGCACTGTGCTGAAGTGTTTTCTCCGCCACAAAGGAGTAATATTGGGGTGAGGAAGCAACTGTTGTTCACTTCCTGTCATGGGCTGGCTGGAGGCAGAGGGGTGGTGGGAGGCACCAGCTGGGAACCCCCAAGGGAAGAAGGCTCAGAGTCAGGGGGTTGTTGGTGGGACGATGATGAGTGGTCAGAGGGAGAAGAGGGAGCAGACTGGAAGGAGGAGGTGTCAGAAACTGAAGAGGTAACTGTTGGAATATCAAGCCTTAGTCAGAGGAATTGGCCACCCTCCAGGTGCCCGGCTTGAATCCTTGTTGACCTCCCTGTCTGGGACTCCCAGCAAGATAAGGCGAGATCTCAATCGGCGATCCTCCTCAACATGAGAAGAACACACCACTCCTCCCCTACCATCCCCAGGGAGGGGAGAGAGACAGACAGAAATGTATTTACATGCCTTTATTCCTGTCTTTCCAGCAGTACAGAGAAACGTGACTGCTCTCTCTTAACACCAACAGCAGAGAGAGAGAAAAACTCCTCCCCTGTACTTCCAGTACAGGTCAGATGACACCCTGAGCTAACATCCGGTGCTCAGTACACTGAATAGACTGTCCTTTGTTCCCACGGTACAGTCCCAAAACATCAACATCCTGTTTGGCTTTCCAGCCATCTGGAGCACTCAACTGCATTGCTCCTTTTTCGTAACAGTAACAAGGTTTACGGTTTAGCAAGCAGGAAGAGGCAGTGGCAGAGGCTGGAGAGGAAGCAGAGATGAGGCAGGCAGCTGAAAGAGCCAGGGGGGTCTCCCCCTCCTGCTCCCATTCCCCCTGATCTCCCAGGGTCAGAAAAGTTATGAAGAGGGTGGAGCAGAGACAGATGTGCTGATGGAGTCTCAGCTTGCTTGGGAAGGACCCAGGGGAGGAGGAGCTTAGACCATTGTGGGAAGGCTCACCTTCAGTCCTCACAACTGCCTTATTGGGGCAAGATCTACTCAGACGAGTTGCTGTGCTTACTAGGCCTGGCCTCCTGAGCTGTTTGTTTCTTTGAATAGAGAATCACCGTATTTTTCGTTCTATAACACGCACCCGACCATAACAAGCATGTAGTTTTTAGAGGAGGAAAACCCGTAGACATGCCACCCGTAGGCATTCCCTCCATAACATGCACAGACATTTCCCCTTACTTTTTAGGAGGAAAAAAGTGAGTGTTATGGTACAAAAAAATACGGTAACTTCGCTGCCACCGTGTGTGAGCTATTACTGACCTGTTTCTGGCACCTGTCCCTCACACTTGCCTGATGAGTTGTTTTCTTCCCCACTCAACAGCATATGCGAGAGGCTGCTGAACGGCGGCAACAGCTGGAATTGGAGCATGAGCAAGCCTTGGCTGTTCTCAACGCAAAACAGCAGGAAATTGAATTCCTGCAGAAGGTAAGCAAGGCAGCGGGAGGAAGGGAAGGGTGAAAAGCAAGCAGTAGGGCAAAGCTGCCACATGTGTGGCACCAGGAGTGAAACAGGTGAGTCCCTGGTAGATTTCACAAATCAGTTTCATAACCCGTTTCTTAATCTGAGCCCATTCTAGTTAGGATGTTACGTGAACGTGGAACACATTATGGGATCCATTTTTTCATGTTATAGAAACCATATTTTGAGAACTTTGGTTCCCCCCAATATTATGAGAACTTTGGTTCTTATCGGTAGTTGGTGCAACAGTGTGTTATCTTGCTGTTCTTGGATAGCTAGCCAGCCGTAGCACGCTGGCTGCTAAATGCTGCTTCCATCTCTGAAAATGTGGCTTTTCACAAAGTGGCTGAGGACAGATTCAAGCTCCCGCAGGTGATGGGGAACAGTGTGTTCCCTGTCCATTATGTTAAGGGAAAGGCTATAACTCAGTGGTAGAGAACACACTGTGCTTGCAAATGGTCCCTGGCATTTCCAGCTAGGGCTGGGAAAGATCTTTGGTCTGAAATCCCAGACAGCCGCTGCTGGTCGGCATGGAGACAGTCCTGACTCAGGCGGACTGCTGTTCTGCAGGAACATTCAAACATCTGGCACATAGGAGGTAGCCAACAAATATAAGGTTGGTGCAGAATCCAACCCTTGAGGCACCAATGGTTAGAACATAGGAAGAGCCCTGCTGGATCAGTCCAAAGGCCCTTCTAACCCGGCACTATTCTCACAGTGGTCGACTGGATGCCTGAAGGAGCATCTCCACCCCCATCGTTCTGTCCAGACACTGAGGTCCAGCGCCGAGGGCCTTCTGGTGGTTCCCTCCCTGCGAGAAGCCAATTTACAGGGAACCAGGCAGAGGGCCTTCTCGGTAGTGGCACCTGCCCTGTGGAACGCCCTCCTACCAGATGTCAAAGAGAAGAACAACTACCAGACTTTTAGAAGACATCTGAAGGCAGCCCTGTTTAGGGAAGCTTTTAATGTTTACCAGACCCAACTGTATTTTAATATTTTGTTGGAAGCCGCCCAGAGTGGCTGAGGAAACCCAGCCAGATGGATGGGGTACAAATAATACATTATTATTATGATGGAGCCTCTCCTCATTTGTGATTCCCAGCAGCTGCTCTTCAGAGGCATACTGCCTCCAACAGGGGAGGGAGAACATCGTCATTGTGGCCAGCAGCCTTGATGGTCTTCTCCTCCATGGATTTGTCTAATCGTCTTTTAAAGCCCCCCCCCCAAGTTGGTGGTCATCACTATCTCTTGTGGGAACAGATTCCATAGCTGAACTGTGAGCTGCATGGAGAATTATTTCCTTTTGTCTGTCCTGACTCTCCCAATGTTCAGCTTTGGTTGGATGTCCCCGTGTTCTAGTATTTTGGGGGTGCATGAACACCTCTATGATGCCTCCTCTTCCTTGCATTTTCTGCAAGCTAAAAAGCCCTGAATGTCTCAGCTTTTCCTCGTAGGTGAGCTGCTCCTTTTATGAGATTCCATAGCTGCATTTCATATTAAGAAAGCTAATAACTGCTGCTTCCACCTTAGATCCCTGATAGCATATTCAGGCTGATAGTCCTGTTTCAGGAGGATATACAGAGTGCCTTCCCCAGCCAAGATGTCCCTATCTAGCCTCCCAGCCACAATAAGGAGGGCACAATATTGCCTTCCCAGACGCAATGCTGATAAGAGGACCCAGTAAGATAACCAAGTTTGTTATGAAATGTGTTTGCAGTGAGTACTGTTGTAGCTTTCAGTATCGATATTTTGAGTTTGAATTCTGGAAAGGTATATTTATAATTTTTTATTAAACCTGTGATGGTAGATAAGACAAAAGTTTCTTATTACTTGCTAAGGTATTGTTTGCACTCCAGAGACCTCTTTGTGGTCTCTTTCCTTTATCAGATGCTATTAGGGAACATTTATTAGTCTAGCACAAAAAGCCAATGGAAAGAAAAGGCGTTTGACGGAGCTGAATAAAAGGATGCTTCTCTAGACGAGCCCATTTTCTCCATACAGTGGTGCCCCGCAAGACGAATGCCTCGCAAGATGGAAAACCCGCTAGATGAAAGGGTTATCCGTTTTTGAGTTGCTTCGCAAGACGATTTTCCCTATGGGCTTGCTTCGCAAGACGAAAACGTCTTGCAAGTCTTGCGATTTTTTTCTCGCTTTCCCCCCCTTTTTCTAAGCCGCTAAGCCGCTAATAGCCTTTTAGCAGCTAAGCCGCTAAGCCTTTAATAGCCGCTATACCGCTAATAGCGCTAATCCGCTAATAGGGTTGCTTCGCAAGACGAAAAAACCGCTAGACGAAGAGAATCGCGGAACGGATTCTTTTCGTCTTGCGAGGCACCACTGTAGTTTCTTTTGAAGGCAAAGAGTTGAGGAGGCATGCAAACAGAGGAAAGTAGCAAGTTGCTTCCTCTCAAGTCTGACCATTGGCACATCTAACTCAGTATTGTCTACACTGTGTGGCAGCAGCACTCCATGATTTCAGAGGGGTATGTGTGTTCCCAGCCCTACCAGGAGATGCTGGAGATTGAACCTGCAATCTTCTGCATGCAAAGCAGATGCTGTACCACTTCCCCAGTAAAGTTGGTCAGGAATGGATATGGTGGGAAGTGAAACAGGAGTGTGTGATTGGCCTAAATATGGTGCATTTGGGGTGAGGCACTGTGGGTTAAACCACAGAGCCTAGGACTTGCCGATCAGAAGGTCGGCAGTTCGAATCCCTGCGACTGGTTGAGCTCCTGTTGCTCGGTCTACTCCTGCCCACCTAGCAGTTTGAAAGCACGTCAAAGTGCAAGTAGATAAATAGGTACCGCTCCGGCAGGAAGGTAAACGGCATTTCTGTGTGCTGCTCTGGTTCGCCAGAAGCGGCTTAGTCATGCTAGCCACATGACCTGGAAGCTGTACGCCGGCTCCCTTGGCCAATAAAGCGAGATGAGTGCCATAACCCCAGAGTGGGTCATGACTGGACCTAATGGTCAGGGGTCCCTTTACCTTTACTCTGCGAGAAAGAATTGAGATGCTATTGTCATTCTAGGTCCCAGCATGCTCAACTCCCTCAACCATTCTGCAGAAGGCTTAGTTTCCAGACCCTTGATCATCTTGGTCTCCCTCCTCTGCACACATTCTAACTTGTCAGTATCCTTCTTAAACTGTGGTGCCCAGAATTGGACACAGTGCTCCAGGTGGGGTCTGACCAAGGCAGAATAGAGCTGTACTATTACTTCCCTTGATTTGGACACTATACTGTACTTCCATTGGTGCAGCCTAGAATTGCTTTAGCATTTTTAAATTTTTGCTAAAGAGTAGATCCACATGTTATGCTGCAAGGGAGCATGGGTCACACCTCTAAGATTGCATGGTGCAATCTCTTAGACTGGAGAAAATGTCTATACCAGCCTCTGAGTGTGTTAAAAACCATCTTTGTAAAGATCTGTTGGATTAGATCCTGGGTACGCAAACTAAGGCCCTGGCCAGATCCAGCCCAATCGGCTTCTAAATCCAGCCTGCAGGCGGTCCGGGAATCAGCGTGTTTTTACACGAGTAGAATGTGTCCTTTTATTTAAAATGCATCTCTGGGTTATTTGTGGGGCTGCCTGGTGTTTTTACATGAGTAGAATGTGTGCTTTTATATAAAATGCATCTCTGGGTTATTTGTGGGGCATAGGAATTCATTCATTTCCCCCCAAAAAATATAGTCCGGCCCCCCACAAGGTCTGAGTGACAGTGGACCAGCCCCCTGCTGAAAAAGTTTGCTGACCCCTGGGTTAGATTTATTCTAGAGCAACGGGAGCTGGTCTAATTTTCTTCCTCTGTCTCTTTCAGGCTCAGGTTGAAGCTAAGAAAGAACATGAAGGTGCAGTTCAGCTGCTAGAGGTAAGGAAAATGATGATCTTTTTTCTGCTCTCAGAGCTATTATTGCTTATAGCACTGCAAGCTTTGGTTGGTTGTGTTCAAGGATGGGGAACCTTTAGCAGCCCAAGGGACACATTTATTCATGGGGAATTTTCTGGGGGCCTCATGGCAGCGGTGAATGGGGCCAGAGGGGGTAGTGTGTGGAACAGGGAAAGTGACCAAAGTTAGAGGTTTCCACACATATCATTCACCATCCATCTGTCTATCCAAGGATGCAAGAGGCGTTATTACTGTTCAAGGACACATTCCAGTCAGCTGAAAGCATTTGGGGGGGATGCAAAGTGGGGCCCCAAGGGGTGTGGTCAAAGAAGGAGACCCAGAGGGCTACATTCAGTCCAAGGCCTGTGCTTCCCCACCCGTTTTAACTGGTAGATTCATCAACTGGTGGATTAACAGGCAAGGGCAAAGCAAATATCAGCCGAGCTAAGAGTTAAGAGCATGCTCATTTTATGTTTTGGGGTTGTTCTGATGTGTTGCTGTTAACAGGGAATTTTCAAAATAATATAATTAATAATGGCTCTTCCTCCCAACAAGGAGTGGTTGGTTTTGCTTGCTAAATTATGATTCTTTGTGCCTTGCCTTCATATCTCAGAAAGTGTGCTTTTGATATTTTAAGGATGTGAATTGTATACTCCGATACGGCATGCCCGCTTTGAGAACTTATGGTACATTGAAACACGCTATAACCGCGTGGTTAAGGCAGGCCATTGAAAAACCAAGGTTTCTATAACTGGTTGATGACCCTAATTATTATCAGTACATTTGTATGTATGTATGTTTGATTGATTTAGGCCAGGCATAGGCAAACTCCGGCCTTCCAGATGTTTGGGACTACAATTCCCATCATCCCTAGCTAACAGGACCAGTAGTCAGGGATGATGGGAATTGTAGTCCCAAACATCTGGAGGGTCGGAGTTTGCCTATGCCTGATTTAGGCTTCAGCCCTATACACACTTATGGGCAGAGGGGGGGTGTAATTCCCATTGAATATGATGAAACTGACTTCTGAGCTTGCGCCTCAGTTTAAATGGGGCCCGGCCATGCCCATCCCCCAGCCAGCAGATTGGCTGGCTGGATAATGATGTGGCTGGGAACCTCCAGGTGACGCGGGACTTCGTCCCCCGCCCCTGGAGGTGAGTGGCCACACGGTCCACTGCAACGCCTCCCCATTGGGATTTCCCAATGAATGAGCACACATGTAGGATTCCTTTCATAGAATCACAGACTTGCATAGTTGGAAGGGGAACCCAGGGGTCATTTAGTTCAACCCCATGCAATGCAGGAATCAAGCTAAATAACCCATGAGAGATGGCCATCCAAGTTCTGTTTAAAGCCTACAATAACTCTTACCATTAGAAAGTTCTTCCTGACATGTAGCTGGAATCTCATTTCTTGATATTTGAATCTGTTGGTTCAGGTCCTACCCTCTGGTATAATAATAATACTAATAATAATTTATTATTTATACCCCGCCCATCTGGCTGGGTTTCCGCATACACTCTGGGCAGCTTCCAACAGAATATTAAAATACAATAATCTATTAAACATTAAAAGCTTCCCTAAACAGGGCTGCCTTCAGATGTCCTCTAAAAGTCTGGTAGTTGTTCTTCTGTTTGACATCTGGCAGGAGGGCATTCCACAGGGCGGGTGCCACTACCGAGAAGGCCCTCTGCCTGGTTCCCTGTTACTTGGCTTCTCGCAGTGAGGGAACCGCCAGAAGGCCCTCAGCACTGGACCTCAGTGTCCAGGCTGAACGATGGGGGTGGAGATGCTTCTTCAGGTATACTGGACCGAGGCCGTTTAGGGCTTTAAAGGTGAGCACCAACAATTTGAATTGTGCTCGGAAACGTACCGGGAGCCAGTGTAGGTCTTTCAAGACTGGTGTTACGTGGTCTCGGTGGCCGCTCCCAGTCACTAGTCTAGCTGCCACATTCTGGATTAGTTGTTGTTTCTGGGTCAACTTCAAAGGTAGCCCCACATAGAGCACATTGCAGTAGTCCAAGCGAGAGATGCTGCCTCTGACAGTGGAGGGAGAGGTCTAGAATGTGACTCCAGCTACGGCATTCAGCTTCCTTAGAACGTCACTTTTTAAAACAAATGCAGGCATCTAACCCTTACGATTGTGTCAGACCTCTCAAAGGATAATGCCAGAGGCAGCTCCAGGAACGCAGGAAGAACTGGTGGTCAGTCCAAGTAGGACAGAATCAAGTGCAAGGTTTAAAGCAGGCAGGCATCACAATCCAAGACAGAAGTCAGGAGAAGCAGAGAAGGCTCCTAAGCAGTTTTCCTCCCCTGCCACAGAGACCAGTTGCTCTGAAGTGATGGCTTTATAAGGCCTGGTTGGCAGGTATTGGCCACTCCAGGTCAGCTGACGGATTCTAAAACCAGTGAGCAATTCCAACAGTCGTGGATGATGACAAATCCAGTACAGTGGTAGCTCGGGTTAAGTATTTAATTTGTTCCGGAGGTCCATTCTTAACCTGAAACTGTTCTTAAACTGAAGCACCACTTTAGCTAACGGGGCCTCCTGCTGTTTTCGCGCCGCTGGAGCCCTATTTCTGTTCTTATCCTGAAGCAAAGTTCTTAACCTGAAGCACTATTTCTGGGTTAGTGGAGTGTGTAACCTGAAGCGTATGTAACCTGAAGCGTATGTAACCCGAGGTACCACTGTACAACAACATCCAGAGGCAACCAGATTGAGGAAGACTGCGTCGAAGATTAAGAGGTCCTAGGAAAATTCTCTTGCTTTGCATTTTTTAAAAAAAAGAATGGGGGATCACAAGGAGTAAGTGGAGATAAGGGCAACATAGAAGCTCATTTATGTTTCTTTTAAGGATGTTAGATGGGTTCAGAAAAGGCCTCTTTTTTTAAGGAGAATCCCAGCATTTTTATTAGACTTTATCGGAAGCCTCATGAACTTAGCAATAAACAAGGTTGTCACATCAAGCAGAATATCGAAAGCTGCCTCTGATAATCTCTCTGGCTCAGTCAAAGCCCATTAATTGCCCTGTCTGTACAGCTGGTGCCCAGAGAAGTAAAAATCTATATGCCTCCACCAGCTTCATTAATGACTTCTAATAGTAATTATGATCTTTGATGCTGGGTATTTCCTGGGGATTAATGACTGGGTACATCTTATCGACTCAGGGATTGTGCCTCTTTGCCTTCCAGTCCTCTGAACCGGCCATTAATCCACGAGGAAGGCCCGTTGAGTCAAAAAAAAATTGCTTTGAATAAAGAGGCACAATGGTCTGCTGCTCTCTGCATTGCTCTTATGGGGTAGCAATTAAGGGATAGCAAAAGTGCCCCCCCTCCAGATGTTGTTGGATTCCCATAACCCCTGACCATTGGCTGTTCTGGCTGGGACTGGGGGGATTTGGAGCCAACAGTATCTAAAGGCTACCATGTTGGTTGCACCTGCTGCAATACCTTTATCACAGGGTTTTTATTTATTTAGTTAGTTTTTTTAAAAAAGCCACACACAATTATCTAGTTAGTTCATGGGGTATATGGGGTGTTAGGAGAGAGATGGGATGCGGGTGGCGCTGTGGATTAAACCACAGAGCCTAGGACTTGCCAATCAGAAGGGCAGCAGTTCGAATCCCTGCGACGGGGTGAGCTCCCGTTGCTCAGTCCCTGCTCCTGCCAACCTAGCAGTTCCAAAGCACGTCAAAGTGCAAGTAGATAAATAGGTACCACTCTGGTGGGAAGGTAAACGGCGTTTCCATGCGCTGCTCTGGTCCACCAGAAGCTGCTTAGTCATGCTGGCCACATGACCCGGAAGCTGTATGCCGGCTCCCTCGGCCAATAAAGCGAGATGAGTGCCGCAACCCCAGAGTCGGCCACGACTGGACCCAATGGTCAGGGGTCCCTTTACCTTTAGAGGAGAGATAGGGCCTCTGGTGGGGACATGTTGTGCTCCTTCTGAGGTAGTTTGCCCACCTTTGATTCCCACCCTTCACTCAGCTCTCACCTGTGGCTCCCAGAAGCTGTCAGCATGCAACATCAACCACAATTCGGGAAATGGCTTCGATTGAGTGGCTAAACCAGGTGAGGGTAGCCGATGGGTCTCAAACCCTCAGTGAGTTAGGGACATCCCCTGCACGTGAAGACAAGTTTTGGACGAGACCAACAGTGGGGCGAGCAGTTAAGAAGGTGGTTTCTGCATGTGCTGGAAAGAGAAGTAGGAAGTTGAGACTCTGGGAAGGTAGCCCATCTAGGAGAAGGAAATCTCTGATCCCAAACCTCTGCTGCCTTGTGGCTATATGCTCATTCATGAGAAAGGCTTCAGGGGTGAATCCTGACGAAAATCCGTACCCGCCGCCTTTAAATACTTTAAAACATACAAAAAGTTAAAATCCTTGAACAGGTTAAAAGTCGCACCAGCACTTGTAAGGATCTGGGTAGGCTTGCCTAAACAAGAATGTTTTTAGCAGGTGCAAGAGTTCAGTGAAGGCACTAGCAATAGGCAGGTCCTGCCATGCGAAATGACCGAGTTCTTACCAATGCAGAACAGGTATTATGTGGCACCTGTGGCAGTGCCTGTTCAGCTGATCAAAGTGGTTGAGTGGGTGCATCAGTGGAAATGCAATCTCATAGGTAAACTGGTCCCAAGGTGTTAAGGGCTTTGTGTACTAACAGTAACACCTTGAATCTGGCTCAGTAGCAGATCAGCAACCAGGGCAGGTCTCTGAGCACAGGTGTTATTACATGCTCATAAGGCCTCACTCCTGGTCAGCAGGAGTTGTGCTGCAGTAGCATTCTGCACCAACTACGCAGGGAAGTCCTCCTTAGAGTCCATTTTTAAGGTAAAGGGACCCCTGACCATTAGGTCCAGTCACGGATGACTCTGGGGTTGCGGCGCTCATCTCGCTTTATTGGCCGAGGGAGCCAGCGTACAGCTTCTGGGTCATGTGGCCAGCATGACTAAGCCACTTCTGGCGAACCAGAGCAGCACATGGAAACGCCGTTTACCTTCCTGCCGGAGCGGTACCTATTTATCTACTTGCACTTTGACGTGCTTTCAAACTGCTAGGTGGGCAGGAGCAGGGACTGAGCAACAGGAGCTCACCCCGTTGCGGGGATTCAAACCGCAGACCTTCTGATCGGCAAGTCCTAGGCTCTGTGGTTTAAACCACAGTGCCACCTGCGTCCCTAGAGTGCATTGTAGTAATCCAGTGGTCCAGCAGAGAGGAGGATGGGGGCAAAACTAGCACAAGTGGCTCTGCTGGCGCCGACTCTGGCACTGCCTCATCTCTGTGCTCCTTGCATTCTTCCTTGTCAGTCTCAATGGCCACCAGTGACCGCTGGCCTGGAGAAGAGAGAGGGGTGAAATGACAGGGCTCTTCAAACACCTAAAGGAGGGCAATAGCTACCCCAAAGGGCAGGACTAGATCTGCTGGGGGGTTAAATTTCACATGATTTGATAATGGAAGCAATTTCTTAGAGAAATGGTGGCCTCCCCCTTGCCGGAGGTCTTCTTCAAGCAGAGACTGGACAGCCATCAGTTGATGATGCTCTGGCACTCAGTTTCCTGCATTGCGCAGAGGGTTGCACCTAAAGGCGCACTTTATAATTCTTTGGTGCCTGACAACAGGGCTGAACCCTAATAAATAGACAATCTTGCAAGTCACACTGACATAAAATGGCAAAACTTGCAGCTCTTCCTAAGAAGCCTCAATAGGAAACCGCAGAGGCAGGCAGGGACCAGGAAATTGAAATTACCCCTGGCAAATTGTTGCCCCTGCTTTACCTTTGGAGGACGCCTTGTGAAATGTGTGTGTGGGGTGTGTGTTGCTAAATCTTTAGTTTTCCAAAGCTCAGCCCTCTCCCCCAGGTCTATACATGCTGAATCCCAGAGATTG
Source organism: Podarcis raffonei (assembly GCF_027172205.1). Classification (NCBI taxonomy): domain Eukaryota; kingdom Metazoa; phylum Chordata; class Lepidosauria; order Squamata; family Lacertidae; genus Podarcis; species Podarcis raffonei. The sequence continues at coordinate 35,539,279 of NC_070617.1, forward strand.
GGGGTCCTAATGAAACTCGACTCTGATGCACACACATGCTGGACCTGTAAATACATACATACGTTTATGGATATTGTCATCTGTACAGACATCAGATGGATTGCAGGGCACTTTTTCCTAACATATCTTGAACCAAAAGAACAAATGCCTTCCTGTTGTTCTTTTTTAAAACAGTGCAGGCTTCACTACTGCAGAAGCAAAATGAATAATGCAAGGAACAGGTGGAGCGGCATTTTCTTGGGGTGGGGTGGGGGGAGGGTCCCTGCCAAAGCCTCTGTTGCTCTTTATCCTGGGGGGGGGGCGTTTAAAGGATTCAACATGCCTTTGCGGTGTTTTGGGCCTTGTGAGCAAAACCAGTGTCACCAATGTCACTAGTCCCAGGGGCCAGCCAAGGCTTTGGGTTTTCTTCCTTTAAAAATTTTCATGTAAAACGTTATTTCTGCAATTTCACTGCCACCATCAAGTGTATTTAAATTGCTTTTTAAAAAAACTAAATAATATAAGGTAGCAAACCCCTAGCAAATTCAAGAGGAAATGAGTTTGATCAAGCTGGGAGGGAGCAGCTATAGCCAGGAAGAGGTCATTTATCCTTCCTGAAATTCCAATTTCGCTTGGATTGTCTGCTGTTTCTCCCCTTTGTGATTTGCTTATTGATCTCACATCGCCCTTGAGCTTATTAATTTCCCCCATGTGTTTATTTAATTGGCTTGTTGCGATTGCTAATCAGCGGCACTATTGATCTCCCCCTCCCCTAAACGTATGCCAGTGTGGTTGTTGTTAATGCATGCCATTTTTCTTTTCTTCGTTTGAGTATGGTAAACGTCTCAGTTGGCATATCTACGTTACTCATTCTCGAAAAAGGGAAACTAGTTTCCAACTTGTGTTCCGCTCTCATATTTCCCTATCAAGAAACTCAATGAATTGCTTTGTGCAGCGCTGTGTAAAGAATGTCCTCGAGCTTTTGCAGGCTGCAAATGCTGGGGGGCATTTTGCAAGGTTTCTTGAGGGGCAGGAGAGAGCTGCAATATTCTCAAGGCCAAGAGGCTTAGTGGTGAAAACAACGGAGGCGGCGTCTTCCTCATCAGTGAAGGCTGGTCCCTTAAAGCAAACGGGTCACTGCCCTGCCAGCTTGAATCTGCCCCCAGCCCACGCAGCTGTCTCCTTACTTGTAACCAGTTGAGGAGCTAGCCCTGCTTGCTGAATTCCTCCTCCTCCATCTCTGTCTTGCCCTTTGTGAAACTCAGCAGGGAGGAGGATGGGAATGATTTTGCCAGTCCTTGGTTCTGGTTCCACCTGCTGCTGGCCTCCTTGCCTTCCACCCTAATGGCCACCTGACCCCCTGAAACGCTTCTTGCTTTTCCCACCACTTCAAGCGGCGTGAAGCTGCTGAAACAAGCCTGCAGTTGGGGCAGTGCCCTGTTCCCACCAAAATGCCTTAATCAGTGAAAAAAGAACGCTACATCACGACACAGGGGTGGAGGAAGGGGGTGGTGGGGGCGGGTCGCCCCGGGGCCTGCAGCGCGCCTGAGCCACAAATCTCTTCTGCGAGTGACCCAGCGGCTTGGGCGCCCACAGGCTCCGCGCTGCCCCAAACCGTCTGCCCGCCACCTCCCCCTCAGCAGTAGGGCAGCTGAGTGGAAGGAGGCAGGCAGACTCCTCGGAGGCCCCACAGAGCATCCTGCCCTGGCTGGCCCCGCCCCACAGGCAGCTGGCCCCGCCCCTAGGTGCAGGGCACACGCGCGACCCCAGGCGCCCGATTGGCTTGCTCCACCGCTGGACGCAGTGGGCTCATCCACACTTTGGAGTTGAAGCTCAGTTAAGCAAAACTCTTTGCATTTTCCACGCATCTGATAAGATTCGAATTGGGGGCAAGGTCGGATTTCCGCAAGGCACAGCTGCAGATCAATGGGAGAAGCTCTCAGTGGAATTAATTGGTATACACAATAGCGATCAAAAGTGTGGGTGAGCCCAGTGTTGTTCTGGATGTAGCGTCGGCAGGGGGTGGAAATATGGCAACCCCAGGTAGCCCCATGTGGGCTGCCATCTTTTGATTTCAGCAGTGCCTCAATTGAAATGACACTGTGCTGTGATGATATGGCAGTCTTCCAGCCGAGGCATTCTGGGGAAACATGGTGACTTGCCTCGCAGTGAATCGCTGCATCTGTGTGCCCCTTGAAGCATTGGGAAAAACCTTCCATGGAGGGTCTGCGGACTTTGAACAAAGGGTCACCAAGCACTCTTACCCAAACTACGGCTCCCAGGATATATTTGAAATGGGTCTGAACATGTGGCGTAGATACGCACAATATATATGTTGGTTTGAAATGTGTGAAAAGAGAAGTGTGTTCTAATCTGTTGTTGTTCAGCTTTTTTGGTTTTTGGTTTTAAAGATCTTTCTTTTGTTCTGCATCTTTCCCCTCCCCTTCTCTGTGTCTTTTTGTTTTTGTTTCTGTGTATATTGCTTTGCTCTTCATCCAGAACACCTTGGACAGCATGCAGGTATTTCGGTCAGAAAATAAAACCTCTTCTTTGCCCCCTCCCCCTCAACTCCACACCAAAGCCAAATGAGTGCCCACTGCCCACCCACCCCTTTGCATGAAATGCCCACGCAGTAGAGCCCTTGTTCCAAAAGCATGTTTAGTTACTGATCCAGATACCACTGGGGGAGCCAGGTGAATCAAAGCCAGTGGTATTACCTGGTGAACTTGGCACAGAGAATGCTTTGTTACTATCATACTCTCAAGCCTGCATTTTGATGTTGAGTGCTAGGATGTATGAGCATGCCCAGTAAGAATGATTCAAAAGCTTCATGCAAAGTAGTAACTTCCAGGTGTTGCGTATGGATTTGTCTGAATTCAGATTACGTGGCCAGCTGGTTGGTTGACAAAAGGCTTATCCACCCCTCTGTCCCCCCCCCCCCAGGGAAACCCAATCTTTACCACTGAATTGGGTTTTCAGCGGATTGCTGTTTGTTCTGATTTATCGCTAAAGAGCAGATTTTACGGAGAGAAATGGAGGAACAAACCACTTTCAAGGCCCGGGACAAGCAGAAGTCTAGACAAGCCCTAAATAAGAAGACATGGTTATCTCATTGTTTCAGTTGATAACGACAAGAAAGGTGTCGTTTTAACTGGGTCCAGATAGTGAGTCAAACTCTGCCAGGGTGGCCCACCTACACATCACTACAGAAGAGGATGCAGATTTGCATAAAATGTGCATATGGTGATTTAGATAAATACAGATGCAAATTTTAAAATGATATAGTACATTTTAACTTGGAACAGGCTGTGATCTGGTGCCCTATGTGCCTTCTTAGGCTGCACACACTACCTTTAGATCACAGTTACAGTTCCCAGCAACCCTCAACAAACTACAGTACCCAGAATTCTTTGAGGCAAAGAATGTGCCTTAAATGTGTGGCATGCATGCAGCCTTAGTCTGCTGTCCAGGTACTCACTATTGTTGGTCATCTCCAAGCCCCTTCTGTTCTGCATTCTTTCTCTTTAAACAGGACTTGGGCAGAACAGCCCTTCAGAGAGAGGGCACCTTCAAACCAGAGGACCGTTCTCTGACTGCCTCTCAGATGGAGAACCATTCTCTGTAAAGTAGGGCACATTGCCTCGCTCGTTACCTGAGTCCCTGGAGAACTGCTGTCAGTCAGAGCAGACAATACTGTGAACAGAGAGTCTGACTTGCTCTCCAGCCCATTCTCTTAGATAGGGAGGGAGGTCACCTGCAGTGAGAAAAAAATTATATCCAGAAGAAAACATGGAATTAATATTAATGATTTACCTTACAAGATTGACTTAAGTATTACTGAGATAATACATGCAAAGATCTTTGTATGCTCCAAAGGATGAAGTTAGGGATGTGAAACCTGAGATCATGCAGCTGCTACCAGGCTCCACCTTCCACCTTCCCTGATATTTGGCCATGCCAGCTGAGGCTGATGATGTCGAGCTGTAACTTGGAGGCCTCAGGTTCTCCATTCCAGATCTAGGGAAGGAGCTTTGGCTTCCCAGAGAGCAGAGATGGAGGACCTGTGGCCCTCCAGATGTTGTTGGATTCCAACTCCCATCCAAAATGACCAACGGTCAGGGGGTGGTGGAAGTTCATTAACATCTGGAAGGCCACAGGTTCCCCACCCCTGACTTAGGAGCAGGGCCACAACTCAGTGGCAGAGCCCATGCTTTGTAGGGAAAACCATTCCAGGTTCAATCCCTGGCATCTCTAATTTTAAAAAAATGATCTCATGTAGCTGGTGAGATGGGAAGATGCCTTATCAGACACCCTGGAGGGCCACCAACCCTCAAAGGAGACAGTGCTGAGCTACTTCGTCAGGGAGAGGGAATAAATTTTGGCATAACAGCCTCCACAGTCCATTGAACCCAATGTTGAAGTGAGTCTCAATTCAGAAATTCCACCCAGGAAGTTGCTCCTCTTGCAGCTGTTTTGCCTGCTTCTGCTTCTGCATCAACTGTGACTATCCTAAAGTAGATGTTTTGTTACAGGTTTTAATGTCTGCCCTAGATTTCCAAAGGGGAAGCCCATCCATGGGAAACTCTTCCCCTCATTCAACGCTTGCCCTGCCTCAACACACCTCAGGCAAAATGACTCAAAGTGGAAAGAAAGGCTGATTTTGTGGAAAGATCAGTTTTTTGGGGTGTGACCATGTGGTGGGGTGTGGGGGCTGTTAGGGAAGTGATAGTAACTCTGGTGGGAGACATGTCATGCTCCTTCTAGGGTAGCTTGCCACCTTTGGTCCCCACCCTGCGCTAGACCCTCACTTGTGGCTCCTAGAAGCTGTCAGCATGCAACAGCAGCCACAGTTTTGACTGGCTGGGTAAACCAGGTGAGGGTAGCCAATGGGTGTCAAACCCTCAATGAGTTAAGGACTTCCCCTGCATATGAAGACAGGCTCTGGCAGATGGAGTGAAGAATGGGTCCAGTGGTGAAGAAGAAGAGGGAAGTGAGGGGCAGATGGGGTCCATCAACCTGGGAAGGCAGTTTCTGCTGAGGTCCCTACACTCCTGCAGGGGGCTGCTGTCAAACCCCGGATCTCCCGTTTCTGGTGCTCCTTTTCCTCTTTGCAGTTGCTGCTTGTTCATCTGCCCACTCTGACCATTCTTAGAGTGATGACAGAGAAGCAACTTCCTTCACTTGCCATTCCCTCTCTGGGTGGCTGCATAGGTTGGACCCAGGGGCAAGTAAAGCAGACTGCAGTGACCCAGAAGAGGAGGAGGAACAGCTGAGATCCCACACAAGGGAGCTGGGTTCAAACCCTGGTGTTCTGGGTTCGACTAAGATCCATTCCAAAAGCTTTGCTTTTGTGGGTTTGGTAAAGAAAAATGGCACCACCAAAGCTTTTCTGCTTGAAGTTCATGCTGCTTTCTGTTCCTGCTGGAATTATTGAACAAAGCAATTCAGCAACACCTGGAAGTTATTCATGCTTTGTTTGTTTAAAAAAGGGGCTATTGAGCATTTTCTGGAGTGTGGACTCTTGAATATGTTCTGTTAGGGCCAATTCATGGCGTTGTTTTGGGAAATGGTTTGGTGGGTGAATGGCGAGTGGTGACTGTAATAAAGGCCTCATAGTATCACATCAAAAGACCCATCTTAATCAAGCACTTCAACAGCCAGACACCCTTGAAAGTGAGCCATAATGGGGATCTAATCCCCCTCTTATCTGACCTCAACCCCTGGATGTCCTCTTCCTGAGCATAGAATCATAGAATTGTAGAGATGGAATGAACCCTGAGGGTCATTTAATCCAATCCCCGGCAAACCAGTAATCTAATAAAAGGACCATGCTTACAGCTCAATCCTGACAAAGTCTACTCAGAAGTAAATCCAGTTGAATTCAATGGGGCTTACTCCCAGGTAAGTGGAGTTAGGATTGCAGCCTTTGCAACCATGGCTAGCAAACACAGAGAACTCTAATCTGCATGAAGTTGTGAGAATAAATCCCATTAAGCGTTGATTTCACCGTAGAACCGTCACCTGTTTGCTTCACCACATGCCCAAACCACAGTTTATAAGTTTGCCCTTCTCTTTCTGTGCACAGTGGCATGGTGAGCAGCAATCTAGGTGCTCAATGGTGCGACCAGATTGCCTCTTTGTGGTGGATCTGGCATCCAGCAAGCAGCTTTGCTGGCAGGGCTGTAGCCTAACAACAGCTTAGCATATCCTTTGCTTTTATGGAACCCCAGTTCGCTTCCTGGAACTGAAGTGCCTAAGTCAGGCATAGGCAAACTCGGCCCTCCAGATGTTTTGGGACTACAACTCCCATCATCCCTAGCTAACAGGACCAGTGGTCAGGGATGGTGGGAATTGTGGTCTCAAAACACCTGGAGGGCCAAGTTTGTCTATGCCTGGCCTAAGTTCACAGGGTTGGGATACCCTGGTCTCTTGAGGGAAGAGAGTGCTTGGCCAAATGGGCCCTTTCCCTCCTTTCTTCTGAAGGCAGTTCCTTATAACCAGGGCTGCGTGTGCCAGAACAAACACCCAAATACTCTGCACCAATGTGTAGATCCAGACTCCACAGCCCATCAGAATTCATTCTTTTATCCTTTGAGGGTGCAATCCTGTACCATCCTATGCACCCTATGATGGCTCATCTAACGGCCATAAGAATAGGAGGGGGGAGTTAAATGGGGGTCACACCAGCTCCTTGATTCTCTATTCCCATGTGAATATGCCCGCACCCTGCCCACCCCAAGGGAAAAGCCACAACATGTTATCTCCAAATGTTGTGACCCCACGTGCCGTGATCTCAGTTTTGGTGTTCTCCCTTTGCCCAGGCTAAGGTCCGTGAGCTAGAGGAGAAATGTCGGACGCAAGGCGAGCAATTTAACCTCCTCTCCAAGGAACTGGAAAGGTTTCGGCAGCAAGCTGGGAAGATTGATCTCCTGACGAGTAACTCGTTGGCATCCACGGATGTCCCTGGCTCACCTAGCAAATCCCTGTCCCAGTTCATGAACGGAATTGCCACATCCTTAGGCAAAGGTAAGAGCCGAGTGCTTTGGTCCGTAGAATGTCTAGAAAGATCTGCCCATTTCTGGAATACAGTGATACCTCGGGTTACATACGCTTCAGGTTACAGACGCTTCAGGTTACAGACTCCGCTAACCCAGATATAGTGCTTCAGGCTAAGAACTTTGCTTCAGGATAAGAACAGAAATCGGGCTCCGGCGGTGCGGCCGCAGCAGGAGGCCCCATTAGCTAAAGCGGTGCTTCAGGTTAAGAACAGTTTCAGGTTAAGAACGGACCTCTGGAATGAATTAAGTACTTAACCCGAGGTACCACTGTAGTACCGGAAGCTAGACCAAATCAATGCCATCATGTGTTTTGGAATATCGACGAGTGGTTCATATATAATGCCAAACCATAGTTTGGCATTTCCCCAGTCTGGAGTCCTTCGACTCCCATCAGCACCAGCAGCAGGGTGAATGGTCAGTGACAATGGGAGCTGTAGGCCAACAGCATCCAATGGACTTCCGACTGAGGAAGGCTAGACGTCATGAACAAACAGACCAGAGCTGCTCGCTTCCTCCTTCCCTTACAACAGGCAGCATGACGAAGTTGATGGAATTCAGCTTTTAGATCTCCCTCTCCCTCTCTCAACCCCATGTTAAGTGGACCAGGACTGGAAGCTAGAATCAGACCCCATTCTGCAACCCTGCTTTTCAAGGCAAGCACCAATCATAGCTTTCCATTCCAGACAAAATGGCAAGTGATGGGTGGGGAAAGGTTGATGTACGCAAGGGGAAGAGGGTCATGGAGTAGGGACAGGATGAGCCCAGGCTGCCTTGTTTTTCATTAGGGTGACCACGTAGAAGCATCACCCCCAAATGCATTCCCCACATAAGAGGACAAAAGAGGAAGCAGGCTTGCATAAAATGTGTGCATCTGATTTTTATTATGCAAATTATAAATTTGCAAATTATGCAAAAGTTGTAATTTAAATATCATACCATAGAGAGGGAAGACTGTGACCAGGTGATCTCTGTCTGCTCATTCTGCTGCCTGGGTGCTTATACGTAGTTGATGGGCAACCTCAATTCTCTTGCTCCTTTCCCTTCTTAAGGCTCTTTCTCTTTAAACCAGTCCTTCAAATAGAGGGTTCCTTCTGATGGAGAACTATTCTCTGATCACCCTTCCAACAGAGAAATGTTCTCTGTAAAGTCAAACCCAGAACCCTACTGTCCATTCATGTAACGCCAGATCATGTCATTGCATCCGTAGCAGCCAAGAGACACTCAATGAAGTTGAGTGAATCATTTTTTCTTCTTGAGAATATTCATGTGTTCTTTGAAATGTACCACTTCAGACGTCAAGGGAAACAGTTGTTTGTGTGCATGGTAAGAGGCTGGGCTGTGCCCTTGAGCTCTGATCACGCCTTGCTTGACTGAATGGAGGACAGGTAGAAAGGGGTGTGCGAATGTGTGTACAAAGTAGCACAAAGGTAAAACATAGCATTCATTGTTCCACCCACCAGTGGTGCATGTCCCTTGCCATGTTTCCCCCCCCCCAGGGGGGGATGTGGCCCCTGAGCTGGAAAAAAACCCCCAGCCCAGTGTAAAATTTGCAGTTGTCTATTCCCTTTGCATTTTAAGGAAACAGAGGAAGTATTATAATTGTCACGGTCTGGTCTACAGGTGATCAAAGTCCCGCCTGAGGACGTCGGCACCGGGGGCAAGGTGGCGGGGTGGGAGCAGGAACGGAGTCCAGAAGCCAGGAGTCAGGAAGTCTAAGGGTCAGGAAGCAAGGAGTCACAAAGTCAAGGGTCCGAGAAGCAAGGAGTCAAACGCAGCAAAGCAGGGAACGTGTTGCTGTGGCAAAGAGACGAAGGGAAATGCTAACCTTATATCCCTTCCCGGCTCTTGCCACCAGGTGCTGTGATTTACCAATCAGCCTCACCTGTGTGGCTGCGCCTTGCCTCTTCAGAACAAACTTAGGAAGGCCCCAGTCCTGCAAAGTCTTATTGGTCACAGGGCCTGGCTCCTGCATGCACACCTGAGAATAATCTAGAAATTGAAGAGGAACATTGCAGGGTCATCATTCCCTCTGTTCCCACTTCCACTTTCTCTTGCCTTGCTGATTGTAGTGTTCCTTAAGTTGTACATTTCCTAAACCATCACCTAAAAGCAGCGGCATAGCTAGCCACTCAGGTACGCGCGTCCTGCAGCCGGGGGCAGGACAAGCCACCCGTGGGGATGGAGGGCGCTGCATGGAGCCTCTCTGCCGCCACCCACTCAGCTGTAGGGTGGCTGAGGGAGAGGTGGAGGGCAGGCGCAAGTCCCATGCTGCCGTTTCAGGCAGTGCGGAGCCCGCAGGAGCCCAAGCCCCCACGTCACTCCCAGGAGACACATGTGGCTGGGGCACACTGCAGGCCCCACGGTAAGTGCCGGCCCCCGCAGTGTGGCGCCCAGTGCCAGCCGCATTTCGTTGACTGAACTAAAAAGTTTCGTGAGCCCGTTTTTTTAAAAAAAGCAACCTCACATTTTTGTCATTTTGTCATCCCCCTCAGTGATGACACCCAGAGCAGACCGCACCTCCACACCCCCTTCCTCTGCCTAAAAGCTTTTGTTTGGTTCGTCTGGGGTGGTGGTGGAGCTTTGGCTGAGGCTTTTCTGTCTTGCCAATAGTAGCTACTGCTAACTAGCAGGGCCTCGTCTCCTTAGCTTGCTTTTAAGTGCATCAATAATTTCCAAAGGTCACAGCTGCAGCGCTGGCTGGAGGGTCACCCGAGGACACTTGGAACCATTCCAGTGTGCCAATTTGCACACGTAGTTCTGTCTCCCACAGGCCCTTGCCCTCTGATGAGGCTTGGCGCTGGCAAGTTGGGCCAATTCAGATGTCACATGTGCATGTGCTTATTATTGAACAAACGCTTGCCAGTTCAACTACAAAGCTGTGTGTTGTGAGTTGAGGAGGTTTCCCTATTTTTTCCTTAAAGCTAGCAGACATCTGATATTGGATTTCTGGGTGAGTTTAAATAAATGTGCATGTATCTGGCTTGACCCTTATATGAAGTCGTGGGCAGAGCCCGGAAAGGCTCGTTTTAAAAAGGAACTAGTCCAAATTCAATTTGTCTGAAAAGTAACTAATTCCAGCTAACACTCATCCTTTTACAAAATGAATTGTTTCTGTGCACGTTTCAATTCAAGTTCATCTGTAGGTTGAGGCAGGGGTGGAATTAAGCATTCAGAACGTTACAAACTGCCGCAGTGGAAAGCATCAAAACACTCACACACACAATGCAATGTGAATAGTTTGATTTATTTCCCCCCAATGATTGTGAATTTTAAAGGCCCAAAGAGTCTATAAACAGTTAAAAACACACACACATGAGAATGAGCTCGTTCAGAGTTCTACCCTGAAATAAATTTCATTCATGTTTAGGTCACCCGGCAATTATGGGAACTGCTTTCAGATATCTTTGAGCGGATTTGGTGCACTTTGTTAAACACAACCTAGTTCAATCCAAATTCTGCTTGTGGGAAACATTCCTGCTTCTGTGTATACAAGGAAACCTTACTGGGCCATACCCAACGCCCAGCAGATATTCCTGATAGTATGCAGACATCTGAGCAATCATCATTTTGGATTTAATAGATTTTTACCCTGCTCTTCAAATAGAATTTACCAGGGTGACCAAACCCAATGCCTTGCTGCAGGTATCTAAGTGGAGGTTGGAAGATACTCTGCCGGGATGCTGTAGTTGTGGGATTCCTGCACTGAACAAAGGTTGGACCCTTGCAACTAAGGAACCAACTTCCATAGCATTCTTCTCTCATCCATCACCTGGACCGGCTCTGACATTAAACAGAGTGAAGCATCTGCCTCAGATGGTGGATGTGGTGGGGTGCTGGTGTTTGCAAGGATGTAAGAAGGCAGTGATTTTCCTTCCAACCTGCCTTATCTAGAGTCAGCAGTGTTTCTGCTTCTTGGCAGTTCGGTTTCAGCCAAATAGTATGTTAGTCGCTGTCTGCTGTTTAATGGAATCTACCTAATTATTTCTGCAGCTAATGAATTTAATGTAATTATTGACATAATTATTTACACACTATTTATTTTAATGCAAAGGCTGTTCACTTCGATGCAAAATATGCACAGTTTAAGTGGGGAAATGACCATTATGATTGCGTATCATTTTAGACTGAAAATGAAAACAGCAAGTGCCATTTTGTATTTATTTACAGTGAACGCTCGGGTTGCGAACGTGATCCGTGCAGGAAGCACGTTCGCAACCCGCAGCATTTGCAACTCGCAGCACCGCATGTGCGCATGCACGGGTTGCGATTTGGCACTTCTGCACATGCGCGACCATCGAAACGTGGAAGTAACCCATTCCAGTGCTTCCGGTTTTGGGCGCATCCGTAACCTGAAAAAATACAACCTGAAGCCTCTGTAACCCGAGGTATGACTGTATTTTATTTCAGAAAGTTTATATACCGCTTGACTGTTGAAAAAAAAGTCAATGCTGTTAGCATAGAATAAAATGATCGGGGAAAAAAATTCAAAACAAAAAATCAGCAATAAGCCAAAAAGAGATTAAAGCATACATTCATTTGCTGGGCTGATTTCTAATGTGGACATGGGACAAATGAGCGAACACCAGCAATTACTGCTTCTCTCTGTATTTTCATCAGAATTCTTTGACATTCCTGGGTGTTGAAGCAATCTTTTTAAACTTCCATAACCTGAAAAGCTGAATTATGGACTGTTGCCATGTGTACACACTTTGGGTTCAGAGCTGGGACGTGGGAAATGTAAAAACAAAAAGCTTTGTCAGGTTGCATTAAATTGTACAAGCCAAATCCACTTTGAAAAGTCACACAAGTCTTCCAGCTGCAGCCAATTGGGAATCCGTTCTGGGTAAAAAGATAGCAATCTTCTTGCCACAGCCAATCAGTAAGATATTCTGTTCATCAGATATCAAGGACAGTTTAATGCGCTCTCCTGGGCGTTCAGAATAGTCCATAATTGATCAATCAATAGCAGTATGAATTACTTTGTGCAAATGTTCTTTAAGTGCTGCTGGCTAATTTGTGCCCTGAGACCTTTAAATTGAGGAGTCTGCCACACTGCAGTGTTTTCTGTTAGTGAATACTTTTGCTTTCCGCGGGGCTCTTGCCTGGGCCTTGTTTAGTAGGTGTCTGAATACCAGTTTCTAGGAATTAAAACTGAGGAGGGCACTGTTGCACTCACGTCCTGCTTCCAAGTTTACTAGAAGCATTGGGATGCTCAACGTAAGAGCAGGGGGCAGGACTAGTTGGGCCTTTCTAGTACAGGAGAGCCTTGTGTTCTTAGGGCCATTCCATACAAGGCTAAATTTGCCGTTGAGCACCCCATCTCCCCAACCCACACACCCCACCATCCATACTTCATACCCTCCTTGTTTTCACCTCACTGGAATGTGCCCTTGAATTCTGACAATTCCTCTTTCTCGCCTGGATGGACAGACATGTGTGAGTGTAAACAAAATGGTTGGTGTACAAATTGTTAGAATATTCCATTCCACCTTAAGGGAGAGGCATGCCTGTTTACACTCCAGCACAGCTTGCTGGGAACTTCCGTTTGTGTATAACTTTCGCTTTTAGCGTTCTTGCTTTGGACACGAAGGGGATCAGACATGTTTTCCTTTTGTCCAGATGTATGCTGAATAAATTGCTTGTAAATATGCTTACACAACCTCTCCTTCCACTTCTGTCTGCGCGTTATCTCTGCTGAGTTGCGTGCCCCAGCTTCTGAAGCTGTTGGTTGCAGATGCTGCAACAAGGACTGGAGATTGACCTGCACACTGGCCGGTGGGCTGGAGCTAGCTGGGGGCCTGCCAATTGCCCCCGTTTCCTTGGTTGTATGCCAACACAAATGTATTTGCTCCACTCACTTTTGCTTTGGGCTCTCTGCCCATCACCAGTAGCATATGGGCTTCAGAAGGTTGCCCACAAGGGAATGATGTGAGCCCCGGGGGTCATAAAGGTTCTTCAGCCCTGGCCTAGATGAATATGCTCAGGCGACTGGGATGATTTCATCTGGGAAGGAATGGTGCTCACAGTTCAGAGTGCCTCAGAATAATTAAAGCCAATTGCAGAGGATGAGTCATGGCGTCAGCCTCTGAAAGCCAGCTGTTTATGTGCTTCAAGATGCTTTCTGAAGTTCAAAACAGAATCTGGGGAACTTGGGCTGACTAGCAGATTTCCTGCAGATCCCTTGCAGAAATTGAATCAGTGGTACGCTTAAGTAATTATTATTATTTATTAAATTTGTATACCACTCTTCATCCGTAGATATCACAACATAAAAAAACACAAAATACAGTGGTACCTCTGGTTACGAACTTAATTCGTTCTGGAGGTCCGTTCTTAACCTGAAACCATTCTTAACCTGAGGTACCACTTTAGCTAATGGGGCCTCCTGCTGCAGCCTGCTCATCCTGAGGTAAAGTTCCATCTCATGGAGGAGGAGCATGAATAATGGCCTCGGGCAATGATCGCAGGGTCTTGCTCGGTTCATATGGAGAGAGGTGGTCCTTGAGGTATTGCAGTCCTGAGTAATGTCAGGCTCTAGACTTATTTATCTTACTCCACTCCCTCTTTAAGATAGCAATGTGTCTTCTTTTACTTAATTCAAAATGTAGCTAACCAGGGTCTTGTGAATAGGGCACCTCTGGGCCAAGCACCCACAAACGTGAGTTTGGAAAGGGTGCAGCCATATTTGTGTACAAGCAGGAGGGGGAAAGGGCATTTTCTTCTTTAACCAAAGTGTTGGGACTCCACAGGGCTTTTTGACAAGGTGGTCATACCCCATCCGGTGCGGAATTAGGTCCTTGACTTTTTGACAAAATCTATAAATGCTGCAGCAAGTTGTGTTGCAAAATGGCCGTTTTGAAGAAGCAGGGTTCTTTTTTTGAGGGGGGGGGAGGGAGGGACGTGCCGTACTCTGTTTGCCTCTGCTCTACACTGTTGTTCCCTGGGAGCTGCAAATATGGAAGCAGAAAATAGCAAATGGAGCCTAATTATATCAGCAGTAGCAGCAGCTGTAGCAAAGCCACAGCGGCCAATTTAGGACGGTGCTGACATCCTCAAATATCCTCTCCGAACCTCTCTGCCTGACTCCCCCTTCCTTTTAATTAAAATAGTCTACAGTCTACTTTTCAAAGCCTGGATCTGTGCATATGGTTCAGGGTAAAAATTTATATCTGACTCATCCAGGTCTCTGACTCGAAATCAGCTCACAAAATGAGTTTGCTGTTGCCTGATCTTTTCTGCTCTCTGGTGTGCCTTCAAGAACCCCTTACACCTGCCATTTCTTCCCTAACCCAGACTACATGTTGTGGGGCTTCATAGCCCTACTAATTGCATATAGACAATACAATGCTTCCTGTCAGGCCCTTTGCTGCAAAACAGTTGCCTGGAGGTGGTGATGCCATCGTGCAATGTGTTGCTGCAAACTGCTCTGAAGAGTCCTTCTTGTGGTAAAGCCCTTTCCAGCCAGAAAGTACCAGGTTTAGCGTCCAAATATATAGAGAGCTAATCCTGGCTTTCCTGAGTATACCTGTGAGATACACATGTTTGTGGCTCATTCTTACATTACTCCTTCCCCCCCATTGTTTGGCCATGCTTTAAATATCTCCAGGTGCCTGCAAAAGACCCATTTATTGAGCATTCATCCTGATTTTCTTGCATAAAGCTTCCATGGGAATTAAATGATGCCTGCTTTTTATTGAGCATTCTTTCTGATTGTTTGCAAGGCAGTTATGCCAGAATGAGCGTCCTGATTTGATTGTGGAGTGATTATGCATTTCCATGAATCAATCATATATCCAATACCTTCTTTGTGCATTTCCCCATCACTTTCCTAACAGCAAAAAGTGGATTTGTTGGGTTCACACCCACACCATACATTTAAATCACATTCAACACACATTTAAAACACTAGGCATCTCCCAGGGAATCCTGGGAACTGTAATTTAGCCATCACAGGACACAGTTTCTGGCACACTTGGCACACTACCACTCCCAGGATTGTTTAGGGGAAGCCATGAACTTTAAATGCATGGTATAGATTTGTGACAGAGAGCTTTGATCCACTAAATTGCACTCTCCTAAATTTGAATGTGTGGAGAGGCTTATTATGGCCATTATTTTCATGTGGTAAGCAGTTAATTTGCCGGAGTTCACCACCTAGTTTTGGCAATTACATGCCCACTTCAGCGCTAAGCTTTCCCTGCCACACAATGTGTGAAATGGTCCAAAATGTGAGCAAGTTAAAATGAGACAGATACACCAACCCTTTGCAAGTTATCTCTCCACCCCCCCCACCACCACCCCTGCTTAAGATTCACAAACATTTCCTTCTTGCCCGCTGAAGTTTGAGACATCAGTCTTTGTGCGACTCTATGCAGAGATGGCATCTGGTTCTGGAGGGCTCCCTGCGGTCTGGACTGCAGACCGGTTCTGGACTGTGGTCTGAGAGACACTCAAGTCTATCTTAGCACCATGCAGATACTGCGAGTAGACTGCAGCTATGTCATTGAGACATAGACTATTAATTTCTGGGAGAAGATGAAAATAGTAATAAGGTCTGTGCCAAATTCTGTTTGGGAAGCTTTTGGTATGAAAGTTGTGCTTTTTGGAGGGGGGGATGAACAAATTCCTATGCCCCACAAATAACCCAGAGATGCATTTTTTAAAAAGGGCACATTCTACTCATGTAAAAACACACTGATTCCCAGACCGTCCATGGGCTGGATTTAGTAGCCGATTGGGCCAGATCCGGCCCCCAGGCCTTAGTTTGCCTACCCATGCCATAGGACAGTAACAAGGAGAACTGGCTTTTGCAATTGGCCTTCCTCCTCAAATCATCCTAAACAGCTGCTCTCCTGTTCGACATTCAGCACCATTGCTGTTGGACAGCTCCCTTATCTTGTTCAGAAGGCCAGAAACAGCACATTGCAGCCTTAAGAATCCCCATTTGGGATGTTCCTTGAGCTCCATGTGGGAAGCAACTGGTGTACAGGATTTGGGGGAGGCAGATGGGATTTGAAACCAACTCAATACCATGTAGCCAACATGATGAGCTAATTGATACCTTTTGAGGAAAAGTTAGCTCCCTCCAAAGCTCTCTCTTTAAAAAAATAAATACTCATAACTGGTGATTGATTTCTAAGTCAAGCTGAGAGTTCACTCATCACAAATCTTCATATGTTCAAGCTACCACTCTCTTGATACACCTTTCTGGACTTTGGATTTGTTCTAGGGGTACAGCTGGTCCTCTTCTGAGCCCACAGACATCCTGTTGCCAATGTTAGTGTATAGATATGCTTAGGAAGGAGGGGAAGTTGTCTCCCATCACTGGTTGTGTAATGGGAACTGTCCAAAAGATGTGATTTGATGTTCATGCAGCATCATCATAAGACTAAGTAACATAGGCAGCTGTCAGAGGTAAGCCAAGAGATGGGGGGCCAGGAGTCCTGCCCACCCCTGTAATCTAAAATCAGTAGCTAAGGGGGCTGGAACATAAGGTGATGGAACTGCCGTCCCTAATAATAATAATAATAATAATAATAATAATAATAATAATAATAATAATAATTTGTGTGTTGCTGCAAGATTGCCACTATATCTGCCAGTTTCCTGAGATGTTACTTCCTTTCTCTTTTTCACACAGGTCATGAAAGCTCCTCAGGAGGCCACTGTGTGATCTCAGAGTTCATACGACCCCTACAACTATCCGGTGACAAACCAGAGCAATTGTCCATCAAGCCAACTTTCCTGTCCCGGTCACGATCTGGCAGCCCAAGATGCAGGTTTGAATCAGACGTAAGTTGAAAATGGCTTTGGACAAACCTGACTCTTCTTCAACTGTTGGGACTAGTTTTTAGTTAGGAAGGGCTCATGATACAGATCAGGCTTAAGGAACCTCTGGCTCTCAAGAGGTTTCTTAACACACACACACACACACACACATTCAGTTTTCAAAAATTTCAGATACACACCTTACAATCACATACTTCCAATACAAATACATATTAGACTTCCCCCCTTTGTCCTATTTGAATTTTTAACACTGCATTTCCCACTGTACTCCATTTTTTAGTTATTCTAGAATTTGTCTTGATAATAACTTTAATTGCTTGATTTAAGTTAGCCCTACTAATGCACTTACTTGCATCCCATAATTTTTTAGATATTCTACAAATGTTCCCCACTCTTTAATCATTTTCCTCCCTCTTGATTTCTTACTGCTGTTAATTCTGCCATTTCGGCATAATCCATTGGTTTAATCAGCCACTCTTCATTGGTTGGTACAGCATCCTCTTTCCACCTCTGGGCAAATACCATTCTGGCTGCAGTTGTGGCATACATAAACAAATTTTCAGGTCCTTCAGAATCTCTGTATTCTCCGTTTGGTCATGCTTGCTGGGGCTAAGGGGAGTTTAGCAACATCTGGAGGGCCAAAGGTTCCCCATACATGATGTAGGTAACATGTGTGCACCAATCCCAAGGAAAATGGTCAAGTTTGCATGTTGAGTACAAACAAAAGTCAGAATGTTTTATTATATTTTTAAAATTTTGTTGGAAGCCGCCTAGAGTGGCTGGGGAAACCCAGCCAGATGGGTGGGGTATAAATTCATCATCATCATCATTATTATTAAAACAAAAATTGAGGCACCTTGGAAACGGCAGACTTCCTCATCTCCTCACACCCCTGCTCCCTTATCCTCTTCTGTCCCTCCAGTCCTTTTGAGATGAGCCAAAATTCCCTATTTTGTCCAACCCAGTGAACTATGGTTTTGCACTTGCCCTGCAAACTAGGCTCATAACCTAGGATCAAACCCCGGTTTCCAGGGCAAACAGAATCCATTATTTGCTGCTTCTGGTGAAATGACAAACAATGGTTCACCTCAGGCATGGCTCAAGGGGGAGTTTGGTCATGGTGGGCAGGGGAGGTCAGGGAGCGCTGATTCTCATTGCTCACTCAAGAAACGCAAAACTTTGGTCTGTTGCTATGTCTGAACACTCCGGTGTTACCTGAGCAGTTACCCCTGTAATGATTCTAGACCTCTTCCTGTTTTAATTGCTGGATAACCAGACATATATAATGTAGAGGGAGCCTTGTGTCAATGGAGACAGCCAAGAAGAGGGTACACACAGCTCTGTTGGTTTTTAAAATAATGATGTCAGCAGTGGTACTAGAGGGGAAACACACTCTGAATAAGATATAAGAAAATGATATTGAAATCTCAGGACATGCTTATGGGGGTAAGTTTACACTGTGCTTTTCTTTTTTTTTCTACCCATCCCAACATTTTAAAAGAAATGCTCTTGTATGTGTTTATGCACATATGCATTCACCTTTCACTTTACTTTGTATGGTACTTGATACATGAATTAACAACACACACCCCACTTACATCAGGAATCAGCTCCACTCCCAAGTGGAGCCAATCCCAGTAGTGTTTGCATTTTGATCCAAATGCAAAAGGTGTCAATCACAAGCCCCTCTTGCAGAGTGCAGCTTAAGACTTCAGATTGTTCCTTTGCAGACACATCAGGTTGGACTGTTTGACATTAATGAGGCAAAAGTGTGCATACCTTCTATACACACGTTGTTGTTGTTGTTGTTGTTTAGTTGTTTAGTCGTGTCAAACTCTTCGTGACCCCATGGACCAGAGCATGCCAGGCACTCCTGTCTTCCACTGCCTCCTGCAGTCTGGTCAAACTCATGTTGGTAGCTTCGAGAACACTATCCAACCATCTCGTCCTCTGTCGTCCCCTTCTCCTTGTGCCCTCCATCTTTCCCAACATCAGGGTCTTTTCCAGGGAGTCTTCTCTTCTCATGAGGTGGCCAAAGTCTTGGAGCCTCAGCTTCAGGATCTGTCCTTCCACTGAGCACTCAGGGCTGATTTCCTTCAGAATAGATAGGTTTGATCTTCTTGCAGTCCATGGGACTCTCAAGAGTCTCCTCCAGCACCATAATTCAAAAGCATCCATTCTTCGGCGATCAGCCTTCTTTATGGTCCAGCTCTCACTTCCATACATCACTACTGGGAAAACCATAGCTTTTACTATACGGACGTTTGTTGGCAAGGTGATGTCTCTGCTTTTTAAGATGCTGTCTAGGTTTGTCATTGCTTTTCTCCCAAGAAGCAGGCATCTTTTAATTTCATGGCTGCTGTCACCATCTACAGTGATCATGGAGCCCAAGAAAGTAAAATCTCTCACTGCCTCCATTTCTTCCCCTTCTATTTGCCAAGAGGTGATGGGACCAGTGACCTTAGAGTAAATCTCATTGAACTGTGTAGGACTTTCTTCTGAGCAGAAAGGAATAGGATTGTACTGTTCAATACACATTGAACTGTGTAGGACTTTCTTCTGAGCAGAAAGGAATAGGATTGCAAAACAGGTTGGATCAGAGTACGCAGCAAGCCAGGGGGGGAATGTGTCTCTGTGTATTTTAAGCAGCTATCGCTCTATCTTACTCCCACCACTCTGAAAATAGGACGCTGGCACAGAGACCCAGGTTGGCTTTCCTATTATGCTTTACTTTGCTTGCCCTTTTTTCAAACATGAATTGCTCATTGTTTGCCTTTTGTATTGGTAATTATGGAGTGCGTGTGTACCCCACGTGGGGATTTTGGCTCGGGATACGTTCAGCGGTGCAGTATCCCCGAGAAAGGCAGAGAGCTATATTATGTTGAAAATGCTTCAGGAGAACTCGGGCTTTGAAAAGTCAAACCAACAAAGAGGTTCTTGACATGGGCAATTTTCAGAAATTGCAAGCAGGCCTCGGCCATTCCACAAAGACACCATCCATTTACCATCTTGGTGATTGATAACAAGGAGGGGGAAGCAATCTCCCAAAGCAATTATTATGGGCTTGGTTATGAGTTCTATTGCGTACCAACAGAGTGGAGAGAAGGGCTGTGTTATTTTCTCCACGGGCTACCAGGGCATGAGTGGGAAGAAAGTGATGGGCAAAACATTTTTGGGTTGTTTGCGTTTTTTTGTGAGGAGGTGGGTGGATTGAGAGTGGGTGGCCAGGAGCACATAGCTCCCAGGAATAAGATAGGTAGAGTTATTCATGCAGGCTGTTTTGCTGTCCACAGTGGCTTCATGACAGTGCAGGAATTTCATTGTATGTTTGAGGGCACATCTAGAAAGAGAGCCCATGCGTACCTCCACATGGGTTCAGCCTGTTGTATCTGCAGTACGAAAGATCAGGTAGCAGGTGGTGCAAGACCCTCCTTTGCCCAAGTCCACAGCCAATGAGAGAAGATGATACTGGGGAAGGTGGACAAAAAGTCTGACCTAGTACACCAGCTTCCTGTTGATCTCGTTCTTTGCATGTAGAGGACTCCATCTTTGCTCCCAAAGACCTTCAGTGACCTATTATACTGAGTCAGACCTATTGGTCCATCTCAGTGTTGTCTATCCTGACTGGCAGTACCTCTCCATGGTTCCAGGCAGGAGACATTCTCAGCCCTCCCTGGGAGATGTTGGAAATTGGGGGTGGGATCTCAGGTAGCAGGGTCTAAAAGAGGATTGTTCTTGCAACCTTTGTGAGTCACTGCCAGAATTGACTGGGAATCGGTAATTGGAGAGCCCTGGGAAAAACCCAACCTATTGAACCCTACAGAGAAAGGGCTATAGCTCAGTGGTAGAGCACCAGTATTGCATGCAGAATGTACCAGCTCCAAACTCCAGCATCTTTAGTTGTTGTTGTTGTTGTTGTTGTTGTTATATATTATTATTATTATTATTATTATTATTATTATTATTATCATCATCATCATCATCATCAATACCCTGCCCATCTGGCTGGGTTTCCCCAGCCACTCTAGGTAGTACTAAGAGAGACTCTGTGTCTGAAATCCTGGAGGACTGCTGGTAGTCAGTGTAGATAGCACTGAACTGGATGAACCAATGGTCTGATGCAGCCTAAGATAGTTTCCTGTGATGTGTGAGTCCTGATTACTGAAAGAAAGATTTCTGAATGTGGAATTGCCCACTCCTTACACAAAGTGAACATCTGGAAAAAGTAATTGCTGGTCATCATAGGAAATAGTGAGATAGATTGGCCAGTGGTCTGACTTGGTATAATGCAAGCACTTCAACTGCAATATATCCATTTTCTGCCCTTGGGTTCTGCCATTTTGCCAGACATTGAATGCCTGTTTTCAATATTTATTTCACACACACACACACACAGAGAGAGAGAGAGAGAGAGAGAGAGAGAGAGAGAGAGAGAGAGAGAGTCTTAAGTGGTACTTTGTTTTTAATGAGTGTCTTTCACACGGTGTTGAGTGCTATATCTGGGAAGAAATTATATATATATATATATATATATATATAGTGGTCATTTGTACGTTAGGAGATTAAGATATAACCCTGATCCCAGAAGACCAATCACATTTATTACTTCTTATTGTAGATGGATAATGAACGAAATTCTAATACCTCAAAGCAGAGATACTCTGGAAAAGTCCATCTTTGCATCGCTCGATATAGGTAATGTCAACCCACCAAGCAGGCCTGTATGTGAACTGTATTTTTTATTTTTCACAATTTGAAATGCTTTTTAAAAAACCTGATTTATTAGCAGTCAATGCAAAATACAACATGCGGCATCCATAAGAGAGTATAGGGGGTCCGCTATAAAGAAGACACATCAACGGGGGTGCAAAACACAAAAATTATTCATTTTGACAGCATCCCTTTAAAAGCTGCCATGCTCTCAGATAGTAGCATAAGTGACAAATGGAAACAACTTTTGCATTGGCCTCTAAGTACTCAGAGTTTTTCTAATGATGCAATATCCCACACCGTTGTAAGCCAATATTCTTTCTTTTATCCTCTCCTTTAAGTGGCCTTATTAACCTCAAAGTCTGAGCCCTGCCACAAATCACCAGGAAATGGTAAATTTTTTGCTCTGCCTGAAAGATGTTTCCTGCATTTCAGGCATTGGGGAGAATGAGAGGTGAGCTGGCCATTTTACCTGCTGATTGGCCACTTTCAGGGGCCATGGGCGGAAGTGAAAGCAGTACTTTCTCTTTCCCACTCAGAGTCCTGCTGCTGGAATAAGTTGCCTTTCACATCTTGGGATTTCCCTTGAACTACAGTGGTACCTCGGGTTACAGACGCTTCAGGTTACAGACTCTGCTAACCCAGAAATAGTATTTCAGGTTAAGAACTTTGCTTCAGGATGAGAACAGAAATCGTGCTCCGGCGGTGCGGCGGCAGCGGGAAGCCCCATTAGCTAAAGTGGTGCTTCAGGTTAAGAACAGTTTCAGGTTAAGAACGGACTTCCAGAACGAATTAAGTTCTTAACCCGAGGTACTGCTGTATACAATTGTGACACTGTTTTTTTATATATATATCCTGCACATGTGGGAAGTAAGGCAGTCATGTTCCCAATTGTTAGGGCTCCTGAACATTCGTTGTTAGCATAGATGCTAAAAAACTACTGGGCCAGCAGAAATAATGTCGGTTAGCCAGGTCCAAGGAGGTGAATAAGGCAACGCTCAATGAGAGGTGCTGGGAAAGGCTGAGACAAGGTGGGGCCCATTGCAAATTGAGTTCTTACCTTGCTTAGACTTAAGAAACAGACTTCTGCAAGAAACAGAGGTCACCTCTTGCCCCTTGGCCTACTTTGTGTTCTGGGGTTGGTGCATGGCTGATTGCTCTTTCTGCAGTCCCCTCCAGTGGTTGCAAACCCTGACATCCTTGTCTGACCCTCCCAAGGGTCCCAGGCTCAGGACCTGTCATGGCCTTGATGCCTGAAACTGGCATGTTACTTGCCCAACACTACCCTGCTGTCAGTTGTGCTTAATAGCACCCTGTCCTGCACATGACTCTGTGCCTACGTGAGGGCTGACCAAGGAGGGGCTGGATCACAGAGGCATCCCAGAATAAGATGAAGCTTTCCAATGTTCCAGTAGGACGTCTTGCTGCTGTATCTCCGCTTTGGGGATGTGGGAGGTGTGAATTGGGTAATAGTGGGTAGCCTGAGACTCTTAGGGGAAATGTGCAAAAGCAGATGGGGGAGACCAGCCAGAGAGAGGCAAGGGCTCAGGAATGAATCATCTCGCCATCCCTCCTTAAGAGAAATGGTGCTGTGAAAGGGTTTGGGTGCTGTAAACCCAACTGGCTCACCAAGGGCTGGACTTGCTAGCTGTGTGGGGAAGAGTCAGGATATGGCTTTGTGTGAAGTTGGGAGCAAGTGGGTGAAGGCCCATAGCTCAGTGGTAGAGCAGCTGCCTTGCGTGCAGAAGGTTGCCGGTTCCATCTCCGGCAATTCCAGGTAGAGCTAAGAGAGAGCCCTGCTTGAAACCTTGGAGAGCCATTTCCAGACAGTACTGAGTTAGATGGAGCCATCATCTTACACAGTTCAGGGTGGCTTCCTATGTAGCAGGAGGGTGAAGGAGCTCTTTGCCCTACCCTGAGATTCTCAACACTGACTGGTTAATTACATGAGCGATGGCGAGAAAAGGTAATTGTGCTTCCCTCCAGTTACAACCCATTTGATGGACCAAATGAAAACCCCGAAGCAGAGTTGCCCCTCACAGCAGGAAAATACCTCTATGTGTACGGAGACATGGACGAAGATGGCTTCTATGAAGGTTTGTTGAGACTGGCAATTTATTTATTTATTTATTTAGCTTTTGTTTACGCCTCTCTTTAACCATCAACAAATTTGGGTGCAGGGGAGCATTCTGGGTTCCCCTTGCTCCCCTTGCGATTATCCAGCATTCTGAACCATCTAGGGTGGCCCTATAAGTAGAGCAGTCTCAACTGCTGGAGACATCAGCCCACCAATGCATGGGGAGTTATGGAACTGAACGAGTGGGATGTGGCAGAGAGAGTGGGGTCAGTGAGGGTGCCCTTGTTCTCCTCTCATACAAATTCTAATTCTGATTGAATGGTGGGAGTGAAGGCTTTTATCAGATGGTGGCAGTGGTGGCTAATTTATTAGGGCAAAGGGGGCTTGGCCCCACTGACCTCTGTCTTCCCTCAGCCGGCCCCCACTTGCCTGCTTTCTTACCTACAACAAGCCCATGACTCCTCCTTCGTCTCATTGGTGCCCTTGTAAAGCCCAGTAGCAGCAGGAAACAACGGAGCGTGCCCTTCTTCACTGCCAGTATTATATAGACATTCAAACTAGGTTTATCCAACTCATCTTATATACGTTTCCTGGGCATTCAGAACAACACAATATCTCCTTATTACTACAGGACGAGAGCCCTGAAGTCACATATTCATTCGCCAGATTTTGCGCTGCCATGATAGATTTTTGACAAAGAATGGTCTATGCTACAGTTCAATCCCCATATTGTTAGATCCGCACTTCTGAAGCCACCCCATATAGCTGTGTTAAGCGATCTTTTAATTTTTCTTATAAATTTTTACTCACCCATTATCTATGCTTAATTAAGTATTCTATGTATATGTTTAAATCTATGTTTGGTTCTTGCTCCTTTTTATTTAATAATTATTAGATTCATACTGTTATGCTATTTATTTAGATGTTTTGCTTATGCTGGCCTATGACTGTAATAAAGTACTTGAGGCTAAAGTAAAGCCCACTAGACAGGGAGGTAGAATTAGTTGACTCTGCCTATCCTTGGCCCTGGTTCCTTCTACTGTTTGCTTTCTACCAGTCCCGATGAACAGCAGTCACTACTGGCTTAGGTTGGGCTGGGTGAGCACCTCAACAGGACTAGGGCAGGGATGGTGGTTGACACTGGCTGCGTTTCTCCTTGGCCCATCTTTAAATGTGAATCCAGATGAGCAGTTGTGTCTTTTCTGTGTGTTTGTGCAACCTGCCTTCCACCTTTTTTCTCTTTCTCCTCTAGGTGAACTCCTAGATGGACAGAGAGGTCTTGTCCCTTCCAACTTTGTGGATTTTGTGCAGGACAATGAATCCCGTTTGTTGAGTGGGGTGGGCAGCGAACAGGACCAGAATTACATCAACCACACTGGTCACATGTCGGAAGGAGATGGCCTTTTGGAGATAAACCCTCCCAGCCACTTAGAGCCTGGCGTTGTCAATAACAGTGCAGGGACCCTGGATGTGAACATTGATGAAATCGGAGAAGACATTGTGCCTTATCCTAGAAAAATTACCCTTATCAAACAACTAGCCAAAAGTGTTATTGTGGGCTGGGAGCCTCCGGTCGTGCCACCTGGATGGGGAACCATTCATAGCTACAACGTCTTGGTAGACAAAGAAATACGGATGAGTGTGTCCTTGGGGAGCAGAACTAAAGCTCTCATAGAAAAACTTAACATTGCTACCTGCACGTATCGAATATCTATTCAAAGCATAACCAGTAGGGGCAATTCTGACGAGCTCCAGTGCACTTTGTTAGTTGGGAAGGATGTCATTGTGGCTCCTTCTCACCTTAAGGTGGACAACATCACCCAGATTTCCGCCGAGCTCACCTGGCTCCCGACCAACAGCAATTACAGTCATGTGATCTTCCTCAACGAAGAGGAATTCGATATTGTCAAGGCTGCCAGATACAAGTATCAGTTTTTTAACCTGAAGCCTAACATGGCCTACAAGGTGAAGGTATTGGCCAAGCCTCACCAAATGCCCTGGCAGCTCCCACTGGAGCAACGGGAAAAAAAGGAAGCCTTTGTAGAATTTTCGACATTGCCAGCAGGTTTGACTCTGTTGTGTGTTTTTTTTAGGATATTGCTTGCTGTTGTTTGTTAATTTATGCAGTGCTATCGGTGTACGTGAAAGCTTACAGATTGCAAGAGGGAAGGTCATTTCCTGAAGGATCTGGCATTCTAAGCTTTGACACAGAAGAAGCCAACATGGGGTCTTCCAAATGCTGTTGAACTACAAATCCCATCATCCTCGACCAGCATGGTCAAGGACAATTGGATTTGTAGTCCAGGAACATCGGGGTGGGGCACAACATTGACTGCTCCTGGAACATGTCAGTTTTTTCGGTTGCACCTACTTAAAGGCTTCATTACGGACCCATGACCATTGAACACTGGAAGCAGGGGGTTGTCCTGAAGACTTTGGGGGCAAGATGAGTTTTGGGGAGACTGTCAAAGGAAAGAAGAGAGGTAGCCTCACACAGGTGCTCTGGGAGGTGAGGGAGAAAGGGTGTATTACCATGAGTGTACAAGTACCTATCTGGGATGCGGGTGGCGCTGTGGGTTAAACCACAGAGCCTAGGACTTGCCGATCAGAAGCTCGGCGGTTCGAATCCCTGTGACGGGGTGAGCTCCCGTTGCTCAGTCCCTGCTCCTGCCAACCTAGCAGTTCAAAAGCACGTCAAAGTGCAAGTAGATAAATAGGTACCTCTCCAGCAGGAAGGTAAACGGTGTTTCCGTGTGCTGCTCTGGTTCACCGGCAGCGGCTTAGTCATGCTGGCCACATGACCCAGAAGCTGTACGCCAGCTCCCTCGACCAATAAAACGAGATGAGCGCCGCAATCCCAGAGTCGGTCACGACTGGACCTAATGGTCAGGGGTCCCTTTACCTTTACATTTACAAGTACCTATGACTGCCTGGGTGTGTACACCCAAAGAACATGGAATTTGGGACCTCTAACTTAGAGCTGCCATCTGCCTTAACCTCTGCATCTGCTCTGTACATAGAAGGTCCCAGATTCAATCTCTAGGTAGGGCTGGGAACATCTCCTACCTGAAACCTGGTGGCAATCAGTTGGAGACAGCACTTATCTAGATGGACCAAAGGTCAGATTCAATATGAGGCAGTTTCCTATGTTCCTGTGCCATTGGGGAAGGATTAGTGAGCCAGCAAGACAAGTAGCCAAGATTTCGGGAGCTTGAATGCATAGTTTATTGCAGAAATGGGATAAGTACATGCACCACATTTAGATTGCACCATCAGTTATCCAGACAAGCAAATGGACACAATCCAGCCAGGTGAAAACACCTGGGGTGCAAAGCAAGGCCAGGGATGGGTGTGGCCTGGGGAGAACCCTGTGGGCCAAATAGAGTGGCCGGGGGGGGCCATATCTGGTTCCTGGGCCTAAGGTGCCCCACTCCTGGTCTAGATGGAGACATCCATGTTTCCCAAACAGGGTCAGTGGGACTTTCAAAGCTAAAAAAACAAAAAAGTGGTCTTCTCAGATCGTAAAGGTCTGGATGCAGGTGTCTTAAATGGCACACCTTGAGAGTTTGAGCTCAGCAAGGCGGTCCACATATAAAAGGGTCTTCAAGGATTGCCCCTGTAGAACTGGCTTGGGGGAGGGCTTCATTCCCCAAAATGACACACACCCTGTTTCCCAAGGGAAAGCTAAGCTGGATTCCTGGTATACAGAGACCTGCTAGTACTTTTTCTCAACCCATAAGGATTTTGTTGCCTGGAAAACAATTCAGAGATGTTTGGGGCAGTATGGTGTAGTGGTTAAGAGCGGTAGTCTAGTAATCTGGGGAACCGGGTTCATGTCTCCGCTCCTCCACATGCAGCTGCTGGGTGACCTTGGGCCAGTCACACTTCTCTCAGCCCCACTCACCCCACAGAGTGTTTGTTGTGGGGGAGGAAGGGAAAGGAGAATGTTAGCCGCTTTGAGACTCCTTAAAGGGAGTGAAAGGCGGGATATCAAATCCAAACTCTTGTAGGACTGCCGGTACTGTGAATTGATTGTTACGGTGGAGGGGGCGGCCCTTTCCCTCCGAAAGCTTTTTAGCTTGTTCAGTTTAGCCAGGATGTTGCCAAATATGTGGCAGAACTCATGAAATATACATAACCTTAATAATCACAGGGATATTTTTAGGCTAGGCTTCCATCCAGCACACTGCTATTTATAGGGGATTGGTTTTAATTAGAGACGTAGCAAGTATGCTATCATGATAACAGGTTTTCAGGGCCTTCAAACAGGGGGAGGTTTTTTTGCTTTTTGTTTTTGCTCAGCTGTTTTTAGCTGCATGGAGCCCAGGTTTTGGAACACACACACACAGCCTGCCACTCCAAGATGCGAGGAAGGGAAAGAAAGCAAAAGATCTTGCAGTCTAGCTGAAGCTTAACGCTTAAGAAGAGCCTTGCTGAGTTAGGCCTCTGTTCTCTCTTATGAGGGGTTATGTACCAGACCCTCACATGCATGAGCAAAACAAAGGTGTTACAGTAAGTGCCACACTTTTAACATGGGGTGTGTGTGTGCTGGTACTGTGTACCCTTGAGTTTAAAAGGTAAAGGTAAAGGTACCCCTGCCCATACGGGCCAGTCTTGCCAGACTCTGGGGGTTTGCGCCCATCTCACTCTATAGGCCGGGGGCCAGCGCTGTCCGGAGACACTTCCGGGTCACGTGGCCAGCGTGACAAAGCTGCATCTGGCGAGCCAGCGCAGCACACGGAAACGCCGTTTACCTTCCCGCCAGTAAGCGGTCCCTATTTATCTACTTGCACCTGGGGGTGCTTTCGAACTGCTAGGTTGGCAGGCGCTGGGACCGAGCAACGGGAGCGCACCCCGCCGCGGGGATTCGAACCACCGACCTTTCGATCAGCAAGCCCTAGGTGCTGAGGCTTTTACCCACAGCGCCATCCGCGTCCCTACCCTTGAGTTAAGGTAAAGGTAAAGGTACCCCTGCCCGTACGGGCCAGTCTTGACAGACTCTAGTGTTGTGCGCCCATCTCACTCAAGAGGCCGGGGGCCAGCACTGTCCGGAGACACTTCTGGGTCACGTGGCCAGTGTGACATCGCTGCTCTGGCAAGCCAGAGCCGCACACGGAAACGCCGTTTACCTTCCCGCTAGTAAGCGGTCCCTATTTATCTACTTGCACCCGGGAGTGCTTTCGAACTGCTAGGTTGGCAGGCGCTGGGACCGAGCAACGGGAGCGCACCCTGCCGCGGGGATTCGAACCACCGACCTTTCGATCGGCAAGCCCTAGGCGCTGAGGCTTTTACCCACAGCGCCACCCGCGTCCTTGAGTTACCTACCCCCAATAAATAAATAAAAGCAGTGTTCCCACCCAACAGCTGTAGAGCAGAGTAGTGCAGCTTCAGCAAGAGCTCCCACACACCATTTGGAGTCCTTGGTGTCTCTCTTTTTTCTGGACTTTTGACTCACTGACATCCTTTTTTGGGCTCTGGGGAGGGTCTCCTTATGAGCCACAAGGAATTTCCAGCTCTCTCCTGTCATTTCAGGTTAGAATTGAATTACTCATTTAACGGTGCCATGCATATATGCAGTCACACGTGAGTTGATCATACGTAGATAAGGGGACAGGGACGCGGGTGGCGCTGTGGGTAAAAGCCTCAGCGCCTAGGGCTTGCTGATCGAAAGGTCGGCGGTTCGAATCCCCGCGGCGGGGTGCGCTCCCGTTGCTCGGTCCCAGCGCCTGCCAACCTAGCAGTTCGAAAGCACCCCCAGGTGCAAGTAGATAAATAGGGACCGCTTACTGGCGGGAAGGTAAATGGCGTTTCCGTGTGTGGCTCTGGCTCGCCAGCTGCAGCTTCATCACGCTGGCCACGTGACCCGGAAGTGTCTTCGGACAGCGCTGGCCCCCGGCCTCTTAAGTGAGATGGGCGCACAACCCTAGAGTCTGTCAAGACTGGCCTGTACGGGCAGGGGTACCTTTACCTTTAGATAAGGGGATGCCTATAGAAAAGATGCCGGTGGCGCTGTGGGTTAAACCACAGAGCCTAGGACTCTGAAGGTCGGTGGTTCGAATCCCTGTGACGGGGTGAGCTCCCGTTGCTTGGTCCCTGCTCCTGCCAACCTAGCAGTTCGAAAGCATGTCAAAGTGCAAGTAGATAAATAGGTGCCACTCCGGCGGGAAGGTAAACGGCATTTCCGTGTGCTGCTCTGGTTTGCCAGAAGTGGCTTAGTCATGCTGGCCACATGACCCGGAAGCTGTACACCGGCTCCCTCGGCCAATAAAGTGAGATGAGCGCCGCAACCCCAGAGTCGGCCACAACTGGACCTAATGGTCAGGGGTCCTTTTACCTTTAGCTATAAAAAAGAAAGCTATGGTGTCAAGGGGAAATGTAGACAGAAACACACCCCAGCCTTCTTCCCTGACCTGCTAGATTTCTGTGTACAAGGAGTTGGGCCAGTTTATGGAACACAGCTGATGCATGTCCTCATCTAACAAACTTCTCTTGCACTTGCTGCGGACAGCATAAAGACTCTTGGTAGCCTCTGGCACACTGTTTCCCCATCCACTTTTCCTAGTGGCCAATTAACCAGGCAGTTATTAATCTGGCACCGACTTTGCACACTGGGACCGCAGCAGGAAGTTGCCAGTGTGCCGTTTGCGTCATCATTACTGGGTTCCCGCATGGTTTCTGCAGCCCTCCTGCCTCCTGCAAGCTCTCTCTGGGATATTCTGAGACCCAGGGCATGTAAATGGTTTTCCAGACTTCCCTCCTCATCATCAGATTGCTGCTGCTGAAGTGGCTCCCCAGCTTTAGGATGCAGAAGTGTTTGCTGTAATCCTTCCAAAAACAATCTGCAGGGCTGGCCTCTGCCCTGTCCTATGCCCTACAAGGACTCCTTGGCAGCTGTCTTGCTCTCAACATCCTGGCCTTAGCTCTGGGTTCAGAATAGGGATGAGAGGATTTCTACCCTTCCGTTCCTTTTGGTGTTTTCTTGGGCTTGCATTCCGTCCTTCCTGAATTCTTTTCCAACTAGGTGGATTTCTGAAATTGCCATGAGGCAGATGGCTGTGTTGTATTGTTTTCAGCACCTGCGAAAAACCTTTTTCTTTAGCCAGCCAAGATGTGTAATTTTAGCATTTAATTTTATTTGCATGCATTTGTTTTAAAACAACTGGTTTTATTTATATTTTGATAGTTTTATGTCCTCTGCATTTTTTAAATCAGACACCTAATCTTTAACATGTAATT
This sequence comes from Podarcis raffonei, assembly GCF_027172205.1. Lineage (NCBI taxonomy): Eukaryota > Metazoa > Chordata > Lepidosauria > Squamata > Lacertidae > Podarcis > Podarcis raffonei. The sequence goes on from NC_070617.1 coordinate 35,570,128, forward strand.
TTACCATGTGGATTTCTTTTGAAACACCTGAATTTTAAAGAATAACAACTAAGAGTAACCCTGGAATTAAAGCATGTGCATCTATGTGGTTTGCTAGAACTAGAGATGTCTGGGGAATTCAGTCTTTGCAAAATATGATGGGGACAGACCTGGTGTCCACTTCCTGCATTGATGTGCATCCACATCACAGATTTAAATTGCATTAACAATCAATCGTTCTTCCTAGGGAACTCTGGGAAATATAGTTAGTAAGGGTGAAAGGAGGGCTCTCCTAACAATTATCAGCACACTTAGCAAACTACGTTTCCAGGATTATTTTAAAAAATGGGGGGGGGGCAGGACCCTGTACAGCACCTGTGATCCTCAGATGAATGGCAGTATATAAACTTATTAAATAAATTATTAATAATAACAAAATAAACCTAGATGTTTAAAGTGCTATAAAAGTGCTTTCATTATGTAGTGTGGGCTAGTCATCCTTTGGAATGTTCTGACACAGTTCTGAGCTAAAAACTGCAGCGACATAAAACTTTGTTTGGTAATGCGTAATTTGAGAGACAGTGTGTAAGAAATCCATGTTTAGAAATATGTTTAACATGTGGCAAATTGTGCAGATTTTTAAAAATTTTGTTTTTAAAATTATGGATTAAAAAACGGTAATGGGGTGGAGTAGACTAATGAGTGAACTTATGCCAAAATTGCCTGGTCCTCAGGCAAGTTTCCTCCATCCCTCAATAAACTACTGAGATGACACATTTTGACATCTCCAGCCCCCTAGACCAGGCATGTCCAACTCCCAAGAGGCTGCGATCTCTCAATAAAAAAGAAATCCACCCATTAGATTGACCTAAGTTGTTGAGCTTTTTGGGGGAAGGAAGACCCAAAGTTGTTGAGCATTTTTGACAGAGAGAGAGAGGTGGATCAGGTTCATGGAATCGACCATGATTGACCAGTAGATCCGCGATTGACCAGTAGATCGTGATTGACCAGTTGGACATGCCTGCCTTAGACAATGAAAATTTAATAACAATATGCTTCTACCTGTAGGGCCTACAGAATTAAGTGACTGGTAGTAACTGAAGCGTGTTTTGAAATCTAGGTCCACCAGCTCCCCCTCAAGACATCAGAATTCAGGCTGGGCCGACGCCAGGAACGATCCTGGTTTCATGGAAGCCACCAATTCTCACAGCAACAGGGACCTCCAATGGGGCCAATGTAACCGGTTATGGAGTTTATGCAAAAGGCCAAAGGGTAGGTGGGATTTTCCACTTCGTTGGTGATGAGCCACACGCCTTGATTCCCAGAGTGGGTTTAACTGTCCATTCTCCTCCCAGGGAACTCTGGGAATTGTAGCCCTGGGAAGGGAGTGGGGATCTCCTGGCAACTCTCAGCCGTGATTTTTTTCTGGGGGTACTCAATGGTACACAGTACCTGCACCATTTTTTTCTAGAAGAAGAAAAAAAGCATTTCTCAGCAGCCTCAACAAACAGTTCCCGTGATTCTTTGGGGGAGGAAACCATGACTCTTTAGAGTGGCACGATGCTGCTTTAAATGTATACTGCAGATGGGGCCCTTTTCTCCCCCTTTCTATGGGCTCATCCACAGTGCCCCACAACAGCTACTCACTGTGGGTTATAGTAAAGCAAACAGTCTAAATTTGCCAACGCCTAAATGATACCGAGTGTCAAGACAGCTTGGCCACAATAAGGAAATTTTCCCCATGGTACGGCCATTTTCCACCCTCCCACTTTGATTCTCTGGCACCCTATCTGTATAACCTAGCAACTCCAAAATACAGACGTGCTTTTACCCTTGCAAGATTGAATGTATTGCCCTCGGCTGTACTTGAGGGAAGATTCCAACAGATTCCATACAAAAAACGCTTATGTCCCTGTGGAGATGGCAGCACCAAATCAGTGGTGCCTGCCCTCCTGGCTTGCACTCTTTATAAAGATCTGAGGAATGAGATTATTACCCCTCTTTTATTGACCATTCCGGGTTGCCCTACCACTGCCATTGTGTCTTTTCTCCTGGCAGATCAAGAGAACCAGATGACTGCAAAGGTTGCAAGGTTTTAGCTGGGGCAATCAGAATAAGGTCCACTATTTGACTGCTGATTCTGGACCCTGAACTGTGCTTTATATAATCAACAATTTATTTTGTTCTGTGTATACAATGTTATTTTGTTGCTATGGCCGATGGCGGATGCAAATAAAGTTTTATTCATTCAATGCCACTTGCCCCGTGATTTCTAGACATGGGTCCGAAAGGTTTTTTCATTTTGTCCTGCCACTTTCCTTGGGAAAACCCACCACTTACTGCTGAATCAGAACAAACGTCTATCAAATGGATGTTAGCTGCAACTCAGCAGTAAACAGCGGCTTTTCCCAGGGAAAGCGGTGGAACGAAAGAAGAATCTTTCAGACCAGTGCGTTGAAATCACGGGACAAGCCTAAGTGTGGATGAGCCCTAGGTTAGGCAGCTGAAGGAAAGAAAACTTCATGTAAAAACCAAGAGTGTTTGTGTGTGCGTGCGCGCACTGAACTCAGTTCTTGTGCTAAAAACAAATTGCATATGCAGTTGAAGTTGAGCATGTGTGATTAATTTGAAGTGTAATGTCTGCCATCCTGCCTCCACCAAACCACTGTTTTGCACATGGATGCTGTTGGTGGAACTTTAGTTAGAGATATTTGAGCGGAACCCATGGTCTGAACCTTTTGCAGAGTGGAAATGAATATGCTCCCCACCACAAGAAAAGGTTCCAAAAGGCGTTACTGCAAACAGTCTTAAACGAGTTGCAAAATATATGTTGCAAGACTATAAAGTAACACATTGCCCTTAAGCAAACTAGCAATGCAGTCCAGTCTTCTTTAAGCCCTTAATACAGTGGTACCTCAGGTTACAGACGCTTCAGGTTACATACGCTTCAGGTTACAGATGCTTCAGGTTACAGACTCCGCTAACCCAGAAATAGCACCTCGGGTTAAGAACTTTGCTTCAGGATGAGAACAGAAATCACGCTGCGGCGGCGTGGCAGCAGCGGGAGGCCCCATTAGCTAAAGTGGTGCTTCAAGTTAAGAACAGTTTCAGGTTAAGAACAGACCTCTGGAACAAATTAAGTACGTAACCAGAGGTACCACTGTACAGTCCAAGAACTTTCCTTTCTCCAGTCCCAGAGAGGGATCCTACACAAACAGAATCGTTGAGCTAGTGCCTACTGAGAAAGTTTCTCAGGGATAGGTCATAACTTAGCATAAATGCTGAAATGGAAATCTCCAGCTTTATATCACCATAGTTAGCTAGAGTTAAACCTCTTGCCTAATGCAAACCTATACATAAGTTTTAAACTTCAACACACACAAACATAACATTCTATGCAGACCAAACTTATAACTTTAGCAGACCTCAGGGTCCTAGCAAAAAATATATATGTCAAAGTAGATGCTGTAAGCTAGAAGTCTGACCACCTCTGTCTCATATAGGGCTACTGTTCGGTCCTACTGGAGCGTGCTACTCGTCTTCTGTACTAGTTTGAGGGCCCTTCCTTCCTTTCCCATCCAGGCATGGCAGCAGAAGAACTTGGCTCCTTCTCAACTTGGCCTTTGTGTTTTATACATCCGATTAGGTGGCAGAAGTTATCTTTCCTATGGCTGAGAACACCGTCGTGGAGCTCATGAGAATCCGGAGCCTGGAAGCCAGGGAAGTTCTCGTCCGGACACTTTCTGTCCAAGGGGAATCGGTGGACTCGCTGGGCTCTGCCATTCCACCTGACCTACTGGTGCCTCCAACCCCTCACCCTCGGCCAGCTCCCAAATCTAAGCCATTACCAAGTGCCGGCATCCCAGATACCAAAGACGAACATTTGTGTCCGCATGTGAAAAGGGATGAGTCATGGGAGCAGGGCCGCGTGGCGTCTCCCATCCACGGACACACCCTGGAGCCTCCCAACTTCCACAGCCCACTCCAGGGGAGGAGGTCTCCTTCCCCAAACCGAATACTCCCTCAGCCACAAGGTGCGCCCGTCCCCAACACAGTCGCAAAGGCCATGGCCAGGGAGGCTGCTCAGCGCGTCGCAGCAGAGAGCAGCAGGGTGAGTAGAGCTTGCAGCATCTGACACCCACAACTGCACAAAACTGGCAGCAAAACCTGATCTTGGGCCATTTCATACATACACTTCCTTCATGGATTCAGCATCCACAGGTGATTTTCATATGTGAATGGCCCTCTGTGGGTCTGGTCTACGCATGCAAGCAGAACAGCATAGCAGGGGTAGCCAACATGGTCCCTCTAGATCAACCTGTGGGTCCCCAGATGTTGTTGGACTACAACTTCCATCACCCCTAGCTAGCAAGGCCAGAGCTCAGGGATGATGGGAGTTGTAGTCCAACAACATCTGGGGACCCACAGGTTGAGAACCGCTGCTCTAGATGCTGCTGAACTGATGGTTAGATGGCCCTTGGGGTTCCTTCCAACTCTATAATTCTACGTGTGAAGGGTTCAATATGACCCTGCCTACCCATGGAAGTGAGGGACATGAGTGGCGCTGTGGTCTAAACCACTGAGCCTTGGGCTTGCTGATCGGAAGGTCGGTGGTTCGAATCCCTGTGATGGGGTGAGCTCCCATTGTTCGGTCCGTGCTCCTGCCAACCTAGCAGTTCGAAAGCACATCAAAGTGCAAGTAGATTAATAGGTACCACTCCAGCAGGAAGGTAAACGGCGTTTCTGTGCGCTGCTCTGGTTTCGCCAGAAGCGGCTTAGTCATGCTGGCCACATGACCCGGAAAAACTGTCTGCGGACAAACGCCAGCTCCCTCGGCCTGTAAAGCAAGATGAGCACTGCAACCCCAGAGTCGTCCACGACTGGACTGTCACGGGTCCCTTTACCTTTACCTTTACCCATGGAAGCAGAATGAGATAGGAGAGTAGGGGTAACCAATGTGGTCCCTGTCAGGTGTTGTTGGACTGCAACTCCTATCAGCCGCAACCAGCATGGGCAATGGTATACAGTGATAGGAGTCAAGAATCATCTAGAGGCCACCACATTGGATATTCCTCTGTAAGAGTTATGATTGGCAGCTAGCTGTTGGGCACCCCACTCCAAGCACATGCATCCACTTACTTGGATGGAGCTGGGGAGGAAGCTGGGAATATAGCCAATGAAGGAGAGAATTTTTTTCTTTCTTTTTTTAACAATGATTTTGGTTGGTGGGCCTTGAGAGGGGAGCAAGCAGGTACACTTGGGGAACATGCTGTTGCTTTGAGGAACCTGGTAGTGCTATTAAAAACAGTGCTATCTACCTACTTTTCCCTGTGCCTTTTAAGTCTGTAGATCAACAGATATAGCACACACCCAAAGTCCCCCAATGTCCTCACATGATGCTGTAGGGCAGAGATGGAGAACCGATAGCCCTCGAACCATCATTGTACTTCAGCTCCCATCAGCCCTAGCTGACATGTCCAATGATGAGGGATGATGAGAGTTGTAGTCCAGAAATGTCTGGAGGGCCATAATTTTCCCCATCCCTGATATTGGTTCCTGACCTCAAACTTCCTACCAACTGGGGAAATGAGGAGCCCCAAAGCAATGTGAATGTGTTGAAGAATCATAGTCCAACCCCCTGCAATGCAGTAATCTTCTGCCCAGCATGGGGCTCGAACTATGATCCTGAGATTAAGAGTCTTACGCTCTACCAACTGAGCAACCAAGACTGTGCAGATTAAATGGGCTTGCCTTTCAGTGCAAACTGAATTGAATGCCTTCCCCATTCCTACCACCAGAGCACACAGACCTCACATCCAATTTCCCCTCCATCCTTAGAGAGGAGCTCTTCCCTCACCGCGTTCCCTGTTCTCGACTCCACAGCTGGAGAGAAGGAGCGTGTTCAGCGAAAGGAGCGGTGCTGCACATTACGCAAACTCTGACGAAGAAGAAGATGGGTATGACTCGCCGCGTGTCAAGAGGAGAGGGGCTTCCGTTGATGATTTCTTAAAAGGCTCCGAGCTCGGGAAGCAGGTAACTGGTGCAACTGCAGCAGCTTGAGCGCCAGGCGTGTGCCATAGTCACGGAGTGAAGAAACTTGCTTGCTTGTGTGTGCTTTAAAACAAGTGCTAATATCCCCAGGATGGTCTAGTCTGCAGCTGGTGTTGGAGAGTCCTTTGGTTTCGCAAATGCCTGCAGCCCTGGTGGTGGTGCTGAGGTTCTTGGCAGCTGCCCCACCTCAACCTCTTGAGGTTGGCCTTGATTTGAATTTTGAAAGTCGCATCTTGCTTTGTTCGCCCCTCTTTCTCCCTCTCCCCCCACCCCACCCCCCAACAGCCCCTCTATTGCCATGGGGAGGAGTACCATACTGAGAGCAGCCGGGGCTCCGACTTGTCCGACATCATGGAAGAAGACGAGGAAGAGCTGTACTCAGAGATGCAGATGGAGGATGGAGGGAGGAGGCGAGTCAGTATAACATCGCATAACACTCTCAAGGTAAAAAGCAACTATGAGATGGGGAAATCCTCTATGCAAAGGATAGGATAGAGAAAGAAAGAGGAGCTGCTGACTTACTCAAGAGTAGGCTTGGATGGTCCAAAGCTTTCATGGACCAGCAGCATCTTCAAATGAAGAAGAATGTGGTTGGAGATCCTAGGCCACCACGCTGTATACAAAAACAGCCAGAGACTTACCAACTGTTACCTCAAATCCTCACTAAGGAATCACGTTCTATATAATTTCAAATTTCTGCCCCTTATCAGCCCTGCTGCCCCAAGAAAAACCAGGCACACAGTCACACATATTCCTAGAATTACCTTGCTGGCAGGAACCAGGTACTTCAAAGCAGGCCAATCCCATCTCTGTGCACCCCTTCCAGTCTGCCACGTGCCAGGGAAATACTTTCTTCAGGCGTAGTTTGTATTCTTTTGCCTTGAGCATCTAACAGAAAGCCAATTTCAAATAATGTTAAGCTTAAAAAGTTGGGTGCTCTTTAAAACAAGGAGCAGAGACATATGAAAACCAACACCTCTCCTACCTTGGAGCTCTCCCTGGTGCTGATTCTTCTGCCTTCCTGTTGGTAATTTATCTAGCATCTGGTAGGTACCAGAATGTTAATCCCCTTAAAACTGGGTGTCACAGTGTAGATTTGGTGAGTCAATTCATAAGATATCCTTCAAAACAGGACTCAGTTTAGATAGGCAGAGTGCTAAACAGGAAGATGACAATATCCTAGTTGATCATTGGGCATTTGTAGTCCTCTTCCCCCTTCAACGGAAAAGGAGCATTAATGTGCCTTCTAGGAATTATTCTCAGCATGCAAATGCATGCTAGCAAGTTTCTGTTCTTAGAATCATAGAATCATAGAGTTGGAATAGACCACAAGGGCCATCGAGTCCAACCCCCTTCTTCATCTAGCTTCTTTTAATGTGTGGACAGGACAGGAGATTTTGCACTGAGATAAGTCTCACTGAAGAGCGCAGTCTACAGATTGGAGGAAAGCAGAGGGGAGAGTTATGCCATAGACAAATACCCCATCTTCCCCACATACGGAGGAGACCTCCTGTGCAGCATCAAATTCTTTGTTCCAAGTGCCTGGTTTTCAGTTCTTTGTTAGAGCCTCAATATATCAGCCTGCTGTATTGACATCCTTGCACTAAATACAACACTGAGCAACTTCCTAATCATGTCTTTTATTTTCACAGATTCCCATTCAAAGCATGACATCTTTCCTCACTGAATAAAAGCTGCATGCTTTCTGTTCGCCATTGCTCTAAAACTAATTCTGTCTTTATTTTTTTTCTTTCCTCCCTCCTTCCTCTTTTTCTTTTTTTTTAATCACACACTTATTTGTTCTCCTCGCCTATTCTTTGGTCCGTTTTTTCTTTTTACAAAAAATCTCACGTGCACTTTTAAAGGAATGTTATACGAATAAGAGAATTGAAGCAGCTTTTCTGGAGCAGCCTGATTTTGCCCAGCAGATCCACCACAGTAAAAAGCTGTTCAGTATCCCCGAAGTAGCTGAAGAGGACGGCGATCACTCAGAACATTTGCACAAGCAGGGTTTAGGGATGGCCCACAAAATGAGGAGCGCAGTAGCTAGAGAGAGTAGATCTGCCAGAACTTACCACCAAGACCCGCAGCACAACTTCTGGCACCCGGCGAAGCAGAGAATCTTGGAGGATGCAGGCGAGAGAGGCTATACCTACAGCAGGTCTTCCACAAGGAGCCCAGACAGCGGCCTGGACTGCGGCAGCGAGGAAGAGGAATCGCGCTTCAGCTTCCGCAACACCTACGACGCGGCTTCCGCAAACGTCGCGCCCAGCTGCTGTGCTGCCGGCGGGAGCTGCTCCTGCCGAAAGACGCCGCCCCGGCCACTGCTTGCCCGCCGCAGGACACTGACGAGGCAGAGCAGCATTGAAGAAGACTTTGGGGACCCCTTCCCTTCCTTTCTAGAGCCCCAAGGCGAGGAGAGCAAGCCATCTTATTATGAGAGGAAGTGCGAGCCTCACTGGTGTAATAGAGCAGATAATTTGATGCGCGAAGATTATCAGGGAGGCTGGAGTGGCCCCTTGGCAGGGAATGACGTTAGGGCACCTTCCGCAAGGCCATCCTACCGAGAGCCCAAAGACCCTCTGGTGTGTTGAAATACAAAAACTTCCTTCTAAACATCTGCTTGCCAAATCAACCTCTTTTCTTCCTTTTTCTCCTTTTTGTTTTCTCAAGAGTCCATCCTCAGCATGTTGTCTCTAGCTCCCTGCTCCCGTTCTTATTTTGCGTTTTCTTTCCTCATTCTTTCCCACGTATTTAATTCCTTTTTTAAATCTATATTGCTTTCACAGGCTTCTTAATGCTTCTGTTTTATCGTTATTTTTTATTATTTATTTATTTTTTTTAAAAAAATCTCGTGCCATAATGAAATGGGACTAATTTGCTTTACAACGATGATGATTATTTTTTTTTAACCCCTCACAGATAATCAATCAACAAATAGATACTGGCTTTTGTTTTCTCCCTTCCTTTTTTTTAAAAGGACAACTGAAACTAAATTTTAATTAAGGGTTAGCTGAACTACCATTTTCCTAACATTTGGGGTTGCTCTTTCTTTTATAATTTTTTTCCAACGATTTCTTTGTTTCTTTTTTATTGTGCTCCTTAAAATATAACCACTAAGGGATTTTGTTTATAACTTGGGGTTTAAACAACCACCCCTGCCAAACACTAACTTTATTTCAAACCCCCTTTTCTCTGTCTTCTGTTTGTTTAAGGTCTGCTTTAAATATTCCATCTTGTCATCTTGTTTTTGCTTCCCTCACTCCTAGACTTTCAAGGACAAATTCTCTTTTTCTTCAACCCTTATCTCTGGGCAAGTACTAAGAACAGTCTCTCTCCTGTCCGGTCCTGTAGCGACAGTGACCTAGGGCTCTGGAGTTAACAAGATTCATTGTGTTTCTATTACCCACCGTCCTCACTCTTAAACAACAAAAACCATCTCTTCTTGCCTTTGAAGTTGCAAACTGCATCTCTGCATGCAGGAGAAAGACCGCCTCCCCCAAAAAGAGCTTTTGCTCTCCTTGGCTGTTTCAAAACACACACACATACACACACACACCTGGGAACAGTTGCTGCAGTTCCATATTTAATCCACAAGAGGGGCAGCTATGCTTGCAAAGCCTTTATATCGTCTGCTATAGACCTCCCTGCTTCCTAATACACCAAGACTGGCTTGGTCACTTTTTAAGGACTGCAATAATCCAGAGAATGGGCATGTCAGAAATATTCTACCTCAATTGATGATAGTAGATTCAGCATTAGCTGCTTCTGCATTAACTAGGCCAGCAGTTTATTTTCAGTGGAGTCTCTCTCTCTCTCTTTTAAATAATCCACTAACAAAATTGGTGCCGACCTCTCCCCCAGCCCCTTCCTTCTCTCCAATTAATGTCGGTTGTTACAAAGCTGACCCATGAAGAGCCTTAGAAGGTGGTGCCATTTCCAGCAAACTAGCAAGCAGAGTGTGCCAGCTGTGCAATTTTGAAGGGGGAAACAAATAAATTAATTTGAGAAGGTTTTGGGATCTCGTTTTCTTCTTCTTCTCCCCCACTTCCTGCAAGCATTAATGACTTTTAAAAGCCTAGAGGTGGCCACAGACTGAACAGTAGGGGGAAAGGAATGACAGGAGGATGGATGGATGGCGATGCTGCAAAAAAACGACAGAGTCTGGCTGGAGTGAAATGAGTAGATCAAATAAATACAGGCTAATCCACTCTTCGCAGCTCTGGGGAAGAGCCTCAGTCCACTTCGAGGAGGGATCAAAGGGACCGGAAGCATGTTTTAGTGGCAACGACAAAGGCAAAAGAATGTCTTAAAACTCTCCTTTTTTCTGTTCCAATGTGCGACTGTTGTTTGCAAAGTTATGTACCACATCAGGCCAGCAAACGTTTTTTCTTTCGTTTGTTTCTTTCCTTTCCAGGTTTACTGGGCATCTGTCCTCTTCTTTTCAGCTAACCTTTCAGTTAAAAACAAAGTTTAGTTGCCTTTAGAGCTAATGATTGACTTGATTTTCTGTTAATTTCACACACCCCTGCCCTCTTCCTCTCCCCACCCCCCCACCCTTTACTGACATGTGTACAGCTGTGTAACTTTTAAACCTGTCTCTCCCCTCCCCTTCTCTCTCTCTCTCTTCCTCCCCTTTATTTTGGTTCTTAGCTTTTGAGTAACCCTTCATCCTCCGGACGACCAGACAGGATGGAGCACCGGGGTCAAAGAATATCTCACAGAAGCTCGGGAGGACCACAGCGGTCGCGGCCCATGCCGGTCCCTTCCATTGGTTAGTTGTCCTGATTGGTACATGTTGTGTTGCTTGTTGGAAGGGAAGCACAGAGATGGGTTGGCAGGAAGTCCCCAAATCAAGCTCCTGACCTTGATTTTGATACAGTGGGAAGGAAAAGCAACGGCACATTTCTGTCTGCATAGGAGTATTCCCACTGGATATTTAGCGTGAGAGACTTTTGGGGAGGAAACTGCCGAGCGGATGAACCACTCTGCTTGTACAACCTGGGTTTGCCACGAAAGGCGGGTGGTGGCTTCCTGCCAGGGCCGTACCACTACAGAGTCCTGTCGGCGGGGCAGAGGGCATGCTGTGTAATTTGGATACTCCTCTATGCCATTCCACTCCTACTCAGCGAGTACACAAGAGAGAAGGCTCCCAAAGCTTTTCTTCCTGTGTGCTGGCATGTGCATCAATGCATGGACACATTTGAACAGGCAGCCCCCATGTCAGCCATGTATATTTTTACGCAATACAGTCCCATGAAGACAGTGTGCCCGTATGTCTTCTCTCAATTTTGATAGAATTGGGAGGACTGGGAAATGGGGTGCAAAGCCTTTCTTATTGACCATCTTTCAGTCAGTTCATAGAATCATAGAGGGACGTCAAGGGTCATATGGTGTCCCCCTGCAATGCGGGAACCACAACTAAAGAATCCCCATGGAATTGCAGAGTTGGAAGAGAGTGGGACAGCTCTTTTAATAAGAAAGAGTTTCTTGGCTTTTATTTTATTTTAAGAGGGACTTTTGCTCCACTTCCACACACAGGAGAATGCCTCTGTACTTTCCACATCGTTGTGATTCGCATACAGTGGGTTTTCAAATGGCAGCAGGGCAATTGGATTCGATCGCCCAATTTGTCCTGCTCACACCTAGGACAATTTCAGGCTGTGTCAGTGGGCACACTGCGCTTGGTGAAAACAAGCTGGTGTGTGGCTGTATTGGATGTACACACAGGTCCCGCTTTCTGAACGCTCGCTATGTGAAAGGTCACTTATCTGAACACAAGGAATTCATACCCCAGACTTGCTCTACATACTACAGATTCAGATATCCAAACAGAAAGCATTTTTTACTTCCTTGTTTGCCTTTTGCTGGTTGGCTGAGGATCAGAGGGAGGGGGGATGAGCAGACAAACAGACAGCATTTTTGGGGACAAAAATCTGTGATTGGGAACACATTAGAAACTTCCCCATAGGAATCAATGGAAATCGTCAACTTGTTATGCAAACACACTGTGTTTGGGAAGCGGGACCTGCATGTACCTACAGCACAAGCTGAAACTAGATTAGCCTTTCCCCATGGATCCCCGGGGGGGTGATATTATCTAAAGGAGCTCAGACAAAGGATTTGATCTCTCAGCAAACTATCAGCCAAACTAGATGCTATTTGCTACTTACATGTTATTTTACCCACCCTTTACAAAAAGAAAACACCTGAAAGCAGCTTCCAAAGGCTGCAAAACTGAGTGAAGGAATGGAAAGGGCTGCTTAAAATCTCCCTCCATCCCCCCACTGCCCCCACTGCTTTTTCCCCTACAAGGGAAAAATATGGGATATGGGATGCAACAAATCAGTGGGGGCTGGTCCCTTAAGATGAGTGGAGCACAACTCCAACAGCCTCAGTTGGCCCTCATTCAACTCCTACCTGTCTCTTCTTACTTACAACTAAATGTGGGAAGGCCTGGGGTGGGGGAACGGGGGGGGGGCGATATGTGGAATATTAAAACTATATCAAACTGATTTTTGTTTTATTTTTTCCGGGAGGGAAACGGCTTTGGAAAAAATGGGGGGGACTGGTTTCCCCCCAATTTTTCTGGGTTTTTCCAGGCCTTCCCATCTCTACTTACAACCGACTCAGGGGGGGTGGCTCTGCTTGAGGCAGCTTCTTCCTCCTCCCCAATTTCAGTACTTCTGGTGGGAGGAGGATGGGGACGAGGCAAAACTAAAATTAGTTGTCTCTAGGCTGCCATTGGGATGCGGGTGGCACTGTGGTTTAAACCACTGAGCCTTGGGCTTGCCGATCGGAAGGTCGGGGGTTCAAATCCTCGCGACAGGGTGAGCTCCCGTTGCTTGGTCCCAGCTCCTGCCAACCTAGCAGTTCAAAAGCACGCCAAAAAGTGCAAGTAGATAAATAGGTACCACTCCAGCGGGAAGGTAAACAGCATTTCCATGCGCTGCTCTGGTTTCGCCAGAAGCTGCTTAGTCATGCTGGCCACATGACTCGGAAAAACTGTCTGCAGACAAACGTCAGCTCCCTCGGCCAGTAAAGCGAGATGAGCGCCACAACCCCAGAGTCGTTCGCGACTGGAATTAACTGTCAGGGGTCCTTTACCTTTACCTTTAGGCTGCCATTGGCTCTGGCTCCCCCTACTGTTGGCCTCCCTGCTTTCCGCTCTACTAGTCCTAATGGGCAGCAGCCACCATGGTAAGAAATAGCCTGTAACTCCGGAGGTGATTTTCAATTGTCAGGATCCTTGTCTGCCCTTCTGCTCAGCCTGAAGGCAGTTTCCCTCCACTTTAAACCATTTATAGCTCACCCCTACCCCCCCCCCCCACTTTTTTAAAAAACCCAGGGGCCATAGTCACCCTGCTCCCAACTAGCCACACTCTCACACAGCCCCTTTCGCATGCACACACATCACACAGATGATTCATGCAGAAGAGCAATGAACCACAAGCCACTGTTGCCAAAATCAGTGGGGTCTGGTGACGGGGGGTAGAAAGATTTTCTGTGTGAACCATATCAGGCCCCCAGCTGGGGGTGGGGCACCGCTAGGTTTGCCCAAGAAAACCTATGTCACTTGAACTCTGTTTATGTGCTGTAGGTGTACGGAATTGCCCTCATCCTCCTCATTGATTCACCCATCAGAGCATCCATCTTCCCATTCCTCTTCATCAGCACATTGCATTTCCCCCTCCATAATACATTTATTTTTTTGGAGCTTGGTCAAGAGTACCCAACAAGGAAGACCCAACAATCTGAATGAGAAAACTTGAAATATGAATTGTGTCCCTGCGGTTTCCTGTCAGTGGCCTGGCTATCTTTCTTCTGTTCCCCAGAGGGATAAACCAGTGTGAGGCGGCTTCTCCTCACGCAGCTCATGTTCTCTGGCAGAGCATGAGGCACCTTTGCCATTTCTCATGAAGGTTAAATAATCATCACCACCAACAGTAAACTCAAGAGGTTGAGTCCTTGTGAAACCAGGGCCACCCAAATTAAGTCAGGCATTTCTCCATAGTCTGAGGATGCAGAAGAATATATACTTAACAAACAAAAATTTATGAACTAAAAAGTCCACAATGGCCTGAGAGGGACCTGTGAGCTTCCACATTTATAGAATGCCAATGGGAAATTGTTCAAACATGGAGAGGCTGAATTTGTACATAGCGATGATATACTATGATTTATTATTGCACAAACAAGCCTCAGCCTTGTGCCTTCCCCTCATCATTTGCCTGGTGTATGGTAAGACAGCCAAGTGCCACAGCTTTGGGGTTGGGAGGAACTACTGACATATTTTTTGAGGATCCGGTGATATTATTTATTCTGTCTTAGCCCACCATTTCCTCTGAGGAGTTCAGGATAGTGTACAATGTTCCCCTCACATTTTATACCCACAACAACCCCAGCAAGTCGGCTAGGAAGAGAGATAGCAACTGGCCCAAGTCTGCTCAGTGGGCTTCATGGCAAAGTGAGGATTTGAACACAGATCCCTGAAATCAACACTCTAATGATTGTGTTATGCTGGCAGTTTTGCCATGTGAATCATTCTCTCCCCACCCCACCCACATCACAAGGCTACTTCATCTCACTCAGCTGTTGAGAATAACCACCTTTCTACCCAAAAGATAAAGAGAACAAAACAGCCTAAAGCGTGAATCAGGCCTTCCAAAATGAGCGAGGTGATGCGTTTTATTAGATTAGCACGTGCAAGAGAAATTGATGGCGCTCCAGATGTTGGTGGGCTCCAAGGGTGGGTTGATGATTCGAACTCCCATCAGCCCCAGGCGGCATGGCCAGCAGCCAGGGATGGTGGGAGCTGGAGCCCAGAAACACCTGGAGGGTACCTGACTAGGTGCGATGGTGGTGCTGTCCCTCCACGCTGTCAGAAGCAGCATGCCTTCAGACACCAGTTGTTGGGAAGCCACAGGTGAGGAGAGCGGTGTTTCTGCTCAGGTGCTTCCCACTGGGGTGTCCTGTCAGCTGGGCCAAGGTGATCATTTGGCCTCCCTTCTTCACATTTTTGTGGAATGCTTTGAGGTGCATGGCAGCCAATGTCAAACCAGACCTGGGCTGAGAGCCTTGGCATGAGGAAGCCTCTATAAGTGAAGGGTAACCGGAGTCGTGCTTAATAGACCATTCCGTTTTTCTCCATAGAGATTACAATGGACAGTAACAGTGAAGGTGCTCGGTCAGGTAGTGAGGGGCATAGTTCCCCCCTAAGAGAAGATGCTTATTATCGCAGCATTGGCGGACTCAGGAAATGGTGCCGGCAACGTACCGTGGCCTCTGACTATAGATACGGTATGCCAAAACCCTTCTTCGTCCTTTGTGCCAAACCAAAAGGGCTGCTTTTTTCAGAGCTGCGTGTGAAATGAGCGCCATCTCTGTATGTCGACGTTGCATGCCACGCCGAATGCCGAGGCCGCCCCTCCCTCGCCCCCTCTTTGATCAGGCAAGTCGTGTCCTGCTTTCCTTTTCCCTCTTTACGAACAGGTAAGTTTTGCTTAGGGAGGAGAAAGCTTTATGGTCATCTGGCCCCATTCCCTGCCCATGCCATCAGCTTTCCACATTGAAACGAGTCAAAAGCACCACCCATTGCATGAACCCCATCCTCTCTCTGCCCCCCTCCCCCCACCTTTCTACTTGGCTGTGCAATCCCAATGGACATGATCCAAGCACATGACCGCTTTCTTGTACCCTCACCTTAATTGCTTCTGTTGCCGAAATGCAGGTGCAGGATGCTCAAGTGGGAGCCAATCGACAACACCAGGGCAGTGAGCAGATTCTGCTCATGCAGCCCCGTGACACACCATTGCTTTGGGGGGAAATCCTAATAACTTGGTGGGAGGTGTGTCCAAGAAAGCATGCATAGGGTTAGGCTTTCTCTCTGAGAATTTCAAATTTAATTAATATCCAAGTCTGGCAGAAGCCTGCATGCGGATAGGATTTGGTTCACCTCTGAAAATGTCATGGAGCCCTGCTGTTAGTGGAGCTCAGATCTGAATGTCAGGCCTCCCTGCTACCAAAATGGCGCTGAGGCCATGTAGACCAATACCAAGCACTGCCGAAATCAACGGGACTTGCTTGCAAGAAGGGTGTGGTGTTGATTCAAAACAGGGATGCTTTGATCTCTGAGCATTTTGGAGGTGTGTAATGCAACGCAGTGCAAACTCAAGAATGGGGGAGAATAGAAAAGAATTATTACAAGGGGGTAAATCCTCTTTTCCACATCCCAGAGACATCTTGCCGCCATCTTGTTTTGGGAAGCAGTAAGTGGGGAGGCACCATGAAAATGAATTTGTTTTCATTCCTCAGTGGGCCTAATAAAAATAAACTTTTGTGCACCTAGAACAGCGATGGAGAACTTGTGGTTCTCCAAATGTTGTTGCATTACAACTCCTATCATCCCTGACCACTGGCCATGTTGGCAGAAGCTAATGGGAGCTGAACAACATCTGGAGAGCCACAGGTTCCCCATCCCATAACCTGGAGTCTCCCTCTCCTCCTTTCCCCACCATCTTGGTTTGGCAACTTACTTCTGGTGTGTGCATGTGTGTGTGTGTGTTTAGGGGGTGTGGTCCTCATATACCCCTCTGTCCCATATTCTACCCCCTTGTCCACATTCCCACCTGCTTTACAAGAAAAAGCAAATACAAGGAACAAATGCAAGGCTTTGGGGCTGGCCTTCCTTCCCCTCATTGTCTGGCTGCCATGCATTTTGTCTGCCCTCCTGCTGCTTGGAAATGACGTTTCAGTAACTTTCCCCCTTGAAAAGGCGGCACCTCTCCGAAAATGTGGTGTTCTGTTGAAAAAAAAATTACGTATATGCAAAAGGCATTGGGGGATGCCAGTGGTGAATGTTGACCTTGAACGACTAGCAGACGGGTCCTGCTAGTGGCAGCCACGTCTCATGCAGGTGTGCCCATGGCAGATATGTCCCCTGTATGCGCAGTCTCCTCTGTTGTGAACAGAACCGGCCACTTTGTGGGATACCACCATGTGCCACCTCAATGTGGGTCGAGTGGTGGCAATGTTGCAGGTTCTTCTAATGCAAGAATGGGGGACCTGTGTCCCTCCAAATGTTATTGGACTTTCTGGCTGATTGGAGCTGGGAATCCAACAACATTTTGAGGCCCACATGTTCCCCCATCCCTCTCTAATGGGAAATGAATTAGACCCTCTTACATATACTTCTACTGGCATGGCTGGTGTTCCCTCCACAGATACTCCCTTGCCAGTCTCGGTAAGTATAAAGGCTTCCTTAAGCACACAAGGAAGACCACATGGGCAGCATCCTTTAGACTTCTCTGTGTGGGTCTGTTGGAAACCACTGAAATCAGTGTGCCGACAAAGATACATGCACTTACCTTCCTATGTGGTGTCAAGGAATCGCATGAAGGGTGTGTGATCAAATTGCCACTGGATTGCAGGCACCAGGCCTAGGGCTACACTTGATGGTGTGAGGTTACATTGAGGTAGTGCTGAACTGCAGAAAAGGTCATTACACCCCACCCAAGAAGTATTAGCCATGCAATTAGAGGTGTCAAGAGCTTTATACCCAGCGCTGCTTGGGAATCCTAAGAAACTCAAAAAATCTGTGCAGTTTTGAATTTGGTGGTTGAAATCATTGCTGTTTTGGAAGGTTTCAGTCTCGATTCAAAATGGCATTCAATTGCATCCAAGGAACTATAATTCAAAATTTGGTTAAAAGCAAAACACATGACTTTTTCGCATCTAGGCCAGCCCCAGGCAGGCATTGATGGACTCCAACTCCCATCAGCCCCAGCCAAACAACATCTGGATGGCCACAGGTTCCCCATCCCATGCACAAAATCTGAATGGGATCTCAGCAAGTAACTTGTCTTAAGTTCCTTGGATTCCAAAGGGAATGGTGTGGACACTGTCTGCTGTGGATTGCATCCATAATATAGACTAGAGTGTTTGTGGTCCGTTCTCAAGTGTGGTCTTCTTGTGCATAGACAGCCACTTTGAGCGGGTGAAGGCATGTTCAGGGGACCCAAAAGCTAATAAAGGCCAATTGCTCTGCTCAGTAAATGGTATCTAAAGTTGCAGTAAGACTTTTCTCTGTAGCTATCTATTCATTGAAAGTTTCTGTGGTACCATTTTGCCATGGGCCTCATTGCAGATTCGGTCCAGGTGTCTTGCTTGGAGCACTTCACTCATCAAAGAGACTCTGATGTAAACACTTGAGATAGGGAAATGGGAATGGGGAACTAAGAGGCCCTTCCCACAGTTATTATCCCACCACCAATTATGAAGTCCTCACAAGTCGACTTTCCTTGTGAACGCACCAGCACTTACTTTGGTTGATGCTCATCACAACTTGGGGGAAAAAAACATTGAAACCAGTCGAAGTTAGAGGAAGGCATATGGGGTTAGGGGAGGGATGCCAACACAGAGAGTTTCCAGGAAATTAGTCTGCAATGGCCAAATATTCTGCAAAAGTCAACATGTGATGACTTTGATTGCAAAATTGTGCGGGATTGTGTGAATTGCATGGGCTGCAAGTGGGAGATGGATGAATAGATAGATTTTTATTAATATTTATTTTTTATTACACTTTCATCCAAGAAGCTCAAGGCAGCCTGTGTGATTTCTCCTCCCCACCCCCCACAAAATTATCCTCAAAACAATCCTGTGTGATAGATTAGACTGAGAGACTGCTGCTATTGACCAAAGGTCACCTATGGAGCTAATGGGTAGAAGTTGGCCCCTTCTGCTCTGCAGCACAGGGTAACAGTGCAGGAGGGGTGTTGTTAAGGTACCTAGCAAACACCCCTAGAGTGTAGCTTCCAAGCTTCTGTCTCTGGAGCAAGGAGGCAGGAGAAGCTGAAGGCAGGGACTGGTGGACTGTAAACATGCCAATCTGCAGAAACCCTCCTGACCTGCAAATTCCTCTGGTGGCTGGGAACACAATAGCCCAGGTTCCAGTCTTACCCCTCCAGGCAGAAGGAGATCAGCTAATTTATTGCTGGAGAGAGCAAGTAGTTCTAGCACCCCAACTTGGCAATTAAATAAATCACCCTGGCTTTGGCCACTTTGAGGTATATGTTTTCAGGACCCACCTTATGTTTATGGTTGTAAGTTGCTTTAAATGGTTTGTAATATCATTTTAATGCTATCCCTCATCCTGGGACCTTACGGAGAAGGGTGGGAAATAAATAAACCATCAAACAAATAGTTTTGTCCGCTGGAGGGAATGATATAAAAACTGGTATGGCCAAAGGGAATAGCAGTAGCTATTAAAAATGCTCACCCATGTCCAGGCACCACCCACCCACAAGAGGGAAGAATTGGGGGAACCTTAAAATTTGCAGGATAATGAAAGCAACTTTAATTGGATGGGTGGGAGACCCAAGTTGAAGGGACTCAAAGCAGTGTGTTCAGTGGCCACAGGATTCTGACTTACTGGGGTTGCGGGATGGCATACAGGGTGGAGGAGGGGAAATTGAACTGGATGATTGGAATCCTGATCAGCAACACAATACACTGCAACCTTTTGTTGCAAATTCCACTTATTATTCTCTTCCCAGGGGCCCCGCTTTACTGCAGTCGAGCCTTAAGGCTGCCTGGTCATTTCATGTCACTTTTTATGAATATTTGTCATAATAAATGTGAGATCGTCCCAAGGGGAGGTTACACTCAGAAGAAAAAGGCAAGTAGATTTGGAAACAATGGTTAGAACTGAAATGGAAACGCAATACATTCCATCTCGCTCATGGACACAAAGGCAAGGTGTGTGGACTGTTGGGAAATGAGGGTCCTGACACAGCTGCCACATCATAGGAGGGTTAAATGTGTGGCCGGAGCCCATCTGATCCCCAAATGGATGTCCCAAAACCATGTACCATAGTGGGGGTCAGGCGCTGAGTACTCAAGCAGAGCTGTAGTTTTAGGGCAGTGTTAGCAACTGGCTGCACCTGTTGTTCATAAACTGGAGTGAGGCCACGTGTCCACTAGGGAGGGGCTAATCTGTCCAGTTGGGATCCTCACAGTTTTCCAGCGTTGTGATTTTCACATCTGTTTGATTTTACTTTTTCTTTTTGAGTCCTCATTAAAACAAGCTTTTCAGTGTGAATTTCTCCTAATCCATGCATCTCTGTATGTGATTTCCCCTAATCTACACAATAGGAAAAGCATCCCCCCGCCCCCCAGTGTGAAGCATTTTTGTATCTCTGCCTGTGCATTGTTTCAGGAAGTGCAAATCAAGTAGGTTTGGTTTAAATGCAAGCTGAATCAAATACCACCCACCCTTGTGCCATCCACAGTGTCCACGTGAGCACTGACAGCTGCTATGAGCAGCAGACTAAAATGCAGGGTTGCTATAGGGTAGCAATGACCTTGTGTCTTACTTTACAGAGGACAGTCCTCTATTTGAACATGTCCACCCTTTGATGTTGTTGTTGTTGTTGTTGTTGTTGTTGTTGTTGTTGTTGTTAATAATAATAATAATAATAATAATAATAATAATAATAATAATTGTTCATACCCCACCCATCTGGCTGGGTTTGAAGGGCTCTCCAGTCCAAACCCGCTTTCAACACAAATAAATAATGACAACGATAATTTCTATAAAGTCATACCTCTAGTTGCGTTAGGTTCATGTTGCGGATTTTCGGGTTGCGAACGCGGCAAACCCAGAAGTGTATACTTCCAGGTTTCGCCACATGCACAGAAGCATTCTGCATGCTTTGTGCATGCACAGAAGCGCTCTATTGCACTCCGTGCTTGTGCAGAAGCGCTGCTCTAGTTGCGGACTTTTCGGGGTGCAAACGACATCCCAGAATGGACCGTGTCCGCAACTAGAGGTACCACTGTAGATGGAAGCGGCCACAATAATCATCTAGTCCAACCCCCTAAAATACAGGAATCTTTTTGCCCAGTGTGGGACTTGAACCACAACCCTGAGATTAAAAGTCTCATGCACTACCAACTGAGCTATAAACCAAGTCAGGTTTAAAGTTAATAATGTATGCTAAGAAGGGAGAGCAGGGGCCAGGGCAAGCACACAAGGACCACCGGGACACACGTCTCCCTTGCTGTGGTGAGTTGTATTGCATTTCTATTTCACTTGCAGCCGTGATTCCCAAATTTGCATCTGTTCCTATAAATTAGCAAGTGTAAGTTTTATGCAGAAATCTGTGTCCTCTTTCTCTAATTTCACGTTGCATAAATGTCCACTCTAAATTGCTTACGACACAGACATTGGGCCTCTGCTTTTGGTGCCAGTGCTTTTTGTGGCTAGAGCAAAAATGTTTTGCCCTCTCCCATTAGATGGGCTCATCTAATAAAATTGCATCTGGCAGCTAACTCAGGGTGTGCAAAATAAAGTACTGCCTTCATCCAGCCTTTGATTAACTTACGGAACTCTCTGCCACAAGATGTGAGGAGGACTAGTAGCTTGGATGGCTTTAAAAGGGGGGAATAGACAAACTTGCTGTTAATTGTGACAGCTTAATAAATCCTTCATGTTTTGAGGTACCATGCCTCTGAATATCAGCTGCTGAAGGCTATTTCGTTCATGCTCTGCTTGTGGCCTTCTCAGAAGCATTAAATTAGCCTTTGACAGATGGATGGTGCTGAACTAGGTAGGCCTCTGTCTTGATCCAGGAGGTCTCTTCCTATGTTCTCACATCCTCTGTCTATTTTGCAGCCTAGGAACAAGTTGGGGTCTTTGCTGAATGAAACTGAGAGGCACCTGCATGGAGGGCTGTAAAAGATCATCTCGCAATGCTGCTCCTTCACGCGTACTTGAACTTTCTTTCTGGCCTCTGGCCTTGATTTTGCAGATGGGTACTGTAGCCGAGAGCGTCTGTCCCCAGAGATTTACGAAGAATCTGAAACTGACCCTGGTGCAGAGGAGGTTTCCACGCGGATCTTCGTTGCCCTTTTCGACTATGACCCACTGACCATGTCTCCCAATCCTGATGCGGCTGAAGAGGAGCTCCCGTTTAAAGAAGGGCAGATTATCAAGGTATGGACTGTGAAGCAGAAGCAGAGCACACTCATGCAGGATTGGGGCTAGAACCAGTTATGGCTGCTACCCGTGGATGCCAGTCTGTGAGGGCTGAAGGGGCACTGCTCCGACAACCAGAATGTGCATTCAGCCAGCCCTCACTTGCCTGTTTGTAGCACCCTGCTTGTGGTTAACGCTTAGCTGGAATGAAATATTCAACGCAGCAATAGAGAAATTAAAATAATAATTTATTTGCCAGACAAATAAATGATAGGCACAGTGGTATATGGTTACCAAAAGCTCTGCCCACTCCAGCCCTGATGGCCAGCACTTATATTCCCTCAGCCCAGCCCCCTTGCTCCTCCTTTGGCTGCCTCTGTCCAATCAGCCTGGTTGAAATTCCTATTGGCTGTTTGCTAGAACCAATCATAAAAGATACACCCATTTCCTATTACCTTTTATGGGAGACAAAGAGCTATATTTCCTTCTATCTATAAATGGCAAACAAGTAGCCATATATCTTTCATTTGCTTCAATAAGGCACCTTAATTACCAGATCACCTTTTGCCCTCTTGCCCTTTTACCCTATTCACTCCAAAACAGATGGCTAATGGTTCTAATTTTATCTTAAACAGAGATCTTGGGTTCACCTTCTCACACACCATCTATGAAAGATCTCCTTCTTTGGAGGTCTTTAAGCAGAGGCTCGACAACCATATGTCAGGAGTGCTCTGATGGTGTTTCCTGCTTGGCAGGGGTTTGGACTCGATGGCCCTTGTGGTCTCTTCCAACTCTATGATTCTATGAAATAAGAATCTAACATAAGAATCTAACACTTCTTACTTTCTAAATTCTTTGCATAATTACATTTAAGCCAATATATTTCATACATTAACATATATAGATTTTTAGAAGAAAGGGAACTTAGTAAAAAACAGTTTCCAAAAGCAACTTCAGAGAGAAGCCTCTTAGTTTACAGCCCCCCTTTTCCCTAGCCAGCTGCTGTTATTAGCTCTTGCCCTTTTAACCTTAGGAAGATGTGGCTCTGGGAGGCACAATAAGTCTTACTATTTACCAACTCTTAATTAGTATTTTTTACACCTTGATTGTATTCTGTAGGGTCAGTAACCTAGTAACCTTTGCTCTCAGCCTGTAATTCCCTTTTTACAACTTTGAGAATTTTGGCTCCTGCTATAAATAAATCAAGGGGGCCTTTGTCCAGGAGAAGTCTTTTTAGCCAGCTGGTCTTCTGCACACAAGCATCTGCAAATATATATATATATATTAAGCTTATTTTAAAATGCAGATCTTGATCAGATGCCTCATGTTCTCCTACGCACAAGTAGTACATGGGATGTCCTTGGCTGTCACGTTCCACCTTCAAATCACAGTATCATGGAATTGAAGAGTTGGAAGGGAGCCTGAGGGCAGTCCAGTCCCACCCCCAGCAATGCAGAAATCTCAACTGAAGCAGCCATGGCAGATAGCCTCCAAACCACTGCTTAGAAACCTCCAAGGTGTCAGGCTTCAGGGAATCAGCTTCCTTCCGCCTTGGCAGCAGATAAGCAGAACAAAGGAAAAGGAGTCGTCTTACCAGTTAGAATCTTTAATAATCACAGTGAGACACAACAGAACACATCTCTCTAGAATGGCGGTGCTCCCATTTAAGGTTTACTCCCCTTGCATCCCTCCTACGTCTTGTAACCTTGTGCCTCTGTGCTTTCTGTTTGGAGACTTTCTGAGCCCTTCTAGATGGAGGTGGGGAAGGAATGCTATCCAGCGACTGTAAATCTGTTAACCCTCCCTCTCCCAGCGTTTCTTCTCCTAGCTGTTCCCCATCCAGTATTTCCCAGCTTCTGCCTTCTGAACTATGCCCCTCTGCAAACCACTGTTCCAAATCTATACCTGTACCTTGGGACTTTTACCTTTACCTCAGAAATTTGTTGTTGTTGTTGTTGTTGTTGTTGTTGTTGTTTTTAAAAGGTTATTTATACCCCGCCCAGCTGGCCAGGTTTCCCCAGCCACTCTGGGTGGTTTCCAAAATAATAATAATAATAATAATAATAATAATAATAATAATAATGTGATAAAACATCAAACATTAAAAACTTCTCTAAACTGGGCTGCCTTCAGATGCCTTCTAAAAGTCAGATAGTTGTTTATTTCCTTGATAAACAAACAACGAATAACAAACAAACTTCAGAAATGCCTGCTTGGTCAAACTGAGTAAGTAATTTGTTTGTTTTCTCGTCCCTCATCAACATCAGGTGTACGGCGATAAAGACGTTGATGGATTTTACCGGGGGGAAACCTGCGCGAGGCTGGGCCTTATTCCTTGCAATATGGTCTCTGAAATCCAAGCTGACGACGAAGCTATGATGGAGCAGCTTCTGAAGCAAGGGTTCCTCCCTCTGAACACCCCTGTGGAGAAAATAGGTAAGGGAGGCCACCTGTAGCTGTCATCACGCCGTTGGGACTCTGTCTGCAACAGTTGTAGAAATGCTCCCCAGTTCAGCAGTAGGCCTGCGGTCAAGTAGGATAAATCTGCCCAGAATCAGATTACTGCGTAAGCCAAGGGTAGGGAACCTCTCAACCCAAGGGCCGCATTAGGTCTTGGGGGCCAAGGCCAAAGTGGGCAGAGCAGCAAACGCCTATTTGGCCTTTGCACAGTGGACTGGTTTCCACACGCACACCTCGCTATCTGGAGAAGTGCTAGGCATTACCCAGAGTTCAAGGACACATTCCAGCCAGGCAAAACCACTTTGGGTGCCAAGGAGGGCCTGTGAGAGGTGTGGCCTCAGGAGGAGACTACCGAGTTCCAGATAGAGAGACTCTGGGGGGCTGGCCTTTGGTCTTTGGCCTTTAGGCTCCCCACTCCTGGTGAACACGAATAAGGGCTAACGAAACTCAAATAGAAATGTTTGTTCCCCGCTACTGAGGCCTTTAAAGCACAACCACTGCCAACAATTCATCGGTTCAAAGAAAAGATGTCGATCTTCCCAATGGTTAGAGTCTGCATGGCATGTTCTGCATTGCCGGTTGGTCTGGGTCACCCCGCTTGTTGTTCCCATCAGAGACCCCTGCTTGCAGCTCTGAGTCGTGGCCTGAATCACACAATATTCTGGACCAGGCAGGTCATCACTGTGTAGGAAACTGAAGTACAGTGGTGCCTCAGGTTACAGACGCTTCAGGTTACACAGTCCGCTAACCCAGAAATATTACCGCGGGTTAAGAACTTTGCTTCAGGATGAGAACAGAAATTGTGCGGCGGCAGCAGGAGGCCCCAGTAGTTAAAGTGGTGCTTCAGGTTAAGAATAGTTTCAGGTTAAGAGTGGACATCCAGAACGAATTAAGTTCTTAACCTGAGGTACCACTGTAGTCTTCAGAATAAGCTAAGGTTCAAAAACTAGAGAGGAAAAGGGCCGAATTAGACGTAATGTTAATTGCTTGGTAACATGCACATTCTTCAGTTATGTAAATAGCAGCTGTGGGACAGCCTGAGCTGTCTTGGGACCATTGGGGGGGGGTTAACTTTCTGTCCTCCCCGCACTGCACCCTCCCCAAGGGGGCACCCAAAGGAGCTTTCCTTGGAAGACAAACAACAGCTTCCATCTATTTTTGTCAGCAGAGGTTGAAAGAAGCTGGCTGCACACACTTAAAGCACCTGACCTCCCCCCAAAATCCCGGGAACTGTAGTTCACTCCTCAGGGGGATACATTCCCAGCACCCTTGGCAAACTACAGTTCCCAAAGTTCTTTTTGGCAGGAGAGCGAGCAGGAAATGTGCTTCAAATGCATGGGTTCGCTGCAGCTGCTTATTTAGAAAACAAAAAATGTGCGCCTTCCATGCAGCTAATGTTGTGGCTAGTTTGGCCAGGAACCTTAAGTTTTTGTTGTTTTAAAGAAGTATAATGGTTTAACTCCTTTGACCTGAAAGGGGTTTGGGGAGGTGGGTTGGAATCTGATTTTGATCCTCTGTTGTTCATGTTGGGGTCTCCTTTGATCCTGAGGAC
The DNA here is from genome assembly GCF_027172205.1 of Podarcis raffonei. Lineage (NCBI taxonomy): Eukaryota > Metazoa > Chordata > Lepidosauria > Squamata > Lacertidae > Podarcis > Podarcis raffonei. The sequence continues at coordinate 35,596,146 of NC_070617.1, forward strand.
GTGGAAAAGCAAACCAACCCCTTAACCATGCTGGATTACACCACCCTCAGTGCAACAATGGCTCTGTGATAAAGACAAACACATGGGGTGGTTAAAAGGAGGTGCTGCATTGCCACCCATCTGGTCTCGGTCCTTGAAAGTCCACATTTTGAAAGTGCGGTACCTTCCTTCTTAACAGCTTCATATCTTCTCTTCTTTTGTTTGTTCTTTTCCCGAAGTCAACTGCAACCGTTTCAAAGAGAGCTCACACTCTGCACACCGCAGGTCCAGAAAGTCCAAAAGAGGTCTGTGCTTAAAACCAACCAACTAACCAACTAACCAACCAACCTCCAACCCAACAACCTGATTCAAGCTGTTGATGAAGCAAAGTGCTTTGAGCTGGCTTGTTTGATACTCCTTTTAGGCATCCCATCAGATACTGGCAGCAGAAAGGGTGTTCCTCACCTGTAAATTGTGAGCATTCATTAGGTGCCTCTGGTCCGGTCATTGTGCAGCTCTGCTGGCTACTTTTAATAGTTCTGAGTTAGAATCTTTTGCCCAACGTGGGGCTCGAACCCACAACCGTGAGATTAAGTGTCTCATGGAGAATGAAGTTCCGCAGAGCTTTTCTCTGCCCCTAGGGGTTGGCTACACTCAAAGCTGGGCAGCGGAAGGTTTTGTTGTTCTTCTGCTGCTAAAGCCTCCCTTACCTAGGTTGTTTCTGCAGTGACAGTGGGATGGACTCAAGGGAGTGCTGCCTCTTCCATTCCCACCGCCCGAGGCAGCTGCCTCGCCCTGCATCATGGGTGGGCCGGCTCTGGCAGGAAAATCAATCATATGGTCTTGTAAGCAATTCTCCAGTGGTCTGGGGGGGGGGTGAGGAAGTTTGGAAGCTACTGGCCTAGAATATCCCCCACAGAATTCCACAGCAGAATCAGAGAATTGTAGAGCTGGAAGGGACCTCGCAGATCACCTACCAGCCCCCTGCAATGCAGGAATCACAACCAAAGGGTCCCTGACAGATGGCCAGCCCACCTCTCTTTTAAAGAAGCCTCTGGTGAAGGGATGTATAGCACCTTCCAAGGTACACCGGCCTTCATCAGACTTGTTAATGTTGGTAAGGACTCCCTCATGATAAAAAGTGTGAGATTCTTTCTGTACTACTCTGGAGATGTTGGGCAGCGGGCAAGGAGGGCAAATTAAGCCCTGAAACTACCTCCTTGCCACTGCCAGAGAAGGCCTTCTACATTTTCACCAAGCACTGATCACATCCACAACCATAAGGACTAGACTTTTTTTCTTTAAGTAAATGAAAATTGAGATTTCTTAGAATGTAAATAAATAAATACAGTCATACTTCGGGTTACAGACACTTCAGGTTGCGTTTTTTCGGGTTACGGACCGCTGAAACCCGGAAGTACCAGAATAGGTTACTTCCAGGTTTCGGCAGTTGCACATGCGCAGAAACACCAAATCGCAACCCGCATGTGCGCAGACGCGCCGTTGTGGGTTGCAAACGTGCATTCCGCATGGATCACGTTCGCAACCCGAGTGTCCATTGTAATAGGTTTCCAAACATGAATATTTGGAATACACACAGCCCTGGGGAAAGTCTTGAGGCTTAGCAGGTTAATCCCATGTACCCTGCCAGAATCATAAGGTATAACCACCAGGGGCCGTAGAACTGTGTAGGGTGGTTTTGTAGTGTGTTGTCAAGGGACTGCTGATGAAAGCAACACAAGGTATACGCACCTGTGGCTTCGTGGAACTACTTTCATTCTTCTTTTGGATCCTGGTCTGCATCTTCAAGGGAGGCAGCTCTTTCAGAGCAGGGTCAATGCAAGATGTGATGAGAAAAGGAGTCTTTAAACTCGCAAACCCTCTCCTTCATTTGAGCATCCTCCCCCCAGTCCCTATTTTCCTGCATCCTTTGCACAGCTGAGACTGGTTATTTTCCTCCATCATTCATGAAAGTGCTACAACCAGCACCTTGGACCACCTTGGTTCAGCTCCAGGGGAAAACAACCTGACTTCTTGTTCCAACTTGGGGATCAGTTTTTGTGCATCTTTAAATGGGATCTGGTGCCTCTTTAAAAGGCTGTTCAAAGATGTTTAGGGCTGCCTAGACATCTGCAGGGACCAGAGCTCAGTTGCTAGCTAAACCAAGATTCCAGCTTCATTCCAGCTGTGGAATTGAGTCTCCTCCAAAGAAATGCCAGCTCCCAGGTGGTGTGGTGCGATGCTATACATTCCTTTCTTTCTTACAAAAAATGTACCAATCCCAAACGTTCTTCATCCTTGATGTTCTTGGTCCATCAGACATGGAGTCCCTGTCCCAAGTTCCCTTTCATCAGTTTTCATACTGTTCCCCACTATCTCTGCTCCAAAGCATCCTTCATGAGATACTGATGCTAAACAAGCATGGTTTTCCTTTGCCAGTTGCAAGGACCATGCCCCATTCATGTCGTTTGGAAGGCCATTCCAGAACTTCCCCTGAGAAATGTTTAATGTCGGTGTCTAAACATTGCAGCTTTTGCTCAAACCACGTTTGCTCTTGTCGCTCATTGAGAAAATGTGTATATTTCTGGTGTAAATAATGTTTCTGTTACAGCATGAAAGGTCTTGAAGGAGCCTTCGTTCTTCTACCAGGCAAAGGTGTTAACAGGATCTGTTTGCAGAGGCTTAAATCAAGATGAATTTAGAGCCCTGCCTTTTAGCTTCAGTTTAGCGGTAGCTTCCCACCACCATTAGTGCATCCATGAACCACTTGTGGTTCTTTCCAATTCTTGAAGACTACAAGCATATGTTGTAAGCTGCTATATGGGGGGGGCATCTTCCTGGCCACTATGAAAACAGGATCCTGATATAGACTAGCCACTGGCCTGATCCAGCTCTTCTTGTGTTCTTATGTTCTTTCTTCTACCCTCTGTTGCTAAGTCAGGAGAGCAGTCCATTTGGCGGAAGTGGTTTGGATACAGATGAAACCCAGGTCCCTGACCGTCTGAACCAGCCCTTGCCAACCTTGTGCCCTCCAGAGGCTTTGGACTACAACTCCCGAAAAGGCCAGGAGGGCACCAGGTTGGCAAAGGCTGATCTGAACAGCACTATCAAAAGGCAGAGCCAACCTCGGGGTTAGAAACTGTACTTATTTCATTGTGTCCATTTTAAAGCCAGTGACTTGCTAGCGAACAAGGTCTCAGGTGGGGTTGCTCCCTCGTTTATGTCACAGTTGCATGGTGGTGATATATATTTAAAAGTAACTGTGATAGCTTCTCCTCCCTTTGGCTGGAACAGAAAGGAACAGGAGGAGCGGCCGTCAGCCTGCAGCATCGACCAGGAGAATGGTGGCACTATATGACTACGATCCAAGGGAGAGCTCTCCTAATGTTGACGTGGAGGTACGCATTGAAGCAAACCAAAACCCTTCCTTCTAACCTGATTGATACATGGATACAGAAATAATTAAGTCCTTTGAGGCTGGAGGGGGGTAGCCAGCTTGGTGTCAGGGACTGGCTGGACACAGAGGAGTGGTGGCTGGGTATTGAGAAGTGGGCACCGGCAGAAGTGGAAGTGGAGACTGACTTGGAAGAAGGGATCTGTGATCTGGGGGGACCTGTAACAACTGGGAGATGAGAATCAGAAACAGAAGGGGGCTGCAGGATTTGAGAGTGAAGAGTCCAGGGCTTCCCCACCTCCTCCTCCTGTGCCTTCCTCTCCTCCTCCCCTGTCTCCCAGGACCAGGAGCGGAATGAAGTGGGAGGAGCAGAAGAAGAAGGTTGCATGCAGGCACAGTCTCCATCTGCTTGCACGCAGACATGCTAAAAAGTAAGGGGAAATGTGTGTGCATCTTATGGAGTGAATGCAGGCTCCATGGCTTCAGGGATAGCCACCTGAAGCCTCCGGAGAGCAGCAGGAGTGCTCCTGCTGCACTCCGAAGGCTTCAGGCGGCTATCCCTGAAGCCAGGAGAGCAAGAGGAGTCGGTGCGCACTGACCCCTCTTGCTCTCCTGGCTTCACTTTGCTGGAGAGGCGCTGCGCAGAGAGGGAGAGAATTTTTTTTTTCTTGTTCTCCTCTAAAACTAAGTGCGTCTTATGGTCAGGAGTGTCTTATAGAGTGAAAAATATGGTGCATTTGACAATAAAGAGTTTGTTCCTCACTCTGGACATTGCTAGCCTGATCGCACTTTGAGACTTAGTGCCTTCCAGATGTTGCTGGAATTCCATACCCATCATCCCTGACCCCTGTGTATCATGGTTGAGGCTGATGGGAGTTGCAACGTAAAACAAATGGAGGGCACCACATTGACTACCACAGATTTAGGGGCTGGCGGCTGGTTTATGCCTTCTCTGGTGAGAACTGTAGTCCAAAATAATCATGGCACTTACACTGGAAGCACCAGGGAGACCAGTGGTCCTACAAGTGCTGTTAAACTCCAGTTCTCAGCCCTAGGCAGCCTTGCCAGTGGTCAGAGTCAAGGATGGGGGAGAAATCAGCTTCAGTTCACATTTGAAGCCAAGCCAATCAAAGTTGCATTTCCCAGTATGAGAACTGCAACACAGCCCTCCTTCAAAATTTGAACTCGTCCAAATTGTGTGGTGCAGTTCCCCAACCAACCAATTGGTTACAAATTGCATAAATTTGGGGGTGGGGACATTGGGAAAAGATGGTATTGTTTTCACTAACACAACGAAACTGCATTTTATTAGGGGAAACTCTTTTTTAAGAGAAATTTGCACCGAAATGCTAAAGAATTTTCATTTTTTTAAAAAAACAACCCAAAACCAACCTCCGATTGCTTCAAAAAAAAGTGTGCAAAACTGAATTTAAGATTTTTTTTAAAAAAAGAACTTGCTCCTATTAAAATGAATTCCCACCCAAAATCACTTCCTTATGGCCAGGTATAGCATAAGGCATAGACTTCAATAGGTTTCAGATCAGGGACTCACCTGCAACATCACCTACCACTATGGAACCAGCTTTTAATGTCTTGCCAAAAACATGAAGATAGAGTTGGTACACCAGCATGAGAAAAAACTCTCCCTTAGAATTTCTTCTTCTAAACAGGCATTAAAATTAAAGGAGCTCCTTCTGCCAGTGCATCTCATCTGCTCCTTCTTTCCCTTTTCCCACTTTTCTTTAAACGTATACTAAACAGAAAAGGGAAAGATGGAACATTGGGTTTTCTACCTGCAACGCAGATGCTGTGCTACCGAGTTCTATCCCATGTCTGTTCTGACATTCCTCCTCCCCTCGTGCGTATATGTGCTTGCTAGTTCAGGGTTGCCCTTTGTGCATCTGATGAAGTGAAACTCTGGCCTGCAACAGCTCATGCCAGAATAAACCTTCGTTTTTAAAGGAACCCCAAGACTCGTCTTGTTGTTGCTGCATTAGACTAATGTAAAAAGACTTCTGTAAATAGTGTCAGCAGAAGATACAGTCACCTCACCAATAATAAACAGAGGTGCTGCTAGATATCCATCATTTATTATTATTATTATCATTAGTAGTAGTAGTAGTAGTATACCGCCCTATATCCAAAGGTCTCAGGGTGGTTCACATAAAATGATCATGGTATATAAAATAAAAATAAAAGCAATAATCTAATAATACTCCCCCCAGAAGAGCCACATTTTAAAAGGGTATGGGATGTCGATCAGGTCAACCAAAGGCCTGGTTAAAAAGGAACGCTTTTGCCTGGTGCCTAAAGGTGTATAAGGAAGGTGCCAGGCGAACTTCCCTGGAGAGAGCATTCCACAGACGAGGAGCCACTGCAGAGAAGGCCAATTCTTGTGTTGCCACCCTCTGGGCCTCTTGAGGAGGCAGCACACGAAGTAGAGCCCCAGAAGATGATATCAGGGTAGGTTCATGTGGAAAGAAGCAATCCTTGACGCAGCGTCAAAAACTGAACCCTGCTTTGCAAAACCTGGTGATGCTGTCCTTTATTCTCTTTCCACAGGCTGAGCTAACATTTTGTACAGGAGACATTATAACAGTCATTGGAGAAATTGATGAAGATGGCTTTTATTATGTAAGTGTCCTGTTTATTTCTTTCCACTACTCTGCTCCAGTTGCAGTATCGCGTCTGTTCATTGGCTGCAAACCCTCTTCCGCTCAGGGTGCTGCAAGCCAAGAACAGCCTTTTTCTTTTTCAAGAGTGCCCCTGGAACCAGAGAGCCTTCCTTGCCTTTGTATACACCAGCAAGAGCAGACTAGTTAGGCTCATTTTACAATCAAGGCCCCAGATACAAGCCCCCCCCCCCTAAAAAAACAAGCTACAGTTCAAATCCAGCAGGAACTTGTAGCACAGAGCGGAAACAGCTGCAAATACCAGAGGACAGCAAACACACCTACTCAGGTCTAATAAAAGAGCCAAGTTTCAGCATGGTGCCCTGAATGACCCAACTTTCAGGGCTTGCTTGAGAAGCCTCCTTGGGGGAAGGCATCCCACATGGTGGATCCCAAAACTAGAGAGGCCCTGCTCCTTAGATCTGTGTCTTGGTTCCCTGTGCTTCCCCAGAGTTTGCTTCCTTTGGGATAAGGCAGAGCAGAGACCATGTCGTCTCTAGGATATGTGGTTCATTTACACATACAGTGGTGCCCCGCAAGACGAACGCCTCGCAAAACGAAAAACTCGCAAGACGAAAGAGTTTTCCGTTTTGGAGGTGCTTCGCAAAATGAATTTCCCTATGGGCTTGCTTCGCAAGAAGAAAGCCCATAGGGAAATCTCCGCCGGCCTTCAGAAGAGGTCCTGGACCTCTTCTGAAGGCCGGCGGGGGGCCAAAGTCTTTGCTCCCCCCTGCCTGCCTTCCCGGGATAGCGGAGAAGCGCAGCGCGTTTCTCCGCTATCCCGATGGCTTTTGAAGGCAGGCGGGGGGGGGAGCAAAGACTTTGGCCCACCGCCGGCCTTCAGAAGAGGTCCTGGACCTCTTCTGAAGGCCGACGGGGGGCAAAAGTATTTGCTCCCCCCGCCTGCCTTCCCGGGACAGCAGAGACTTCTCCGCTGTCCCGGGGCGATCTGAAAATGCTGGCGGGCGGCAGCGAAGCCAGCATTTTCAGATCGCCCGGGACAGCGGAGAAGTCCTTGCCCCCCCCCAGCCTTCAGAAGAGGTCGGGGGACAGACTGTCCCCGGACCTGGTCTGAAGGCAGTTTCCCTAGGAACGCATTGATTGATTTTCAATGCATTCCTATGGGAAACCGTGCTTCGCAAGACGAAAAACTCGCAAGAAGAAAAAACTTGCGGAACGAATTAATTTCATCTTGCGAGGCACCACTGTATATACAACCTGAGCCTATGATGGAGAGGTTCACATCAGCACCTCCAAAAGGTCTTGTTTCTCCCAGAGCCCGCAGCCTTGGATTCAAACAGAAATCAATCATGGCGCTCTCTCCTGCTTCCCAGCTTGCTACCTTGCTTCCAGCTCACATCAATAACTCTCCACTGTCCTTTTAACGAGGCAGCCACCCATTTGTCCTCTGACACAGGTCCACTTCCTTTGTTCCCTTATTGGCCCATTACCAGGACACTGTCTTGGTTGTTTCAGGAATTTGAATCCTTGA